>NC_091821.1:260562885-261962885 GCF_038994185.2 Dermacentor albipictus | reverse complement strand
CCTCCTCGTCGATCGCGCTGACCGTGTGGGGTGTAAACAATCACCTGCGGCCCATTGTGCGGGCGGGCGGCTGCGCGCGTGTACGAGCGTGGCACCGAGCGATGGCGCTGCCCTCGTCCTTGAACAGCGCGGTTACGCTGGTTCGTGGTGACGGGGGAACGTTAGTGTAGTGTACAGCTATGTGCTGCGAGTGTAAATTTCTGGTGGCCCGCTGAAATTTCGCCCCGGCTTATGAAGCTTGCAGGAAACACGCGGATGGAGACAAAGAAACAAAACTAGACAGCACGGCCGAGAGCACACTTGCATCTTCAGTTTATTTATTTATTTATTTGTTTATTTATTTATTTATTAGAGCTAGCCAGGCAGTCGTACCGATCGCGCCACCAGGTGACTCGATGATGAAGGCTTCCTTTGACCACGCACACGGCGTGCACTGGGTCATTAAGCGGCCGTGGCTTAGTGATGGCCGACAGACAGTGCGTCATGTTACTGAGCGAGAAGAATGACCGAGGGGCTCGGTTTTGTTGTCAGTGTGTGTTAACTTCTTTTAGACGAGTTTCATGGGTATGAACCCATTAGCGCGCGAAAAGTCATTCGTTCCCGCCTTGCCATCTAATTATTCAGGAGACCTAAGTTTTTTGAAGACAGTTGTCTTACAGTGGAATTGCTCGCCATGGCTTGCCGACGGATTGCCGAATCCGTCGTAGCGTTTGTGACGGTACGAGAATAATGGTGCTGTACTTTCGTAGAATCTTCGTCTAGTAGATTACGGTAGGAACGATGCTAGTCGTTTGATCAGTAACTTTGCACGAGGATTCTTTACGAACCCGCCGTGGTGGCGTAGTGGCCATGGCGTTGCGCTACTCAGCCCGAGGGCGCCGGATCGAATCCCGGCCGCGGCGGCCGCATTTCGCCGGGTCTGAAATGCAAAAGTGGCCGTGTACCGTGCATTGGGTGCACAACCCCAAGGGGTCAAAATTAATCCGGAGTTCCTTACTACTATGTGCCTCGTAATGAAATCCTGGTTTTGGCACCTAAAACACCAGAATTTAAATTCTTTATCAATAACGTCATAATTCTATTTACAGTATTTGTTTACAAAATTCCATCTTCATATAGAGGGCTTATCGAAGAGCGTATCGGTTTGCTCCACCCTCAGAGCACAGGTAAGCTGCGCTAGCAATGAACGCTGTACACTTTGAGCAAACCGTTATAAGCATGCAGCGTTGTCCTTTTAAATCAAGGGAAGACGCAGCCTCGGTCTTGTGCGACGTCTGAGCTGCGCCGACTGGCGCGCGGGCCCGTTCCTCCGAGAGAAGGGGGGGGGGGGGGGTTCATCACGGCGTGCACCGCACATTTGGCCGCAGCTCGGCGGCAGCTGGCTGGCTTCGGTGTCTGCGACGGCGTGGGGGACGTGGGGCTCGTTTCGGCAGCCGGGCGTCGCCAAGGCGGTGAGGCCACAGCTGCACATTAGGGCGAGTGCGGCGCTTGCTTCTCACGTGACGCCAACGTCCTCGCCCTCGATGGCCCGTGTCTGAATAGTCCAGCTCGCAAGACGTCCGCCCGTCGGTCGCAGAATTTTTAGAACTCTGCAAGACTGTTTTCCCTCGCACTTGTGCATTGCCGTCAGCGCGTGTGCGCGCCCGTATACAGCTAGAAAAGTCCGCTCTTTCCCTGTCGCCTTGGTCGGAAAGCTTGTGAGCTGCTGTTCGGCTACGCTAGCAGAACTCGCATAGCAGAGCAACCGAAGAGCCCCTGGTACCGATCGGATGCTGACATCTACGAGCCGCTTAAGCGAACTACAATTTATTGATAGATTTGTTTCTTTAGTGATGGCGCGCGCAAATCCGATTGGGCACGCGTCGTGTGTTGCAGCGCCTCTTCTTGTGTCAGGCTGCAGCTAGCAACATTGTTTCGGGAAGCATCGACAGACGCGGTAATGGGCGTCCCTGCGGCAGTGGATGGAGCAGCCGCTCGGCAACTCGTCTCTGGGCGCCGCTGCTTTGTTCACGCCGGCCGGGAGCTGGCTCCGCGGAAAAGAGCACCGTTTGGTGGGAGCGGAGAAAAAGGTTCACGGCGTTGCCCGTAGCCGAGAGGCCAACTGCTGGAAATGGCGACTCGCTGCTGTGTTGTACAATCCGATCTATAAACGTTCGTACAGTCGGCCAAAAATGAAACGGGGATCCGCCTCACTGAAAATGTAAAAAGAAAAAGAAAGAAGCATTACGAACAGCTGGAATTCTCCATATCGGGATATTGCTGAAAGACGTGCTTCGGCACCAATGAGGATTGCGCATATCACTTCAGAGCGGTGTATTTTACCCTGCCTAACTGTATCGACAAATGTTCAACGATCGTAAATGTGGTTCCGACAGGCACTACAGCGGAAGCTGAGTGCCGTTACGTGAAGACAAGTAAGTTTGAAGAGATTTGCGTAGGAATATACTGTACTCTGTACAGTCTTGCCTGAAGCAATGTTTGCTCTTAAAAAAAGAACAAAAACAAAGAGAAAAACCGGGGAAGGGGGAGGGGGCGATTAGCGGATTAAGCTCAGTAAAGTCTAGCTCCTCACTCAATTGTCGGATTGTCATAAACCGATTTTTAACCACTGCGACTGCATACCTGGTGCCACTTGCGTGTGTACAGAAACAAGTGTCATTTGGAAACAAACTCCCAGAAATGCAATTGACGTGTGGGTATGGCCAGGCTGCTGCTGAACACAAGGCGGCCTCCCTGTCTAACCTCCCTATCTAGGGAGGATAAACAGGGAGGTTGTTCCATCCTTGGTGAAAATAAGATATCTTTTTGGCTGCTCTGTCACTACGCTAACAGCCTGGCTATATTCAGGCATATAGCGATGGCTCTTTCCAAACAAATTCTTCTACAGCTGCCTTTGTCATTCCAGAATGGAACCAAATACAGATGTTTAAACTATCTCACACGACGTCATCAACAACAGCAGAGCTTTTTGCAATGTTGTCTTTGTTACGATACACAAATTCAATGCAAACAGGGGAACAATGGGTCATCCTTTGTGACTCGCAGGCAGCTTTGTCGTCGCTACATGGTGACATCAGCAATTCGCAAGACATGGCGTTAGTTAACGAGACACTAAAGGAACTCACAATAGCAAGTGAAGAAAATCGCACAGTAATGTTCCAATGGATACTTGGCTACTGCAATATCACTGGGAATGTTGCAGCAGGCAAGGCAGCTGGACAAGCGCATGTTAATAATGCCACATATGGTCTCCCTCTAACGCAAGGCAAATTGCGGCACATAATAATAATAATATTTGGGGTTTTACGTGCCAAAACCACTTTCTGATTATGAGGCACGCCGTAGTGGAGGACTCCGGAAATTTCGACCACCTGGGGTTCTTTAACGTGCACCTAAATCTAAGCACACGGGTGTTTTCGCATTTCGCCCCCATCGAAATGCGGCCGCCGTGGCCGGGATTCGATCCCGCGACCTCGTGCTCAGCAGCCCAACACCACAGCCACTGAGCAACCGCGGCGGGTTGCGGCACATACTAAGACAGATCTCAACCCGTGGTATATCAAAGCGATATGGTTTGATCAGAACTCGAAATCTTCAGATTTATTTCGCATTGACCCATCGCTTCAATTCACAATCCCGTCCACATTAGGCACAACCAGAGCCTTTGAAACGCTGATTCACCGTCTGCGGCTCGGTACCGCGTACACGAAACACTTTCAACATAAAATTTCAAGAGCTGATAGTCCGGAATTCATTTGTGGCCACGCAGAGATTGCCTTGCTTAGTAACTCAGGAGACCAATTGCAATGCATGCTCACTGACCTGGAGAGGCAAAGCAGAAGTGTGGGTCTGAAAATTAATCTGCAGAAAACTAAAGCAATGTTTAACAGTCTCGGAAGAGAACAGCAGTTTACGATAGGTAGCGAGGGAACAAACGCGGGTAAATGACATCTTAGTTGAAATCAAGAAAAAGAAATGGGCATGGGCCGGACATGTAATGAGAAGTAAAGATAACCGATGGTCATTAAGGGTTACGGACTGGATTCCAAGGGAAGGGAAGCGTAGCAGGGGGCGGCAGAAAGTTAGGTGGGCGGATGACATTAAGACGTTTGCAGGGACAACATGGCCACAATTAGTACATGACCGAGGTAGTTGAAGTATGGGAGAGGCCTTTGCCCTGCAGTGGGCGTAACTAGGATGATGATGATGATGATGATGATGATGATGATGATGATGTACGGCATCGCCTGGCAGAATGTCCGCGAAACGCCACACAAAGACAACGCTTAGCACTTGATTTAGTGGCATTAATAGATCGCAGGCCTTTCAGCTTCAGGAATATCTTGGGTCCTTGGCCAACATACTCATTGCAAAGACGAGCGTTTCTGGCCCGTCAAAGATTTCGACAAGCTAGCAATATTCTCGGAAACTATTGAGTAGGGTGTTTAAATATGACAAGTGCATCCTATATCTTTTTTTTTACCCGACTTTGGCCAATTCAATGCCTGGTTTTATGTACCTTCATATGAATATAATCCGTGCTTTCTTATGCGCCCTGATTTTAGTCTTGTTATGTGACCGGACTTTGTGTTGTTATGATTTCATTATTTTTATTATGAATTATTATTTCTTTAAATGCTTATGTGAAAAGGAGTAACCGGCGCCAATTAAAGTCGACGACATCTCCTAAATACCATACAACAACAACATCAACAACATCATCATCATCATCATCATCAACAACAACAACAATAATAATAATAATAATAATAATAATAATAATAATGAAGCGGCTCAGCTGCTGAGCAAGACAGATCAGTGGCACAGGGCAAAACAGAATGAAGAAAAACAAAGAAAAATAATTAGGAAAGAAGCTATTAATCGCTTATATTGCGTGCGTGTGCGTCGAAGCCACCACCTGAACGAATATCACGTTCCCATCGTATCAGTACATCACGTTCATGCTGAAATTCGCATCACTCATTAGCATCCAAGCGCTGATAGTAGCTTACGCTTGGTATGATTGCCTGCAGACTTATCGTTTATTAACGGATATACATGCCAAGAGCCATATCGATCACATTTCCAAATAGCGTCCCTAAAGTAGACGACACGCCGAAAATATATCGGACCGAATACCAACTATGTGTTTTCTCTGATAGTTGATGACCCTGTACTTGACACTAAAGAAAAAGATGGCGACACACGGTCATTACACGGGACGATTTGCAAGTCGCCAAAGGGGACGTCTTTCAGCGACAAGAAATCTGAACATTGGCCTCTCGTGTGCTTTGAATAAAAGTGGAGTTATTTTATCACATATACGCGTAATCTACTTCTACACGTGTGCGTGAGTGAGCAAAATGTCACTGCTAATTTAGAACCGCGGCAGCTCACAGCAGTCGGTTGAAATAATGGAATAGCGGCTGCCATGTGCGACATAATCGACCACGGAGGAGACGTGTTAAACATCTTGCTAGCTCAACACAGACGCTTACAACAGTGTTCGCATTTAGTGTAACCGTCGGTCTCTTGCGACAGTAAAAGATAACGCTCACAAGCGTTAGTAAATTCACGTATGTTACTTACCTTGCAGTAGCTTCATTTTTTTAATTACTGTAGTGAGAAAAAAAAACGCAGTTGAAAATCGTTTCCTTCCGGCAAAACTTTATAACTGGTCCTTCAATAAAGGTACCTTTTTTGTCCCCAATGGAGTGAAAATAAGTCGAAAACCCGCAATTCCACTCCGGTTATCAGACAAAAAGTAACATACGCGTATGCTTTCGCCCCCACTTCTGTCACCTTCCTGTCCTTTATTTTATGTATTTTATTAAACGACCAGTTACATTCACTTCCCGGCTATTGGCGAGTCACCACGTGACCCTGCGACGAGACATGAGCACATTAAAAACCTGACGTACTGCGCCGACAGGAATAATTGGTGGGCAACGAGACGGGTCTTCGTGTCCTTTATCGGATTTCATTTTTGACTGGCTGTTCACACGCTGCCTGTATGCCGGATGAGGTTATTGAGGGGAGGAGAATGCCACGATTGAAAAAATAAATAACAAATAAAAGTAAAACGTAGAGAGAGAAAGAGACAGAGAGAGGGCAGGGAGATTAACCAGATGCGCGTCCGGTTTGCTACCCTGCACTGGGGAAGGGGTAGCAAACCGAATGCGACGCAGTGCCCTTGCGAGGTTGCGCATAAGCATTGCGTGCCAGGAAAGAGCGGCCCATCAGCACGCAGTTCGCGCTGGCACAGTTGCAAGGGCGGCTGACGGACTATCAGAATCAAAGAGAGGTCTTTGAGGCTCAATCGTACATGTAGGATAAGGTAGTTTTAGAAATAGCGTCCCTAAACGGCTTTGCATGAGCAAAAATCCAAGCTCCTTTGTGCGTCTTTTGCGATACGGTGTACGCTTGGACGATAGCGTCCCCTATAGCTTTGAGTCACATATATTTCTAAAACTCCCTATTGCCTTCGGTTTCTCTGAAGCTATAGCTGGCTGGTCGCTAGTTCCTCTACTGCGCACATGCGTGTGAATACGGCGCACATTCGATATAGGACACAAACTTTGCAACGCCGCGACGAAGAATCACTTAAACATAACTACACTAAGTATATCTAACGCGTATACGCTGCAGGACCCTCTCGCGTTGCTCTTTATGTGAACAAGGGGCTTCCCATGAATGTGAATTATACGTTTATTTTCACCTTTTTGCGCGAGTGTTTGTTTTACTTAGAGCACGACGCAAAAGCATAAAGCGAAACACTGCTGAGGTCGTGTATGATCAAATCAACCAAAGCTATATTTTAACTATGAGCTACAGGGTGAAAAATGAAGAGCAGATAAAAAGCCGTTCATGTACGGCTTGACAAAAATTCCGCCTTTTGTATCGCAGGTTACGTGTGGGACCTCGCTTCTCGGTGCACTTATGCAAATAAAGTTACACAAGACGTCACGTAAGAATGAGCCATCTTGGCGATTCGTCTATGTAACGCGCGAGGCGTTGATAACGGTGCGTGCGGCTGTTCTTTAAACAATGTTGCTTAAGTGGCGCGGTTGAGGCCACCGGAGCGACGACTTGCCGTTCAATAGCGGAGCTCGTCACTGAAATCGCGAGTTGAATTTCAGTCAATGGACTTTTGGAATTGTAGGATCGCGACCAGACTAGTGAGCTGCTGGTGCGGAGCTACGTGTCCTCCCTCCACATATATACGGTGCGCGGCTTTTCGCTGTGATACCTTGCTGTACAAATTTCGTCCGCGTTTCTAGGCGCAGTGGCCGTAACTAGCCGGGCGCCACTGTGGAGTGCCCGGCGCAGATGCGAGTGTCGTGTGCGTCTTGGCTCCCCAGACTGTCACGGGCGCCCAACACGCAATAAAACGTGGTCATGCTCACACGGAGCTGTCCTTGTGAACGTCCGTTCTGTACACATTACAGAGTGACGCTCTGAAAGTCAACGCGTGGACCACTAGAGCATCGAACAGACCGAATTTTATTTCATGCCCGGCATAGCACACCAAGACGAGCCATTCTGGTTGTTGTGATATAGGGAGCCTACAACTAGGGGCTCTCCCCAGTATATGAACAAAGACTTCGTGAGCCTCCGCAACAGTGTCCCATAGTCTACGCATCTGGGGCCCAATTCATAAAGCTTTTCGTTCGGCAATACGGACCCTTCTTTGCGGAAGCCCGCAAGGAAGGGTCATGAAAGGGAAAATTAACATCGACCCGACTTGTAGTATGAAGCTATGTAGAGAAATCCCATACAGGTTTCACAAAAATAAAGGTTATTTCATGTCGATGAAGGCGCATAATGACAACTCTGGATGACCTGTTCGTGTCCAGCTCGAATTAGCAGCTTTGTTGCAGGGTTTGGCGTTGTTGCGATCCTTCGGGGGGGGGGGGGGGGGTAGTTGAAGAGGAACACCGGCTCTGGCATGCGAATCGCTCCGAGCAGTCGCCATCGCGAAGCGGAAGATTCCGTGAACGGCCGCCGAGTAGCGCGCGCTTTGCCGCATGCTTGAAAGCAAGCGTTTCGCGCGCTGTGCACGCGCTCAGCTGTTGTGGCGTCGGAGCTGGGAGATCCGAGAGAGACGGCCGGTGACGTGTGCGCACGCGCGCCGTGTGCCAACACGCATTTCGCCGGATGACGTCGCGGCCGCGATTTCTCCGCGCGGTTCTTTGTGTGCGTGTTTTCCGCCCTCCTTTTTTCACTTCTTCGCTCTGACGCCGCGCAGCCGAGGGGGAGGGTCGACACGTGAAGGCCACCACGCGTCGATCGCCTTTCTCCGGCGCGGGGAAAGCGACCGCTGCGGCTGCTGTGACGTGGGCGCCCCGTTTCGAACACGTAACGCCGTGACGGCTGCCTTGCGTCCGTTTCTGCTTCGCGCTATCCGGCACTGACAGCCGGCTCGCGGTGGAGCAGGGACGGGTCTTCCCGAGTCGCTAGCCGACACGCTGTGACGACCTGAATCGGTGTGGTTCAAGTCAGCGCCCTCGGCGAGACGGTGATCTCGCGACGACGTAGGCGACTGCACGCGGCTTTGCTAGGTTGACGCAACTTCCGCGTAAAACACTTTCTGGCAAGTTAGGTATGTACAGTCATCAGGGTACCGAACCGACGTTTATATTGCTGTTCCGATGAGAAGAAAAAAAATCACTTCCGGAGTGGGAAAGCGTGGTTCGTAGTTCATTTTCTGCATGTCAAAAGGAAACATAGGTATGCCAACTAACACAGGTGCGCGTTTGCTAGCACTCGCGGAAAGCCCACCATAAGGGCGATTTGTGGTAGTTTGAGCAGTGTGGGCAGGCTCCTTTGTTACTCGTAATTGCGGTACCTTGGTGTCCCTCGGTGGTAACGCGTCTATCCATATTCGCCTTGCACGACGTTTCTGGGTCAACAGGATCTGCTTGTGAGGCCGCACAAAGCACGCAGTGTAAAACGTGAATGAAAACTGTTAGACGCTGCCGGGGCGCAATGAAGGACGTGGTCGCGAGGCGCAAGTGCAAAAGCAATATTTTGATTTCGCACTCTTTACACAATATATATGCTTCCGGTCTGCCTATACACCGATGTTCCATTTCGTTATTGATTAATGAGTTGAGTTCATGCCGAAGGTATCCTTACCTGTTATCTTTGTTACTGTGTGCGTACGGGAGGGGGGGGGTACACGTCATGATTATGATGAAGCAGCGCAGTTGAAAAAAAAAAAGACGTTCACACAAACATGAATGATGAGGACACACACAGGCGCTGACATTTGACAGCGCTAATAATAATAATAATAATAATAATAATAATAATAATAATAATAATAATAATAATAATAATAGTAATAATAATTGGGAGTCTGCTTATACTAATGTCACGAGTTGGCATAGTATAACACGCATAGTGAGCGATTTTGCCATCTTTAATATAAACTCTAATGGCAACCTTCGTTTCTGCTGATAATGCACGTGGAGCTATGAACATAATAAACTAGGTGCGCAAGGATTTGAAAACGTAATTGTGCGCAGAGCTGCATTGCGTAATCTGTTTATTTGATGCAAATAAGTTTTGAATTCGGCAAACCACGACTAAAGTAATATATGACGAGGCAATGAAAGACAAAAAATGACAGTCGCTTGAGTATCATCACGTGATTTGAATGTCACCTTAATTTACTTTAATCCAACCTAATCCACTTTACTCCGCCTTAAGTAACCTTACTCTATCTTCTTCTAACTTCACTGTAATTCAGCTTAAATACCCATAATTACTACTAATTAACGTCGTTATACCATTTCATAACCTCTTCGTTACTATGAGGTCATACAAGACGCTGATGACGTCACCTCTTCCCCATTGGCTGCGCCGTCACGTGCCCAATGATGCACGCACTAGGCCACGCCTTTAGTCAGCCAGAAGGCTGCGACGTGACGTGTACAGTGACGCACATACTAGGCACACCTTTAGTCACCCGGAACCGTGGAGCTGCCGTGGCGTCGGGGAAGCGTGCTCGTCTCGCATCCCGGGGTTCCATCCCTACCTAGACCGAAATTTACCGAATTTTCTTTTCAAAGGCGTTAATTTACTTTGTTTACAGGAATCTCGCTGAGAAATGCGACGGCAATCCGAGAATTTTTTGACGTGTTTTTACTCTGCGTCGTCGGCCATTTTTGGTACCATCGCTTGATGACGCCGGATTTTCTTCCTCATGGGACATATAATGCATTGACATAAATAATTTTCTCTACTGCACGATCAAAGCATGTCCTTGCCTTTGAGAGGTTGACGTGGTGAAGGAAGTTTAGAACGTGTATTAGTAATATGTGGTCTCCAGTTCGTAATTATTGTCTAATGTGACTCCCGAATGTCTAATTGAGTCAATACTTGTTCGGGAAGTGGTGCCGTGAAGGCGAATTCACAGTGATCCCCATGGTATTACTCCGATAAACTACCAACTTCCGCTTCTATCTCCAAGGTAGATTAACAATATGGCCACATAGGTCAGTCTCTTAAGCCGCAATACTTCTTAAATGTCAGTGTGCTGCTATAGCTCTGTCGTGGCGATTACGCATCTTTGCTTATAAGCGCGTTCGCAGAAACAGAGTGAGCGGTGTGCAAGTTCTTGAGTGATCGCTTTGTGCAACATGAGCCAATATGGGCGCTAACCGTCGCCGTAATAAAAGCGTTCGCTTCACAGCGATGAACCCGTGCGAACCGAACTTCGCTGGCGCCTGGGATCGTGCTGCAGCGGCCCGTGCTCTTGATACCGAAGCGAGTCGCTTAGTTGTAGCACCCGCGCCTTTCACCGGAATTTCAAAAACAGTCCTTGAGCTAGCGGGTTAAAGGGGCCTGGGATAGCGCTCCGCCGCTGATGGAGTCGTCTCGATCGAGCATCGTAAATGGCTCGCCATGTTTACGACTGTTCGTGGCGCATTTTGTCGCAGCTGTTTTCGTTAAGTTTTCCATTCCTGCGATATTCGTTTGCTCGCTGACTGAGGCAGTTTCGCAGTCTGCCTGTAAGCCTTGGAGGTGAGCGGTTCTCCGGCCGAGCTCCGGAAACGGGCGACGCCGAGCTTGCGTGCGCACTCGCGCGCCACGTTCGCCGCGCAGCAGCTCGCATCAGCTGCGTGCGACCGCTGCGCAGCGAGGTTTCGCCGAGTTTCCAGGGGGTCTCCCCGAGGGCCTCGCATGGCGTCACCTTGCCTGGCTAGATCTACCGGCCGCACTCTCGCCGCGCTAGCCTTGGGAAAGAAATGCCGAGGAGGGGTGGGCGCTACGTGGGGGAGGAGTGTGAGCGCGATAACGTTTCGAAACAGATTTCTGCCGGCGCGTTTCTTCACAATGCGCCGCGGCGGCGTGCGGCTTAGTCCTTGGGCGGCTCTCATTGTGCGCACGCGCGTTCCGAACCCCAGCACTGCGGCGCCGCGTGTGTAAACACTCGCTCGTGGATTTTAGGAACCGGCGGCGGCAGCAGCCCTTTGTTGCCGCTTCCAGTGGCCGAGACATCGGCAAATAGCGACCCTGCACACTCGCGCGGGACCTTCAACGGCCCGTGCAGTTTTCCTCGCCTTTTGGTCTTTGTCGGTTGCCTTTATGTAGTGTGCAGCAGCAACGGCGTTCAAAAGAAGTATCCGCTGCATGCCCGCGCCTGTGGTCCCGGTAGTACGCCGCTAAGTGGTGGTAGCTGACGCCTGCGCACTCGATAGGATGCCCCTCTTTTCTGTGGGTCCCATTCATTTAGCCTCGGAAGAGATAAGCTTTACAGGCGCCACATTTCGATCCAGCAGATGCCCCAGACAGAAACAAAAATACGCTTTTCGAGTGGCCGGGCTCGCTGCATGAAGGAAATTCGAGGAAACCTATTTATTATGAAAGCTTGTAACGCAACTGTCGTGTAGCGCTGGGCAGATAGCCGTCATCAGTGCAGCTGCGTTCACGAAGAAAGACCTCATTGGGGAAATGTAAGCGGTTTGAAATAGTGGGCTTCTAAAAATTTCTTGTGAGGTCGTCACGTCAAAAAGTACCGCAAACACCCGCATCCTTCCAACCTTCAGAGACGAAATTTTCCTGGGGATTTCCGACGGGTTTCACATTTCGTAGCACTGTGCGGAACTGTTTTAGCACTGAGTGTGCTTCCGTTGCATGCTAGTGCGCATGCGCATCTAGTTGAGCCCATCTCGTGTGCACGGTTTCACATCCTCGCCCTCTTTCATTTGGCAGCGCGTTCCTTGACAGCTGTTCCCACTCTTGCCAGCGCGGACCGGTGGCGCAGTGTTTTTGTTTCCTCTCGAATTTACAGCCTTAGCGCCCCGAGGGATTTATTTAGAGACCGTTTGTGTTGGCGCCCGTGAGATTCTGGGTGGCAGCCTTTGCAGATTCATAGTAGTATAACGCAAAAATGGGGACGCAGACAACAGAACAGCAAATATACAAGCTCTAATTTTAGCTACAGTTTATTGCAAGGCGGTTTATACGCACCGACATTCAAAACATGAGCGACTCGTGATGGAGTAAAATGAAACACGTATCGGCAAACCCAGATAGTATACACAGGCGGCTCTTCAGGCACAGGCTGCGTGCACCCTCTAGGAACCGTAATTATCTGTTAGTGATGTTGAATGTTTGCTAACATCTGCGTGAGGGAATCACTTGCAAGGCAAAAGAAAACAAAGATGAATTCATATGCTTGGCGTGTCCATCGCATTTCCTAAAATTAGCACATTTGTACAACGTCTGATGCATAGTAAGATTGGTGCTGTGACATATACCCCGTTACGGTACAGGTGGCCGCGGAAGTTTACATAACACGAAAGGCATTAAAACTTATACTCGCCGACGTTCGCACAGCCTGCAAGGCAGAGATGCAGCGTGGGCACACGGAAGTGCACAGGTACGCATGCGGCAGCCTTGTTCCAGTCGACCTAAGTATACTGTGTTGCTAGGTGCACTGTGCACTGACATGGCGGTCGGTGGCCACGGAGCGCGCCTGTGTATATTATCGCTGGTGGCTGGCCGATGGCACCTGCGGCTTGCATGCGCGCCCTCCATCAGATGAGCCAGCCGTGCGACGCACATCCCTCGCCCCGTTTGTTGGCTCGGAGCATGGTCGCGGTTCGCCTCCCTCCCAAACGGGGCGGAAGTGCGTGTCACGTTTACGCGAAAGGTCGTAGAACCCGACCGGTATAGCACAGCCTGCTCGCCAAATTTGGTCACAGCAAAAGAGAAACCGGCAGCTACCGCAACTATTCCGTTTCCGCATTTGTCTTTTCCCGTTTGCCACCGTATTTCAACGGTATCGCGAGGGGCGTTATCCTTCATGAGCAGCAAGTGTCGCGGGTTTCGCTTCGCGCCTTTACTTTTCTGGGTGCCAGGGCACGAATGTATGTTGTCATTTTCTTTTTCCCCTCCCCGCCGGGATTGTGTCTGTCAAGAGTGTACGGAGATGCGTCTTCTCCTTCGTGAATTGCGTGTGCCGAAATTCCCAGCCGGCCGCGCGTGCTCCAGACCCGTGGGGCATCGAACTGCGCAGCCGGCCGAGCGTGACGCGCTGCTCTTTCGCAGGAGATCCGGCAGCTGGCTTCGCCGGGCGGCGCTCTGCTGGCGGGCGGCGGCGCGGCGGCCGCGGGCGGCGAGGCGGCGGCGTCGCCGTTCGGACGCCGCAGCCCGGCCTCCGAGCCGCTGCTGCTCGAGCCGCCGGCGAGCATGTCGGCGCCTGCGGGAGCCGGCTACGCAGCGGCGGCGCCCATGGTGCACAGGGCCTCGCCCGGGGGCTACGACCTGCGGGGACACCGTCGTGCAGCGCCGCCTCCTCCGCCAGGTGCGTGTTCTCTACGCTTCGCTGCCCTTTCACTCGCGTACGCAGTCAGCTGGTGGTTGTCGTGGCACGGTGCTCGCCGCAGCAGCGTCAGGCCTGGCCTACTCGTGTGGACGGGACGAAACGTTGCTCCCCGCTATAACATCCGAGAGCCCGAGTTTTTGGCCCGTTTAAGCAGATTTTACCCCTCCTTTCGAAGCTAACAGCCGATGTAGGCTATAAAGGCGTAAACCTACGATAGCCAACCCTAGACTGAGCAGACCAGCCCTGGCGCTGCATAAATTTGGCGAGGCTTTTTCAGTGCTGTGGTAAAATGACGGTGGTGCCGTAAATGCACATGCTTGCCTGGATGCAGCTGATGACACTTGTTTCTCGTGATTCGTCGTGTCTGTCCAGTGACCTGCCACACCCGATATAACGGGATATCCGTAACGTCGCTGTTGCGGAAGGCCGAGGCCAGAGTGTTTGAAAGATTCCCTTTCTTAAGAGGAAGCTTTAGCTCGAGTGCTCCTATCTAAATACATGTGAAAGGAGAATTCGTTTTTCTCTGCAACCACTGCACCAAATTTGACGAGGTTTGTTGCATTTAAAAGACAAACTTAAAATCTAGTGATTGCTGGTTTCGAATTTTTGAGTTAGGTCATCAATTTTTTATTAAAAAGCGGCAAAAATCGAAAATTTTCAAAAAACGAAACTATCAAGTTTACAACTCTGTAACTCAATCACTAAAAATGATAATACAATTCTGTGAATTGCATCTAATAGTACATCTAAAGCGGACAAAATTGATATGTTACACATGAATATAAAAAAAATTAATCATAAGGAAGTACAACTTTTGCAAAACCGTTGTAACCAACGTAACAAATTCACGTAAGATGTAAAATGACATAATGAGTTTGTCCGCTTTGAATGATCTAATGGATGCCGTTTACAGAACCGCGATATCAGTTCTTGATGCAGAGCTATGAATTTGTAAACTTCTTGCTTCTATTTTTTTCAAATGGTCAAACATTTGAATGAAAATTTTTATAAGAAAATTCAAGCCCTAAATCGAAATTCTGCTTCCAACAGTCACTAGAATTTAACTTTGCCTTTCAAATGCAACAAATTTCATCAAAATCGGTCCAGGGGCCATCTCATAAAAACGTTTTTGCGTTTTACATGTATTTGAATAGGCCGCGTCGGAGTTGGGCCCGAGCTAAAGCTTCCTCTTAAAATGAGTTTCTATTAGCACAAACAGCCTCGTGATTTGTCTTAAGGGAGACGTAGAAAATGGTAATGGGCCTAATAAAGAGAGCAAAAAAAGAGAAAGAAACGTCATGCCTGCGCCTCTGGCTTGAATGACAGTGAGGCTACTCCGGTACGGTCAGTGTGTGCGAGCGCTGAACACGTGGTACTATATATATACAGACACTTGATTATTTTACCTGCGTTGCGATTGTACACGTGCTCTGAGCTTTGTAAATACCACGAACGATCCCCGGGCCCTTAGGTGTTTCAAGCTGTTTTTCCCCGTCGCCAATAAGCACAAGCCAGCTGTCTGTTATAGATAAAGGAGGAAGGCGTTTCCCAGCCGACCGTTCCATTGTGCGATACTAATTACGTGCAGCACTAATTCAAGCTGCGTCGCGCGGAATTGGGCTTCTCTTCTGTGATTGGCTCACGTAACCAATAGCTTTCGCCGCACATGCACGGAGTTAGTGAGACGGGGTATATATAGACTTTGTCTCTTTGATCTTGTTACCCCAGTTTCGAATCCGATCCATGACTTCTCGAAGGATATATCTTCACGTCCAGCACAAGCCAAGCGACTTTCTTTGCTGCTCTGTAGGCTGCCGAATTTCGGCAAATTTTCTCGTTTGAGCCGGTCTTTAGGAGTCGGTTACCCACTGCCCACTGCGAAAATCGAAACAGGACGGAGAATCTGAGAGCTCCGCGAAATCCTCCAGACAAGGAAAGACTTCGAATGCGAGAAGTGGAGTGACCAGTCGGAACTCTCGCCTCGGTGGTCGGTTGCATTTTTCGGTTACCGTTATATGCCATGCGGAAATACTCGCACCTGCATACGATGGTCAGGAAAAGAAATATGCGCCTAGCCGAACCAGTCCCGCGAGTTCAAATCTCCGACGGTCTCGCCAAGTAAGAAGGAATACGCGAGTCTTACGTCCGCTCGCCATTAGCCATCGCACGCTGCGCTCTGCGCTACTTTTGTTAAAGTATAGTGCAGTTTAGTATAGTACAGTAAGTATAGTATAGTGCAGTGCAGTATAGTGCCTTTTGTTCTACACACTCCTTAATCAGTACTGCAAGGGGTAGAGGCAGAACTCTGACCGCGCTCAGACTCTGTAGAAGCCATAAAAGCTATGCATGTAACAAAGTGTAACCGAAGTATACATACTCGCGGGCATCAGTTGTGCTGATGCTATGGCGACGCACCAAGTGTTCGGCATGCATGCGCGCGGGGCGTTTCGTGAACAGGAGTTCCGTACACGCGACTTTGTCGCGTGTTCATGCTTTCTATCTTGTGGCGGCAGGGGTGTATATATGACAAATTCATCTTGCTGCCCATATACCATGAGGGGAAAACACAAGGTTTTTTTTTTTTTTTTCCCCACGGAGTTATTCGCTCTTAAAGGGAACGGGCAGGATGCGGCGGCCGTGTTGTCTTCGCCTATCCGCCTGTTGACCTATACCGAACCGAAATTCAGTCTCCTGGCGATGGCAGAGGACGCCTGTAGGCGCCCGAAAAACCCTTTTCAGTCAGCGGATAGTGTGAGCTTGTTTCCAAAAGCACGGCCATTAAGCCTACGCGCGCGAAGGTCACTCACGCTGGCCGGTGTAGCGTTTCCTGCGGCGCCGGTCACGAAGGGCGCCTGGGCCACTGTGCCGGGGGAACTGCCGCGCACGCAGCTCCACCGCCGCCGCGTGTGGGTCAAGGTTCGCAGGAAATACTGTGTCCGGTAGGCCCCGCTGCAGGCCTTCCGTAGGCTAGCCTACGCCAGAGGCCGGCAGCGCGCGTTGAGACTGGCATGGTTCAGTTTGGCTGACCGAGGGCGCTCTTTCGTGGATACGCGCTCGGTCTGTCTCTTCACCCAGAGCAGGTTCACGCAAGTGCGAAATACTTTTGCGCAGTACTATTAGCGAGTCTTGCGATCAAGCATCCGCAAAAGCACCTGCACTTCTCAGGTTGGCCTCTCATGAGAGCCTCATATTACAAACTCCAATAACGGAGCGAGTTCTCGCAACCCTTTTTGCATGAGTCTCTGCTTGTTTCATATTTGACTCCTCGCTGCAGTACGTTCGCTATGCTCGAGCCCAGGAGCGAACGTACTTTTTTGCGGAGTACGACAACTCTCTAAACTGCGGTTCAGTTTGCGACAAGCAGTTACTCCAGTAAACACAGGTGCCAGCATTCTCTTTGTTCTCATGCATAGCAAACACGTCGCGTTGAGACGGCGCATAACGGTGGCTTTTGTGCGCGTATGCGTATTTTTTTTCTCCGTCGCCAGATAGCTACAGCTAGGCAACAAGGCTTCGCTACGGCTTTTGTCACTTGTTCCCGACGTGTCAGCTATCGCGAGTGTATCTTGTCGACGGAAAGAACGACGCCGCGTACCTAAACATAGCGATTTTATTTCAAGCGTACTTCGGACGCGGTGCACGCAAGACGACACCGCTATATACGTGAGTCGCAAGTTCTGCGCTGGTAGCCAGACGGTCTTGGACGCTATTGCCGGTGACGAGTATACACCTGCGGAGCTTCGTCGTGTACGCGGTATATCGGCCACTGCGGGGTGTGTTCGCACGTGAGTGTCTTATCTTTGCATTCGTTAAAACTCATTCTGTGCGACACAAAAGATTCGCAAGTGGGCAGAACGCCATCGTAATGCGGCCGCAGCGGCCGGGATTCGATCCCGCGCCCTTCGGCGTAATAGCTCTACGCCATAGACATTTGGAGCATGTAATTTGTGGCTGTTTAGTTAGTTGCTGCTGCCATTTTATCCCATAATCATCTGAAGCTATTAGTACTGGCATGAAGCACCGCATTGCGTGTACCAGGAAATTTATTCTCTGGGTTTTGGGGACAGATAAGCCTGTACACAACTTCCTATGCAGATACACTTGCTCAGTATCGCCGCTAAGTGAAAGAACGACATACCGGCTCAATAATAAACAGTCACTTCCAATAAGAGAACAGATTCTACGTGTCCTCTATATCAAAGACATTGTTCTCGCCAATCTTAGCACGACAAACTCTAATGTACTAAAGAATATGCATGCGGTGCTCACTTGCACAATAATCTAAACTACCCAAGAAATATCCTATGTAAGCCAGCAATGATATTTCAGCGCTCCTTTCAACACTCGCATGCGTTTCTGCAATAATTAACACAATTGCAGATGAATCCTTGCACTTGTTGCTAAGCATGCAAATTAATAAATGTGTTTTAATTAAATGTCAGCAAGCGCTCTTTGTCTGTTGTTCAAAACAACGAAAATAATGAAATCACACTTCACTTTTAGCGCTTCATTAGATAAGCTTCAGCACTACTTTATGCTGTGATGGGTAGAGGCACAAAAATCAGCACTGTGCTTGAATATTATTTTGAGCTGCGTGGTACTTACATTCGAAAAATCCCTGAGCGAAGCAGGAGAAAGCCAGTGGTGATTGTTGCAATCGCTCAACAGGTAGCCAGAGGTTACTGTGGTGTGACTGATCACCTGTGACGTTACACTAGACATTACAGATGAATGCCGCCCAAAAATAGGCTCCAAATCGCACCATCGGTTGGGGTACGCCAGCCGGCGCAATGTGATGCACAAGGCTTCACAGCCAGATTAACGTTCTGAGCGCTGACGATCTCTTCGGGCACTAGCGCAGAGAGCGGTTCTGTAATATCGTCCTTCTCAAATTGAAACTGCTGTCTAAACAGATTGTTCGATTTTTCTAATATCCAGCAGCCCATGAACGGTACCTCAGCAGCTCTGACTCGCGGCTGCGCCTAATTTCATATTCCACCTCGTCTATGGAGTAGTAGTTCCCTTTCAGGTGCCGTGGCGGCACACGCGCCAGCATGAGGTCGTCGATCTCCGCCCACGTTAGCGCAAACAGGAGGCGATGATCTTTAAGAAAGCTTTTCGGCATGCCTAGAGCTATTCGTAGTACACATCGCAGCGGTCGCAATACAAGAAGCAGCACTCTGTGAACGAAGCCAGTAAACTCACAAACATGCTGCTTTCGGCTATGGTATCGCTTTGCTTGGCTCAATTGAAAAAAAAACGTAATTGATTTTGGCGACGTCGTGTGACACTGCAAACCACGCTCAAACACGCCAGTCGCGCGTTATGCACCTCTATTGAGCTGACTTTGCGCAACGTCCAACTAAAGCTGTCATAAACGCTCGCTGCTTAACGTACGCTAAACTAAAACTGGCGGGTATGCAGCATTTCACAAGGTGTCGAATGATTCGTCAAAGCGCAGGAATTCGTTTCTGTGGAGAAAAAGGAAAAAAAAAGAAAAAACTAAAGCAGCGTATACGGAATGTGGTTCTGTTAGCGAATCGCTTTTAATTTGTGCTATTCATCCACATAAGGCTGCTAATTATGATTGGCACATGTCCATTTCCCTGAAGTTACTCTGGCTTGTCTAATAATTGTAGCTTTGGATGACAAACAGCGATGTCGCAACGTCATCGAGGTATTAAGAGAGGGATTGCAAAATCTGCTTTAATCCTTTTTGCACCCGTTGACTTGAAGCACTATAGTCGTCCCGGGACGGTGGCCCAGTTTACCTCCATATGGCAAGCGTGACGCGGCGTTCGACACGGTTTCCACGGAAGGCAGTGCAGGTCTGCGGAGACGTTGCGGTGTGCAGAAACTGATCGCTTGGTGACCGGATCAGCGAAGTGCGTTACGTCAGCTGATATGGCTTTGACGAATATACCGAAGCGCTACGGCGCACCTTTCTTGCAATGCTCAACTTTTGAATGTTAAGTAAAACTGCCGGTTGTACTCGCCGATGAAAGAAGCGTCGGGGTTGATACTTCGCTGGATTGACCTTCGCGTGGCGTGTGTAGTGCCGCTGTATGCGCATAATTAAGGCTCCGCTGTTCCAACCCATACGGAATGTGCGCGGGCGCAGACTTTTACGAGACCATTAGGCGGTACGTCGGAGTTTTAAAGCCGTTGACAGGGCTTTGTCTTTCGAAAACACGATGGCGAGTTGGGTCGAAGTTTGTGCTTCCATGCTGGTGGATTTTGCGAGGAACAAGCCCGCACATTTTAGACAGCACACGCTTCTGGCCTGTATTACGTCCCAAACGTTTCCTCTCTCTACTGAGTCAAGATTATACGAGCCATCGAGAAAACGGAGTCATCACCGCAAATGTAGTAGCTTCGTGGAGGTACACTGCAGCAAAACCTATAGCCTAGCACGTCAAGTGTAATGTTACTGCATTACTACAGAGAGCAGGTCCTTTATTTTTCTGGCCGACTATCTTGACAAGTACTTTCCCGTCAGTACATTTGATAAAAGCATCCTAGATGGTGATGACGAAAACAGCGTCGACATAATTCATCTCCAAAGTTGAAATCCGGAATTAACACCTCGGTCACACTCTAATTTACGTCACTGCCGTAATCTCGCCGAGATGGGCGCATGCAGTTCTTTCTGCTATGCAGCATCGCGCCGCCACATCTGGCCATCTTCGCCGTCGTGCGGCACCATTCTCGATCACATCTCATCTTGAAACTTTCGGGCTCTCCAGCGCTCCCAAGAAAGTGTCCAAGCTGGAGTGCTTACTGATCTCTCCCCGAGTCTCGTCTTGGCTATCGGACACCAACCGCGCATGTGCACCAGCCGGCCCCGCAGCCTTCTCGCTGCAGCGCCGGCGTATACGCTCGTTTTGCCCGCTTGTCCCCCCCGTCCGTTGTCTGCGCGCCGACTTTCGACACGAGCGGCGTCATCGGCGTTCTGCTTCCTTCTGCACACCGCCAGGTCGAGGCCTTGTCGCCCCCCCCCCCCCCTCTTCCTTTTGGCGACCGCCGTTGCTATTGCGTTGGTCAGCGGCCAGCCGCTGATTGTCAGCTGGCAGCACGCACTTGGACCGCTGCTGCTGGACGTCCAGCGGCGATGAGTCGTGCCGGGGGCGCCCCGAGGAAGGGGTGTCCTCCTCCGTCAGGAAGACAATGTAAGCGCTCTCGCCCCTCTTGGCTGCCTGCCCTCGGTACCACCGCCCCCTCCCTCCTCACTTTATGGCGCTGCGCAACCGTATGCCTATCCTCGGCAGTCGCGCACCGCCTCCCGTCGCGGGGTCTCTGTGTGAAGCACGCGCGCGCTTCTTGTCGTGTCGCGCAGTCGGTGCACTCGTCAACGCCAGGGAGCTGGTGTATCTCCTGGTGTAGCATATTCTACGCCAACAGTGTCCGAATTGCAGCGTGGGCACACTGGCGAGCCGCCCTAGCATTTGGGATAGCCTGGGCTATCTCCGTCACTTCACCTCGTATTGCACTCGAAGCCACCAAGTCTGAACCGCTCTTTTTTGGACGAGCTATATAATGGTGCACTCGTCAACGCCAGGGAGCTGGTGTATCTCCTGGTGTAGCATATTCTACGCCAACAGTGTCCGAATTGCAGCGTGGGCACACTGGCGAGCCGCCCTAGCATTTGGGATAGCCTGGGCTATCTCCGTCACTTCACCTCGTATTGCACTCGAAGCCACCAAGTCTGAACCGCTCTTTTTTGGACGAGCTATATAATGGTGCACTCGTCAACGCCAGGGAGCTGGTGTATCTCCTGGTGTAGCATATTCTACGCCAACAGTGTCCGAATTGCAGCGTGGGCACACTGGCGAGCCGCCCTAGCATTTGGGATAGCCTGGGCTATCTCCGTCACTTCACCTCGTATTGCACTCGAAGCCACCAAGTCTGAACCGCTCTTTTTTGGACGAGCTATATAATATACTCCTATTATTCTTTTTTTTTTTCGGTGAATGCTTTGTCACATGGCATGATGTTTAATGTGCATACTGTAAGGCCCGAGTTCTGCGTCCATTGAAGAAGTGTTTTGTGGCGCCTTTTAACGTGTACACGGGGAACATATCTGGATATATATGCCATTATTAGCATTGTAGCAAACGGTCGGTTTGCAAAAGAATACGGAACGTTCCTGCTGCAAGTTTAGACATGTTCATATAGAGTGGCAAGCATCCTGCTTCTTTTCGTTCGGTCCTCCTCATCCGAACCTGGTGATGACGGAGGAGGAAAATAATTGGTCTCGAGCAGAATTCAAAATCCTTCGAGATATCGCCTTTTTCAGCCCTGTTTTCGCGTCAAGTGTGTGCGCATTCAGTGGCTACCCCAGCGCGGCAACCCCTGCTCTGGTACCGTACGGCGTGCAACGCGCGCGGGGCAGTGCACTGAACGGGGCATGGACTCCGATCGATGCCTCCGCGTGGGAACGTTCGGTGGGCGAGAGCGAGGCCCACTCTCCCTCGTCGCTGCCTGGGTGCGGTCCGGTGGAATATTTCCACTTCTCTGCATCTGCCGTGCCTCATCTTCGACTGGCGTGACTCGCTTCGGACTCGAAAACCGCTGCACGAAGGAACGCACTAGCATAGCCTCCTGTCCCATTAGTTATCGCGAGTGCTGGAGCGCCGAACTATGCCGAACGCATCTTGTCGCTATGTTGCTTCGTTTCGTGCGTGTGTGCTGCGCTTCCTAGAAGTATGCTTAATTAACTACGTTGTATCACCATAACAAAGATGCCACTAGCAGAGCAATGCGTGAATTGTGGAAAAAAATGGACAAATACCTTGGAACGTTCGTGTGTGTGTGTGTTCCTACGATTTCTACGGTGAATCTGTGCTTATTGTACAGTTTTTCTAGAAGTAGTGCTAAAGTTGTACAATTGAAATACAGCAGTTGCTATCAGATTTGAGCCAAGAACTAGCGATCCGAAATTCGGAGCGCTATCCCTAGATTTAGCGGTTTTCAGTACGTTCTGGGGACAAGGATTATTGATCTAGCTTCACACACACGCGCACACGCACGCACACACAAGCACACGCACACATACATACATACATACATACATACATCCGTACACACACACACACACACACACACACACACACACATATATATATATATATATATATATATATATATATATATATATATATATATATATATATATATATAATGTCACGACGCAAAACACAATGGTGTTGTTGGGATCACACGATGTAAACCTTGACATAGTTACCAGGTATAGTTAGTTTTTCCTTGAAGTTGCAATGAACACACTCGCAAGATCTAGCGAAATCCACCTGCTAGAGTTTTAAAGAATCGTTATAAATCTACCTCCTCTACTCTTAAGTTCGTCTGCTTCGACGCCGAATAACCGTAAGCTTTTAAATTCTTAGAAAAACACGGTTATATGTATCCACTTTTAAAGCACACCATAGGCTGAACATTTGCATCAAAGAAATATTTCAAATTTAACTACTTGCAAGAAATTTTTAGGAAATGGAGGGAGGAAATTGACATCACACCGTTCTTTCGTTTATTAATCTTGTGACATCTTTGCTCCACAACCTAATCTCCCCTCGTTCGCTGTTATTCTCTCAGCTACGGTCGCACGCTTTTCTTCCAGCATCCCACCTTTTTCACTATAGTTTGCGAATAAACAGTTAATTACTCAGTAGGCTGACAGAACTGCAGACCAGCTCCTCGATCCGCCCGTGGTGCAGCAGTTCGTTTCGCTGGCTGCTGCGCCTTCCTTCCCTCACCAGCTGTGCCGCGGGGCTGAGCCGCGGTTTCTCTCGAGCAGTTGGTAGTCGGCATATCCGCAAATCACGGAGAGAGAGAAATACCCGAAAAGTGACGTCGGCCGTGGCATTGGGAAGCGCCATTAGGCGTGAGGACATCGGAAACCCATTTGGTCCGGCGGCGGCCGCGCGCTTTTTCGGCTAACGACGCCGGCACAGGTGACCGTCGGCCCATTGTCGGCAGCGGGAGGCGAGCGCTTTGGCGCAGCAGACGAGCTTAGCCAGTCACTTTGGATCCCCGTGCGGGGCGGGGCCGATCGCATCCGCCGCTTCGCCTGCTCCCAAAATGCAAGGACGCGCGATGACTGCGGGCGCGAAGGGTTTGCGAGAGCTGCGGCTGGTCCATTCCGGTACGAATGCTGTCGTTGTAGTGACCGTCCTCGGCGTCATTGTCAGTCTAGGCGTGAAGCTCTGGTGGCAGTAGTAGCGTAGTTGCGGCAGTTTTTACAGTGAGACGCCACTGGACGTGAATGCTAACGTCGACCTACGCAGACCGTCCATATTGCCCCTCGCTCCCACTCGCCACCCTTTCGACGGTATTGGGAGCCCCCATATGTATACACCGGAATTTCACGCTGCATTTCACTTGGATGAGCCTTCATCGTTCGAGTCGGCGGACAAAAAAGGAGCGGAGAGTCGGCATGCGTCGACGCCTTTTTGCGTATACGTTTGTCACGTCCTAACTAGGTGCTTTGAGTTAGAGATATCTAGAGGGTGCCCTTCTTTGAAGGAGTGGTTACCTTGCCAAAGGCGAAATTTATGCGTACGATGTGTAGCAGCGCAGAGAACAGGCAGGAAAAAAAAAATAAAGGGGGCACCATGATCTTGTTTGTTCCTTGCGCTGCTACATCGTGAGGATAGTCCAACTGGCCCAGTTTTCTATTCTTGTAGATTTGTGACCCAAGTTTCCTTCGTGCCTTGACAAATCTGTTATATAACTCTCCTGCAATAACCCTCCAAGTTATAGATTAATCTCTATACCTCTACAGTATGCGCTGCAGCGACCTCTTTGTTTACAGGCATGCAGCTTGTAGGCAATACCGTGGCAACCGAGGGCGCTTTGGTGCGCGCCGTTGCAATCTCGGAGGCCACGCGATACACCATCGTGCTCGAACCACTGTGTCAAAGCTTGTCTAGCCAGTGCTGTAGTTTGACGTGTTCGGCTTGTGATCCAGATTTTACCTGTGCCGTTCTTATAATAGAGTATGAGCTGCGCCACGCATTGTCTTATTTACCTTATATGGCAAATTAGTTGTGCGGAAATCGGCAAAGTGGAGCAAGTCTAACGAAACGGTATAATTGTAATCCACCCGAGAAGCGGCTATCCTCCTTTGTTGCCGAGAAGCCACCAGGCTATCTTGTTAATAGCTTCGTTTCACTCTCGGGTAGATGGCCATTATTCCCTTTCCGGAAACGTACTCCACTTTGCGGGTTTCCGCACTGCGATCTGCCAGCCTCCTGGTTTAGCCCAGATAGCAGAGCGACCGCCCCGGAAGTGCGTCTGCAGGTTCGACCACCGGACCAGGATGAATTTTCCTTCAACAGCGAAGCTTTGTTTGTGAGAACCCCGTATTGCGTTTCATTTTTGGCTTCGTGGTGTACTCTCGTGTGGATTACAATTATTCTAGTTTATCTTATACGCAGGCTTGTCCGCGTATCTTATTTTGTGCCTTTGTGCTGATTTTGTGCTTCCGTCGTACTATCCAACCGTTGCCAGCTTTGAAGGCGCGTGGCTCGCGTTGCCAAGTCATCGCAGGTTTGAACCTCTGCTCGGTGACGGGCTGTGTTTGGCGCACAGCTCGCGTGCCATCGCGCGGGCGCCTCTTGTGGCCCGCGCGAGTGCACCATTGTGTCGCGGCGGAGGGCAGCAGGATCGGGGTGTGTGATGAGGGCTGGCCCGCAGGCGTTTCAGGTCCGTATCCGGTGCATGCCGGCCGAGCGGCCGTTTCCTGTGCGGGCCGCCATCCGAGGACCGGCGTCGCGGTCGACTGTCCTGCTTCAGCGCGCTGAACGTGCCGTGACTCGCGTCTCGTTGCCTGCTGTACGCTTCGGTGCCTGGACCCTGTCGTCCACTTCAGTATTTTCTTTTTTCTTAGTTCCTGCACGCTCGTCGCTTGGGGAAACCCAACCCCATCGTCAGTTCCTCAGTGGCGCACACGCCCATGGCGCCCCCATGCTAAATCCGCTGACTGCCGTGTTAACCAAAGCTCGGGCCCTATGTTCGCTCGCTAGGTGCTCCGTTCCGCTTTACACTTTTTTTTTTCAGCCACTTTCGTGCCGCATTGCTACACCTTAAAGCTTCTCCGTCCATTAGCCACCGCCGCTTACGTGTGCGGAGGGGCTTTACTGCAGCTAAGACACCGCGTGTGGATGTGCTTGCCATGGGTTGGGGAGCCATGGGTTGGGGAGCTTGTATATTCACATTGGATCGAAGAGTTTCGCAGCGAAACAGCGGCAGGAACGGATGGCCACGGTGCGTGAGGCAAATCGGAGTTAAAAAACAAATATCGAACGGGGTTACCTGGCAGCCGAGAGCACGTTGAAAAAACAACAACAACAACAAAAAAAGCAGCGTAAACGCACTCACCTGTTTCGCACGGCTACGTCGTTTCGGGGAACCCTCGGCGCTTTCATCCGCACCTTGTTTGTATTCGGTATTTGAACACAGTCGTACGGCTGAAGCGCGGTCTCGGGCGCACGAGAGTGTTTCGTTCAGGGCCAGCGCTTCATCCTGCGACGCTAGTGTCTCGCGCATGGACAGTACATTAAACCAGGTGGGTCTCCTATAGTCTAATACTGACGTTAGCGAGTATGTTATCGGACGACGTGTTACGAAACTTGAATGTAGCCTCCATATTTGCCCTTCTTACCAGGTGCTCTTTTCTAATCTTTTTTTCCGTCAGTATGATAGGCTGTTAATGTGTGTGTTGTCGAGGAAAGTGGAAGGGTAGCGAATTCAGTGCCTGCTGCGAACAGCAGCGAGTGTAGTTACCAAGGTGTTATAGTAACGTAAAAAGCAATTTACCCCTACCCCCCCCCCCAAAAAAAAAAAACAAGACACGGGCAATTTGTCACGAAACAATAAATAAATAAACCTAACTTTGTGGCTTAAAGTGTTCCAAGTACAAAACGGCCTTGTATGGCTGGGTCTTCATGTCGATCCAAAGCGCATATTTCTTTACTGGTGCTCAGCTGACATGTTTCATGGGCCTGGACGCGGAACAGTGCGATGCGATTTGGTTTTTTGAAAGACGCGGGCTCCTCGAGCCACTTTTCGCGTCTTCGTCGAGCCTGCGGCTTCTGCGAAAAAGGGCAGCGCGCCGCCGTTGTGTGTCGGCACGATGCGGGCGTACCGGTCAGGTTTCGCAGCGGTCGTTTCCTTCAAAGCGGTGTTTTATATTTTCTACCCCGAGCCGAGTCCCTCCCTCTCTTCGTGCGCCAACGGGCATGCCCGCGCCGCATGCTTACAGCTGGGGCAGCGTCTTAATGTTCGCGTCGCACCGAGGCTGCGCGGAGTGGCGGGGAAGCCCCCCCGCCGTACTCTCCTGGCTGAGCCAGAGCGCACGCGAGCGCGCCAGGAATGCGTATCTCCGCTCGACTCGGGCACCAGGCAGCGATGGAATTAAGGGGACGGTGCGTACGGCGGGGATTCGGGCGGTCGAACGAAAATGCCGAATTCGGGAGGCCGTCCGCCGGAAACGTGCCGCTGCTTCGTGTCCGGCGCCGCCGTATTTCTCGGTCCAGCCGACAGGCGCCGGTGTCCCCGCCCCCCTCCGAACTGCCTTTCCTCCCCCTCTGCAGGCGCATTGGACCCGTCCGGGAGGGGGCGCCCACCGGCATGCGAGCTTCTCTCGCTTGCGCCACCGCCGATCAATGGCCGCGCCTGGAAGGGCGGCCACGCCGTCAGCGCTGCGGGCGCCGTCCCCCGCACGAGCACGGCCTAGTGCGCAGTTTCTGTTGTCGGCGAGAAAAACTTAAACACGCACCGGGAACGGAAGCAGGGAAATGGAATTCGGCTCTCTCAGACAGGAAGGGATGTCTCGTTGTTGTGCTTATTCTCTGCAGTTTTGATGTAGCATTTATAGATAAGCCTCCAATTCAGCCATCAGCGTCGGATGTGCGAGAGAGAGAGAGAGTCCTCTTTAATGAAAACTGCGCAGGTTTGCTTGGCGCCACGTCTAGCACGCTGCTTCCAGATGGGATCGATGAGAAATGAACTGATACGCACAGTGCACGTCGCCGAAACGACATGCGTAAAACACAGCACACAGCAAGCGAAGCTAATAACAAGTCTCATTTTGAGACCACCCATGAAACACAAGCGTGTTTTTTTTAAATTTCTTATTTTGGCCAATTTTTAATATAAAAAAAATTGACGACCTAACTCAAGTTCGAAACAAACCGTCACAAGATTTTGTCTTTCTTGTAAATGCAACAAACCTCGTCAAATTTGGTGCAGTGGTTGCCGACAAAAACGAGTTCTCCTTTTACATATATTTAGATAAGAGCACTCGAGCTAAAGCTTCCTCTTAACGCTTGCGTCACCTCCGCCACGGGTCGGTCCGGCATTGCACTAGCATCGGGATTTTTTTCCTGCACGCGGACACGATAGTGGGGAAAGGAGCCCTTAACAGCTTCGTTGTAAATGCATTTCTAAATCTTATTTGGAGTGCACGTCTTGAAAACGTTGGGCTTTGGCAACACCATGCTATTATAGTGCCCTAGAAAACTCCTTGGGAAAGTTGAATTTTTAAGTTTTTTTAAATACATGTTAGCGCTCCAGCTCACTGGTGAGTTGTCATAGAATTGGAACTAATTTAGGCGAATTTGTAAGACTTCGTTCAGCCAGTAAATATGTGGACTTATTTATCATGTAGTCAGCTGTTTCTCTCAAAGTGAAATAAATAAAAAGCTGAATCATATCATTGTCTGCATTTTGTTTTGTGACGAACACTTACAAAACCGCATGTAATTAAGTAGTCAATGAAAAAAGTTACTGTTTGACAAATCGTATTGTTTTAACCAGCACTCGTTGAATTGTAAGCTGTAATTTATCAGTAGAGATTACGAATCGAATCTTTATATCGCGTGAAAATATTTGTAGTGATAGTGTATCTACACGCAGAGAGGACGAAGAACCCGGACTCTGGCGAGCTCGTACTGACGGGCTTAACTTAATTACTTTGTAGGTGGCATGCTGTGCTTGCAGAATATTGTCGTTTGCCAGCACTCATACCTTTTGCCAGAAGCATAGTGCCATATATGTGGCAATTTCGAGAAACATTCAAAATCTGCTGCGATATGCATTGCTGTTCCCGTGGAAAAATGCATTACGGTAGACAGTTAACTGGAACAACATATTTTGAGGTGCACATTTTGAGTTCGTATTTCTGGAAACTTGTCCTGTAGGCTGTTTTTTTTTTTTCGTGAAAGGGCGTGCTTTATTTAAGTGCTGGCTGACTTCAATTCTGCATTTACAACATGCCTTCTCACATTATATCAATTAAAAAAAAGTTTATTAGTGAATTGTGTTAATAACATTGCTGCAGGTTGTCGCGGAAATTCGCACGTCCGCTATTCGGTGAAGTTTGGTCAGCAAAAATTACCATTTTGTCTCGAAATAACCTGCTTTTTTAACAGTCCGACAGTCATCGCAAGAACACGTCGTAATATACTTCAAAAAAAAAAAAAACTAGCTGTAAACAACACTAATCTGCTATTCACGCATGCCCGCCTGTAACTGCAGTTCCGCGCGCGCGATAACAGATGCGAGCCTGAGGCCTTAAGAAACTTCCGGTCACGTGCCTAATTATCGGTTTTCTACGCCGCGACAAAAAGCGCTTTCTTTTATTTGTTTCCATGCAAATCTCCTTGTACGTTTTTCGGATAAAAGAAAGGCGCTGAATGCCTCAAGACTAATAGTTTTATTTCGCATAGCGTATACGACAAGCTTGTAAAATTTATCCTGTATACAGGGGAAATGTGTTGAAAACCTGCGTCCTTCTGTTTTAACTGCTAGACGCCCTTCTTTGCCCATTAAATTTAGCAGGCTTTGTCAGTGGGCGTAACCGGAAGCCGTTCGGGGCCTATGTTTGTAACTGTCCATTTCGTTATTCTTAAAGGGACACTAAAGCGAAACAATAAATCAGTTTATACTAGTGAAGCATTGTTTGAGAACCCTGCAGGCGGTCATATAAAAAAAAAATAGTTTGATTATTAGATGACAAAATGAAGGTCCAAGTATCATTATTTGAATTTCGCGCCGAAACCTCAGCGCTGGTACGTCAGCGTGACGTCAGGGATTCCAAAGTATGTTTTCGCATTTGGGCCGCGTTGGCTGAATAAACGTTCCCGAAACTTGCCATGTTTAATCTTTGGTCCCTTTAGAACACAATGTAGTCAGTCTGTACCGCTATATATAATTAGTAGGCCCTAGAAGATGCCATCAGAATCCAAGACGTCACAGCCCCCAGGTGCGGGAACTTAAGTAGGCGTCGCCACCCGTATTTCGTTCTGGCGCTTTTTCTGGCTTACCAAACGTCTTATCGTTGTAAGAGTGGTGTTTTTGGTGTTGCAGAAAGGTAATTTACTAATGCAGAAGAAATCGTCTTTCACTTTAGTGTCCCTTTAACTTCCATCGCACTAAGTGGCCGATCCCCGTTGATAAGAGGCACCCGAGCTCGAGGATGCAAACAACGGAAAATTAAATGGATTGTTACAGTGTAACCGGCCCTTGTTGGGCTGCTTTCATGGTATACGTTGTTACCTGCAATGAACAGGTTGTGAGAAGCGCTTAATGAGAGCAGCATTCCGGGCAAGTTGGTAATCCATTGCTTAAATGATATTGCGCGACATAAAAAACGACACGGACGTGAAAGAAGACGACACACCAAGCGCAAATCCGCAGAAGCGCTTCATCCGGCACCGGACACAGCGCGCCAGAACTCGCTGCTCATGCTGACACTCTCGGCCATGTTGACTCTCTGATTGGCTGTCGAGAGGTCGCGTGTTTTGAAATTTGTGTCGGGAAGAAGCGGAAGTTTTGCAAAACGCAATTTTGCGTTTTCTTCCAGATGGCGAAACGTGACGTTAAGCCGCAACTTTAGCGAATAATGTTTTTGTCTGTTTCTTGGCAGATATATTGCGACGTTAGCGCTTTACACAGAAAGTGAACTGTCGCGTGCCGAAGCCCGCGCAATGCATCTGCGATTTCGCGAATATGTGGTGGCGGTCCAAGTAAGCCGCCATGTCAGCTTGCTGATTGGCTTTAGGAATATTCCGTGAGGAGAGTCACAGGAAGGGCTGTTTCGTAAACGTAAATTTGACGTTGCACTGGGCCGCCTTTGCTGAGATTTTCCGCCATAATTTTCTGGTGCGCGAAATGTGGCCGCGCGAAGTGTGCTATGAACGGCCATATGCAGGGGCGGCCGAGAGGCATGTGTATTTAAAGGCGCGTTTATTTGAAATAACATTGGTTGAACATTAGCAATCTTCCGTTACACTTTGCACTGCTGCTTTCGCATTGTAATCAAGATTAATTACTAGTCACATCATCAGAGCTTATGGCTACGGCGCATTTCTAATTTATATAAAAACTACCTGTACGCAAGGCGGCGCCTTGAAGTTTCCTCAGGCGGATCAAATAAGCAGCGACGTGAACGAGAGGTGGCAGCGCCTCGTCCAAGCGGCTACCTGGGGCGCGCACGTCGCTGTCTGTGATATTGGACTGCTTCTCAGGCAGCCAAGTGTATGGCTGCGTCATTGAGTGTCGTGAGGGTCATTGCCTTCGTTTCAGTTTCTTAGGCAAAACGTCAAGTTCGCTTTGCGTCACGTCACGGAAGCAAAATCGGGCCCATAAGCGCCATTTTGTACGCGTCGCGCCTATAGACACCGCGCCTGAGAGAAAATGGCGGAATGTCCCGAATGGAGCCTCTGGTGAAAGCCTTGGCCGTTGCTATGAGCCTTCAAGTTTTACGTGCTAGTTTTCACAGACCGGTTTAGTTTCCGAGGTCTTTCCCTCGCGTGGTGCCGTAACGCACATTCTGGAAGCCATGGCTCGTGCATAGGACCATATGTGGTATCGCAGCTACGTTGGTGTGGAAATGCAGCGCAGTGATGCATTAGCCAACACCGCTGAGCGCTGCATTCGGACTGGCATAATTTGAGCGCAGTTTCACATTCCTGGCTTCTTGACAACGTAACGCAGCGTTTAATAAGCAGGACATAGCAGGGGCGTAACTTCGCGTTAGTTTTTGTAGCCTCGGGAGTCGATTCCCGGCCTGGATGTCATTGCTGAAGCAGGACCGAACAATCTTTGTGGTGGACATGGCTGTTTGCCTCCAACTTACTTGCCTTATGATGCTGCGCTATGACATGTGAACGCTCTCATATTGTTGTCAGCTGACAGCTGGGATACTATACTTAGCCATAAAGATGCTTGGCTGGACATCTGAAAATTAATGCATTGCGCATACCACGCTAAAACGGACTTCTCGATGGTAACAACACGCCTTTAGATTTTCAGCACCGTGCACCACGTGTACAGTCACATGATGAGTTCACGTGCAAATTATTACTACGATTATTTAGTGCACTTATAAATAATATGGCTAGCGTTAGGCCGAGCATACACACGCATTAACCCAGAAGCCGTGCGGTATTTAAAATGTGCATGGTAGGCGTGTTTGCGGAAGACGTTTTCGTTGTTCTCTTCTTTTTCGTCCAGTCTCTTGTTTATTTGATTCGTCGTTCGTATCGACAAGGTTCAAGTGTGCTTTGCGGCGATGTTTTCGTTCGCTGATGGGAGGGACCACTCGTCGTGTACTTTGTAGCAGCGCCGCCAATAATGTACGACAAGTCGTCGGTGAGCTGGTGGGGTTAGCCAGAGGACACGGCCCCGCAACTCTTTCGATTCTTTTCCGCCCTTCCGGGGCTCGGTCTCTGTATACTGACCGTCACCGCGTTAATGTTCTGTATCCGCGTTCCCGAGCCTTCTTTCGGTAGACCCTTCGCCTCTCCCCTGTATAAGAGCTCCCTCGCGCCGAATCAAGCCACGGTCCTGCGAAAGCAGATGCGGCGACCTCCGCAGCCAGTCGCGCTGTGGCTCGCCTCCAGCTCCGGCGATTAGGCACCTGCCGCTCGAGACCATTCTTCTGTACCGGGAACACATCCTCTCCTATAGCGCAGGCCCCCGCCGAAAACCGGGGATATTAGGGTGTCTTGACGCCTGCACCAACGCTGGCATCGAGAGACGTGGTATGATTACCACGCCACCTCACCTCGGACCCTGACGTCTCGGGACGTGGACGCTTTTCCATTGGTCTGTCTCCCTCGGGGACAGCGCCTCATTTTTGAGTCGCTGCAGAGCTCATTGGCGACACCGTGGCGGATATCGTCTGAGAGTCAGTTGTCTCCCGTTTCTCAGAACCGAGCTTGGGTGTTTTGTTTGTTTGCATGCTTGTGTTTATTTGTGCTTGTTCGGTGTGAATCGGCTGTACAAAACAGCACAAACCCTGGATTCACATTCAGTGAACCTGCAGTGCTTGCATGACGTGGCCGCATTTGAACAGAAGAGCAGACTCATCGCTATTTTGCGTTTTCTTTAGAAAAACGAAAAATTAAATGTTCAGATAGCACACTGCCCGATTCACTGAAGGATGTAGTGTCAGTGTATAATTCGCCCTTGTGCTTCCCAAATTGCGATATCGAGGACGCTATTCAGTTTACCATCTTGAGAAAGCGTTCAGGAGAACTTTGAGGCGTGGTCCGATGTGGTCCAGACATTGATTCCTCCTGCGTCCGCGCCTGTCTCGTAAATGATAAGTGGTCGTGCACGAGGAAGCGACGCTGCGCAAGACAACCCACAATCAAACCCGCGACATTTTGCCCCCCCCCCCCCACCCTCCCCTCATTTTTTTTTTTTTTTCGCCTCCCTGCAAGAATTGCCAGCCGTACGAAAGGTGACGTCGCCCTCGAGAAAGCGCCGCGCAGTGGAGTGACGGAAGCGCACTTCCGCGTCGTCTTCCCGGCTGCTGAGTACAGCTGCCCCCCTGCCGCGCCTGGATTCATTATCGCGTGCCGCTATTTTCGAGGGCCTCCCGGTGCGCGGCGCCAGCCGCGGCCACTCGTTCTTTTTCGGGAACGCTCTCTGCCTGCAGCAGCAGCCACTACCGCCGCCGTTGCGCAGCAGCGAGTGCATGTCGGTCCTGCCACCCACCACGTCGCTATGCAGTGTAGCGAATTTTCAATTTTGTCACACATTAGCGATCGTCGGCGAACACTTATTTTCCTAAAATTTATCCCCACTTTCCTCCCACGGAGGCACTCGGGCGCCAACAGGCATGCGAAGATGAGGACGGTCCCATATATGGCAGTATTCATCCACAAGTTCCGCCTTTTTCTAATGCGAAGCTTTCTTGACGTGTTCAACCCAGTTTTCTGTGAGTGCATGTTGTCTGGTATCTGGCCGTTTTCGCGGGCCAGTCCCGAAGATAGTGCGTTCTAAAAATGTGCACGTGGGCCGTTGCCGTGGGTATGATGTACCACTGGGGGGTACGTGCCGCTCTTGAACCTCTTTGACGTCGACTTGGGTGTGAGCCCCAGGGGCCATTGGGTATGGGCCGATCTTCAAGTGAACCTCCTTGACGCAAACTTTGGTCATTGGGTAACGCAACAGCCGCCACCTATATGTATACAGTGACATCTACTTAACGCATGTGTCAACTGAGTTGACTCTGTTTAACTTTTATTCTTTCTTTTTCTCTGCATGCGTTCGTGTAGCGCATCAGCAGAAGTGCTTCTTTAAGCAGCAGCGGGAGACCCGGAAAACAAAAAACGAGGGCGCATTATGTGTTCGCTCTGTACGTAGGAGTCGGCAGTTCGCAGAGCGACCGCTACGCGGCCAGGTCGCCGAGGCTTGCGCATGGGTATATATATGTAGGAAAGGAGCGAGCACGGTCCACTGATGGGACGTGGGCAATATCTTTTTTTAAAGTTTTATTGCTTCATAAATTGGTTGCATGTTTTGACAGATATGAAATGCAAAATGAGGTCCCACAGTCAGTCTGTATTGGGAGCTATTCGATACATTTCAAGTAGTGTTATAATGTATACCTGCTGTGGCATAGTATATAGCTTTTATTTTTGCCTGTGGCTCACTGGTTGTAGCTGCAAGTGTGAGTTCAGGAATCTCAACCCGATGTCGACGGGATCTAGAAAGGGGAAGAGACTGTACGTGTCCGCGTTTAAGAACCCCAATATGGCAAAAATTAATTTGGCGCTGTCCACTTGACGTCCCTTGCGCGCGCAGTTTTGGGAAGGTAATACTGAACACTTAACTAATCAGTAGCGCAACTATTTTGGTCGTGCGACATGACATGTTACTTTTTGTTATGTCTTCCACGGCGGGAGGAGCAGATAGGCGCGCCTAAGTCTTTTAGCGTTCCTTGATCCTTTGAGGCTTTCGATCGGTCATACGTTTCACTAAACATCCTCCATGGTAGACGCCGTCAATTACTGCGTGTGAATGGTGCGCGTCGACCTCGGTAGGGCCAAGTTTTCTGACACAATTCCGCGCACTGTTTTCCGGCAGCGAGGGCTTCTAGCTAAATCATGATAAAGTTAACTATAAAAAGCATTTTCGCGGCGAAACTCCGAGTAAGCTTGCTGCGCCGCGCGCTGGTTATTTGAAATCAGCAGTATACGATGATGGTAGCAGTAAACACGTTTATTCGGGGGAAGGTGTGCGCTGTGCTCTATTCGCGGCTGTGCAGGAAGGTGGAATGGGACAATGAAAAAGTCGACCGGGCTGGTGCAGCACTATGCTAACGTTAGTCGGCCATTCACGTAGCCAGAGCCTGTACTTAGGCTGCCGTAGCGTTGGGTCGGTGTGGCAAACTCCAGTGGCCCATTGGCAAAAGCCTGGCATGCCGTTCGCAGCATGCAGGCGGGTAACGTTGCACGCACTGCGGCGTCTATTACGGCGTGCTATTTAGCTGCTGCAGACATGTTTTCCCGAGACCCGCCGTGTGTTAACGCTACAGCACATTTCACATACGATTCCTAGCAGCCGGCTTGTGGAACTGCGCGTTTACGACACTGGCCAGCGGAACAAAAGATGTACCAAACTTCCCATATGTTTCATCAGCAGTATAGTATTACCGCAGTCAGGCAATCGGTAGGGGTTTGTGTTGGCTTAGATTCAAAAGTACAACTAAAATGAATCGTTCTAATTCGCTTCAGCGGTACTAATAAAACACAGGTTTAGCAAATTCAAGGCCGGCAACTGCCTGTATAGCGCCGCAGATGTAAAAAGTCTGTAAGCCATCTCTTTCGTTTTATTCGCGATAGGAAGTTAGACTTAGCACTGGTTCGTGTACCCTCTTGTCTGAAGCCTCTTGTGTGTCATATGGGCCTCCGACGTGTATAATCACGTAAATCTTACTTGATAACAAGCTATACCTAGTGTTTGCCCTGGTTTGTGTAACCTTTCAGATCCTTTGTGCGCCGAGTATCATCACGAAAAATAGGAGATAGAAAAGGTGGAAAAGGGCTTAAAAGTGTGCACCAAAATTCGAGGGAAACAGCCGTCATTTACCGAGTGCGCGATAGAGGGCGCCAAAAGGCTGCGTTGAGGCTTTAGAGCCGCGTCCTTCATACGCACATGCAAAAGGTGCCCTAGCGCCGCGGCAAACTCGGAGGCGTCGCCAGGTTGCGTAGTACCTGTACCCTGCTGGCGGGCACCTGCGTCGGCAATTGATGAGCAAGAGCACTTACTTCAACGGCACCGTGAGCAAGGGTGACCTGAGCTTGATATCGCAATTCCTTTCAGTCGGTCTTACGCGAAGTGTGCGTGCATACGTACCTGCGTGCGTGCTGTAACCGTTTCCAGGTGCACCTGCGTGGCTTCGTGCTGCCTGTCTCCCGTTCTTCCTTTCCGCCGTTGATGGTGCTATGTACGCGTTCCGGATTTCGCATCTCCCATTGCATCACGCGGACGTGTGTGCGCGTTCCCAGCGCCGCTTCCTTTGTCTGTCGGAGCGGAAGTGTCCGGTGGCTCGTGTTCTTGAGACGACGCTTCCCGGACAACGAGATCGCAGAGGCCCAGCCGTCTACCAGTGGCGCGGAAGGCGTCACACGTGCACCTTCCGCTGCACACTAGCCGGCCGCCTCACGTATCCTGCCGTTGAGACGGATGCCGAATCGCAGCGGCGCTTCCTTTGTTTGACCAACTGAGTAGTGTGCGCCGCTTTTTGCTTGAAACCGAAGCCGTTGGTCGTCAGCACTAAAGAATATAGGTGATCTTACGTTTATAATTGGACCGACTACACATGGATTGTCCTACTAATGCCTATCCCCCCCCCCCGTATTTTTCTTTCTATTTTGTTTAATATGGAATCCACAGACACAGTTCTCTCCGGGGTTCTTACCGTGACGACTATACGTACGTAGTTAAAAATAACGCTGCCCCTAAAATAGGCTCAAATTGTGCCTGTGAAAAGCATACGGTAGGCACGGACGGGCAGCCGTCCGTGGAATGCGCGGAAGCAAGGAGCAAAAAAGTGCAAAGTAGGAGAAGCCTGCGCCGCATTTGTCTCTGCACTGTTCATGATTTGTGTGCGCCACAGAACAAAGGGACACAATTGCTTTGTGAAGTTCTTCCACATCCGTGCTACTTGCACCAACTGTACTGCGGGCCAACTGTTCCCGGGCTTGGGCTTTGCGAGTCGCCGTGGAAAAAAGGAACGCGTTAATTCTGCCGGTTAGTCTTCGCATACCTCGTGTGACAAGAAAGCTGCAAGTACCACGTGCGCCTTCAAACCTTTAAACGAAAAATATTTATTTGTGCACAATAACACACGTCAGATGTAGCGAAAGCCGCACACTCAGATATCATACTTCCTTCGTAGAGCGCTATATACACATATACTATAGTTAAAGCCTTCTTCTGGTTACCGCCCCTGCACTGACTCACATCCGTGTTTGCAGCTTGCAGAAGCATGAAATTATCCAAGGATGATGATGATCATTTTCTGATAGTAGGCAGAAGGCGGATCAGAATGGCTGATACCCATCTTGTGACTGCTATAGCCAAGCGCACGGCCACCGAAGATAGCCGTATGAATCTGTGTGAATGATATTGACACTTTGCAAGCTCCACTAAACAGCTTACTGTGCTCAATGTGCAACGAAGGCCAATTAATTTCGCAATGTTAAGACGCACCCCGACGGTTTTATTCTTGCCTTGCATTCTTTACGATGAGTGCAAACCTTGGAACACTTTGTCTCTGTGGAACTCCAGGGTGCCTCCATGTCTCTTCAGTCACGTGTAAATGCATGTCTGGAAGATAAACTCATTAAGAAGTCTGGCACTGTTAATACATTCGCAGACCCTGAGCCAGGTTGTTATATGCGGACTCGCTCGCGAGTTGGCAGGGTTTTATATACGGAAGATAGCCTGCATCACCATCGCCAGTCTATTTTTATGTCCACTGCAGGACGAAGGCCTCTCCCAGCGATCTCCAATTACACTTGTCTTAATTGCGCTAGCTGATTCAAACTTGTACATGCAAATTTCCTAATTTCATCACCTCACATAATGTTCTGCTGTCCTCGACTGCGCTTCCCTTCCCCTGAAATCCATTCTGTAACTTTAATGGTACACCGGCTATCTGGACTACGCAATACATGCCCTGTCAAGCTCCATTTTTTTTTCTTACTGTCAATTGTTAGAATACCGGCTATCGCCGTTTGCTCTCTGATTCACACTGCTTTCATCCTGTCTCTTAACGTTATGCCTAACATTTCTCGTTTCATCGCTATTGCGTGGACCTTAATTGTTCTCTTTGTTAACCTCCAACTTTCTGCCCCATGTGTTAACGCGGGTAGAATGCAGTGATTTCACACTTTTTTTTTTTTCAACGACAGTAGTAAGTTCCCAGTCATGATTTGGTAATGCCTGCCGTATTCACTCCAACACATTTTTATTGTTCTGTAAATTTTTCTCATAATCGGAGTTCCCTGCGAGTAATTGACCTAGATAAATGTACCCCTGCACAGACTGTAGAGGCTGACTAGGGATCATGAATTCTTGTTCCCTTGCCAGGTTATTGAACATTACTTTTGTCTTCTGCATATTAATATTCAACCCTACCCTTACACTTTCTCTATTTCTCCGTTTTCGTGTTCCTCGTCCTTCGTCTCGTTTTCTTCGCGCAGGTTAAAGTTTGCTTCAAGATCATGAACCAACCACAGCAGAACTGATAGTTGGGCGAATTGGTACGAATTCATAGTAAAATATTTAGCGCGCACAATTGACAAGGACACAGTGAAGGGGGACACACGAGCGCTCGTGTGTCCTCCTTCACTGTGTCCTTGTCAATTGTGCGCGCTAAATATTTTGCTATGAACCAACCAACTCGCACCAGACTCCTGCTAACTGTGTAATCTTTGTAGGTATTTTCATTCCTTATCCCGTCGTTAAGCGCTCCTCCCAATAAGTTTCAAAATGTACCAACAAGTTCAAGAAGTAGTTTATTGATTGGAAAATGTAGAGGTCGGCCGGAAAATGGAGCATCTGGCCTGCTACTCTACGTAAGGGAAGGGGAAGAGGGGAAGAAAAGAGTCGCAATGGGGGATGATAATGGGAGGAACGAAATGGACACATTGCATAAATATTATCACAAGCGTGAGTCCAGGCCCGTGTCGCCTAAGAAACGTGAAAGAGCACGTATTGTCTCTATCGTTTGCCAACTCTGTGGCCATGCGCCTAGCAAGAGGTCCTCCGACAGTGGTCTGTTGTATAAATGTTAAAATTTTAACCCCTCTACCCGGTCACGGCGGCCGCATTTCGATGGGGGCGAAATGCGAAAACACCTGTGTACTTAGATTTAGGTGCACGTTAAAGAACCCCAGGCGGTCGAAATTTCCGGGTCCTCCACTACGACGTGCCTCATAATCAGAAAGTGGTTTTGGCACGTAAAACCCCATAATTTAATTTTTTAACCCTTCTACCATATAGAGGTTGATTGTACTCCGCAGATTTCTCAGTTACCTTATTGATGACATGGATGTGATCTATATTCAAGAATATCCCTTCCTGAAACCAGCCTGTTATCTTGGTTGACTGAAGTCAATTGTTACCGTTGTACAGTTGGAAGTTATATTGGTGAATATTTTATACGATACCGAAAGCAAGATAATACACCTATCATTCTTTATTTAACTTCTCCCTTTATGTGGATTAATATAATGTTGGTATTTTTCCAGTTCTTACGTACACTTGAAGTCGTGAGTTATTGCGTATAAAGGGCCGCAAGCTTTGCAAGCATAATGTCATCCATCTTTGATTAAATAGATTGTTATTCCATCTTTTCCAGCCACTTTCCCCCAGAACATGTCATGCGAGGCACTTCTAACTTCATTACTAGTTATATAAGTCTTAGTATCCTGTTTGACGTAATAGTTTTTCGGAAACCCGCAAGGTGGAGAGAAGTAATGAATAAAGGGAAAATCAGACAAATGTCGACAAATTCGACTTCGCCCTGCCATCTGCTAGCCGCCTGGTGAGCTCAGATGGTAGAGCGGCTGCCGCGGAAAGGCGGTGGTCCCGGGTTCGAGTCCCGGACCAGGACGAATTTTTCTTCAACTATGAGGCTTTTCTTTCGAGGAACCCGTATGCGTTTTTTTTTTTTGTAGCAATTGCTACGAACGGGCGGATGTACTTTTCCCTTTATTCTTTAGTATTCTACTTCCAAAGAATGTTGCGTGCCTACTCTGGTATAGGCCAGTATAGAAATCTGCTGCTGCGTCTACTGTATCATCTAAATTAGTTATGGCATTACCCTGCTTGGCTTTCAGTACACATCTTGCCTTGCCCTATGACAAGTTTTCTTCTCCCTGTTTTCATGCTGCGGCCATTTGTTGCTGCTTCCTTAACCTTTCCGGCGTTATAATTTCGAATATCGCTTTCTTCTTGTTTATCAGCTTTGACAGTTCAGCGAATTTTATATGGTCTCCTGAGTTACACTTTCATACTTTGTCGTGTCTTTGTTAGGATCTTTGATACTTACTGGTTCCCTTAGTAGTGCCTTACTTCACCCTTCAATTGCTACTTCTGAAATCACCCTTGCTACGGTTTCATTCATTACCTCTGTTATCTTCATCTTCCTGTTCTAAAGCTGCATATTCTTTTGCGAGCATCAGCCTGAATTCTACTTTTACCCTTACTGCGTCTTGGTTGGCCTGTTTCTTTTTGACTAAGTTTGCTCTTTCTCTCCAAATTATTGAGAGCAATGCTAGACCGCACTAACCTATGATCACTGCCCTTTACCTTATCTGCCACTTCTATACATACTGCACTATGCTGATATCGGCGGAGAGTATGAAATGTATTTCATTTGTTTCTCCATTAGGGCTTTTCCAGGTCTACTTCCTGTTAGTGCGCTTCCTCACGAAGGTATTCATTATTCGGAGTCTATTCCTTTCCGCTAATTCTATTGTCATCTCTCCCCTGCCATTCCTAAAATTGATGCCGTATATAGTTGCCAATTTCTTGTTCCCCAGCCTGCATTCCCCCTATTTTTGCGTTGATGTCGCCCATGACTACAGTGTACTGAGTGCACCTTTCTTATTGATAATTCAACATCTTCATAGAATTGTCCTATTTTCATCAACATGACTGGAGCTTGTGGCGTATGCTTGTACTACCTTTAATATATATCTCCTATTTAGCTTTACTACTACGACTGCTATACCTTCTCATTATTGCTGTAGAATTGATCAATGTTGCCCGCTATGTCCCTATGAATTAGAAATCCTACCCAGTATTCTCTCTTATCTGGAATACCTCTGTCGCAGAGAATGTGGCCACTAGTCAGCACTGTATAAGCTTCCCCAGTTCTCATCTCACTTAGGCCTATGCCTGGTCATTCCTCAGAGCCCTGCTGGGCTAGCTTCACTCGAGAAGGTTCGCGTGTTAAACGTTGCCAGGGTCAGTTTCCAGTGGTGGCCTTTCCGGATCCAGAGATTCTTAGCACTCACAGCCGCGTCGCATAGCCTGCATATAGGACTTCATTTCGAGCCGTCAGCGCTGTCGTCTCCCTGTCCGTTGGTTCGTAACCGACACCTGCTGAGGTCGCTGTATTACCAGCAACTCAACGCTGATGCATCCAGAGGAGGGCCCTGGGGACCACCAAGACCTCCCCCCCCTTCCCTTTCCCCCCGACAGCACTGATCGACCACAGTAGGGCAGGTTATTATAGTCCGACCATTCGCCACTTGTTCAGTGCAAACCGCCCGTTCTTTTTTCCATGGCACCGAAATTTATTTTCGAAGTGCCATGGACCTGGCGTCTCGAAACATTGGCTCAGGCGCCCTGCATTCTTAATGTCCCCTCGGGCTGCCAGGATAGGAAGCATTTTCCGCAGTCAGCTGACTCGCATTTCGGATCCGTGATTCTTCAGCAGCTTCGCATTCGGTACGTACAGCCTCCGCTGATTTCAGGTCAAGAGTGCGTTAGTTGCCACCAGCTGGTCTGAACGCTTGGTTTCCGCCTCGCCTGTTCCGGATCTGGAAAACGCGCCTTGGGGTCCTCCGGGGCTTCTGTTGCGAGCGTTGACGCACTCTGAAAGACCAGGCCAGACGCCCCTGGGGCAGCCGGGATGTGCTCCGGCGCGCGAGCGCCGTGCGCGGGACGCCTGCGTTCCCACCGACGTGGCCGACGCCAAGCGAGGCACGCAGCTGTCCCTCTTGGCATTGTTGTGACGCTTTCCCCTCCACTCCGGTCTTCTCCTTGCTCGAGGATGCGCAACTGGCGCCGGGCCACCGTCGGTTCCCGCTGGGCTCTCTTCAGGTCGAGCGTCGCCCCGCACAAAGGTGTGCCCCCGCCGGGGGCCAGCTTATGCCCCCTCCTCATTCTCTTTTCTTTGCCCCTCGTAGAAGAAGTGGTGATTGTTGATCGTGACTGGCAAGGGGAGGGGGTGCAGACGCTTTTTCGGAGCGCGCACCGGACCAACCCCGAGCCTGTACGGCATTGTCGGCCCGCACTTGCGCCTGCCAGAGGAAGGCAAGACGGGCCTCCCTCTCAGTCTCTCGTCTTGCGCGGAGTCTTTGTATTCTGTCTTTTAGGCGCTTTCTTCCCCGGCCGGCCGCCGGCGGCTGGAAATGGGCCCGTTTTCACGATCAAAGTACCCGCCCTTCCACGAGCGGGGCTGCTTTCCCCTTCGGCACGTCCGTTGTGTCGTTTGAGGAGGAAGACTGCAGGTGGGGGAGGGCCATGCGCTGCTCCGCTTGGTGGTGGAGCCTGCGCTTCGAGTTTTACCATCTTTTATTGTCTGTTTTACTTGGGGTGCGCGCCTCGAAGGAAGCGCCGACGACGCTCGACCCGGTGTTGCCGGAGGTTGGGGGGGAGGGGACCCGGCCGTCGCGCCGTAGGCGGTGCCGCCGAATGCGGGGGCCATCGCGAGCCCTCGTTTCGACGATGCGGGGCCGGAAGGTGCGAGTAGGCTGTGCGCGCGTCTTGGCTACTCGCGCATCTATGTGGCTCGTTTGCTGTTTCCTCTGGGAACGTTCATTTCCAGGCCAGGGTGGGATGTTGGTCTCGCTTCAGCCTCAGATGACATTTGCAAGCCTGACTCGCCCTCATCGACGGCGTTCTCTGCATAGACAAACTGGGCACGTTTCCATGATTTATTTGTTGGCAGCTTCAACCGCGCGCAAGACTTTAACCGTGAAGTTGGTGGTCCCAGGTTTTCCGTTAAGCACCGTAAGTTAAGACTATAATCGTATATCAAAGATCTAAAATAGTTTTGCAATTGCTTCTAAACGGTGCTCTCGGTGATAATTTTCCAGTTTATGGCTACATTGTTCAGTGGCATTTTTTAGAAAAGTTGTATATGACAGTTCTAAGCACATATAAATTTGGTGACAAACCCCAGTGGTTGAGCTTTGGAATAGCCTCCCATGTGAGCATGTCTGGACATTACAGCTGAAGGGTCGCTTTTAAAAAACATTTGTCAGTGGAACAGAGGGAAGAATTCGAGACACGCACACTTCCAACATGAAAGGCATCATGAACAAATACAAACCATGGAATGCGGAGCAGTTTGCAATTTCCGTAAATGGTGGCTGCTCGACGCGCTCATGTCGTGAAACGGCACAATGACGCTCGATCACTGCAGCATGGGCACCTTCTTGAGGGTAGGAAAGGTGCTGCAGAAGCTTGCGTGTTATCGTTTTTGCAGTTAGAGCTCCTCTTGTACTCATATAAGTGAAAAATCAATCCCGACACTAAGAAATAAATGCCATCAAAAGCCGACTGGGCTGCAAAGTGAATCTGTTTTACAATGTTACATGAACGAAGTGCCTCAAGTGAAGGGTACGTCTTGAAAGTATCATGTTTTAAAAGTTTGTTGCGTTATCCTCGCGCCTCGAGAGCTCCTGGAGCACTTTCCTGATCTACTGTAACCCCACATTGCCGGTATGCACATGCAGTCATTATACCTGTGCGTATATTCATTAGTTCATTAGTTCCGATCACTGTAAGAACAATTCATACATCATCCCGCTCTGCCTAATACTAACATTTTATATAGCTATAGTCGCAGATGAAGTGCAACATTGTGTTAGGTGTCTCGTGGCGGTGTACACTGCTCATCTTCTAGTGGGTCTACAAAAATGCAGTGCGGCGAAAATCCTTGCGACAGTGCTACGTCTTACCAAAGATAGCGGTGTGCTGAGAAGTGTTGGATTTGATTTCCGGCATATGCAGTTGCAATTAGCTTTTTATGTTTGCAATCTATGTGTTACATGCTCCTCTGTTCTGATATGTATGCTGCGTTCCTTGCTGTGTGCTTTCCACGCATAATTGCAGACTTGTGGTGCTCTTGCTGCTTCAAGTGGTGGGCTTCATTTCATTTTTGTCAGTGTGTTAAAGGCCATATTGTGTGTCCCAGTGCCTCGACTTGTCCATTAATTCGTCCTCGCTTTGCGATCTGATAGCCTCTCGGTTAGCTCTGATGCGACCGCCCCGGATCGGCGTTGGTTCCCAAGGTGCCTTGTTTGGTAGCCATGCATGGTGAACTTATTTCAGAAACATGACCTCTGCCAATTGTTGGAATGGTTGTCTCCCTAAATTTCTTATCCTGGGCATGGCTTCGCTTCATGGTGACTTCAAATACCACCTTTCAACAGTAGCCTTCGAACAAAAATATTGACCTGCTTCTCGTGCTACATCTGACTAGTTAAACACAGCAATAGCAACATTGTAGATATGGCGATTTTCTTCGCCATGCAATTATGTGGAAAGGCTCGGCATGTCGAATACAAAGTTGGAAAAGCTGCGAATTCAATGAGTTACAATAATTTATCAGTGTGAACTCTCTGGTAACGCGCAAGTTACACAACACTTTTCTAACAACCTTTTATGACATTTGTGAAATGAAATATGTATACATTGGTAAAATATGAGGATAATTTTTATTAGTGATGCTAAAATTGGTATTTATTTTTTTATTTCCTGGATTCTGGAAAGGTACTTCGAAAAGGCCTGTTTTCTTCCCAGTTCTCTACTTGAGAAATAGCGCCTGATATTTACATTCGAAATTTTTATGCACATAAAACCCAGAAAACGGACCCTATCTATGAATTGTCGGCTAATTCTTATGATCTGTGAATGCGAGAGCATTACTCGTCGCTGAGTTAGCTCATTGAATTTAATGTGGCGGCGAAATGCCTCGCGGCAGCCACTGCAGCTCGCCGTGCTCGCTCTGCCTTTCGCGTTGTCGGGGGCTTTGGTGGTGAAAGTTGTTTCGCTGCAGCAGCTCGCTTCGCACGTTTCGCTGCGTTGCGATGGTCTCTTACCTCGTCGCCAGTGAACTGGCGTCTTCGGGCCACGCCTTGCTGTCTCACTGCATGATGCAGACGCGAGCGATTCAACTTCGGACGACGAAGACTCCGTAGCGCCGAGAATGGCGCCACTCATTATCATGCGCCATCGAGTGAATCGCCCGCCAGGCAGAGCCTAACCACGTGCACAGCCTCGAAGGCATTCACCACCTTTCCAACTCTTGCAACGGTGGCGCTGATTAGCAGTGGTGGTGGGCCAGAGGATCTAATCATCGTCGTGGTCACTTTTTTTTTTATTAGTTAGGCGAAGATGACGAAATTTGTGTGCCGTTTTTCTGCCGCGGCTTCTCTGCCACGGCTTTGTGATGGAGTCGCACAATGAGCCAAGTAACGCTCTCGCATTAAAAGTTGGCCAGCAGGAATGATCAACAAACTTCGCTCTGCGGAACACCAGGCGACACCAATGGTGAATGCGCTGGCAAAAACGTGCAACTTGCTTCGCCTGGAACTTCATTATGATTATTGCTTTTGTTCTGTTTCGAAGCTTAATTTCTGAAGGAAAAAAAATTTTTTTTTGTTTGTAGACCAATTTTTATTTGCAGGTAATTACGGGTTCCAAAAAGTAACTGCTATTTTCTTTATATTCATTTGAACGTAATAACGTTCAAAGGCAAAGTAACGAAAAGCCTTCCGTGACACCGCTAAACGCTTCATGTACTCGGCGTATACACGGCTGAATAGACACCTACTGGCTCCTGCCGCGCTTCAACTGTTTGCAACGATGCGGAGGCAGAGAGCGCCTGCCCCAGTCGAACGTGCTAGCTGTTGTCAGGACGATCGAAAGGTGATCGACTTTGTCAGACCTCGGTCGTGCTCCCAGATTGAAGGTGGGAGCGCCTCCGAACACTCGGAGCGCTCCATCTTGACCAGCCGAATCTAAACCGCACTGCAAGAGCACTCGAAAGCGACCAGTCGAATGTACCCTAAGTCTCGTTCCATTTATGACGAAACCGGCAAAAGAGGGCTTCGCGAAGGCAGCATTGAAGTAAACAAAAATTAAGTGGTGACTTAGCGGTAAATGCGAGAGAAATGCGTTGGCATTACGTCGCACATCTTTGAGATCCCAAATGCGTGATTCAAACCGCGTTCGCCGCATTGCAAAGAAGTTGTTCAGAAGCTCACTCGACGCACGTCCTGCATGCCTGTTCGAAGAGCGAATTGTGCAACTGACGGTGGTCCGGAACCGACCACCCTCGTAGACGTGACGGCTGCGGCACTCATGGCCGCCAAGGCCATGATTGGTGGCGCTGCAGCTAACACTGTCAGGGTTAGTTCCAGTAGTAACACATAAACACCCCAGCAAGTGGATGGGAAGACGGCACCGCGGTCGCTCACTTGACTAGAGTATTGCACGCGTAATGCGTAGACGTTGGTTCGTATATACCAACCGCGGCCAGTTGTTTTTTCATCCACTTTCATTCCCATTGTCATCCCTTTAATTCTAAGAACTGCAGATATTTTACCCCATATGCTGTACTCGGTGTCATTGTTTGTTCGCTTCTGATGATACGACTAATAAATATCGGACCAGCTCGGTTGTGTGTGTGTGTGTGTGTGTGTGTGTGTGTGTGTGTGTGTGTGTGTGTGTGTGTGCGTGTGTGCGTGCGTGTGTGCGTGTGCGTGTGCGTGTGCGTGTGTGTGTGTGTGTGTGTGTGTGTGCGTGCGCGTGTGTGTGCGTGCGCGCGCGTGCGCGCATATGTATATGTATATGTATATATGTATATGTATATATTGCTATTCTTTCGTTTGGGGCTTCCACTCTGGAATTCAGCCACAGGAATGTATGTCCTGCTGTCCAGAAATTTGTATTGGAATCCAACCGAATGACCTGTTAGAATTCTATTTTTTTGTGTACTTTTCAATTAGTCATTACTGATTCTTTCAAGTATTAGTGCTTTCATTTTAACAGATAACTTCATCTTCTACGGCACTTTGTCTGTAGGAACTCAGAAATTTAATTTTTAATATATCTATATTTCGTTCATACCTGGGCCAATCTCCCATAGTGGGCAGGAGCCACATATACGATAGGCAACAGCAACTACTTTGTTGTTTAAACAAGACGGCGGCTGAGCAAAAGGCTTGGAAATACGACGGGAAGCGCAGATGGTTTCCAGCAATCAGCGAGCTCAGGCAAACACTATTCTGGTGACGGGAAGGTCCTCTGCTTACAGGAAAACGTATAGTCACGTTTTTTTATGCGCTTGATGTAAGCGATGTTTTTTCACAGGTTAACACACCCAAAATATGTTAAAATACGGCGATAAATGTGCTTTTCTTAGCTTTTCCTTGTCGAAAGGAAGTATCGTCAGGTCGTAGAGATCAAAGTCCCTGTTTATTCTTTTTTAAAAGCATATATAGGGACTTTAGCATAGACGCCTTCGTGAAGGTACGTAACGTACAGACGGTTCCAGATGCGTTCCGTTACTTGGGCCTGAAGCTGTCTTAGCTATCAACGTAGACAGTCTCCAATGCTGGCAAGAATTGGAGACTTTCGCCTTCCGTATCTTTCACAGACCAGAATTTTGAAATAGAAATCGGGACTGCCTGTAAGTACCAAGGGACATAGAAAGGAAGAAAAAAAGAAAACGTACCTCTTATTACATAATTCTTGCTATAAACGACGTTTAATATGTTTTTACGAATTTATCCGGCTGACGAGGGCGTCTCAAAAATTACAATAATTTAAAGAAAAAGTGCAGACGGCAATGTAGGGAAGGCGAGGTTAAGCCGCGTCTGCGTCATTGGTTCCAGACGACATATTTCGCTCGCCTAGCGGTGTCTGTTTCCTCGAATTTGTCTCGGCGAAAACCATCAGAAAGGTACGAGTTCTCACATATATACTTTGAGAGTGACATTCGATGTGTGTACGAGGACAGAGACGTTTGAAAGGAGTGGCTCGATTTTCTTCAAATGAGCTGGTTCCTGAAGAGTACCGTTGGACGGGTACTGTTCGCGTACCATTTTGATTCATTGTTTGCTTTGATGGAGGTATTGCTTTCAGCAACGCCTCATAACTTGCTTTTCAACAGCAGCCCTGAGTCCCGGTGCTTTCAGGGGTTGTCAATTGGCTGCTAATTCTAGGCTAAGTTACACATTGCACATTTTTTTTTTTTTATGCTCGCCAATTACTTTCGAAATGCGTGCGGATTCGCCACAATGAGGTCTTCTGTAGTACTGAAGGCGCCGATACTCTTCGAGAGTTTGCGGCGTCGGGACAAGTGTCTGCCGCCCTATATGTCCGCTGTCGCAACCAGGGACCACAGAAGGAGCAGTTTTTTTTCGTCCCATTAGGAGAATGCAATTCTCTCTCGCGTTCTATTTGCGTGTAGACGGTACAATGATTGCCAGAAATTCACGCGCTCCTTTTGTTGCAGCGATGGGCCGAGCACCGGGCTGCTTTCTCGGCTTGCATGGCTGCCTGTCAGCACGTAGTATATGCCAGCTGTGCCTCGCCGATCGATCGCACTCCCCGCTAGCACGGCATGGCTCCTCTGGTGCGTGCATCCGTATGCTTATATGCGAGAGTTCGTGCCGAGAAAAGCGAGCTGGCGCGCTGCACATTCTGTACCAAAAAGAAAACACCATTTTTGGGGCGCCGCGGGTGACGTCAGCGCAGAACCCTGGCCACTGTCAACCCTCCCCCGTTCGCCATCCCCTTTTGCCACGGCGAAACTGCCCACGCTGCCCCTTATCTAAATCGGGAATGCGGCTAGATTTGGTACCTCCGCGGTCGGGGCTTTTTGGTCTCGCTCCATTGTTTGCTGCTTTTGGCGACTGCTGTGCTGAATCATATATGGGAAGCTGGTTGCTTCATGAAGCTCCTTCCGTTTGCGCTGCACGCTGGGAAGTTCAGTACACGTGCTCGTTGCGTCACGAACCTTTCTATATTTGAAAAAGACGCATCTTGCCATGTTTCATAATGGCCAGGCACCGTGCTTGCGTCTAAGCACATTAACTTCCCGTACACATGTAGAACAACAGAACGCAACGACTGACCTTACTGTAAGCTAATTAATCGTTTGTACCATCAAACTTCCAATAAAGTCGATGAGGATAGCTATAGGAGCTTGTTGGTACAGCATATCTTATTTTGTTGCAGCGCAAGCTGAGCGACAAGGACAACAGGAAGGCACATATCCCTATTGCAAAAACCAGCGCCACTGGGACCCAGTGCGCCGGATTATGGGCCCAGTGCAGCGCGCTGGACGCTGGGGCGCTGGGAAGGCGCTGGGAAGGCGCGGCACTGGCTACTCGTGCGAAAAACAGCTCTAGCGCGTTAAATATGCGGTGCCTGGACACCGTATATATTTTTTTGAATACAGAAAGCAAGGAAGAGCGCTGTAGTGCAATAAAAAAAGAAAAAAAACGTAAAAAATAAAATTGCTCCGACAAGGATTCGAACGACCGACCTACTGATCCCAAGTCCGTCACTTTACCACTACGCCACGCCACCACAGGGAAATTCGAGGATAATTTGCCATGTCAAAGCCGAGAAGCAGTTTGTTTCGCAGAGCTACGTCTCGTACAGACATGGTTGATGCGCTATCGCCCAGCAACTAAAACTCACGCCTGTACCAGAAAGAAAAGGTTGCTGTCCGTATTCAGCAGCATGCTTGGAAGTGCCACACCATCGATTTTCACTTGCGATTGCTATTTTAACTACCCGCGCCGAGATCGCTCCCCACCGAAGCTTAGGCCTAGCGTATCCGCCGAGTCCATCCTCTGGGAGTATCTAGGCGCAGGAATCAAGGAATCTAACAAGGATAAATCACTCTATATGTCAGCTTTCGCATCGATGTTCTTAAATAAAATTTTTTTCATGTCTACAGTGCCAGCATAAGAAGCGATGACCGCAGATGTGACGCGTCATAAACACAGGTATGTGTGCTATCGCCGAAGGCTCCCAGCACTAGTCCGCGCTTCTCTGACGAAGATCTATGACTAGCCAGGCGTCTTGACTGAAAGGCATCACTGTACTAAGGAAACGGTGCATATCCTTTGCGTGAAGAACCAGAAATGGCTATCGAAATCGGCAGTAACAGGCCATACACCATCCCGGGTCGGCGGTTCATTTAGGACTTTTTTTCGAAGTTAAAACTGCAATCGCAAGTGAAAATCGATGGTGTGGCACTTCCAAGGATACTGCTGAATACGGACAGCAACCTTTTCTTTCTGGTACAGGCGTGAGTTTTAGTTGCTGGGCGATAGCGCATCAACCATGTCTGTACGAGACGTAGCTCTGCGAAACAAACTGCTTCTCGGCTTTGACATGGCAAATTATCCTCGAATTTCCCTGTGGTGGCGTGGCGTAGTGGTAAAGTGACGGACTTGGGATCAGTAGGTCGGTCGTTCGAATCCTTGTCGGAGCAATTTTGTTTTTTACGTTTTTTTTTCTTTTTTTTTATTGCACTACAGCGCTCTTCCTTGCTTTCTGTATTCAAAAAAATATATACGGTGTCCAGGCACCGCATATTTAACGCGCTAGAGCTGTTTTTCGCACGAGTAGCCAGTGCCGCGCCTTCCCAGCGCCTTCCCAGCGCCCCAGCGTCCAGCGCGCTGCACTGGGCCCATAATCCGGCGCACTGGGTCCCAGTGGCGCTGGTTTTTGCAATATGGATTTGACAAACACAACGCTATGTTTGTCAAATGTTCCTTTTGTTCTCCTTGTCGGTCAGCTTGCGCAACAACAAAATAAGGTATTCCAATAAACAGTTTTCGGACACACTCATTCCTGTTTTTCAATGGAGAAAAGTTAGACGCCCACACGACATGATGCAGTCTACGGAAAGCTGAACTTCATGGCAAGGCTACGCTGCCATTGGAGTAGGTCTGAAATTTTTGACGTACAGTACACCCGTCCTTGGGTTCTTCCCTCCCTCTCTCTCTCAAGGTTTTGCGGTAAGAGGAAAAGAGGAGAAATAATACGTCATGAAGTCAAACTTTGTTTTTAGTACTAAACTTCGAAAAATATTTATAGCCAAGATCTAGAAATCGCAGGCTACACACGCGCACACACGCACACACACACACACGCACACACACACGCGCGCTCTCTCGCTCTCACATACACACACATACACACACACAAAAGAAGAAAGAACGAACGAAAGCGATTCTTTACGTTGATATTGCGGCCGCGAAAGGGCACCCACGTTCTCCCTTTCATACGTCCGTGGAAGCTATAGTTTCAAACTTTCTGCATTAGGGACTGTTGTCCAAGAATTCTGTCATTAACAAGCCTGGTAAACATTTGCTGATTCGCTCAGCTCATCAAAGCAACTTAAGAGTCGCTAAGAACGAATATGTGAACAGGCGTAAGATCCCAAGACAATGAGCTCGTTCGCTTTTCTCCAAAATCGCACCAGTTTCTTTCCTTTCCGATGGGAGATGCGCCCCAACCACACCCTTATGATAACGTGTTGCAGGGCTAGTTGGTTCACACTCGCATGTTTTAATAAGCGAAGACAGGACGAAAGAAGCCAGACACAGGACAAACGCAGAAAAAAAAAAGACACAGGACACGGTGTATCGCTCTTTTCCCTTAAAGATCGGGCTATTGAGTGGCCCTTTGCGAAACTTGGCGTGACCTGTCCCTGGGTTCCAGCATTCGAAAGTCTCGTGAGTTATCTGAATTCGCGCTTCTGCTTCTGTAGCTGACTTCAATAGCTGCCGTGGCCATTGCCTGGGAACGTTATCCACGGAAACACACTGTTGATGACAAGATTGTCGTCTGGATTTCCCGATAACTACGTTTTTGGTATCGCTGGCATTGCAACTGAGAGGGAAGGTGGTTTGGGGACGTAATGAAGAACGGAAAGAGCGGCATCGATCGGGCAACGGACATTGAAATTTTAGGGAACAAACACAGCCAACGGGGGTAAAAATGCCATCGACAACAATTTCAAGGCCTCTACGAAGGGCTCGTCGAAAACAGTGACCCTATGTAAAGCGGAAAGTAACCTTGCGCGACCTCAGAACGAACCAGAACCACACATTCACACACACACTCAGTTGTCGATGCCTCTGACCACGCTGCACTCCTCGCTTTCATGGAGCAGCTTTAACACTTGCGCTGTCCCCGTCTAAAATATCCCCACAAGGAGAGAGGAAAAAGACTGCCGAGAAAGGGATCTCTCCAACGCTATTCATTGCATGCTTGGAAGTATTCAAGCTATAAGACTGGCAAGGACTAGGAAAATCAATGAATAAAACTTCATTTGAAACGGCTCTTCGTCCGTGCCGTCCGTATATAGGACTAGGAGTGAGGATCAAAAGCGAATAGCTCGGCAACCTGCGGTTTGCATGTTCTCCTGTTTAGGAACGCCTGAGATGACTTGCAGCAAATGATTGAGGACCTTAGCCCACAATGTGTATAAGACAAATGTAGTGTTCGATAGCCTGGAAAGAGAACGACAATTTATGAATGGTAGTCAGCCTTTAGAATCTGTGCAAGAGTATACGTTTATCTAGGCAAATTACTCACAGGGGACTTTGATCATGACAACGAAACCGACATAATAAATATATGTTGGAGCGCATATGGCAGTTATTAACGAACCATGCTCGGCAGCTTACCGCTATCCTTGAAGGAAAAAAAAAATGTTAGGCGCTACCTTAAGAGCCATACAGGAAGACAGCGGTGTGGATAAAGAGAGCAAAAAACGGCGGTAGCCGATATTCTAGTTGACATTAAGAAGGACGGACCATGTAATCCGTAGGGCAGATAAAATGTGGTATGTTAGTTACGTAATGGGTGCCAAAGGAAGGGAAGCTCAACCGAGGACGGTAGAGAATTGGGTGGTGTGACGAAGAAATTTCCAGGCATAACTTGGAATCTGCTAGCTCAAGACAAGGGTAATTGGAGATCGCTGGGAGTGGCCTTCGTCCTGCTGAGTACATAACTAGGCCGATGATGACAATGATGATGAAAAGGTTAACACATATGTTAGGAGAATACGGCGCGCACGTCTGCGCTTTCTTGCTCGCCATGACGACTTGTAGCCATCCTTCCGCGTATATAAGTTTGTACTCGGTGCCACTGTGGAATGCCTCTTCGATTGAGGCATTCGTGGGGCGCGATTGAGGCACTCTTTCGACCAAGTTTCCGTTTGCTGCTGTAAGATTTTAACATGGCCGCCAGTGCGTTTATTATAAAGCGGTATGTATAATTAAGCGTCCGGGGGACGCGCACCTAGCCGTTTCTTTGCGAACACTCCTCGTCGACGTTCCCTCACCCACCTAGGCCGTAGAGGAGGGGGCGGGGCACTTCTGGCTGCGCATGCGCACTATTGATTCGCGGTCAAAATCTCCTGGGAGCCCCGGCGGCCCGCTGCTGCCACTCTTCCCGCTCGCCTTCTTTTTTTCTTCTGCTGCAGCTCTGTGTGTGCCTTGATGCGCGTCCCAGCAGGGATAATGAACGGGGGAGTTTCGGGATGCCGGAGGGGGTTGCTCCGAGGGGGCATCGAAGAAATGACGGCCGCTTCAGGAGAAGGGGCCGCAGTTGCCATGGCGCCGTCGCAGTTGAGCCGACGCGCGCTTTGTTGTTTGCACCGCCGAAGGCACACCTGCGATGAGAACAGGATGTGTCATTCCTCTACGGCACATCGGCTTATCATCCACTTTGCCTGCGCACATCGTGCTCTGTTTTTCATGGATTCTCGCCCATACAGCTTCATTTGCAATGATAGCGCGGCGAAATTACCCCCTGTCTTGCGTGCTGAATGTTCCGCTCGGCTTGGGTTCTACGGCAGCTGTACTCAGTCTTCATGGTGACAAAGGATCGAATCTTGTTCAAGAAATCCGCTGTTTCCTGTTTTGGGACGCACAAAAATGAGACCAGGCGCCTAGCCAAGCGCAACTCGGGCTCTCCCAACTGCGTTTTCGCTGCTATGGCAGCCCAAGGAAATTCTCCGCGCAGACCCGCTGTTGCGAAGTGCAGTAACCGGCGCGTCGTGCTAATCTCGAGGTTGTCGCTGCCGCAAGCCGGTGGCATTCGCGTGTGCTTGGACTTGCTTGGCAGCCTCGGTGCCGGATTGAGAAATCCGAGGGCCCGGGGCTAATGGCGCCTACGGGTGTGCCCGTTTTTCCCGAGTCATTATAAATGAGACCTCCCCCTTCCCAGCTGTAATCCGTTTTGACCAAGGCCTCGCAGCCGCATGGCACCGCGCTCTCTTGATACAACGCTGAGCAATCCGCAACCGTATACTCGGTCGCTCAGGGCATGTGTGTTGTGGCCCCAGCTGCATACACCTACATTTTTTTTTTTTTCGTCCGTCATTACTGCTGGATTCACCCATGCCGAACTTCGCATGCTTTCAAGGCGCGCTTTTCAAAGCAGATGCAGACCCTCCAACTATTCCATAGCGAGCAGCCTTAGTCCCATTTAGTTCGTCCAATTGTGCTTGCTTATTTTACACATTTATTGCGAAGTCCCTTGTGACGGTTGTCAGTGGTGAGAACCGGAAGTGGCGGTGTTCGACGCATGCGTGCTGCGCAGTGACCATCCCTCGTCGTCTCTTCACGGCACGGTATGTTCCAAGTCCGAGCAACGGAGTGGAGCGCCATCGCGCTCGGCGCCACCCGATCGCACGGCAGAGACGTCGCGTCAAAGCCCTCGCAGCACCCGTTCCGTATGGAAGATGTCATTGCGCGTTCCAGGGGCGCCCGCGTGTCCACAGGGAACGTCTTTTTCTCAGCCGCTGCTGAGATTAGCTTCGCTGGGAAGCTCGCGCTGTGTCATCTTCGTGGCCAACCTCCGCAGAGCGTGGCAAAGACAAAGACGACGAGTCACGCCCGATCGAACTCGCTCCATCCGCCGTTACGGCGGTTCAGTTCGGGGCGTCGCCACCTCGCCCGTGACAACGGGCCTTAGAAAGCGGCACTGACGAGGTAAGCTCCTTTCGTGAACGTTTCTGCCGTCGCCACGTACCAGCCTTCGGGGCTGCTTTGTGGAGGGAGGACTGCTGGCGGTAATTTTCGGGCGGCTTGTTCCTCGTGCCAATTCAGGTCTGTGCGCCGACGCAGACTTCCGTTCGCTCACTTATCGGCGCCGTCGTTTTTTTCTGAGCTGCGTTACAGCACGCTCCTTTAACGTTATAAAATGACCGCATTCAGCCTGATCCGTGGCTCTTGCGCCCGCACGGCCCAGTGAGTGGGATTGCCGTCGCGCGTGCTCCTCCGCGTTACTTGCGTGCCGCTTGAAGAGGTGTATAGCATACGTAATATTGCCAAGTTCTTGACGCATATCTATAGATGAACTGATGCGCGGGCAGTGTGTTGTCGTTAAAGTAACTTCCGTTTCGCCGCTGGAACGTCCGCCGTATGAAACTCGGGGCTTGAAGTCTCCCTTCGGTGTATGCGGGAAGCCCCTCATGGGGCGGCGACCATGCATCGCGTGCGCGCGCGCGCACACGTGTGCCGTGTGCGCGTGTGGAATAGATGGAACAAGGCACGGGGACTTTCCGCAAATAAACTGCCAAAAAAGGGAAATCAGTGAGAATTCATTCTTTGCGAAGGCGCGGGATCGAAATGCGGCCGCGGTGGCCGCATTTCGATGAGGCCGAAATGCGAAATGCAAAAACGCCCGTGTACCGTGCAATGGGCACGCGTTGAGCAACCCCAGGCGGTCGAAATTAATCCCCAGTCCCCCGCTACGGCGTGCCTCAGAATCATAGTGGTTTTGGCACGTAAAACCCCATAACTCAATTTCAATTAATTTTCAGTGAGAATTGCTCAGACTATGAAGAAGTCGAAAGCGATAGTGATATTACGGACAAATAAATAAATAAATAAATAAATAAATTAAAAGGTATACAAATAAGAAAACGCATGCATGCTGTGAAGACTGGAATGACACTTCTTGTAATATGGGGTTTCATGTGCGCTTCTACGTGACCGTAGGCTTCATCACAAGTCTCACGGGCCGCAGAAGCTGCTTACTTTTTGTTTACTTTATTGGCGCTGATAAAGCGAACTTTAAGCAGTGTAGTGAAGCCAACTTTCCCTCGAAATAAACATTTTTATGGATGTTCTGCAAATAAACATATTATTCTGAATGTACTTAGGGCCTTTATTTAATGTGCCCATTCAGTCAAGCACTTAGAAAATATTGGAGTTCTGGAAGCGCATTTTCAAAAATAATTCTTGAGGTGAAGGTTTAAAGATATGTGAACTGAAAACAAATAAGTGTAGCCGCAACTCAGAACAATATTACCTTGCTTCATTTTATTGTTTATTTTATTGTTTCACATCTACTTACCTACAAAAGGGTACAAAACGCGTGCATATTTGGTAGAACACATCACTCATAATGAGCTAAACGAATGAAAACTAACTAATAACATCACTAATTCACAAGCAAGTAGCTTCAGGCTCAGGTGGCTCACGAAACAGTATGCTATGACAAGAATCTGTCGAACAAAGGTGGTGAGTGTCATCTGTGGTGCCTCGGGAAATGCATGCAGCAGTACGACAATACCTGCGTTCCTGTTTTTGCTCGTGCCACATCAACTGATATGAAGAAATTGCGGTCGCTGACCAAATCAAGGTGAAAATAACAGTCAGTGACCGTAATTTCTTCATCATCATGTTACCTAATCAGACGAACTTTCGTCGAACTCTTGACTACATCAACTGATTAATAGCGATTTAATCATCTAAAAATTGGAGAGTTAAATTGCCCCGCACAAGTCACTACTCGTATCAAAATGACCTCCAGCACATGTAGAATGGTTGCCACAATGTTACAGTTGACCTGCCGCGGGGGGGGCCGAGCCCCTCCTTAAAAAATGAAGGGTGGTCGGGTCCCCCCCCACCGCTTTGACATTAAGTATTGATGAAATGTTATAGTCGCGTTCCGCAGGCAGCATCATGGAGATGTTAGAGCTATTCACTAAATAAGTTTAGGCAGGTAAAGTGCTTTCTTTGCCCTTTCATGACTACATTAATTCATTTGGGAGGATAAGGTCATTACTTTCGGAAAATAAGGCCCGAGTTCTTAATTTCGCGCCCAAAACTTCAGCGCCGGTGCATCTTTGTGGCGTCTGGGATTTTGAAGTCTGGATTTTGCGTCTGGGATTTTGAAGTGGCGTCTGGGATTTTGAGAACTTTAACGTGCACCTGACCCTCACCAGGGTGCCTCAACGAGGGTGCCACATCGAGGGTGCACTAGGGTGCCACATCGATTCACCACAAATTTTCTAATGACTATGACCCCCACTGCACAAGCGTGCCCGTCTTGTGACTGATCGTTCCGCTATCCCGGGAATATCATGGCCAAGTTCGACTCGGCGTCGACAGTCTGAGGCCACCTGCCTTGTTCGAACAAGCAGAGGTCGAACAAGGAATGTCACTGAAGCCAACGCTTCGACAAGGAGGTTGCGTGTTTTCGTCAGAGTTGCAACGGTCGCAACTGTTGCTGCCCTGACGACGACAAGTCATTACTCGCTGACGTCATGATTAGCAGAATGACGTGTGTGACGTTAGGTCGCGCTTAACCGTTCGTTCTGCGAGTTGTGTACTCAGAAACCGGGCGTGGGCGTCGCCTTTCGGTTCGCGTACTTGCCGGTCTTTCCCCGTCAGTTCCGACTTGGCGACTCCACTGTCGCCACGGTCGCCTCTTCGGCTCACCGTGTCGGCCAACGCACTGCGCCCTGGGCAGCCTTGGCCCACCGGTGGCGGCGGCTGCGAGCACGGGCCACTGGACATGCCGGTCAGGAGGAATGCGGGCCCTCCGTGCCCAGCGTGGTTTCCCGCCCTCTCCTCGGCTGACGTCAGCTCGCGGACCGCGCCTGTCGCTGCTGGTCGCTGAACCCAGATGGCTCTGCGATCGATCGTCGCTGCTACTGAACTTGCGTGTGACGCATCTCGCCCGTGCCGTGGGGGCGGGATGCACTACACATCGCCTGCTGGAAAGTGCAGCGGCGAGTGCTGCCGCCAAGGCCGTGCTCATCTGCTCAGGGTTACTGAAGCTGAACGCTTCATTCGATGCCAGCACTGCGGATAGCCGTTCGTGGAGTCAAAGCCCGTAGACGTCTTCCGAAAGCCTCTGTGGCGAGAAGCGGTGTGCTCCCCATAGGGATCACTGTAGGCCTCTCCGGCCATCGCCTGAGAGGTCTGACGAGCGAACGCCAAGACGGAGACTTTCACCGAACGCCACACGCTTTTGACGCTGATGTATTACATTCTTTTGTCTCCTTCACGAAAAGATATCTAGGAGCTCGTAGGACGAAGTCACTAGGGATCAGAAATCACTTTGTTGAGTGTGAGAGTGGTAGCTTTTATTTGTGCATGTCCTCAATGCTGTCAATCAAAACGGGAGAACATGAGTATTTTTGGTTAGTTACCATTGTTAGTTGATGATTCCTAATCATTAGTGATACGTTCCGTTCGATGTCCTCAAATATTTAAAGAGCATATATAGTGTCATGTTTATCAAATGAAAAGTCGCAAAAATTCGTGGGGCCACAACATTCATATGCGAACGGATTGCCAGCGAAGCTCTTTAGGTATCATGCATGGGCTACATACATTATGAAATCATTGTTTTTTTCACGCGGCACCACACAAGCGCCGCCGCGGTCACCGCGCCTCCTATGCATACACGCCGCAACCGCTGCTGCAGCCGCGCCGTCACCTCTGACGCGCGTGACATTATGGCCACAGAAGCGCAGGCCACGTGCACAGGTCATCAAACAGAATTTAAAACAAATAAAGCGCACAAAGGCCAAATTGCTACCCTAGACGTACTTTATATATATATATATATATATATATATATATATATATATATATATATATATATATATATATATATATATATATATATATATATAATGTTACAACGCTGAGTTTGTTGTTATGGGGTTCTATTTGGACCCCATAAGTGGCTGAGGAGTTTTATAGAGATTTGTACAGTACCAGTGCCACCCACGACGATAATGGAAGAGAAAGTAGTCTAGAGGAATTCGAAATCCCACAGGTAACGCCGGAAGAAGTAAAGAAAGCCTTGGGAGATATGCAAAGGGGGAAGGCAGCTGGGGAGGATCAGGTAACAGCAGATTTGTTGAAGGATGGTGGGCAGATTGTTCTAGAGAAACTGGCCACCCTGTATACGCAATGCCTCATAACGTCGAGCGTACCGGAATCTTGGAAAAACGCTAACATAATCCTAATCCATAAGAAAGGGGACGCTAAAGACTTGAAAAATTATAGACCAATCAGCTTACTGTCCGTTGCCTACAAACTATTTACTAACGTAATCGCAAATAGAATCAGGAACACCTTAGACTTCTGTCAAGCAAAGGACCAGGCAGGATTCCGTAAAGGCTACTCAACAATAGATCATATTCACACTATCAATCAGGTGATAGAGAAATGTGCGGAATATAACCAACCCTTATATATAGCTTTCATTGATTACGAGAAAGCATTTGATTCTGTCGAAACCTCAGCAGTCATGGAGGCATTACGGAATCGGGGTGTAGACGAGCCATATGTAAAAATACTGAAAAATATCTACAGCGGCTCCACAGCCACCATAGTCCTCCATAAAGAAAGCAACAAAATCCCAATAAAGAAAGGCGTCAGGCAGGGAGATACGATCTCTCCAATGCTATTCACAGCGTGTTTACAGGAGGTATTCAGAGACCTGGATTGGGAAGAAATGGGGATAAAAGTTAATGGAGAATACCTTAGTAACTTGCGATTCGCTGATGATATTGCCTTGCTTAGTAACTCAGGGGACCAACTGCAATGCATGCTCACTGACCTGGAGAGGCAAATTGCCTTGCTTAGTAACTCAGGGGACCAACTGCAATGCATGCTCACTGACCTGGAGAGGCAAAGTAGAAGAGTGGGTCTAAAAATTAATCTGCAGAAAACTAAAGTAATGTTTAACAGTCTCGGAAGAGAACAGCAGTTTACAATAGGCAGCGAGGCACTGGAAGTCGTAAGGGAATACATCTACTTAGGGCAGGTAGTGACTGCGGATCCGGATCATGAGACAGAAATAATCAGAAGAATAAGAATGGGCTGGGGTGCGTTTGGCAGGCATTCTCAGATCATGAACAGCAGGTTGCCATTATCCCTCAAGAAAAAAGTGTATAATAGCTGTGTCTTACCAGTACTCACCTACGGGGCAGAAACCTGGAGGCTTACGAAAAGGGTTCTACTCAAATTGAGGTCGACGCAACGAGCTATGGAAAGAAGAATGATAGGTGTAACGTTAAGGGATAAGAAAAGAGCAGATTGGGTGAGGGAACAAACGCGAGTTAATGACATCTTAGTTGAAATCAAGAAAAAGAAATGGGCATGGGCAGGACATGTAATGAGGAGGGAAGATAACCGATGGTCATTAAGGGTTACGGACTGGATTCCAAGGGAAGGGAAGCGTAGCAGGGGACGGCAGAAAGTTAGGGGGGCGGATGTGATTAAGAAGTTTGCAGGGACGGCATGGCCACAATTAGTACATGACCGGGGTTGTTGGAGAAATATGGGAGAGGCCTTTGCCCTGCAGTGGGCGTAACCAGGCTGATGATGATGATGATGATGATGATGATGATGATGATTTGGACCCAAGATATTAAACTTTGGAAGTTGGCGGAGTGCTTGAAACCTGCTTCATCTCCGCAACGGGTTGGCGCGGTATTGCACTATCTCCGGGATCGGCTCGCGCATTCCTGTCCACTCGCCGTGATATACGGACATAAGTCGACCAGGGGATGCATACGGGGGATAGAGGTAAACATCTTCTCTGTGAACGCAGGATATACATATAAGCCGACCGAAGTCTTGCGAAGAAACGTGAAAACGTGAATCCCTCAATTTGCTCATGAACGCCAACGTGCATCTTATTTAATGCAAAGCGAGATTTAGTACTTATTTTCCTTTTCCGTCATCGCCCGGCTATATTCGCCGAGCTGTGCGCCTCAATTTAGGCCGCAGGCTGTAGATTCAAAAAGCGGCTTGCGTATACCTCCAAAAGTTATTAGGCCTTTCACTGCCGCCTCCAGAATAATGGAAATCGTAGAAATTCTATCCAAAACCAAGTCCTGTAGTCTTGTCCCGTTGCGTCCAACGAAATACAGCGCGCCTTCTGTCCTTCCCTGAACCACTTCGTATTCAGTATCAGACACGCTGTGAATCAGCCGGAGCGCCGATACAAACTGTCACGCGTGGAGACTGCGGAGCGGTAACGCCTCGTTCCGAGTGCGCATACTGTGAAGACGGTGATGCTAGATGCTAGAGCCCGAGGAAAAAACGAAGGTTAAGTTTCTGTAGGCAAGATGTATCGCCTTCTTAGCGCCCGTTTTCTCGGCTCGTCTGACCTTCGTCTCGCTTTACGACGTCTTAGTTTTAAGCAAGATAAAAACCTGTATTGCGTACCCAGCTCTCTGGTTATGGCATGTTTAGCTCTGTCGGTCTCTTTTCACTGTCTTTGTGACTGCGTGGGGCTTAAGAGTTGGGCAACGTCTTCAAGCCTGCTCATCAGCATGACGCGCGTGATCCCAGCGAGGGTGATATTACGCCGAAAAGACCAATATAGGTCAGTCCATAAAGCAGTGCTGTGTATATGTGCACGTATTTCTTATATGGAGGAAGAGCATATACGGCCTTCGGTGTCGCGACCGTCGGCTGGTCAAGGCCTTTGGTGCCCCCCCCCCCCCCCCCTCGAGGCGCCATGTTTCTGAAGTATCGTATATAAGATGAATGCAGAAGACATATGTGATTTCTGTTTGTTTTTACTCACTACGCTATGTTTCAACGCTCTGAAGATCGAGCGCGCATGCTTGGATCTCGCGTCGTGTCTCCCAATGTTTCCCGAACAGGCGCTGCAGTCACTGTCGGACGTTGCTGTGCTGTGACACTTGGGTAAACCGATTTCATATCGTGCCGTGTACTTAAGCTTTCGCAATAGCGGACGTTCAGAAAGAGGCTCGCCGACCGTTAGTCCAAGAAGCCATGCATTCTAGCCATGACACATTACAGTGCCTGACTTGTGCTGCCCGTGTCACGACTGCGAATGTGCGAGTGGCAAAGAGCTCAGTTTATTAGTGTCGGGCTCGCACTCGGCAATGAATTTGTCGAATTTATTGAATTGCTTCGCAATTCTCCAACCGCAGAAACACTTAATTTCAGACAGGCCAAGCCACAAGGCAGGAGAACACGTCGACGTGCAAGAAGAGAAATTTGGGAAAGGTACATCTCCAGTATAAATTCGTACACCGATGAAACAAGAGTATGGAATAGGGTGAATAAGTTAATAGGTCGGGAGTCACATTCCCTACCTTTAGTAAGTAGCCAAAATGATAGCCTGGAAGATCAGGCAGATTGTCTAGGCGAACACTTTCAATGTGTCTCGGGTGCATTGCACTATACAGAAACATTTATAAGACAAAGAACGCGTAGAGCAGCATCCCCTAAACCGCAAAGGTTCATCGAGTGATGCTTACAATTGCCCATTTACTCTGGCTGAACTTAAGGTGTCTCTTGCTTAACTGTTGCAACGACTCGGCGCCAGGTTGCCATGTAGGAAATCATTGGGTACCTACACCCTGAAACACTGGAAACACACTTTATCTCTTTTCAATGCCATGTGGGCGGCGGGGTGTATTCCGTCGTCGCGGAAAGAAGATAGTCATCCCACTATTTAAACAAGGGAAAGATCCGGCCTTAGCCAGCAGCTATACAGGCCAATAGCGCTAACAAGCTGTTTGTGCAAAGTTTCTGGAAAAAAAGGTAAACCGGCGCTTAATCAGCTTCCTAGAAAGTAACAACAAACTATAGACACCCTTTAATGTGGTTTCAGAGGGAAGGTCACCTTGTCCGCATTGAGGCAAACATCGGAGGTGCGTCCATTCATAAGCAGTTTTTACTTTCAGTATTTCCAGACCTAGAGAAAGCGTACGACACGACAGGGGGATTCGGGATCCTCCGCGATATTTCCGCGATGGGCGTCCATGTGCACATGTTAAACACAATTGAAAGCTATCTGTCTAACCGCACTTTTCGCGTAAAAGTAGGCAATGCTTTATCTAAAACATTCACCCAAGAAACTGGTGTTCTGCAAGCGGGCGTGCTTAGTTGCACTCTTTATTGCAAAAATGGACAGCCTGCACACAGTCGTTCCATGCGCAATATTTCATTCCGTTTATGTCGGGGATGTGCTAGTAAGTTTCAAATCATGCAATATTGCTATCTGCGAACGACAAGTGCAGCTTGGGACAAACAAATTGTCTAAATGGGCGGATGAGAACGGCTTTAAAATAAACACCCAAAGTACCTGCGTACTCTAGTCAAACAAAAGAGGGCTAGCGCCACTGCCTAGTATTACGATCAAGGGAGACCAACTCTCTGTGAGGAGCCAACACAAAATCCTGGCAATCACTTTAGACTCTAAGCTCACGTTTATTCCCTATATTCAAAATCTGAAAATAAAATGTCTAAAAACCTTCTAAAGCTTCTGTCACGCACTGCATGGGGTAGTGATCAAAAGTGCCTTCCGAAATTATGTAACAGTCTTGTCCGCTTCCGCCTTGATTACGGAGCTATAATTTATAATTCCGCAACACCAAGTGCATTAAAAACCCTAGATCCCGTCCACCATCTGGGTATCCGTCTTGCGATCTGTGCATTTAGGGCAAATCCAATCCAGAGCCTCTACGTATAGAATCAAATCAGCGGTCACTTCACCTGCAGCGGTCGTACAGCAGTTTTACATATTTTCTGAGAGTACAAGCGAACATTGAACATCTTTCTTATTTAACCTTAAACGATAACGCCGCTGCTACGCGCTTACATAATCGACGTGCAGTGAGGAAGCCGTTCACTTTGCGTGTGAGGAACCTCATTGAGGAAATGGGTGTTCCACTTCTTGAACATTGTCCTGTGACTCTAGCGAAACTGTTACCACCATGGCAGTGGCAGCTCATAGACTGTGATACATCGTTTGTAGATGTCACGAAACATGCGCCAGAGGCACATACCAAAATGCATTTCCTTGAACTCCAGTACAAGTACTCTTGCTGTGAGTTTCCCACAGGCGCTTACAAGTCACATGCAGGGGTGTCTTACGCAGCCATCGGGCCATGTTTCTCGCAATCTGGCGCACTGCACCCGGAAACAAATATATTTACGTCCGAGGCCCATGCACTGTTGTTGGCAGTGAAGCATATAAGGAAATGAAAACTTTGAAAAACAGTCATATTTACAGACTCCCTAAGCGTCGTAAAAGCTCTGAAGTCACTGTGTAAACACAAAAACCTTGCACTTATTGAGCTCTACTCCGTTCTGTGTTGAGCGTGCATAACTTACCAGCGTGTCATTATATGCTGGGTACCTGGCCTTAGAGGCATCGAGGGTAACGTTCTAGCAGACCGAATGGCCACATCAATTACATCGCAAGCTGCTCTTACCGCAGCGGTCCCTGCTACAGATCTGAAGACTATCTTAGGAGGGAAACTGCGAGACCACTGGCAACGCTTGTGGGACGCGGAAACAAATAAGCTGCACGTGATCAAGCCGTAGTTAGGTTTCTGGCCCTCCGCAACAAAGTCATGCCGAACATATGTCCTATTCTGTCGTCTCAGAATAGGACACACATTTGGCACCCATGATTTTCTACTTTCTGGAATGAACCTCCAACCTGTGGTAGATGCGGGGAGAGGCTGACCGTCCTCCATGTCCTACTGGAGTGTCGGGAAGCCGAAGCTGAGAGAAACATTTTCCTCTGGCATACCGCTATTGTGTCCCACTTCACCCGGCTGTGTTTCTTGGCAAAGAACCGCTTTTTAACACCAAAGTAGTCTTCGGTTTCCTGAATGGTGTTGTCCTACATGTTATCAGTCCCATGCATTCGTAGCGCTTCCTCTCTTCAGAGGATGCCGCTGCGATAGCAGTGTTGTATAGCACATGCCTCCAGGCCCTTGTGTTTCAAGGGCTCTGGCTAGGCAGCTGCCTCACCAGAGCCCTTGAAATACCAAGATGCAAAGATTGGCCACAGCACTATACTAGTAGTGCTGTGGCCTACTAGTATAGTGCCTAAAAAGGGGGCCTAAAAATAGTGGCATTTTAAGGCCCCTTTACAGCCACGTTACATCAACTTCATAGAACCCATCACTCCACTGCGAAGTCACTAATACCGAAGTTAGACGGGCAGATATAGTGAAATTTCGACCGAGTGCGCTTTGCCTCAGCGAGTGTCACTTCAACAGCGTTATGGCGACGTGCACGTGCTAAACAGCAAAATGAAGTGTCATTCGGGATTGATGACAATGGCGATTTAGAATTGTGGAGTTATTGGTCAAGCTTGATATTATTCACAGCATTTTGAGTTTTAGAAGCGGTTACTTTCATATTACAAAAAGAAATGCTTATTAAGACAATGTGTTACAATAAAAAAAAATCGTAATCATGACGAGTTGCGGCCGGAGAAAACGCCAGTTGCGTGTTCCTTTTGCTGAGACAGGCCACATGACCAGCACTCACTGAAAAGTTGAGCTTTATTTCCAAAAAGACGGGGTACATAAACGAGAATAGAAAGTAAACTTACAAAAGCACCCAAAAAAAGGGAGAACGCGCGTACCGAAACTCTTTCACAAACTTCCGCGTTGCAGCTTCCGCGTACGGCTGTCGGCGTCTTTGAAGAAAACGAGACACTCTCGAAGATAGCATTGCAGAGGCACAATTGAAGCTACAATGAGCCAAAAGCCTAATGACATACACGGCACGCCGTATGCCCAGCGGCATCGCCTGCCAGGGGTGAAGACGAAACTAATGAGACGCACATGGTGACGGCACATATGGTGCCGGCACCGGTGGACTCGCTGAACATATTTGGAGCGGAAACGCAAGGAGAGAATTCTGCGCCCAGGTGAAATGCCGGGAGGAGCGGGAATGGTTTAAACGAAAGGGTGGTTAGTTTAGAGGCTTACTGACATCGTCGAGCGTTCGTACGAAGCAAAACCGGCTTCTCTCTAGCAGACAGCATGGACGCTCCTACGCCGTGACGGCGTGTAACCCACGTGATGCATGCTGTGTGCAATCGTCATGAGCCAAGGCAAGACCATCGCAGTCAAGTGAGTTCGCTGAATGCACTAGCTGGCAAGTGCACTCCGCAGCAAGTGTCACTAGACCTTTCCGCCTGACAGCCTGCGAGTGACACTAAATGCGAAGTGCACTCGCTCGAAGTGCACTCGCTCGAAGTGTCACTAAATTTGCCCGTCTGACTGGCGTATAACACTGGCATGGCGCTATTGGCCATACATGGCCCTTGCGCCACTAAAAACCACACATTCATTCATTCACTCCTTGATTTCGGACTTAGAAGTATCGGGCGAGATGTACACCGTCGAGATCACGATTCCTGCTTCCGTTTGTATAGCACAAACATCCGCACAGTCGGTGACGATTCTGTTCATCCCACGATCGAACGGTTGCACTTGAATGTTCTTTACGTATATAGCAACACCTGCAGCGCGCGACTCCGCCCGGCGATCCCGCACGACTCCGGTGTAGCCGTTGAGCTGGGCGAGCGAGTCTGACCACGCTTCCGAAAGACACAGGACGGGCATCTTGTTCAGGATTACATCGTGATTGAGATCTTCCGCATGCAGATTCAGTGAACGAAACATCTGTTCTTACCCGTGTGCCTGGGAGCTCTTTGGGTCCCACGTGTGACAGACAGAAATGGTTCAAGGGCGCGTTTCAGGTTCCCGAGCCCACAGGTGCATGTGCCATTGAGCTTGGACCCTTTCTGCACTATCACCAGGATCGGCCCAGATGATTTTTTTTTCTGTTGCCGGACGCAAAAAAAAAGAAAATTTCTACGGAAGGTTACTTATATACAGCTTTCGCTTTAAAACTCCCCATACAGGTTTTTGTTGCTCTCAATACGTGCTACATAAATGTTTTTCCGAACGTAAAAGAAGCCCGTAAATTCACGCAAAATTGCCACGCGACTGGCCGCTCGGGGCACTTAGCGTGTACTTGCGGGCTCCTTTCACGCTGGGAAAAACTTTTATGTAGCAGGTATTGAGCAAAAGAAAGTTGTATCGGGAGTTTTTCATGTTGCTGTACAACTTTCTCATTTACACTTTCTTTACAACTCTCTCATTTACTCAGTCAATTTACTCAGTACGTTTTCACGGCCCCTAGAGAATCCGAAACATTGGACGTTGACTGTACAACAGATCAAGAGGATGCTTCAAATGGTCCGCGGGGTGAACGCGTGGCGGAAGGAGGATGAGAACGCAAAGGACCGACGAATTGAGGAATGAACGGAAAAGGAAGTGTGCCGCCGCCTCTTTGAAGGAGCTTGAGCTCAAGAAACAAAGTGTTGGCTGACGCCGAGATGCAGGTGTCCTTCAGTCAAACCAAAGCAAACTCTTTAAAGCATTGAAACGCAACACTGATGCGTTATGCGCGGGCTGAGAGTATGTCAGGATAGTTGAGGTTGACTTAACAGCTGTTGAGAGAGAGAATCTCACATGTGACAATGACAAATTTGCTTTTGAGTGCATCTCTTATTATTTGTGTATGAAAATATTTGACTCGATTTGCAATGGGATTTACCATTCTCTTTCTAAGATATTCGCTGTGCATTTTACTAACCCGTCACTTCTGTTTTCTTTTTGAATAAAATAAACACTACTCCTTAGTATTCAAACTGGAGTAAGTCATTTTTAAAAATTTTTTAACATGCATGTCAGCACGTCTTGACATAAAATAAAGTTATCTGGCACTCGCAAATTTTGCAAAGGGACTCTGGGAAAACCTGAAAAATTCGAAGAACTTGGAAATGTCAGCTTGGTAGACACCCTGTTAGTGTTGTCGCTGCATCATTTCATTTCCGAGCTGGGGCGTCTGTGTCATTTCTACCTTGTTTCCGCGCTACTCTTAGAGCCGTGTCGCGTTGCTGTACCAACTCGCTCAGCTTGCAGTCAATATGAATGAAGTAAAAGCTGTTCATTATTCTTCTGCGATCCCAGGGGGTCGGCCTAGTAAGTCGCTTCTGGACCGCTCTGGTGGTATACTGCATTCTTGTGGTCGTAGTTGTTGCGTGGTAACAGCATCTTAATTGGCTAAATTAACAGCGAACCCAGTTTTTTTGTCACGTAATCTTGGCCGTCCTTTTTGACGTATTGGCACGGTTGCACCCTGAGCAGTTGACCTGTAAAAGTGCTTGTTGTAGCAGCTGGCCTGTTTCTGTCAGTGCCTGGTGAGGACAGCAGCGCGGAGCGATCGATCAAAATTTTTTATCCTCCCCAAAGTGCCCGTTTACCGAACGATCTGCTGGAGGAAACTTCTGCTGCTGCTCTTGCTACCGCTTCATCCATTTCCTATGCTCTTGATGCACAGGAAGTTCATAAGGTGCCCCGGCAACCATGATGCATGCCATTCAGGAACCATGTATGAACATCATAGCGCCTTGCTCATGCGCAGTGCAGTCCTTGTTGATGGCTATGCTGAGCAACGCCTGCTAGGTTACGGGAGTTGATCAGAACAGTTGGCGAACGAGGGGCGTTCCATCTGGGATCCAATGTTTTTCGACAAGGGGACTTGTCTTCCTCATGAAAGAGAACTGTTCTTGTCGAAACGTTGGCTCTGGCCTTCGGGCTTCCTTTGTTCGCCCACAGTTTTGATCAGTTCGTCTCCATCTTCCTAAGTGTCTTGTGCAGATAACAGGAGGCCTAGGCACTCCGACTGGGCTGTCACCTAGACAGACCGACGCACAAGCGGCGCCTTGGATGAAACGTATATGGTCTCTCGGCTGTTCGACGCGTACTCAAAGCATAACGTTTTCCTAGAAACGTTTTGCCTCTTACTAGATTGGACAAATCTAGGTTCAAGATATGCGGCAAGATGCATTGCTGCTCCAGTTAATGTGTCCGCACATATCGCACTGCGGAGGACTGTTAAGTTGAACAGAAATGCATTTCGCGGCATATTATTGAGTCTGTATTTCTCGAAACTGGTGTTTGGCAAAAACTTGCTGGCTACAGATTATGCTCCGAGTTCTTACTTCAATTTCGCAGTTGCAACATGCGCAACGCGCGAGAACAAGCACAGTCTTAACAGCCATAATCATGGCCGGAACGATTCAGTTCCAATTCTGTTCCTTTTCACGCGTCGTATGTCCGAGCGGCGCTCCGACTATCACCACGGGCCGGTCGAGAGCAGTGGATTGCAGGAAAGGAATGGAATCGAATGAACGGAATCTTTACACCGGCCCGGGCTTCGCTATCACTCTCGGGACCACGCTTATCCCCGCAGTTAATCTGTCGCCCCGAGTGACCGATAGCGGTGACGTGTTGGCTAACGATGAGAAGGTTGGTCACAATCTATCGCCCCTTTTCGCAGCTGCAACAGCAGCAGGGAGGACAGAAGCTAAATGCGATATCGCTTCACTATTTACGCGCGCACTAATTGAGCCAATCTCTTCCAACGAACGGCGTCTGCCTCGTTCGCTGCTGTGAAGCTCGCCTAGCAGCGGAATTGTTACTCTGCTGCTGCGTCGTTAGGCGCCATTGCGTAACAGAAGTCGCTGCCAGGTCAGTGCGTTCACGATTACAGCAGGCCACTAAAGCGAGCGGTGAAAGGACGCAAGCGCGGGATACGAGACAAAGAAATGGCAAACGGCGCCTGACCCGAGTGATCCTTGCGTTTGTCCTTTCAGCGCTCGCTTGTGCGGTAGCAGTCGTGGTAGTTATTCTCCTACCTGTGGAGGGCAGACATTTTGTGCCTACGTATTATGCGATCCACAGGCGGCACACAGTGCTTGCTGGAGCCGCGTACGATGCATGTACTATCGGCCAAAAAAATAAACGGACCATGGCACAGCTGGCCGGAGCGGCTGCGGGGCCGCACCGGGGCGCTGCTATCTCGCTCCGCGCACTGACGGCGAGAGTGCCTCGAATGACGCCAGACTTCGCCCTCTCTCTCGCGCGGATCCTTGTCACGCTTGATAAATTTCTAGTGCGCCGTTCGGTTGCTCTGCTGCTGACGGTCGCGACGAAGGGGACTGTGCATCGCCAGTAGTTTAGCACATGGCGCTGTCGAACAGTAGTGGACGGCCGCGGGGCGTCAAACCGCGCCAATGAGAAGGAACGAAGACTCGTCATTAATGTTGTTTTGCTTATATTCACCATACCTCTCATATTAGTGCATTTCGCTGGCGTCCACCGCTGCTCGATTTCAGGCAACACAACGAAAGCAGCCGCAACGGCGGCTACGGTGACGCGCGCTTGCAGGTTTCAAGCTTTACTGCCGGCGCGGGTTCTCTGTCGATATTACTTTTCTGGCATTGTCTCCAGCAGTGGGTTTATTAAATATAGCAGTGCGCCTCTCCACACTGCTTTAATTCGCTACTACAATACACAGTCCGTTATTTTCTGATACACAGTCCGTAATTTCTGATGCTCAGCGCAGTGGGCGGCCAAGGCTTACAACGTTGGAAGAGGACCAACGTTGTAAGCCTTGGCCGCCCACTGCGCTGAGCATCAGCAATTCTACCGTATTCATCTCTATAGGCTCGAATAATGCGGTTCACCGATGTTCTGCTCCTCCTGGTGCGGCGGCAGATTTCACGCTGAGTTACACCTTCTATGCTAAGCCGCACGATGCGCCTTCTCTCCTCGATCGGCACCCGAGATGGCATTTTTGCTAAGAAACGAATGCGACCGTTCTCGTTCTTAAACACTTCCTAGTCTTCCAGTGTCCGATGGCTGGACACAACCATATCTGGATAGCAGCGCGCACTACAAAGCGCGTCGCCGACACCGTTCCAGAGAATAAAAAGGAAATATTGAACGCCGGTGTCCTATTGGCACCTTTGCTGTAGCACCGCGGGTCACCTTTGGCATGCCGTGAAGGAAGAGTGGGAAGCGCTGCGCGGACGACCGCAGCGAGTAGCAGCGCTCTATGACTCGATGCCAAGGCGAGTAGGCCAAGTAATCGCGGTCGACGGCGAATTTTCATCCCATTGAGGACCTCTTCCACGCATGGAACCCCATTTTTTATTTTCTTCCGTGAATAAACTTTCACAAGCGACTGGTTATTCCGATTAATTCTTTCCAATCATCTCTTTCTGACGGTACTTTTGTAAAGAAAGTTTCATAACGGACTGTGTATTGTAGTAGCGAATTAAAGCAGTGTGGAGAGGCGCACTGCTATATTTAATAAACCCACTGCTGGAGACAATGCCGGAAAAGTAATATCGACAGAGAACCCGCGCCGGCAGTAAAGCTTGAAACCTGCAAGCGCGCGTCACCGTAGCCGCCGTTGCGGCTGCTTGCGTTGTGTTGCCTAAAATCGAGCAGCGGTGGACGCCAGCGAAATGCACTAATATGAGAGGTATGGTGAATGTAAGCAAAACAACATTAAGAACGAGTCTTCGTTCCTTCTCATTGGCGCGGTTTGACGCCCCGCGGCCGTCCACTACTGTTCGACAGCGCCATGTGCTAAACTACTGGCGATGCACAGTCCCCTTCGTCGCGACCGTCAGCAGCAGAGCAACCGAACGGCGCACTAGAAATTTATCAAGCGTGACAAGGATCCGCGCGAGAGAGAGGGCGAAGTCTGGCGTCATTCGAGGCACTCTCGCCGTCAGCGCGCGGAGCGAGATAGCAGCGCCCCAGTGCGGCCCCGCAGCCGCTCCGGCCAGCTGTGCCATGGTCCGTTTACTTTTTTGGCCGATAGTACTTTGATATGGCATTCGCTAGAAAGAGCCATGCAAGTCATTGGGGCGAAATGCTGGGTCATGCAAAATGGTGAGTTCTCTGTGCAGCATGTATACGCACTACCAAAAAGTCTTCACAACTTCTCTGATTTGTACTTCAAGATATGTGCTGGCCTCTAACGTTTTCCGACAGCCTATCGCATCCCTTTTCCCCTCCCCCGGTAGAGGGTAGCCAACCGGAGATAATCTCTGGTCAACCTCCCTGTCTTTCATTTGCCTCTCTCTCTCTCTCTCTCTCTCTCTCTCAGGCACGCACACGCACACACACGTGATTTGGGCAGGTACGTGCCTGCCTCTCGGAGGCGGTTGCCACTCTGCTGCGCTTGTCACTGTACTACTAGTTCAGCGGCCAGCTGGTTCCTGGAGGTCTCCGTTTGATTCCTGATCAGTTTCATATCGCGATCGTTTGCCCGCGTGGGGAAAACTGTTGTGAAGGTCCTCACTCTGTAGGCTGTGTCGGCAGCATGAATAGTTTTCACTTGAGGAGCTCTTACGCATTAGCTTAACGGTGCACTTCAGCAATCCGAAACAACACGGAGCCTTGGCTACATGTGTAGAATGTAACCAAACACCTCGTTAGTAGTAATCGTAAAGGCACGTTCGACATCGCAGAAATATTTGAGATAATCAATAGTCCCCTCGCGGCTCGAAATGAGCTTGAATTGAACGCGGTAGCTCAATTTGTACGAGCATCGCACGCGTAATGCGAAGACGCGGGTTCGTATCCCACCTGCGGCCAGTTATTTTTTTCATCCACTTTGATTTCCATTAATTTATCATTTATTTAATTCAATTAGTAAGTACAAGTAAATTCCCCCATGCTATCCTTGGTGTCTTTGTTGGCTTCTTATGACTTGCTGTACGAGTAATTCAAGTGCGCGAAGCCATCACCAGCAGCCGCCCATGTTATGTTCATTGTAGGACGAAGGCCACCCCCAAAAAGTTCGTTTCCTCTGTCCTCCATTAGCTCAGCCTATCCTAGGCCTATACAAATGTCCGAATCTCATCATTCCATTTAATGCATTGCTGCCCTTTACAGCGTTTCCGTGACCTTGGCACTGTTGCTGCTATTGACCGTTCACGCAGCACATCACCTGCCCATTGCTCCACTTCGTCCATTCTCTAATCTATGGCTGCGAATCGCGCTTGTTGTTTGTCCATCGCTAAGAAAAACCAGCGCAGGACGGAAACTTAAACCAAGACAGCAGGATGTGTTGTTCCTGCTTCCAGTCGTCGTCTGATTCCTACGCTTCTTTTTCCTGGCTCTAATCCATACTGCTGTCTTTCTAACCTCATTCATGAACTATTGCTGGCTTCAGACGATATTTGCACTAAAGTGTTGCGTGCTTGCGGCATCCCATGAGGCATGCGGACTGAAATACTTGCGTCCTTGAAGGCCGTCCTGCCGTGTGCATTTTTAAAAAATTCTGACCTGTTATCGCGGGCGTTGCTCGTTGTCATAACCGTTTCGCATTTTATCGACGACCCATTTCGTGATCCACTGCCGCCGGGTCCTGTGCCCGGGGCACGACAACGATGGTGCGCCCATGCCATTGTGCCGTTGGATGGGGGATCACGTGTGGGGTCTTCGCGGCGTCGTTCGACGCTGCCAGTGAGGCTTTCCGGCGACGTTATTGGAGGCGCCGCGTGCGAGAGGTCCGCACCACGTGCGACCAGCAGTCGCCGCGGCCTGCGGGGGGCGTCTTGGTGCAACGCGATCCGGCGATGCGTCGCCATGGCGGCCGTCCTCTAGCTGCGCCGTGACGGTTGCCGGCTGCCGTCGTCGGCGGGGTTCGCATCTCGGATGACCGTCTCTGTGACCGGACGTCGGCGCGGCGCCTCGCGCTGGTGTGGCTAGCCCCCGGAACAAAGCCGCTGGAAGACGACGCCGTGGGACATCCTCCGCGTCCCTCATGCTCGATTGTTCCTGCCTGTCGGGAGGTGACTGCGTCACTCCCAAGGGCCCGTTTCAGCGGCGCGCACGAGCCCTAGTTGGGCAGGCTCACTTGGCGCCGCAACTTGCGACGGTGGTCTCCGTAGCAGGAGCTGCGCAGCCGTGCGGTGGCGCGTGACTTAGCGCGCGCACCCCTAGCGCGTGTTTTGCGTTCACAGCCGCGAATTCTTGCGCGCCTGTTCCGTGCTCGCGGCACGCGTATTGTCGCGGGGGGCCCGCAGCGTGAGCGAACCGCTCGTGTCTGAGCGCTCGTGTCGCCCGCACGCCGCTGGGCGAACGGTTGCTGGGGCCGCAAGCCAACGCTGGGCTTGCCTCCCGGTGCTGCCTGCCCGACGAGCTAGGCGAGGTGTTTCCTTGTCACGGCATGAATCAGGACGACGAGATAGTCCGCGACCCCATGCTCAGCGATGTGGCCGGCCCGTCTGGACACACGCCCGAGAGCACCAGCGGGCCTTTCGAGGTGGCCGACGACGTTTTGGGTCAGTCGCTGCTTGCCGCTCTCTCTCCGCGTGCCGTCGGTGTACCGCGCTGTGCTAGCAGCAGTATATGTGCACGCGTGTGAGTACGTTTGGTTGTGCATGGCAACATATATACATATATTTTGCCACATTCGTGCGATAGGGGTCTAGCGGTTGCTAAGAGAATGGGAGGAACTGAAAGTGACGACACATTCACTCTTTCCACCCCCCCATCTTTGTTACGTGGATTTGTACACATCTTGAGTCACAGATGGACCGCGCGTTCACGTGATTTTGTCTTCCTTTCAGACCTCTCGGCGGGACCGTTGTCGCCCCTCTACTTCCCGAACCTCCGGCCGCCTGAGGACTCCCGGCAGAAGGTGAGCGGCTGCTCCATATTCTTTACCGCCGTGAAGACGGCCTGACGATTTCGTGTGGCTGCATTGGCGCCTTGATTCCGTGTTGATTTCTACAGCTTTGCCTCGATCTCTCAATTGTCGCCGGCGAAAGCCCGCGTCGCGCGAGCGTGTACGCTGGGTTTCGTCGTCTGCATGCAATCGCGAATATTTGCAGCGCATATTGCGCCGCATTATACCCCGGTGTGCCTGAAAACTGTGACACTGCCTTTCAATGCCGGTTGCGCTGACGGTCAGCGTAATTTGTTTTTTTTAACTTGTGAAGTTGTTATGGTAGCGGACTGGAATACGTTATGCGGCTCGGGCATCGGGAGCCGGATCCGCAAGGCTTCCAGATATTTTTTTTCTTTTTTTTTATGGATGCCGCTTTGACGAACGAAAATTTTGTGGAGCCAGGGGTGATTAAGAAGTCCACATGGTCTCCCAGATTCCCACGTGACCATGAGATCGCGTAGGGGTTTGAACATCCGGCCTCATGGGCTCATTATAGCTGTTCGCTTTGACTGCAATGCTTCTTCCTTCTGGCTAAATCGGTTATGGATTAGTAGTCTGTACTTATGGAGCAATCTTTTCAAAGCACCAAGTCTGTAAATTGTATAATTTTGTTATTAGCAGCCACAATAATAACACCCGTCTAAATGCTATGTTCTTTTGCACGCGGAACGTTTGGGAACGCTGAAATCACGGTGCGCAAGCGGACATGTCACATAGTATTGTTTTGTATTTCGTGGACATCTGCAGTAAGCGGAAGAACACTAATGCCCAATAGAAAGTTACAGACTGTCTAGTCGGATGTTTTGCTAAGCGCTCTACAACTTTCTAATTTGATTTTTTTTGCCTAACTTCGTTGCTTCCAAAGTTTGTTAATTAATTTCGGTTAATTGTGCAATTAAGCAGAATAAACAAATAGTGTGGCTTATTCCATACAATAATCAGCAACATGCATTTGGTTGCGTCGTCTTAGCGTGCAGCGGCATATTTTTAAACTCTGGCTAAAGATAGCTGGGACACCCTGTATATACTCGCACGAAATGTCAAAGCGGTAGTGATGCGGATAACTGCACTTGTGAAACACTGGCAGTGAGAAATTGCTGACTCATTGCTTGGCTGCGGTGTTTTAGAGAGTGGCATTGCAGGCTTTCGTTTTCTTTTTCGAATTTCTGAGGGAGGTTCCAGGCGGCGTAGTTGGATGCATTCATGCCTCAGGCGCCGTTGCGCTTAGCGGAATGGTGCATCGTAATCAGTGTGGCGGTGTGCTCGTGAATTCAGGAGCACTCGAAACGCCAGGAGGCGCGCGTACAGCGTGTGCGCCCCGGACGACTCTTGGGCCATCGCGCTTCCCTGGCGCAAGTGACACAACCATTCCGAGAGCTGGCAGCGGTTCGTTTCCACCGCGTGCCAGAATGCCGCAAGAGCGGAGGACGCGGCGGGTCAGCCGCACAGAGCTTTCTCTGGTTTTTGATGTCTGCACCTTTCCGCAGGAGCATTGGCTGCGTGCAGTGCAAGTGCGCGGCAGGAAGTCGCTTCGTTCGTTCCATTCTTTCCGCATACACGCTGCCGTCGAAGCTTCGCCCATTCGCCGCGGTTTCCGCCTGCACAGTTCGTAGCGTTTGTGGTGAGGTGAGTTTACGTCTAAAGTATTTCAACGAGAGAGAAATCTGCTCACTATTTATTTTCTCCTCTCCCTTGCGTGGATGTGAACGCGGCCTGTAGCCGTGGTCGGTAGTGTTCTGGCATGCTACATATAGCTGGTTGTTTGTTGTGGACTTCCGTGATATCGCATGTACGATCCGCTTGAGTTTGTGTAGAGAGAGCTCGTTGCCGCTGTATGTGAGCTGGCATAGATGGAGCCGGTTTGTCGTGCTCTGTCGAGCCTCGGTGCGCTCGCGAAGAGAGATTATGGTGATATTGAGAGTGACGCCATGAGTTCAGTGTTGCCAGCCGTAGGAACTTGCCCACGATGCATCTCCGCCACTTTGTCGGCACATAAGAGATAGGATGCGGGACGCGTCCGGTTATCATACTAAGAAAATTATCCTTTTATGTATATCGGAGGAGGAGGGGGGGGGGGGGCGATTTTACGCCTCACTGAGACGCAACAAGTATTTAGATAACTCTTCTGCTTTTTTTTTGCAATTTTTTTTATTTCCCGTTTATGCATTTATATATCAGAGGGCAGATATATTGCTACGTTTCCGTACAATATGATGCTGTGTTTCTGCGCTCTCGTGCTCCAGGAAGCTCAAGTGACCCACATACGGGCATAAAAATAAACATCGAGACAGGCAGAACAAAGAAATCAAAATATGAAAAAGAGAACCTAGATATAGTTTGTGCGTGAAAGCCCGCTTTTGCATCGGAGGACAGTATGTCTATAGACATGGGTGCGTTGTGTTGACCAACGCACTGTTTGGGATCCGGCTATATAGTGTCGCTGTAATCGAAGTTGTTAGAAAAGGAGCGCACATGAACCCGCGTGCACAAAGTATACACAATGCGAGCGCATCGCCTGCTTCATCTGTGTATGGGGGTTAATTTGCGCCCCTCGCCCAACAAGAAGCGCTTAAAGGTTAATGCGACCAGTTATTGCCAATACGTTCGGATTCAAACAAGGTGTCCTATAGTTAAATAGTCGGCAGATATTTGAATGCGCATTGGTGCACAGAGGTATCCTTGCAACGACATCTCTTGTTCTCGCCGTAGTCTTCTTTCCCTCTCCCATTATTTGTTTTGCTTCCGAGCGTCAAGTTTGTCCCGCAGTTCGTGTGGCCGCCCCACAGCGGCATCATACAGACTGACCGTGTTGACACACAAGAAAAGGCGCGATAGCCTCTGCTCCTCCTTGCTTCCGCGTCGTATCAGTGAGGGCAACCTTCAGTCCAGGAGGCGAGTACAGCTGTGGACGTGTTTCTGCTGAACACGAGGTCGCCGGCTCGATTACAGACCGCTGCATTCTGATCGGGGCGGAATGACGCTCGAGAATTACTCGAATAAGGCTCGCGGAAGTCCGCAACGTGGACGAAGTTTCCCACCTGCAAAATGTCGCCATCCACCCGATCTGTATAGCGGAACGCTACATACAGAGGGACTCAGTCAAGTGCTTGGAAAAGTGGAACTCGCATCCTCATCCCCGTCCTTTGTTCGCATCCCCACCCTCATCCTGCATACAGGTAGACTGCAATATTTCCTAGTGTAGAAAGGGCTCGTTTAGTTACAGCTGTATGTACGCGTTGAAGTGGTCAAGATGGCTCAAGGTAATCACAGAACCTTACTGGACTTTTTGCACGATGCAGGCTCGAATTCATACTTGCAAGTTTTTTACCTTCCCGAAATAATAATAATAATAATAATAATAATTTATTTTCAATACTGCGCTGCTCTCAGCTGAAAGCATAGCAGGAGGGCAATACAACATGTGAAAAGTTCACAAAACAATCAAATATGTAAACAAATGTAGGAAATAAGAGGTTACAGTAATGCATTGCAACAACACATACTGGTTACATGAATACAGACAGTGAACATCACTCTAGTGTTACTAAAGTTTAACAATATTGATACCATAAAATAACAATTAAAAAAACAATAATAAAACTTCACGGGCCCAAATTAATCTGGAGCGATCAATCAATCAAACACATGAAACTTGATTAGTCCGTGATTCATTTTATATTCCCGTGTAAATCGGATTTCTGCAGGTAACTGCGCTATACATACTGCTACGAGTATAATTCCGCATGCCTTTGAAAGTGGTTTTAGACACTTGCGTTATGAAAAACGTTATAAAGTCGTAACTGCAGGGAAGTGCGGATAGACCAGGACGTAGGAAACTATTTACGTAATGTACAGGGAATCTAGGGAAATTTGTCTTCTCGGCTCTACGGGCACATCATAGCCGACATGACAGGGAGAGCGGAAGCGTTGCAGTGCGCGTCCGCCCCTGAACTTTGTCCGCACAACGCTTTTACCACCGTGATGCCTCATGGTTGGTTTACACTTGGAATATAAAAGACGGAACGCTATGAATGGGAGGCCCAATAGAAAAAAAAAAAAAGTTGGCACGAGGCCAAAGCGGCCATTCGGTTCAAGAGCGGTCGGTGCACTACTGTCGTTGTTTGCATGCATATGAAGCGTAGGCGAAGGCCACATAACTGAGGTCGCCGGATGGTCTGTATTCGACTATCGCGCGATAGCAGTGTGTCATCGTATTCACTCTAATATAGGTTGACCCCTATACATTGAACTCGTTGAGAAATATAAAATTGTGATTCGAATATAGGTCGACCCATATCGTTTCATAAAAGCGAAAAACTTTGAACATGACATCTTTTCTTACTGTATACGCTCGGCTACCAAACCTTGCTAGTCAATGCCACAAGCTGCCTCCTCGTTGGAAGCTTCGCAGGCGTCCTCGGCACCCTATCAACGACGTCGAGTGCGTTGGACATGCAGCATTTAACACCAGTCTGGATAATCTATAGAGACTGGCGGGCGCAACGGAACTCTGTTAACTCGGTACATTGCTAGCATTGTTCACTAATATAGGTCGATTGAGATTCTTTGGTCACGAAATAGGTCGTAGCTCATTTTGGGTTACATTGCCGGAATAAAAAAAGGTCGACCTACATATACGGTAATTCCGTCCGTTTCGATCGATGCCTCCTTTGACGTCGCTGCGCGGCTATTTCGTGGAGCTAACAATTCTACTTGGTATTAGTAATTGTAATTGTTTATTTTAAATAACTTGATGAATATAGGAAAAGGAAGGGAAGGAAGAATTGCCACTGACCGCAGCAACCGTGTCTGCTGACCCCTGAACCGCGGTCAGCAGCAGCAGTGGAGGAGCGAATTAAGCGAGTAAACGGACAGGAAAAGAAGATATAGAGTACAGAAAAACTATTCGCATATGCACTGTGCCGGGCTGGGAACAGCACTAACTGCCGATACCCTCAGCTTCCGTTTTGAGTGTCAATCAAACCGAAATTTATGTCGTCGGTGCTCAATTCTTAAAGGGACACTAAAGGTTAATATTAAGTCAACGTGAACTGTTGAAATACCATCCCAGAATCCTCGAAACGCTTGTGTCATGCGTAGAAGAGACTTTTTTAAGAGAAAATGCGTTCTGAAGTTTACCTCTAGCGCAGTTTAAATCGCCCGCCCTCCGATCGAGGAGTGGCGACGTCATGGTCTCATAGTGACGTTGCGCCGTCGGCGAGTAAAACGGCGCCCGCAGACGGCGCTACGGCTTTTGTGCGCAAAACGCAAATGCGTGGCCAGAAACAGAGCCAAGACAGAGCCGACATAGCGTGAAAGCGGAACTATGGTGGCTGGTGGAAGGGAAAGCGCGCGACAGTAAGCTGGTTCTTTATTTTATGACGCCAACTTTGACGCTCGTTGCAAAGGACGACCCTGACAACGACACATTGGCTCGCGACTGTGCTCGACTTCAGCAATTTAAGCACTGATGAACGTGACCTGCTGCTGAGTGCTCGCGCTGCCGGCGTCGTTTCGTACTACTACGACTGCAACTGTGTGTCATGGCTGTACATATTCGCACATTTGCAGCTTTTCCTTCGTAAAAACAAAATGCCGCACTCACCTGCCGCACTTGACCTGCAGTAGTTCTTGTGCTTCGGAGAATGCAGGCAAGACCGGCGGAACAGAGCTATGAGAAAGAAAGCATTGTTTTGAACGGCACTCCACACGAATTCAGTAAGTCGGCGTTGAACTCGTAATCCTCTGGACGAAAGTGCAGCGAGCACACTATGCGATTCTTCGGCTCTTTGCTAACGCGCTGTGGCAGAGGCACGGCACTTCACCACTTCGAACGGAGAGGTTCAGTCATTGGCACACAGTGATAAGTAACGTTGGATTCGCCGCTGCAACTGCCCTTGGCCAAGTTCCGCGGACCGTTCGCACATCCCACGACTTCACATGGACGTGGCATTCTCGCTGCTTGTTCAAATCGTGTCATGTATTTACCTCAATTTCTCGGTTACTAAAGCTCTGTTCGCGATTATATTGACGCCTTAGACGTTCTAGAGCATTGTTTTATCACTTTAACTTGACTTCATAGTAACCTTTAGTGTCCCTTTCGGAATTTTCAAAAATCTCCTGCTGCAGATAACATAAGTAGTCACTGAGCTGGATTATTCAGAGAGGCGGGCATTACTTGCACGATAAATCGGAACAAATATTCGACTAATTCGAGACGATCGCTAATTAACTTCTTAATCACTTACTTTAGGGCGCATATTACAATTTACGAATTGTGGCCGGCGAGTTTGCAAGACGTATCCACTTCGAATGAATATTCAGAATGACACCAGTTTTCGAGGTATGCGCCATCAAACTCGCCGTCAAAATGCGATTGTTTCACTTACGTTTTTTTTTAAAAACAAAATGCTCTTCTATGCATGAGGCGCAAGGTTATCTGGAACGCCCATTATTTCGTGTCACACTTTAGGAAATAATATATCTCGGAGCGGGTATATCATCCTGACGATTCATTTCAAGCGGATACGTCTTGGAAACTCACCAGCTAAAATAAGCAAATTGCAATATGTGCCGTAAAGTAAGTAATTAAGAAGTTAATTTGTTAATGTGTGTTAATTAGCTGAATACGTGTTTAGATTTCGCGGAGCACACTCAGAAATAGTCAAAAATCGTCAGATATTTTTCTTAGTAGTCTCATTACGAATGTTCAGGCTTTCAATGTGTTTGCTAACGCCGTTGAAGCTACTGAGAAGGAAAAACACTCGTATTTCGCATGCCCTCTCTCGCATGCCCTCTCTGATTTTCGGACACATAAGCTGGAACGCTGCTAAACGAGGTCGCGGGATCAAATCCCGGCCGCGGCGGCCGGGATTTCGGTGGGCGTGAAATGCAATTTAAAAAGAAACATGAGCCATTCCACTTTGAACGTTGATGACCAGCGAAGCTGTTGAAAACCACCACTACAACTGCTGAGGGTGGTGTGCAATATTTTACGGCTTTAGAGTAGTGGTAATATGTAGTGCTATTTTAGAGTAATGGTAGGAATGGGAGTAATCGTAATTTTACGCGGCCTATCGCGGTGCTGGAAGGACATTGAAATCAGTTGCTAGGCTGGTTATATTATACACGAAAGGCTAGGGACATCACATCCCACGTCGAAAGCTGGCGTCGCCACAGCAGCTTGCGCAACAGTAATATTTACCGGGAAACGTCTGCGGGAAGCGCTACGTGCTTCGCATTGATCACGCGAGGGCCTTGCTATTATGTGGTTCGAATGCTTTTTTTTGTAACTTGTTCTTTATTGAAACATATGCTGTTCTGTATGCTGTGTGCGTGATTTCCAATGTTTCTGTCCCCTCCTTTCTGAAGAGTAGGCAGGCGTGTTGTGCGCCTCCCGGTGGCAGTTGCCAACCTGCTCCTCGCTTCCCCTTTCCTGTCAAGTGTATATATGCTTTCGATACAAAACAAAGAATGTATGCACTGTTCGCTGTACTTTGCTGAGTGCTTGTAGCCTCTGCCTTACTGGGGTATTAGCCAGTGCATTTTTTGCTTACGGGGGTATGAGCCATTGACAATGAGTTTTCGACATGCTCTTCTGTATGTTGTATGCATGATTCTAAAGAATCTAAGCAGTGTTCGCTTCCTATTGCTGAGTGCTGGTAGCCTCTGCCTTACGGGGCTATGAGCGATTACAGTGTTTGCATGCTTACGGCGGTATGAGCCATTGATGATGATAGTCTTTGTTCACGGAGAACAAAAATACACGGAACCCTAGCCATACACAGCTTCGCCGTAAAACGCCCGTGTAATGTGTAATGCGCCCGTGATCGTGGTTTTGGCACGTGAAAGCCCCAGTGTTTAATTTTTCTTAAACCTCAGATGAACCGCACATACCTATAGTATACATTTATGGGATTGCCTTGACAATGCTTAACCACTGAACGACCAAACAAAGCAGTAGATCCACCGCGCACTCATTGGTGGCCCCACTGTTCAAATTGTTCAACATCAAATTGACGCCGTGCGCGCTACTTCGCACTTTATCTCTCCACTTGAAGGCCACAACTTATTCGAGAGATTCGTCGCGCACAGGAACGTATTGTTCAGGTTCTTTAGGCGTTTGATCTATGAAACTATTTTCTTAAATTGCTTAGCTATTAACAACAGATAATAGAATGTGAATATAGTTTTCTTTTTTTTTTGCTTTAGTGAAAAACATGATTTATCGAGTCTTGCAGCATTAACAGCGAAGCAGTGAACGCGCAACTCTGTACGCCTCTTTTTCGCTCCATGTCGCCAAGCCAGCCAACAAACGGCGTCGCGCCACCGCGTCTATTTCTGCCGCGCGAATTTCGCCGGGAAAGTTCACTCCACGTAGCCCGGCCCGGGCTACATGGAACGGAAAACCGGCGCCCAGGCGACGAAATACGCCCGGCGGCGAACGCTCGCCCCTCGGCGTCCAAAAATTTGACTCCCGCCGGCTACCCGGCCTGATCGGAAAAACGCCGCCCGGCGAAAATCGCCGTCGGAAGTTGCGGGAGCGCCTCGCGCGCTCACCAGGCGTCGTGACGATCGATCTCCCTCCGACTTCCGGCAGCTGGTTGGTTTTTGCGTATTTTTTGCTTTTCCATCGGAGCGTCCGCGCGGTAGCGAAGAAATGCGGGCGTTTGGGCCAGTTTGGCCGCGCACTTTCGGGCTCTCTGCGCGTGAAAGGGACACCGTTGATCATTACAGCCGGATATTGAATGTTTAAAGAGTACAAATTTGTGTGAACTTACTTTGTGCAACTTTTTGTGTAAGCTTTTCTTACCAACCAACCCGATCGAAGGTTCCATGGCGCAAAATAGTGTTGTGCATTGTACTGCTTTTCTTATTATTGTCTTTTTTGTGTGCGTGGTTTCGCCCATATGGGTTTGGGGATTGGGGGACGAAGCGGTTTCTCGTTCGCGGCGCCCGAAGCTGATTTTTTTTCTTTTTTGATGTCGACACGCATGCTCGCAAAGTTTGGTTTTGTGCTTCATCGCTCAGAGATCACCCCTGCTCTACTACAACAATAAGTCCCTTCTGCTCGAGTACCTTGAGGGAAAAGAGCGACGACAGATTATAGTTAGAAGCCGACCATGCCTGGTCTTGTGGCTGTTTGCATCTGTGTGGGCCCAGACAGCGCACGGATTGCCTGGGCCATCGAGGACGAGAGCCGCTGACGGGCCCATTTCATGCCAAATACCAATATTTCTATCCTCTCCGGCTGCAATACTAAACGCTTGTTGTCGGAGCAGGCTTTAAAACAGGAACTGAAACGGAAGTAAACGTGAATAACCAGAGTGTTTTTACACAAAGTAAACTAAAGTCACTGTTGGAGAGCCACAAAACCTTCTGCAACGCTTGCGCTCCGCGGTGCCACCGCTCAACGTATCCAGACGGCGCAAAGCCAGCCCGCTAAAACGCTTACAGCTCAATGACATGTGCGGAGATCGTTTGTAAGCGCCGCTATGAAACTTCTTTCCAAGTTGTTTTTGTTTAGTCATTAACAACAAACAATATAATAAAAAGCCTAATTGCTATGTTTTCCTTCTCCAAGAACACATTCCTAGAATCTGGCAACGCTGACAAATACGCGGCTAGCGCGCGGCGGCGTCCGCCTGTTTTTCGCTGAACGTAAGCGAACCATCGGCGTCGTCCCGCCGCGTCTATTTATGCCGGGCGAAGTTGCCATGAAAGTACGCTCCATGTATCCCGGGCTAATACGAGTCTTCGAGGCGACTGCGAGCTCCACTGAAATGCTACCTCCGAAACGAGAGAAGCTAAGGAGATTATCAAAAATAACGAAGTACCAGCCCTGCGAAGCCGCTTACCACGTAAAACCGCCGGCGGCACTTTGGTGAGGATCGCTGAAGTACTTCTCTGGCAGCTGACATTCGCTTTTGCTGAAAATTTTTTTTCACGGTAGTCGATAATGTTCGTCTCCGTTCACCTGTCCGCGGAAAATCTCGATACACATGTCGAGCAAAATTCATCTGGCCTGATCGCCCAATGCATACCACAACAGAAGCTAGCTGGAGCGTGTTCAAGGGATGGATGGATGTTATGAGCGTCCCCTTTGGAATGGGGCGGTGGCTTGCGCCACCAAGCTCTTGCTATTATACTGCCTAATGTCCTGAGCACGAGGTCGCGGGGATTGAATCCCGGCCACGGCGGCCGCATTTCTATGGGGGCGAAATGCGAAAACACCCGTGTATACTTAGATTTATGTGCACGTTAATGAACCCCCGGTGGTCGAAATTTCCGGAGTCCCCAACTACGGCGTGCCTCATAATCAGAAATAGGTTTTGTCACGTTAAACCCCACAATTTATTTATTATTATTATGCCTAATATCTTACCTAGGTTAAAAAAAACCACTATAAACTCCCACAACCAAATTTTCTGACCCCCTATTGCGAACTTTGCTTTTGTACGTCTCCGTTTTTTGTCGTTTCCCCACATTTCTTCCACCAGTCTTCCAATCGCCTCTTACTAATCTCTAATGCGGACGTGTTTACTTTTCCACTGCTCTCGCTGAACCCAAAGGCTTCAAGGAGGCCAGTGGTGCCTAAATCGACCGCTGGGAAGACGTCTTCACATTCTCATAAAACATGCTCCATCGTTTCCCTAGCTTTACCGCAGCAAGTACATGCTTCTTCCTTCTTATATTTCGCTTTATAGGTGCGAGTTCTAAGGCATCCCGATCTCGCTTCGAAAAGTAATGTGCTGCCCTTTGAGTTATCATAAATTGTTTCTTTCCTGATTTCGTTTTTTCCCCTTAAGTAGTTACTCATGGCAGCTTTCTTTTCCATTGCCGCCACCAACGAGATTATTTCAGCCTCTGACTTTCCACTTGACGTTCTTTATTGCTGTGTTGCCCACCCTACAGGCCGCATACTTGCTGGTAAGCATCCTATAGTTCTTTTCCTCCGCTGTGAAATGTTTTTTCTGTACAGATACCTCCACACTCTCCCAGCCCACTTACTTTCTTCCATATTCCTCAGTCGTTCTTAATAATCAATTTTACTGTGAGCTTCCCTCACTTCAAAACTAGTCCAGCCCATATAACCCTGCACAGCTTCATTTGTAGTCTTCCCGTGAGCGCCCAATGCGAGGCATCCCACTGACTTTTGGTTCCCATCGAGTACTGATTGTACCCCTGATTTCAAGCAAACGACCTCATTTCCAAAAGTAAGTCCTGGAATGGATGGACGTTAGGAGCGTACCCTTTGGAACGGGGCGGTTGGTTGCGCCACCAAGCTCTTGCTATTATACTGCCTAATGTCCTACCTAGGTTAAACAAGAAAAAAAAAAAACTGAACTCCCACAACCAAATTTTCTGATCCCCTGTTGCGAACTTTGCTTTTGTACGTCTCCGTTTATTGTCGTCGCGATGCTCTGCCCCCTCGCGACCATCTTCGGCGTCATAACGTCACGACACACGCAACTCCTGGGAAACGTAACCAAAACTGGTTCGTAGAAATGTATTGTAGTAAACTATTTAGGGCTACCTGAGGCTTGCCAGTATCTTTCTAAGGCGGCTGGAAATCAAACGTGTGAACTAAAGTACTGCTGCCTTATTGTCGACGCCCCACTGCGGCAGGGTTGGGAGGCATCTATTGGTATGAGGGGTACGAGGAGGCCACACGTGTCCACCTGTTCCGCCGTCCATTGAAAAATGGACCACTGTCTGGCGCTTTATTGGGTGGTTGCAGGAGTACTCAACACTTTGTTCTAACAGATCGCCTTCAACGAGCCGCTCAGGATACCTTCCCCTGAAATTTTATGCTTCTAACCTGCCACAAACTCGCGTGCGCCCATGTAGAAGTACAGTACCACGTTCTCATATACACGACTTCATTTTCCAGAGTGCCACTGATTGCTCTTGGTAGAGGTTGAAAGAACGCTCTGCGGACGCGTCCCAGCACACTTCTGCTGCTCACCGTCTTCCAACCGACTTATCTTTCGTTGCTGCCGATCCCTTGTCAAACCCAAATCCCGGACATTTTGCATATGCATACCCGGCAGTGATGGAGAGTTCTGAAGAAATTTTACAGGAGCTCTACACTGTTTTCATTGACCTGGGGATAGCGTAGGGCACATTGCAGGAACTCAGAGGAAAAACCCGCCTAGATAATCTGTCGGGCTGAATCGAGAAAATGCACAGAGAAGGCAGCTGCCTAGATGAAACCGGGAACTTGGAGGTGGCAGTGTGCTGTTTAGCACCTGACTACACCTTCTCATCGAGCGTATTACAGAATCACCTTGAAATATTCTCTACACAGAGAACGTCGAAATTGCGGTAGGGAAATTGGAGCACCAGAGGAAATTTTTACAGGAAAGAATATTAGTAGTACAGATATGTAGTAGATGACCTGTCAAACGGGAAACTACTTACGGCGAATATCTAAAATTTGATGACACAATCGAGGCCACTTCAGTTTCCAAGTAACTTGGTTCTGCCGACAGCATGGAAAGAAGTGACACGCACAAGAATCCAGGCAGGGTGAAAGAACGTTCTGTGGCGACAAGAGAACACCGTAAAAGTTGAGTGATATACAATAAAAACATACAGGACCTTCACTGTTGCGTAAAATTGAATATATCGAATATGCGAACGGCTCAAATCTGGATGGCGGAATCGACGTGTCGAGCAGACTTGTACACGTTACAGAAAAAAATTGACTCGCCATCCCGACCTTACGAAAGTAGATGTTCAGCGAAGCTGTTAAAAACCACCACGACATTCTCGTACCATCACCGTGTGAACGAGAAGAAAGGGCCGCGCAATGCGAAGGCCGTGGGATCGCTCGGCAAGTTTTTTCATCCACTTTCATTTCCATTAATTTATCGTTTCTTTATTTCATTTATTAAGCACAAGTAATTTCCGCTATGTTGCCCTTGGTGTCAGTGCTTGTTGGCTTCTTATGACATCACCGTATAATGGTAGCAATTTGGCAGCGCTCGTATTGCCGCTCCTCGTGAGTCCTAACTATGCGTTGCGACCTATAGTGGCGCTACAACAACAATGAAATCAGTTGCTAGGCTGGTTATTTTATACACGAAAATCTAGAGACCTCATTCCCCACGTCGCAAGCTGTCATCGCCACGGCAGCTACTGCAGCAGTAATCTTTACCGGGAAACGTATGCGGCAAGCGCTACGTGCTTCGCATTGTTGTCAGGAGCGCCTTATCATCAATTATGTGGTTCGGATGCTTGTTATTTCTTGAAACGAATGCTGTTCTGCATGTTGTATGCGTGATTCCAAAAAAGTATGCACTTTTCGCTTCACTTCGCTGACTGCTTGAAGCTTCTTCCATACCGGGGGTACGAGCCACGTGTTCCTGCCCTGCCGCCGGGATCGGCCCACATTTTTTGCTAACGGACGCGGGCACGAAAAATGCCGGCCACTGACAGGCTAACAGCTTCGCTGTAAAGGCAGCCGATTGCAATTACTCCTTTCAGAAATGTAGTTGATTACAGTAACCAGTTACTGCCCGCGGAAGTATTTGAACAATTAGTCAAATATTAATCGATTACTTCAGCGTTACATTCCTCCCTACTTTAACATTGCACTAATACAGTAACCAGAACTAGCCGGGCTGGCACTTTCAGTGCTCCCTCTGCAGCCCCTCATACGTTATCTTCACTAACAATTGTTTATTGAAATTTTCTTCGGTTACTTCGTTCGTTTTCTCGTGAAGGCATCTGAACATTCGCTTAATGTGCACGATGGAGAGAATGGCTATGTGTTACAAACACCTCGCGTTGCGCACAAGATTGCCCCAATGCCAGGATGCTCGAGTCTGTGAGGCGCAGCGCTTCACTGTTGCTGGGTGAAGGCGCTTCCGATAGGCCCAGCGAAAAAAAAAATGAAAATCGTATATAGGTGATTTCGTGGCAGCAACGTCTGAAGTGTCAATCACTATCGAGCCATAGGAGCACCGTTTCAATTTGTAGGTTAATTGTTACGGACACCAGCAAACGTTCATGTTCTTTGAAAGGGTGGCCAAATCTGCAATGTGATTTAAGATAAAGCTGCATGTTATTCAGCCCTAAAAATACCGTTCGTGTTTTACAATCACAAAAATGTGTATATGAGGCATGTAATATCGTAACAGATAAAAACTTGCGTGTGACGGCCAAAAACTTCTGTAGACCTGACTGCACTAAGCGAAAAATTGAGCAGCAACTCTTACCGCCTATGAAGGCCGCTTATAAACGCTTCTAGGAGAGAGGGAGAGAAATTTATAAGGAAAAAGCTCAGACGTCGGACTTCCAAGAGTGCAAATATGCAAGCCTGCCATATTCAGGTGGTCGAGGTGTAGTTGCAGGACGCTGATTGTGGGTAGGAGGTAACCCATGTACATGTTTTCAGACCTTCGTTCTATTAGTTCTCTCCAAATTTAAGTGCTCAAAGCTGCATCGCATGTCAGCTTAAATTGTTTCGTCGAAAATGTAACTGGTTACATGGAATTTGATTACTGAAAGGAGTAATCGAATTACATTGAGCGTTGCCGAGTAAACGATTTAATTGTTAAAATTACAAAATTTCCAAAAATGCGATTGATTACAAATAATCAGTTACTTGTAACTCGTTACGTACAAGTCTGGTGTGTAGTGACAACTGCGCATTCCACCTAACGATCAGTGGAAATCGCAGACATTGCAGGCAAGATTCGTTTTGAAGTTTGACGAGACCTCCGTACTTAATGCGGCAGTAAGATTCTCGAGAGCGATACGTGAAATTGCTATTTTGTGAGTGAATTAAGAATGTGAAGACAAAATTACTGTCTAGACTGGGTGGACGAAAAACGAAAAAGGAGCAGCGTGGCTCGTACAGACTTCTGTGTTTCATCTACTTGACTACTAACTGTACGACGCGTGCGGCTTCGTCCTTGTTGGCGTCGAGATGTCAACCGAACTGGCGAGCGTTTTGAATCTTCGTTCACGGTTATTACTTCCAGTTCTGCACCTTCCCACTGCAAAGCAGCATGTCGTACCATTGCCTGTAGTGTACACGCACCTACTTTTGAAGCTACTGTACACTGCACGGGCGGAACGATCAAAACTTGCACTGACAAGAACACGCGATTGCTAGCGTGCGCGCTCTCCATGCCTTTGTTTTGCTGAAATTTCACTCAGCCGGCAAACGGAATAGGTGGCGCCATCTAGATTGTGCTTGCGGAAATTCCACGTGCGCTTGTTTATGTTTCGGTATCGTTTGTTCGTCTCGTAAATAAACACGATCTTTGCTCCGCGATTTTCTATTGCGCTTGTTATTTACCTTGCAAGCCAACTTTTCAGCGCTTCATGAAGCATCGTTCGTGTTTCGTCTGTTTTACCAATAGGCGGGAATCGGTGGCGGGAACAGCCCCATTTACAAAGCAGACGTTGTTAGCTATACACTGTCCACCGTAGCTATCGATTAGCTGTTTTGGTCTCGTCTGCTGAGCTTATACATGAGATGCACTGCTAACAGTTCTTTGTGGTCTCAAGTTATCTTTTAATGTTTTCGTACTTAGGTACTGTCGCTGTCATTTACGTGTAGTGCGTAGTCTTACGTACGTGTGTGCTGGCAAACTCCACAGGGTATGTTCGAAATTTTGACTCTATTTCGAGCGATAGTGCTTGCTTTTTTTTTGTTTTTCGGATTTGGGCGCGGCGGGTACAAATTGCAAGAATACGTAGCGCCGATTTTTAGTTATATCCTGACCACTTTCCCGGTCACATTATGAGTTACCTATGCGATGAAAACTGCTTTGGCGGCCGTGAACATTTCTTCCGATATCGTGATGCTTGGTTGCATTTTTTTCTGTCAGGCTCTCCAATATCGAATTTTCTGTCGCCGAAATTGGCTCAATAACGACCACTGGGCGAGCGCTGCTGCGCCTGAAAGCAGACGAACAAAGCACGCTGGCTTCCATGTTGTGATTGTTTGCGCCGGCCGCGTTCACATGTTGCACTGCGCGCATTCTGGAGGCATCGCACGACGGCAACAGCCAAAGACTCGTGTGTGTATCTGTTGTTGCCGCAGGCGAGCGAGAGCCCGAGTCGGAAACGGCTGAAGCTGTCGCTTGGAGCAGCGGCAGCAGAGATCGCGGCCACCCCGGCGGCTGTGCCGATCGCTCCGCCCGGTGCCTGGGGCGAAGGCTCGCCCACACTGCGCAGGCGCAGCGCTTCGCATCAGCAGCGGCGCATGGATCACCCGCCGCACCACTCCGCTAGGTGCACCAGCAACACGGCGAGGTGCCGACGCAGGTAAGAGTGTCCCTCGTCCATTTTGGAGGCCCCCAGCGCTTTCGGGGCCTCGCTGTTTGCGAAGTCGGTCTATCGCACCGGCAATGTGCGCCGCGTGCGGACTCCCGCGTGGCACACAAAGCACCGTTAGACGCGGTCCGCCACCCTTGCCCCAGAGGTGTCGTCTGCTGGCCCCCCCACTGCGATCGGCGTTCTTACCGCGCGAATGCTCCCTGCGTTTTCGCTTGTCCTTTTCGCCGGGGCTGCGCGCCGTAGCGCTCAGACCCGCGTGCCTCTGGTGCCCCGCGCTTGTACCCATTTTTTGTTTTCGTTTCCTCGTTGCTCTCGTGGACTGCAGTCCGCGCGCGCAGCCAGCTGACAAGGCGCTCTCGCGGCGCGCGCGCACAGCCAGCTCCGGGATATGACCTTCACCTTGTGAGTTTATCGTCGTTGCAGCGCGATCGCGATGCGTTTCCACTGGTGCGCGCGACTGTGTTGCGAAGATGGTGTACTCCGCGGCTTTTTCGCCGCTATCTAAACCGAGCCTCGTTTAGTATCCTTACTTTTGTGGGCAGCGGACGCTTTCGTGATCGCTAGAGCGTCGGCGTCCGCGCCTCGCTGCAGAGCAGCGAAACAAAGCCGCGCCGTTGACAGGTAGCGATGGCTGCTTTCGCTTCCAAGCTTGACCCATCTCAGCTTTGTAATAAGCTGCCTTGTCTTATTGTGCCGTGTAGCCGTGCGTCCGCTCACTTCGGCGTCGAAGAAATCGATTGAGCAAAATGAGGTTAGTCGCCGTGAGGCTAGCGAGAGATCGAGAAGTTCGCCCTGTTTACTTAGTCCAAGCCCTGCGCTCCAGTAGCATGACACGTAGTAATTTGGCTCAAGCGTTCCATAAGCTAATGCATCCCGCACTGTTCACATACGGAAGCGCGCACGCATTTGCCCCCTGCTCGTAGCTTGTTTTCGCCTTCGTGTGAGTGTGCGCGCGCCGAATGGTTTTAACGTCGCGAGCCATCTTGCAGTGTGCAGTGGTGCGACAAACACCTTTTTTTTTTTTCTTGACAAATAAAATCTGCAAGCCTCTCATTTACATTAATGGGCTGTATGGACAGTTAACCAAGGCTATCTGCTTACTTTGACGCGTACCCCAGCTCAGCCAATTTGCACTTCAGCCGCAGACGAAATGGACATGTCCTGAAGGTGGACTCTTACAGAATACCCTCCCCCGCACTCGTGACGTAATTGGGGAAGGCGATTTTTATAGGCTAGTAGAAACTGAGCATGGGCTCCTCTCTCTTGTTATGGACTGTATGTTGTGGTCTTACAAATTGTGCTTGGGAGTTCAGCAAATGCCCATTTTTGCTTGCTGCTTTCATCAATTAAAATGACAGTCTGCATAACCACTCATTGGCTGTTTGAGCTTGTGAACAGATGTGTTGTAAGATTTCGACACAGGTCAAAACCTTATACTTTTATGATGAGGGGAGACTGTATTAGGGAAATAGCAATTTTGCTAAATGTTCGCTAATTTGTGTCCTCTTCAGAATCATATTCTAAAAAGTTTACACCCTTTGGGACGTATCTTTGTCCCGTGCCTTTCCTTTCATTAATGCTTGTGCACCTGGCACTTCCAGGTCATCAATGGCATGTGTGCATTATCAAAAATGTTTGACATAGCATTCTTGACAGGAAAGTAGCTTGTGCAGAGTTTTCAAGGAAGGAACCACAAGCTAAATAGATGAACGGTTACTGTTGTGGGACAAAGATACATTCCAAAGAGAGAAATGTTCTTAGAGTTTACAATTGCAGCAGTTGTCAAGAACCACTTGTTATTAAGAGGTTGACAAGAATATTTTCATGAGTGAACACCACAGGGACCTTAGTTTTAAAAATTGAATGGTAATTAATTGTAATTAAAATATAGTAATTTAACTATATATGTTAAATAAGATGGAAAATTGGGCGAGTTTGCTTTGCATTTAGCAAAATTCAACTTTTAAGACTAATTGCACGAAGGGAAGAAACTTAGTGGCATGTAATCTGTAAGATTATGCGCACTTTATGTGGCCTGGAGTGGCAAAATCTACGTTGTACGCTGGGATAACATCAGTGATAATCTTGTGGAAAAAAAGCACATGTATAGACATTTTAACATGCCCCTTCCTTTCTCTTTTGCAATAGTTTCAGCTACCCGCCGTGGTTGCTCAGTGGCTATGGTGTTGGGCTGCTGAGCACGAGGTCGCGGGATCGAATCCTGGCCACGGCGGCCGCATTTCGATGGGGGCGAAATGCGAAAACACCCGTGTGCTTAGATTTAGGTGCACGTTAAAGAACCCCAGGTGGTCAAAATTTCCGGAGTCCTCCACTACGGCGTGCCTCATAATAAGAAAGTGGTTTTGGCACGTAAAACCCCAAATATTATTATTATAGTTTCAGCTATTTGTTGGTGTTAGAGCTCTTGAATGAATATATTGGTGACCAGCAAAGGTGCATAGTTGCTCAATACTCAAGTATTGAGTAATTATTGTGCCATCATCAGCCTGGTAGAAAAAAGTGATCTTTATATGTGTATATTTTTTTGTTGCTTCTCAGATTTGCCAGATGCATAATTCATGTGAATCGATTTTTAGTGTGTAATTTGCACAAAGAAAGTATGTCGCAAAATGTGACTATAATGCATGTAAACATACCTATATTATAGGTAAAATGTACCTGTATGCTGAATGTCAACAGGACAAGAGCCTCGGCCAGGCCACGTTGCCACTAGTTCTGGCTTCTCTTTTTTATAAGAAAGATAAACTGAACTTGAATTGAATCAGCCTTATATATGTTGCACTAAAGCTGAGATCATAAAAAATTGTCTTTCACATTTGTTGTGTGAGAGTATTACATCTATAACAGCAACAAATAGGTGGATTACAACATTTCATAACATGAAACCATGGAGGAAGGAAAAAATTTTCCTTCCTCCATGCATGAAACAGATACAGTGTTCCGTTACTGAGCAGCTCGTTATGATCATCTATGCATCCCTCTTTGCATCAGGTGATCTACAAGAGTCCAGAGCTGGCATTCATAAGAAGAATCCAGTTAAAAAAAAAAAGGGTACATGTAAACACAAAACTAACAAAAAACAATCACAGAGGAAAAAGAACATGAAAACGGAGACAAATGGCTCATCCTATGTTTACATAAGCGTTGGTTCACATCACTGAACTAGTTCACCGTCACTGATGGGATTCTCTGGAGCGCCACCGTAATTCCAATTTCCTCTTAGTCTCTTCCACTGCTTCTCACTGTGGGTCCTGCCCCTCCTGGCAAAAGCCCATTGCCAGTGCTTAGCTGTCATCCGCGACCCCGCCAGGGCCAGCGGCTCCGGGTCTGACAAGGTTCATCGGTACTGGAGGCAGAATCCCAGGACACTCAATATTAATTACTTATTGTTTCCTTGGAGCAGTTGCACAGGGGGCAGGTTGGGTCAGTCCGCCGCGAATTTGGAGCGCAGTGGTTGTGTTTGGAGGACTCTGCTTCAGGCTTCACTCAATAGGCCACTGCCTCTGGAATTATCATATATGGACTCCTTCTCTATTTTATTTATTTTGAAATACTGCAGGCAGCTAGTGCTGCTCAAGCAGGAAGGAATAACAGTGCATGAGTAACAACTCTTGAAATTTTTTCAAACCTGAGCATTCAGCAATACAGGAAGGCTGAGAGTTCCATTGTTCCCTTGTGTGGGGGAAAATTATTTCTGAAAAACTGCGGTCCTTGCAAAGTAACGTCTTATTACTGAGGAATGATTCAACCTCGCGGACCTAGGCGGTGGTGGAAAAATATATTTATCACATGATAAGCCTATGTTGTTATGGAACAATAAATGAACTTTAGCCTGACGATCTGTCGCCACACATGTAAGGGTTCTAGTTTAAGCTTGTTTGTTTGTTTAAGCTTGTTTAACCTTGGCAATGTCTTTTACGAAATAAGGGTCCCACGCAATGGATCCGTACTCCAGAACTGGGCGAACAACTGAGCGGTATGCTTCCATTTTTGCAGTTCATAGGGCTCTCTTTAGTTTCCTGCGCAGGAAGCAGAGTTTAGCAAATGCTTTAGCAGAAATGTTGTTGATGTGCTTGTCCCAACTAAGGTTACTTCCGATTGTTAAGCCTAAGTACTTCACAGATGAGACTGAATGAATATGCTGATTTCCAGTGTGATAGGAGTAGGACAATGGATTTTTTTCCCCTTGTGATAGACATAGAAACTGTTTTCTGGCCATCTTTCGGGCACAGTAGATGGACAGTATCATTTTCTGTAGTGCAGTATCTTTCAAGAGACCATGCTCGACTTTGGCTACATGCTTCCTTAGTTTCTGCCGCTGGGTCAGCTGGTGCAGAGCCGAGAGCCTAACTGGAACTATTCAGTGTCCTTTGGTGAGCCTTCTTGTGCACGCCACCCACTTGGTGCTGAGGTGCCACAGATGTACATATTTGAAAGCTTCTCTAGCCCACCTGCCTTCCGGCATACCATCACGCCGACACTCGTAGGATAGCTTTGCCACTGCCTCTCGGGCCTCAAAGGAGCACCAAACAAGGTCGCCTTGTATGGCTTGGTTAGTTGTGAACCTGTGCGTTCCTAGAGCTGCACAGCCAACTTCACGCTGCCCGGTTTTGAGCACTTGTCTCGTTGACAATGAGAGACAGGTGACAGAGTTGCTGAAGGTGAGCCCAGGCACTGCTACTGCCTTCCAGAGAGGACGTATGGTTTCAAATTTAAGACCACAGAGCCCGACTTCCCTGAAATGCCCTGCAGGTGACAGCCATTTCTCGTTGCTCTTTATATCTAAAGAGGTAATTATGGGTGGCTGCTATCTTTACTCTGAAGTATTTGTAGCTGTCGAACCATTCATTGCGATCTCCCTGTAAATGGAGGAGTAGTTCTTTGTGGTTCTCATCTGTGCGAAAGTGCATTGCCCCCTGATTTCTGTGTATTAAAGCATAGCCCGAGAGATGTGCCCTCTTTCAAGCAGACATCCAATATGGCTTGGAGGTCAGAGACTCTACCTGCCAGTGCCACAATGTCATCTGCATATAGCAGAACTGGCAGAATGCATTTGGGATAAGCCCCTTCCTCCATGTATGACAGATCGAAGCCTTGGCTATATTCTGCCAGCCGTCTCTCCAATTCAGAGATGAATAACATGAAAAGTGTTGGAGACCTAGGACAGCCCTGTCTCAATCCCTTGTGGTCCTCTATTGGCCGAGTGTTGGCCCCGCCCCAGTTTATTACTGTACAATTGTCTGTATATACAGCTTTGTAGTATGTGGAGCAACCTCACAGGTATTGCTCGTTACTGCAGTTTTGTCCCAGTACTTCGTGCTCTATGGACTCGTATGCTTGAGCGATGTCCAGGAAGGCAATTACTATCTCTCTGCCCTCAAGTCTGCCAATCTTTATTATGAGACACAAAAAAAAGGTTGTCCTCCAGACAACAGCCAAACCTCAAACCATTCTGGAGTTCTCCAAGGACATTAGCCTCGTGCCCCAGGTGCGTGACCAAATAGATTGTATAAAGCTGATGTCACTGTTATTGGCCTCTACCTCTTGGGCAGGCCTTTGTCAGCGCCCTTCTGCAGCACAAGTATGATCCTGGATAACCTCCAGCTTTGCAGTATAGATCCACGTAGCAGTATTGCATTAAGTACATCACCTGCATTCCCTGCCATGCCTGTATGCCACATTTTTTTAACAACAAAGGAGGTACACATCCAGCCCGGCTGATTTTCCCGCAATGCGCTTTAAGGCCCTCTCCAATTCCCTTTGTGCTAGTGGTTCCTCCAGCTCTTCATTAAGTTGAGGTGAGGAGGCTCCAAACAAAGAAAAAGGTGGGAGGGAGTGGGATTTAAGCTTGTTAGCCATGTATTCTGCTAGCAACTGCAGGCATTCCTCACCCTTGTAGCCGGTTGCAGTGCTGTTATCTCATGGCTTGCTTGTGTGCGAGTCAGCTGTACGCTGAAGTCAGCGTTGCCTGGTCTTTAGGAGAAAAAGTAGCCGAAAAATTTCAAAAAGTAGCCATTAAAGTCGCAAATTGCGGCAAAAGCTTTCATTGGTAACCAAAAAAGTAGCCGCTGTGTGACAATCCCACATTTGCCATTTTTTGACACAAAAGTAAAGAAGAAAAGGGCGACAAAGACATGTAGTTTCCTGCTTCACTGATGTCAACCAAAAAGAACAAATGTTATCACCAATTTACCATAATGACCAGCTGACGTTCTTTGATAATTTCTGCCATGCACTTGCACGCTTTCTCATATCCGAAGTGATGCCCCAAGTTTCAGTACAGTAAACTCTCATGACTTGTTCAAATTCAAATTCAAATGTTCCTGTGCCGACTGTATTACGTCACACATGTTCTACTCTCCCTTGTACACAGTCGCATAGTCACATAGACACTGGCACCTGTAATGTCATGGCTGCCATGACGTGTTTGTTGCTGCAGTCTCTTCTGGCGCCAAGAACCATGGTCTTTGAGATTCTCAGTAGAGGTAACTGTCGACGGGGGTGATATTTATTATACCACCTATTGCTTCTGTCCTATGAAGGATGCAAAGGCATGACTTTCAAGATCTGCTGTTTGGAGCTGTTGCTTCGAGGGGGTCGACAGGGGAAGGGTGATTTGGACACTGCCTACCAATTACCACCTACCTCCAAGAGTAACCAAGTCACCAACCACGATTTTCGGTCGCAGGGAGCCTCTCAAAGTAGCCAATTTATCGAGAAATCACTGAACTTGGCAACCCTGGCTGAAGTGTGTAACTACTTTCTTTATTGTCAGAATCCTTTCGTCATAAGCTAGATGCAGCAGGCTCACAGTTGGCAAGAGGACAAAGAGCCTTGAACAATGAGTGGGTTTAAAAACATGAAATGCTTTTAGTCCCGCCCCAGAGTTTCTTGCAGAGGGTAATAGATCCATGTATGTCCATCTACAGGCATCTGAACTTCTTATGTGTGCATTTTAGAACTTAATATAAACAAATTTGCCACCACAAAGACTGCTTACTTTATGGAGTGGCCTGCATGTACAGGGTGTCGCAGCTAACGTTAGCCAAGCTCTTAAAAATAAAATATAGAATATACGGGGACGCAACCAATGGTATTCTGTCAGCAGTGAAGTACCAAACCAGAAGGACTTCTTTTCATAATTGAACTACCAATAATTAGATTGAGATTAGCAAACTTCTAATTGCAGAGTTGAGGGCGCTAATTTTGATAGAAAACAATTAATTGTGTTTTAAGACACCTAATTCAGTTGCTTTCAGTGCGCTATGTCGTGCATAATTTTTTCTGCGTTATAAACGTGTGAAATACGAAAATTGCCGCATTATTATGCGTCCATGTGCCACGCCACCAGCGGTCCCCGCTGATTCACAGAGGAATTGACTCTTCTCAGTGCCTGGCTCGGTAGCCATGTGAAAGAGGTGAGGCCTCGGTTAAGTGTTGGTCACTGCGAACTGCCTTTTTCGCATGAAGCCCGAAGCCAATGCAGCCTGCAGCAGCATTGAGGAGGAGTACTGAGGCATTGAGCAGAGTTGATTCTTCAGATTAATGTTTGGAATCGCTGGTGTTGCGGTGTGCGTACGTTGTAGGGACGACGTGGCTCTTCGTCAGGACTAGGCGTACAGGATTTATTTACATATATACATTAAAACGAGATACATTGGACAGTCTAGCGTGACTCCCAAATGGAGCATGCAAGACGAAGCATACAGTACACCAGCACACAGCTCCAAGCACACTGCTTCTCGAGCACAAGCACACTCCTAGCAGCCTACAAACTGCTACTTAAAAACCCTCTGTCCTCCCTAGATCCCTAGGGGAGGGAAAACTGCTGTCCAGCATTCGTCCAATTGGACCGTCCACAGTAGTTTGGGCTTAGTCGACCCACATGTGAGGGGGAGGGCTCACACACACACGTACACACTTTGTATTCCCAGAACCCGAGTTGAGTGGGTCCTCGTAGCCAGGTGGTCACGCCTGGCCCCAGTCAGCGCCTCTTAATTCCAGAGCTGACTTTCTCCGGTAGTCGCCACGAGTGTCAGCAGACTGCGACGAATCCTGGGGCCCGAGGAAAAACGTACCACAAAGCACCCCTTTGTTAGAGAAGCTCTTCTTGCTGAAAAAAAGACGATGAAGGCCACGGCAAATCAACCAACAATACACGGTCCACCAAACGTGGCCAGCCCTGTTGCTGTTGCTGACTCTGCGAAGAAGGCGCATGGTGGATTAATACTGCCGTGGTCTCCGATTCTCCGAAGGAAGTTCATGGTCGGTTAGTGCTGTCATCTGTGCTGGTACTCTGAAGGGCGCCACCACCGTGGGTCAATCGAAGCACCTCCAGCGCGCTGAGATAGCTTTGCAGAGCAGTACCCCGGCAGGCCGATTGTAACAACGCGTAATTATGCAGCTGTTCTCATATTTTGTGCATTTTCTTTAGCACGTGGAAAAAATAATTACATGAGACATAGCACACTGGAAGAAACTGAATCGGTTGTCTTAAAACACAATTATTACATCTATATTAAAATTTGTGCCCACAACTCGGTAATGAAAAAGTTTAATTTCATGTGATTATCGATAGTTCAATTATGAAAAAAATCCTCTCAGTGCGGTACGTCACAGCTGAGAGAATGTTATTGGTTGTGTCATCGTGCATTCTATATTTTATTTTTAAGAGCTTGGCTAACGTTAGCTGGCGTATCCTTTGTAGCTGCGCTGGACCCATTCAAAAGAAGAAAAAGTCGGGAGTAGGGTTCGGAGCTAAAAAATGTGTGTGTGCAACACACATACAGACAGATGGGAGAGGGGGAGCAACTAGTTTGAGCCTCAAAGTGACACTGATGTGCCATGCCTACAGAGGCATCACATATTACCATGTGACATGGTCCACCAGACCTTAGAAGGAATGCATGGTCTCGGCATAAGTGTTTCTGCTTGCTAGCAGCAACTTCAAAACAATCATTCTGAACTTGCCCTTATTCTCCTTTGTTGTCTGACTTATGGAAAAAATACACTGAACTGCTACATGCAAAGCATGACATGCTTAGACCTGCTGTATCTTTGCAGGAACTTATTATAGTATTTAGCCATGTAGGAGTGCGGTATGCTGCTTGCCTTCTGTCCCAAGTTCTGCACTCCATTATAGCAAAAGTTTGAGATCATGGCATTGATGCAGACTGAACACTTTAGCACATTGATGCCTTAGCAGAATCATCTTGCTGTTAAATTGATGTGCATATCTTGCATTAGCCAATTCTGCTTCTACACTGAGTGCAAAATTTGTTTTTTCTTGATAACTCAAAAAGAATCTGCATGAGCTCAGAAAAAAAAGGGACTGGACAAGAATGTTTTGCCTATTCCACCCGTGTTTCAAAGAAATTGTATGAACATTGTGCAGAATTCTGTTTAAGAATTGTTAAAGTTACCTGCTTGCCTCATTTCTTAATAGGCTGTCTCTTCCAGCTTTGTTTCTTGGCCTTGTTGTTTATAGGCTGTTTCTTGCCTCTGTTTTGTGGGCTCTGTTTCTTGTGCTCATTGAGCTGGAGCTACTCTCCTGTGACGATTTGCAAACTGCATTCTGGGCTTTTGCCACTACACTTTACTCTTCTGTCTTCCTTGCTTGACATTGGTACCCTGGCATGCCCAAATTTCAGTTAACTCTAACAGCTGACAGTGAGGAATGAGTGGGTACACTCAGAAGTAGTGCAGACCTGAGTCAATCCCACAAGAAGGGCTGATAAGGGCTTCAGGCACTAACATTTATCAACTGAATGCCAGGTGTAACTGCCTGATGCCAGTGCTCCTATACAAAGGGAGGCACTTTAAGGCCCCACTTTGCTCATATCCTAGAGGGCAATAATGACAAAAAGTTGCCAGAGTGGCAGATTTTCTGTCCATGTTATAGGCTTTTTTGAACAGGACTTCTCACCTACACTAGAATGGCTGAAAATCCTGCTGTATGTGTGACTGGATGTAGTTCTGTGACTCTATGGCACTGGACTGCACCTCTTGGTGCACATTCATTTAGAGTTCTACATGTGCTCTTGGTATGCGTGCATTCACAGCCCTAGTATGCGCCGGCCTCGGTACCGTGAGCCGCCGCCGCCACCACCACCACCACCGCCCGTGGCCCAGCACGGCTGGCGGCCAAGCCCACCATCGCCTGAGCAGCAGCGCAACTTCCAGCCACACCTTCATCACCCCATGGCTCACCACCACCATGTGGGCCACCATCATCACCATGGAGGAACTGGCGCTGCAGGCGGGGCACAAACGCCATCCCGCACTGGGGGCACCAGTGGTGTGCGTGTGGCCTGGGAGCCATCGGTGGGCACCTTGCTCAGTGCTGCCAGCCCTGTGCAAGCTTTCCCACAGGCGCCAAGCTTTGTCTTCGACTTGACACAGGTCAGTTGGGCTGGAGTCGTTGACCCCTTTTGGAGCCTGTGCACACATTTCCACTTTCAAGGACTACCCCACCCCTCCCAACAGCGTGTACCAATTGTCTGAAGCAACTTGAGGGGTTGGGCTGCTTTTGTTGTCTTATGAGCATCTGTGCATCACTGGCCAAAACCAGAGACTCATGTCGCACGGCACCTGAGATTCTGCACACATTACAGTATTGGATGCCCTGCAACGGAGTACTTACAGTTGCAAGTTATGTTCTAATAAAGAAAGAAGGGCAGGAAAGAAAGAACCACATTTGCAAAACACCAGTGCATTAAACCTTTTGTCTAGTTATAAAGTTGTGATTTACAGAAGGGACAGTGGAACAGTGTAAACACTGCAAAAAACAATCGACTAAGAGGGAAATGTGCACACACATTTGTGCATGTAGATGCTGCTTGTGCCTTCCTTTGTCCATTGTTTTCACGCTGCTTCCCCATCCGTTATGTTGCACACAGTAGTCCAAGCTTATATCCTAGATTTAAAGAATAAGAGGGTGTGACCAGTGCACCTGAATTTTTCATCACAAGTGAGCAGAGCCAGCCCAGCCAATTCTGACTATTAACATGCACTGCTGGCAGGCAGTTCTAGAGATGATCAGTCAGGATGTGGGCTGAAGCATGGGTTCTGATTACTCTGAACTCCAACTAGATCCACCAAAATAAGGTCCATGAATGCCTGGACAAGCCTGATAATCAAACTGGGAAAGGGTCTGGTTGATACCGTGATGAAAACTTTAATAGAGGCAGTATATTAAGGAATAGGAAACGGCTTCCCCTCCCCCTTTTTTTAACTTCACACTCGCTAAACATTTGAGAGTAAGCTGTGCAACCTAGTAACATGCTTACTTTATTGGCAGCAACAGTGCAACAGCATCCTCTTTCAGTAACAAAAATTCTAGTTATTCTAAAGATGCTGGTTGTTTCGTGCGTCTTATTTTACAGTTCGTAAATTTCATCTGACATACAATGATCATATTCAGGAAAGCAGCTGTGAGCTTTATATTGTTGAGTGCTTGAAGTCAACGAAAATGATCAGAACCTGCAAGCAATGTTGCGCCACCCACCTTGGTTGCTCAGTGGCTATGGCGTTGTGCTGCTTAGCACGAGGTCACGTGTTTGATCTCAGCCACGACAGCAGCATTCCAGTGGGGACGGAATGCAAAAAAACTTGTGTATAATGCATTCAGTGCATGCTAAAGAACCCCAGGTGTTCAAGATTTATCTGGAACCCTTCACTACAATGTCCCTCATAACCCATTGTACAGTTTCTGGTTGTTAAGCCCCACAATTTAATCTTTACACAATACTAGTGACTGTCCTCTATTGGTTTTTAATTAGCTACTACCATTCGTGATGGACCAAGGAAGGGTTCATTGGAGAGCTGTTCTTGAATGTAGTAAAATAAAGAGCTGCTGCGAATTGGCCAGTAGGTTTTACTGCCAATGCTACACCAAAATTTAGTTCGTAGTATACCTTAGTAGTAATCTACAAGTGGAGTCTATAGCCTTCCTACATGGTGCACCTCTAAAAAGGCTTCTAGCTGTGACTGAGCACACAAGCTGTGTTGTGGTAGGTGCTCCATGAATTGAAAGCAGTGAAATTATGTTGCTACCAATCTATTGTCAGCCCCCTGAGAAATTAGCAGTTTGTCCTGAATCATTGGGTTAATTAAAAACGCTAAAGATAAAAATAAATTGAGCTTGTACTTGTAAACTACCCTTCTACTATACCAAAAAAGCCAATCTTGCCATGAGAGGAGGCTTGGCAAGGTAGAAAAGATGCCAAAGCGAAATACAGGGGACATATTCTGGAACAATCACTTTCAGTGATGCTATCGCCTTGGCCATCAGGTGTGCATTGATTGGCTGGTTGAGCAAAACCGGATGAGCTGATTGGCTGGTTGATCACTATGTCATGCAAAGGTGGTAGTATCGCCAAAGGTGATTGTCCAAGAATATGTCCCCAGGTGGCGATGCTCCCTTGAAGTTCCTGCACCAGCTCTCTGTGGCGTCAGATTTTATCATTGTTTACTCTTGCCTAGCTGATTTCGTATAGGTAAGGATGGACTGTTTGCATTTCAAAAGGGCCGAAGGCTAGCAAGTTTCTAACGCTTTGTCAGAGGCAGAGTGGCTCAAACATGACAAAATGCTTTGAAATTAGTGATGCCGCACTGACGTAGCTGCACTGGGGTTTTAATATGGGGGAAAAAACAACCGGATTTACACCTTGATATTTTCTTCCAAAAACGTACCTATTACTGCGAAATTAATGAAAATAGGGCTTTGAATGAATACTTTACATAAACTGATTTAGTGTTTTTTTTAGTGTCCCTTTAATAGCTGTTTTGTTCAGTTCATAAATGAAACCTTACTAGATGAGCAATGCCTGTTAAATTGTTTAGTATCCATCGCTATTCTTCACAAGTGCTTGTTAGGGTGTTTGTACATGCTGTTGAATGCTTAAAATCTGCATGTGTTCGAAGCAAATGAACATGGCTATGCTGTGTGCCAACGATATGTTAGGTCAGCAGGCTTACTCTCCCAAATGCTTTCTTTACGACATTTTATCACAAAGCATTTAGTCTTTAACAAACTTGAAGAAGAAACATCTTTCAATACTAAATAATAATTTTAAGTGCCTGCAGTCTATCAATAGACTCTCTTGCAGTTGTGTGAAAAATTTTTCAGTGCTCCTGGGAGGCTCGGCACTTGAGGGCAACCATAATGGAAGGTGGCAGGAAGTGGCGATGTGTGCATTTCTCATATCATATTGTGCATCACAAAGGGACACTAAAGGCAAACACTAAATTGAAGCAGACTGGCAATTGCTCTTTGTGAACCCTGTGCTTGTTAGGACTTCCCCTTCCCAGGTTACCCTGCATTGAAACTGTGGCAATGGTGACATTACTTTTTGACATAGTATTTCAGTCCTATGGCTTGGGTCTCTTTCTGCAGCTAAATCACACATTTGTTGGGTTCCATTTTATTTCTAATGTAACTTTGTCGTTTACTTAATAATCAATGATTGGCCATCTGTGGCAGACTGTAGGTGCAATATATTGCTTCAGATAGAGCTACATGAAGAATTTAAAGGTAAAATTGGCCCTTTCTTTCATATTGTGAGAACTAAAATATACTCTATCGCATATGAAACCCTGTATAGAAGTGGCCTGTGCACTTCAGGAGTACCTGTGTAGCTCAACATAGTATTATCCCATAACTTGGCCTCAGTGGCTGCTGCATTCTCTTGCTAAGCTGGAGGTGACAGGTTGTGACCCCCCCGTCCTCCTCCTCCTCCTCCTCCTCCTCTTGGGTGGTAAAGGGATCCATAGGGGTGGGAGGGGACCCATGGAATCAGTGTGGTGTCATGAGCATCCTCTGCTATGCTACATAGGACACATGCTGCTGCTTTGTGCCCAGGTGCCTGTGACCTTGGCCTCAGCTGTGCCGGCACAGCCCTTTGCTGTGTGCAGCACAAGCAGCAGCATGGCGAGCAGCGGGGGCCCCCTGGGGGCAGCTGGTGCTGCGGGGGGAGCTGCGGCGGCACCTCACTACCACCTGCCACTGTTCACGCCTTCCTTCTTTGCCACGCCGCTGCTTGCCGCCTCGGGCCACCACCATGTGGCGCCTTGTGGGTGCTGCTTCCATCACCACCAGTTTGCTGCACCAGCCTTCCTCCACCCGACTCAGATGATGGCTGCTGCTGCGCCAATGGCCGCCCACCAGAGGGCACCACAACATGCCACACTTTTGTCGCAGGTGGGCATACTCTGGTGTATGCATTTGTTCTTTCCTGCCTCTGAAACTAAACTCCTTTTGCAACATGTCAGTTGCAGTGCACCTTAATGACTCTGTGCTTATGGCATCCTGGTGCTGCAGTCATAGTTTTGTTTTCTAGTGGGGATGGTGGCAGAATGTAAGGTTTCGTGTGTGCATTGAAGAACCCCATGTGGTTAAGGTTAATCATAAGTGCTCTACTATGGCATCATGACTTGTTGCCAACCGCTTGCCGGCTATCAGCAAATTTTTGTTACAGTTGGACTGCCTCCACTAGGCGTAACCCCTAACCAGCACCAATGTTACTTGACTAGGTTCAGTCGTCGAACTCTCTGCAGGCGCCGGATGTGGGCACCTCCATGCTTTGGCTTGCCGCTGTATGGCGGGAGTGCCGCAGGTAGCTCTATGCTGGTGCAGCTCTGTGTTGGTGAAGGCGCTCGTCCCTCTGACTTTGCAACTTATGACTGCAGCAATTTTTTTCACCGATGTCTTTTTAATGTTTGTATAGCTTCGCGTTTACTAGATTGATCAAAAAACTTTACTGAGTTGTAAGAAAGCTGCTGCACTCCCCTGGAGTATGCTGTTGGAGTCCTTAGTCCAGGGCCCCAGCAGCCCTGGCCGTTCGCTGTGCTCTACTAATCAGCTGTTGCTGATTAGTACTAATCAGAGTATACTGGTGGGCAAGTTGGTACATAGCTTTAATTAACGAAAGATTTGAGGCGCAAAGTAAGTGACAGGAAACACAAGAGGGACAGCATCCTATCCTGTCTCTCTTGTTTCCTGTCACTTACTTTGCTCCACAAATATGTCACTACCATACTAATTAATTAATTAATTAATATTAATAATTGCTACTAATCATAAGTTGTAGCTGTCTGCAGGCCAGTCGGTGCACTTCCTTTCATATAGTAGGAATAAATACAAGGCACCTTTCCTTGATATATACACCCCCTAGTACTTTATTTCAGGATGAAAAAAATGATGCTAGCACTATTTTCTTTCATCAAAGCACCACATTCACAAGTGAAATGTTCAAACCAACCTGAGCTTTGCTCACTTGCGAGCAAACTTTACTTGCACATTCAAGGCCTGTTTTGCTGCAGGAACCAGGCATAAAAATGCATTCGCATCACAAATAAAATTTGATGATACGGACAGTGAAGTGATGTGAAGTTTGATTCCAACACCGAGTCGGAGGTTCTTGGGCGAAAAGATGTCGCAGACATCTTGAGAGTGCCCAAGGACCCATTAAACAGCAGCAGACAGATTGCAAAAATAATCATCTGAAACGCTGTACAAAAATATAAGCATGAAATATAATACACGCAACGCAACACTTTTAGTGCACAACATAATTGCATATAATGCAGATGTCACAAAATCCTTACAAGCACTTGTGCAAAGGCAAAAAATAATTTTATACATCAAAATGAAATATATACAAAATAGCAAAATAAAGATGTTGTTCGAATTATTCTTACATGTTTAAAAGCATATTTCGCACATGTTTTTTGAATTTATATTCTGGAAGTTCGAATTTGGTACAAGTTAAGAATTTGTTCAGTATTGCTGGTATCTGGTATTGAAGAAGACATTCTCCGTAGCTTGTACGGGAAAAAGGAACTGGTAAGGGTTGATTACAGAGAGAGTATCGGGGGGAGCTATGAAATGGATGCTCATAAAGCTTCTTCTTTTTTGTATAAAGTAGTAGTTTATATGTATAAAGATCACTTGCTCTAGTAATATCGTGCTTTATGAATAGCTGATGAGTACGCAGTTCGTGAGGGTGCCCATAAAAATTTTCAAATATTCCGAGAACCTTCTTCTGCAACACTTCGAGTCTGTTTAGGTTCTGAACAGTCGTTTTTGCCCATACTAGCGCGCAGTAAGACAGGCGAAAGTAGAAGTGGCCGTAATATATAGCTTTCTTTAGCCATAATGGAACTAGGTTTGATAACCTGTACAGACAGCCTACAGTTTTGCCCAATTCAGAAGCAAGCCTGGACACATGGGTATTCCACGACATGTTTTCCTCGAACCAAACACCAAGAAATTTTTGCTTGCGAACGCACTCTAATGAACGCACTCTAATGCCCTTTCCTCCTCCTGCCTCCCCCCCCCCCTCTCTCTCTCTCTCTCTCATTCACTTCCTCATTCATCCACCGTCTCTGGCTTTTGTTTGAGAGGCTGTTTGTCGACTTTCCGAGTGTCGAGCAGCTGCTGCGAAGAGGTCTGCATCGATTCGGCACCGAATTATAACTTTAGTCACCAACCCCCGATGAAGCAGTGCCGATTAGGCCTAATGGCCGAGGCAGTGTGGCCGTGATGAAAATTCGCCGCTGGCCAATGTGGTAATGGGCCACAAGCTATTGCGGAATGCTTGCCGCTAATGTGCTCATAAACGTGGTTCGTTAGTGATTGGTCCTAAAATAATGCTTGCAGGTTAGAGTGACCTTTCTTCAAGTGGCATCATTGGTGTATCCAACGCGATCTGCGTGCCTGTTGGTGGATAATTGGCCCTATCTTCGTGCATGCTTTCACACTTTACAAAGTGCAAGCTACCTTTGTTGACTTTTGTTGTCCAGGTGTCGTGTTAGCTACCTTTGTTGACTTTTGTTGTCCAGGTGTCGTGTTAGCATTTCGATCATTTCGAATGAACCTTCGACGTTGGGAAGTGTTCAGTGACTGCCACCGCGTAAGCCCAGCTGGACTGGCATGGTCCGTGGCGCCCTCAGCGCTCATTTTATGCCAAAAATGAAGTGAAACACTCGCTTTTCAGGCATTGATCATGAGGGGCTCTGTGGCGCACTCAACACATGGCACTGTGCGGGTCTCTGCACCGAATATATCAAATATTCGAAAAACCGAATAGTAGATATCCAATTTGTGAATCAAGTTAATTTAACGTTCACTATTCGATTTGATTTGATGGAATTCGATATTTGCACACCCCTAATAAAAAGGTTTTGCAATGTCATGCTGTTTAGTGCTGACTGTGAAAGTGATAGTTCTGAGGCCATAAAGCTGAGGCCATTTAGCAGGGTATGATATATTGTCAAGAACAGTCTCCACCATAGTGTTTCTTCTTTCTTCTCTTTTATCGCATGGTCATTTAAGTTCTGCAATTGTGATCCCTGTATGAAGAGCAGTGATCCCTGTATAATTCAGGAACTGTTACCATTTTACTACGCCAGTGGTGGAAAGGGACATGTCATGTATAGTAATCTCTTATGTCAGTATTGCAGTTGCAATGAATGTGTTTGTGTCCGATGAAGAAGAATAAAAAACGAAAAAGGCCGAAAGGAAGAAAAAGAGGACAGGAACAGCTTTTGCAGGGCAGCACTAGTTAGAGATTATCTCCATTCTAGAAGCACTGAAAGGTGAGTTTGGCTAGTTGGTATAGATTTGATTCAAAAGACACAAAAGGAAGGAACAGGAACTGTGCCATTTTCTGTGTTTTGCTGTTCTTTGGACCCTACTGTTTCATTTTAATCATGGCTGTGATGTCCAGCTGAATCACCTGTAAGGTTTTAGAAGTAGATTGGCCAAAGATCTTGCTGAATGTGTGACCATTTGCTGGAGGTGCTGTTGTGGTTACATTAACTAGTCTATAGGTAATTGCCGGCAACTGGATAAATAATATAAAACTATACTTTTCCTATACTGTTCCCTTAAAAGAATATTCTATTCCTCTTGTTCCCTTCAAAGTGATCTATCGCAAGGCTGCCAGTTCTGCCTATGTAAACCGTCAAATGTAAGTTGCACTTTCCTATACTGTTTCCAGTCCCAGGAGCCAGACCTAGAGCTGCTTGCAGAACAGCGGCGAAATGGTGGTGCCTACGGAGGCCTATCGCCCCAGCTGAGCCATCACGCAGCACCAGGCACACATTCACCATCACCACCGATCTCCCACCTCCTGCCAGACACTGTGACCACCATGACTCCTCAGTCAGATTTCATATGCATGGTGCGTTATTCTTTAGGCTTTTTCCACAATCAACACTGCACCTGATTGCATTCTTAGTGTGTGTGAGTGGACAGCAAATGCTAAGGCATTTCGATGCTGCCATTTTGGTGAACTGGGGAGATATTGCTTAAGGGGCTGAAGTTTGGACTTGCCAACATTTTTTTAACATGCATAGTATTACGGAGAAATGTAACCCAGAATTGATGCTCACGACATCTTGATTCGAGATAAACAAAAAGTGTCCACACCCCCATTGTACTAACAGATTCATCTGTTTCTTGAAATACAGTCAAGTCTGTGTGCATTGAACTCATATATAAGTGACAATGTGGCTATAGTCAAGAGAAGCCACTGTACCAATTTAACTCTCATGCAGGCGTGATGAACTATGGGGATAATGAACATATTAATATGACAGATCTTTTTTATAATCCCAGCAACTTGAAGTGACCTACAAATGGCAAGAAGTATGCAGGGATTGTGCTAGACTCTTCACAATTCGTTTATATCCCTATTTGTTGCCATATATTACTCAATGAAATCTGTTTCTAAGGTCAAAACACGGTGCCTATTCCAGTTGTGCCATGCTACCGACGTGTTCATCTCATGTAATCGTCACATATAGTACATTGAATATGCATTGAAGCGGCAAGCTAATGTTGGGGTTCTTCTAACTTTGGGCATCATTATCAATATCTATTCTATGGTTACGGCTTAATTTTTTGTCTAGGCCACCTCCCTTATAATACCTGCCAACCTGAAGATATGGAAATTCGTAAAACTGTCGCGGCAAGGGGGACGTGGGGGGGGGGGCACGGCAGCAATTTTTTTTATAGCAGATTTACCTTTTGTGACAAGCTTACTCGTGTTTTTCACAACCGCAAGTGAAATCAGTGTCTTGGAGAGTAAAGAGCGAAAACTCCACGGGGGCACAATTTATTTTTGCAATGATTTTGCTGTTGCCGACTTTGCCTGCTTCAGAAACTTCTCCGTGTAGGTTTGCTCAAACCAAGTACCACTCTGGTGCCCATTGACCATCAGCAGACTTTCGAGTGTTTTCTCACACACAGATGAGCGAAGCTCCGTTCGAGTTTTGTTCACAGGGCTGAATATTCTCTCACATTCATCATTGCTGTGGGGAATGGAGAGAATACCCAGCATAACCATTGACATTCTAGGTGAACATGAGCGATCCGTCCACACTTCGAACGCTTCCTAATTGCGACCATTGCACGTCGCACCTTGGCTCATTCAATATGTCCGCTGGAACCTGATACGCTTGCGAGTTGGCAAACTCAACTTCAGGTGCGTCAATTGCTTCTTCCTCTAATTCGCCACTCTGCTGGGGTAGGATAGCAGGGAATGCCATAATAAAATGACGTATGCTATTGAATGAAGCAGTTTCCAGAGCTTGTACTTCGCAACTTCAGCCGTTTTGAAATTGATCTTCTAGCGGGAATTTGTGGTGAATGTAATCGCACGCTGCCATTAAGGACAGATGTACAGCAGAAAACTCTCTCTCAATGCACCTCAGTGTCTCAACCACAGAGTAGGTCGTGCTGCCAGCGACTGTCTTCATCACCATTCTGGTTCTCTGCAGCCTTATAGTCAACTTCCAGCAATGAATTACATGCCTTGACAACACCTGGGCGCACAAATCTAGTCGGGAGATCCTCGAAAAGGCAGTTCAAGAGGCCCCTCAGTACACGAGTCTCAGGAGCCTGTGCCTGAAGAAGGCAGTTTGCCTTCTCAAAAAGCGGTATAACATTTTGGGAGAAAGACAGCATGCCCTGTTTAGCTCTGGTGACAAAAAAAATAAAACAGGCACTCTTCACGTGGCTGTCTTCCCCAGAATCCTTGGTAAGACTTTGTGTTTTTTTTGCTTCAAGTCCAGAATGAGTTCCTTTCTTTCCTCTTTAGCAAGAGTTCATCGCTGTCGGTGCTTTTTTTCCCCTAGGCCTGCAGCAGTCTTGTGAAGATGTGTAGTAGACTTTGGGGTCAGTGCAGGGTTCTTGGGGGTTTGTGAGGAAGTCTTCGGAATTTGTTATGACTCCAAAAACAAGCTCTGCTTGTTGCACTGCTTTCTTTCAGATAAAAAAAATGCTTAGTGGTTTCCACTGGTTGAGCAGCCTCTTCAAACACTTTCCCAATGACAACCAATGTATTGGCGAATGCTTCAACATCTTTCTTACCTAGACATCATGCATATTTTGGAACTCCTTAAGTCGATCTTTCCGTTTCGAGCTTTTCTCTAGGTAAAAAAATGTCAACCAAAGCCTCATCAACCTTTACAGGAAGACATGAAGCTCCTTTTTGGGCGGCCAAGTTGATGAGATGACACGGACAACCAACCCCTATCAAACCTGGTTGAGCCTCTCAATACAGTAGAAACACTGTTTTTCTTGCTGATCTTGACATTGGCATTGTCTTTACACATAGCTAACAGGTTTCCAACAGGCAAATTCCGAGACTTCATCTCGTCCAGAACCAGATTTGCAATCTTGGGACCCATCGCTTCCCCTTGGATTGTCCTGAGGCAAAGAAAGTGGCTTTCGACTCCACTTGTTTCTTTAACGAAATATGTCGCAACAATAGGGTAACGCTGCATATCCCTATTGTTACTGCCATCCACAGGGATCGAAAATACTTGCCGTTTTAGGGCATCCAGCAAAGGAGTCCACGTTGGCGGCCATTTCCTGAACGATTGACCTAGTCTTCGTTCATCCACAGGCATAGCGTTTCGCTTCTTTGTACTTGGGAACATCTTCCGAAAAATCGGTCCCACATGATCGCCGACACTCAGCGGGATGTTGTGCTCAACTAAAAATGCCGTGAAGAGGCATTCTGCATGAATCTCACCGAGGTCGTTGTTGCTGCATACAAAACTTGCTAGGCTTGCCTGGCTCTCCGTGGCTCGCATGCATCCCTGATGCTTTTTCAAAGCAATGTGGACCTTGATGTCAGACTTGCTGCCATGCGAGATGTTCACATCACAGGTACACATGGTGCATAATCCGAAATTCTCCCCTTTCTTCGACGGCACGAGGCATGGAAATTCTGCCGTGTACAATTTCAAAAACACTTAAAAGTACTGTCGGCGCTTCGAGCTCGCCATTGCACTGTGAAGCCGCTACAGGCTGGAGTCGCACTGCGTCCAATGTGGCGGCTATTCACAAAAGGCGAGGCCAACGCTGTAGTGACTGAAGCTGACCGAAGTCCAAACCCATGCACCCGCGCGAACAAAGACAACAGTGTAGCAACAGGTTTGCAGAGGCGCTAGAGTTGCTGTCGGCACTATCGAGCTTTGGATATAGATTTGTGACTCCGCCTAGTAGACGACAGAAGTCACTAGAACCTTGCAGCTGCTGATGATGATACCACGCATATGTATTGCCCTCTCGTGGCGGTGCAAGGTACCAGGGTGTAGTTTTACATTTTCACGCTTTTTTTTTTTCGCAAATACAATGTTTTCCATAAAATTTCAAGCAAGATTCATAAAATCGTAAGACTGCTCGAAATTCGTACATTTTACGGAAAATTTGTATGAGTTGGCAGGTATGCCTCTATCATAAATTTGACAGGCACCATCATGTTTACAACCAATTAATAGACTTTGTAAACTGTGACATAAACACGACTATCATGAGCCTACTGAGCAAGAAAGAAATAAAAAGTGAAGGAAACTTTTTCCGGATGGTCACATTGTTCATTTAGAATCAACTTGTGCTGAAATATTGCGTGCATAAGGTTGGGCATTTTACACACGCACGCCCGCACACGCACACATGCACGTTCACACGCACATTGCCTGTGGCTTCCACTAGCACTCTCCTGTGAATCTGTTGCCAACTTCCTGGCTTTCATGCTGTAAACCTTCCCTGTGTATGTATGGTGTTGCACGTGTGCTGGCTGTAGCTCCACTGCACTTAAGTTTATTCTGTTCACTGTAACGAGGTGTTGCAAATCTGTTGTTGCAAGTGTAATGCATGTCATGAGTTTTTTGCAAAATTGTTAGAGGGAAAAATTGTTATAATAATAGATTACTTATTTTAACACCTTCCTGCCCATGGAAAAACTAGTTTTCGGCTAGTCTAGTGAATATCTCTTTTTTCTCTCGCAGCGCATGCTTGATACTGAAATGTACAGTATCAAATTGTAGAGGGAGAAATTCTTTCCAACAGTACTAGCCCCAAGCAACCTGCTTATTAAACATAATATAAAAAAATACCTACACGAACTTTTTACAAAAAGAAAAAAGAAGGTAAAAGGTATATCAAAACATCACTGTTCCTTTTCACAAAGAAAACATTTAAATAAATTCAGCGTATATATTTTTAACACAAGGGATCCGTGCAATATTCCAGCAATTATCAGTGTTCTTTGTAAAGACTGTGTTGAAATTTATAAGAAAATGCGTGTCCTAGTAGCTAGCTTAGCGCAATGCCGAGGTCAACTCCCGGCTATGCAAAATTCTACTCCGTGTGTGGCCACCGGCAAGTGATCTTGCCAGAAGGATGTTAACGACGTGCAGGTAAGAACTGCGACCTTCAGAACACACAGGATATCTTCATATCAGTGCACGGTGGTAGCGAAAGAGTTCAGTGATGGAAGTGAAACTCTGGGCTGAAATCTCTCTAATCGGAAGTTGTCTATCATGTTAGTGCTGCTGCCATCATTCAAAAACTCTTCTGCAGACGTATAAGAATTGGTAGAAATGCTATGCTTTCATGGAGGAGTGGTGCACTACGTCAATGCCATCTTGGGAATTATAAGCGCTCATCACCCCAACTATGCCCTGCCCCTGAGGCACTTCAAATCACTGCACAGTGGGGAAAAAACAGAAAAGCGATACTAAAGAAAGTTTCTATTTAAACCATTAGACAGTGCTAGTTAGTCGAGAAAGCTAATGGAATGAGAATGGATTCACTTAAACCCATAGGTAACGTGCACCTTTTAGGAGCACTTTGATTGAAAGTGGATGGAGGCATCAACTGGTCAGCAGTCGAGATAAGCAAGCAACATTTAGCGTATTGGTGGAAGAAAATGCAGGGAACAGATCGATACGACCGGATCCATTACAGGCATGAGTAGTAGGTAGCACAAGGTAGACTGAGAAAATTTGAGGAAGAGAAAAAAAGATTAAGGAGATGTATACAAAATGCTAGAATGAAAAGCATGTATCGCATACCTGATTGACTCAAGTAGGCTAAGTAACTATTTGTGATTGCCCCGTTTCAAAGGGATACTAATAAATATCAGCTCAAAAACCGGCAAAATACAAGTGTGCAACCATCGATAGTAGGCTATCGATGGGAATAGGCATAGGCACGAAGATGTCGAGTGGGGCAGTTATAAGTGGGCTTGACTGTAGTCAAGTGCCATGCATCTTTTACTCCCTGCTTCTGACTCTACTTTCAAATTTGGCCTCACCATCCAGTCATATATCCATTTGTCATTGTGCTTTTATTTTGTAACTTTATCGCATTAGTGTTTTGTGCCGGCAATTACTTTTCTGTTTGCACTTCTTGTGCTTGTATTTGTGTTAGGCCATAAACATATATTCTAACATTGTACAGTCTTTTTATCATGCTTTCTATTATTGAAATGTTCAGTAGCAGGTGGCATAGTAATGATAGGCTGAAATTAAGCCTACTGCAGCTGCCTGTGCTACTATTGTGACACATCTACGGTAACTCAGTGCAAGTGGAAGACTTAGCATGGCGGCTGCGGCATCCAGCCCAGCAGAAAACGAGAGGAGCGTATTTTGGTGCTCGTTCAGGGCTTGAGCCACATGCAGATGCTTGGAGCTGACGACGACGGCATCTGCTGTGCAAGTGCTTAAGCCAAATGGGATGCAAGCTTAGTAAACAAAGTAAAGATGCAGAAAAAAACAACTGGGAATTTTCAGCAGTGCAGAATGACCGAACATCAATCCTCTGTTGGAAGTCACTGTTTGCTATTATGTGTCCCGCCATTTAGCAAAATTGAGTAAATACTCCAGTGTTGGCCTTTCCTTCGCTGGAATACCTCCTTTGTGAAAATAAAGTTTTTCTTTCATTCATTCATTCTGGATGTTAAAGTTGGTTGCTGGATGTTTAGTATCATACCCTTCTTTTGCTTTTATAGGTGCATCCACGGCGCCTGGTTCATGGACGACGCAGCTCTGGTCGCCGTTGGCGCACTCCTCTGGTGGCTGCCACACCTCCTCCGCCACCGCCACATCCTCATCCAGGCTTCCTACTGCACCTCTTGTGAGTGCACCTGTTGCTGATTGCCATGTTGTTAAGCATGCCGTAGATAAGCGGGAGCATGATGTCTGTGTAATGTAGCTGAGCATGGCTTCTGGTCTTTAATTCTAGTGCAAAAGTTGGCATACGTACATTAAACCTTTAAGTTCTCTGGACAAGTAATACTCCCTTCCAATCTCTCCCTCTCTCTTTTTTCAATTAGTGCCAAGGACGAGCCTGTCACGTTCATGTGTTTGGGCGCTCTAAGTTCTAGTAATGGGCCCGGCAGGTCGTATCAATTTTGACGTTTTGGCAAGTTCCCTCTTTGGCCTGCTAGGAGGCCTACAGACTCCGTTTGTCTGCGTTCATCCGCTAGAAATTAGAAAAATGGGCGGCTGCCAGTCGTGTGTTGCCACACTTGTTGCGAAAATGCAGGTTTCATTTGATTGAGTTCTCAAGCTCCTAAGATCATTTGCTTGCGCATGAAAGCATTGATAGTGATCGCAGTGTTTTCAGTGCTATAGACACGTCCAGTGACTGATGTTGTCGATGACAACGATAGTTTCGATATGGCTGCATGGCAGTGAACATTAGTGAACACTGGCAGTGAACGTTCACTGCCAGTGACAGTGAACGTTAGATGGACAGAACCCTCTGCCAGTGCCTCCTCGTTTTAAAAACATTTTGTGTGTTTTCATGCACAAGTTGTGAATTTAAAGACCCCCATGTCAATATATTTTGAATCTGCAAAAAAATTCGCTATCCAGACAGAATAAAAAGAAATGTAATTTTCTGAACACATTTTTGAATTTTGTACCGTCGCTTAAAGGGTTTAAAAAGTATAATTCAGATTTCACAGAAATTTTAAAAAAGTGTGGATTGTTCGAAAGTTGAATAACTGTGAACGGATGGAGGAAATAAGTGACAATTTTATTGTGTAAGCCAGACACGTACCCAAGGGGGGGCCCGCCCCCCCCCCCCCCTTCCCCGAAATAAGCGGCATACCGCCCTCCCCCTATCCGCCCAAGGCACCACTACTCAGACATTCCTAAAGCATCGACAAATCAATCTACTCGGCAGTCAACCTTTTGCTGCCTTTTACAGCAAAAGAAATGTATTACTAACATCCATAGTTTCTTTCGGCATCCGTTAACAGAAAAAATCATCATGTGGGCCGATCGTGGTGATAGTGCAAAAAGGGTCCAAGATCAGTGGCACATAACCCTTTGGACTCGGGAACCTATAACGCGCAAAATAGAGGTGAGGCGTGCAGACAGGACACAAGAGTAGAGAAATGGACAATACGAACGCCTCTGCTCTACTCTTGTGTCCTGTCTGCACGCCTCACCTCTTTTTTGCATAATGAATCCTTAACAACTAGCTCAGCTTTCTGTCGTTCTATTACGTGCCCTTCGGAATCATCGGGATGGGCCCACATATGGGGAGTGCTTAACGCCTGCTTCACCTCCACCGCTCTGCTCGGCATTGCACTACCTTCGGGAAGGACCCACATGTGGGGAGCGCTTAGCACCTGCTTCACCCCCACTGCTGGTGGGCCCGGTATTGAAATATCTTCAGGATAGGCCTACGCATGGGGAGTTCTTAATGCCTGCTTCACCTCCACTGCGGGTTGGCCCGGCATTGCACTACCTTCGGGATGGACCCACGTGGGGGGGAGCGCTTAGCGCCTGCTTCAGTCCCACCGCAGGTGGGCCCGGTATTGTAATCTTCGGGATAGGCCTACGCATGGGGAGTTCTTAATGCCTGCTTCACCTCCACCGCGGGTCGGCCCAGCTTTGCACTACCTTCGGTATGCACCCACATATAAGGAGAGCTTAACGCCTGCTTCACACCTGCCGCGGGTGGGCCCAGTATTGTAATATCTTAGGGAGCGGCCGACGTATGATGAGTTGATATCTGCTTCACCTCCACCATGGGTCGGCCCGGCATTGCACTACTTTCGGGATGCACCCACATGTAAGGAGAGCTTAACGCCTACTTAACACCCGCCGCGGGTAGGCCCGGTATTGTAATATCTTCGGGAGCGGCCGACGTATGATGAGTTAATGTCTGCTTCACCTCCACCGCGGGTCGGCCCGGCATTGCACTACTTTCGGGATTGGCCCACATATGTGGGGTGCTTAACGCCTGCTTCACCTCCACCGCGAGTCGGCCCGATATTGCACTATGTTCAGACCGACCCGCAGCGGATGTGAAATACTTTGCTTTGCATTTGAGAGCTTTGACTGTCGTCGGCTTTCGCTGTCATTCAATTGTCACGGAATGGAATAGTTCTAACCTTCCGTGGTGGGTGCAGTACATCTAGAACCGCAGCGTCCTGTGTACGTGGTTGTATGGGTCTGGTGACCACGCATCGTTACGCAACTTCCCAAATCACAACACGAGTCGATTTTGCTTCTTGGTAGAGCAGTAAACGAGGGATGCAAAAGAACTGTGACAGTGCCGCAAATATGCATTTCTCTAAAATTCTTCCAGAGCTAATTCAAAAAACGTTACTAGAAATCTTTATTTTGCACTTGCGCTCGTTAACTTGTTCTTGGCAAGGTTCTTCCTGTGCATCTTTCATGCGCGAGTCCATTTGACGTGCTTCTTTGTTTGCTAAGTAAAGAAGAGGTGTATCTCATAGCTGTACCTGTGCCATACACGTCATTTCAATTCTCTTTTGCGGCTTTACGCATCTCTATGGCAAATGGTGGGCCTTATTCACATTTGTACTAGTAAAGTACCCTCCACCTCATTTGAATAGAAAAATTACCTTGGGTTGCCCCCCCCCCCCCCCCCGAAAAAAAATCCTGCGTACGTGCCTGGTGTAAGCATACACTTATTTAAAAAATATATTTTTTTTTCTTTTTGCACAAGAGCTGCATTGCTCTGGTGCATGAAAGCTGTTTAAAAAATCCATCTGAAACTCCTCGAGAGAAATGTGTGAGCAGCTTGTTACAAGCACCTTCATCCAAAGTACAGACTTAATTTACAACAGTTCATCTTCATTGAGCCATCCAGCCAAAGATAGTCTTTCCTGATATAGACAGTGAATGAACACTAGCGGACAAAACACATCCAAAGCGCCTTTTGTGGTCCATTCGCTGTCATCTATTGAGGTCAGTCTTCTTCAGTTTTAGACCTTGTACATAGCAAAAATTCTTTGACCCTAAAGATGCCGCATTGTTGTTACGCGCATGACTCAAGTTGTAGAGCATGAGCAAAAAACTTCTGTACCCAGAAATTAGTGTAACGTAAAGTTGCTGTAATTATATCAGCAGATTATTCATTTTTCTTGCGCTAAGTACTGCAAGACGCAGCAGGGTGAAATGAACACTGGATATGAAGAGGTGTCCGCTTCATATCCAGTGTTTGTTTCGTCCCTCCTTGCATCTTGCAATATTTAGCACAAGAAAAATGAATACGCACCAACTGGCCCAATTCATAGCTCTTGAGCAGATTATACTGGGTGATCTATTTTAATGAAACAGATTTTTCAGAATTAATAAAATTTAACAGATGTGATGGTGCTTTCTGCACTAGTCATTCTTTCAGCGCATTGGACACTAGATGATCGAGTAGTCGTTGCAGTCTGTTTGTTAATTAACTAAAATTGAGGACATAACTTTTTAATTATTGGTTTTAATGCGAACATTGCAATGGCTGTATTGGAGGAGTGTGGCGTTGCTGGAGGCTAGCAATTTACGCAAATTTAGAAGTGCCATCCATAGCCCAGGTATTCAAGGTTGCCTTTTCCTACTTCGATACCAAAACTGAACGCATTAAGAGAAGCTCTGCCCACATGATGCTTCCCGCCTCGTTTGATATTAATGCATAAGCATTTTTTGGCGAGTACCCTAGCAAAATCCGTCTGTCCCATGACGCCTTATAGCTACAAAATAAATGCATAATTGGTCAACTTGACACATGTAATCGTTATAAGAGTGTAATAGTACATGATTGGTTGTGTTAGAACAATGAAAGAAGACACTTCTGACTGGGATTCGAACCATGGACTGCAGTGTACATAAGCATTCTTTGGTGAGTGCCCCAGCAAAACCTGTCCCTGCCGTTATGCCTTATATCTGCAAAATAAATGCATAATTGGTCAAGTTAACACACGTAATTGTTATACAGTCAAACCCGCTTATAATCATATCATTTTTAACACTATATCGGTTATAATAATGAGAAGCTGCTGCACTGTCAACTTTTGTGTTTTCTATGGTGAAATAACCCACTTACTACAATGTTCCCATGCCACATTATCAGTTATAATGAAGTCTGGCTGCTAGGTATCCATGCTGAAAGGTAATGGAATGTGAAATTCTTGAAAGGAAAAAGTTCACCGAAGATTACGATGCTCCTTAATGTAAAATTTGAGTGTAGCTTTATATGTGTTTTCATTTCGTGATTTGTTGGCTTGTGCGGACAAACTTTTTTGTGCGGCACATTGCAAATGGAGTGAAATGTGGCATGAATGCCTCGCTAATTGAGAGATTGCGAGAGGCAGTGCGTGGGTGACCTGGTGAGCCGGTGCGTGCAGCTGCCGCAGAAAGACCTCCGCTCATGCAGTGCTTCGTTTCCATATATGGCGTCATCACCGATGGCGTCATCGGTGAACAAATGACACGTGCTCTTGTGGCACGATCTCATACCCATCGTCGCTGTAGAGCCGCCTTGCGTGGCACTATGCTTTTCTTCTCACACTTTCGCCATGCCCTCCTCCTCCTTGCACTCTCTTTGCTATCGTTGTCTTTCATCTCCCGCTGCACTCTCCGTTTGATCTTTCATCCTTCGCTGTGCTCGTTTGCTTGGTTAAGGGGGACGCCGCCACTCGCCGCAGGAACGGGCGTCTAAAAGCTGCGCTCTAAAAAGAAAGAGGAATGCAAGCCACTGCACCCTCCCCACCACCCCAATGGCCCCCGTGCACTCGTATAATAGACCTGTCTTCCAGCCTTCTCCGCTCTTCGGCCTCACGCGCCTCTCTCCCATCGTTCTCCCACCCCTGTGAACACAATTGGGCTGCGCCCAATCGTGTTGAGAGGCCCACTTTTGAATGACAACTCATACTTCCTAACCCACTTCAATATGATAATTTCCACTGGTTGTTCTGGAGCAGGTTTTTCTGCTTTATGGTAGAGTCTTACACTTTCACTTGGGAAAATTTAGTGTTGCTTGGCATTTTCATTCTGAGGCTGACATACAAAAAATTGTAGTGACACTCGTTACAAAATGCACTTGGTGGCAAGTGTAATTAGTGTACTTGCCTCACTTCATCCATCTTTAAACCGCGCATGGCCTCGACATTGATTGTAAAAGTAAAGGGCGAGCGCATAAAGTGAAGAGTTAAGTATTTTTGCACTAGCACTATTATTATTGAAAGCATATTTGTTTTAGTGGACAAAAGTGGCCATCTTAGCTGCAACTATTGTCTGACATGCGGTTTTCCTTTGTCCATTACAGTAAATGAGGAAATTGCCAAGGTTTGCGATGGTATTACTGTGCTAGCAGTTTCTCTGAATTCTGTATAAGGTGCGTTCTGCAAAGAAAAAAAGAAGGAAGCAACAGTGAGCACTACTTTCCAAAGTCAAATAATAATTCCAAGTGCTTTTGGTGCTATTGATTCTTAGCCATCAATTCTAAACATTATTTCACCATGTTATCACCAAGCTGCCAAAATAGTACTCACTGAAGCAATGTACACTTACTCAAAACCGACATTAATTTACCTGTGATGGTATTAGTATTCCACTGATCTGGAATGGGTTTTCTGTTTCATAGGCCACTTGGGTTCACGCTGTGGTGGAACACCCTCTTGCTTTGCTGTTGGACCACTAATTTAGCCTTTGTTTATGTCGCATCTCTTATCATTGCTGAGAGAAGTATTTGTGCTTTTGTAAACATTTATTCACGACAGATCTCAGCAGCAGCTGAGTTGATAATCATAAAAAATTTATTCAACAGAAATTATATGGCTTTTTTGAATCAGCTGCTTGTAGAAGCTTCTGCATTAGGTTTAGAGCATTTTGCTTTCTGCTGGCTCATTTGGATTTTCCAAATCCGAGAGATTGCTTGAATGCTGAGGTAACTGCTTCATGTAAATAGTGGAATTTACTATTAGAGATTGATCCACATTGCCTGTGAAATACGTAGTATACAAATTTCCTAAGTAGTAGTGCTCTTTAAATAGGGAAATTGAAATGACCTTGGCAATTGCCGACCTGTATCTATCTTGCCAATATTTTCAAAGGCTCTCAAGAAAATAATTCATTGTAGGGTCTTGAATTTTGCTATTTTTTTCTGGTGGTAACATTGATCACCTTATCTCTAATTGTAATGATACTATAGTTCAGCTACAACAGTGTTCCTCATATAACTCTATGAAGATCAATGAAAATAAAACAAAAGCAGTTATCTTTCGGGCCAAAATAAAGCCAGTCCCTCATCATGCCGATATTAATTCAACTCTCGTTCTGTTGATATTGTTGACCATTTAAAATGCCTTAGTGTGACATTTACTGCACACATGTCCTGGGAATCTCATGTGAACTTACTAGTGATAAATCTAGCTCGAATAACTGGAATAATTGGTCGTCTCAGATGCATTCTTTCTGCAAAACTTAAAGTACTGATTTATAATTTACTTTTCTATTCACATGTTAACTACTGCTAACTTGTTTGGGGTACGACTACATTCTCCAACTTACAAAAAATTTACGTTATGCAGAAATGATACCTACGCTGTGTGTACAATGCTGGTTATAATGCAACAACTGCAGATTTTTTCCATAGAACGCGTGTTATCGCGGCGCACAATCTATATCACTATCGTTTGAGTACTAGGTTTAAATATGAAGTGAGATATAATATAAACAACCTGGGTACACTGGCACATTTCGAAAAAAATGAGCATTATGCTACCACACATGGTGCATATTGGAATGCTGTTGCACCCTGTTTGAACTCTGGCATGGAACGCCTATGTTGTTATTTGCCCTCACTGTTAAACCATTATCAATTTGTTAATTTTTATTTATTGATTTTCCACTGCTAACCTTAGATATATGTTTGAAAACTTATTTTACTTATCCTGGCATTTAATTCGGACCATTGTGTTTTACTTTTGTTCTGCGTCGATGAAATGTTTGCGTTTGTTTATTGAATGTGCATTTTTTTTTCATTGCTTTTGCCCAAACGCCGTCATTACATGGGACTGTGGACTTGTCAAGCTGCCTACTGGCAGCTTTTTTTCCGCTGTTCTCCATCTGTAATGTACATGGTGGAAATAAAGATTTGATTTGATTTGCATATACCCACATATAGCTTTCTGGGTGCAAAAAAAAATTTCCTACATCAAATCAAGTTTCATTTGAAGGTTGTTTTTTTTCTACCATTAGGCATGCTATGCAAGTATGGTAAGACAGCTTGCTACAGAAAGTGTGTACTGCTTATTCCTTAACCTGTATTACAGGCTGTTCACACATTGAGAACGTGGGGTTTCAGTAACTCCATGTCACTCAGTGTGCCTACTTGTGAATGCCGAGTGTGGCACAGTGCCCGCACATTTTCATGTAGGCCATGCTAACAGTTGCGGAGTAGAGGGGTAGGGGAGCAAGTGTCCTTTTGCAGCTGTTGTGCACATGTACATTACATGTTGTGAAAATTCTTTTAGTTTCAAATGTTGGTATACTTGGCAGTGTGTTCTTTGTCTGCCCGTGACAATGTTTTTTAGCATGCCTTGTGTCACCTTATGTCTTTGTGGTCGTAGGTGTGCTGCATGCACATACCCTGGAGACATTCCCAACTGTGCTGATACTGTTGAGGTGCATGTTCACTGATGCAGCTGGTGGCCTTATGATGGTTCTAGTGCCATGCTGTCCAACAACCCAATGCCAGCGTATGCGCCTGAAATGGCAAGTGCCGAGTCGCCAGCAGCTGAGAACTATGAAGCCCTGTTGAGCTTGGCCGAGAGGCTGGGAGAAGCCAAGCCACGTGGCTTGCCAAGAGCAGGTATGTTCTGAGTCATTTTCATTGTGTTGTTTAAAGCTAAATGTCAAGGCCTGGCTTTCATGGGGCATGGTGCGGTGTGGTTTAGTTGTCAGCTATAAAAGTAAAAGTATTGTAATGGAGGCTGGACAAAATAGCCAGACAGCATTAGCTTTGCATTCCAAAGGAAACAATGCATCTGTGTTCAGCTTTGGTGGTCTTTTTACTATATAGTCATGCAGTGTATCCTTTACAATCTTTAATTGCTTTCTGGTGTGATGATGGATTGTACCGTTCTCTGCGCAGAGATTGAGCAACTGCTGTCGTACCGCTTCAATCCTGAGACGCACGAATCTGAGCAGACATCATGTGTGGTATGCATGTGCGACTTTGAGGCCCGACAGGTCCTGCGTGTGCTTCCTTGTGGGCACGAATTCCATGCTCGATGCGTTGACAAGTGGCTCAAGGTGGGTGCAGTATGTCATGACAGAGTGCATTGCGATATCTGTGCTGGGTATCAGGTCACACCATAACTTTTCATCGCCATGCTTAAACTCCTCCTTTTGAATTTCTCTGATGTGTTCGTAATGTTCTACCCCTCTTCATTGTGACCCTATAAACATACAAAACAGGAACATAGCATATGAAGCAAGAGCTTTTGCAGCACCAACTTTTACTCGAGGAAGTTATATAAAATCCAGCATAGTAGGTGTAAGCTTTTGTAGAGATTAGTCTTTGGCCGTTATATTTACTTCGTAAGGAGTGTTGCTGGTTTAGTTGTTACACGGCTAAACCCTTTCATGGCACCAACCTAAAAGAAAGTTTGGTTTGCTTTTAGTCTTTCTTTGAATTGTCTAGATACAATGAACTTTATAATTCCAACTTAAGTTAAGTGGTAACTTAAAGTGGTAATTAAATGAACTTAAGTGGTAATTAAATTGGCAACTTAAATTAAGTAAAATCTCATTATAACGAAGTTTAAGGAACAGTTGAAATCACTGTGTTTTATCCATAACTTTATTGTAACAGTTGTCTGCTCTCACAGTCAACATTGCCTAGAAGGGGGCTGGGGCTGTTTTGTTATTGCAGGGTAAGTAACAGCTGACGCTAAAGCCCACAGTATGCCACTAAAACGGCTGCAAATGATTGAGTTTTCGTCAGCAAAATGACTGCTCTCTCTAATGCAGCTGTCAACGCCACTCCATCCTCACCATTGTTGCGTGTCTTGATCCTTTTGTTAGCATGCTGCCAGAACATGGCAAGCCTGTGGCTTCATACGCTTGCCACTCTACATGATTACGCACTTGTGCTTAACAACAAAAAGAGGTTTCCTGATGCTGGCATCCAGTGACGAGTGTTGCACAAAGCTTCAAAAGCATAAGCTCCATTGGCTGCATTGGGCAGGCTTGCTGAATGGATACAACGGGGCTCGCGCATATTTAAGTGGTCGTTGAAAGGTGCGTGTGAAAATATTACGAAAGCTCTGGAAGACTGCCTTTGGACTGTAAAATAATGAGTGTCCCTTGCAAAACCTGTGGGAAATTGTGGTACTCTTAGAAGCTTCCATGCAGCCATAGTAGCTGTAGGTGGTGGTGAAATGTAGAAATTCTTGTGTTCTTGGAAGTTTTTGTATGCAAAGCTTTAAGTACCTTTGGTGGTTAAAATTAACCCATTGCTGCATGGTTTATCACAGGGTTTTTCAATCTTTTTGGCCTTGGGGAACCCAATCGGCCTTCCAAGAGTGCTGTGGAACCTCTCGCCTCTTTCCAACGATGTGCTTCTGCACAGACTCGTATAAGTGTTGCTATGAATCAAGTGAATGGCTACACACAGTATATTATTTAATGGGCACAAATAAAATTAACAAATTACTGGATCATTTAAACAAGGTATTCAATGTGTGGCTCCTCAACACTTAGTCTGCCAGATGGCCCATAATGCCTGCATTACATTGTGTTTGCAGTTCAAAAATGCATTGAGTGAAGTTCGTGTGGATTGAGGTTTGTGTGTTTTAAAAGTAAAAATAATTGTACATGCCTTCATAACCATCTTATTGGCTATCATGTTGTGCCAGGAACATGTTTAAAACTTCACCAGAAATTCAGGCATCAGATAAACATGGCTGCGTGATCACACGTGCGAATTCCGAGTAGCATCCAAGAAGGGGGATAAGGGCGAAGTAGCACTGCCGCCGTGTCTGCGTGGGGCTTCTGGTGTTTGCGATTCGGAGTGTTATTTTTGATCTCACAACTCCATTGCTTTTGATAAACTTGTGATTGTGCATAACAAGCTATTTTCTTGCACATTGATCTGCGCTCTGTGATGCAACGCACGCAGACCATGCGGCTAGCTATTGCTATAAGCACCGTGCATCATAAATGGCATCTTGACACAAACAAAATGTCAGGCACGTGAAAAATTTTTTGCATGCAGGTGTCACAAGTGACTTTCTTGTGGAATAGATTTCGAAATATTATTCGCCACACTAAGCCTAAATGCTTATGTCACCTGACCTGCAGCGGTGCTTCTTATGTGCATTGAAATGTTTGTAGCACGTTTTTATTCCAGTTAAAGTAGAAATTGAAGCAGTGTAGTAGCAAACCAGCCTGTATTGAAACTGTGCCATGCCGACGGTGACATGCTAAACTGCAAATCACACATTAACATGCCCCACGTGCCCGTTACAATACAGTAAAACCTTGTTAATTCGGATTTCACGGGTCTAAAAGAAATGTTCGAATTAACCAAATCTCGAATTATTGAGGCTATCAAGAAAACAATAAACAGCTGCTTACTATGTCAACATGCCCTTATTTACTGAATAAATCGGCAAATCCTGTTTCTATTTTGCACAAAAGCAGTACGGAAGCTGCAATTCTCGTCATCTTGTGACTGATTAGCGCTCGCTGTGGCAAAGGCCTCACGATCGATTTCCTTGGCAGCACGGCCACAGTACTCGTCTTCTTCTGAGACCTGCTTTTCTCTAAAGCGCGCCTATCTTGATTACAATTAGGGGTGTGCAAATATTCTAATATTGTTGAATATTACATTATTAATATTCGTATTCGATTCGAAAACTAACTATTCGAATATTTGAAATAAATCGAATATATTGTTGGCATGCGGTTCTTAGCGTTTATTTCTATCTGATCTAAGAAAGTCTGCGTCATTTCATGCTGAATTTTGCGATAATTACAGGCTGCTGATGAATTTTCACCTGTAAAACATGCTTAGCCACTTTACATGTGAGCGGTGCAGGAAAGCCAGCTTCTCAGTAACAAGGGGAACTGGTTTGCGAGCGAGGGTGCACTCTTTTTTGCAGGTTCCAACCCCAATCCTGAACTTACTGCTTGACAGCAAATGCTATGAGTGACAGCTGGTACAGGGTCAAATGCCTCTGGGTTTATGGGAAATTGATGTGGTATAATAAGGCACAGGTTGGTGAGGACAACTAGTGGAAAAAACTGAATCTTCCAAGTACACAATCCTTTAGTATGACTGCTTAATAGTTCAATTTTTTTACTGATGACAACGTAATTCCATTGTTCCAACATGTTAAAATAAACCAACTTACTAATAAGTGCATGTGCATATCATTATTCGATATTCGATTCAATATACGATGTTCAGTATTCGTATTTGATTCATACTTGAAAATTTTGATATTCGCACACTCCTAATTATTTTTTCACCAGTGTCGCCGCCCATCGTGATGTAAACAGTGCTCTTCATCCTCGCCAGCTTTGCACAGAGCAAAAATGAAGTTACTGTTTGCTGCAACCGCTGCAGACGAAATCGCGGCTGTTGCATTTATGGATGGCGACCTTGCGGTTCTGAAGGCACGCGGCCGACGCGAAACTACCATTTGTTGCAATTGCGCATGCCACCGCGGTTGCTATCGACGTGATCATGGATGGCCACTTTGCAGTTATGAAGGTACGCGGCCGACGCACGTACCTAGTAAAAACGAAATCACTGATTGCTGCAGCCGCTGCGGACGAAACCGCGGCCACTGTCGACGCAATCGTGGATGGCGACTACGCAGTCCTGAATGCACGCCGCCATCCCGGTGCTATGCGTAGAGGTAAACGCAAGAATAAAGGCTTAAAGGCGCAAATAGGCATACAGAATTCTGACGTTGCTGTCATTCAAGTACAATTTCCACTGATGACTATGGCGATGCAAACTCCGCTGCTTCGTTTCGGTGGATGCTAACGCCGTTTTTACTCTTTTGCGTTGTGTCTACAAATGGAATACAGGTGATTCTGGATATAGTAAACTCAAAGGGGATTGTGAAATCATTTGATATATTGATCTTTTGAAGTATAGATTATGCCTACCTGAAGTTTATCTGAGATTTCCGCACATCTCTGACAGTTTCCCCGAGATTTGCTTCTCCAATTGATGCGAGACACAGTGTTCCATCCTTCTTATTCACTAAGACCACACGAGGTGCCCACGGACTTTTCGATGGCTGAATGATATCTTCGCACAGCATTTCGTCGACTTGTTGCCTTATAGCTTCTCATTCTCACGTCGACACTTGTTAAAGGGCCCCTGAAATGGTTTGGACTAATTTTGTAGGCACGTAGGGTACAGCTTAAGTAGAACATTTGCACCACAATTTAAGTGAAGCATTACGTATTAATAGAGCTACAAGCGTTTAGAAGTTACCCTCCTCCCTTGCCATGCTTTTCCCCCTCAACTCGCCGAGCGAGCGGCGCTAAGCTCCGCCTTCACTGGTTCTGCGTCACGATGCGACGTCGCATCGTTCACTTACGGTTGTTTTGGAGCACGCCCCCTCCCGCGCGAGAACTCTCCGCTAGCCGCTTGGCCGTCGACCGAGAGCTATCGAAGCAGCGTGCGTTGCGAGCATTCTGTCGTAGCGCCGAACGTGTCCAGTATTCCGGTAACCACAGGCAAGCTGATCATTTCGGCCAATTACTGGAGGCATAAACGCAAGCTGATGAAGGAACTTTAGCGTAGACGTACGTGAGCAGCCTGATCGGTCTGCACGGTCCAGACACTTGTTGGCACAGCGCTTAACCAGTCAAACAAAGCGCTAATATTGCTCTAACCAAGTGTAAAACATTTTAAACAATTATAAAAACAATGTGTTGATGATTACACTCCTGCGAAAAATACGCACCAGCAACAAAGAAGAATACACTTCGTTGCTGCTACTGTGTATGGTTGAGCTCTGTGCCACCAGGTGGCTGCACCGTGCAGACCATTCACATTTGCCCTTCTGCTCATCTCATGGCTCATCCCGGCACAGTCAAGCGGCCAGACCCTGTACCCTTGCGCTTGCGTTTGCCCTAATACCGGACTCGCGAAACGCTATTGCGTTAGTAATCTTCCGGTGTAATGTGACGGCCACAAACGTGCAAATACTGGCGCCGATCGGATAGCGGCAGTCCGATGTGCAGCAGCGGGTTCGCTCGTATGCTGCCTTGTAGAGGGACACGATGTCGCAGCTTGACGTATTGCCAGTCGCTAGGTTTGCACTCCACAAGGCAACAAAGTCAAATCATAGTGCTCGAGAAATGACTGAGACCGACTCTGACCGCAGTGCTCTTGTCAAAATGGAGTACGTTGTAACACAAGCCGATGACGCTTGCTGTGTGCCGGAAGTGCTTAAGTGTACTGAAATATTGTTCTTGTGCCTTCCCTTTATGTTACTTTCTTTTTATAAAAACAAATTAACTGACATTCCAACTATTACGAAGATCATTTGTTTACCGTAATGTTGGAAAAATTATTGATCACGCGCTCTGGTCAGCCAATCGGATAGCTCGCCCCACTGACGTCATATGGGTGATTTCCGTCATATGGGTAGGGGCGACTTAAAATTCCGCCGAGCAGCGTACTGCGATCGGCAGCGATGCACATTTTTAAAGCCTTATAATTAATTACACGCTTTACGCGGAGCACTTAGATGTGTCAATTAATGATCAGAAGGACCTACCCTAACGACTCTGTACGTTTGTAGAAAATCGTCAAAATCGTTTCAGGGTCCCTTTAAGGGCTTTGGCGGAGTGGTCGAACAGATTCTTTGGTTATTATGCGATGCTTTGCGACTGGTGTTTTCCTAATTTTTGATGACATTGAAAAGCAGTCTTTGGATCGTCGAAGAAGACTTTCGAGCTGTTGTTGTTTACTTGTGGGGAGGCTTGGATTTATGTCGAAGACCAGTTCGGGAACTATGGCCGTTGAGGTGGATTCGTCAAAATCCGAGAGGAAAAACACATTGTTGGTTTCCACAATTTCCTCGAGGTATGCGATCGTCATGCCCTTGTTGATGTGCTTGAATTTATGTCTGAAGTTGGTCAGCATCACTTTCGCTTTTCTTCCATGCAGTCAGGCGACCCCTCTTGCGATGCAAGTTTACCGATCAAGCAGTAGACGTTGATTTCCCTCGTTGACGCCTTTTACGTCTGCAGGTGTTTCGGTACCGATGGAAATGACAGTGCTGGAGTGAGACGAGGTGCTTACTTGATCTTTGAGCACACTCAAGGCGTGGTGACTACGGGAGCTCTCCGGCGGCTTCGACTTCAAGTCGATGATTCCACTGTGTTGGTTCAGGAAGTCCATGCTGAGAATGACGTCTCGTGAACACTGTTGGAGTATAACGAAGGTGGCAGGGTAGTTATGTGACACCTACCCTGCCATTGACGTTGTGACATTGCTTTGGGCCAATTTTGGGTCATGAAAGGTAATTCTTGCCATGCAGGTTCCAGTCGGCATTATTACGTGTCCTCCAGTAGTCCAAATTTTTGGGCCTTCCTATGCAGTCATTTCTTCAACTGGGCGGCGATGGGTCCACTCATGATTGAGTAGTCGGCTCCTGTGTCCACTAAGGTGGTGACAGCTTGGCCGTCAAGAAGCACGTGGAGGTCGGTGGTTCTTTGTCTTGAGTTGCAATTAGGTCTTGGTGTTAGATCACGGCTGCATCGTGTTGACCTGTGGCTGGAATGTCACATTGTCGGGTCTTCTTTGATTCTAGGCTTCGTCAGGGTGGCGGTGTCTCATTGATATGTTGTCGAGGTAGTCCTTTCGCCATTCAAAGGCGGCAGAGGACTTTTGTCAGTTCAACAAACAGCAACCGCACCTAAATCGGTTGCTGCTTTTAGTTTTCCAGATATGGGCTTGCAGACTGGCCTCCGGGCTGGGCCTGGGTATGGTCGATGTGGGGTGGGGGTAGGGGGGGCAAGTAGTGGCCTGGTGACAACAAACGTGATGGTCGTCGAGAGCTCCATTGAGTGGCGGTGAGGTATTCGATGATGCCACGAGGTCACTCCCCAAGCTGTGGATGCAGCGTGTTGACTGCAAACCCTCGCAGTCCCAAGTCGCGGTATGGGCATTGGCAGTATACATGGCCAGCTTCTCTGCAGTGGTAGCAGAGCGAATGGTGGTCAGGGGCGCGCCAAATGTCTTTTCTTTCTCGGTGCGTTTCGCTGGCTGACAGGTGGGTGGGGTGGTGGCGGTGGCTGCGCCTGACGACGGAATCGCGGCGTCATGGGGCTCTGGTGTGGGCGCAAAGGGGGAATCTGGCAGCAGGTGACGGCGATGTATGTCAACACATCGAGCTGTGGCGATGGCGGTTGCACTTCAGTAACCCCAAGTCATTGCTGAACCTCTTCTTTGGCAATGTCGGTGATTGAGGCCACTAGAGGCTGCGACCTTGGAAAGAGCTGCAGTTCCTCACGAACGACTGCTCTGATGGTCTCTCGCAGGTTGTCGTGGTTGAGTACTTGAACATCGGTGTAGTTTGTGGTCAGCGTTCGATGGTTATATTGCCTTGTCCGCTTATTGAGTGTCTTCTCAATGGTTGTGGCCTCAGACACAAATTCAGCAACAGTCTTGCATGGGTTGCATATCCACCAAAGAGCTCTTGCTTGACACCCCTCATCAAGAAGGGAACTGTTTTCTCTTCTCGCATATCGAGGTTGGCATGTCTGAACAGGTGTGTCATCTCCTCCATGAAAATCGCGAGGTTCTCATTGGGTAATTGTACTCTGACTTCTAGCATGGCCCTTTCCTTACGCACGACCCTCATAAAGGTCGGCAAGACCGAGGTTTCTGGGCCTTCAGCCGATGATCCATGGGAGGTTGGTGGCTCCCGAGGTAGTTGCAGTAGGGACAGCCGTCGGGGTTGTTGACTTGGCCTTGATACCTGTGGTTTTCTTGGGAAGAGGCCCGTACTCTAGTAGCAGTCCTTGCAGCCTATGGCTAGCTTGCTGGTCCTTGGCGATGTTGATGTTGTCTTCAGGTGTCGGACTTGGATCGCTGCTTTCCGAGGGTGTTCCATATATAAACACACTAGCACCTCCACCAGATGTCACATAGTAGTGACGCTGAATAGTACAGCAACAAAACTGTGAAGGACAAAAGTAACCTTTTATTGGGTAAACTTGCGCCCACAAAAGCAAGTTACACTCAAAGCATAGCAATAGCGGCGACACGATCAGAAATCGGCAAAATTTGATCTGCGGGTCAAGCATATCAGCTTTTATACGTGAGTCATTGAAGGTTCCACAGCCATAACCGATGTCCGCGTGTCTTCCAGAAAGTACTACGCAGTACGCGTCGCACATACAATCAGATTACACTAGCTTCGGTGACATCAGACAACGGGTAGAACCATCAATAACATGAGAGCAACTTCCGACACATGCAGGTGCATTCTGCACCAAGAGATTGTTTAACATTTGTTACCGGTGAAAACTGTCACCTGTGAAATATAAACAAGTACGCATGTCAATATTACGTGTCCACACCTAAGCGGTCTACTTTGCCACTTCTATCTTGCTCCATGAATATGAATGGTGTACAACATGGACACAAAAACTTAATATACAACAATGGTTAGACTTTCACAGGAGGGAAAGCTAAATTATGAATTATAAGTACGAACTGCTGAAGTTGTCTTACACTTACTTTGTGCTCCAGTTAAAACTACACAGGTTTCACAATATAAATGGTCTCGGAATACATTAATGTTATTAGATTCGTCGGACGATCCTACCGCCGTCAACCAGATATAGGAGACGTCGGACGATATCGCCGCTGCCACCATTTGAAGGAGTTGAAGGTCGTAGAGAGGAACTCGGTGAACAGGATTTGTTTACATATTTTACATTTTAAGCAAGATACATTGGCAGTCTAGCGCGACTCCCATATGGAGCCCGCAAGACTAACATACAGCAAACAGCTTACGAGCACACAGCTCACGAGTACATTTCTAGCATGACAACGAGCACTCGGCTCCCGACGACGAGCACTCTCTAGCAGCCGGCAACCGCTGCTTATAAGTCCTTGGTCCCCCCCTTGAGTCCCAGTGGACGGAAACGTTCGTCCAGTCATCGTTCGATGTCAATGTTCGACGTAACCGTAGATGACCCGCCCTTTTGGAGGAGGGCGAGGGCTGTTGGAGGAGGATGATGACTCACATACACGTGCCGCACATACACACAGGTGAAAAGGGCCGGAGCCGATGTCAGAGGGCTTCGTAGAACTCTTTGTCCCGGGTGGCGCAGCCGAGTACCACATTCCTGAGCTGACCGCGCGCCATGTGGCTGCCGGTCATCCACAGTTCTCTGAAGTGCGCCTCGTCTGGTTGGATTCGAACACGTGCATCGGGCTGAAAGCTGGCACGTTGCCACCCCGTACGGCCATTCCTAACAATGTGTAATTTTTATTGAATGAATTTAATCAAGTTAATGTTCAAAACTTCGCGTTTCACAGTGTGTTCACTGAAACATATTTCTATCTTGAACCATCTGAAAACACGTCTCTGATGGTATTTGCTCAAGTTTTCCTTGAGTGTTTTCACCTCCGAGATAAGTGAGCCTCGTTCCAAAGATCTTTGTAATATTTTTCATGTGATGTTTGAGCTTTATGATTGCTGTATTTTCTTCCAGAATAACCGCACATGCCCGATCTGCCGAGGCGACGCATCTGAAGGTGGACACAGCTCTGAATGAGCATGCATTCATGCTGCCTGCCAGGATGACGACCAGAAGTGGCACCACATCGTTCTTCTCCTTTTTCACTTTTTTTTCCTTGGGCGGGGACTTTGTTGAGTGTGGCTGTCGTCTTTGCATGCTCTGGAGTCTGTCAAGAGGTATCTGCAAAGCTGACAAAATGCTTGGTTGCGGAGTTTCAAAACCCTGTGTGCGCTCTTGGGATTTCTTCTGATCCTCTCTTTAATGTGTGTGACATTGCTTTGGGCCAATTTTATGTTCACCAAAATTGAGTTCTGGGATCGAAAGTACTGATTGGGGCTTCTTCTTTTTTTTGTGCAATACAAGAGGTTCTTTATTCATTTGTGTGTATCTGTGTCTGCACTTGACCTTGTAGCATAAAAAGGCTGTTGCTGTCTGACAGCTCTGCAACCATGTTGCTTCACAGTGCAAAGATCAAGTGCGAATGTGCTCTCCGTTTCTTCTTTTTGCATGTGTGTAAGTGTGTCGGTAAAAAAAAGCATGGTTGTCAATCCATGGTGCCAGGCAGCCGGTGAATGAATGAGCTGTGACCTCCTCATTTTGGGCGTTGCCTAGGATATTCCCTATGCCAAGGCTTAGTTGTTGCCCAGAAATGTGCCCAGTGTGCTGCTTACTAGGTTTGTCTCATAATACTGGAGGCCTTTCCTGTGACTCCTTTTGCAACCTGGCTGTTGCCTCTGCTATGAGAATTATTTTTTTTTGTCCGGAGTTTGTGGCTTGCCTGGAGCCAAAGCCAGGTTGAAAACGAGTCGGAGGCTGGCCACAGTTGTCGCTCAACTGCTAGTGGTCCCTGTTGTGCTGAAGTTGGTGTGTGTTGCTCCAATGTGCTGGATGGAGTGTGACCCTCCTCCCTCTCCCTTCAAAGCTTGAGAAAGTACGCCAGCAAAGTGACTGCAACTAAAAGGAGCTGTGGTGCCGCTGCACGCTGTTCATATGATCTTCCACCATGCTGCATGTTGGCAGCCGTCAGGAGGAGGGGGGAAGCAGATGGTCCCATGTCGCCCTCTCATTCATGCCCACTGCACATATTTAAGAACCAGCATCTTCATTTGAGCACTTGCTTGCCTTAGGCTTTGCCCTTTAATGACGCTGTCCCCTGCAGCAGCTTGGCTTTTCCCCGCTTGGCAGCAGTGCTGATCATGCAGGAATTATGACTGTCCAGCTTGATTTTGTCCCTTGAAAATGTATTTATGTAATGCTATTCATTTGTCTAAGTCGTTTTTAAGGCTCATTGCTCACATTTGTCATGCTGCATTGCATTGTTGTGTTTTTCTTGTTGGTACAGTTGTCCAACGTTTTACACATGCCACTACACTTCCCACCACATATTGCCGTGTCTTAGTCAATCTTTGCGGCTTACTTTTTGCTGTTGCATTCTTTTAATCGATTATTATTTTTTTTATTGGGCTGCATGCATTCAGTCGTTATGGACAGTTGTCCCACTTATTTTTTGTATTCGTTGTTCAGTTCAATTATTGTTCTTGCATGCATTGTTTGACAAAGGTGTTGTCGATAATCCTTTGGGGTGATAACCTGAACTGTACTGCAGTATTTGACATACCATAGCGACAGGCGTTCTGTTTCTCATGGACATAATGTGGGTGTCTCAGTTGCAAGTAGGGTTTTGCAATGCTGTTAGCTTTCCATTTGGGACGTGTCTGCATCTTTGCGCTGCACAATAATTGTTTGTGGCACACATTTTACTCAGGGGCAGTCACCCTCAAGTTATTTGTTACCTTCGCTGTGCTGTGCTTCGTTTCTTTTTTTTTGTGTGTATGTGTGCATGTGTGTGTGCGTGCGCTTGTATGTATAAAAGAAACCCGTCAGTTGAGCACCATCCAATTGCCAAATTTCTTGAGGCGGCTAAAGTGAAAAGTGCAAATTTTAGTGACATCATTCACCTCTACTCGGTTTGTCTGCTTATTGAGGCAGCAGTGTTTTCTTTCCTCCCTCCAATCATTCCAAGGCAGTGGCTCACTTCCCTGGCTTGGCACCTGTGCACTGAAGCCCACAGTCCAGCGTCGGACGGAGAAAAAGATATTTTCGAGCCTATTGCAGGGCAGCCGTGATGCAGTCCCCCTTGTTTTTACACTCGCTGCCCCTACGGCTTCCTCACCAGCAGTGCAATAAGTGTGCTCCACTTTTCTTTGCCAGCCCTGCCTAGACAGTTTGCCTGATCTCAGCCGAGTCTGCCTGTATATACATATGACACACCGCTAGGGAAGCCTGTCGTCCTCCTGCTGTTCACTGCAGTGCTGTTTTGCAGAATAGCTGTGGCTGCCTCTGCTAGCCTGCATTGCAGGGTGCTTGCTTGTGCATGTAGCCATTTCCATTGCTGGGCTGCACGGTTGTTTGTTTCGTGCACCCTCTTAGCATTGGTTTCTTTGATTTTATTTGATGGGCATTATATTTGCTGTTTTGTTACAAGTGGTACAAGGATGTCGAAAGCAAGCTACTGATGCAACAGAGCTTTGGCCACGATGGTTTAGAAGGCATTGTCAGAATGTCATTGGCTTGCTTGTGGTACTGCTAATTTGTTAATAATACTCTTTGGAAAGCACCGGTAGCTTTTGCTGCAGCAGGGATTCTGTTTATAGTGGTATTTGCTAGTGAAGGGACAGTTGTTAGCATCGGCAGAGCTGTCGACACTTTTGTACCACACCATTTGCGACTCGTAAATTAAAACACGTTCGGGAAAGAAGTGTGGTTTGCTCTGGAGACTTTTCTTTCTCTTTTTATCATAGGGGAATTTGTCCCTCTGAAGCTTGATACTTGCTCCATTTCTATGAGAAGGGTGACACAGAAAACACATTTTTTAAAGTTGTATCTTCCTCAAAGTAACTTGTGTAGTTCTGAGACTCCCTTGCAGTCTCTGGTGGCATTACGTGTAGCACGCATGTGGCCGATCTTGCACCAGCCCAGTTTTTTGCCTTTCCGTAGACTGCAGGAGTCTGGCCAAGTCGGCAGTGTTTGTGTGTGCACCAAAACACGCGCAGCTTACACATTTGTGACATTCCAGTGTGGAGATGTGCCCACTTTCTATGCAAAGTTTCTCTCTGGACTCTGCAGCACCAGTTGAGTTTCCGATTGTCCAAGTGGCTCCTTCGCTTTCTTACCAACTCTGGCTGTCACTTGCGAGTAATCCTTCCTGGATGGTCATGTTCGAATTCTAGTGCAAGTCCCAAAGTGCCAATAAAAATTCAGTACCACATGTGTGTGCATTTACATGTTTCAGGAGATGCTTGTTTTCATTTGACTGTTTTATTTCTTGTGTGTTTGTACAATAAAGCATTTTTAATCACTACACAACCTTTGGCTCCCCGTCTAGGTTTTCCTGCCCAAGCAACAGCAGTGTGCGGTACTGTAAAATTGTTTTCAATGCAAATCGTCCATTTCTGCACAGGGAAATTTATGTAGCCTAAATGTTACCTCTGCAACTTCAGATGCGTTCTCGGTGGAAATCTGGTATAACCAATGTCCTTGGACATGCATATGTATCGCAAGGAAGTTAGCTATCCCTTCATGGATGTCGATTTCAGTTATGTAAGCTTCGGCTCGTATAGGAAGACAGTGCAGCAATGTCTTTGTTGCCAGTCTTTTTTTTGACAGCTTACATTTTCATTCCTGCACACTTGCGTCTAAAGGATTTTAAGAGCTGAATCGGCTCGAATTTTATTTGTTGACCAAAGTGGTTGTGGTGCATACTCGCGGTGCAGGGTTGGCCACGAACTTGGTGGTTAAATTGGGTGGAATTAACAATTTGAACATTACGACATTAAAAAAAAAAAAAAAACTGAACAGTTATGAACTTGTGGGGAGGGGGGATGATCAGTCTAGTGTGGTAATTGATTATTGAAACTACCCGATTAAATCGGAGGCTCTGAAAGATGGGATCACAGGCACAGATAAATCTAGACCGATATTGCGAAGTGGGATTTCCAGTAAATTTCTTATTACAAAATGCCTACAAGACAAATTATCTAGTGTCTCCACTTCACCACAGAATGAGCATACTGGTGAGGTACCAGACTAGACCTTTGTAGATGGGAAGTTTAATGAAGGTATATGGCAGCGGCAGAGTCCTGATGGACACTTCAGTTTTGTTTCGTAAAAATTTGCACCAAGTGTACAGAAGGCATCTGTATTTCGCAAAGCTAATTGATGCAGAGCCCGACACTGCCTTCATAATGACACTCCTGCGAAATTTAGCAGCAGTGACACAAGCAGTCGAAGGACAAAATGGGAGAATCGGGCCACCTTATTGATGCCTTGGCTAGAGAATCTGTAATTTCATTGATAATTAGTCCTTTATGGCCAGGCACCCAATAAAACTCGCAGTATCCACGTACCAATGAATGAAACATCCTCATTATGCTAGTCGCGAGAAGGGATCACTACAATAAGAAATCGCGGCTGATGTAATTGATGGGCCTAATTTGTGTAGAGCCAGCACCACTTCCATGAATTCGGCCAGAAAGATGGGTATGAAATCTGGCAGCCAAAGAGAAAACATCCATTGAAGATTCAGGAACCTGACTTTTCTTGACATTGCGAAGCATCTGTCGCAACTGCAATATTTGGAGGCTCTGCAGATTAAGACCATCTAGAATACGATGAAGTAATTTTGCATTATGAAAAATGTAATCAAAGATCAGAAGTACATTGCAGATGCGTACGTCCAAAGGGTCAAGTAATTGTTGCAGAGTATGCAATCGTGGCCAGCTGACGCCAAAAAACAATGCAGGCTGGGAAATAGTGTTTGAGAATGTTGCAGCGGTGATTCTTAAATTCTCAAGAATGGCTGCAATGTAAAAAGAGAGCCTGTACAAAAAAAGGAGGAGCTCGGGTTCTAGATAAAGAACAGAATTTGTAACAAATTTAGGGAGTCCTCCGATCCTCTTTCCAAGAGGATCAGAGGGAGGGACTTGTAGGCTGAAGCTCCCAAGAAGAGCACACAACCAAATCCCAATACAGAAAGAATGTATATGATACATATATGATGCATGTTCCCAGTGAGAGTGTATCTCTACTCAGTCTTATTCGACGATTGCTGTCTAGGGAATATGCCAATTGCATGAGTACCTCTTCCAGTCACATGATCTGTGTGTGGTTGCCAGTTGAGAGAGGAGCTATAAATTACTGCAAGGTATACTTAATAGACTTTACCTGTGGCCTGTTTTGAGGGTGGTAAGACTATGAAATGTGCACTGGGCCATGTTTTGGAAAAACGAGAATGGCACATTTCCTGGCATTGAGTAAAAACTGATGAACATCTAACCACCTCTCCAGGGCACAAAGGTAAGTTTGCTGTCGTTGATATAGTGTGAGGATGTCATTAGCAGATTCGAAGTGCAAAATCATCGTTATACTAGTGAGTTTCTTTACCTGCTTTTCATAGCATGGTACTGTCTTTCGGGTGGCACTGATGTAGATGGGGCAAAAAAAATTTATCAGGTAATTTCTCCATAGCAATAACGAATGCCAAGTCCCACTCTGTGGAATGGCCAGTCTTGTGATGTTCAGATAATGCAGGTAACGTCGTAATTACCATGTACACTTGCCAGAGCCTCGCTTGTGCCATATGCATACAAGATAGGAGTGTAATTGTTTTTCTTTCGCACTGCTTGATGGATAGGTGTTGAGGCATGACAATCTTGCTCCCTCAGCATTTGATGCGGGGAGCCGTTACTGGCGAGGTCCATCTGCACCAAGACCAACTTACTTTGCACCTTGTAGGACTGAATCCTTGTAGCATGTTCAAAATACGAGTAGATTTGAGTAGGTTCTGGCAAAAAGTGCAATTCCCTTGCAAACTTCGGAGAGGGTTTCACGAAAGCATATTTAGCGCCAGCAAACAAGGACGGAAGGAAGACGACACCTGTTTGCTGGCGCTAAATATGCTTTCAATATACGAACACACCCAATAAATGGCAAGGTTTGACGAACTTTGGCGTGGATACGTGCAAATAGATGTAGTAAATAAGTATTATAGAAACTGCTGAATTTGTTAGTATAGTTTCAGCTGACTGCAACGCAATATTGCGCGCAGCGGTACTCTTATTTCGTATAATAGTTAACCTCGATAATGAAGTCGGCGAAATCAGCACTTCGTTATACAGAAATTTTGTCAATGTGTTGCCCACAATGGGGACTCCACACAGTTCGTCGGACCTCGCAGCGCAAATCTCGTTGGACCTCACAGCGCAGGCAGACGGGAGCGATGCTTCGCATCTGCCTCTCGCTTCAACGAGTCTCCAAAACTCAAGATTATGCAACCTCCTGGATAAAGACTGCGTGCATCAGAAATTTCGTAGCGTGGGGCATGTGCCTGGTGCGCCACCACCTCGCTACGCTACTGGTATCGCTTCATGCTTAAATACATTTGCTTAAATTACAGTTCTAGTTGTCACATTGTCCCGTTTCTTGCCTCGGGCTAAGTTCATAATCCAACTCTCATCGGTGACACAAACGCACACTCATACAAGCACCAGACGCAAAGAGAAATGGCATCTACCCCGACTTCGCACGACGTATGGCTCCCAAATGCTGCATTTCCTGGTTCCGAACACCCTTAACACAAACAAATGGTACACAGAAAATATGAACCTAAACAGAAAAACAATTGTTCAGCAATTTTTTGAGCATGTGGTGGTTTTAAGCCCAAATTAGGCTAATAGTGTTTTTTTTGTCCATTGTATAAAAAGAAATGCTGCTATGTATTGCTTGAACATGATATATCGTAATGTTGAAATGCAATTACGTTTTACTCCTTCTGTTTCTGCTATAACGCTGTATTATGCTTTTTTGTTACTTCTCACTGCATTGTATATTTGAATTTTTACTTTGTATTGCATTAAGCTTAATTTAAATTCTGCATTGTGTTCCTTGATTCATGATGTATGTCAAATTGTACTTTTTTCCCTTCACTGCTGCCATTTTGTAAATGGGCCCCGGACCCCGTCAAGCTGCTTCAAGGCAGCTTTTTGTCCCCGGCCTTTTTATCTTGGAGAAATAAATGAATCTTGAAAGGCGCTGTTCCCATGCATTTGAGAGGGGCTTGCGAGGTAAAGCTTCCTCTTAGAGGAAACCTTTAGCTCAGCAGCTATCTAAATACATGAGAATGGAGAAATAGATTTTCTCTGCAACCACTGCATTGGTTTTTATATGTTTGTTGCATTTAAAAGAAGTTATAACCTAGCGACTGCTGTAAGCAGATTTTTGATTTAGGTGTTCAATCTTTTTTACAATTGTTGAAATTTGCAAAATTGAAAACAATTTATCGTTTTCAATTCTAGCTCGGTAATTAAGAATGATACCACAATTCTGTAAACCATACCTAGTAAATACATCTAATGTGGACAAAACTGGTGCATTATACACCACTCTGAAAAAGTCCTATTTGCAAATTATTGGCATATTTTAATGCCCTCGTAAACACCGTAACAATTTCATGTAACCTGCAAGTTCATATATCGAATTTGCCCACTTTAGGTGCCCTAATAGGTGCAGTTTACAGAACTGTGATATCTGTTTTTGGTGTATAGTTATGAATATGTAAACTTTATGCTATTTTTCTAAACTTGCCAATTTTTGAAAATTTTTGTAAATGTCAGGTCAGAAATCAAATTCCGCTTCCTACTGTCACTAGAATTTAACTTTGTCTAAGGGAACAAACCTCACTAAAAAGCATTTCTGCATTTCACATGTATTTGAATACGCGGAGTTCGCCCTGAGCTAAAGTTTCCTCATAACTCCTTCATTAATTGCCTTGAAGGCAGGTCGCAGTACTACAAACTTCTGTGGACAAGCTGCAGTGTGTGGCATAACGAAGATGTGCCAGCACGGTTGCCACATTCCACAAAGGCAGAATGAATTTCGACAAACTCTAATGGCAAACTTTTTTGGAAAGCAAGATAAATAGTCAAAGTTTTCAAGTTATTTGGAAATGGGTATTGAAAGTAGCGAACAGGCAAAAAGAAGTGTTAACATTGTTGCCTGCTTTCTACCTGCTTAGGAGGGCCCTTTTTCAAACAAAGTAATTATTAGACAGCGATTTAAAATCTTGAATGTTTGTATAGATCTAGCTCACATTTAAAAAACTAGACGCATGTTACAGCACTGCATCAAATGACATTACTTGCAGTACTGCTCTTCATATAATGATCAGGGCTAATGTTGTGGTTTTCCTTTTTCGGGCATCAGGTGCATGCTACTGAATGACATCAAGACTGCTGTGAAAATGCCCGTTTATGGATGACAGCAAGTAAAACTTCAAGAACAGGAGCCAAAAAATTTAGCTCCCCAAGAAAAGTGCCATTAAGATGAACCAAAATATGAACAGATTGAATTATATGTTTGTGCATATGTATTCGCCAGTGTGCAACACTGTCATGCTGAAGATAGATCTCCAGTAATGCCAATGCATTTAGTAGGCACTTAAATTATTAGTAGTGAAAAAATAGTAAGAGCTTGAAAGTTTCAACCACACCTAGAGAGAATCGGGGGAATAAAAGGGCCAACTATGCACTTGAGATGCTCAATGCACGCAGTTCTTTCATCAAAGTGCTGCTGCCAAAACCATTCAGATGAAAAGTGCTTCAGCGGCTCATTCAGCAAGAAGCTGTACAGTGGAAATTCTAGAGCCAAGCCTTTTCTTTTCTTGCAGTGTGTAGTTTACAGAGTTACCACTGCTTTTGTGGCTACGTTCAGGTTTACCCTTTGGTCCAACTAAACATATTTCAGCTTAGCTGATACGAGATGCCATTGAAGAGCCCCTAGTGGTGGTAGTTAAACATGCCAATGAGAACCAAGGAACAAAGCAATTCAAGCTGTACAAAAATATATGTCCAGGCAAGAGTAACATTCCACGTCGTTGCGTGGTCATGTTTATTTGTCCAACCAAATAAAAATTTTCATACATAAAAGCGCACCATATATTCAGACAACACACTTGTAAAATGATAAAATGCAATGATGCAGCAGGAATGACCCACCCTTACAGGACGATATGTAGTGAAATATGAAATACATAAAAAAAAAAAGTTATTCGAAGTCCAGCTTCTTAGCCGCTTCAGTTGGTTTTGTAGAAAAATCAGCTTCAGACAGGAGAGCTTCAACATCTTCATCAAGAAGAATGTCAGCATCACCGAGATCAGGACTGTTAAAAAAAGAAAAAAAGTTACTATTTACTGTGCAGATACAAAGGCAGCTAAAACAAAATCACTTGTATAACCATTGTTCTATAAACAATTTCAATAATGTGTCAGGATGAAATGGCTCACTTCCGAAGGTGACATTATGCTCTTGCAACCTTGCATAATGTCATTGATGCAATGTACTGCGCATGTTGATATGCGGAAACTCGGGCCAATTTATGCGGAGATATTTAATATTGGCTCTAAGCCTTTATAGCTGCACCAAGGATTCATAAGTCAAGAAACTATGAGTAAAAAATGCAGCAACAAATGCACATGTACAAATGTGCCAGCAAATTGCCTCATCCTAGACCATATCTCCTTCGTTATCCACATCCCTGGCCTTCATCTTGGCTCGGGCACTTTCATATGAAACTCCTCATCGAGTAGAGAAGTTTTTTGCCTTCTGTTCATCAGGATCGTATTGCAGTACATCTCCATGATGGCATGCACCTAGACATGGGGGGAGGAAGTGATGGTGAGGAAGTGATTTTGACAGGAGGTCAAGAAAATGCCTCTCAAATCTCTTCTTGAATGGCTCCTTTGCGCTGCAATTTATATTCTTCATCCCCACTGATTGTCACTGTTGTACAAGTGGTGCCCCACCAAATCATGCTGATTGTTGCTAAACATCCAGGGCGCGTCCTCATTGTGCCAGTGGCACCTGTTAAGAAATTAGTGCTCAAGTGTGGAGGGATGAAGGCCAGCTGTATTTTGGGGGAGGGGGAGGCCCTCTCTCAGGCTTCATTGCAACCTTTACAGAAGTGATCCAAGGGTTTTCAAGGATTAAAACGCCCTGATGCCCGACAGTTGGAAAACAAAACACTGCTGTATGGCCTGGTGAGGGGGTCCTTTAAGACAAATTCTGGTTATATGCTGAAAGTTGTTACATGCCCTCTAAGGAGTGTTCTACCATAATAATTTTTTCAAGTTAGCTCATTAATAGCTGAGATAGAAATATTTGATGTGCCGTGAGCCCATGATTTCAGGAGGCGAGCATCACTGCTAACATAGACATTCACTTCACTTGCCCTGTCTAGCCTCTGCTAGCGAAATTACCTCCCTGCATTTTCCCATACATGAGCTAGGGGATCACATGACGGATAGTCACCCCTCTTCTCTCTCGTGCGCTTTCGCTGTGTGGCGCACTTACGGCGACTGTCACGCGTGCAAGCTGTTGCATTTGTCTCGTTTCGTGCGGTGCACAATTTTGTGTGCTCTGCAGAAGAACGCCTGATTAGTGGTATAAGTCAGTGCCACAGCAATGAGCAGTGACTCGAACCAAGCGGATCAAAGTGCGTGATCGTGCACTAGGACCCGGCAGAAAATGGCAGATAGTTTCATTTTCTGTGCACGTGACTGCGCTATGTGGGAACAAGCAGATGAAATGGAAATACGGCACTCTTGCTACTGTACAGAGCAAAACAAAGACCTGCAAACATGGTGCTTGTAGGTTTTATTATTTCCCAATACTTTCACTTGTCTAATGAAGCAACAGATAAATAACTGATGTTGCCTTGAATAATCCTCAAAGTCGCATGAGTGACATCACAGCACTGCGATTTAGGTAGGCGCACTTGTGTAATTGACGTTGACTCTCCAGCTGAGAGCACAGCGCCCACAAGAAGGGCGTAGAGCATTTAGTTTTAAATTACAGTTCTTTTCATGGCAAGCGGCAGTGTAATACTTTGCAGACACGATCGTTAATGCGCACTGTATGCACTGTGCTTGTCAGCTAAATATGGTCAGACCTGGTGAGGGGCCCTTTAAACAATGAACAAAGTTTTTTTATTGCACTTTATTGCACATGGAAAAAAAAGTGCTTGCTAAGCCTTTCTTTTACATAAACCATTAGCATTCACCAAAAGCAAGATGGCTCCTTACCAGAAGGCATGTAGGAAAGAAAAGGGCTAGGAGGGTGCATCATGTGACAATTTTGAAGCCTATAGTCATAAAAGTAATGGCTCATGGAAAATAGGCCCTCACCATGTGATAGGCAAGCAGGAATTGAATTCATATTAATTAACTTGCTGGTTTTTGGTTTTATTTGCCAAAACCATAATCTGATTATGTGGCATGTCAGAGTTCATAGTTATAGTTCAAATTAATCATAGCTCATGGCTAATTTTGACTACATGGAGTTCTTCAATGTACGCCTAATGTATGGCACATGAGCGTTTTTGCATTCTGTCTCCATCGAAATGCAGCCTCCGTGCCTGGGATCAAACTTGCGACCACCCAAGTGGCAATTTCTGCCACTGACTGAGCGGAGTGCGGGTGAGAGCACAGCAAAGAGTGGGTGGCAAGGGCATCACTAAACCTACCACAAACCAAACAATGTGTTAAAAAAGTCCAGAAATTTTGGAGGGCCAATTTTCCAAGAGCGAACACGTAGATAAGCCCTAGCGACATAGGAGGAGATTGGCTGGTCCATGCTAGCAGCCTAATGTGATGCTCCCTTTTAGCTTTTCCCTTCCTACATGTCACAAAGATACTAATAGGATCAGATCGGCTGGACTCTTGGCTTTGATAAACCTTAAGGTCAAATACACCGAAAGCTTAGACGAAGGCAAATTTCAAGGATTTTAAGCAGTCTGTGAAACTTCAGGGCTTTCAGATTCAAGGGTCAAGGGCCACTAAGAACCATGCTCTCCTGCACTGTTGACTTGTCACTGATTATAGGATTGAATGTTGCAGGCAAAAAAAAAAAAAGTCACAAGCAATTATACACAAAAATACAGAAGCAATTATGTTAGGAAATGAAGCCATGTTGAAGAGCATTCATTAAGTGCGTGCACAACATAGACCAGTTTACTGAACATGCATGCCTCAGGAAGCAGTAAGTGATTTGAGTAAAATTAGTTTTGTAGATGAGCTAGGATGACCAGACATCCTGATTGAGGTACAGGACATGCTTCAATATTATATTTATTATACCATCGGCACCACGCTAAAATAACTTAGCTAGCACACTAACAGTAGTGGCACACAGCTGCAACAATTAGATGCAGGTACTGACATTGAATGCTATAAAGAAACCAGCCATGCTTTCCTGTGAAACTGCTAAATAATATAATATAATATATAGGCATGTAAACACCATTATTTATTTTAGTAATTAGTCATTGTCACATGAATGCACAAAGCAAAAGCGTACATAAGTACATAATCCGTCGTGCCGTAACTTCGCTGTGTCTGCTACCTCCCTTTGTTGCTCTCAAGGTTATAAGACCCAACTTTTGCATGTTTATGCGCATCATCACAGCACGAAGCCCATACTGTAAAGGTAAGTATAAAAGGTAAAGGTAAGTATCTGTGTTAAAACGAAATTTCAACAGTTTTCCATTTGGGCATTCCCTACGATAAAATGTGTAAACGCAGCTTTGGCAGTGGTCAAAACATGCTTGGAGCTCAGTTATAGTTGTACCTTTTGGTTGATAGGTTATGCTCAAATGAATTTTTTTCTTTTTCTTTCTTTTTGCTCCTTTCTTTCTTTCTTATTTTTTTTTTACAGCACATATGGCACTGGGATACATGCGCTAACTAATCATCGCATCTAATCTATTCTCACCTGTTCAATAATTACAGGTCCTGAAGTTCTATAGGCACTTGATCACTACAACTGGCTTTATTACACACAACACGCGTCCACAGTCATGCAAGCGAGATGTATTGCTAATTGAGTAGTACACACAAACACAACTAACATGGTCTGTTTCCTTATGCAAAGATAAGCCAATATCGTCACTATTTTTCGCCAGACATTTTCCCAGAACGATCGCAGCACACTTCCATGGACAAGCAAATATTTGTCATCGCACAATCCATCACAGACCCCCACATGGTTCACATTTGCAACTAAAAGACGTCAGCATTGCTAGATTTTTATCACACAGTTTACCACACGCAGATGTTCTCTAAGACAATACTGCTAATCTGGCTGGCAAGAGAACTGTAGATTCACCTAGAAATAAGAGAAAAACACATGTCCACGTTGTGCCCACCTGCACCAAAAACTGCGCAACTGCACCATGCAAAAAGCCTGCGGTGGTTGTCTTTGCCAACCGGGGTCACTGCACGTGCGCCGGTGAGTCACGCTGTGACATGGCCAGTGCAGTGTGACAAACCCCAGGAGAGGTCTATTGCTTCTGTACCTCCGCACATTTCCCATTTCGGAAATAATCTTGCTTTGCAATTTGAACGCAACTAAGTCTCTATAGATCACACACTTCTGCAATCTTCACCAGAAAGGCTTAAATGGCAGCAACGTCTGGCATTTTCTGGCCAATGTCAGCCCCCCTGTCAGGCAGATTTCATGCTTGTGGCGTAAGGGGGATGCTCCATAACACAAGAAATGGATGAGAGCTTGCAAAAGCTGACAAGAGTTCTATCATTGACTTTTGTGGTTAACAAACGATAACAAAATTCAAGGAGTATCGTTTAACAAACATGTGGGGCCCATTTCTGCACGTGATGTGTGCACTAGAGTTTTCACACTAGTTCTCAAAAAATAAATTGTTTTTGAAGCATCATTGAAATTTGGGTCGATCATCTTGATATGCACGAGACACACTATACCATGGCTGGGCAGTGTGTATTTTTATGAGGAATGTTGCCTATAGTAATTGAAGATGTCTTTTCAATGCAAGAAACTAGTTGCAAAATTTTTATGCAAAACCTAAATCAGTATTGTGTTACATTTTGTAAGGATCTTGTTTTTGACATGTGCTGCCAAATGTAGTAGCTGCAGGGAAAGAAATGGTACACACCTGCTACTTGGCATCTCATCTGTGGCATCCTCTGGCTGTTCTTTCGGGGGGTCCCAGAGGTGCAACTGTCGGCGCCAAATGCGAATCTGGGCATCCCATGACCGTCGGCTGAACTTTAGGAAGCGGTTTGGTGTGCGAGGGTGGTGCTTAGCCCGATTTTTCCTGTACCATAAAAACATGCTCTTAGCACAGCCAGAAATCATCCGTAGATATTTAAAACAAACTCAGTAGCCAAAACCGGGAACTGAACTTCAATGTAAAAGCTGTGCTTGAATGCAAGCATAAAGACCAAATTGATTTTTAATCCACGGTATTTAATGTGCTGTCAAATAACAGTTGCAGTATATTTCTATGAGCATGTTCATTTAGTGTATAACTCAGTTTTTCAGGGCCTGTACCATGGCATCTGTGCCGAGTGTTTTTTGGTCCTTCATGCTTGTGATGGCTACGCTCAAGTTTCTAGCAAAATTTTATCAAGGGAGGACAAGGCAGTTCAAAAAGCTTTCCAGGGTGTCTACCAAGTTGACATTTCCAAATTCTTTGAGTTTTCCAGGTTTTCCCTGAGTGCCTTTACACATTTCCTTGAGTGATGCAGAATTATGCTTTATGTCAAGACGGGCTGAAACTATATCGCCTGATGCTGTCACTCTATAGTAAGCATATGAAAAAAATAAAAAATCGACTTAATCCAATTTGAATACTAAGGAGTAGTGTTTATGTTATTAAAAAAGAGAATAGAAGGCAGGGGTTAGTGAAATGCACAGCAAATAAAGTGTCTTCGAAAAAAATTTCAAATGAAGTCGGACATTCACAAATACGAGTAAAAAGGAGATGCACATAGAAGCAAATATATTCGAATATGAGCTATTTCTATCAACTGATAGCAAGCTCAGTGGTACGAGGCCTGAACTCTGTCACGATTGAGATTCTCTCTCAACCGCTAATAACTCAACCTCAACTGTCCTGACATACTCTCAGCCCGCGCACGACGCCTGCTTGTTGTGTTTCACAGCTTTAAAGAGTTTATTTTCGTTTGGATGAGGGACACCTGCATCTCGGCATCAGCCAAAATTTAGTTTTTTGAGCTCAAACTTCTTCAAAACGGCGGCAGCAAGCTTCCTTTCCCGTTTATTCCTCAATGCGTACATCATTTCTGTTCCTGTCCTCCTCCTGCCACTTGTTCGCTCCAAGGACCATTTGAAGCATCTTGGTCAGTTGCACAGTCCACGACCGATATTTAGAACTCCTTAGGGGTCGGGAAAACGTTCGAAAAATCGGCCAGTTGGAAAAAAATAAATGAGTGTCATTTACTGCCCTTAGGGGCTCAAACCGCGACAGGCACGTTCGGAAACGCTCTGAAGGCCTGTCGGTACACATATTAGGCATATCGGCGCTCGTACTGTGACAGGAAATGCCGGGTGAACGTGTGTATAATTAAGGAATGCATACTGTGTTCCGTGGCAATAGCCCCTTCCGACGCTTGTTATGCTTCACTGCAATACTTTTGCGTATGCTTCACCATGTAACATTGCTGTACAAAGGCGAAGCTGACTTTCGGGAACCGGCATTATGCAAAGCACCGTGTTTTCTAAGTTCCTAAGCCAATCGCGAGGACCACAAATGCGGAGTCCGTGCCATTGCTGACAATAGCTTATTCTTTGAATAAAGAACTCTGCACCCAACGGCAACAAGCTTCATAGCGAACGTCGAAGCAGCTAGGCCTAGCGCGTTGCCGCAGTGGTGGCAACGGCTGCCAGCGGATCTGCGTGCGAGAGTGCCGGTTCGAGGTGGCGAAGTAATCAAAACGGCAGCGGTGGTGCCTCTGATTATTGCCGTTTCGGACCTGCGGTCACGGCAAAACGTCCGGAAAATCGGACGGCGAATAGTTCTTGCGTCCGAAATTTCACACATTCTGACAGGTTGACTCTATGGGTTACGTGGCGGTGCCGTGAAGCCGTCCAAATTATCGGGAATCCGGAAAGTCGGTCGTTGACTGCACACTGGCAACTCCTCCAGCCGACGACAGCGCGTCAAAGACGTTTCATTACGATTCCTGTCTGTTGCTTGAGCCAGCATTACCGCGACTTCCGACCCTGTCAATAAAATTGCCGCTAATTTTCCCTGATAGAGGCCCAAATTGCCCGAGTTTTCCCTGACTTTTTCCAGACTACTCAAAATCCCTGAGAATTCCCGGTTGGTAGACACCCTGCTTTCTTATGTCTTAAACAATTTGAATGAAATTTGCACAGTTAATGTATTTTTACCAGCCCATTGCAAAAATGAATTTTTTTCTATGCCAAATATTTTTTATGATATCCAAAACAGGAAGTTCTATGTTTAGGGTGTAATTAGTTAATTAACAAATTGTGGTGGGTTTTTGGAGGCTGATAGGTTTTTCTAAGCCAAAAAGCGAGGACCCCTGCCTTATGGACATTCAGAATATACATATATATTGACACGTGTACTTATCTTTATCAGGCAACCACGTTTTGCCGCCTAACAAATGTAATCACACAGCGTGGGATGCGCCTGTATGTATCCGAAGTTTCTGGAAAGTTATCGATGCGACTATCCGCTGTCTGTTGTCGCTGAGCCTTATGTTATCTGATTTCATCACCCGACGTGAATGGTGTAGAACTTTGTGGAAGGCACGCGGGTCCGAACGATTAGTCTGGAACATTCAACGACTGCTCTATAAAAGCCGACGCGCTTGACCCGCTGATCAGATTTTCAATGATCGCCGACCGTGTTCGCCGCTATCATTGTGCTATAAGTGTAGCCTGTTTTTGTGGGCACAGGTTTGCCCAATAAAAGTTAGTTTTGTCCTTCACAGTATTGCTACTGTGTTCTTCAACGTCACCACCATGTGACAATATATTTATAGGAAAGCTGTTTGCACATTGCACAATTACTTTCTGAGGCTGTTGTTCACAAGGAATTTGAATACTACATAGTCAGGAACCAGAACTCTGATGATGCATTTACAGTGTTTACATGTGTGAAATGAAGATAGGTTGTAATTTGTCATCGATATCTGTAGGCATCCAAGCTGATATCCAAGCAATCCAAGCTGACATCTAAGCAACCAAGTGTAAAACATTTTAAACATTCACAACAACGATGTGTTAACGATCACGCTCCTATGAAAAATTAACACCAGCAGCAAAGAAGAATACGCTTCGTTACTGCTACTGTGTTTGGTCAAGCTCTGTGCCACCAGGTGGCTGCACCATGCAGACTATTCATGTTTGTGCTTCTGCTCATCCCATGAAACGGCACGGTCAAATGGCCAGGCCCTGTCCCCTTGCTCTTGAGTTTACCCAAATACCGGACTCGTGAAACGCTGTTGTGGTACTGATCTTCCGATGTAAAGTGACGGCCGCAAATGCAAATCCTGGCGCCGATCGGATAGCGACAGTAAGATGCGCTGCAGCAACTCCACTCGTCTGCTGCCTTGCAGAGGGACACGATGTCGCAGCTTGACATATTGCCAGTCGTTACGTTTGCAGCCCACAACGCAAGAAAGTTGAATCATGGTGCTCGCGAAAAGACAAACCGACTCCGGCCGCAGAACTCTTGTCAAAATGGAGCACGTAACACAAGCAGACGCTTGCTGTGTGCCGGAAGTGCTCAAGTGTAGTGAGAAATTGCTCTTGTGCATTCTCTTTTTGTTGCTTTCTTTTTATAGAACCAAATTAACTAACATTCCAACTATTACGAAGAACATTTGCTCACCATAAAGTTGGAAAAATTATTGATGACGTGCCCTGGGCAGCCAATCGGATAGCTTGCCCTACCAACGTCAATTGGGTGATTTACGTCATATTGGTAGGGTCGGGTGAAAATTCCGCCGAGCAGTGTGCTGCGATGGGCAGCGATGTACATTTTTAAAACCTTATAATAAATTACACGCTTTACGCAGAGCACATAGATGCGTCAATTAATGATCAGAAGGACCTAGTCTAACGACTTTTGTACGAAATTGTCAAAATCGTTTCAGGGTCCCTTTAAGTGCCCTTTCCACACACCAGAAAACCATGTAAACGAAGGCACATCTTCATATTGATGTCACTACAGGTATGTGTCTAAAGACGTACTCCCCAATTAATAGAATACTGAGGAAATTATTATATGAGGTTTATTATATATGAATAACTTACCTGGGTACAGCAGCAGAGTAACGCTCATAGCCTACAGTACTCTTGCCATACTCTATTTGCTTGAGACGTCTGCCAAGCACCTGAGGGTCTGTCTCATACAGTTGTACATCAGAACTGCAAATGCAGTTAAGTACATTACCAATCAGCAAATTTCACATGCACATGTAAAAATTGTCAAAAATACAAAACATAAATAGAGAAACAGAGACAGAGAGATTACTTCATGACAGAAGTAATCTTTACAATAATTAGGGCACTTATTTTTTCACTACAAAATGTTTGGACATAATCAGTTGACCCAAGAAGGTCAAGAACTCAACACATATTCTAAATTGCATTTTCACATTTCTACACTACTGTTCTACGAAGCACCTTGAGAGTATAAGCAATCTGCAACCCTTCCATACAGATTAAAAACAAAAGATGTACATAATATCCTATGTGAAAAACTGCAAAAGCTTAGTAGTGCAGTGGACTCCACATTAGATAGGCATTATTTTACAAGTTTTAAATTAAAATGGCAAACAACTGCTGGGTAGGCATGTAGTACAAGGAATTGCAAGCAACTTGGAAACTTACGTGCGCCGTGCTAATGCGTTCTGCTTGTCTGCTGCTGCTTTGTCTCTGAAAAAGGGAAAAACAAACATAGTACTAACCAATAATATCACCAAGTTGAACAGTCATACCACATACACAGTGAGCATAGTTCAATTTGGTGTGTGACCCATGAAAACATTCAGCATCCTCCATTGATCTCCAAATACGTAATACAGTTCAGACCACTTTATAATCCAAGAGATTAACACACCTGTACAGGGCCCTTTTTAGACGATTTTTTAGTCTATACAGAATTTTAAAAAATTGCCTGTGGCAGATAGCACAAACAGAAGGACATTATAAGCACAATAAATCGAAATGCGTGATTTAAGTTAGCAGCTAATTACATACTACATATATTTTAATTTTAGCTGGCAAGTTAATTTAATTAGACCAATGAGAAGCTGAAACTAACATTATTTTGCTCCCAATTAATTCCTGAATTGTTTTGGATGAGCTGAGCTTGTCAACAGCAATATTCCTGCTTTCAAAGTAATTTGGACCAACTCAGCACGTCCACTTAGTTTTTCTTCGACTGCATCGACAACTGAAGTGCCAGTGTTTGGAATTCGCGGTTATTTGGCTGTTTTTTGTTTTACTACAAAGATGTCGGCACTTTCAGTGCCTTGTAGGTGGCTTCGATTCAGTCTTGGTGCTCTCCAACATAGATGCAAGCCATTTTGTAAGCACTGGAAGGGAGTGCTTATAAATAGCTTTGTTTTCTACTACATAAATGACATCACTTTTTCAGATCTCAAATAGCATTTTGGAATCATGCGCTTTTGCCAGCTTTGGAACGATGGCATCTGCCACTGAAAGCTTGCATGCGAGTTGAGTATGCAAAATAAAACCGCTGCTCTACTGTGATGATGAAAGTGAGAAGTAAAGCAATGACCTTTCTTCAGTGAAGAACTTTTCTTCGCAGAATAGTTGATTTCAAAACAGGTTAAAATAAAATAAAACATTTTTCGTTTATAGCTGTACCATTTGTGGCAATGAGAAGTACCTATATATTGCATAGTGAGGTGTTAAAAGGCAGTCTTAGTTTAATGTTAGCGTAATAGCGGGCTTAAGGGAAAAAGCATTACCATTCTACAGACGAACATTTAAGAAAGCGAGTTTTAGTATAGTGTGATGGCAGAGTTACGTGTTGGACGATATTCCACAACGCTTTGAGTTTCATATACATAGTACACCAAAGTGAGTCTATCTGTGTGTGCATCCCGAAAGTGTGAGAGGCAGCACAATGGAAGCCAGTAGTGCATCGTACTTGTGCTTTCCAAGTCCGCAGTTTGCGGCAAAACAGTACAAGCAGTAGAAGCTGTCTGCTATAGCCTCCAAAATCTTCCGATCTTAGAGGCCATATGCCGCTATCCCTACTTCACCGATGGGGGTGCTGGCATCTCGAAGAGGGTGTCTACCAAGTTGACATTTCCAAATTCCCCGAGTTTTCCAGGTTTTCCCCGAGTGCCTTTGCAAAATTCCCTGAATGACACAGCATTTTGTTCTATGTCAAGACAGGCTGACATTGTGTCACCTGATGCTGTCACCCTCTAGAAAGCACATTAAAAAAAAAAAACCCCACTTAATCCAGTTTGAATAGTAAGGAGTAGTGTTTATTTTATTCAGAAAGAGAACAGAAGTGAGGGGTTAGTAAAATTCACAGCGAATAAAGTATTTTAGAAAAAAAAAATGGCAAAAACAATTGCAAATCGAGTTGAACATTGTCAAATACGAACAAAAAGGAGATGCATACAGAAACAAATATTTTCGAATATAAGCTATTTCTATTAACTGATAGCAAGCTCAATGGTATGAGGCCTGAACTTTGCCACAAATGAGATTCTCTCTCAGCAGCTGGAAAGTCAACCTCAACTGTCCTGATATATTGTTAGCCTGTACACAATGCCTCAGTGCTGCGGTTCATTTTTTTTAAATAGTTTATTATGGTTTGGATGAGCGACGCCTACATCTCGGCGCGAGCCAACACTTAGTTTTTTTTAACTCAAGCTCCTCAAAGTGGCGACACACTTCCTTTCCCATTCATTCCTCAATGCCCCGGTCCTTTCTGTTCACGCTCTGCTTTGACCATGTGTTGGCTAAACCTCATGAGCGCGATTCTGTGCGCGACAGTGACGAGCGATGGATCAGGCCGTCGCGTGAACAGATCGCTCGGTTCTGCAAATCTAGAATTCGTCGCTCGTCGCCCGGAAGTGCTATGAGCGACTAGCGAATAGTGCGAAGCTGGAACTGGACGTACATAACTCAAGTACTTCCGAATGTCGCACGGAAAGAGCAAATGATTGAACTTTTATACGTGCAAGGATAATAACCTACTGCAAGACTTTTAGAAATATTTTATGCCGCTTTTAACAGCAAAACACATCAATTTAAGTTAATAAAGCACGCGTCACGCTAGTTTTGGCGCCTATATTGCTGCCCTCATACCGGCAACACTGGGGAGACGTCGATCGAGGTCATCGCTCGCATGGGGTACAACTTGTAGGCGACGGGCGAACGTGACAGCCATCTCTGTCATGTTGCTTGCCAGATTGCTTGCATGGGGTTTATACTTGTTCGTCCCAGGGACCATTTGAAGCATCCTCTTGGTCAGTTGTACAGTCAATGTCCGAAAAGATGAATGCATGTCTTTTACTGCCCTTAAGGTCTCAAATCGCCATAGGCGCATCCGAAAAGGCTCTGAATGCCTGCTAGTACACTTATTAGGCGTATCAGTGCTCGTACTGTGACAAGAGACAATGGGTGCACGCGTGTATAATTAAGGAATACATACTGCGTACTGTGACAATTGCCCCTTTCCATAGTTGTTAAGCTTCACTGCAATACTTCACGTATGCTTCACCGTGAAATACTGCTGTATTGAGGCGAAGCTTAATTTCGGAAACCGGCATAATGCAGCGTGCCGTGCTTTCTGAGCCTCAAAGCCATTGGCGAGTATTATAAAAGCTAAGTCGGCGCCATTGCTAACAGCAGCTAATCGCTAACAGTAGTGAACACCAAAGTAGCTAAGCCTAGCATTGCCGCAGTGGTGGCTACACGCTATGCTGCGGGTGCCAGCAGATCTGCGTGCAAAAGCGGCGGTTCGAGGTGGCGAGATAATCAAAATGGCGGAGGTGGTGGCTTTGATTATTGCCGTTTCAGACATGCGGTCACGGCAAAAAGTCAGGAAAATCCGACAGCGAAGGGTTCTTGCGTCCGAAATTTCATATGTACTTATTCATTGACTCTATGGTGTACATGTTGGTGCCGCGAAGCTGGCCGAATTATCAGGCATGTCCCGAAAATCGGGCGTCCGGAAAATCGGTCGTTGCTTGTACACTGGAAACTCCTCCAGCCGATGACACTGCGTCAAAGACGATCCGTTACAATTCCTCTCTGTTAATTGAGCCAAGATTAGCACGACTTTCGTTCCCTTTCAATAAAATTATGGCTAATTTTCCCTGATAGAAGCACAAATTCCCCAAGTTTTCCCTGCGTACTTCCAGACTATTCAACATCCCTGAGAATTCCCGGTTTTCCCGGTTGGTAGACACCCTGCTGAAGGTTTCTCTTGTTAGGTTTGGACGCGTAGGTGGAGGGTTTTTATTTGTCTGAGAGGGGGCTGGGGCCCGACCAGCTTTCTGAACCCCATATATATATATATTTATATATATGTTTTTCTTGCACTTGAAGAAACTTCGTGTGACCTCGAAGAACTCAGCGTTGAAGTGATGGTGTTATACGAGTATACACAAGACCTCATAGTAGGAGACAGTTCAATTTCACAGCCTGAGTCCTCTCGGTGGTGTAATCTTCCTTCATGTAATTGTCACATAATTGGCTATCAGTAATACTGCTTCGCCTTTCCGGCAAAACTGCAGCGTCTCTCTCTATCTTTATCCGTGAGTTCAAGTATAAGTGTTGCTGCACATGACTGCTGTTCATTCTGATTTCGAGTGAATCCGACTTGGCCTCATTTCGATTACTGAGTGAATTATAGTGCTCCCCAACTATCATGTACCAAGACTTAAAAAAGAAAGAGCAGTTGCATTACTAGAAGAAAACCTAGTGCAGATTGTTTCCAATACAGTGGAATAGCCGCCAGTTTTTCCTTCATTACCGAGATTTCATTCGGTAATCGCAATTAATTATCTAATTCGAGAAGTACTGTCCTAATTATGAAAGTGTCAATGAGGCATTTGCAGGCACAGCCAAGGTACATCTAACTGCGGTATTTTCAGCAACCTACTAATCGCACACTAATTTTTTCCGAGTGCTAAAGAAACCCCACGAAAATACCATGCGACTGCGCTCCCACCCACATCATAAAGCAGCGCCCTCAAATAAGCTGATTGAAAGTAACCGCATTGCCTGTCGCAAACTCGAAGAGACAGCACATGACCTTGATTATGGTACGGAAGGAGCACCAACAGCAGGTTTCACAGTTTCAGAGCTATTCCTTCCTCTCATTTCTAAGTCCCACTTATTATCAGTCTCCAAAGGCCGACTGATCACACTGATAACAAAAGCCCTTGATAACGCGACTGAAGCACCACTCTGACCACGCACGGAATGCGAAAAGTAATGTAATAAACATAGAATGTTTCAAAATCCCGGCTTTTCTCGCACCGCATCAAAACAGTGCGCACGTAGTTATATTTTGCACCAGAAACTTGATTCGGACTACAGCCAAATTAAAGTTACCGTTTTATTTTTCATGAAAGTGTGTACATGCTGCAAACAGGTTCATGTCAAAAAATAAAAGCGAAATAAACAGACCGGGAAACAACCAACGTGTACAGAAAAGGCAAAACCGATGTGTTCAAGAAAGTAAATACACCACTTCTAAATGAGCCGAATTGGCAATGAGAATGCTTGAAAAAAAAAAAAAAAATCATTGTGCCCTTATTATCTATGAATTCGTAGGCTCCGTTAAACACCAGCCTAGAGGTCGTGTTCAGATAGGTCTCTTTTTGCAGCTATGAAGTACTGTCTCCGTTTTATCACATCTTCAGTGGCTTTAATGATGACCGATGCCGAAATTCTACGGCAGGCATCTAGCTGTTATCCTTGCCTTGAACTAATCTGATGTCCGTCTCGATCATGTACAGCACGATCTTTCACATAATCCCAAAGAAAGAAATCGAGTGGAGAGTGGTCAGGTGACCAAGCCGGCCAATTTACAGGCCCGTACTTTCCAATCTATTGTGCATGAAAAGTCGCATCCAGCCAGTTTCATGCTTGGCTGATGCTGTGTGCGGGTGCCCCCTCTTGCTGATACCTCAGAAGTGGAAGACGTGACAGTGGGACATCGCTGAGAAACTCATCAACCACTCCAACGATTTCGTTCACATAACGCTGTCCAGTCAGCGTATGATCGAAGATGGGACCAATTATAGCACCAGCGTAAATTCCGAACCACACATTGACCAACCACTGGTACTGGTGCCGATTGCACTTTACCCAGTGTAGATTGGAGTCCCTCCAATAGCGTGTATTATGCAAATTTATCGAGGCGTTTCTGTGAAAATTGGCTTCATCTGTGTACACGATGCTGCTCAAAAAGTCTGGTGACTCATTGGGTTTTGGGAGAACCCAATTTGAGAAATCTAGACGATTCTTCAGGTCCCTATCTTCTAAGCATTGGTGCTGGTTAAGGTGATATGGGTGAAGGCCGCCATTTCCAGTCATCCAAACTGATGACTTGGAAATTTGTACACGGGCGGCCATGTCCCGCACGCTAGCATGAAGATTTGAGGCCATAAATGCTAGATCCGTGTGTAGGCTAGGACTCAAAGATGGAGTCCTCCTCCGCCGTTTCTTGAAGCTGCCGGCTTGTCCGAGGTTTTCCTAATTTCTGATGATAGTCGATGCGTTTGGTCTACCACCACACTTCTATACTTCTATATATATTTGCGGCCCTCCTCTTGTTGCCATTTGCAGATCCCAAGGCAAGGATCATGTTTACCTTCTGCTCAAAGACATGGCAACTGGGATGAAACAAAAACACTCCTTTAAACTTTTGCACTGGTGTTGTCAATTCGCTATTGTGGTCATAGGTTTTGTGGAAAAAAAAAAGAGAAAGAAGAGCAACATTATTGCACTTTATCTATGTTAAGACAACAGCTCGATCACGATGTTTTTCTTTATTTCCTTTATTTCATTCTGGATAACTCGGAGGGAGCCTATTCGAAAGTGCTGCTTTACGATCTGGGTGGATGTGCAGTCACATGGTATCTACATATTTCACGAGGTTTACTTATCAGTCGGAAAAAAAATTAGTATGCAATTAGTACGTCGCTGAAAATACCGCAGTTAGATGCCCTTGGCTGTGCCTTCAAATGCCTTATTGATACTTTGATAACTAGGATAGTATGTCTTGAGTTAGATAATTAATTACAATTACCTAATAAATCTCAGTAACAAAAAAATTACTGGCAGCTACTCCACTGTACTGTAAACAATATGCACTAGGTTTTTTTCGAATAATGCATTGCTCTTTTTTAAAATCTTGGTGCATGATAGTTAATTGGGATACCCTGCATTTATTTATGACCTTTTCATGCAACTGACAATGTTTCCATCCCTAATAAATGTTGTAAATTATTAGAAATGTTTTTTTTCATGAGTCGTTCGCGTTTCTTACTGGAAAGAGAAGCAATACTGAGACACACAACATTCACATGCCACTGATGAAATACTCATACAACATACAGCAACATATTCATTCTCTAGGTATAGGCCATCTTATACTTTTAGAAATAAGTTTTAACTGGTTACCGCCTTCTCTTTCAAAAATATAATAAACGTTGTCCTGCGTGTATATTGTAATTATATTTATATATGCATGGGTGTTTACAGTGGAAGTTTAAAACATTGTTGAAGTGAGAAAATATAGATGAGGCAGCCGCCGCTAGTGCGTCTAATGTGCATGTTGTGCTACTGTAAGGATTTGCCGAAATAAAGTGAATGTATGAATTAAAAGCTGTGTACGTGCACGCCAACAACAATGCAGTAAGCTATTAGCTCTAGTAAAATTTCAAGTGAAAACATGGAGGAGAGTCAAAAGAGACCTCGAATGATGTGGGTGACAAAGCTCTGGTACTGACGTTTTAGGGGTGGGGGGGGCTCGAGCCCCGGAGCCCCCCCAATAGTCAGCGCCTATGCTTGGACGCGTTAGAAATGAGAAGCGTTCTCGAAAACTTCTGCCATTTGAGCGGCCCAAGACGAGGCGAAAGCCGTTTACACAATCATTTGCTACGAATGAAGTGAATTGTACAGAAACAACACCAAATTCAGTTCGAAGCAGGTGGCCGGGACCACCGCCATGTTTTACGTAAAGTATGTAACCCACACAAAGATGCTAATGGTAAATCTGAGAAATAGCATGCGTACGCTGAACAGTATGGGTTGTTTAGCACTCTGCGCATGCGCATTTCGATCCCGCTATTACGCTGAACTGAAACTGTCTAAAAATGAGGTTTTCACACCTAAAACATATAGCTAATTGATTGAAAAAGCTTTAGAAGGGTCTTAAATGTAGTAAAGTTTGAAAATAAACCATAAAAAATAAAGAACTCACTTTTGGTCAAATAATAAAACACTTAAGGCGTTAAATGTCCAGAATGTTGACAACAGATACAACATTAGTGCCCCAATTCATAGGACAAAGTACTAGCAGTCAATCTTTTGTCCCCCAAGAACAGCTGACTGGTACCACTTGTCCACATCCACGTCTCCATTCAAGATGCTAGCATGTTCAAGTCTGCAATATATAACGACTTTTCCTTGTACTAAACAGGTGTTAGCTTATGTCAATTTCTGATTTTGTATTTCTTTGCCCATTCACTTCTGTAATGCCTGAATGGTCTGAAAGTAAATAAAATGAAATAAAAAATATATATGAACTGAATGTTGTGCAAAAATATTCATAAACTTGAGCCTTTTTTTTAAAGTACCTGAGCTTGCATTTGTTCTATATGAATGGCCTCGCTAGAATCCAAGCAAATACATGAAACTTTAGCACATCTAGACAACGCCATCAAAGCTGGTATTTCTACAACAAAGCTCAATCCAACCCACATCTATGGCTTTGTATGAACAAATTTACAAGCACTTTTTTGTTTGCTTCCGGCTAATAATACAATGCAATTTACACACATTAAATCTGCAAGACAATCATATAATGTTAGCCAATGATTTTTCACAATAATCCACATCATGCGTCATTAGCACCACCAGAGTCCAATGCTTTGAAGGACTCTGGTACCACACATGAACTATATATGGTGCCTTCTATTCCACAGTCTCTTATTCAATGTGCCAGCGGCGCCTTTGGTGGCAGCGAAGATTTGAGATTCAGTTTCACTGATCAGACAGCCTTTACAACGGTGATTTCAACTGCCGGAGATGCTGCCAACAAAAGTATGTAGTAAGACAAGATGCAACATAGGTTACAGAGAAATACTACGTAAATGTTTGTAGACCACATACCTTTTCTCCACAATGTTAGCCCATGAATGTTCTAGGCGTTCATGAAGATCCCAGAAGTTGCCAATTTCTTTCCTGGTGAGGAATGAATAGCACTTATTACCTTGAGTGCCATAACATGCCTAAACATGAACGAAGTCTACAAGCCAAAGTCAATGAACAAATACTCTCAAAAGTTTCACCCCTCTGAAGGCATGCCCATCTAACTAAAAGAAAAGAAAGTCACATTGTCAAGCTTGCGGAGGCAAAGAAAAAAAAAGGCAGAAGAGGTGGGAGAGCATGTACTTCAGCATTATGCTTAACATGCTGGAGATAACAGCTGAACTTCTGTGGAAAAAGTAATGCTGAAATATATGCTGACTTGTACCCATGCCACATGGGCACAATAAAATGAAATTCGTTCGTTAACGCCTTAAGTTTCCTAATAACATTTTTTGGGGGGCAAAGCTGCCACACGTCCGAATTTAATGACATTTGAAGCGGTGATGTCGATGACAGCACCTTCTGAAGTGAGCAATCTTAAGGTACCAAATAAAAAGTAAACATGCATCTACAAGTTTACTTTCGGCCTAATGAATAGTGAATCAAAAACAAGCATACCATAGTACTGTTAGCTTGCGTTAGTTGCTGTCTTTTACAACATTGCAACTGACTATAGCAACTTCAGGTATTCCAAGTGAAATCTGAAGCCCAAAATCAAAATGGTGCTTGGCCCATCGAAGCCGTTCCAACACTGACCCAAGGAAGTTCTACTACTAGTCGCAGGAGTGTTCTAGTTGAAAGTTATGTATAAAATATTTTTTACATGGTAGAGGCTGTTTCAAATACTTCAATTATACTGCAGTGCGCAAGCTATGGAGCTAAGGGTATGCATTTCTCAGTCAAATAAGTTCTGGTGAACGCATTAGATAACGAATGACAATAAAGCAAATGGTATTAGGTTTGTCTATGTGACATCATGCAAATATCATTAAAAGTTAAGGCATTAGCAAGTCAATGTTATTTTCTGTGCCCGTGTGGCATGGGTATAAACACAACCAACACTATTCATAAATGTAAAGCTAGCTTTCCTACGAGGCAGTTAGCCCAACTAATGGCGGCACAGCCATTTTTACAAAGAGCATGTACAAGCAGAGCTTGTATTAAGACATGGGAAATGTAGACGTGACTCTTGTGATGAAACCATGAGCAAAGACAAGCCCCAGCATGTGCAGCTAGAACTTCATCATCATTTGAACGACGACCTGTGCTGCCATTAGTCAGGCAGATGTGCAGTGCAGAGAAGCATACTTGCAAATTAGGAAAAGGGCTATTGCTTATTGGGGAGAGGCTTCCACCCATGTTTAATGTGCACTGGAATCTGTATACATTGCATGGAGGGCAGGCTACAACACATTTTACCGTGCTAAGCAGGTATGCGGTTAGAGCCTAACTACCATGGTTAATGTCATGTAACATTAAATACATTTACTGTGGCAACTCAGTTCAGTGGAATCCCGCAAGGTGAAGGAAGTATGATTCGTTATACAAGTGCTGTCCTGGGTGTGAGCTATTTGGAAAGGCAGCAGCTGTAACCACGATAAGCAAAGTATCATGAAAGGGAAAAATTGTCATCCATCCGAATGCAGCATGATTCCTACAAAGGACTTTTCCTTTGAGACTGCAAAAAAATTTCCCTACGAATATTTCAATTCCATACATTCATTGTAGGTGAATGGGAGTAAAAATTTTTGTTGAGCGTTTTGATCTGAAGTTCTGACACATAGTTGATACAAATAAAGTCAATATGCCTGTGTTGAAAGAAACGTGTGCAACTTATACTGAAAATATGTAATTGACACAACAAACTTCCATATGTGACAAGGCCACCAAAAGGTTAGGCAGGATCCAACCCTAGGGAAAGTTCCAATACAAGAATCCTATCGGTCCTATATGACATACATAGGTCTGATAGGAAAACCTACAGGTCCCATAGCAAAACTGTACAGGTCCCATCAAAATGTTTGCCAGTCCCATATCAAGGAAATACAATGTTCTCTAAGACAAATAAAATGCTTTATGATTTCCAATTGAAGCTATAGAAGTAGTGAGATAAACTAGTATTGGTCAAACAAAATCCTTTATTGGTCCCAATAGATGCAACAGAAGCAGTGATCATGATATAAACTTGTATTGATAGTATTGCTTGGCAAGAAGCTGGCAAAGCAGAAGCGCCAAACATAGAGAACAATGGCGCGGAAGGTGTAGCTTTGATAAAGGAATTTTGTGTTCCAAGCTGTATATTTGTTGCACTGAAGATATTTAGCTACCGTTAGTTGTTCACTGCCTAATTTCGTAGACATCAGAGCTGGCTGCCAGCACATCTGTAGGGGTAGTGCAATTGGCTTACAGGCCATGATTTGTTATGTAAGTGCTGTCCTGGGTGTGAGCTATTTGCAAAGGCAGAAACCACGATAAGCAAAGACCGAGAGTGCACTTAGAAAGCTTTGCTTTAAAATGAAAAATTAATGCACCCTCGTAGGGAGCAAACCACTTCGGTACACAGCGCTCCTATGAACAAAAATACACTTGTCAGCTTTATTGGTGTATCAGGTTTATTGTTTCATAATGAAACAAGGTTAAACCTATTGAAACCAATAAAAAATTTCTAGTTGAACTTTTCCTGGGGCTGCTGGGTTAAAAACCGTGCTTCACGTGATCTCTATAGTGCATTCACCAAGGCGCATCTGTGGTCTCAGGGGGGAGAAAAATGAGGGGTCAGGGTCAAAGCTGGCTTTGGAGCCGTTGACTGCCGAGTGCAAGTTTAAACTAATCCAAAGTAAGATAATCGTGAATATGTTAGCTAAAACAACAATTTCGTATGGTGTGACTCTTTTGATGTGTAAGCTACACAAGTCTAACTATGTATACGTAGTGCGACCGGTAAGTAAAGAAAATATAACATTCTTGTGAAAAGGATTGATGATCCTTGACCACTATCAATGGTGACTCGTGGTCACCATTGCACTGACTGTCATGCACTGACAGCCACGACGTGAATGAGTAGCGCTGCTGAGGTAAGAAGTTGGAACCCAAATCTACCTAATCATCACTGTCAAACATACAGAATATTTTTCAGAAAATGCATTTGATTTCATTTCACTTTCTGTACTAAATCTCCCGTCCTGACAACCATTGCTTCAAGAACCTGAAGATTGCTCAAAGCAATCAGGTGCTTGCAGCAAAAGGTGAAAACGAACGCCCCCTAGACGCATAACTGTTTTACCAAATGCGAAGCCACGACTTTCCCGCATACCATGGGCAACAGTACCGCTTATATTAATTTTCTTTTGCTATTAGTACTTTCAGTAAAATCATCAATTATTCCATTCACGCTTCAAGCGGTGTTACTTTAAAATTTCACATAAGAATAGCAAAAGTTGTCTGTGCATTTCTGTATTATATACATCTAAAACAAAAACGACGATCAACAATTTTGTATATTACTGTATGTTGCGATGTACCAACAGTGCGACTGACCGCTGGTTTTAATTACCTTCAACAATATACAAATACAAGCAAATATATGTCACATGAGTACTTTAGAGCGTGATTGACAAATTACCACTAATTTGAAACTGTATGCTTCGAGCGCTGTTGAAGATGCAAGATTCCCCAACGTGCCTTAGTGGCTGCAAGAAACCATGGTCCATAGCCAGGCCTTTCGGTACAGGCCTCCACCTTTGCCCCGCATCTCAGCTTTCCCAGGTTAAGAGATTATCACATCCGACAGAGTATGCTTGCAAAAATAAAATGCTCATGCACACATTCACGAACTATGCAATAACGCCAAGGCAAAATTTAATCGTGATATATTACTGGGCACAAAGGTCCACATACGAGACCGCCAAATCGTATCAAACACTAAAATGAAAACCACCACGAACGATTGAAGTTAGCACATAAAAGCGAAATGAAGAGGAAAACACGAAGCAAACCAGCACACATTAGAAGAAAGAAAAAACTTGCCCATTACGCGCAGTTACATGAAAAGGAAACATGCTTTTCAGGCGAAAAAAATTTCATGTCTCACATCTGGGGGCCTCCAACGTCGGCCGCATCAGTAGCCGCCTCCATGTCCTATCTCAATATATTTACACTTTCCTGATTGCACGATTGGTCGAGGTGGTGAGTCAAATAGTAAACGAGTTTCGTAGAGTTCAACTGCGTGATATCTTAACAAATAGCTTTCAGTTTTGTTAATACAAGTGATTCGTACAGGAGTACGCCTGAAGCGCTCAGTTCAGCCAGCTGTCTGATTACGCGCCAGATATTTCGCGCCAAAACCAACGCGTCCTTGTTTCTTTGTTGCCAGATGCCGTAAGTGAATTTGGAGACTGCACAGCCCTCTAATGCAGATTGTAGGAACCACCGATGCAGCGAAAACTAGCTTTTGTCAACTAAAACCAAATTTGACGTTTTTATTATCCACTTTATTTTTTCTGGCGAGCTGTCATTTTGCCGAGAATATGCATGCAATGGTATTTAAGAGCAGAATTTGTATTTCCTGAACAGTTTGCTCCCGCCAACGCGCCAACAAAACGAACCTCGACGCCGCGCGCTCCGTGCGTGTGGAATCTGGTGCTAGCCGCACTGGCAACCGTTCCGCGATCCGGGCGTCCTTTCGAACGCCGCCTTGTTCTCTGCTCACCGCGGCCAGTTTGAGTGGTCCAAAGAGCTGGGGGGCAACATGCTCGCCAACTCTAACCACCGATAATCCTTTTGACGCACGGGGGGCAGGGCTTCCATCATCTGGCCGGCTCTGGCTACTTCTACGAAAGGTAAACGGCGCAAGCAACCGGTATACCCAAGCAACCTAGCGCGCCTTTCCCATGTGCGTTGTTCGTTGACCAAAGCCCGCATCTACTTCTCCAGTAGAAAATATTGCTTACGTTTCTTCGGAGACGCATGGTCGCACGTTAAACGTTGTCCCTTGTGAGTTGTGGAGTTGAGCTTTTTAATTTCACCTTAGCCTGGATTCGGGGTACCTTGTATGGCACCCGCCCTTTAAAGCTGACCGCACACGTAGCCGCGTTAAATGATTAGTGCCTTTAATGATATTGGCTTGGATTCCTATTCATTCACCATTGTGGACATCAAATGTGAACTAATTAGATAAGAGGTGGGTTTAACTTCATTGTAATTTCTGTGTAAACTCTAGCTGCATGCGAATCTGGCTTGAAGTGCACCGGCCAGCTCTCTCAAGGTGCGAGAAGACGATCCTGTGCTTAATGTTTGAGTTTACGCGAGCGTTAAGGATAGCACATTCAGAGTACAGCCACACATTAGATAGTATCGGCTCCCCCTCTCCTCAATTATCTGCATTTGTTTCACAACCCCAATACTACTATTGTGGTTATTCTGTAAAAAATAAGAAAAAAAAGTTACCGGGATAGTTATAATGCACGCATTCAACAAAATCATTGTGGGTCATGTGTAGTTTGGGTGTACCCGCCGGCCTTTTTCATTTAAGAATTCCATTAAACTCGTTCGCACATTTGTGGTCGCAGGCTCACAACTGTGTAGAATATTCGATCTGACTTGGTTTTGCTCGGAATTGTTATAATGACACAGTTTCTCTATATGACTTGGAAAAACAATAGCTACAGAATCAGAATAAGATTTTTTTGCTAATTACTTTTCATCATTAGAATTACAGTTGCTCTATTTGTGGTGGAACATCCTTCATTCAGTGCTGCATGAATAGACAACTTATGGCGATATTGTTGTGCTGTATGTTGGAATATCTTGTTGACACGCAATTATATGTATCACACTTACAAAGAAGGTTCAAACAAAATAGAAGGGTCACAGGAAAATCCAGATCAACAGCAGGCAAACAGGGGAAGCCTCAGCCTAAAGCCAATGTTTTGATGATTGTCTACTTGAGGGCAAAAACTGCTTTCCTGCTTCAACAACTGCTTGTCAAAGGTGAGGAAGAAAGAGTATGGTGAGGAGTGGGAAAATTGGAATGTTTGGCTTTGTATTAGAATGGAGGAGATACTTGCTTATTTTGTGATGCCCCTTTTTTTGCCCTTCCTACCCACTTAGGCTCCTTGAGAGAGGACTATAACCTTACCAAGAAAAGCAATTGTTTTTCTGAAGTCCTTGTGAAAACATTAGTTCCAGGCTTCCCTTGTTCATTCACTCTTTATCAACACACAAAGGACAAGTCACGTCTATACTTGCATTATTTTTACTTTCTTGTTATGAAACTTCTCAAGTGGTTGCTTCAAGGTACAACGCAAAATTTTAGCAAGCTTTTAACTCATTCACACACACAAAAAAAATTCTCTCTCCTGCTGGAGCTAAAACAAATTTTCACCCACTTTGGACTAGGGGCGTGCGAATATTCAAACTTTCGAATAATGAATTGAACAGTGTCCTATTCAATTTGGTCTTCAAATCAAATAGTCAGTATTTGTTAATGCTAATACTTTTTGAATACTTTTAGAATACTTCAAAACGTCAACTGCTCCCAAATAAACGTAAAAGTGGAGTAAAATTATGGTGCATTTTCAGCCTCGTGGGCTTGGTATAGACATAATACATGAGAACTTGCTTAGTGGAGCTGGCTACATCACCTAGGTAGCCATACTTTACAGGCTGTACAGCAATCGTTCACAATCTCTGAAGAGCCCTGTGCATGTGAAGAAACTTGTCTGTTCCTAATGCTCAATTTGTGTTTTTAATAAACAGTGCTTCATAACATACTGTGTAATGACAGAAACTTGCTAATTTTAATACTGGGATGTGAACATTGTTTTATATTAGTCGTGATAGTGGCTGTTCATTATTCGATTTGGTCTCAACAATCGCTATTTGCACACCCCCATTTTTGAAAGTTGTATTTCAGATATAAAGCATCGTAAAAGTTATGTATTTCATTATCGTACTTCAGTATGAGGAAACAGCATGCAAAATTTATTTTAAAATGCATGCCTGTGTGTAGTTTTACTTATGGGTACTCCCACAAGAAGTTATGCGAGACCAAATTTTAGGAAAAACAAACATAAAATTTTACAATTGCCTTGTGAATATGAAAGCCAAGTCCTATTTACCTTGAATTTATCATGGTCATAACAAGTCCCTTCCTTATATACAATGAGCCCTCCTTTTTTTTTTTACTCATTTTAACCCTTTAAGGGCAGGAATAAAACTGAAAAAAAAACTTGAAAAAAATCTGCCATTTGTTAAGAACAATTCAGATTTGTTAAAAAGCACATTACATCCACGCATGTAATTTACATTAAAAGAGAGTTTATTAAAAAAAAATTATAATGTAACAGAAGGTGCACTTCACTGCACAACATGTCCATTTTTTAACTGCTGTTTTGTTAGCAGAGAAAGCTGTTTTTCACAAAAGAGCAAATGAAATATTGTTCACAAACAGAGAAGGCTTTTTTATGAATAAAATAAACTGCCAACTGCTGCCATCTCAGTCTGTGGAAGTTTCTTCTTTCTGTCTCTCTCTCTCTTTTTCATAGAGCACACTGAAACATTGTATTGCACACAAAGCCACTCTGCAGACAGGGCACCATGTTCTTGTTTTATTGCAGCAGTGTTTAGCCTTTGTGCAGACGCTGCAGTGTTTAGCTGGCTTCCTCTTTTTCTCCATTGCAGACAAGTGTTCTGGGAAGTGTCATGCACAGGGCATAGATTATGTGTGCAGCACTGTTTTCCTTTCTGTCATCAGAGCTAAGATACAGAACCCATGACTCGCTAGTCCTTTGAGCCCAGTTCATTCCTTGCAGTTCAAGACGATGAAATTTAAGAAAGCACACCTTTCATTTTTCTGTCAGCACCGTGCATTAAATTACTGATGCTTTTCTTACTAGGGCTGCTGTACTGAAGAGAGACGTAACTGGTGCGGTAAAAAAAAGAGAGAGAGTTTCACCCATACAGTTTATCTTTGGCAGATGTCTTGTGCCATCAGCCAAACGTAGTTGGATGAGCTGGACTCATCTTCCATCTGTAAAGGGTTAAAATTCTCCTTACTTGCGCATTTGTTTCAAGTCACTGGCTGACTGATGGGATACATTCTTTACACGGTAATAGTCTACACTGAGGCATTCCGTACCTTGAGGAATACAGCCAGCATACACTAATCTTGCTATTTTGGCAGGTATTAAATTCAGAACAGATAAACTAGGCAGTTTGCGCAGCGGCAGCAGAAAGCTATAGCAATAGAAGGACATTAAACCAATAAAGCATCAAACATTCAGTCTCCTCGTGGCAGTTTACATCATTAAATGTATAGCCTTGTGTCAGTTTACTAGTTATGAGAGGAGTCATTTTATCGCTTATAAGTATCCAGAGAAAGTGAAAGAGCAGCAAGGTAAAAGTGATACATGCCAGAGTGTGCAGCAGTGCTGTTTCTTTGTTCTAGTTATGAGTTGAGGTTCTTCTATGCAAGCAGCAGTTTTCCTAAACATATGTGCCTTTAAAAGATTGCTGGTAGGTTTATAAATAAGTGCAGTACCCGCCGTGGTTGCTCAGTGGCTATGGTGTTAGGCTGCTGAGCACGAGGCCGCGGGATCGAATCCCGACCACGGCGGCCGCATTTCGATGGGGGCGAAATGCAAAAACACCCGTGTGCTTAGATTTAGGTGCACGTTAAAGAACCCCAGGTGGTCGAAATTTCCGGAGTCCTCCACTACGGCGTGCCTCATAATCAGAAAGTGGTTTTGGCACGTAAAACCCCATAAAAAGAAATAAGTGCAGTGGTAACTGTAACAACGTCCTAGTTCTGATCTTAATAGTGTAAATTAAGTGTGTGGCAGGAAATGATATCAGTTTTATGCATGGGCCAGTGTAACGTAAACTATTCCAATCTGGTTTTATTCCAAATCGGCTATTAGCCTTCCGTGATAGATCAAAATGGCTCGGGGTATGCCCATATGGGCATGGTGCCTGCCCATATGGCCTCGACCCAAACCATTCTGACCTATCACGGAGTGCTAATGGCCGATTTGGTATAAAACCAGATTGGAATAGTTTCATGATATACCAGCAATGGGCTCATGTGCAGGTCATAGGACATGGCACCCCATTCACTGTCTAAGGTCTGTGCTAAAAAGTGAAATTTTGTTACTGCTTTTCATTGCTTGCAAGTGCAAAACTCTTCAGATAAGCATTTGTCACAGGAAATAATAATCTGAAATGGCTTGGCTGGTATGAATAACACATTGGCTGGTTTCTTATATTACCCAGTTGAAGACAAAACAATACTAAATGCAAATGTAACAAATAGTGGGTGCATAAATGCAAACGAGATGAGGTTATAACAAAGGATGATTTGTGAATTAGCATGTATTGTGTGTCATTGTAAACTGCATTCGTTGTGAGGAGATACAGCTCAAGCGACAAAAAATTCAAGGTATATGACGTAAGGCAGTTGTCATCTGTACATGCAGGAGTGTTTTGTCACAGCTGCTTTTTCTCATGCAGGCTTGCCATTTTTGTTAAACTTGTGTCCCTTGTCCTTTTTCACTGTTTAGGCAGCTGATTTAAGGCATGTTTAAGTATTGTGGCTTAGGATACAAAAAAGAACATGTGGAGGACAAAAGAAATTACACGGGGGAAAGTGCTGTAGTTTTGCCAGTGTAATGAGCAGTGCAGTGATATTACTGCCAAAGAAAATTTCTGGAGTTCTATGTTTATGCACTGATATAAAAAACCATGTGGAATTGCAAAATAAGGAAGGATGTCATGCTTTGATGTTTGATATATTTTGTAGATTTTGTGAATTACAGGCTAGCAGGGTGTGGGAAGCAGTGTTATATGTAATGTGGCAGCTTGCCAACATATTCAGAAGTCAAGGCACTGTATTGCTCTTGGCAGGTCAGGACTGCAAAGCTGCTGCCTTGGAGAATATCCAATTCTTTGTTCTAGTAGTTGCCAGTAAACTAAATTTTTTTCTGTAGAACCAAAGCATTTTATTACATTAACCCTTTTGTTTTATTGAAAGACTACCCAACTATGTGTTTGCAATTAATGTATTTGTAAAAGCTAGAGAATGTCTGGAAACACATAATCATTAACGCAATTCTCATTATTCTTTCAATACCCCCCTACATTTCATTAAACTCAGTACCTTGTGCCAGGTAGCTATATTGAGTAGCTTTACTTTGATTTGACTGCTGGTTTCAAAGTTTTAAAAAAAGTGTGCATTCTCCTATGAGAATTTAGGGAGATATGTGTGCTCATTTATAGCAGAGAAAGAAATTTGAAGAAGGAACCATGAATTCACCCTCCAAGAATGGCTCACCCCTCTGCGATGGAGAATTAGAGCTGTCGCCGATTGATGGTCTGACAAGAAATCTTACGGACATGGCATGGAGGCAAGTTCTCTGGGAATACAAGATGCAAGCTTTCTGCACTATAAACTTTCTTTAATAAATCTGGTTATGTTTCAAGAGCATGCTGCAGGCAGTTTTGCACATTTAGTTTGTTGCATTTCTCATGCTTGTACTCTTTCTGTCTGTTTTCTCTTTTCCCTGTTAGCTGGCCAGGGCAATCTGCCATCAGCCTACACCTCTCTGCACTTGCTTGTAAATAAGTTCTCTCTTCTGTCTGCATGCTGGGTTGCTTCTCTATTGAATGGGTCTATTAGCTTTGCACATGCTTAATGCATTGTTGCTGACCTTGATTTGAGTTTCGCTTCATGTTTCTTCGCAGCCCTGCAACATCAACACAAACACCACTGTCATCACGTCTGGCTGGCGAGGGTGCCAGCTTTGCCCTACCGTTGCCAAAATTTCCAGCTGGTATGCATTCCTTAGTTAGAACAGGCCATTGGCTAGCATCTGTGTTCTCTGATGCACAATGCCATGTCGTGACTTATGAATGTAATTCTAGTTTTTTTCTGTTACTGGTAGCACTAACTTTTATAGAAATATTGCTTTTTTATAATGTTATATCAACCATTCCTGGTGTGCAACAATTTACTAAATGTTGTAAGGAGCTATATGGTTTATGCTTTAACTACGTTTAACTTCAGATGAATATGTGCAAGCTGTGTTTTTTAAAGATTGTAAATAAAAGAAATTGCCTTTGGTAGAAAATGTAAATCTGCCTCTTTGGGAAGTGGAAGACACTAGCTGAATGGCAAATCACAGGGCTTGTAATTAAAATTTTGCTAATTAGCATTTTAATTAGTTGAATTACAGTGCATCTTGCATTTGTGGATTTGAAGTTCTCTGTGATGGAGCCACATATGCAGTAGACAGTCTGAGACCAGCACCAGTTTGAAGATATCTTTGAAATGTCTGTCAGATGCAATGGTGTTCTACATATTTTCCCAAATAGTTGCCTCGTCGCTAGGCGCTCTGGGATGGCCACAAGTATGATGTAACCTTTATGTTTGCGCACTACAAAAAGAAGGGCGCCATGCCTTTATCATCGTGATCGACTTCAGGGCAGCAGACAGCTGCATGGAAGGAACCCCATTGAATTTTACCCCACATTTCGGGAACTGATGTTCTAAAACTAGTGCTAGTCTTGGGATCTCCAACAAATGTACTGTCGAGGACAGAATTGCCTAGGATGTGCGAGTGGTGACCAAGTTGAATAAACTAAGTGTAACTCCCCTCCTGGGGCGGTATTCTCAGACGATCACTTTCGCTTGACGTAGCACACAGCACATTGGATGATTCAAGCGATTTTGCTTGATGTCCCCTGGCCTCTTACCACTCACCTTCCCAGTTTGCTCTACGTGATCGTGGTGCTGTGCAGCACCATGGTTGCCAGATATGCGATTGCGGGACTGTGACCATGATCAAGATAACTGTCACGGTGCAGGTGCAAGTCAAAACAAAAAAAAACACAAGAAGAAAAGGTGTGGCTGGTAGCGCACCGGGCACGTGTCCTTCACAAAATTTCTCTATACGAGGGTGCCGCCTGTCCTGCCCCACTTCACCATTCCTCCCCCCGAAAAAATTCCTCGCTACGCCACAGGGCACAGCTAAAGGCACGCCCCACTTTCTTCGCATACGTGTGGTTTTTCTAGTTTACCTTTGCCATGAAATGCAGCATAAAGTTGCGCCGGTTTCTTATTTGTTTTTATACTTTGATTTCTCTAATCATTTCTATGGCGTAGCCTTTACAAAGGGACGCAGCACAAAAGAAAAGGCACCATGCCATTGTTACGTCACCAGGTCATTGACTTCAGGGAAACAGACTGCTATAGTGCTTCTGGAGCACCTTAATGGCTGAAAATTTATGGCGAATTTGTCGAAGCGTGGGTGATTTGCCGAATTCACCATTGCGTAACTTTAAAGTTTACAGTTACCTTGTCTAGTGTTTTTTGCATGCAGCTCAATCCTGCATCTGTGATGGCATATGCAAATCCTGTTGCTGGAGATAAATTGATTGAAACCAATATAATCAAGTAGACATTATCGTATACTTATGTCAAGGAGCCGCAAGCATGGTTTATGATAGCAGTGATAAAGCCCTGACCAAGCTCAATAAAAATGGGTGACAGATGGGCTCAGGAATGAAGGCAGTACCCGGGACCAACTTTTATTTAAAATGCCATCTCGCACCGCATTGCTTGGCAGACTTGATGTCGCAGGCGAGCTAGAAAAACTGAACAGAGGGGACTGTGCACGCATTTTTCAGCAGTCTCGATCCCGGCTAACAGCATGGATGCTTCCGGCAGATAGCACAGCGGTGCAATTTGGTCCCCACTCGTGGGTCCTGGGCACTTTTATCCCCAATGGTACATGCTTTAAGCACTGGCAACCTTCAACTCTACTAATTCCAATATGTACTTGTGAGTGCTATGTCTGCTACTGTCTGTTAAAAACTAGCCAAAGACGTCTTGAAGCAAAGGCTGACATTGTGACCTGCTCCTGGAAGCCGCTTTGTGTGATCCTAGTCTGGTTCCCATATAGGTCAGGGCTCTTGACTTTTTTAACTGGTAAAATATTTGATAAGTTTTGTAATTATATAGCTGCCAGATCTGTTGCTGGTGTATCTGTTAATAAGTTGCTTCAATGACCGGGAAAAAAATGGAGGGGAGGGGGGAGAGGGGTAAGCAGGGCAGTGGCTGTGATTGCATACTATTATTAATGCTTGAATGAACCTATCAGAACCCAGTACTTTGTCCATATAATCCTTGAGCTTTTGCATCATTGCCTTGCCCCCTGCTATGAAATGCAGGATGTGACTGTGCTCGTGCTCTTGTACATTCTGCACTTGTAACTTAAAATCTTACTGCAGGCAAAGGCCAGAAGCTTGTTTAATTTGTTTGCTGTTTCTGTCACATACTACAGTTAAACTGTAATTTTGATAAATACGCTATGCTAGCTACACAAAATCAGCTTGTGCAGTTCATGTGCTTCGGCTGACACAATTTTTCAAACAAATTAGTCACCAAAAATTAGTCACCAACAACATAATTAACAAAAACTTAATTTTCTTGCTATTGCGATTGTGCTGTATGTTTATACTAGAAACTATAAGACAATTGTATTTGAAGACAACTTCACTTTGATTCTCCTGATATTCATAATCAAATTTGAGGCTCATTCAGCTATTTTCACATAGGGGCATGAATCTCGAGACAAGCTCCCATTGTAACGTAGCTTACTGCTTGTGGCATATCGTTCGCATGCTGGGCTAAGCTGAAAACAGCTGTGCTCTTGCTATTAGCTGGTAAAAACAAGCAAACTGATGCTTCCCTTTTTCCTTATGGCTTGACTTCAAGATCCATGCCCCTGAATGGGAAGCCGACTGTCAAATTTGATGATGAATGTCTTGGGACAGAATCACTCTTAGAGAATTGAACAGTGAAGCCTTCGAATACGGGTGTCTTGATGTTTCAAATAAGAACATATACCATAATTATGAGCAAGAACATTAAGAAATTTTTGTTAATTTTGCATTTGGTGGTTAATTGTTCCTAAACACTGTCCGCCAAAGCGCACAAGTCTGTGCAGGCAGATTTTGCATTCCTAGCATTGCCTTTTTATTAAAATTACTCTAGTTTAACTTTAAATATAATGCATAAATGTTACATATATGTCTGTTGCATAATTTTCCACGTAACATTAAACTGAGTTGATAACTATTATGTTGATGCATCGTTTCTGTTTTGCCATGGTCACAAATGGTTTCCTTTGGCGGCAGGCGTGCAACTCATGTCTGGCTTTATTAAGAGGTTTCAATATATTTGTGTACTAGATGTACTCATAACATCTGTAACTTTTCTGTTTGCAGCGCGTATTATGAAAGAAGAGGAGCCCTCACCATCCCTACAATGTTGGTATGTGGTCCTCGCACTTTTTTTAAATTCATAGTATTGAAATCTGTCTAAAATAAGGAATTTAGTGCTTCGCGTGATGTCATAGCGATGTGTGATTTCACAGGTGACGTTGTAAGCACGTAACGTATTACCTTATTAGATAAAAGTGAACAGGCTGTGGGAACTCGTTAGATTCCATGGTTGGCGTGGCATGAAAGGGATTGCGCGAATGCCAGTAACGGCGAAACGCCTCAGTGCGCCGGTATCATGGTGCAGGATAAAACGAAACTTCATGCGGCGGTGCCGTGATGGGCGAACGCTCACTTGTGCGCCGTTGCGCATTCAATTGCTCGCAGTGCGGGAAATGCGAAATTCATTGGCGCACACTTTTCTCTAAGCCAATGTGTGAACCGTAGCGGTCGGAATCCCCGCGCCTATGTGAATGAAGCGCTCTGTGCATCCCGGACGACGAGCACTGACCTCGTGGTCAATGCTGGTCAGCGGCTGGCCCGGGAGGGACGACCGGTCGACCCGGCGGCGAGTGGGCCACGGTATCTGGCGCGACCCGCGGCCCCGTGACACGCTGCGGCGCGGACGCTTGCGCGGCCGGGCGCCAGATGGCGCGAGCGAACTACTTTCTCGGCATTGCCGCCGACGGACTTTGCGCTTCCCTTTGGGGCGGGGGATAAAAGTAGGTCGTCAGTGCGCGCGGCGCCGGGCGCTGGGAGCCGTGGCCGCAGAAGTGTGACGATGTCGTCCAAGTCGGCGCTGTTGCTCGGCCTCTTCGGTGTGGCCGGCACGCTGTGGTCGTTGAGTACCGCGGCGCTCCTGCTAGCCGCGGCTTACTTGGTCACGGGTGGCTGGCGCACACTGCGCCTGTTAGCGCGAACCGCGCCGCGCGATGTACTTGCAGCCATCGGCTACATGCGCCTCAACTGGTACATGCACAGGCGCGTGGCCGAAGACACGACTGTGGCGCGCGTGTTCGCGTCGCTAGCACGCCGGCAGCCGGACAAGCCTTGCCTGGTGACGGCGCAGCGCATCTGGACGTTCGCCCAAGTGCAAGACTACTCGGAGCGCGTAGCTTGCGCGCTTGCGGCTCTGGGATTGAGACCCGCCGACGAAGTAGCTTTGCTGACCGAGTCTCGGCCCGAGGCTGTCATGCTCTGGTTGGGCCTGTCCAAGTTGGGTGTCGTGTCAGCTCTCATCAACTACAATTTGAAGCAGGCCTCGCTTGCCCATTGTATCTCATGCGTGCGAAGTCGTGCTGTTGTCTTTACACGCGCGCTACTGGAACCGTTGCGCAACGCGCGACCCCTGATTGCAGAAAAGCTTGGCACCGAGCCGCTCTACGTCTGCCTCGACGCCGACGTGAAAGACCTGGGTGCGCCGGTGACCTGGCTGGAACCTCTACTGCAAGCTGCCGAGCCCAGTGCTCCACCGTACCGCGGCTGCATGGACGACCGACTGCTTTACATCTACACGTCCGGCACCACGGGCCTTCCCAAGGCTGCGATCATCAAGCAGCGGCGGTTCTTCAGCATGGCCAGTGCTGTGCGCCACATGATGCCCATGCGAGACGACGACGTTTTATACGTGTGCCTGCCCGTGTACCACGTGGCCGCCGGCGTGCTGGCGCTGTCCCAGACGCTCCTGTTCGGCAACACGGCCGTGCTGCGGCCACGCTTTTCGGCGTCCGCCTTTTGGGAAGACTGCGCGCGCTACGGCTGTACTGTGGCTCAATACATCGGTGAGACGTGTCGTTACCTGCTGGCGCAACCGCCCGGTCCGCAAGATCGTGCGCACCGTGTTCGCCTTATGTTCGGCAACGGGCTGCGGCCGCAGCTGTGGCGCCGGTTCGCCGAGCGCTTCGGACTGGCCGACCTGCGGGAAGTGTACGGTGCCACCGAGGGCAATGCCAACCTGGTGAACACTGACAACCGGCCGGGGGCCGTGGGCTTCTTCCCTGTGCTGTTCATGCTGTGGCCCGCGTTGGGCGAGCGCCTGCTACCCATCAAGCTGGTGCGCGTCGACGAGACGACTGGGCTTCCGTTGCGCGACAAGTTCGGCATCTGCCTCGCCTGCGGGCCCGGTCAGGTAGGAGAGCTCGTGGGCAAGGTCGAGCGCTCTCACATGCATCAGTTTGACGGCTACGTGAACAAAGAAGCGACGCAGAAGAAACTGTACCGCGACGTGTTTCGCAAGGGCGACATGGCGTTCGCCTCGGGGGACTTGCTGGTCACCGACGAGCTGGGCTACGTCTACTTCCGCGATCGGACGGGTGACACATTCCGCTGGAAGGGCGAGAACGTCTCCACAGCCGAAGTGGAAGGCGTGGCGGCACAGGTACTCGCGTTGAGCGACTGCGTCGCGTACGGCGTCTCTTTGCCGGGCACCGAGGGGCGTGCCGGCATGTTGGCTGTCCAGGACCCCGAACGTCGCACCGACCTGGACGCGCTGCTTGCTGCGTTGCGGCGCCAGCTGCCCGTTTATGCAGTGCCCCTCTTTGTGCGGCTCACGCGCGCTGTCGATACCACGTCCACGTACAAGCTGAAGAAGGGCGAGCTGCAGCGGCACGAGTACCATCTCGACCAGCTGGGCGGCGACCCGTGCTTCTTCTTGGACCAAGCCGCCGGCTGCTATGTGCCGCTCGACCGAGACCTGTATGATCGCCTGTGTGCCGGCGCATGTCGCCTCTAAAGTAGTGCACGGACTCGCCCGGAGCCGCACTCGGGGCCGCTGCTTCTGGCCGGCCGGCCGGATCATTCTGCCTTAACGTCTTTGTACACAACGCGTATTAGAATGCGCAATCTTTGTGTGTGTGTGTGTGTGTGTGTGTGTGTGTGTGTGTGTGTGTGTGTGTGTTTTACGCCAAAGTATGTTTATTGCGCGGGACCATGCGCGAGCGAGAGATGTTACCAATTCTGCCTGTTGATCGCTTATAAAGGCATGGACTATGCCCAAAAAATACGGAGAACTTGTCAATGCGTTAAACCACCTTGTACGCGAATAGTCTGGTGGTTGTGGTACAAGAGTGCTGCGGGCTGTTGCTTTAGCCCTGTGGAGAATTGGACATGGCACGAGGAAGTGCAGGTTATTGGAAGGCCACCCTCTTCCAGTGACTGCTATTTTCCTTGTGCCGCTCCTTACGCTTCTTTTCATGCTCCTTGTGCGTTGTGTGGCTTAGTTGACGGGCCCTTAAAATTCCGCCCCCGAAACCCGGTAGAAGCACACGTGGACTGCGCCGTCCAGCACAGTCGCGCGTTTGCAGTTGGGCCACTTTGAGAAGGAACCGTTCACGGCTTGGTGAACGCCCGTGTTCCGTGCATTGGAGGAAAGTTAAATATCCCCAGGTGGTCAAAATTAATCCGGAGTCCACCCACTACCGTGTGCTTTATAATCATATCCTGGTTTTGGCCCGTAGGACGAGATTTTTTTTTTTTTTTTGCCGCGGTTTCATTCTAAAAAGAGCTATGACGTGCGTTTTCTGTGGCATTCATGCACTATAGCGCCCGTCAAGCGATCGCCTGACGCAGCGGACGTAGCAAGTTCAAAACGACCGCTAGTTGGCCTTGCCTAGTTAACATATCTTTGTTCATGTCGACAGGTCAATCTCGCAAAAAAACTGAAATTTGTAATTTGCCGTTATTAAGTTTCGTTTAAGAAAGCAGCTGGTCAGACACGCGCTGTGTGCCGTGGCGTAACGCGGGAAGGCTGGCAGCTCGTACGCTTAAGCGTGATAACGTTTCTTCTGTTTTTCTTCTTCTTTTTTATTCATTACTTTTTGAAGTGGGAGCGTCGGCCTTCCTAGGTGACTTCGTAATCGGTGTGCAGGCCTTCTGTTTTCTAGAAGGTGCCGAGTCGACGCATTTGGTGAGCACACTGCTCGAGATTGTGCTTAACATTGAATTTGGTGAGCACACTGCTCGAGATTGTGCTTTACATTGAAAGTCCCAATTTGCTTGCTCTGTACTGCAGTCTTGAAGGGACTCTAAAGAGAAAAATAAATTCAGCTTTATTAAGCTAGCGTTCAGAAGTCCCGCACTTGTACCGTGAGAGGAGGCTATGTGAGGAGAGGATGCGAGGAAGAACGAGTTCCGCATTACGTCACTGATTCTGACAGCGTCTGTTCACGCCTGGTTCATCGGTAGCATTGACTGCATTCTTCTCCAAAGGAGTTAAACAGTTGACATAGCAAATTTTGAGGAGCTTTAATGCGCCACATCGACTAAAATTCGAGAAAATACTTTGAACTTAGTACACACTGACGTACCGTCGCGAAATCCAAAATAGTCGAGTTTGGCCTCTAGTTTCTCTTCTCGTAATCTACCTCGAACTGCGTTTTTAAAAAATACACTCGCAGTAGGAACTGTTTCTCGCGTGTCCCTTTGTCATGCCTAGAGTGCTCTGCACGTAATACGCCGACGAACGATTAGCTACCCCGGTGCTTTTAAGTGAATACTTGGGCGAGAACGCAGTGGCTGGAGTCGAGACCTACGTAGTCTTTTCACCTTGCCGCTGTTCGTTCCTTCCTGGGTCACAAAGGCACGGTTTGCCTTCTCGGGCTTTATGGTGTTTCAGCAGTGCTGTGACGGGCTGTCGCCATCTACTTAGTCCGACGCGCTAGCTCGAGTGACTTCGGGCTATTTAGCGTACGCGTAAATATAAAACGTGTTGTACGCTTGCTTGATCTGTTGCCGCAGCGAACTGGCAGAATGGAATATATTGTATAATTCTGAGCAATTTTTTTGTGATGTTTTATTATTATCATTATTCGCAACTTAGAAGCGTAGCGTTAAGTCGAGTGGTGCAATTGATGTAGCGCGCGTTCTTTCCCATTTTATGCGAAGCATACTACGAGGGCTCAACCCAGCTCCTCAGGCGCGGCGGTGACCATGAAATCACGTGACACCGTGACGTCACGACAGAGGAGAAGTGGCTTTGGCTCAACTCTTGCAAGACGGGCTGGGTGGGAATCGAACCAGGGTCTCCGGAGTGTGGGACGGAGACGCTACCACTGAGCCACGAGTACAACGCTTCAAAGCGGTACAAAAGCGCCTCTAGTGAATGCAGTGTTGCCTTAGAAACGCGCTGTTTCTAAGGCGTGCGTCTCTTGCTCAGGCGCACATTTCGTTGCCGCGCCGAACGCTGCTTTGCTCGACGCTCACCGCGTCCAATGCGGGGCGCGTAGTCGCTGCCCTGTAGCCCATTGTCTTACACCCCTTGGCGGGTCGACGGGAACGCTGTCGCGTTCCACTCTTGAAGGCGAAGAAGTAATGCATGAGTTGTTTCTTCGTCTAGCCGAACCAAATATAGCCAAGCAACAGCAGTTCACCAGGCTAAACAGTGGTTCAACAACTAAAATAAAGGCTAGTATGCTTCGCATCCTGGGCTTAACCTTACCTAAGCCACAGCCATTTTTTGTTCCTGTAATCAGCGGCACCAATTTGGGTTCCGACAAGCGTGCTACCTAAACAGCGAGAGAAAAGAAAAAGACGTTCAACTCACGATAGGTACGCATAATTTTAAGGGATCGCTGCACGTTAGGCGGCGTTTGTATCCAGGTTGCAATCTAGCGTCTGCGTCGCGGCCCAGGAGTTTTGCAGGCGATTCAGTAGGCGAGCAGCAGTGCAGGGCGTCCGCTGGCTGGCTTGCAGAATGCAACCGGGTGTTTAGTCATGAAACGCGGCGCACAAGCCGGTCAGTGGACAGGCGTTATTTCTATTTCCGACTCTCTCCGTCCACTTACCTTTTGCGCCACAAATATCGACAGCTGTGCGCCAACCAGGCCAACATCGTGCTTAGTAAGGCTTAGAATGTGCACATCCCCTTGCCTTTTTGCAACAAGGAGGCTGACGGCGCTTTCCCGAAGGCGCGCCGAATGAAGGTCCCGCTAGCCTCCGCTGTGTCCGCTCTCTCGCAGAAGTACATGTGGAGCGCTCCTCTTCTTGAAAGCTCCGAGACATGAGCTTGACAGTCGTTCGTCGATTGTGTGAGCAGCCCTTCGTTCGCGGCAGCGGTGCGGACCTCGTTGCTTGTGCGGCATCAGCAAAAAGCGCAAGGGTAGCGGCAGAGGAAAACGCACGCGTTCATTTATCTGGCGTGACGGGGTTTCTGCACATGTAAAATGACCTGTAAATAACATGACAAATGAAATGACATGTAAATAACCTCAAATGACTTCATGGAGTGGTAGTACTCTTCATTGGTGGTGTTACACCAGACGACCGCCGAGAACATTGACGCCAATCTCGCTTCTTAGGTTAAATCAACGCGCCACGCCTGAGGCATGTTGCACGGGCGTGTAACTTCGCGACAAAATGGAAGTCGTATTTCAAACGCCGATAAAAAAATGTCCTGCGTATAGTCGACTTATGTACCCTGCGCCATCTTGTCACTTATGTAACGTGTTATTTATTGGTAAGCTGGGATAATGCACTTGTAAAAATAGTATATGGATGGGACAAACAAGCACAAGTCCATCACGTGCTTGCTTTCGCACATGCTATCGCGCAGTGATGAATCGCGACTGGTTGTCGAGCGCACTTCCTTCGACGTAAAGTATGGGCTTGTTCATTTTCTTGTTTACTGAGGAACTGCCACTTGGCTCATTGTCTTTGACAGTACTTGAAAACTGCTGACGCGAATTTCACACGCACTGATGCACGCCAGTGCGCAGAACTCGTGCGTTTTTGTACTTGAGGACAACTACAATGCAGGAAAAGCTGCGGGGGCGGATTTATGCACGTGTTACCGTGCCAAGTGGTCCGGCAGCGTTTGACAGCGCTTCCGATCTCTCGGGACACGCTGAATCGACGCAACTTCAACGTGCTACGATTTCGCGTTTGCCCAGAGGCGGAAGGGAAAAGCCGCAAAATAAGTCAACACTCAGTCGTGTGTTTTGGCTTCTTTTGCTGTTGTAGATAAGGCGCTTGTTTCCGCTTCCCCAGCTTAAACTAACACGGATGAATATGTGGTGCTTCGTAGACAGTTGTCCGCGAGCGTAGATTTGCTGTCATTCTTCAGGCACGCACACTTACTGAGGTGGTGGTATCTTATTTCGTAGCTCGCAGTACCGTCGAACTAGCCATGCTCGCTTCTGTTGATGCTTGGGTACCATCGTATTTTAGTGGGACTTGTTGAGTGGGGCGCTATGCTTCCCAGTCTATGCGTGATCACGTGTATGGCGTTTTACATGCACGAGTCACACGCGAGCGATCCATGTGCGTGCGTGTGGTTTCTACTGGTTTTTAACTGAATGAGCACTGATTGCTCGTTCCATTCCACTGAGCATGTTGTAGTCACTTCCTGATTGGGGTTCCCTTTGCGCCCGGATCAGTTATTCATTTTGGTGCGTGGTCGTCTAAGTGGTCCGTTGTGATCCGCACCCGCTAGTGATAGCCACAGGCGCGCATGTTCATTTGACATACTGGTTCACCTGTATGATGTCTGAAAGAATTCGCATTTTCTTTTTTTGCGCAATCAGGGTGTGAAAACCAACTGGTGGAAACGCTGTTAAATAGGAGTTTGAGCAAGATACCTCAAGCAGGCGGGGCCGACGTTTCGATAGGTGGACCTACCTTTGGTCAATCCGGCCTTGTCATCCTTGGAGCAAGGCACTTGCGGGTCAGTGCTACGACACTCTTCGTGTCTGACCCTCTCCGTCTCGCCCGCCGCGCTGTTGCTCGAATGTGCAGCGACCGGCTAGCAGTGATGTTCGCTAGTGCAAGTGCCTCGTCAGTAGCGTCCGCATACACTTTCTTGTAGTCAATATTCCTAAATGTTTCTCTGCACGCAACCGCCGCGTGCTGAAAATACGTTTATTTCGCAAAGGGCGAAGTGCCCAGCGGGGAGTCCCAGCTCGTTTTTGGCGTGCGATGCCTACCAAAATGTCTTCGTGCGGTATTCGATGGAAAGCATGGTACGCCACTGTGCCAGGAGCGACATTTGGGCGAGTTGGTACTGGTTGAACATCTTGAAGGGCAGCGCAAAAAGACGATGACAGAAGGCAGGAACACACAGGACAGCTCTGAACTCACAACTAACTTTATTCGAAGGCATACATACACTTATGTACACAACCCATAGCCACGTGCTCTCCCGTCCATGGCGTCATTATCAGTGCGCAGGCAAAAAAAAAAACACGCAAAACTATTTAATCTAACGGTTCTAATTTAATCTAATCACGCCACTGTGCACTTAGGCCGTGACGACGGCGTGTATATATGGGGAAGGGCACGCCGACGCCGGGTGACGCCGAGCCGAAAGCACATCGGTAATGCGTTCCTTGTTGCTGTTGAAACAAAATGTATCGATAGAGTAGAGACACTACTGCGGGGGCACCGCTCGGCGCTTTCCTTCCTAGTTGTATCGATGCGCCATTTTCTCGTTCGCTTGCCATGAATGCAAACAATGCTTGAAAAGAATATACTAACTCAGCTACCCCTACACTTTCGCTTGTTCAGCATCGTATGTCGCGCAGAGAAGTGCCAGGAATGCGACCGTTTGAATATTCAACAACGCTGACAGACCGGGTGTCGACAATGCGTCTGCGCTTCCCAGCTTTTAGTGCATGAAGGAAGGAAAAATATTGGAGGCAGCATTACGTCACGCAGCCAGCCTTTGCAAGCGAACGCTCTGTGAAGCCACAGTGGTGGCCCAACAGGTGACCTCTTGCGTCGAGATCACGGAGCAAGAATCGAGATTTGCCGAGACGTTTGGTTCCTAGTAGTTGTGCCAGCAGTTTGTATTCGGTGCGCATTTGTTCGGCTTCCCTGGCGTGGCTCTGCCTGCAGAGCGGGAACACTAAAACCAACCGCGCACTTTGACGTGCGATCACGTGTTAGGCCACCAGGTTTGGCTTCAGTGTCGTTGCGGTATGCTCCCTACTATCCTTTTCCATACTCCATCATGTTTTAGTGTGCTTCCTATACACCGAGACGGCATGTCTCGGCTTGAACTTGTCTTGCTATCCCGGCAGTGCTGTACCAGCGCGGCTGGCGCATCTTCGCGGAAGGGTGCTTATCGCGTCTGAAAGTCATATTTGTGCGCTCTTCGCGCTCAGTATTTTCTACAGTTATGTTCTTTTATTTTGAGCACAAGTAGAGCAGATGCATCGAGTCGGTTGCCCTTGCCGATGTCCAGTTTCATCTCGGCAGCCAGTCTCCTGGAGACCGTGCCCTATGGCTGTGAGCGCTGTTTTTGACAGCGTAGTGTGAAAGCCGGCCACACTGTGATGACTTCGCTCGTCGGCCTCGGTTGTCTTAGGCGTCGTTGTGTGCCCATACTGTGACAGCGTCCTCCTATTGCAGAATTGAAAACGCGCGCCCAACTGCACTACCAAAGCGAAAAGAATCTGCATATAACTTGGTATACCGTGGTGCAGCTGAATACAGTGGAAGCCCCTGCATCACGTTTAGCATGGCGTGTCGTTTCATAAACCGAAACGTTTACAGCCGCTTCAACCACGTGGAACGCGTTACAAGCTTTTCCAGCCGATATTTCGGCGTCGTGCGGCGTACGCGGTGGTGTGCCGCTCGACTCGGGAAGAGAGTTCGTTTCTTTGGCTGGCAAAATAACTTCGTACTTCATAACACTATGCTCCACCCACCACTAGTCGCGTTGCGAGATAATTTTTTTTTTTCAACTCCGAGTTGGTCGTTATAATAAATCAACGAAATCGGAGAATGTCGAGACTTTTTTGCGGACACACGTGCGGGTCCACTCGATGCCAAAAGAAGTCTGCAGTGAGCTGTGTGTTCAAGGCCCTCGCCTTCTCCACGCGCACTTTTTGTACCGCGGTTGTGCGTGCAGAGTCGTCTCGTATCTATTACTCGATTGTTTAGCTTTTCTCGGCGACCACGACGGGCGAGTCTCCGCTCTGCGCGGCGTCCGCGCTCATGCTTCGCGTTCTAGAATCTTACGCGCCGCTCTCCTTTACGACGATTTAGGTATGCACGCACTGAAAATGAGTGATGAAAATTATGCGGATTTCACGCGCTGTGGAATCGATGTAATCGAAGCTTTCTGTCCCGTTTGCTTTGACTGGCGATAAATAACGGTGATGTTAACGGCAGTTACTTAATTTCTTCAACGTTTAGTCTAACACGAAAGTGGTGAGTTGATGTTAAACGTTACCTTGCGTGCACCACTGCTGTTTGTCTGCGTAGTACTCAGAACACACAGGGAGAGGCGTTTACTTGAGGCGTTGTTGTGCGCCATACTTCATAACCTCTCCGAGGGTTGAGCCAGTTCATTATCTCATATCGCATCGTGGCAAAAGTATTAAATTTGAATTGGATTATGGGGCTGTACGTGCCAAAACCACAATCGGATTGTTAAGCCCGCCGTAGTGGCGGACTCCGGATTTACTTTGACACCGTGGTGTTGTTTACCGTAAATCGAAGTGCACGAGCATCTTTTATTTCGCCCCATCCGAAATGCGTCTGCCTCGGTCGGAATCAAACCCGCGACCTCGAGCAATGCCCATAGCCGCAAAGCTACCGCGGCAGGCAAAGAAGTGTTGGCTTGAAGTGAGACCGCTTCCGTAGTGTCGCCTAGACCCTACGGTGCGCTTTAATGCGGCCTTGCTTCAGCACGCCCTGCGTAAGTTTACCGCAGGAAAAATTTTCGTGGTGCTTACGGGGAAGGCGGGAGATGGAAATTCAAGACGATGAGCAAAGCGAGAACAAGGTGAAAGCAGGAGCCAACGTTTCGACAAGTGGACTTGGCTTCTTCAAGGCGACATATGCTTTCCCCGCCGGAGTATATATAGGTGGGGTTCTTCGAAAGGGGAGAGGGCCTAAGGTGGGTGGGTGGGTGCGGCAACGAGCGAAGGTGTGTTAGCGGCGAGGGGGTAGAATTGAGAGTAGAGGAGTGCTGTGCACAAGGCCCGTAACACGGCCGTCTCTCAATCACGTGTCAACGGCCGTGTGTCAGCCGGCGTGCATACACAGCAGCCCTCTATTACCTGTTAAGGTAATAGAGGGCTGCTGTGTTGGGAGGAGCTCGTCTCGGGACCCGAGTCACCGACTTTCAATTAACTGCTGCTCGCGCAATTTTGAAACATGCGCAATTGGCGGCTGGGGCCGCAATGTATTTCCTTGCAATGCAAAACTTGAAGGGACACTAAAGCGAAACAATAAATAAGTTCAGATTATTAAAGCATCGTTTGAGAACCCTGCAGGCAGTCATTTCAAAATAATAGTTTGATTATTAGATGAGAAAACGAAGGTCGAAGTATCAGTATTTGAATTTCGCTCCGAAACCCCGACCCCGGTACGTCAGTTGACGTCAGGGATTCCAAAGTATGTTTTCGCATTTGGGCCGCGTTGGCTGAGTAAAGGTTACCGAAACTTGCCATGTTTAGTATTTGGTTCGTTTAGAACACAGTGTAGTCAATCTGTACCGCTGTATAAGTAGGTAGGCCCTAGAAGACGCCATCAAAATCCATGACGTCACAGCGACCAGGTGTGGGATCTTCAATGAGGCGTCGCCACCCGTATATCTTGCGATTTTTCCGGCTTACCAAGCCTCTTATTGTGGTAGGAGTGGTGTTTTTGGTGTCGCAGAAAGGTAATTTACTGGTGCACAAGAAATCATTTTTCTCTTTAGTGTCCCTTTAAGTTTAATAGTCCACGCAGGATAATGGTAGTGCACAAATACGATATTACCTCGCCACGCGTGTGGCGGATGCAGTTGGCACATGTTTGTTTAACGAACATTTTGACGAAAATTGACTTAACTGCAATTCATACGTCTATGGAATGCGTACTCTTTCTGTCCAGTCCTTAAAACAGCCAAGTGGTATATTTACGTGGTCCGATTCTATATCAAGCACAACAGAGTGCTTATATTCATAACTTGCGGCCAGCTTAGGTTCGTATAGGTATGAACTTCTTACGTCGTAGCTAATTCTTACTACCTGATTTGGCACTGGCTTCTTAGCGACTGCTTTGCATTTTAGGCTAGTTTGCTGACTGCGAAGGAAACAATTAATGCAGTTTTTAGCACAATTGTTCACCATTACATCTCAATGATACTGCAAGTATCGTCACTGCACACGTGAACTGAATATTGGGCTAGTTGGTATTGATTCATAATTACTGCAGCGCAAACGATGAAGGGTAGACAGGATCATGCGCAGGACCAGCGCACGGTCTTGTCGTTTTGTGTGTCCCTTTCGTCTTCGTTCTTTGCGTTGTAGTAACTAGGGTCGCTGTATATACAGATTCGGTGCAAATATTCATTGCTGTGGGCGTGGGAACAGTCTCAACGGGAAACGCCTCGAGCTCGATGCAAGGGCCGCGCGTCAACGGGCTCGTTTCTGCGGCAGCGACCCGTGCGCCCCCGGCGGTGTAGCGTGCCGAGACGGGCCCCGGCCGGATTCGGAAAGCTGCCTTCCGTCGAACAAAAGGCGCCTCGCCGGACACTGTGCGGTTGGCGAAGGAACGGAGTGGCGGCGACGCCCCCGTCGAGCATTTGGCACGAGCCTGTGGCGGCCGCTGAGAGGAGGACCGCGCGAGAGCAATCTGCGCGGGGCCCGAGACCAGCAGACGGCGAGTAACCGAGCCGATGAGCAATGCCAGCTCATCATGTAAGGCATTAATGCCTAATGTGATTTTAACGTTCGTATGCAATGCTATTGTACTGAGACAGCGGGATGGTGCTCCCTCTCTGCTGGCTGACGGGCGCTATCAGAAGATGCTCGTATACCTGTCTGATGTAGTGGAAAGTGCCACTCGCCTGTTGCTAAGCCATCGACGTTTCATTTGAGCACTGTACTAATGGGCTAGCAGATGTCTAATGGATGGGGCAGCGGCTCCTCCTCGCGTTACTGGAAATATTTTGTTAGCTGCGAGTCTCAGTTGGTCGCCTTAGCTTTGCACTGAAGTAACGATTATCGGTGATATTTCATCGGAGAAGCTACCATGTGCATTACATGCTCGCATGTAACTTCGGCGAGAAGCGCCGCTGTGGCTACAATTTGGCGGGCGCACGGAGCGCAGTCACTTCTCCGACAAAGCGGCTGGAATCGAAACCAAATTACTGATTCGTGGCGTACGTGCTTTCTCCGCGAGTAGTGGTAAGCGCAACGGCGAAAAGCGGGCAAGAGTGGCGCGCGTGAGCTGTCGTCCGAGAGTCGTACGGTCGAGACCGGTGCTAAAGCACCGGTGCTAACGTGTTCCGTTGCCGAGGGCTCTCCGCACACTTCCTTCGCGAGTGAAACCAGAACCAGCCGTCTCGCATACGTGAGCGTCGCGTGCTCCCTTTGTCTTCACTCTCGTCCTTCCTGCCGTGAAATCGCTTTATCCGCATGGCGCGCCGCTCTCTCGGGAATGCGGCAACCGGGCGCGCGAGGTGTCGCGTCATTGCGAGCGCCCTCACTTTCGCATAGCTTGTGCACGCAGCAGGAAGCGGGGCCGGTAGCATAGCCGTGGTTACTACGATGATAGCGGTTTAAGATAAGGGGTCCACGTTCGATGTTTCTGCCTCTGTGGAAGTTAGGAGAGAAGAAAAAAAACAAACTATTGCGCGCCCACCACCGTTGTTTTGATAAGCGTTTCCAGTCTGAAGAGGCAGGCGTCCTATGAATTCGTCAGTGGCGCAGTTGTTTTTCGGGAAGAATACCTTCTGCTGTTTTTGTGTTTCTTTTCAAGAATGGCAGACAGCTTACGGGCAACGTCCACCCACCTCCCAACTGGCAGTCAAGTCTTGGCTACGCCATTGAAGTTTGTTCCAATGTCGTTTAGACCTGAGCGTGTCCTTTGCGGAAACAAAACGAACGCGTTTTATGTTTGCAAGAATCTGCAGTGTTATTCAAGAGTAAACTTAAGTTACGTGGGCATTGCTACCATTCCGTGCACCGCAGCAAGCCGCGGCTTCGGTTCATGGGCGTCAATGCGTGGGCGGCTGTAAGCGAAAGTGTAGACCCGCGCCTAAGCCGTAAACATAGCCTTGGATTGTGCGCTATCCGCGCGGGGCCGCGATAAGATGCGCCTTCAAAGCCAACCACGCCGTTTCTCAAGTGTCTGTTTGGGGGAGGTGGCCTCCGAGGCTGCGGGGGTCACGAGGCCCCCTGGAGCGAGTGCGCTTCCGCGCGCTACTACGCACGCATGCTGCGACATGGAAGACGCGGCTAATCGATTCGGCGGCCCTTCAAGGCCAAGAGCCGCCTTCCGCGCGCGTGCTTTGAAAAAGGTGTTGCCTCATTGGTGGGTGCCAGACAGCGCAAGATTTGGCTGCTGTTTTATGGGTTTCGTCTGTGCTTTTGTGGAGAATCGCTACATTTTGTGGTTGGCGTGCGCGATGGTATTAACCTGAATCGACGCGACCTCGCTGCTTGTCGGTTACGTCACCTGTGGCGGCAGCCCCGCTTGCGTCGTGGTGGCGGTTCACCGCGGCGGATCGAGCTGCACGCCGTGCGTACTTCGCAAAGCGTTCGAGTAGGGAAATAGGTATCCGGGTGTGCGGAAGTTTTCAGTCTCGAAAAGAACAGAGTGCGCGGGCCGCAATGACCTAGTTCGGTGGATAATTAATACGATGCTTTTCCCCCATTTCAAAATGTTGTTCGAGCAGTGGCGCGGCCACGTAAGAGCTGTACGCTGCGCTTTACCATAGTCACTTCCCTGCCAGAGCCACGGGCCGTAAAAAAGCTAAGCCAGCAGCGTTCTGCCGAAGCGTAGTATAGCATACACTGGCACCAGCAATCCCCGAATAAAGGCACTACGACAACAATAACAAATATGGCGGTATATGACCACGATAGTGGCGCGACCATGGCACTTCGTTCGCTGCGCTCAAAGCCACGCTACGAACACCACGCTTCACTTGGACAAAGATGTCCGAGTTCGTGTCATAAATTTAATCAATTATGACAAGGCCAGTTTGTCCCAAGACCTTCACATTTTACAAATCTCTTCTTCCGTTCATAGGCTCTCGCAATATCGGATTTTATTTTAGCTTGCTCATGAGAATGACTTAAAGTGTGCACTATGAGCATTACGTCCGAGCTCGGTGCACGTTACTTCTTTGCGCGGCTAAAAAGACGAAAAACAAAAAAATGTCACGGACTCCCATCAGCGAAAGAAGCGCGTCACTGTGAGTGCACGCGCGCTCTTGAAGAAGTTTGCTTTCCATCTTGGTTTGCCTGGTTTACCGCATGTCTTTTCAATGGTGGTGAATTGATAGTGCTAGCGTTAGCGAGGTACTCATGTAAGCATCAAAAGTCAAGCTCTCAGTATTGTTCCATCCGTTCACTGTATTTGTGCATGTGTACGCGCGCGCGCGTGTACAAGTGCATCCGTTCTTATTTCCCTTCAAACACCGGCACTCAGGAAATGAGCAACTATAGACGAGCCGCCCAGGGCGGACAAAAACTGTGGCACAAAGGTTTCCCCAGTGCTTGACGGGTCAGTGAATTTGCCCCTTGAAACTAGGCACATAGAGGAATCCTCCAGGGCGAACTGGGAGAAAGAGCGCGCTCTGGTGATTGGCGTGAAGTGTGTATCCAATGGCGCTGCGCATTACTTTATCGTGCCTGGATTGTTTCTCGCTTTCACCCGGTAAGTGTCAACGTGGCCGCTATCGAAACGCGCGGCTTCTGTAACCGCTCGCCGAACAAGAAGCCTCTGCTCAGACCGCGAAAGAGCGTCCTGCTTCGTGTTTTTTTTTTTAACTCTAAAAAGGTATTTGCAAAATAAAATAAATAAATCGGGTAGGCTGTATCAGGGACGCAGCTGCAGTAGGCGACTTGAACGATTGTGCGTGCTGCAGAGGGTGTAGGGGCACTAGTGTGTAGGGTACATAAAGGACGTAACCAAATACGGAAGTTGCTTTTATTCACATGGAAAAGCTTGCGTGCCTTATATGTTTCATCTAGTGCGGGTCTTGCGGTCTAATTTCGCAATCGTGCTCGATCCCTATTCGTAGGGCACCTGTTTCTTTGGCAGAGGGTGTTTGGACACTAGGTAAAAAAGAAAAAAAATGTGACCCCCCCCCCCTTCCACCTACTGGTGGCGCATGAGACTGCCCTGCACTAACCGTGCGCCGCTCGAGCCTACCGCACTCGTAGATGGTTGGGCGCTCATCCGCTTGCTTCAATCTCCTGCGCTTGCACTCCCTATGGAAACGGGACACATTCCGCCGAGGGGAAAGGGGTTGAATATCCTGCCGCCCGAGTCTGTTCACGCCATTTCTGGATCGTACGTGTCGAACGCAGGGGAGCCACACCCGAGCAAGCGGAACATTTCTGCTGCAAATTGCACACTCGCATGATCTTTTTTTAAAATATATACATAAATTGTACGTACTGTGGCTGAGTGAGCTCTCTCAAACCCGACCACTCTAGCTCGTATCGACAAAGGTTCTGCCGATCGAGCTGTGCCGCTGAATGCCGAGCTAAAGGTTACCTCCGTTTGCGTTGTGCTTGGCGCATCAACGGTGCCATATGCGCACGACTATGGTTTTGGGCTGCTGAGCACGAGGTCGCGGGATCGAATCCCGGCCACGGCGGCCGCATTTCGATGGGGGCGAAATGCGAAAACACCCGTGTACTTAGATTTAGGTGCACGTTAAAGAATACCAGGGGGTCGAAATTAATCCGGAGTCCCTCACTACGGCGTGCCTCATAATCAGATCGTAGTTTTAGCACGTAAAAAACCCATAATTTTTTATGCAATAAACGAATTAGTATTGTCTTTCTAGTAATGGGGGGGGGGGTCAGTGCTGGTCGACCTTGTATAATTCATTTACATGTTCCATTTCACACACCAATGCTTAAATTCTGTAAACATTTGTCAATTTAAGCTTGTCCTCCTCACTAGCAACAGGAGCGTAAATTAGGCAGTCATCAGCAAAATGTTTAAGCTGCAAGTACACTTCTGCAATTCTATTCATTAATATGTAAAAGGAATAACAATGGACCCTAGTACGGAGCCTTGAGGATATACTCCAGGATGTGCTTCCAATTAACGGGACGTATATTCATCCATTTCGCTACCTGATTTACTTCAGTGTCTTGATAGAAATTAAGTTCTGTTAAATAGTGCACTAAATAGGCAACTGTTTTCAGATTTGTTATCACTCGAGATAATGTTAGCAAAATATCATTGATACTGGTTTGCAAGGAGCCGGCATTTGGCCATCTTGAGCTTGTCATTGCCTAATGAGGAGCGAGGCAGTAGGCTGTGCGTTGGCATTTCTTAGCACTTGCTGTCGTGACACAGCCAGTATATACCTGATGTCCCAGCTAACAGGGAGCAAGTTTCTTTAAGGAAGCCTTATGTGCAGATGAAAGCTAATTGTGTTAGCAGTCTTCCGCAGAAACCGCGGCAATCATATTTTTCTTACTAATGAAGTAATTTGTAGGGATTAATTACCTAGCATTTAATGGTTAACTTGACATGTATTCACGTAATGTCAGTACAACCTTTGTGGAGCGTATTTGAAAACATCACTTTCAAGTTTCAGTTGTTTGCGACGCGATACCCATTGCTTAACGGCTTATTAAAGGTTTCGCCCGTTTTTTTTCTAAGCGCGGATAAAAGAGCTGCGCCAACCGACTGACAGTGATATTTTCAAATGTGCCGTACAAACCTTGTATTGACATTGCGTCCATAAAGTTACTCAAGTTAGGTAATTGTTCTCAAATTGAAAAAGTACAATCGATACTGAAGTCTTCTTTAGGATGTCGCTGAACTACTTTTATTCACCACGTACAAAGGATTTTGCTTTTCACTTTTTTTTTTCGTTTTTAGAGCTTCGCCTTAACAGGCACACCCAGTACAAGACGTGCCAGCCGCGGCGGATAAATAAAAATACGAGGACGTATTCTCGTACCATCGCTTTCGGAGACATCAAGTGCGCGCTTATTGGCTGGTTGAGCACTACGTCACGCGAGGGCGATAGTATGACTGAAAGGGATCGCCCAAGAATAGGTCTCCTGGCTTCACCAGCGACGTTGAGTATATACGGAGGACAGATGTTGCTGCGCAATGTTATAATGGATTGCGAATCACAGGGCAAGCTCAGCGTACTGATTAAGGGTGGGGCACGGTGCCCCACAAGTCTGCGCGCGCCCTCTCGGTGTAGCAGCGATCTACGGTTGTGCTTTAGGCCGGATTCCACCAACGACAGTTTACTGATGGCACTTGTCTCTGCGTTTCACTGCCGCCTGTAATGGCTCGCCAATGGACGCCCGCGCTGACATGACGGTGATGAGTGGTTGGGTGTTGCTTCCCAATCGTCACTTTCTTTTGAGACGGCGAGTGAGTTTTGAGGTATTTGTTTTTATAACAGCAAGTAGGAAACAGTGTCCACATCATAGAAGCCTCGTGTTTGCGCCCTCATTGCCCTTGCGTTGTTCTATATGTTCTATACTTTTTTAGGAAGCTTTAGCTCGGGAGCTCCTATCTGAATACATGGGAACGGAGAAAGCGTTTTTCTCGGCAGTGACTGCACCGGTTTTGATGTTTGCTTCATTTAAACAGATAAGTTAAAATATACTGACAGAAGCAGATTTTTACTTTTGGCCGTCATTTGTTTTGCAAAAATTCTTGAAAACTGCAAAATCAGAAAAAAAATATACCGAGTTTACAACGATATAACTCGGCAATAAAAAGCGATGTCACAATTATGTGGATTGCATATAATACATCTGAAGCAGGCAGAATCCACCTTTTTTCATTTTCCTGTGCTGCCCTCTGCCGCACACCGCTGGAAACGTTTTGGAAGGGTGCCCGGGCACTCGCCGGTTGATTTGTGTACCTGCGCCCACGTTGAATGCGCGTCGGTTGTGCGTTTCGTGGATCGCGAATCATTATTAATGGCTTCTCGGGGGCAGCATGTCGTTCCTGGAAGTGTCACTCGCCGACTACTGGGTGAGCAGGCCCGAGTGCGCTGTGGGGCTAACAGTGCGGCCCGCAAGCGAACGCCTAGTTCTGTCTGCCGATGCGGCTGCCTTGTAATTTGTTGTCGCTGATTTCCGCACGTGGAGCTGGCTTTCTTGTATTCCTCTTACACATTTTGCATATTCGTCTTCGAGCGCAGCCTTCCACGTCGGATTTGCCGAAGGGGTGCATTTGTCGACATCTATAGCCACACATCGTTGTTAGCTTCAGATATTGTAGAAAACATGCGTCGCTGATATGAAATAATGTCAAAACGTAGCAAAGCATACATATCTGCGCATATGAGCCGCACTGTTCCACCGTGCATGAGACGAGTCGATATGAGCGGCTGAGCCACTTAAAACAACGAAAACGCGGATGCCATCGCAGACACCGTTGGTATAGCTGAACGAGGTAGTTTATGCTGCTGTATACCGAATGCACCGTCTCTTGTTTCCCGTTTGACGCAGAGGTAAACAGCGAACCTGGAAGTGAGAAATATATCGGCACAGTAACACGCACAGGCCCACCCATCTACGCAGCGAATGCGACTGGCAGCCTACGGGTACGGTGACGTACAGATATTGGCACTGGGCCATGTCGTCGCTTGCCGCTTATTGTGTACGCGCCGTGCGAAGCGAAGTGTAGTTGATTTCAAATCGCTAAGGCCAGAACTGAACTGTGAGAGTAGTTTCCTTCGTCCTAACTGCTTACATATAAGTTCAGGTCCGCCGGTAGCGGGTTCACAAACTCGACGGTGCCAGGCTTAACCTTCGCCGAACAGGATCAACATTTCCTAAAACTTCATGTGCACGGATAGAGGGGGTTGAAGCTCGTGCATTGAGCGCGATTAAATATATGTGCTAGCGAAGGCGCTGCGGCTGTCGCGTTGTCGGTTTGACGGCCGATCGCGCGGTGTTCGGTCGAACGATGGTCGGCACGCTGATTTTGTCGGTGTCGTCGACAAGAAAGCTCTTCGCACTGCGACAACTCGCGCTGGTCGGTTGCGTCGTTGTCGGCGTGGTGTGATAAAATGGTCTCGGCGACACACTGCTCTAAATAGTCGGCCGATCGTTGGCGTGAGCGTCTTGTCGCTGTGGTGTCGACCCAGTGTTGCCGTACCCTAAACGAGTACGCGAAGTCAGGCACACGCTGCCACCACCAGCAAGTGAGCGACGATGCTGGAAGAAGACTGTCAGCAACGTGATATTTTTAAGTGTCGCCCAAGTGTAACGCAAGGGTTTTTCGTTCAATTTGCTAGCCATCAATGAAAGGCGGGAACTACGTGGCTCAAGGTGCAGTCCGGACCACGCCTTGGTCGCTTTTTGTTTTAAAGTTGAGTTGCAGTCTTACGCTACGCACGTTTTCGGCACTGCTATACGACGTCGAGCTACCAGTGGAGTTTCAACGCGGTACACGGCACGAGTGTTTGCAGTAGCGCGCGTCCGAGCGCTTCCTCCCGAGGTCGGGCAGCGAGCGCACCCCTTCCACAACGTTTCGAGGCTAATCCGCTAGGGCAGGGCGCATGCGCCGTCGCGCCATGAGAAAGGAGGATTGATGTATTATACGCCGCTCTGAAAAATACCACTAATTTGTGAGTGAGACTCCTGCAAAATCCTCGTCCGCACTTTGACAATTTTATGTAAGCTGTCAATTCATATGTCAGGTTTGTCGGCTTTAGATTTTCTTATATATGCAGTTTACAGAACTAGACCTGTTTTTGGTACGGAGTTACGAATTTGTAAACTTTGTGCTCAACTTTCTTGAGACTTGGCAATTTTCGAGACTTTTATAAGAAAATTTCTAGCCCTAAATAAAAATGTTGCTTCCTTGAGTCACTATAAATTAGCTTTCTCTCTCACATGCAACAAATTTGATTCAAATCGGTATAGAGCGGCTGTCCTGTGAAAGCATTACTGCGTTTTACATGTAACTGAATTGGCGGCATCGGAGTTTTTCCCTCTTCTAAAGCTCCCTCTTACAACACGCCTGAGCAGAGAATATAGTTAATGTGCCAAGAAAGGCGAAAATTTCCTTCAGTGTTCCACTGCACTTGCACTGAACGCCTGCAACAGGCAAAATCTACGCAGCCATGACATAGGGGGTGCGCGCGCGTTGAAGCTGTACGGTAACTAAACCGCACGGATGATCGCCACGTGTTCCCTTGTTGTATTCACGCTTTCTACGTACGTTCACGCAAACCAAACGAGAAAGAGAGAGCGCGCGAAGTGACAAAGGTGGGCGACGTTTCTGCGGAGCGTGATGCCGCACTGTTCGCCTTTGAAGCCGCCACCTTTGTCACTGCTGCTTCCAGGCGAGGTCGCAGCCTCGGACCGAACACGCTGGGAGACTGCGTTGCTCAGCTCCGCCCGGTGAAAACCTTCACCCTCGAGGAAGCCGCCAGAGCTCAAGGGCTCTTGGCCGACGCCTAGGGGGGGATATTCGCCCAATCCCCGAATAACTCGCTGGACCTCTCAATAAAGTTCTTTTCCTTGGAGCGCACCGCTCACCCGTAACGATGTATTAAACTTCTGTTATTTGTTTTTACGTCACCGCGCTTTCCCTGCCTAACCCTCACCTATGGCCACCCTGGTTCGAGCTCCAAGCAGACGCTGTTGAAGACCCTCCCTTAACACTAATCTCTTTGCGGGGGTTCATTGCTATGGCACCACCACTGTTTGTTGTCCGTGATTTCAATGGGGATGTGTCGAGACCGAAAAGGGAGTGGTTTACGCGTTTCGTGTTGCAGACATATCGCTTGCGATGGCGCACCGATCCGGCCCAGCCGACCACCCAAGCGGCGTACGAGCATCGATTTGATATTATCAAAGAATGTGTTTGCATTGCGAGTGTGCCGATCAGTGTATATCATAGCGACCACAACTCCACTGTGACCGTCGTTACTGAGTGACAACGAGTGATGCCAATAAAGTCTTTACCACAAGCTTTCTTGCCACGATGTTTACAGCTCCGCTGGTCATCCATCTTTGGAGGATAGAATGGCCTTGATTTTTTTCTTATTCTGAGCGCCAGTGATTGAATACGCGATAGCAGAGACGCAGTCGAACAAATGCTGGTGCACGTACCCGCTTGCATGTGTGTACGCACGACGTCATCAGTGGCTAAAACACGATATTGCGAGCGTTGTATCCTCATCATGCCCTCACGTAACAAATCCTACTGCAGTAACTGAAATCTGAACAACCCCCACCATTCCGGATACCTTAAGATCGGAAGCAGAATCTGAATATGCGCTCTCGTTTTGTCTTGTTTCGTTGACAACTTTACGCACAACGCCCTGACCACTGCGGCACGGACGTGATGTATGTCATTTACAATTTCCGGTCCGGTTGTGCACATCAAAGCCCCTCGATTTTGTTAAAATTTGAGCGGAGCTCCTCCTCGCATTTTAATTGGCGGTGGCAAAGCGGTGATCTTGTCTGCTCCGCAAAAATTGGTCTCGCACCGGTAGCGCCTGCCGCCTAGTTTCCCGCCGCTTTCGCCGCCGGAGTGAACGAAAAAGTATTTTTGTCAAAACTTTGCGCCATAGTTTCACCGTGCACGAGTGCGGCAACTCACTGCGATTACTTACAATTAAGAAAGACGTTGCTTTAGCAACCCATTTTCCGTATCAGTGTCTGAACATATGCACTTTGTACAGTTGCTGCCATGTAACGGTCACCTGGGCCCTGTCATATCGCCTTCACGGCTTTTAGCTCAGCTGGCCTTCGAGTGTATCGTTTGGTAAATAAATCTGGTTCTGATCGTTCTGAAGGTGGCAACACCTTTAAACCGAGGCTGAAATGCACCTTTTCGTCTTCGCAACAGTATACCTGCATGCGGTCCTGTGAAACAACTCTGTACATTTCGACCTTGCGGAAGAGGAAGTGACGCATACAAGGACGACAAATCGTGCTTCACGGGTGCGCTACATTTTCGGTGCATTTTGTAAAAGTACACTTAAAAAGAAGTTTAATACAAGCTTCTTATTAGTGAACTGTGAACGTGGTTGTTGACGAGGCGTCCTGTTGACGGTGTTGTGATCGGCCGTTCACCCCGCGACAACCTCCGGTCATGGCTAACGCGATTATAGGGAACGGGCCGACGGACTCGTCAAAGTGGTTCTCAAAACGGATGATGTATGGCCAACACGGGAGTACCTCGGTCAGAAGAGGTTTGGGCAATTAGCAAGGATACGGCCATCACTTGTCAGCCGCACAAATTGGCACGGCCACGCGGGAGACGCGGTCGGTCCAATGATACGGTCCATCACCTGTCAGCCGCCCAGATTGGCATGTCCACGCCGGGGACGGAGTCAGCGTACGTCGGAGTTGGCGTACGTTACCCCCTTTTACCTGTTTGTGCCCAGTGATGTGCGTGCGTTTCCGACAAAGCTCCCTTCGGAGGAACAGGGCAACCGACCATTGGTGAGACCTGATGTCATCGGTCTCCTGACGCTGGATTGGTGGAAGTGACTGAACAATGGTCACGCAGGGCATAAAAGGAGCAACGGATGGCGGGACTGATCGGCTGCTACAACTTCATGAACTTTTTCTGTATTACTTTGAATGTTCTTGTAAATATGTAAATATAAACGTGTTTGTCAGACATCGTGAATATCGGGCCCAGCCTCACGTTCCCTTACTCCTCCACGAGCAAAGTGAATTCCACATCTTCGACCCCAGTCGCAACAACGGATTCCGAGTTGTGAGCCGCCAGGCCGAAAGTCTTCCATGAGTCTTCGTAACGCCTTCTTCGTGAAAACAAGGCGCCGTAGAGCGCACGGTGTTGTGGAGCCGGCTTATCAACACTGCAACCATATGCTGCAACTGGCGTGCATGAGTTCCCTGTGTCTGCGACCTACATTGTGTTTCACAATCAAGTGACACTTGGGCGAGAGTGGGCGTACTCTTGCCCCAAGATTGCACTTCAGATTGAACAGATGCGACTCGACCATCCGCACGACCCCGCTCCTGGAGCCAGCTGCAGCTTCCGCTGCAGTCTTATAGCGACATCCCGGGGTTAGCCTCGCTTTTGAATGAGCTGACACTTGTTTTCATTTCTCTTACCGCCAGCGATCTGTTTTTTCTAAGCGCCGCAAGGAGCGGTGAGCGTGCGTGTCCGCATATGCGTAGCGGGTCTCGGCATTCGTCTCGTGCTTCCGGGGAAAGTCACCCCCCCCCCCCCCCGAGTCAGATTACGCTGGCGTGTACCGGAATGGGGCGGAATTTCGCCAGAGCGAACAAACCGGTCAAGAAGGGCAGGTGGGAAAGGGCCGTTGCGCGGACCGAAAGGCGGGCGCTGTGTTGGGCTCCTTTTTTTTTTTTTTCGAAATTGGGAGTCTGTCAGTGTGTTACTAGCATTCGGCCTTGGCCGCCGTCGTCTGGCGAGGTCACGGGGTCGATCTCCTTCCGAGGCGACCGCATTTGAGCGTCGCCATAGCAGCTAGCTCGGCGACGCCCGGCCGCTTGCTTATGTGTTGCAGTGGTACTTTCAACCTTCTCGAAGCTTTCGCACGTCCATCCTCCCGAAGCTGCCAAGTGTGTGCATATTGCGTGGGTAAAGCGTGTTTTATATTTCCTTTATTTAAGAATGAAATATCTGAAGGAAGAAAGCTAATAAAATAAGCGTAATACTAAGGCGTTTTCGATGCAATTGGATACAATGTCTGGCTGATTGCTTGGTTGGCTATTGTTTAAAAAAAGGAACTTAATGGAAGAGGAACTGAAAATGGAAGGACAAAGGTTGATGAAGAAACGAAATTGATGGAAAAGCATTATTGCTGTTGTTGAATAATATGTATTGATAGTAACAACCACGGTTCGCGGAGAGGGAGGTTGTCGCTTGCGCAAAAGGCAACACAACAGGCACTTTGAAACTATGGAATATTAAGCGCCTCTCGGATTCGCTGCGATTCTATGCAGGGTGTCCCAACTATCATGGCACGGAGATTTTTTTAAAAAAATTGAAAATGCCACGTAGCTGGGCAAAAGCAAGTTAATGGTGTTTGCCGTCGCTTGGAGATACTCAAATTATTTTTTTTGCATTCCGCTTAATTACAGAATTAGTCATGGTTAATTAACCGACTTCTCAAATATTATAATTAGACGAAAAGTGTCAATGAGAAAATTGTAGGGCAATATGAAAAACTCCCGATACAGCTTTCTGTGGCTCAATACCTGTTACATAAGTGTTTTTCCGAGCGTGAAAGAAGCCCGCGAATACACGCAAAATTTCCGTGCGACTGACCGCTCGAGACAACGGTTGAGCGTTCATTATTTTAATACAATTTAGTGCGAATCGTTAAAGGGCAACTGCAAATAAATTTCGGGCAGCGTAAAATGCCTGGTTTTAAGTAGACAGTAACGTTATATAATAATGGTAATTATAATGGCATAAATAATGAACTTACCACCTTTGTTCGATATTTGGGGCGAATTTCGCTATCTGTTAAGGAAAACTGGCTAATATTTAAGAAGAAACTAACCGAGTTTCTAACTAACGTGTACCAGGATATGCATGATGATGATGATGAAAAACTTTAAACCTCTTTAAAGGGAAGGGGGCAATGGAATAGAGGGTGGGGGGAGGAACTACTGGAAGTAGGCCTCCTTTATCCTCTCAGCCCACTCCAGGATGGCCTCCTTAAGATCGGGCCTCGAGCTGCGCAAGGCAGCCTCCCACTGATCATCACTAGATATTACTTGAGGAAAGAGGGAAGGGGGTGCTTAAAGCAGCCCCACATGATGTGGTTTAAGTCTCCTTTGGGAGAGACAGAATTTACAAGAGAAAGGTAAATGGCGGGATGAATGCGGTCGAGGAGGTAAGGGGACGGAAAGGTGCGAGTCTGCAGCTGTCGCCACAGAACTTCACACCTACGCGGGGATTTGCCCATGAGTGGCGGAAAGGTTAAGCGGTCTAATCGGTAGTGTGTGCAGATGTGGTAAGTAATAAGTCGATCCCGCGCTGTAAACGGCGCCTCCTCCGTGGCGAGGTCCGACACATCTGATGCCTGAGCCCGGACTGTAAATCCTCGGGCACTGGCATGAGCCGCCTCGTGTCCGGCAAGGCACGCATGCTAGGGAGTCCAGATTAATGCCACAGTTTGATGGAAAGGATGGGCCAAGAGGAGAGAAAGGGCTGGCTTAGAGACCCTACCCGCTCCGATGTATGGCTGCTTTGGAGTCGCTAACGATAACTGATGAATTTGGGATTGTGAGGGCCAGGGCTATGGCCGCTTCTTCCGCCTCCTCCGAGGAAGAGCCAGGAATGGAGGCGGCCGCAGCGACCTGGCCGTGAGAGTTAATGACTGATATTGCGTAATGATTTCTGTTCCCATATTCGGCGGCATCAACATAGAGCACGTCTTTTGAGGTGGAGAATTGTTTTTGGAGAGCCTTTGCTCGCTGCCTCCTGCGCTGTTTGTGGTGCACAGGGTGCATGTTTTTAGGAAGTGGGGGGATGCAGAGGTTTTCATGAGATGAATGAAATTACATGACATGAGTAGATGGCATCGTGGTCGTTTCTTTACCTGGATTTGTGTCAGGATATGTGTGACGAGGCATGCGTGCATGACGTGGTCATGTATGTCTTGTCATGACGTCATGCAATTCATGGGATGACATGTAAGTCATATAATTCATGTCAGATCATGCACGCATTGGATGTCATTCATACCGTCATGAGACACATATGACAAGCATATGATGTCATTGATGTCATGACTTGCGTATGCATCTCTTGTCATTCCTGTCAAGACGCACATGACATGTCACGTAATCTATCATTCGTCATAACACGCATGCCATGACATGTCACCCATGTCAGGTAATGCATGCATGTCATGCATATCCTGATATATATCGGGTTAAAGAAACGACCACGACGGCGTCATGTCATTCATACCATTTACGTCATGACATACATCTCATGACTAACGTGTCATGGTATTGATGTCATGACATGGCATTCACGTTATGATGCATGCATGTCATCCCCCCCCCCCCTCTTTGATGCGTATTCTGGTATACACCCAATTGAAAAAAAAAAAAAACGACCATGACGCCATCACGATGTCGGAGGCTAGAGAGAGAGAGAGATACACTCGCTTAACGCACCCTGAAGTTCGCAAAGAATTAAAATGTGCCGGGGGGCAGCCACTTGGCGCGAGTATCGCATATCGCGAGTATAGTGGTGACGGCTTGCAGTCCCCGTTCTCATTTCAGCAACGCATTTATTCGAAGTTGAGCTAGCTCCCATGCGAAGAAAAAAAAAATATTCACACTCTAACAGAAGCGGTTCCTAGCGGCGCAGCAGAACATGATAGTTGCGTGGTTTATGCACAAAAGGATATTGGGCTCGATATTTTGTCGGACATAGTGCGCTAGTGCACCGTTTGACGCAACCCGCCGCGGTAGCCCGGTGGCGTTGCGCTGCTGAGCACGACGTCGCGGGTCTGATCCCGGCCGCATTCCAGTGGGTGCGGAATGCCAAAAAAAAAACGCTCGGGTTACCGTGCATTGAGTACACGTTACAGCACTCCAGGTGGTCGAAATAAATCCGGAGTCCACCACTACGGCGTGCCTCGTAGTCCAATCATGGTTTTGGCATATCATATTGACCGCAAATAAAGACGGGGATAGCGGAAGAGAATACAAAAACGACACGGGCTGTAACATTACACTGGTTTATTCATGGCAATCCGTGGCAATATATAGACAAATAGAACATGTGCAGAACGCAGCAACAAGAACACTCATCAGCCTAGCGGGGCAACCAGATATTAAAAAAAAAAAATCCATCTGAGATTGAAACAACCTGATGGAAGTGTCACTAGCACAGTCTTGACCTTTCTTTTTTCATGTGATATGCCTCCTTCAGTTCGCGTGCAATCTGGTCCTGGCTTCTCCCTAGAATCTTTATCTCCTTGAAAAGTGGTGCACAGTGACGGGCATTGCAGTGCGCAGGCAAGTGCGCCAATTCATCTTTCGTTAACTTTTGTTCATGTTCCCTGGCTCGATCATTCAGGCACCGTCCCGTCTGCCCTATGTAAGACTTGCCACACGCCTGGAGGATTTCGTACACACTTTTTTTTTGCACGTATAAAAGCACTCCAGAGTGTAATATTATGTCGCTTATGCTCGTGCGGTGGTTCAGCTTGTGTACAGCCCAGTTTGCTGTGCCATGGCAAGGACGGCCGACATACTGAGCCGCGTATCTCATCGGAATGCGATTCCGTCGGCAGGGAAATTCTCTCGCTGTGCACTTGTGTGTGTCGCGGCTGCAGCGACAGCAAGGCTGATTGATTTACCGTTTTCCCGTCAACGCTCTCTCTCTCTCTCTCTTTCTCTCCCTCATCTTTCTTTTTTTCGCTTTTAGAGGTGAGCGAAGAGTCCAAGTTTCGAATGTGAATTGAATATTGCACACTAACTATTCGTATATATTCAAAACGGAACTATTTGGTATTTTTCGATACACGAAACTAACCAAATATTTGGCAACAAGCTACTGTTAAAATCTTGCTACTAAATGAAGTATCGCGAAATATCAGAATTGAGGCAGCGACAAAAGTTATCCAAGCAATGCAGACACAAAATGGGAAAAAGCAAGCTTCGTTTTGTTTCGCGGCGGAAGCCTACATGGCAACCGTGATTTTTTGCTTCTGTAGTGTTGTTCTCCCATTTATGGCTTTCGAAGTCCATTCATTTAGCAGTTATATTTTTTTACGTTGCAACTAGTGTTTTCTTAGCAATGGGCCCGTTTTCATGTGTGTACGCCCACAATGCTTTCAGTACCTGTATTTTCGTAAGTGATTTGCATTCTTGGGACACATCGCCCACTTTTCGGTTGGCGTGGCCGTTTTCCCGACCTTCAATTAAACAAATTCATTAAAATTTATCCAGTGCTGAGCGGAGTCGTATCCACCTCACACAAGTTTTTCAAGCATGGCAACTCGACGGTTGAGCGCGCTGCACCGCGAATGGGCGCGGGGAGGGATTGATTAATGGTATCCTTCTTTCTAACCTCTGTCGACTTGCGGCGAGCGCTCTACATGTGCATGTCAGACTGATAAAGGGGGCAATACCCACTCTTCTAGCCGACTGCGAATAAAATTACTACGCCTGCAATAGCCGCCCATTCGAAGTCGGATGTGCTGAACCTTAGTCTACTGTGCCCGGAAGACAAAACTGGCTGCGGTTAGGAGACCGCGTTTGTTTTCTTTGTGGCGTCCGAAGGTGTGCAGGCTGTGGTCTGTATTAATGTGATTAACATTCTTAGCCTACTTCCCCCACCGCAGATTGCACATCAAGGTGTCTGCAGCAATATGGTTTGTCGCTACATTGCGTTTTTGGAAACCTCGTCCTACAGCAACCTTCTTTAAAGGTTGTTTGCAACCAGACTAAATAGGTTGAGAGGTTATTCGTGCAGCTGTTTAACGAAAATTTGTGATCTGTTTATAAAACTGATTCTTTGTCCCTTATAATTAGCTCTTTCTTTACATTAGTAATATAGGCGTTGTACCTAATTTTGCCGAAATAAATATTCCTGCTGTATATGTATGCGTCTGCGTTTGGTTATGCGATATTTACTATTCGAATTCGATTCGTGTTCAAAAAATTTGATATTCGCATACACCTAGTTTGTTTCATTTTTCCCCTTTGTACAAAACAGCTGTACACCCTTTTCATAACCCTCAAGTGCGGCTCGCTGCGTTGCACATTGGGCAACTAATGGTGGTCATGGTTATGGTTGAAGTAAAGATGATGTGTTAGCTGTAGAGGGCTGGGGCTTGTCTCTTGCGCATGGTTTCATCACGAGTCAGAATGAAAAAAAAAGACCGCCCTTCCATTACTGTGAGCAGGGGTGCAAGCGAAGCTCGAGATCCGCGGCTCTTCGTTGTCGTAACGGCTCGGCTTCGCGCTCCCTCACGGCGAGGTCCGCAATTCGACGACGAGCCCTTTCTCGAGCGAGTTCCCGGGCGGCGTTCATCACACGCCGCCTGTTCTTCGGCCGAGCGCACGCCGTGCGGCCCGCTCCCGCTGCCGTTCTTTCAACGCAGCTTGCTCTTCGGCAGAACGAACCAAACGCGGCCTCCCAATCTGACTGCCGGGCCTGAACTGGCGGGAAACGGCGGGCGCCGAGGCGAGTGAACAGGCGATCACACCCTTCCCCGCCTCCGGAGGGAGGGCACGCCTGTGATTGGCCCGCGCCTTGCTCTGCGTCTACTTCTTGATGTATATAAAAAACCCGCCTTAAAGGGCGCGTATGATGAACCGACAGAGGTTGAATCGGTTAGCGTGGTGGTCTCGCAACCCGGAGTTCGGTGGTTCGAATCCGCAGTCTGACAACCAGTCTTTATTTGCGCGCGGCTTGAGTTTGTTTCGTACGGTGAACCGACTCCAGCACGAGTGAGGCAATACAAGCTTTGCTTGAAAAAGTTAATTCTGGGGCTCTACGTGCTAATACTACGGTCTGTTTTTGAAGCACGCTGTGAAGTGGTGAACTCCGGATCAAATTTGACCACCAACACCACATTCCGATTGAGCCGCAATCAGAATGTGGTCGCTGCGGCCGGCATCGAACCCGGGACCTCGTGCTCACTGAGCTATCGCGGCGGGTATCACGGAAGCCACGTATCTGTATCTTCGATGTGATAGAACACGCGAACTGACGCACGCATTGATTGCAAAAATAAAAAAGAGGAGAGGACGGCAACGTCATCAGCATAGTAAGCTACTTCGCGGGAAAGCTATTTTTACAATTAAAGAAAAGTAAAAAAAAAGTCCGATAAACAAAACGCCACAGCCACCCCACTCGGCGCTTCCTCGATAAAACGGGGTGGTGCGCAATCAGTTTTCTCTCCGCCTCCGTGTACGCATGTCAAGGTCCTCATGATGGTTCCGTCCCAGTGACCCCAGCTGTCGCCGAGGCTGTTTTCGTATGCAAGGTCGCCTTCACTTGCTTTGCAAACAGATGGGCACCGTTCGCAGCTGCTGCGCTTCCGACGCCTCGGTGCGCCAAACGTCTCCGCACAAGCGCGTCACGCCCATTGCGCGCACTTGTTTACGACACTTATTGCGTGGTAGGGGCCTTTCATTTTTCTTCTTCTTCTTCTTAGGCCTTCGGTGTCAGGCCACAATTAGGGTGTATCGTCATTGCAGTTTAATCGTTTCGACAGTGCATGAGGCACTTATAGCGAATACGATTACATAGCGAGACTTTTTTTTTCAGGGAAAGGTCGAGGCTGGTTTAACTTCCGGACGTCTGGCCTTTTTGTTTCTTTATTTGCACGAGTGCGTGTTATCTTTCAAAACGAAATGCAGAGATTTTGGCATGAAATAATCGGCGTAAAATTGGGGCCTTTTGTGGACTAATTGCTCCAGAAGGAACAATGAAGCTATACAAGGCAGTCGTTGATAACTCACCTCGGTAAACCCCTAGCATATATTTGTAACACATTGTATGTGAAGTCAACAGCAAAAGTTTATGGGCCGCGGGATCTCGGAGAACGTTCGATTTCTGAGCAGCCTGTAGCAGTGGTCAGTCTAACCGAACATCAGAATGTTGTTCGCATGTACTGGTAGGGGCTGCAAATGCGAATACTAGGCTGCGTTGTGAGGCTGCGCAGATATTCAGTCTTCTGTCAGATCTCGTGTTCTGTAAAATTTTGTGGTTGACTGAACCTGATCTTTACCGATACCTATAGACCGGCGCTGGCAAGGCCCGGCAAGGCTGGCATCAGCACGAGTGTAATCGGTTGGACAAATGTTTTCTTGTCCTGCTTTGGAAACGGGGTTCGAATGTCATGTCTGTAGTTCGCCAGTGAGCTGTTCGAATAACTAAACTTCTTTAAGCAATTATTTTATAGCGTACATTGCAAACGGGAAATCGAAGCCGTGCTCGAGGCATGTTTGCTAGGTAGTAATCCTGCTATTAGCGCCAGTTTCGAGATGTTCCGAGACATTGACGCTCCACGTAGTTTCGTCCTGCGGTGCTTATAGCAGGTTTTGTGGTAAAATGTCCATGGTGAATGACAGTACATTTCAGCGCAGGCATTTTTAGCGGCCATCTCAAAACTGGCTTTGTAGTCTTACGATTCCTAATAAGCCGTCACGGCTTGAGCTCTGTCCCTCTCGACGTTATGCTCTCGCAGATTTTTTAAATCATTGTTCACTGTTCAGTCATCAGGAAATAGCGCTCTCTGCCCAGTGCTTGCAACGCTGTGTGTTCTGTGTGGTGCAGTGTTCTCAAGGATGTGTCCAACCGAACGGACCTCGGCAGGCGACCGTGCGGCTGGAGGCGCCGATTGCTGGTCGTGGTAAGTGGACGTCTCACCCTCCCTCTTAATCGCCCCGGCGTGCGGCCCCGATCGGCCGCTGATAGCGCGCTGTACACGCAGATAGCCTGGTTTAAAGTTCCCGGCGGTAAACACGGTCGCCGCGCCAGCCGTCGCCTCCTTCTTGAGAACCGCCCCGCTGTGTCTGACGATGAACTCGGTGGCGCCGGTGTGTAGCGATGGGTGGATGCTGTGAGCGTCCCCTTTGGAACGGGGTGGTGGGTTGCGCAACCAAGCTCATGTTATTACATTGACTAGTGCCTTAGCTATGTTAGAAAAGAAAAAAAAAGGAAAGGAAAAAAAAAGCAAACGATGAATTGTCATAACCAAACTTTCTGAACCCCTATTGTAAACTTTGTTTTTGCACGCCTCCGTTGTTTGACGTTTCCCTACTTCCACCAATCTTCTAATCGCCTCTTACTAATCTCTACTGCGGACATGTTTACTTTCCTCTTGCTCACGCTGAATCCAAGGGCTTCAAGGAGGCCAATGGTGCCTAAATCGACCGCTGGGCAGATATCTTCACATTCCAGTAAAACGTGATCCGTTGTTTCCCTTGCTTTACCGCAGCAAGCACATGCTTCTTTTTCCTTCTTATATCTCGCTTTATAGGTGCGTGTTCCAAAGCATCCTGATCTCTCTTCGAAAAGTATTGAGCTTCCCTTTGAGTTATCATAAATTGTTTCTTTCCTGATTTCGCTGTTTGATCTTAAGCAGTTTTCCGCTTCAGCGTGTGAAGTGCCTGCGCCATCTTGCGAAGGGGTTCGTTCATGTAATTATGACCAGCGCGCCGTTAGGCGAAACAGAAAATATGCGCTGTATATTCCATCTTTAGACCCGCAGGGGCCAGAAGCCAGTAGAGGGACTGAACTAAAATGCCAGTACAGGCAATAGATAAATTTTAATTTCTGTTCTTAAATGAAATCAATGTGAAGAATCATGAATCAGTATAAGGTAACTGATGAATGGGAAGCTACAAATCCATGTGATTAAATGGAATAAACATAACTACATGATCTGCAACGACAATGTAATAAAGTATAAATGCGTAACAATAAAAATATTGTAACATGATAATGGGAACACTTATAGCGAATTGGAAACAAGATAAAACATTCTGGGGCTATTTCGTGCACATCGAGGGGTTGGGCCAGCATAAAGTTAATCGACTGAAAGGATCAAAGATTGCTTTTCAGATTCACAGTTTTAACCATTCTTAGCTGACGTTCACCGTTGCTGTAAGTTATGTCCAGTATGTATTATTTTATCTCAAATTCTTCTAATTCAAATTCTTTTTAATAGTTGGAGACAGCCGTCGCTGAGCGCCTCGTAAATGGACGTCTGAGGACGCTAGGTGGCTAAGATTATTCCGGAACTGATCACTCCTGCGTCCCTCATAGCCCCACTGGGCATCTTTTAGATGCAAAACTGTATTAATTATGCTTATTTTCATCTTGCAATTGTCTCAAGATTGTCGCAATCGTCTCAAAGCCTGCAGTTGTATACAATCACGATAGTTCCCCCCCCCCCTTTTTTTTTGTCGGAGCATCAGTGGTACGGTTAAAATCTTGGTAGCGCAAATTGTTTGACCTCCTGAATTAACAGTGTCTCTCTATCTGTCTATTTTTGTGCGTGCGTGCCTGTCCAGCTGTGAATACTGTTTTCAATGATCTGCGACATATTGTCGAATTACGAGTTCGCATCTAGCTATCAAATGGATAGGTAGGCACTACATTCGAGCTTAAGTGTGACGATCATCTCACTAATTAAAGGAACATAGTGAGGAGCATCTCAATATGGCAGATTTGGAGGCAGTCGTGTACCGATCGCCGTAACATTGCAATTTTTTAGGCGTCTTTCTCTTTCTTGTTCTTTCCTTCTTTTTTTTTTATGACTATCCGCATCTGTGGTAGGAGTTACAAGCCCAGTCAAGCCACTCTTGGTCGGCTTTTCGTCTCTGCTCCTGACGTGTACTGCTGCAGCTCGAGGCGGCGTTTGGGCGAGGAATCCACTAAGCCCATTGACGAGTACGTCCGGCGGCAGGAATCAAGAAAATGGGTTATTTTGCGTCGTTTACACTGGCTCCATATACGGAAGCCCACTCCATGCAGGAGCATATTAAGCGTCCGTCTTCACATCAGGAAACGTCAGCACACCTCTCTCTGCACCAGAGAGCTTCGCTTTTAATGCTGTCGTCTTCCCTAGGAGACTAGACTATAGGGAATCTGATGACTGTATCGCGGCCAATCACAATCGTCGAATGGGTCGCAATATCCCGCCCATGATATCGCACCGTTTCGCCGAGCTCCGCCTCGTATGTTGCACCTTCCCCCCGCATATGGCGCGTAGCAATCTGGGAATCCGAAGTCGTAGCGCGTCCCACGGTAGCATTCGACGTTGGCCCGTTTCATCAATTAGTTCAGGTTGTCAGGTCCAGCTAGAGGGGTCTTTAGTTGACGCGTCATCTGTCGGCGTCAACGCTGCGTCGACTTCCAGATAGGCGAATGGGCTGCGGTGTGGGGGGGAGGGAGGCATTGACTCTTGGTAAACGTCTAAGGAATGCCCATCGTCGTATTGAGACGTAACAGTACCCACAATGTCAAATAAATATTTGATTGATTGGTAGATAGATGTGGCGTTCTGAACCTGAGCAGAAGCTCACGGTTCCGATTCCAGGCATCGGCGGGACATCTCTGCGATGGTGGTATGCAAATGCGCCCGTGTGTACGTTGTCCAACCTCAACTGCCAGAAATATTTCCGGAATTCTTCACTGCTGTTTTCTGTCAAAGCCCAGGTGCCGCATTTTTTAATAATCCATTCCATTTTCTACTCGTAATCGAGTCCAGTAACACATTTCGGCGCCAGGAAAGGCGATAAGAATGGACAGTGATATATCGATCATCACGAAGTAAGGCCTCAGGTTGAAGTTTTTGGTGCAGAGCGGCATAAGTTAAAAAAAAAAGTCTTGAGAGACGAAACAGTTCTCGAAATTCACATGTTCTACCACGACGCGTTTTTTTTTTTATTGTCTGGTTCCCTTTCTTTGTTCAACATTTTGTTCTCAAAATTGTATTCGTATCGCTATTAACCCCACAAAGTCTTACGGATCCTTTTTGCTACGCTTAGCTTGACACCTGAAAATTCCGATTTAAAGGACAAATCGTGCGATTTTTCGGCAATGTCAAGGTAATAGCGTTTTTTGCCTCCCGAGAGCCCCCTGTCATGCGTCTGGTAGAATTGCTCCGCAAATTCGAAAATAATTTCATTTGAGCTAAAAAAAAGTGCAAGAACGAACCCAAAACCTGACCGAGCAGCCGAGTGGACATCTTCGTGTGACGTCACACATGACGACGCCACCAGGGAACCGGTCCCCGCCAGCGCGGAGAACGAAAGTGGTGAAGAGCCGACGCTCAGCTGATTCTTGACGCACCGCGTCGGACTCATAGGGTTACAATGTCATCTGCACCAGCTCGTCGGAGCTGTCAGTATATTGACGGCCACGATTCACGAATCGCCGTTCGCATTCGCGAGGGTTGCAATGTAGGCTTGTTGGTAATGCATCTTCCAGGGGAGTACGGTAGCGCGATTAAAAGACGGGACAAAAGAAGACACATAGGGACACACACAGCACAAACTTCCAACAATTGTTAGAAGTTAGCGCTGTGTGTGTCCCTATGTGTCTTCTTTTGTCCCGTCTTTTAATCGCGCTACCGTACTCCCCTTGAAGTTCGCATTCGACCCGCCACCGGAGAGCCAGCGTTCAGTGCAACACATGGCGCTGCAACGTGAAGACCAAGTGTCACCGCTGATTTGATACGCGATGCTTGCTATTCAGGGCAGCGTTTCGCATACTCCCTATTGGATATCGTGGAGCGCTGCTATCCGCACTTGTATTTCGATTTTCGAACCTCTGACCGGTGCATTTGTTTACATCGGCATGGTAGCGCGACCGCTCGTCGTCCGCGTGAAATATAATGCAAGCCGCACATAAGTGACATCAAATAATGTCATAACGCAGCAAAACACGCGGACTCTGTGCCTCTAAGCACTGTCGCATCAATCTGTGTCGCGCTGTTATGAGCGAGCGGGAGACATTATAGAGCGCGTTGTTATGCTGCCTACTTATCGTCCTTCGTGCCTTTTTCGTGCACACAATTCATGTGTTGCATAGAGTAGGCGTAGATTAAGATTTTTCGCAGATTACGTTTCATTTAGAGAACACGAAGTTTTCAGGTGTAGACGCTGATGCCAGTACTGACGTCGTTGGCAGCTGAACGAGGTGTTTGTTTCTGCTGTATCGAAGGGGCCTCCGCGTGTTTGCCGATGTGCGATAAGAGGCAAACGGTGCAACTCCGAAGCTGAGTAATGCGTCAGCATAACCAATAAACATACACCGATGTGCGTATAGTAGGATGCAACTTAAAGAAACAGCAGTTGGCAACCAGGGCACTCAAACCGCGCAGGGTTGTGTTATCCCCCAGCCAATGACAGAAATAAGCAAAATCGTCGTCATGCGACATTTTCAAGACGGCGTCATACTTGATACCTCCGGAGCGTCTACTGTTCTTGAGTCTTTTCATAGGCGGAAGCGATGAGGTGTGCAACAGACACGGACAAAGTGTATGGAGTCTGAGCATTTCACTCTTCAAAAGTCCGCGGTACAGTTCATTTCATTGCTGAGCCCGTTTTACTCGTGAAACTTCAGTGCCAACCGAAGCGGAACTTGACAATAGTTGCAGCGAAGCAAGCGTTTTATTCCAGTTCAGTAAAGAATTCGGCTTTCACCATTCCACTATAATTGACGAGTGAAAACGTATAAAATTACGCGCTGATAGTTTTATTTTTGTGGTTACCGCCTTATTTGGGTAACAGGGGGAAGTTAGAAGCATGAACTTTTTGCAGCCTCGCGTAGGAACAGTGGCTGGTGGTTATGAGGGCGTGGCTGGGGCTTCACTGCAGACTTCAGTTGTATCCTACTATAGTCAAACTTAAGGTATACGGAAGTGCCGGCGAGCGCGACTGGCAGCCTTAGAGAACAGCGTACTCCGTGCGCTATGTCGACGCTTCTCGCTTTTTTATGTGCGCACTGTTCGAAATGAAAAAATAGTTTATTCCGTGTTCGTATGGTCAACACTGAACTACAAAAGCAGTTTTATTCATCCTAATAGCTATGCTAGCTTCAGCTAGGTCAGTCTCCAGGTCCGCCGGTAGTATAGACGCACGAGCTCAGCGACTGTGATAGGCCTAAACTGCTCGACGCCACCGACATCGTCCCAAACTGTGTGCGGCTGGCGAGAGCTCAAGTGCGTGCAGCCCAGGGGCGGGACCCTTGCGCCAATTGCCCCATTTTGATACAAACGCAAAGTGGCGAGCGGATTCGTTCTCCGAAAAAGAGTGTACAGCCGTTCACATTCCGCACACCGCTGGCTCCCGCACGGTTCCGCGTAATTTTCGCGCTTACCACACTGGCCTTTTCGGCGCCTCCGGCAAGTGGCCGGCGCGACCACTCCCGGCTGTCGTCGCTGCTGTCCGAACGGCCCGGGGCGGCTGCATTTTGAGTGTACTCGAATACGGTTGAGTGGGCCGAGCGGCGCTCCCTAACTGAGACGCAAAACAACGGAAAGCACGCTGCGAGCCTGCGAGATATTAGGGAGGCGCGCGCTGCAGCGGATTCAGTGGGCGGGCGGGCACGTCTCCAGGGCCGGTTTAATGTAAGAATATTCCAATCTGTCTTTGTGCCCATATGGGTGAGGCCTGAGCCATTTTGGCCTATTGCAAAGGGCTGATGGCGGATTTGGAATAAAAACAGATTGGAATAGTTTTTACGTTACACCAGCACAGAGTCGATTGCGGCTCTGTATCTGCGGTTACATATGGTGACCCCCAAAATTAAGTTACCCCGTCGATAGGACCGCGTAATTTAAGAATAGTTTCCGCTATCCTGAGCGTCGGCGCGGGAATGTGTAGTTCGATCCTAATGCCACCGATGTTTTAACTTTTACAAAAAAGCACGCGCCGCTCGACCGAATCTGCCGCATTCTAGTACGCTATAGCCACAAAGCGCGCTTCTACAGCTCCGCATTCTGATTCGTTTGAGGGAAGGCGGAACTATTTCTGTTAAGTATAAATGGCTTTCGACAAACCGCGGTAGTGCATAACTCTGTAGGGATGGTAGATTGATTTCTTATTCGATTAATCATTCATAATTTTAGCCTTTAAACGATTAATAACTCTGACTTTCCCGTACGGTCTGTTGAAGCACATTTCCAGGCACTTTACCAACACAATAGACATTAAAGAAGAATGTACTTATAGAAAACAGCTTGGGCTACCTTTCGAAATTTTGGACTCACTATTGCAGAATGCATATTTTTTTTTTTGCCTTTCTTTTGTGATCGCTACTACTAATTATATGCAGGGACTATTACCAAAATTTTCATGCACTAGACGGTTTCAGTGTCAGGGTAATCTGCTTCAAAATTAAGCTTAAGACAGTTGCAGTACAGCGCTCGTGTTGGTTTATTGTGTTCCGTCGTTATTTCGAAGTGCGTTGCCATATTTCATTATTCCACCAAAATCCAGATTGGCCTACTCTAAATTGCTTCAAAATGAAAATTTGTCGGCTCCAAACTGCTCCAAAACACAGTTTTACTTGCTCCAAAATGACTTCGGACAGTCCCACCCTTAGCAGCCAACAACAGTACCTCACTTGCCTCCCATCACTTGCCCGTCCACACAGAACAGCATATACCTTCTCGCACCAAACAATAGCTCAGTATCACTGGCTCACTCCTCAGCGCTATCATCTGCCATCCATTCTCCGCATGCTCTGCTATGCCGCCTTTTACGCCATAACACATTGTGGCCAGTACGAGGCAGGTGGTACGAGGCATTTAACAAAATTCATTTGTAAAAGAAACTGCGCAGCTCTCCTGCTTTTTTGAGGACATGACGGAAGCGCGCAGAGGAACGTACCCAGCTAATTCCATTGACAACCGCTGACATCGAGAAATCGCCGGAGTTGGCATTTAAGCTCGGGAAGCCACACGCAATGCTCATAATGACATTTTCGATAGGTGCAGCGAGTTTCCAAACCAATGAGTTACTATAATAATCATATTTACTCGATATTTCATTAGTTTTTGTACGATTGTACTATCCATGGCCAGAAATGAAGGCGGACATGTTCTTCTAATTTTCCTGGACATAGAATGTTGTGATGGGGCTGAAATGTAGAAACGCTCGCTTACTTAGAGATAAGTACGTGGTACAGAACCCCAGCTGGTCAGAATTAATCTGAGGTACCCCAGTAAGCCGTGCCTGATAATCCGATTGTGGCTTTGGCACGCAAAACACCATAATTGAATTAGAGTTCAACACTTCTGCCACGATGCGACGCATCGAAAGTGCCGCCGTGTGACACCCATATTAGTTGTTGTTGCCCTGTATTGCTATCTTCCTTTTTTTTCCTTTCTTTCGTTTTTCGCTTTGCATTGCGGTAATTCAGCAATTGATATGACAATTGTGTTTGTACGCCTACTATGTGGTGCGATGATATTCGTGTGATACTTACTAGTATCTTACTGTGCGCACTTTTTTGTTTTTAGTTTTCCTTACAATTTTGCTTACTGTAGCTATGTTGCATGCCAATGCGTTGTGCGAATAAAGCTTTTGTTACGACGATGCTTTTCTTTTTTTGCCTTGTTGAATAACGCTTGTTTCACGTTGAGTTAACCATAGTTCCCCATTACCCAATGCCTTCCTGAAGGCCTGTAAGACGTTTATAAATATATTTTTAAAATAAAATAAACATGTCGTAAGCAGAGCCGCAGGTGAGATGCGCGAACTTTTGTGATCGGTGCCATTAACATTTCAATCTTACTGTTCATAATTATGATGATTTCAGTTTGGGCGGCAACTATAATATATTAATAAACGGGTGAATAATTGCATAATTTATCATTTCACACTTCGCGCACAATTTAACGCTCTATCCATCCTTGAAACTGCAGCACGCAGCAGGCAATTGCACGCAGACACACAGATTTTCTTTAATCCTCAATGCAACCATTCTAGAGCTTGCTGCGCCTTTGACCAAACGTTCTTTGTTTGTTTGGACTGGTGTACTTAATACTGCGAGTTAGGTTCGTTCGTTCACTAACAAAGCCAACACTGGGTACGTAGTTCAAAAGGGCGATGGAAGGGGCCAGTTGTTGACTGTTCCCACTTTCTACCCGTCTCATTACGGATTCTCGCAATGATATACCACTTCTACATAGCCAAGTGAAGGTAGTGGGAATATGTGTGCAGAAAAGAAATAATAAACACATTTGAGAATAAATACGCGTCTGTTTTAATAATGTTTTTCTCGCCTCATCCAAGCTGCAGCAACAGTATCGGCGCGCGCGATAACCTCCTCGACGCATGGAATTGATGATGATGATGATGATGATGATGATGATGATGATTTATTGGCATCTCTTTTGAAACGGGGCGGTGCCAAATGGTCATCTAGGGTGTACCCAGGGTGCCTCGAGGTGCGCATTGAGACACCCTGTAGTCACCTAGCCTGCTCGAGTTAATCAGCTGCATTTTATTCTAGCATTTTGTATACATCTCCTTAATTATTTTCTCTTCCTCAAAACTTCTATATCTACATTGTACCGCTACCTATGTCTGCAACGGATCCGGTCGTGTCAATCTCTTCCCTGATTTTTTTTTCACCAATACTCTAAACGACTCTTGCTTATCTCGACGGCTGACCGCTTGATGCTTCCATCGACTTTAAATCCATGCTTCTGGAAGGTGTACGTTGCCTTCAAATGCGAAGCGTGAATACCTTCGCATTCCATTAGGATGTGTTGAGTGGTCTCGGGAATTTCGCTGCAGAAGACGCATGCCTCATCTTGTTGCGAATGTTCGTTCCGGTTATGTTTTTTTTTTCCTTAGGCAACCAGCTCGATCCCATAATGGCAAGACACTGCCCATCGCGTTATCGTACGGATTTTCCCTTCTAATTTCTTTCTTTGCATTTTTGTGAATCTCCGTGGTCATTTTTGTTTCCGTTCTTTGCACCCAGCTTAACTGTCCCTCAATTTACTGAATCGCCCGAGCCCACGGGTACGAGCGTCGCGGTGCGAAGAAGGAGCCGACTGCGCCCACCACTGAATTTGCGCATTCGCCGTGCGAATGCGCCAGCGCGCGCGAATCTTAGGGGCCACGCTTCGGCTTTGATGCGGGTCATGCAGGGGAGGAACGTCGCTTGCAGGCACGGAGGTTCGCAAGCGCTGGTCGAGTTAGTGGGAGAGAGGGGGCCTCCTCTCCTACTACTCCCTGGCGCCATTTCGGTTGCTTTTATTATTGCCATTACTGAACCATGTTTGAAAATTCTTGCTATAGAACGCTCCTTGTACGGCAGTTTACAACTTACGCTTGCAACTTCACAAATTAGCCCGGGTCGTCCTTGGGAGCAGCAGGCAGTCATGAGAACTAGTTTCTCTGCGCTTCAGGAGTGAGCGCTGTAACTGAGATGCGAGTGCGTCACCTAATTTTTTACCTCGTTACAGTAAATAAAACGGTGCGGCCGCGTGCGGTCTTTAAACGTACAGCGTTTTCCCAACCTACCCTTCCCCCGCCCTTACGGATCCACTTCCTTGGGGTGGGCACTTATATTTTTCACTTTTTTAAAATTCAGTTTATTTACGTAAACTTTTTTACAATAACCGAGACGTTAGTGTCGGCGCCGCGTTTAGTGTATGGCCGCATTTGGTTTGCATTCTGGAGTATCAATTTTTCATTCGGTTCACACTGACTCGCCTAGCCGTTTGTTTAGCTTTTATGACAGGCGAATGAAACTCCACCGTTGCCGCGCCCTGTGAGCCATTTGAAGAAGCGCTCGCCAACCATTACCTTTCGGGAAGCCGTGAGAGCCTTTATCTGACACGGTCGGGCCTTTCCGTTTGTTTAGGTTTTTATGACATGCGAATAAAACTCCACCGTTGCCGCGCACTGTGAGCCATTTGAAGAAGCGCTCGCCAGCCATTAACTTTCGGGAAGCTGTGACAGCGTTTATCTGACACGGTGGGGCCTTTCCGTTTGTTTAGCTTTTATGACACGCGAATAAAACTCCACCGTTTCTGCGCACTGTGAACCATTTGAAGAAGCGCTCGCCAGCCATTAACTTTCGGGCAGCCGTGACGGCCTTTATCCGACACGGTCGTGCCTTGATAGGATCAGCTCCCATATCATTCCAGCAATGCGAAAGGATTTATGTGTGTTTGACCGCAGTGTCTCGCAGGAAGTTGAAACCTGTACTCTGCGCTGTTGCAAGCCTGCACGGGAAGACGGTTTTATGTGTTGATCACGTGACGGCGAACGCCGTGGTATTGGCGGTTTGCGAGTCGTATAGTGTGGTCGTGTTATATGATTGCAATCTGGCAGCATGTATTAACTGTATGCTTCACGACGTGGTGTCGGTTCCCGAACTTCGCGTAGCGAGTGCAGTTCAGTGCGTAGCGAGTGCGTGAGGTCGCAACTGAGTACATGTGAACAGAGTGAGAGGGCTCGCAAAGCTGGCTGCTGCACCCCGTGTATGCGGCCCAAAGGGTGTAGTGTATATAACCTCGGAGCGGTGTGAAGTGCGTTGAAACCTACAGCGTAAACGACGGGTCTCGGGTCTCGCTACCGCTTCCGAATAAACAACTGGAACCATAGGGTTGAGGATTGGGCGAGTTGGTATTGCATTCTAAAACTGGTACAGCGCAATATACAAAGAAAGAAAGAAGCCGAGCCGGCCAGGTAAAGGAACAGAGCGCTTCCTGAAACCAGCTTCCTGAAACCAAAACCGTACAAAGGAGAAAGCTTGGTAATAGATGTTTGGGTACGTGTTCTGGCAATTCTGTGCCGCCCTCCATTTCTGTATTGAAACCGCGGAAGACTGAAAGCTGGCCTCCTGTACTGCCGCACCACGTCGCGCGATTTCAGTGCACCAAGCAAAACACACTTCCGTTTGCTTCCGCGCATCTTTTCACACGATCGAGCTAGTGCTCATTTGTCACCACGTGATAGCGCGCTGCTGCAGCAGCACTGGTCAAGAAGGTTGAAGGTTAACCTCCTTGGCACTGGTCGGTACATTCGTGGGCGACGTCACGCCCGTCCGCGGACTGGTCCGTGGTCGTAGTGACAGAGAGAATGGTCACGTGCTGATACGGCGCGCGCTCTTGCACGTTTACGACGCACCCCCTGTGCCATGTTCCAATGGCGGTGACGGCGGGGAGACCGGCGATGGGCAAGTGCACCGACCGGCGGAACTCCTGTCGTGACGCGTGCGCCGTAGCCCATTCGCGATGCGTGCCTCTGTGTATGCGGCTGGTGGACTTGCTTGTCTGCGCTCCAGAGGGCGATATGCCTGGTGCGCCTTTTGTGGACCATATCATTCACTTACAGGAAAGTTCTTCTCCGGGTTCCGTTTGTCGCAGTCTCTAGTGAAGAGGCCAGGGTTGCTCGCTCTGGACGAGAGGAGAGCGCACGTGGCTACGCCAGCTGGAACCTCCTGCACGGGCAGCGACCGCGACGCGCAGCTCGAGATTCACGTTACGCGCTTCAATTAATCCGACGTTTTTTTATTATTATTACTATTCCGTTCGCATTTGGAGTCCAAAAGCGAGAAAAAGAAGTGTGCGAAAGTGTGGGAAGCCCGTCACGTGGTAGAGGTAGAGAGGGGATGGGAAAGCTTAGAAGAGCGCGCGCGCGCGCGCGCGCGTGTGTGTGTGTGTGTGTGTGTGTGTGTGTGTGTGTGTACTCACACACATACAGGGCGTCCCAACTTATGCACCAAGATACAGAGTGTTGGCTCTTCAAACTGCCGAGCTCTACACATTAGCGCAAGAAAACGGCCACCACATCACATTTCAGTGGATTCCCAGTCACTGTGGTATACAGGGCAACGAACTGGCCGACGCCGAAGCGAAGAAAACACTCGAAGAACGAGAGTCACTGCTTTCAATTCCTTTTTCAAGAGCGGACGCCAACTGTCTCCTCTCCAGTGTCATCCGAAAATTGACAGCAAAGCACTGGGACAATCCAGATAATTGCCACAGACGACTCCAGAGATTGGACCCTACCATGAATAAAGGCTACCACCGAAAATTCAACGCAGCTGTGCCAGTCTTCTGCACAGACTAAGGCTGGGGGTAGCGTTTACGCGCGGATACGTGCACCTCATGCGGCGCACCGAGTCTCCACACTGAGGTGTGCAATGTGACAGACTACAGGCCATGTGCTTTGTGACTGCCCTAAGTACGTGGAAGAGCGTGAAAGGTTGGACAACGACCTTACGCGTCTCGACAGCACACCGTTGTCGGAGGACGTTATTTTCGGCCCTTGGCCAGATGCTCAATCGAGTTTCAAGGCCATCCAGACATTACTGAACTTTTAAAAAAATTACGGGCCTGGGTTGCAGACTTTGAGCATGCCAAATTGCTTGCCATATCTTCGACATCTTCCTTCTATCGTCATCATCACCCATCATGCACTTCTTTCTTCCCGCTTTCTTTCCCTCTTTCCCTTCCCCTAATGCCGAGTAGCTGGCTAGAGGAATATACCTCAGGCCGACCTCTCAGCATTTCGTATCATTACACTTTTCTCTTTCTCTCTCTCTCGAAAATATGCGAACGCCACGTAGCTGGATGGAGCCGAGGTAATGTTTGCAGTCGCTTGGAGATACTCAGATTATTTTTCGCATTCTTCCTAATTACAGAATGTCTTAAATAATTAATTTCTTTCTCAAATATTATAATTAAATGAAAAATGTAAATGAGAAAATTGTAGAGCGACATAAAAAAACTCGCTATACAGCTATCTCTTGCTCAATACGTGCTACATAAGTGTTTTTCCTTACAATTGTACTTATTGTATTGACTTATTTATGTTGCATGCTATTACGTTGTGCGAATAAAGCTTTTGTAACGTTGATGCATTCTTTTGTTTGCCTTGTTCAACAACGCTTGTTTCACCTTGATGTAACCATAAAAACCCGTCAGTTGCACAATTCGCTCCTCAAAGAGGCAGGACGTGTGTCTAATGAGCTCCTGAACGACACTTATCATGTGCTGAACGCCGTTTAAATTATGTATCCGGGACCTCGGAGAGGTGCGACGTAATGCTAACGCATTTCTTTCGCATTTGCTGCTAAAGCGTCACTGACTTTTTTTTTTTAAAACCAGGTTGCGGCGCACTTATGGAATTTTCCAGAGTAAAGGTACTCGTGACCTGCTAATAAGCAACCTGCCAGCTAGGCTCGCGCCTGGCGTGATAGGTCATTTTGGGAGGACCCATGCACGATTCGTGAGGGGACAGCGCTTGTGTGCTTTGCTGCGGCGACAACGAGTTAGACCCGACTTAGACCTACAGCTGGAAGAGCGTGCGGATGAAGCGGTACACCGTGCACTTCTTTCTTGATTGGCCCTAACGCTACCGAGTGCATCGCTACGGCTATTGCTTCACGAATTCCCCCCTACGATTGTGCGTATAGTGAGCTAAACGCAGGCACGAAATTGGCATGGTGTGGCACGCACTGTAGTAAAGCTTTAGTGGTATCTTGATACGCACGCCTGCACAAGCTCATATATTAAATAGCGAAGGTTAAAGTTCAGAATGAAATCGATTGCTCCAAGTGCGCTGGCAGCGCAAAGAGCGTTCTCTTACGTCCTTGCGTGCGTGTGGGTCAATAAGCGGTGGGCTGGGTAAGAGAGGAAAGAAACCTACGAAGGTAACCACTGCAGTGTGAATTCACCAAAATCACGCATATCCATTAACAAGCCCAGAAAAGGCAGTTCGTGTGGGATAGTTCGTACTGACATCCGAGAGCTCGTGTACTCGCACTGCTCCGCGACTGCCGGCTCCAATCGCGGGGCTTTCGACGAAGGACGGTGGCGTGTCCGCGCGCACCTACATTCCCGTGGGACCGCTGGCGGACTCCGAACCAACGGCGGTCGTCTTTCGCCCGGGGCGTCTTCTGGCGCCGGCTTTGGTATCCGCCGGCCCGGAGACACCCGATCGCAGGAAGCGAGCCGTGCTTGGTGGTGCCGCTGGGCTTCCTTTGCCGGGTGACGCCGCGGCTCTGTTTGCGCACTTCCTGCGGCGGTGGGTGCTCGACTGCCCGTCCCGCTGATGCCCCACGAGCGCGCAAGTTACGATAATTTCCTTGTGGCTTTGCCATACAGCTTCATATTCATTTATTCAGCGGTTGTCCGGAGAAATACGTATTCGGCATTCCAACAATGGGGCGGATGCGTTGTCCTCCAGAACTTTTTTTTTTTTGCAAATACCGTGTTGAGATTTTTTTTTTTCGATTGAAACCCGTGAGGGCCCTTGAACGTGTTACGTTTCAACATTGAGAGAAGCCTAGGGGTCTACCACAAATGTTGCATAAATTGTCTGACAGGGTGAATATTTAACTGCCCGAGTTATCTCATCATTACGTCATCTGTTTCGTTACCAGCACACAAGACGTGACCGAATTCGCCCCGTTATTAACATGGAAGTGTTCTTGTGACAATCTCTGTACGGACCTCCCTTTTCGCTAGAACCTGTGCAGTCAGGACCTGGTCAGGGCCGCCAAACACAACAGTGTGTATATATATATATATATATATATATATATATATATATATATATATATATATATATATATATATAATGTGAGGGTAAACATTGTGAATGTAATTTTTAGATTACGTGTATTTCCACACAGGAAGAAAATCTACTCATCACTTTTCCAAACATTGCCCCTGCACCGCTTGCTCGACGTCGTCATTCGACCTTGCACAGCAACCATGCATCGCCTCCTTTAATGATGTGATAATCCGATGGCACCAGATCAACGCTGTACGAAAGACGGGGCAGCAGTACACCAACTCGCAATTCTAACAACAACGCCCATTCTTGACCGATTCTCCAGAATGGATGGGCCACTGTGACGCAGGGATATGCAGCCCCAAATGTATTTAGACATTCTGTACTTCTGTACACCTCTACTTGGCATTCTTCACTCGATAAGCATCATGCACCGTCTTCGTGCACGGCACGCAAACAGCAACAGGCGGCGAGACTGAGCTCGTGTCACCCGCTGCTACCTCGCCGACTCAGACGAGCTTCGCATCATTTAAATTCCTACATTGCGTTAGGTCAACGTATTTATTTATGTATTATATTTTTTTTAATCGATGTGAATAGTGTGCATGATAGTCGAAAAGATTGTCAAGGATCGAACTCAGGTCCATTTCATTTGATCTTAGGAGGAAGTTTTCCGCTGCCAAGTCTGCTTTTTAAATTCAGTGAGATGGGTGCCTTATAGTGTTCTGTTAGTTAGGTGGACTGCAATATTTATCACGGGAAATTTGCTACGCCTTACGAATTTCCGCCAAAATTATCTGAGTAAAAGCCGACGTTGTTCACACTAATCACCCCAGGCGATGAAAATGAGCTTTTGCCCCTCTCCCGATTCCATTCATCGTGCACTGCAGTCGAATATCGCATTATTTTGGACATACTCGATCGTCATGCCTATGGACGCGGAGTAGTCTCGCGCAGTGCTCATACGTACGAATGTGAAGCGCAGAAATGCTTTCACTAGGCTTCTCAAACAAGTTTGTACGTAAACGAGCGGTACCCGGATTATCGTTGTGCAGGGCAATTCGTTATAAGGGTTGTGTCCCTTAAATTGGAGCACTAAAGGCAGAAGAACCGTACTAAAACAAATAGAACTTTATTGTTACTGAGATGCTTACTTTAAACAATCGTTTTTTTTTCTTTTTTTTTAATGTGCTCCGCTTTTCAGAGTAAATGGCGCTTCATATATTCGAGGGCAACAGCGGGCTCAGTTGAAATTCCAGGCAGTGACGCAAAACCAGCAGCAGGGGATCGAATGCCGCTAAGGGATTCCGAGTAACCATCGCTTTCTTCTCTGCAACCGAATTAGTGGCTAAAAAAAAAAAAAACGGTTGGATAGATTAAGAATGTACTTTTCTTCGATTATGAGGTAGAATTGGGAGTGATGTGACACGTTATCCATTTCAAAGGCTTAGGGGTTGCCATATACGATTTTTTTAATTGTAAAAAACCATATTAGCAATTATTTTTTCTTCTTAGCAGTCAAAAAACCCATTGTGGACTTTAACACGTTAACTGAAACTTCCTGCCCGGAAAGTCGAGCTAGCTGCATACTTAACTCTTCGCTAGACCCGTACTGGAGCATGCAAGCGTGGTGTGGGACCCTCATCAAATGTACCAAATTGAAAAGCGTGGAATGATTCAGAAGCAGCTCTGATCGTCTTATCAAGGTACAGACCAACTGACTCTGTGAGCGAAATGCTGGCCAATCTTGAATTACGCCCGTTGTTGGCATGGCGCGAGATGGCAAGACTAAGATTCGTTTATTTATTTATTTATTTATTTACTTTACCTTACATGCCCATTGAAGGGCGTGAGTAAGGGGCTTTTTTTAAATTTTTTTCCACAATGCCTATACGCGTAGTGCGCGCCGCTGGTGTCGGCCTTGCGAAGTGCGCTCGGGAAAAGCGACAGCCGCGCGCCGTAGCTTTCTGCGTCGTTGAGCGTGCTTCTCTCTCTTATTCACGTTTTCAGACCAAAATAAGCAGCACCGTTCGCATGTGTGTGGTGGCCAAAGCTTCAAGGAATGTCGAAGAATTGTTGCAAGGTGGGGTGCTCAAATACCGGCAAAAACGTGCCGGCGAAACTGTTCGAATCATTCTCCGCAAAGCCTCATCAGCGGGAGCAACGGTAAATTTCTAACTTTCGGTGCGAAATGTTTTGTTCTCGTGCTTTCTTTTGTCGTGTAGGTCTTTTTTTCCGCTCGATCATATTTGGACGGGTAAGCGAAGAAGTTGATCACGGCCTTCCCACTTTTTTTTTTTCTTTCGGTTCGTCTGCAGTGCAGCATGCGGTTTAGAGGCATTTCGCTAAAGTTCTGAATGCCGCTTGCCTCTCCTTTACCGCGTTGCGCTAGCTAGGTAGCACGACTACACGAGTACATGGTGTTGTATGTTAAAGCTACTGAAGCTTGCAAGAACTGAAGTTGTTGGTTTTATCCTGCCCGGTAAACCCTCTCACCTGCTGTCACGCACTTCATGTTTTTCCATCTATATTATGCGTGGCTTCGCGCATGTTGAACTGTTGCTGGTTGCTTCATGCAGAACTGATTTTTTTTAGATGTGAGGTTTTCACCTTGCCTCGTTTGTAAAAGGTCTAAATCACGCTGTGTCTTATCGTAATGATACCATGCAAGTGCTTCTTTAACAGCTTTATTCTTTGCGCCCGAGGACGTCTTAGGTATTGTGGCTTCTTGGGAAATGTGTTAAGAAAACAGGTAGTTGAGGGCGAGAATTGCTAATAGTTGCTGCATCTAAGTTTGCATCGAAGTTGCATCTAAGTTGCATCTAAGTTTGCATCTAAGTTGCATCTAAGATAAGTTTGCATCACGTTGTGGAAGTTATTACACCTCGACGTTGTCTGCGCACACTTACCATGCCGAGTGATTTGTTTCACAACGTAGTCCCATCTTGCATGTGAATTTTGTACTCAACTGAATTCTTTCTTATTATGCTTACGCCGCAGAGGGCTAAACCCGGCCTTGCCGCCAGCGCTCGCCTACTTTGAGTGACGCTGCTCTGCCTTTAGATATATCATGTGTCCAGTGGCGTAGCCAGAAATTTTGTTCGGGGGGGGCTACGCCACTGGCCCAATATATCAGTATATATATATATATATATATATATATATATATATATATATATATATATATATATATATATATATATATAGCTGCACGTTGCAGCTCAGCCTCCTCCTTAGAGGCAGCTTTAGCTCGGGTGCTCCTATTTAAGTACATGTAGAAGGGGAATTCGTTGTTCCCTGCAACCACTTCACCAAATTTGAGGAGGTTTGTGGCATTTAAAATAAAAAGTTTAATTCTAGTGACTACGCTTCGAATTTTTCATTTAGGTGGTCAATTATTTATTAAAAATTGGCCAAAATTGAAAATTTTCAGGAAACGAAACTATCAAGTTTAAAACTCCGTGACTCAACAATGAAAAATGGTATCACAATTCTGTGAATAGTATCTAATAGTAGATCTACAGCGGACAAAATAGATATGTTACACATTAATCTCAAAAAAATTTAGTATTGTGGAAATACGGCTTTTGCAAAACCCTTGTACACAACGTAACCAATTCACGTAAGATACAAATTGACACAGCAAACTTGTCCGCTTTGACTGTTATAATAAATGCCGTTTACAGAACCACAATATCTGTTCTTCATGCATAGCTATTAGTTTGTAAACGCCGTGCTTCTATTTTTTCAAAAATTTTCCAAAATATTTTAAACAAAATTTAGGCCCTAAATCGATGTTGTGTTGCCAGCAGACACTAGGATTTAACTTTCTCTCTCAACTGCAACCAATTTCAATAAAAGCGATTAGCAGGATTATCTCAGAAAAGCGTTTCTGCGTTTTACAAGTATTTGAATAGGCCGCGTCGGATTGGGCCCGAGCTAAAGCTTCCTCTTAAACAATTTATCGAGGGATCAAATACATGAATAATAACTGCATTGTCATTGCCAAAGATGCTGCAAACGAATTCTTGAAAGCTACGCTCTGTAAATACAAGTAAAATACGTATTTTTTTCATAAAATATTATACTCGTATGTGCCAAAAATTGTGCCCAACATAACTGACGTCAATGCTTCCATGTTTTTTGTCTATTTATTAAGTAAAGAAAATATCACACGAACTTTAGAACTAATCAGTTCGAAACCAGGAAAGCAGTGCATGCCGCTGATATGAAAAATTAAAAGGCAATGAACTGAACAAGTTGAGGACAAATATCTTAATGAAACTTTGTCATTCAAGAACCGTGCTTACATGCTTGTATATATGCAATGGCCAGTGAAAAATCTAAATGACGCTGTCGTTCGTTCCTATGTATTACGCAGGAGTAGCTGTCCCTTGTCGTGTATCGTGAGTAATTGCACCGAAGTTATAGTCGCGAGAGAGAGCACGTATAAAAAGCAGGAGTTCTGCAAGATATATGAGGGCAAGTTAAATGAATGAGCCAACAACGGGGTACTTTATTTAGAAGTAGTCTTCATGAGAATTTAGACATTTGTCCTATTCACTAACGAGTTGCGTGATTCCCGTCTTATAAAACTCCTTGGGTTGCTGCTTCAAAAAGTCTGTATCTGGTTCCCTTGAGCTGTTTTTTCGGTTGCCCCAAAATGTAGAAGTCGCAAGGTGACAGGTCTGAGCTGTATGGCGGATGTTGCAGCGTTTCCCACTTGAACTTTGCCAGTTTTGTATTAACCACATAAGCGACGTGGGGACAGGCATTGTCGTGGAACAAGATGACCCCATTCGTCAATTTTCCACGTTGTTCGTTCTTGATTGCGACACGCTGCAGTTCTGGCGTTTCACAATATCGGAAACAATTGATAGCCTCTCAAGATTTAGCAAATTCTATCAGTAATGGACCCTGTCGATCGAAAAAAAAAGTCAACAACACCTTTCCAGCGGAAATGATGGCCTTTACGTTCTTTGGGCGTGGTAAATTCGAATGTTTCCGCTGTAAGCTTTGCCGTCGTGTTTCAGGCTCGTAGTTGTGGCACCAAGGTTCGTCCCCGATCACAGTTGCAAACAAGAAGTCGTCATGCTCATTGTGATACCCGATCAGATGAGTCAAGGCAGCGCGAAACTTCGTCTTCTCGCGATGGATAAAAATCTTGGGGATCCTTGCGCACCAAAGAGCCGATAACCGAGAAGCTCATGAATTATGGCGGGAACCGAACCATGACTGATGTTCAGACGGTCTGCCAGTTCATCGATGCTTATCCTCCGTTCTTGTTTCAGCAGCTCATGAACCTTTGAAATTGTGTGGGGGGTGATTGCACGATGGTTTTGGCCCGGTCTTGGAATGTCTTTGCAACGTCCTTTGAACCGTTTGCTCCAACGCTTCACAGTGGTCAATGAAATGCAGTGTTCAACGTACACGGCAGTCATATGGTGATTAATTTCTGTTTTGGAAACACCTTCAGCTGTCAAAAACTTCGCGACACCGAGTTGTTCAACTTTTGAAGTGTCCATTAGGTGACGCAACCATATTCAACCCAGTGTATGAGGGCATTAAAGAACATTTATCTTCACACCTGCGTGTCACTTTTGTAAATGAGACATGCCGTTCTCCTACGCGCACGCCTCGCAGATAATGAACCGAACCATTATTGCGCGGTTAGGGTAGGCTCACTTTCATTTGACTTGCCCTCGTACATTAGAAATGCAAAGATACAATGGGATATGCAAATGCGAAAATACGGCTTGATAAAGGAAAAAAAAGTGTCACTGGAAACAAAGTTCACTGCATGCATACACAAAACATCGCAACAAGATATTTAAGTATACGTATAAGTCTCCAATGAGTTTATGTATGTAACTGTATAAGCTAACTGTATATAATGCGTCTAATAACTGTATAACTGTAATAACTGTATAATGCGCATATAATACTGTAATAAAGAAGTAACTGTATATAATGCTTTAAACAAGGCAAATAAACACGTTGCACAATCATAGATTCACAGAATCCTAGATTCCGCCCCCATTCCATCCACTCCCCACGATGTATTGCGCGCGACGGAAGGCGGCGCGCTTGCTCCCCGCTTTTCTCCTTTGCGCACACAAGACTGAGCCACCATCGTCGGCTCACCCATTCCACCTCCCCTCCTACGCTTTCACTCGCACATACAGTATGCAGCGCGTGGTCACGATGTTATCACCCTTGGACTTTATACGAAACATGAGGGCGATGGTAGGAATGCGCCTGGAGTGTCCATATAATTGCTTTCGCAATAATATAATAAACGTATCCGGCAACTGAAGCGTCCCGTCGCCCATTACTTTCCGCAAAAGAAGTATCAAAATCGAACTTTCACCATGCGACAATTCGCTGCGCCGCAGCAATGTATTTTTTTTCTGTGAGGCGGAGACACCGAAATGAAAAAAAAAAAAAAACGCATAGGAAAGCATCTTGGCCTGAATCTAATGCCTACTTCGGGCACCTAATGGGGCTACGGAAGGAATACCGAAGAAAACATGAGACGCTTGGTCCACTGAGAACCATACGCATACTGCTCAGTATCCCAGACTTTCCGGAAAGGTTCCGTTCAAGGAATGCGGTGCAATCCTTCGAGTCCCCACAGTGATGGCGGCGAGCGACCATTGTTTTTTTTTTCTCGTCTGCTAGCCAGAAAGCGTCCAAAACTCTGTCCGGTGAAAATCCACTCGGCCAGAGCAAACCGAACGCGCACCGAAGTGTACCGCACGGTGGTCGGGGCCATACGAGAAAAACGTATGCGCTCTGGTTGGCTCTGGCAGCCCGCGGGTAGGATAGCGAGAACAAAAAAAAAATTGAAGAGGCTCAATGTGTCCTCGCGAATAAAAGTCAAAGTAGAAAAAATAAATAAGAACGTATTTACTTTGGCTGGCTTTAGTGTCTTGACATGGATGTTCTGGCTTAGGTTAAAAAAAATGTTGATATTTTTTTATGTGACCTGACGGTACAAATGAACCACCCCAACGCTTCGTCTCATTGGACCTCGCTGCCTGCTTTGTCAACTCGTCTGCTAGTGTGTTGATTTGGCTTGTCTCGTTGTATGTTCCGATGTAAGACTTTAGAAAAGTCCATAGACCTTTGGCGTCAAATGTTTATAACAACATTAAACCCACAAAGTTCCGCAATTGAAAATCTAAAGCACAACTTTGGAAATGTCAATGCACCCTTCACATCAAGAGCTTATGAGATTTATAGCCATAAGGTTTCGCAATTGATATCCATGCGCGCCATAGATTCCGTGGCCTCAGTGAGATGCCGCGGCGAGCCCGCTTACCATCAAAGCGCCCGTGAAACTTTGTGCTCGGATGGGACTGCTTGGCGTTATGTGACTCCCGGTGCATGGGCGTTGCCACGAAATCCAGCCCGAGTTTGCAATCTTCGCGGTTAAATGTCTTTTCGAGCGTCAAAAAGACATTCTAGACAAAATCCAGAGTGATTTCCGGCGACGGGGGTCGCTTTGGTCGGCGGTGCATGGACAGCACGAAAAAATTTCGGGGGGGGGGGGCTGAAGCCCCATAAGCCCCCCCCCCCCCCTGGCTACGCCCCTGCATGTGTCATATCTCTAGTAACATTTAAGAAAAAAACAAACTACTGAAAAGTTGGTCAGACTGCAGTTTTATGCGTTTCCAAGCAGCTCCCTAAAGGAATTTAGAATTGCGAAAACTGCAGCGGGAACGGCAGTTCATCAGCGCTAACGACAGCGCTAACTCGCACTCTTATTAACCCGTGTGTTTGGTGACTTCGTTGACTACTGTATGCATTTCCATCAATAAGTTGGCAATTACTCTTCTTGAGGCGGCGTTGATGGCACTTATTCGGCGATGTCACATGTATTCACCGGCAGAAAGGTCACTACGACATGTGCAGACATCGCACCGTGCGGATTTGTTTGAGATGCAAGTCTGCACTAACGACGTGTGCTTAATGTTGAGGTACAGACGCAGTATTACGGCAAGGGTAGAAAAAAGATTGAGGCATCGCAATACTCGACAAAACCTAGCCGCTAGTTAACATCAGTTTTCGTGGAAATGTGGTTCATTGTGTCTGCGGGACGCACCTGCACGTATGTGGACCGGGTTGTCCCAAATACCATTAACATCGTGTTCATGTCCGCTCCCATAGAAGCCAGCGTCTTCCCTGCAGCTGTCACCGCAGAAGCAATCTGGCATCCGAACAAAGGAGAAATCGCAGCTGTGCACCTCAGCCATCCTTGCTGCATAGGGTTGTCGTCTGCTACTGCTCCCGAGCGTACTGTTGGAAGCGCCCGCTAGGTGGCTGTGAGTGGCGCCTCTTTAGGCGGTGCACTACGCATATAGAGGAATAGAATTCCATTCCTGAAGACATAGATAAGGATACCTAAAACCGCTTTGAAACTCGGCACTTCGCTTTGGTGTTTCGAATTCCCTTACTTGCGTACTGTACGTGTGCTGCTTGAAGTTTAGTGATGAATATTGTGCTTGGGGCGGGGGGGGGGGGGGGGGGTTATAGTGTCCAGGACATGGTTGCTATGTTTTCGACTTTATTTTGATGACTTAGAAAAGTGCGTGTTCTAGTACAATGAACTCTTCAGTTGTGACAAAGAAATCCACCTTGTATCGGTCCGTATAGGCCCAACAGAGGCTGTATTCTCGGACGATTACTTTGGCAATACTGTCACTTTCATGTGATGTACGCGATGCGTCAGATGATTTGAGCGGTTTTGCTCAACCAGCCAGTCAGCGCGCACTGAAAAGTGACGTCTCCGAAAGTGATCGCCCAAGAATACGTCCCAAGTATATCCAAATGAGTGAAACCGAATCACCTGCACCTGTCCAATTGCAGCAAGTAAGCACGGCGAGGCGCTGTTTGTGGACTTTTCGCCGCCCTTTGCACAGATCTCATGCCGCGCGTTCATTCGGGCCGTAATCGTGCAGCAGTCTCCATCTGTCTCACGCCGGATGTATGCGAAATGGTGGGGAGCGGCAACCCCTTATCCGCGTACTGTTTTAAGCAGAATTCCGTGGCGTACCTTGAAACTTCGTAGCCAATCGCTCGTTGCCTTGAATGTTTCAGCACGAGCGCACATGCAACTTCTTAGCCGTTTTGCCAACGCATAGTTACAACACATTAATCGCGGACACCTTGCCGTAAATTCGTTCGAAATAACCAAAATGTGATGAGGGACACGTAGGTTGTTTCGTTAAACAAGTAAATTCGTTGTTAAATTCTTAGTTGTAGGCTAGCTTACAATAAATATATGATAGAAAGCCGACAAGGCCATGCTGTACCCTTCGTTATACGCGTAATTTCGCCGCAATAGCGTTCGCTGTAAAGGGCGCTAGGCTGTAGTAAGGAGATTTGTTGAATTTAGAAGGTGATCAAATTCTTCCGGTAGTATGTGGAGTTACGACGTTTTTTTTTTTTTTTTTTAAGCGAGAATCGAAAACGATCGGCAAATTTAAGATGTTGACGCCTCAGTTTTACAAGGTCGTAACTCCGCTGGAACAAATATCGCAATTATACCGACTGCATCTATGCGTATGAAGTGGGCACACTTGATGTTTATGATGGGCATAAGGCGTACGAATAACTTATGATCACTGCTACTTAACTCGCATAATGAATAACTTCCTCGCAAAATCTAAACGCGAATGTGTCTGCGTTAGACGCTCTAATATGTCTGGTTGACAGAATTGCAGTGTGTTTTTGTGGGGAAGTTTCGGAGTCGTAATCTTCGATCGTAAATTTACCTGTTTTCAGCAAATATTTTAAAAATCATAACACCTAAATAGAAGTTCAGTTACAACTATTGTTCTCTTGAATTCAGCAAAGTCTCATAAAATCGGCTCAGCGGTTGCTTTATTGTAGCATTTCTCCATTTCACATGTATTTGATTAGAAAAATCTAGAGCAGGCCGTCTGTTAGCTAGTAAAAGCAGACGACTCACTATTGCTACAATAGCGCACCTTGCGATTGTCCAGTTCGTTTAGTTTTCGGCGTGACGTCTCTCATGGAAAGGATTCAGTTTTATTTATAGTACTTGGAGAAAGAAAACAAAAATAATCGCGAGGCAGCCCTATACTGATGTCAACAATTATCGAGCCTGCATGCGAGAAAGAGAGCGGCCTATGAAGGATGTGCATGTCGCGCCATCTAGACCTAAAAAAAAAAGAAAAGAAAAACTCTAAGCAGACGACAAAAGTGCCACTGTTAAAACGACGCGGCTTCCCTTGGGCCTGTGTGCTGTACTGAATATTTCGCTGCTGGCTGTTCGGCTGTATTTTATCTACAATGGAATATGCGAGCCCATTGTACCGCAACTACGGTTCCCGATCCCAGGTGAGCGGAACAGATTGCATGCATCATAGTTTCTCGCTTTTAGCTTAATGTTAAACACCGACTACGGCATGTTCCCGAAAACATGTTCGTTGTAGCTTCGCTGTGAAATTGACCTTAAGCGCAATATTAACGAGAGGGAGAATGAAAAACCATCGGGCACTTCTCCGCGCACATAAGTTTAAACGATCTCCCATGAATCAGCAGTCAGAAACGCTGACTGCTGATTCATGAAAAAAATGTCCAGAACCTGGAGGTTCTGGACATTTTTCGTATTATTATTATTAATATTATTATTATTATTATTATTATTATTAGTAGTAGTAGTAGTAGTAGTAGTAGTAGTAGTAGTAGTAGTAGTAGTAGTAGTAGTAGTAGCAGTAGCAGCAGTAGCAGTAGTAGTAGTAGTGTTGAACAAACGGCTGTTGGTGAGCGGTAGCAGTCTTATCTCAAGCTGCAACATGTAGTGGAAATGCTTTCTCGAGCTCCAATTATGACGTTCTTGCACACTTAGTATCTTATAATACTACCACCTAGCGGGAAACCACACTCCACGGTCCATGCTTTTTAAACCAGATATGTACACCACTACAGGAATGCTGGAATATGGATAGCTGGACTTGTGCTGAACATGACTTGGCCTGGAAGGTGGCCGAAGCTGCGCAAATAGCCTTTTCTCGTAGTTCAGTCTTGTTTCTGTGAACTAGTGTGCGTGAGTAGGAACGTGAGTACCGACGATTGTGAGTGTGAAAATATTGGCGAGTGAGCGGCCCGGTTATTCTGTCGAGGTATTCGCGCGTAACTTGTGGAACATATTAAAGTATACTATTGCCACGTAACTGGACAGAACCGAGGCAGTGCTGTTTCTTTTTGCTTGGAGCAAGTCAGAATTTTCGTATTCCGCCAAATTACATGAATAGAGAATATTAATCAACTTCTTCAGTATTCAGTAGTTCAGAAGTGTCTGAGAAAGTCGTATGCACTCCTGAAACTGATCTGATCTAGCTGTCTGGTGCTTATAATGTGTTATAAAACAGCTTCCTTTTTTTTTTCAATGCTCGAACGAAAGCACGCGAAATTCAAACTCTTCATTCGATGCGCATACTGATCCTCTTTTTTGTCAATTAGATATAGCGCCGATAAAATCGGTCTACAATACAATTTCGCTAAAACGCTTTTTAACAGAAAGAAAAGGTAGCACTAATTTTCTCGAGCACTTGTCAAGGCTAACATTAATACATGCATTTTCAGTACACGTCACAGAGAAACATTGCATATTCCGCACTCAAGAACTAACTGCGGGAATCAAATGCTGCGCCTTGCACTCCCATCTCTACTTAACTTTCTTCATTAATCTGCATACTTATCATTTCAATTGCCCAAACTTGCCACTCATGCTGTCATTCACGTGTATTCTTAGTGCTTTTCTTTGAGCTTTGTTCCGATGAACACGCATTCTAAGCTGAAATTACACAGTGGCTTATTTAGTTTTTTATTTCTGTGAATGTTACCCGTAAATGAAAAGTGATTTATGTTGTCTGCATTCTGTTATTTTCCTGTTCCTGTTTTTCGTAACTTGTATGAAAATTACAAATTCTGCATTCATGTCAATTTTTCGCCGCTGTGCGAAAGTAACTTTGTATAAATAGTCCTATTTATCTACGCATTGTTTATATTTATATTGTTTTTCCCATACATGTCTTCATCTTGTATTTATGCACGCATTGCTACATGTTGCCAAAGAAATCAGTAAAGGACACAAACCTAGTCAAGCCGATTTTATGGCTGTGTCTGTGCCCCTGTGCCCTGTGCCCCTGCTCTGTACGTTGTATAGATAAGAAATAAAAGTTCCTGTCACGAAAGCATTAGAGAAACTCTATAGTTGTGCGTGGCACGAAAGAATGAGAGAAACTCTATAGTTGTGCGTGGCACAGAAGAATGACAGAAACTCCAAAGTTGTGCGTGGCACGAAAGAATGAGAGAAACGCTATAAACACTCCCTCTGTTAAGGCCCTCAATGATTTCTTGTAACTCGTCCCCAGTGTTGCTGAACAGAACAATGTCATCTGCAAACCGAAGGTTGCCGAGATATTCGCCGTTAATTGACCCTCACTCCTAAGCCTCCCCAGTTTAATAGCTTGAATACTTCTTCCAAGCATGCACTGCAAGTTCAAATACGCGAAATAATTCATGGGTTGTCAGCGACTGTAGTCAGATGCCAGACGTGCGCTACAGACCCGGTCGCGTATTTCCAATTGCTAGTAGGTACACTGGGGCGTGGTACTTGCGGAGACGACGGACGTTTGCGCGCATGCGCGAGTAGTGCGAGAGAGGAAATGTGGGTAGTTTTGCTCCTTGAAAATACGACTCTGTCTAGGTACTACGGAGGAGTTTCTTGGCGCGCGTTGTATGCGCTTGTCCCTTAGCGTGCCGGCAGCAGTCGCGGGGTGCGGTAGTGCTGAACATAACATCGCAAGTTGGCGGCTCGACGCAATTATATTTATTCGATCATTACTAATGAAAACAACGTGTCATTATTTCGCATTTTTGGCGATGCCTCCAGGATACCAAAGCGGCAACGGGGACATCAAAGCTAGAAGCTGGACTGGTCCATGGGTTGGGGTTCGCAGAGGCCTGCGCGTGCCAGAGGAGTATAATATCGGCTGTCCGCTGTGGCGGGCAGCCAATTTTTTATGCGAACACCCCCTGGCACGCTTCGGCCTCTGCGGCCCCAGCCCACGGCCCGCCCTGCTTCCAGCTTTGATCCCCCCGCTACCACTTGGGTGCCCCGGAGATCCTGCACCGCCTGCTTTAATATAACCTCAGGTGCACTCCTGAGGCCTCCGTTTGCCGGTTACATGTGCCTTCCTGGAGCAGTGCTTGTAAAAAATCCGATCTATCGTCGCGACGGAAAAAGCGACCCGCGACTTGTACAACACCGTTCAGAACATTGCCCCTTCAGACACAGCGATCACCAAGCGGCGTCCGTGCCCACTGCCTCACCGCGCGGGCAGCCAGCGGCGGATCCTAAGCAAACTCCACCGCACTCCGCAATGCCGGCATGTCTAGGGGACAAACGAATGCAACGCGCGCTAAGAAGCCTCCTCCATAGTGCCTAGGCCGAGTCATATATTCAAGGAGCAAAAGCCCCCAGATTTTCTTACTCGCGCCTGCGCAGAAACGTCGAGCGCCGTAAGAAGCGCCATGCCCCGCTGTACCTACTAGCAATTGTAAGGACGCGACCCAGTCGTGTTCCAACGTGTGTGACGCGCTTCACCACGACGAACCTTCAATGGTGATGATGATTTATTAGCATCACCTTTGTAAACGGGGTGGTGGCAAATAGTCACCTAGCCTGCTTTAAGCTGATCAAGTGTGCTATACATGCTTACTCAGTCTAGCATCATCAGTCAGTGGTAGGAGCCACCGCCTGTACGTGCGATAAAGTTGTAGTCGGTCCCGACTGTGTGAAGTCGGGACTATCATACTCGGGAAGTCGTGACTGTCCCGCCAAGTTCAGGACAACGCCATAGACCAGAGGCTGGGGCGTCGCGCTATAATTGAGCACGAGGTCGCCGAGTTCAAATGCTGACTGCGGCAGCCTCAATCCGATGGGGGAGAAATGCAAAAATGCGCTCTCGTCCTTTTAGGTGCCCGTTGAAGAAAATTGTCCCTTTCTAAATTAAACCCAGAGGCCCCGCCCTCCGCTACGGTCTCCCTCATAGCGCACTGTGCGTATTCGCGAAACGTTAAGCCCCACCATTTTGTTCTCTAGCAAACTCTGAATGTACATATTGCGCCGTCGCTTCGTGCGGATCCTGACGGCGGGATATGTCAGTCAGGTACTTCATGTACTTCATGAGTACCGTACTTCATGTACTTCATGAGACTTCATGTACTGTTTTTAAGCGGGGTAACATTGGGCCGATACAACACCGACAAGACGCTGACGCCGACGATTGGCCGACTATTCAGCACTGTGTCACTGAGACCATTTGATCGTAATAGGCCGACAACGACGCGAATATGCGATTGCGATTGAATATGCGATTGAATATGCGAAATGTTTAGTGAATGTGTAAAAGGAATACAAAACGCGATGTGCAATCGCAGACATCAGCGACAACGAACTCAAGGCAGCCGCGTCGGCAGACGGAACTCGGCGTGCCTATATCGGCCGCGCTGTTGCCACAACAACGCACTCGGGCCTGTTCTCCCACTATACTCGATGGGTGAACGAGATACTGCCGCGGAGAAACCATTAATAATTAATCGCGATCCACGAAACGCACAACCGACGCACACTCAACATGGGCGCAGGTACACAAATCAACCGGCGAAATCCCCGACACCCTTCCAAAACGTTTCCAGCGGCGTGCGTCAGAGGGCAGCACAGTAACATGAAAGACGCGGATTGGACCCTTAATGGCAAACCGGAAATACAGAGAGCAAAGTCGGCTCTCGCCAAAATTGAGCAAGCTGCGCCATAATGTTCTACGGGGCGATCAGTTTTAAGTTTCCCGGAATCATTAAAAATCGCCTGTGGCAGATGACATAATTATTGTCCTTGAGCTGGATTATTCGAAGAGCCAGACATAACTAGTTCGAGAAATCGAATCTGTATTCCTCTAATTAACTAAAATTCGGAAATTAGCTTCATTAATATTTTACGGCACATATTCGAATTTATTAATTGTAGCCGGTCAGCTTGTACTGAGCGTAATTTGAAAAGTGAATTAGTGTTTTTCTCTTTAGCTGAACATGGATTTCGATTTCTCGTGCAAGTAATGTCCGCCTCACGGACTAGGATTATGTTGCCTGCAAGAGACGATTTTTGAAAATTCTGCATAACTTTAAAATGACCACTCCGTAGGATAAGGTATTCTAGTTTGTAGCTCAGCGCCGCCACTACGTAACATGCGGCGCAGTGACGTGCGCTTCAGCACTCATCGTTATCATCAGCTTAATTTAAGTCATCTTAGCAGCTTGTTGGCGCATACTCAGTAAATATATGCCTGGATCACGGAGGAAGATGATCGTCCCGTCCTCTTCGTCCGTGATTGCGCTCGGCTGTAATTTAATTCCGCTGCAGCACCGGAGGCCTCTCCTATGAATCAGCAATTGCACCTTTCCTTCGTCAGTCGACTTCAAATCGTGCTCCTCATCGCACCGCCTAATTTCCGTGGCACCCGATAATTTTGCACTTTAGTAGACCGCCGGTGCTCTGCTCTACGCACTGCATGTACTCCACTTGCAACCAAAGCTGTGAATGAAAATGGATCGTATATCGCCGCTACTGTCAAATCCCGTGAACGGGAGGAGCTTACCAATATCATTGAAAATGATCGGTGCGTTCTGCGGAAACATTGAGGATAACAAAGAAAATGATATAGGGACCGTACAACTTGTAGCAAAAAAAAAAATTATCGGGACGTTAAGCGACAGGACGTCTGTAGTCTGGGTAAGCGCGCTTCCCTAGTGAACGAGGCCAATACAGGTGTGCCCGATACGGCTCGGTGTGGCAGTATTGAAGAGGAAGCTTTAGCTCGGGTGCTCCTATCTAAATACATGTAAAAGGAGAATTCGTTTTTCTCGGCAACCACTGCACCAAATTTGGCGAGGTTTGTTGCACTTAAAAGAAAAAACTTAGAATCCAGTGACTGTTGGTTTCGTTTTTACGATTTAGGTCGTTCACTTTTTTATTAAAAAGCGGCAAAAATCGAAAATTTTCAGAAAACGAAACTATCAAGTTTAACACTCTGTGACTTAGCAATGAAAAGTGATATCACAATTATGTGAATTGCATCCTATAGTACATCTAAAGTGGACAAAATTGAAGTTTCACATGAATCTAAAAAAAAAATTAATAGTATGGAAGTACAGCTTTTACAGGACCCTTGAACACAACGTAACAAATTCACGTAAGATATAAAGTGACATATCGAATTTGTCCGCTTGCAATTATCTAGTGGATGCCATTTATAGAACCGCGATACCTGTTCTTGATGCAGAGGTATTAATTCGTAAACTTCGTGCTTTTCTTTTTTTTCAAACTTTCGGATTTTTGATAATGTTAACAAAATTGAGGCCCTGAATCGAAATTCTGCTTCCAACAGTCACTAGGATTTAACTGTCTCTCTGAAATGCAACAAATTTCATTAAAATTGGTCCAGTGGTTATCTCAGAAACACGTTTTTGCGTTTTACATGTACTTGAATAGGCCGCGTCGGGGTTGGGCCCGAGCTAAATCTTCCTGTTCACGGAGCCCCATATTGGCTCGCAACTGCGGGCGCCGCTTCACCATCTGCCGATCCGATAAACGGAGGTTTGCTCGCGGGCCGGGTTTACGCGCCCGTCAGCTTAGCAGCAAGTGCTGTTTTCCGGGAAGCTCGGTATTTCGTCGTGACTTGTGTGACTTCCGTTTTCGAGGCCAGCGTTCGCATAATAGTGAATGGGGAGCGTCCGTCTTCTTTTCGTTGGAAATCGCACGCTCGGTGTAACTAACCAGAAGACTATCGGCGCTGTGCTAGGTAAAGGGAAGCGAAGCGACGGACCGAAACTACATAATCGGAGAATCATTTTCCCTTGATTTGACGTGAACTTGGCCAGCAACACAGAGACAAAATGAAACTGAAATGTGCAGAGCAGTAGAGCAGCGTATTGTGCAACGTCGTCTTGTTTTGACGAACTGTGCTCACGGCGACGGGAAAAAAAACGTGCGTCACGGCCATCGGTATCTCGAGTTTTCTCAACAAGTTACGATGGCGGCCGTTCCCTCTCCATGTGCCTGCGAGTGCTGCCTTTTGCAAACACCGGTTTTCCGGAACTCTTTAGGAGACATCACACTCTTCGTGCACGTTAATGGGTGTGTATCTCTCTTCACCTTTAAGCGTAGTGAACGTACAGTTATGACTAACGGCTTGACATTAGGTGTGGAAGCTTCGCGGTGATACAATTCAGCTTCGACGCGTGTGTGATGATTTCCGTTTCCCTTCCGCCTAGCCATGACCTTTGAGATTTAGCCTTCATTTATCTCCGTTATAGTTGCTGCTAAGTTCCAAAGCCATTTGGACCACATATACGTGTACGCTTCCGAATGAGTAAAACAAAAAATAATCGGGGATATTCGGGCAATATTTTACTGCTGCACATTGTATAGCGAACAGATGCCCTCTATCTTAACTGGTGTAAAGCCTCGTATGAGGCTTTATTGCCTCACACACCGTGCGCGGCGCGTCGGGTCAGCTGTGCTTCACACAAGGCGAGGGCCTCCCGTAGGGCGTGTCGGGGCGTGGACAGAAAGCGCCGAATCTGCGCCGAGTCAAGCAGGAGAATTCGCTGTAATATTGGCCGACTTCTACGCAGGACACGGCAATTCGGCAAGCGCACGGACTGGCCTCGTCGTTTGCTTGCTTTTCGCCTGGACAGCTGAGCCTGTGTTTTGGGACACAGAGGCACTCAAAAAGCATCTTGTCAAAAACCGCACAGCACAAGTTGCTTGGCATGAAGCATTCTCTTCGAGAGTCCCGGTATCGGAGGCCCCTGACGCAAATATCCTATGCCAACGGCATACTATTTTAGTTTTCTTTTTACTAGCCGTGTAGTGGTTTCTATTCTCATCCTGTGGGTTGGGGGATTTCGTTTGATATATGATTTCGTTTTACGAGCTTATATAACGGAACAGAAAAAAAAAGGGGGGGGGGGGGCGACTGCAACTGCACTGTAATCGCTTTTGGGAGCGGGTGAAATGCAAATTGTTTTTAACGAGTTACTGCAAGACCAGGCTAACTTCGTTAACGCTTCCCGGTCAGGCTTTCTATCATCCTTAGTGATGCAGGCGCTAGCTGTGAAATGGCATTGATGCACCCTTTCACGCCTTTCTCCTTCGTACCTGTTTGTCACGCCGCACGTAAACGACAGAAGTCTGAGCCCCAGTAGTGATAGCCGCTGAGTACCAGGAACCGACCGCATTCTAGGGGGATCACTTTATCGGGATATTGCCTTCAACGCACGTTGCCAAGTCATCGACAAGATGCTCGTCGCTCCTCTGAGGCTTCGCACTGGGCGTCATTTAACCTCTTTAGTCATGGTGTGCGCATTTGTGTACGCGCACACGGCTTGCATCTACCATTTCTGTGCACCGGTGGGGCAAGAAAAAAAAAAACGCAGATATTGAGCTTCGTCTAAATTGAACACTTTCATTTTCTTATGTGGCTCCATTTTACTTCTAAGTGCAATGTACCGCCACGGATCACCACTTTGCTAAAGAAAAGACGGGGAATGCGGGAGATGGCAATTCAAGACGATGAGCAAAACGTGAACAAGGGGAATGCAGGAGCCAACGTTTCGACAAGTGGACTTGTCTTCTTCAAGGCCTACTAAAACCATGTTTGGCGCGCTGTTCGAAGTGCTACCTTCGTCAGCAATGGCGACGAAGTAATTTTTGTTGTCGTAATACAGGCAGCCAATGATAAACTTGTGCGTGTGCTTTCAGCCGAGAATTATCTTTATGAAGAAACGTAGCATGACTAGCTGCGCTATATATACTTAATTGCTCTGTAATTAAGGTTCACTAGAAAACTCTGGGTGTGTGGTGCTCTTCAATGAATGTCCCTGACGTCAACTTGGGTCACTGAGTATGTAACTGGAAATGTGCTGCTGTTCAATGAACCTCTCTGACACCAAGTTGGGTCACTGGACATGTGCCGTCTTTCATAATAGTCATTACATACTACATATCTACAATTACCCATGGGCCACACGATAGATTGCCAATAGCATGAAAGTCCCCGATCATCTCTAAAGGGTGGATGATCCGACAATTTTACCGCGCCAGGACAACGGCGCGGGCAGAGGAGCCTCGCATTTTTGGGAGTAAGCGATAACCTCGCGCTGTGGACAATCTAATGCGACCTGCCGCCTCCTTGTTTGATCGCGGCGCGCAACCTTGCGCCCTGCGGCCGAGCGCGTTTTCCCTTTCGGCGGGCGCGTTCACCTTCGTGCCTGGGAGTTCCTGCTCCGACGACTGGCTTCTCCTCCAGGCTCAAGAGACCGTGTCAGGAGGAAACGGAAGCAGGTCACGCGGCATGCGATGCATTTGCGCCACTGCCGCCTATCTGCACGCGGTATACCGCGTTGAGCAATCGGACGCTTACGGGAGATGTGGGCCCGACAGGGGTACCGAGAACGGCTGCTAGAGTGCCGATGCCTTGTCACAGTGTGTGCATTGTCATAGCGAAGACTGTGCTTTGCGTATCCCGCGTCTTGGACGTCGAGAGTGCGACGTCTGTGATGACGATTCTACGTAGCGTGATTGTAACTCTAGCTGCTGAGAGGAGTGTTGGCGTGAAACCGTTGAGGCGTTCCCGCTGCGGAAGTCGTTCGCCAAAGGACAGCGATAAGAAACGTCGGCGGGGCACCTTCCGCTTTCGGAGCGTGCATTTAAAACATTTTAAAGCTTCACCGGCGCACTAAGCCTCTTTGCCTTCCAACTCTTCTAGCGTTGCGCACGCGGGTCGACGGTACGTTGCTGGTAGGTATTCGGTAACCGTGCGGTGCAGTAGCTGTCGCGTTTTCGCTGTTAGCTTCCCGGTTTACTTTGATTGCCGGGCGGCATTTTCCGTTTCTCAGAGGTACTGGCGTCTGTCTTCAGATCAGCCCGTTTTCGGATGGGATCACTTTCACGTGCTGGAACTGAGCCGCGATTTTGTGGCTCGATTCTATGCCACTCGTATCATCCATCGTTCACGGCCGGCTGATTCCATCGATAACGCGGGTGCATGGAGCGTCGCTCTAACCATTGACGAAGCGCGAAAAGGAATAGCATCGGAAAAGGCGTCGCTACAAAATCGCGGTCTTTGTTTTTGGAAGCTCTGCTCGGAGCTCCTGTCTAAACGCTTGAGAACGGAGCAATCGTCTTGTTCTTTTTTTTTGTTTTTTTTTTCGGCAATCACACACACACGTGCACACAGTTTTTACTTTGCCAAATTACGTAATTCGCAGACATTATAACAGAGCCAAATTGTCAATCAGAAAAATTCCCGATCTATCTTTCTGCTGCTCAATACGTCTCTTGCACTTCGCACTTCGCTCCTCGAATAGTCGGGACGTGTGTCGAGTGAGCTCCTGAACAACACTTTGCAATGTGGTGCACGTGGTTTAGGTCATGCATCCGGGACCTCAACGAGGTGCGACGTAATGCTAGCGCACTTGTCTCGCATTTACCCCTAACTCGCCTCTTTAGGCGAATCGCTTGCTGTGCGTCTTTCGTGGTTGATTGAAGGGCGACTTTCGTTAAGTGCCGCAAAGCTTGCCCTCGTGCAACCGAGTTGCGGGCCGCGTCCGTTTCCCGAACGCCAACTTTTCAGCTCTCTGATCCGCATTGCGCGTCAACTTTGATGTACCTGAAGGTTTTAGATGCGGCAGTGCAGCGCACGTCAAGGAAAACTTTTTTTTTACGTCTTTATTTCTGCGTTTAATAGGCGAAGCCTTGCGGAAATAAGCCCGAGCGAACGTTCGTTCGTTCGGGCTTATTCGCTTACGTTCGCTTGTCGATGGTTTTTGTGTATTTTTTTTAATAGTTACCTGTTTTCTACATCTTTTGTAAAAAAAATATCGCTAAATTCTGCTACTAAAATATTTCGTACCAGCAAAGCCTAAACTCTTTCAAACGGCTCATTCGTGGACGACTAGAGCAAGACATGCTATGCAATTACTTGAAACATCTGGCGCAGATTGATACAACGCTTTCAGAAGGTGTCCGATTTGTTCCCCTTGAGATTCATGGAGGCTCCGATAAGCCGTCTTGGCCGCTTGTCATATATATGCATGCGCGCACACCTCTACGCATTTACTTGATTTGTCTGCCCGGGAGCTGCTAGCTGCCGCGTACAGACAATAGTGCGCTTGTTAATTGAACTGTGATGCTGCTTTGGTGCTGGTTTAATATAATCCGCGTGCTAGCCACCGTATATTTTATCCTCTCAAGTTTTAAGCCACGTTTCATGGTTCTCGTTTTCTTTCTTTTCCTCAAACTACGACGTTGGGTTAGTTGGTGCACATAAAGTGCACAACTGTCAGTGTTGGTGGAACGAAAGGTAAACTGAAGAAGATATACGGACAGAAGTTTCTCTGCGAAATATTGGAAAGCTGCCTTCTGAGCAACCTGTCAGCAGCTACTACTACGCCTGTGCTCTCGCGGCAAATGCGGCACCGTTCTCTGCGAGCCGCCGCCGGGAACAGCGCGATAGGCAGCCTGCTTGACCGGATGACCGGCGAAGCGCACCAGAAGACCGGGTAGCACAGCTGGCGGAACTGCTTCGCCGTCGCTTCCGTGCGCCCGACAGACGACAGGAGCACAAAGGAGACGGAACAGGCTCCTCCGGAACCCTGTCTCGCTTTGTTTCCAACTTCCGAAGCCGCCGGAGCGTTGTGTTCTCCGGTCGGCGAAAGGGAAAACAACGCCCGAAAATACCTGCAGCCCTCCTTTATGAGGAAGTGCCATTTCTGATAGGACGGCTTGCTTGTTTCGTCTTCTCAGAGAGCAGCACGCACGGGCGCTGCGTAGAAGACGCTTCCGCCAGGCGGCGGGGACAAACTGGTTTCTGCGACCACTTTCGTCTTCCATTTCCTGCGCTGACCCGAGGCGGGGCCGGTTGCCGCGGCAGGGTTGCGGGAGTCGTTGGCCGGCCAGCGCCCATCGCGAAAGGGGCAGCCCCGAAGGTCGCCCGGCGGGCGGTAAGCGTGTCAGCGTGTGACCGACTTGCGCAACAGCGGTCGCCCGCGGAGTGTGCCGCTGAGACAATAGCCGGCGACGTGTCTGCCGCGCCCACTCGGCTCTGCAGTGGTGTCGGTGCCCGTGTTAAGTTCGGGCAGCTCACTTAGGACATGAATGTTTATTCATGTGGTCTTTTGTTCTGAATGTAGTGCTCTAAAGATGGCTTTACAGCCGCCGGCGTGACTCGACTGGATTGCTCGCAAGTTTCATAATATTGTGACCACGGCAGAATTTTTGTTGCCACACAACTATTTCTATATCTTGGTAAATGCACTATTTACACGCTGAGAAAGCTAAAAATGTAGAGATGACATGCACCGACCCAACTATCAACTATTCGTTCTTGCTGAAGGATTCCCAGGGACCCAGGGAAATGGCAGGTATAACAATGCAAGGTTAGAGTGTGTGTTAGCATAACTTTTTCTCCAATTTCCTGGAACCTGTGGAACCATTTGCCTACACATAGTTGTTGCGTAGATTTTGCAGGAATTTCAATAAACCGCAGAGTCAAAATCTTCTATTTCCTTGACAGCATTACCACATTTTATGATTGTTGAAACCTAAAATCTGGATTAACATAAGAACATAAGCTTTTTGCCACGGATAACATCTCATTGGTTCTAGCAGAACCTGCCTTATCGCTCATGCACATGGGGTATAAATGCCAGTGTTGATTGTCAATGTTTTATGGAAGTTTATTTCAACATTATGTAATATTACGTTCACATATCACCATACTAAGTCTTGCCTTTAATTGAATTGCCAAGGCTCTTATCCAAAATGATTGCTACTTCACTTATATCACTGTTCTCTTTTACACTATTTAAAGCAAATTTTCACACTTTAAGAATACCGATTTGGTTTGGGTGCACATTCAAACCGTTTGATTTAATTCCGGTTTAATTCCAGTTTGGGTAGGGTAATTGGAGAGCATCCTGCAGTGGATGATAATGATGAAGTAATAAAAAGGTATGATGGTTTGCGATATCAAAAGCGTGGCAGTTTGGGTGAGTTGGTATGTCATGACTGTTTTAGGCTTGTAGCGCAGCTCGGAAGAGCAAAAAAAGGAAGGAGGTAGGAGTAATCAAAGGGAACTGAAAACAGAGTGAGCGCTCACTCTGTTTTCCGTTCCCTTTGATTACCCCTACCTCCTTCCTTTTTTGCTCTTCCGAGCTGCGCTACAAGCCTAAAACAGTTTGCGATATAGTTCACAAAGTCAAGAAATGGTTTTGCAAACCAGTTCAGTGCAGCATAGATGGAAAGTTTTCATTTTTCCGGAGGGGGCTGGAGCCAGACCAGCTTTCCGTACCCCGCCCCACACACACACACATACAGAAGCTGCTTTCGCTTACTGTACCAATTTTTGTAAAGATTGCGTATGGCAAATAGCGCAATTCTAACCCTTGATATAAATTACCCGATGAGACAGCCATTTCTTCTACAAGAATCAAAATGTTAAATTGAATAATCAATTTAATTGCACTAATTAGTTTTTAATTATTTACGTAATGCCGCATATTTCAATCTAGGAATTATAGCCGCTGAGTTCAGGTGGCGTATCCACTTGGGACGAATTCTCTGGACAGCACTAGTTCGGAGATATTAATTTTCAAAGTGTCCATCGAAATACATTGGTGCTCGAGTTACTTTTGTGCTTCAGTGCATAAAACAGCAGTTCCTGAAAAAAGTAACTGGTACACCAGTGCATTTCGTTGGACACATTGAAAATTAATATCTCTGAACTGGTGCTGTCCAGTGAATTCGTTCCAAGTGGATACGCCGTGCGAACTCAGTGGCTATAATTTGTAATCTAAATATGGGGCTTATGGTAATTAATGAAAATGTGAATTAGCATAATGGTAATTATTCTATTGAACATTTGGATTTCTCATAGAAGTAATGGCCACCGCATAGAGTAATTTATATCGAGGGTTAGAATTATGCTATTTGCCATAAAGAATCTTTAAAAAAGTTAGTGCAGCTAAAGAAACACCCTGTATATGTACTATATGTAGATATAAACAGATTGTGCTCTGGAAATTTAATGTTTATTTGGGAGTACCTCAGTGATCTGTAAAAGGATTGGACTTATTTAACATTTCTATCACTGATATGGCAGACTGTCCTTTTTAAAACCATAAATTCTGTTTCTGACCAACTTGAGTTGAACATGAATCTAAAATTATTGGCAGAATGGTGTGCTAAGTGGGATATGATTATTATTTTGAAAAAAAACAGTACAGATGTGTTTTACTAATAAAAGAAATGAACTGGTGTTTTCGTATAACAAAACGGTAACATGATCAAACAAGCAGAGGAATGTAAGTACTTAGGGATTACGATTACACCCAGGCTTAAATAGACTGTACACATTGATAATGTATGCTCTTCAGCTCAAAAAATTAGGCTTCATGAAACAAAAATTAAGATCAAACGAACTAATAAAGAAGGTGTACAAAGCCATAGTAAGACCTTCTCTTGAGTATGAAAATATTATGTGGGACCCTCGTACAATGGTGGAGAAAAAATTCAGATTAACGGCCCATCTTATATATAACTGCTATAAGCGCCGGGCCTCTCCGTCTGTTATGTTGCAGGAAGTGAAGCTGGAATGCTCAACAGAACGCAGAATAATTGCTAGAATTACGTTTCTTAGCTGCTTATATTTGTTTAAAATGGGCATTGATCCCCAAGAATAGATAACTAAACAATCATTTGAAAATCTCGTCATGGACCTCAACACTTTATTGAACCTCTTTTTGCTCACACGAATGTTTAAAAGTATTCATTTTTCCCCAATACAATCACAGATTAGAATGCATTGCCGTATATTCTCTCCTGCTTGCCCCTGATGAGCGATTTGGACCTTCAGAATTGTCTGTGATGTGCTATGTTGTTAATGTTGTGTGTTGCTTCTTTTCTTTTATGGTGTTTTCTTATGCGTGCAATATCTCATTCAGTTTTGTGTAAATATCCATCGTCCATTTTTAGTGTCTTTTTGTCAATACAAATATTTTTGTTCTTTTTGTATTCTGCCTGTCCTGCTTGGACCGTATTTGGTCCGCAGTATTTGATAAACATATATATCTAAAGGAGAAGAAATCAAACCGAGGGCCCGGTTTTTATTAGTCATACAAAGACACCAACAACAGCATAGGGGACATTGCATGTACTTACTAATTGACTTAATCATCATCAGCAGCAGCAGCTGCAGCATATTTTTCTACTGCAGGTCGAAGGCCTCTCCCTGCAATCCCCAATTACCTCTGTCCTGTGCCAACCAATTCTAACTTGCACCTGCAAATTTCCGAGTTTCGTCACCCCACCTAGTTTTCTGCCGTCCTTGACTGCGCTTCACTTCTCTTGGCGCCCATTCTGTAACTAATGTTTCATCGGTTATCAATCCTATGCAGTATATGGACAGTCCAGCTCCATTTTTTTCTCTTAATGTCATTCAGAATATCGGCTATCCCCGTTTCCTCGCTGATCCACACCACTGTCTTCCTGTCTTTTAATGTTACACTTAACATTTTTCATTCCATCACACTTTATGCGGTCCTTAACCTGTTCTCAAGCTTCTTTGTCCTCCTCAAGTTTCTGCCTCATGTGTTGGCACCGGTAGAATGCAGTGATTGTAAAAAACCTTTCTTTTCAATGATAGTGGTAAGCTCCCAGTCAGGGTCTGGCAGTGCCTGCCGTATGCGCTCCAACCGGTTTTTATTCTTCTGTAAATTTCCCTCTCATGATCAGGGTTCCCTGTGAGTAATTGACCTAGATAAACGTACTCCCTCACGGACTCTAGGGGCTTACTGGTGATCCTGAACTCTTGTTTCTTTGCCAGGCTATTGTACATTATCTGTCTTCTGCATATTAATCTGCAACCCCACTCTCACACTTTTTCTTTTCAGGGCCTGCGAATACACGCAAAATTGCTGCGCGACTGGCCACTCAAGGCACTTTGCGCGTATTCGCAGGCATCTTTCACGCTCGGAAAAATGCTTCTATGTATGAAGTATTCAGCAGCAGAAAGCTGTATTGGGAGTTTTTCATGCTGCTCTACAATTTTCTCATTGACACTTTTCATCTACTAAGTATAGTATTTGAGAAGTCGAATAATTAAGACCAATTATGTAATTAGGCAGAATACTAGAAATCTTAGTATTCCCAAGCGGCAACAAACATTACCTTGGTTCTGTCCATTAACATGGCATTTGCATATTTTTAAATATGGGTGCACTATAGCTGGGACACCCTGTATACTTACATATATTGTGAATATGCATGGTCTTCACAGTGGAAATTTTAAAAAAATGTTTACGGGAAAAAAATGTGGATGAGGTAGCCACCGCTGGTGCTTTATTGTGCTTGTCCTCCTGTTATCAGGATTTGCAGAAATAAAGCAAAAACATGAATTAACAGCTTGCACATCCGTGCCAACAATGATGTAAGCTTTTAGCTGCAATAAAATTTTAAGTGAAAAGGTAGAGGCAACTCAATAGAAACCTCAAATGATGTGGATAACAGAACACTCTGGTAATGACACTTAAGGGGATGGGGGGAGGCTTCGGCATCGCCCATAGTCGGTGCCTATGCAGTGCAGTACCTTTGAACCTTGTATCCTATGTTGTCACGTGACATGATACATGCTAGCTATTAATTACAGCTTGTAGTTGTATACATGTGCCAGTGTTTAGAGCAATTACATGATAAAATCGCCACTGTGTGCTAGACAGGACCATATTTTACCCGATTTTGAGCGTAGAAATGTAACGTTACAGAGCTACAGCAAACACCTGTTTTCTAGCTGTAACTTGATATGCTTAACTGGTATTATTTATTTTGACTTGCATAATTAAAAACATTCTCTGGGCAGGGCATGTCTTTTAATGTGTTGTATCCTGTGCGTCATTACCTATTAATAGGTTTGTCATAAATGAATATGTCTAATGAGTTTCTGAAATTGGATATGAACAAGAAGTGAGGGAACCGAGGGACCCGATTTTTATTAATCACATCATAAGCCAACAAACAGTCACCGACAACATGGGGAAAATAACTTGTACTTACTAATTGAATTTAAAAATTATATATTAATGGAAAAGAAAATGGATGAACAAATAACTTTCCACAGGTGGGGAACAATTTCACATCTTCACTTCACGTGTGCAATGCTCAATTGTTAAGAGCATTGCACGCGTAATGCAAAGACGTGGGATTGTTCCCCACCTTCGGACAGTTGTTTTCGCATACATTTTCATTTCCATTAATTTATCATTTCTTTAATTCAATTAGTAAATATAAGCAATTTTTCCTATGTTGTCCTTGGTGTCCTTGTTAGTTGCCTTCTTACGATATGAAATTAGGTACGTACTTCAAACGAAAAAGTCCAGTAAGACTCATTAACTTGATTTTATTTTTTCCTAAGTTAATTGGAATTCAGTGTGCAGGCAATAGTTAAGCAGCTCTGTAGTAAATACATAGACAAATAAAAGGACAAAATAAACGAAACTAGCACCAGCTGTTTGATACATGGAGAGATGACAAGCTATTAAGAATGGTGAATACAATGATGTACACTATTTTTGAAAAAATCAAAATTGAGGTTTTTAATATGCAACATAGTACCCATAAAACAATAAAAACAGATACAGTGTAATCATCTTGGGTGAGGGCAAAAACAACTAAAAGAATATCATTACAAGTTTTACCTCATGATCTCGGGAAAGGACACAATCCATGTTGACATTGACAAAGAAAGATGTAGACTGACCAGATACAACTTTCTAAAAACAACTCATTTTGTCTGCCATACGGAAGCGTTGTTCCATGAAAATGATGAAATGTCTTGTTTTTAAGAAGTTTTATTTGGTCGGCGTACGTTTTTTATTATGTTTCATCCCGACCAAACGGGCTTCCAACAAATTCTCGATCACATGCTGACATTAAGTTAGTGCACTTAAGTACTGCCTCTTAGGCAAAACGGGATGCTGCTTCAATTCCATGAACAAAAAGCATGATATGACTATCGTACTATGTACCCATGACTAAAGATAAAAACAAGTCCTGCTCATAATCTTGCTTATTAGTGGTCCACACATCCCGCCATGAATTCTATGCTGTTGCACTTACATTGCTAGAGCAACAGCAGTACCACACTCCTGTCAGGTGCTGTGTGCACAATTGTGTACGCCATGATAGTGCATCAAAAGCAAAAGCACTAATAAAAATGATTTTTTGAAATGATACGGGTGTCTGAATACAAGTACCTTGGCTTCATTTTCACACCTAAAATGTTATGGTCAAGGCATACTGAATACACTTGTAATAAAGCAATAAAGAAAATTGTACATTGTAAATTGTACATTGGGAAAAAGCTCCGCGTGAAACAAAATTGCTGTCGTATAAGTCGCTCATCCGACCCATTCTCTAATATGGTTGCCCCATCTGGAACCCTTATAAAGTACCTGACATTAACGCTCTCAAATCAGTTGAAAAGAAAGCAATCCGTTTCATATACCGCCGTTATGAGTGGAACTTCTCACCCTCATCTCGCCTTGTTGCACAAGGTCTACAACCTCTGTCGGAGCGGCGTGATTGTGAATGCCTTAAATTGTTGCATAATCTCATTTACACCCCATGCTACTCATTAAAGAACTATCTGTCTCCTGATAAATTGAAACCTACTAGGAATAGCCACAAACTTAACCTTGCACCTTTTCAACCGTGTACTAACCTATTTAAGCATAGCTTCTTTCCTTGTACAATTGAAAAATGGGACTTACACCAGGTGAAACTAGGTCACTACCTTTAGAGAAATTTTTGTATAAGTTAACTTGATGCATGCTGTGTTTATTATTACTCATTGTATCATTTATTTTGGAATTATCATGATTCCTACAGTGTTGAAGCTGATTGTTGAAGCAATGTACAATGTACAGCCCAGTTGGGCTGCAGTATGTATGGTATGGTATGAGGAACTTTATTTGGTCCTGAAGGTCAACCATAGGCTGACGCGGGCCGCTCCCACGTTGGGACTGTCAGGCCGAGCCCTTCAGCCACATCGCGGGCCTTCTGGACTGCCCGTAATTGGTCAGACAGTGATTCGCTATGTAGCATTTGCCGCCACCATTCTTCTTCCTTGTCGCAGTCTGTGAAGACCGCGGGGCACTGCCAAAGCATGTGGTCAAGAGTAATGATGCCATTGCACTTATTACAGTTGATTTGAGTTTCCCTCTCAGGATAGATCCTGTTAATAAAATATGGACTTGGGTATGTTCTAGTCTGTAGCAAACGTAATGTGACCGCTTGGGCTCTGCAAAGCTTACCGTGTGGCAATGGGTACTCCCTTCTGCTTAAATAATAATGCTTCGTGATTTCGTTATATGTTAATAATCGATCCCTGTGTTCCCCGGGTGAAGCGTAAGTTGCTCGGTCTTGAAGAGCACGGCTAGAAAGTCCTCGTGCTGCTTCATTTGCCACCTCATTGAGGTTTCTCCGAGCTCCGTCCACTACCCCCAGATGTGCAGGAAACCAGCGGATTTCAATCCTCTCACTGTTGACCTTCTCTAGTAATTTTGTTGCTGTCAGTGTCACATATCCGTTGGTAAAGTTGCGTATGGCTGTTCTAGAGTCGCTGTAAATATGTGTCCACCGATTAGCCCGAATGGCTAAGGCGATTGCTACTTGTTCTGCTACTGTTGGGTCCTTGGTATAGACGGTGATGGCATCCCGTATGTTACCTTGAGTGTCTACAACAACAGAAGTATACGCATCCTTATTTTTAACCCAGGCAGCGTCAACAAACACCGCCTGCTGCTTATGTTGATCTATGTCTTGAAGGAGTGCCTTCGCCCTTGCCTTTCGTCTCTCGAGGTTATGTGTCGGGTGCATGTTCCTAGGGAACGGGGTCGTCTTTATTGTTTCTCGTAGTCCCGCTTGCAATTGTGTTAGTAATTCTCCTTCGTTGGTGTGGTTGTTAATTTCTACGCCAATTTCTTCAAGTAGCGCCCTCCCAGGTCGTGTCCCCATTAGTCTCTCCTGGTGGGCCACCTGCTGAGCCTCAGCTATCTCTTCTAGTGTGTTATGCAGCCCTAGGCGCAATAAGCTATCGTTAGCCGTGCTGATGGGAAGTCCTAGTGCACTCTTTATAAGTCGTCTGATTAAAGCGTTTAGCTTGTTCTTGTCAGCCTGTGTCCACTGTAGCATGCCAGCCACGTACGAGAAGTGGCAAAAGGCGAATGCATGTACCAATCTTATGGCACTGTGTTCTCCTAGCCCCTTATGCCTGTTGGTAACTCTACGCAGAAGCCTAATGACTTCTTCTGACTTGTTAGAGATGTGTTGTATCATCCTGCAATTAGATCCATTCGCTTGCAGGAGAAGTCCTAGCACTCTGATAGTCTCCACCTGCCTGATTGGTTCTCCATTCTTCGCGTATATGTCAATGCGGGGTTCTTCCACTGGGATATATCCGTTCGGTTTGCGCCCACGCTTACTGCTCCGTAGTACCAATAGTTCAGATTTCTTAGCAGAGCAGTTCAGTCCCATACCCTCAAGTGTTGTTTCCACGACATGAATGCTTTCCTGTAGTTTGGTCTCTGTTTGTCCCATATTACCTTCGGCACTCCAGATTGTTACATCATCTGCATATATAGCAAAATGGATACCCTCAATCTGCGCGAGACCTCGAGCCACTTTTGACATTGCCAAATTAAATAACATGGGAGATAGGACGGACCCTTGTGGTGTCCCACGATTCCCAAGTTCCAGAGTTGTCGATTGGAGTTCGCCTAACCTGAGACAAGCAGAACGGCCACCGAGGAAGGCTTTAACTATATTGTGCAATCGTTTACCTAATCCCATCTCCGAGAGGATATTCAATATGGCCCTGTGCTTGATGCGATCAAAGGCCTTTTCTACATCTAGGCCTAGAAGAGCTCTCGTATGCAGCGGGCTAGCAAGAATAAGGTGATGTTTGATTAAAAGCATTGCATCTTGAGTCGAAAGTCCAGGACGGAAACCGATCAGGTTATGCGGAAGAAGATTTCTGTTTTCTACATAGTTAGTAAGTCTATTGAGTATGACATGCTCCATGGTTTTGCCCAGACATGATGTTAACGATATGGGTCTTAGGTTATCTAGATTTAGTTGCTTGCCTGGTTTGGGAATAAGAATTGTGTTAGCAATTCTCCATTCCTTTGGATAATCACCATTTTTCCAGAGTTCGTTGAAATACTCTGTTAAATATGTTATAGATTCATCGTCCAAATTTTTCAACAGCCTATTGGAAATGCCATCTGGACCGGCAGCAGATCTACTGTTGAGGTCGTACAGGGCTGCGCGAACTTCGCTTTCTGTGAAGTCTTGATCCATAGGCTCACAGTCTTCCCCTGTATATTCAGGCGGGTCTGTACTCTCATTGCTATCCTTAAGCGGTAAATACTTAGCTGCAAGCCGATCCAGAATGGCCTCCTCCGTTGTGTCCTGGCTCTCACGATGGACGAGTCGTGCTACTGCTGTTCTCCTATTAGATTTCGTGTCGTTCTCATGAAGCAAATGTCTAAGTAAATTCCAATTTCCACCACGTCTGATTCGACCATCTATGGAATTGCAAAGCTCATCCCATTGTTGTTTCTGTAAATTTCTGGAGTGTTCTTCAACCTCCCTATTCAACAATGATATGCGCTTCCTGATTCTCCTGTTCAGACGTTGCGTTTTCCATCTTTTTAGCATAGATTGTTTGGCTTCAATCAAGTGCGCCAGCCTACTGTCCATGATTTCGATATCCTCCTCTGTGGTAATATCCTTCGTTGCCGCCTTTACATCTTCCCTGAGCTGAGTGGTCCAAGTTTGGAGTGTTTTCTTTTCTCCTGTCTCTGTCTCAGCTCTGCTTTTCCTTGCTTTCCGAAAAAGATCCCAGTCAATGTAGTTAAAATGCTTTATCTCATTACCTGGTGTTTCCAATAGTATTTGCAATATGTAATGATCGCTACCCAGGTCAATATTGGAGTTATTCCAGCCAGCGTTCGCTAAATTTGATACAAAAGTAAGGTCTGGGGTGGAGTCCCTGCATGTAGATGTACCACACCTAGTGGGATAAGCTGGGTTTGTGATGAGGGAGAGATTAAGATCTGTAGCTAGGTGCCAGAGTCCATCCCCTTTCTTAGTATTCCAGCGATATCCCCAGGTTTGATGTGGGGCGTTGAAATCTCCTCCAATAATGAGTGGAGCGTGCTTAGTAATAGCCATAGTCTTATTAAGAAGTGCCCTGAAACTCTGTTTCATGTCGCTAGGGCTGCTATAAACATTAAGACAAAAGAGGCTTTGCGGTTTGCTTCTATTCCTTTTCAGAATTATTTCCACAAGTAAGTATTCTAATTTGTTTTGTCCAAGGTGCAAATCATGTTCTATGTAAGGTATTTTCTTATCTACGAGCGTGGCTAGCCCCCTACCCGGCTCTTTGCCCCTGCATGTCGCTTTGTATCCGGAGAGGCTAATGTCATCCGCCAAGGTTTCCTGCAGCATAATAATTTTCGGTTTGTCTGCACAGTTTTTTATTAACTGCATGAGAGGTGCTTTTTTGTGATAAAATCCTCGGCAATTCCATTGCCACACGGTAAAGCTCCCCCTGCTAGCCATTGCTTATAGAACCTGCCTTACTGCTACCCGCTAGAGTACGCTTCGTAGAACCCCCCGACGCGCCAGGGAGTGATCTGACGCTTTCTGCTTCTGAGGGTAAGTATTCGTCGTCCTCGCCTTGCGCTTCTACTTTGGTAAGCCTCTTTTCAGCCGTCAGTCTCCATTTCCATAACTTATCAACTTTGAAGGTAGTTTTGTCTATGGCATCTCTAAGTTGTTTAATCGCCTCCTTGATCTCTTCCAAAGCCGAGCACACTGTCGTTTCTACTGGGCTTATTGCCCGCTTCTTTGGAGCTGGTGTGTTTTCTTCATCCTGACTGTTGTCATTATTCACCGGTTTGGCTATTGCTACTTTTGTGGAGCTAGTCTGCGAGTTCTTGCGAAGTTCTACAACCTGCTTAGTAAGTTCTTCATTTGCCTTTCTGAGATACGTTACTTCTTTAATTAGCTGTTCTACCCTGGCATCATTATCTCCGACCGGCCGCCCCGCACCGCTCTCCGCGGTCCTCACAGTACCTTTAACTTTGTCGGCCCAGGTTGTTCCAGATGTCGTCTTGTCGCCAGGCGTCTGCCCTCCTCCTTCGAAGCGCACCTGCACTTCACGTGATCTGGAGTGGCTTCTGCCCTTCGACGGCGAGTGGCGTCTTGACAGTGTGGGGCTCCTTGAGCGCGTGCGCCCCCTGGTGCCCGTTTGGGCATCCCTTTGCAGCTGAGGTGGTGTCGCCCCCGATGCAGATCTGTTGCGTTCTCGTCGTCGAATTCGCACCACGTATGGAATTTGGTACCGCTGTCGGCAAGTCTTGTCCCCAGTTGGGTGGTCCCCTCCACAGAATTTGCAGTTAGGCACACACATGTGATTGTCCTCCAGGTTTTGAGTTCCACATCCTCTGCACTGTACCACGTCCGGTGTTGGACATACATCTGCCCGATGTCCAATCTTTCCGCAAGCATAGCAGACATCAAACTGCTTCCTATACAGGTAACACCTTACAAGGGTCGACCCGTATCTGACATAATTGGGCACCTTGAGCCCATCAAACAGAACGATGACCGAGCCCGTGGATTTAATGCGTTTGGCTGCCAATGCCAGTGGGTTAAAGTCATGCACAATGTTCTGCGTTATCGTGGCCTGATTGTCTCTGAGGTCAACTCTCCGAATCACCCCTTTACACGTGGTATGCGGAGCTGTCTCGTAGGCGTTCACTTCATATTCGGTTTCCCCTATAACTATTGACCTGATTCGCACATACCTGGCAGCATGACTGGGGTCTGGTGTACTAACTACCACGATGTTTTGCGTGAAGTTAGGGCAAACGACATCCTCTCGGGCTTGTTGCGGAGTCAGGCCTGATGCTTCAATAATCGCCACGCCTATCGCTGTGGTGCTCACTTTGCTCAAGTTGAGACCTCCTCGTGGACGGATGATGATCTTGCTGTGCTCCTCGGGCAATTGGGGCATCCTTGATGCCTTGACAATCCGATTTTTGAACATAGTGGTTGTAGGTCCCTTGTTCTTGCTGCTGTTGCCTTGCTCTTGCTGGCTCTGCGGCGATGTTTTCCCATCGCCAGCAATCCTTGTGGTGGAGCGAAATTTTTGGCTTGTCACAATTTGCCAACCTAGATCTTCCTCATTCTCTTCTAATCCGGTAGCGTCTTCATCTTCCATGCGCGTGCCCGCCATCGCGGCCCGGCGGGGCCAGTAGGCCTACTTTGGTCTTGCGCCAAGAAAGGCCAGTAAAAGTCCAAAAATGGAAGTCCCACCTTAAAGAAAGGTGTCCGCGAATTCTCGGTGACTTCACAAATCCAGTGATGTGCTTGAATCCGTGATGGCGGCAAAGACGGCTGCACAAACATTCAAAAACGACGGAGCCGGTGTGAGGGACGTCCGCACCTCGGCTTCTTCTTCTTCCTTCCTCCTGCAGTATGTATAAATAAATAAAATAATATATGAAACACTTCTTATTGGACTTCTACGCTAAGTATCAATAATGTGTGCAGTATTTCACTGAAACATGTTGGAAAGTAGATTATTGGGTGTTGGCACCTGGAGTACATCATCATGTAGCGGGTTCACTCCTTTTATTTTTTTTCACAATGTTTTACATAGAGTTTCTAAATAAATACCCTAGAGGGAAATGTGGCGCTAGTGTCTATGGGGGTTCTCATGAGCGTTGCCTCAACCTACATGGGAATGATGGGAAGTACAGGCTTCGGATTGACTTCGGTCTTTAGACTAGTGGCGTTTGCTTCTGGCGCAGTAAACAAAGCTATACTCAAATATATATCGCGTAAAATCTAATTCTATTTCTGCAGTATGTTATGTAATGTACAACACGCTACCTAAACTTTGTATGAATTTGAAATGGAAGCATGGTTTACTATGGTTTGTCACCAGGACACACCAGGGTATCCATACTTGTGCGATTCTGTTCCCAATTTAACGCCAAAGAATAATTATTTATTCATTTTTGCAACAGCAAAACAACCGTGCATGTACTTATATAAAAATACTCACCAAGTATTTCTGGAAATAAAAATGTTGTATTGTGACAAAGCGTTGCGCCCTTGAGCGGAATGCTAAAAGTGTCGTCTGCTACGACGCCTGCTCGCTGCAAACGCGAGACTTTTCTCGCAGACGACAGGCACTTGCGAACTCTCTTGCTCTTTCGAAAAGGTTGCGTCGGCTGTCACGATTGCTGAACGTCTTCAAGTACTTTTAAGCACATCTGCTGCAGTGCTAGCTAGGACGCTAGTGGCCTCCTACGAGTATGCTTCATCATATTTTATATTGGCGTACCGCTTCCGAAGCGTTACAGCGTGGCTTTGCGGGTACCCATTGTGCGACACTAGACTACAGCTCGGAAGCAGCTATCTTTCCTACCACAAGTAAGTTTGTGTTCTCAAAGTCCTAAAACACGCATGTCAATGAGCACATAAACGAGCACATAATGAAGCCCTCAATAAAATTTGATTTTCAAGCCACTAGAAGTACAACTGTATATGTCTTGTATCAATAGTGCCTTCTTTGTCCTATTCTGAAGTTTCATAAAGAACGTAACGCTACAGTGTCAACCTAACACACTTAACCAACCAAGGTCCAAACGCTCAAAACATGTTCTTTCAACGTTTATGATGCCGCCGCTTTCTCGTCACGGCTTCGACGCCACACCGCGACACAAGCATCGTCCCAGTCGCTGGCCCAGCGCGCTATCGCCACTCCGAGCAACATAACAAAGGCAGAGAGCTTTGCGTTGCACTGTCCCACTGCAGGTTACAGCAATTGCGCTTGGAGCGAAACCAAAACTGCCAAAAAAATACTTGTAGACTAGTTTGCCAGTCAATAGAATGCCAATCCGAAGCCTGTACTTCCCATCATTCCTATGATGGTTGAACGATCGCAGCGCCAGATTTGCCTCTAGGCATACTAATATGAAACTCTATGATGTTTTACATTGGGCATATTTTTCGAGTGGCTGGATGGGTAGTTTCCACGTGTGCTAGACATGAAAACGTTGAAGTTCTCTCATCTGGCGTTCCTATGGAAATGTTGCATACTCCACATTCTGCAAACTTCATAAATCTCATTGATATATTGAAAATTCTTAATCTGCTCTACAGCAGCATAGTTTTCATGATTCTTAAAGAGGTACTGAAATTATGTATTCAACTACTTTTTTGGAATAAATAAAGGTCCTAGACTATCAGCGTGATTAATAATTTAATATAATAGCGCTTCGGTTTCATTTCTAGGAGCATACTGTGTCGTGACGTCATGACACAGTATGTGGGAGCGGGATATTGGGATATTTTAATGTGCGCTTCGGCTTGCCTGGTCATGTTCTGTGCTGCTACATCGGCCATCACAAGTAGCAGCATACGAGGTGACCAAGCAAGCGAGAGCAAGTGTCAAAACGTTCCAATGTCCTGCCCCTAAGTGACCACATACTGTGTTGTGATGTCATAACACAGCATCCTGCAAGTAAATGAAACCTACACTGTCCATAGAAAAGCTATTAAAACATTTACTGTGCTCTAAAGTTGGCCACAATTCTTTTCTAGGCTATAGAGGTCTAGGACCTTCATTTAACACAAAAAAATTAATAGCAAAAATATAATGTTCTGTACCCCTTTAACATTAAAAAATATAAATGTTGTGAGACTAAGGTTTCTATGGACAGGATTAATTGGCACCTGAAGGTGAACTACCAGAGTGCTGCAGGCTGGCAGTAATGTGCATGCCATGTAATAATTTTTTTTTTTACTTTCAAAATCTTTTCAACTACTTAAGTGGAGCTATTACTTGCGGGCTCCAAGGAGGTCTGCCCCCATAGAAATTGTAGCAACATATTTGGCCTTTTGAGGTGACTGTTATTTTCAACACATTGTAATGGTTACTGCTCCTTTTATTAGCTTGCCTCATTCCATTGCATGAGTGCCGCTTTCTTCTGCTCAGCATATTTTCTCAGCTGTGTAGTTTTTGTTTTAATGCTGGTTTTTTAATAGCCTGGGTTAACGGCCAAACCACAGTGTTGCAACATAATGGGCGGTTTTTTGGGAGCTCTTGAAAATAATTTCTGCCATGAAGCCCAGCTAGCATGGCTGAGTTTGGAACCGGAAGCATCTCTGCCTTATGTGCAGTTTTTGGCATATTTGACTCGGCTCACACATTCAAACCAGGTCATAACAGACCGCAAGTGGGGCAGGCTTTTTGCATTTTTGCATTTTTTTGCTTTATGTCGTCCAAAATGCTTGAACCATTTTGTTCTGAGCTGCTAACCAGGTGCTTCTTGTTCGGGATTTTCAAAATATTGGTTCGAGTTCAGTTCAGGCCATAATTTTGGTTTGGGTAGTTTTTAATTCAGGTTAACATCATATTGCGAAAATTGCCATAGCACACTAGACATACATCACTTGCTCTGGCCGTGTGGTCGGACCCACGCAAACAAGGATCAAGACTCTGCCAGGCTACAAGAAGCATTACGCAGCACGGACCTGGCGCAGCAGCTCTGGGCCATCCAGCGAGCCCACGATGCGGCCAGGGAGTTACAACTCCCGTGCCCAACGTGGGAGTAGCTCGCTCTATGGGACCTTGCGTCCCGTAGCTCGCAGGACCTTTCATTAAAGTTATTCAATCCAATCCAGTTCATTCCACAACTTGATTTAAAGATATGTAAACCGGGCTTCCATTTGGTTTCCTGGATGAGTTCAATGTTCACAAACAGCACCAAATATGCCTTCACCTGCATCCCTGTCACGTGACGTCCCAAATTCACCTGCCTGTCACGTGACGTCCCAAAACTGCGAAAACTCACCGCGTCAAAGTGACGTGTACGTGTTAATGACGCATTAATATGCAGAACAAAACTGAATTTTCTTCTGAATAGCTGCAGGTTGCCCCGATCCGAAAGGAATAAAATATGGCTGCCAGCCATCGCTCAGACACTGCCTCTCGCACCTGCCGGACAGCATTGGTTTATTTGTGTATAATAAATCTTTTTGCATGGACGTGTAACGTTTTCGAGCACTTTCGGCAGGTTTACGTCCTCATTCTGCCAACTCTCCTTTACTGAGCATCGTTTTAGCATCATTCTTAAGCTTCCATTGCATGCTGCTGTGATTTTCGACCAGCCACCACAAGCTAAGTAATGGAAAGCGGAACAATCACAGATGCCGGCCCCATCGAATCCCTCTCCACTTGAGCGTGCTCCACGCCTTCTGGCAGCAAATTACAAACAAAAAAACCACTCAATGTAGGCAATGTTCTTCATTTTCAAAGCAAAGAAAAGTGACCTCCTATAAACTAAGAGAGCGTTTGATTGTGCTGTTGAGGCAACGCTGCGTGTCACCGCCTGATGCTTGCGTCGGCGGTTACGGAAATTTTACGTCGGGAGATTGTAATAAAAACATATTGGAATAGTTATTATAGGGCCCCTGGATACTAAAAAGGAGACATTAAGGCATATAGATTGGTGCATTGCACTTCTAGAATACCAAATATGTCAATTTTGCAGTGAATAGCAGTTTAATAAGCCACAGATGACTTCAAAAGTGAGAAAAGGGAGACAGCAACACCGATACAACATTCCTGTAACTGCTCCTTGTGATGTTACAGATTCTGAAAGCATCTGCCCACAACTGGTTAATTGTTAATAAATAAAGCATATATTTATATGACAGTTTGTGTCACAATTTTAATCGGCCTGTTTAACTCTAACTCCTCGAGGAGATAGTGTTGTAAGTCTACTTCATGAATGAAGTGTGTACCAACATGTGCCATGAAGACGAAATAGAAAGTAATCTTGAAGAAACAGAAGCTTAGTGTTTCGTGTCTGTCTTTTTTCTTTACCTTCTAGGGGCAGCGTGAAAGTGATGAAGGAATACATTCATCTGGTAGCCAAACCAGCAGCTGTGGCTCACAGGAAAATGCAGCCAGCAATGGTTCAGACTCAAGCAAGAAGTCATCTGCTGAGGTGTGTAGCTTTAATTCCTTGATTGCTTAATATTGTCTCCAAGTGAATGTTTTTGATAGCTTGGTTAGGTTGTTTCCTGTGCAATAGGTTGTACAGTCTCTGCGAAACATTTTTCTTGCCTGTAATAGTTTGCTTGGCATGCCAATGCACTTAGCAATGAGGCCAATTCGCCAATGCAGGAATTAGTGTGTGTGAGCTCAAGTGTGCACCCACACACAAACCAATTCGTGACTAGAAATAAATGCTGCGTTGTCAATTGTGTTGAGAGCTTTTTTGTCAATTCTGCCCAGGCTGAGTTCTCAAATATAAATTTTCAACGTTTCTCTGATGTTGAGGGCTTCATATAAGCAGGTGAATTTGTTGTTCTATAATAAATTGTTACTTTCATAGTGCAAGTGTAATTACTGAAATCAGTAATCTTTGCTATACCCTTAGAGGGGCGCTGAAACACTTTTTGAATGTGGTAAAAAAAAAAATGTCAATCTGTTAATGAGGCTCCTGTGAATATGTGAGCCAGATATTATTGCACTGCATTCAGCACGAAATTTACAATTTCACATCAAAAGCAGTGTACAATTGCCTGCTGTCGTATCTGCAATGTTGTCATCGAAAGAAGTTGGCCCACCAACGCTATTGGCTGATTTCGTGATCGTAAGAACATTCTCAGTAATATATAAATGCTAATTTTGAGTTAAATAAATGAAAAATGTATATGTTTGCAATCTCAAAAAGACAGAAAAATAACTTCATCTTTGCACTGTGTGTAGCTGCATCTGCTATGCATAGCTTCCGAATATGGCAGCAGCGTGATGCGTAGCAAAGTCTATTGCATCCGTCATGGGTTGCTGTGACGAGCCCTCAACATTCAGCCTTTAGTTGGGACTTTGCCCTCTTGGGTTCTCCACTGTGTAGCTTCCAGCACACTAGTGGAGACAAAAGGAGAAAGAAAGCCAGGTATTAGTGCAATAACTCCACTTATAAGTGGAGTATATATAGCTTATAGTTATAAGGATTCGAAAAATTTTTGTGCCACGAGATTCATGGGACAACATACTTATATTCGAAACTATAACGTGAGAAAGACTGAAGAAGCTGTAAAAAATGGACGCAGCCTGAAATCAATGAGAAAGAAACTTGCCATAGGACAAACCAAGATGTATGCAGTGAAAGATAAGCAGGGTAATATTATTAGCAATCTTGAAGATATAGTAAAAGAAGCAGAAGAATTCTACACTGACCTGTACAATACACAGAGGAGCCAGGATACCTCCATTAGAAGCAGTAATGGACAGGATACAGAAACTCCTCCTATAACTAGTGATGAGGTCAGAAGGGCTTGCAAGACATGAAACGAGAAAGAGCGGCAGGAGAAGATGGAATAACAGTCGATTTAATCAAAGATCGAGGAGACATAATGCTTGGAAAGCTGGCGGCTCTTTATACGAAGTGTCTGTCTACTGCAAGGGTCCGAGAAAACTGGAAGAAAGCAAACATTATACTAATTCCCAAAGAGAGAGATATAAAAGAATTGAAAAATTATGGCCCATTAGCTTACATGCAGTATTATATAAAATATTTACCAAAATAATCTCCTATAGAATAAGGGCAACACACGGAACAGGCTGGCTTCAGGAAGGGATACTCTACAATGGATTACATCCATGTCGTTAATCAGGTTATCGAGAAATCCGCAGAGTACAATAAGCCTCTCTATATGGCTTTCATATATTATGAAAAAGCAGTTGATTCAGTAGAGATACCAGCATTCATAGAGGCATTACGTAATCAAGGAGTACAGGACGCTTACGTAAATACCCAGGAAAATATCTACAGAAATTCTACAGCTACCTTAATTCTACACAAGAAAAGCAGGAAGATACCCATAAAGAAAGGGATAAGACAAAGAGAGACAATCTCTCCACTGCGTGCTTGGAAGAAGTATTCAAGCTATTAAACTGGGAAGGCTTAGGAGTAAGGATCGACGGCAAATATCTCAGCAACCTTTGGTTTGCCGATGACATTGTTCTATTCAGCAACAATGCAGACGAATTACAACAAATGATTTACAACCTTAACAGAGAGAGTGTAAGAGTGGTGTTGAAGATGTCGAATATGCAGAAGACAAAGATAATGATGAGTAACCGGGCAAAGGAACAAGAGTTTAGGATTGCCAGTCAGCCTCTATAGCCTGTACGGAGTATGTTTACCTAGGTCAATTAATCGCAGGGAACCTTGATCATGAGAAGGAAATTCATAGAAGAATAAAAAGTGGTTGGATTGCATACGGCAGACATTGTCAGCTCCAGACTGGAAGCTTACCATTATTATTGAAAAGGAAGGTGTACAATCAGTGCCCAGTACTCACTTACGGGGCAGAAACCTGGAGACATACGAAAAGAGTTCTACTCAAATTGAGGATGAAGCAACGAGCTATGGAAAGAAGAATGATAGGTGTAACGTTAAGGGATAAGAAAAGAGCAGATTGGGTCAGGGAACAAACGCGAGTTAATGACATCTTAGTTGAAATCAAGAAAAAGAAATGGGCATGGGCAGGACATGTAATGAGGAGGGAAGATAACAGATGGTCATTAAGGGTTACGGACCGGATCCCAAGGGAAGGGAAGCGTAGCAGGGGGCGGCAGAAAGTTAGGTGGGCGGATGAGATTAAGAAGTTTGCAGGGACGGCGTGGCCACAATTAGTACATGACCGGGGTTGTTGGAGAAATATGGGAGAGGCCTTTGCCCTGCAGTGGGCGTAACCAGGCTGATGATGATGATGATGATGATGACAATCAGTGCATTTTACCAGTGCTGACGTATGGGCAGAGACTTGGAGACTGACAAAGAAGGTTGAGAACAAGTTAAGAACCGCACAGAGAGTGATGGAATGAAGATTGCTAGGCATAACGTTAAGAGACAGAAAGAGCGGTTTGGATCAGAGAGCAGTCGGGTATAGACGATATTCTAATTGATATCAAGAGAAAAAGTGGAGCTGAGCAGGTCATGTAACACGCTGGTTAGATAACCGTTGGACCATTAGGGTTACAAAATGGGTACCAAGAGAAGGGAGACGCAGTAAAGGATGGCAGACGACTAGGTGGAGCGATGAAACTAGGAAATTCGCTAGCGCTAGTTGGAATCGGTTGGCGCAGGACAGGGGTAATTGGAGATCGCTGGGAGAGGCCTTCGTTCTGCACTGACATAAAACAAGCTATGATGATGATGGTGGTGGTGGTGGTGGTGGTGATGATGATGATGATGATGATGATGATGATGATTACATAGTGAGGCCATTGTATGATTAGTTAAAGTGTTTCAGGGCCCCTTTACGTATATAAAAAGGGCGACACCTATTTCCAGATTTTATGGCTCTTAAATACCACAAGGGTAGAACAGCACCATGTGTCTTCCTATCTTGTCTCCATCTTTTGCACTGTGCTTGTGTTACATAAAATACCACAGTGGGAGAGAGACTGAGAGTGTGAATGGCAATGTTTAATTACTTTAAAACATGAGGTTCACATCTTTGCTTAATGTATGTTTTCAGAGGTCAATAGAACAGTTATTTTTATAATTCTGTTTGACTGTGATAATTTTACATTATGAGTAGCAATGAGCGTACAGGTGCACGTTGAATGTGCTTACAAGGCATGGACACTTGCTGCTGCAGTAGACTAGATCACCATGGTACATAGCAGATAGGTAGTATTACAATTTCTTGCTTGCATTCAGCAATAGCTGTGCAATGTGATGTTCAATGCCATGTCTATGTTCTCCCACTCAGTTGCTGCTGTGGTGCTTCATCTGTTTCACATGCTCAGTGGGTTGGGTTCCATCGTGTTTTTTAATGGAGCATTTAGTAACTTTATTTGCTGCCCTGATGCATCTCATTTGCAAGTTTACCGCTTACAAGTAGTGCAGCAAGATGCTTAGAAAAGCGCAATGGAAAGGGAAGGTGAGCGGAAGGATAGAGCGTTGCGAGATACTATAGTCTCTTTCATACTTAGCTGGCAACACTGTGCAAGCTACACAAGTAGTACTGTCATAGACGTCTCCCTTTGTCGGTTTCGCAGCTCAGTTGTTATTGGTTTTTGACACTTTCTACAGAACATAACTACATATATTGCAACTACACCCTGTGGATGTAAGGTTGTGTTAAGTTATGCAGTATTTCTGTACTTTTGTGCTTCCAGTAAGCAACAAACTCTGTTTTGGTCTTGAGCGCATCCGTTGCCCTATGATCGCTGGTTGTATAAATCTCTCTGCTCTTTCAGTGGTAAATAGGTTTAGGTCTGCGACACCTCCCAGGTAATGATTACATCATATTTTGTGACATATAAGTAGGATACATAATGTTTCATTGAACTACGAGGCACATACCTACATCTTGCTTTCATATGGGTCACACAACTTTTCGATTGTGAATGCGACAGTGGTAGAACAGCTGCACCAAGTGCGCCAAACTGAGCTGACAGCAGCCCTTTGCGCCATTCTGCGCCAAAAGAGCATTTTAGTGAAAAATTGTGCCGAGCCTGCGCCAAAGCATATATCAGAGTGAAATACTCCTTCCGTTGATACTTCGCAGCTAGCAAAACTGAAATCAAAACCACAGCACGTTATCATCATAGAACGAAACACTCCAATGGGCCTATAGTTTCTCACTATATGTACCCCATCAGAATCCGGTTCATCATTCACACATTTTTCTCTGTCGGATGTACAGTGTAGTGCCATTGTATCGTCTTACTGGCGCTTTGTTTCGGTGTTCATTGAACCCGCCCGTGTGGTACCGCGGAGTTTGTCGAAGGTGGATGTCACATTTTAGGATTAAAGGTAAGCTTTTTGGATGTTTATGGGTGATAGCGGGGCTTTGCAAAAGAGCCGCTGCGATTAGAATCACACGTGGTGCATAGCTAAGAATGGTATTAGTGAATGAGGTTGAATGCGATACGCCATGAGAGCCAGCACTTCGATGGGTGCCGCCATGTTCGTTTCTGCAGAACTTTTGTGTCGAGCTTGGGTTGCTGCGCTATAACGTCGTTGACGCAAACGCAAAGCCCTATTTGCGTCTCGGGCATGCGTAGTGTCACTGACACTTCTTTTTATTGTTATATTTTTTATTCTTTCGTGGCCCCTATTCGAAAATTTCTCACTGTGCATGATATGAGTATGTTGCATGATGGCAGTGCAGGCGCGGGTACTCAATCGGTCTTGTGGTGAGCCTTTGCCTACAAGCCGTCACTGTCGCACTTTATTCGATCCTAGGTTAATAAACGCATTTGTTCATAATCTGTCTGTGGTGCCTTCTCTGTGCCATATCGACGAGTCCAGCCGTAGCGCCCTTTCCGTCGCGTTGTGGAAGAACGTCATGTCCTTTCCTGACCACGCATGCAGGGCAAGCCTCATGCAAACCTCTCTCCACAACATATCGACTATATCAGTTAAAATTTGCATGGTATATGGTAAGCACACGTGCATAGGACCCTGCACCAAAAGTGCTTGTTGCTGCTCCAAATTGGCTTTTTGCCCATGCCAGGACCTGTGCCAAAAGGTAAAATGGCTGTTCCACCACTTCGTAACATTGCCTGCTATGTAGGAAAGGAGTATAGGCAATTCTACACAACTGTGGTGTGTAGCAATGTTCATAGAACCAAGGTCAGTTCCACAACTCGCCGCACCTGCCTAACCTCTCGCATGGCACATGGGCGACTCCCGGTTAGAGGGTGCTGGATCTGCAACAGGCTCTCGCTAGCAAACGACACAGCATGAGCAATACTGGCAGCTCCAGTGATGTTGCAAGTAGCTGTTCAGGAAATACAGAAGTGTTTATTTCACTAACTGTAATGCTACTGGAACTTCTCTTTGAGTTGCCATCACCAGATAAATTTGAGTAATATTCAGCAATTTAGCAGCAAAGGCCGAATGTGGCAAGGCCGCATCACTTAAATGATGACTTTCCACAGTGTGTGCGAGAAATGTCACCTGGCAAAAGAGCAAATTTTTAATGTTTCTGGTTGGAACTATTAATGCTTATAGTATATAGCTTATTCCATTGACGTCATGGTAGCATCAGCGCTATCGCAAGCATCTATTCAAGAAATATAAAACTTAAAGAACTATAACTATAAAGAACTATAAAGAACTATAAAGAAATATAAATATTTCTCGCACAGTCTGTCATAATACTGAGATCTTTCTTTGAGCTGTCATCGCTACATAAATTTGAGTAATGTGTAGAAATTTAGCAGCAAGAACCAGATGTGGGGCAAGGTGGCTTTACTGAAATCATGGCTTTTCATAGCACTTGTGATACATCATGACGACCAGTGGTAAACACAGAAAATTTTATGTTTATATGCTTGGAACTATAAGTAGTGTTTTAACTGTATATCTTATTCTCGTGACATAATGTACTACTTCTAAATCTCAGCTGAAGTTAAATTGGCAATAACACTTCCTTTTAACTTGCCACGGTAGCCAAGTGGCTATGGCGTTGTGCTGCTCAGCTTGAGGTTGTGGGTTTGAACTTGGCCATGGCAGCCACATTGTGATGAAAGCGAAACACAGAAGTGCTCATGTACTTAGATTTAGGTACATGTTAGAGAACCCCAGCTAGTCCAAATTAATATGGAGTACCCCTCTACGGTGCGCCGCATTATCATAATGTGGTTTTGGCACGTAAAACCTTAGTATTTAATTCTACAGAGATTCTGCAGGCGTCACTGCTTTCACTCGTTGCTTCCAACCATTATTTTCCAGCATTCCTAAACAGAAAGATAATGGCTGTCTAATTTTACTCCTGCAAGAAAGGCAATATTTAAGAGATGTAATAATGTCGCGTATATTTAGGATCCAGCAAAACCAGCTTATTTAGAATAGTCTGTGCTTTTATTTTTAATACACGGACAAGCACAATAACTTGTTCCCCGCCTACATGTTTATTTTTCAGTCTTATACAGTAAAAGAATGGCTGTATAACTCTAAAAGTGCAGTAACCTTATGTTACTTAATTTTCACATTGTATTAATTTCATGTACCAAAAAATGTACCTAAATCGCCGTCTATTTACAATCTTGCACATTACACATAATAACTACTTGCTATGTTATTTACATGTTTGCCTTTAGGATGTAATCACCAAGAAAGTGGGGGTCACAAAGACGTGATTTGTCCGACAATGTCTTGTCAAGGTGACGAATTTTATCCCGTGCTGCTTGCAGATTCGAGTCGCGTGAAGCCCAAAAGAAACAGCATGCTGTTCTGCACATCCTGTAACCACTCACGCAGCCAGGCGTAACGTTGACATATACTGTGTTGACGTACAGAGAGCACGACAACATTTTGCATACTGCCAAACCTGCACGTGCCAATATTTCATGCCAACTGACCAGTGAGGAGCAGATGCGGGTGTAGCTGGCTGTGACAGCAGCGCCACGGAACTTTGCTTAGTTTGGCAACTGACCTTGGTTTTATTAACATTGATGTGTAGGTAGCACATACCATCAATTGCTTGATAGGAGTTGGATTCACATGTTGATACAAGCACTTTCACCACAGTTTTCTTTTATTATTTCTTCCACCACCAGCATATTTTTATTCAATTCGATTGTTTGTGGTTACCAAAGTGAATTGTATTACATGACTTCAAGTGTTAACGTCCCCTTGTGCCACTAACAGCACTTTGTAAATGTACTTAGAAACATTTCTTGCCTTTAGCTATGCACTTTAAGTGACCCTAAAGAGAATTATTAAGTTAGGCTGTATTAGTAAATTACATTTCTGCACTTAAAATGGCAAATCATTGAATATTGTACACTGAATATGGCTTTCTGTGAAACCCACATGGGTTTCCTTTGTAGCTTCTTGCTACAGATGGGAAGATGACGGTTTTTATTTTTATGTACATTTTTGCAATAGTAGGACGGCCACTCTTGCCATGAGAAGAGGCTTGGTAAGCCAGAAAAGACACAAAAACGAAAGACATGGAAGATTCTTTGAAGTTCACTGTAACATCATATATTATAACATTGTCTACTCAGGTCTTATTAACTGTCCATCTGAAAAAGAAGCACTACCTTGTGTTCATAAACAAAAAAATTGTGCAGCAACCATCGACGATGATTGTCAATGTCAGCGAATAGCCCAAATAAATGAATGCACAAGCAAGTGAGAGAGCGAGAGAGCCAGCTAGAGAGAGAGCAAGAGAAAGGGAACGAACATTTTCCTTTCCGAGTCCAACCACTGATGTACCGACATTGACTTATCAACCATGAAAAAAAGCTGAAAAAGTAGTAGAATGTTGTTCGCTTTAAAACCAGACTCAACGTAGCAAGTTTCGCGTTTGCTTCCTGTGCCAAAACATTTCAGTACAAGAAATGGGTGGTGATGACATCGTGACGTCATGTATTTTGACAGCAACTGCTCAGGCCTGGTTATTTGTTTGTCAGCAAAGTACTTTGTATATTAAAAAAAAAAGCAGACTCAAATCTGCAAGTTTCAAAAATGTTTGCTCTGCCAAAATGATCCAAATACAAGAAATACTTGGAAATCTGACTTGGCACTGAGGTTTATGGCAGGAAAGAAATTGCAAGATTGTTCTCCATTTCTTTACTAGTAATAAACTTTCTTTCCACCATATTAATAAAATGGGAGCTTAGAAGGAATTCTTCAGTCAAAACTTATTTGGTGTTCCTCTTTAACTGCCTTTCAACTGGCAAGCTCTTTTTGAGAGAATTGAAGATTGTGCTATTTCTGCATGAAAACGATAAAGCTTAACATTAGAAATTTAATAACTCCCATTCATAATTATTTCTACACTTTTATAAACGAAAAACAGTTAATATTCCCTTTGCTTTTCTTGGTCCCACCTTGTTTGCTTCATATGGCTGTTGAAGTCAGCGTTCGACGAAAGCCCGTCTGGTAGGGATGAAACATGAAGCAATAAAACAGACACAGAGTAAAAGAAGTGCTAAAAATGAATAAATCTGTAAGACGTTTCGGCTTCGCTACGGAAGCCTTGTTCACAATGGATTGAAGGAACGTTCATAGAAGCTTATGTATTCTTCAGCTCGTCGACGTAAGCAGCGCATGTACGACGGGAAGAGGAGGGAGACGATGTCGAAAAGAACAGTTTCGAATGCCCTTGCCGAGCACACGGATGCAACAGGCCACAAGATTGACTTGGAAACCTCGAGAATTATTGGCCAAGAAAGAAACCTCAAATCGTGGCTGTATCTGGAATCGCTGGAGATACAGAAAACACGTCGCACATTCAATCGAAGTGGGGGAGTCTCCCCCCCGTCGTACATGCACTGCTTAAATTACGTGTTGAAGAATACATATGCTTCCGTGAACTTCCCTTCAACTCCGTAGTAAAGCCAAAACATCTTATATATTTCTTTATTTTTAGTACTTCTTTGGTTGGTGTCTGTAGTTTTATTGCCTCATATGGTTGTTACTAAAAATTGAGCTCTTGAGTTCCCCTGAATCTTCTCATTCGTTGGGGTCAGAGTGGCAACCTTCATGAGGTAGCATATGAGGGATTTTCGGCCAATTGTCTGATAATGTGCAGCATGACACCTGCAGTCAGGAGAATGTTTCTCGTCTACCGTCATGGTTGTAGACAGTGCTGGCTAACACTTTCAGGGCTAGCTTTAGTGCACATACACAAGTATGAGGTCTGTCTGAAAAGTAATGTGACTGGTATCACTGACAATTTGTTTATATGCCAAACTGCAAACTACAAGGTGCCCCCTTCGACATAATCCCCCTGCAGTCTAACACGCTTTTACATTGTTCCATAAAAAGCCTTTATGCACTGCTGGAAATGATTCCCTTAGGGCATTCTGCAGCTCCATCGTTACGACCCTCTTGATAGCATGCATGCCTTCAAAACGGGCCCCATAATAATCTGCTTCAGCTTGGGCATTAATGAAAAAGTTACCGGGGGCAAACCAAGGAAATAAGGAGGCTCTTCCAGGATGGCAATGTCCCTTTTGGCCAGGATCTGGTGGATGCCAAGGGCATTACGACTCTGCTTTTTTGCAGTGCAGCAGCCGTGATTTGTCCTTCCACAACACCTGCCTCTTCACATGCACTCAACGACACAAATGCAATCTTTTTGTAGACTTGGTGGATGATCGTCTGTTCCTTTGGCAAGAACTCTCTGTGGACTTTTCCTTGCTCATTAGAGGTTATCGTCATTCCTACTTGTAGAAGGCTTCCTGCTCCTGGAGTCTTCTTCCATTTCCTCGTGCCCCTCTTTGAACCTTGTCTGTTCAAATTATATGTACTTGACATCGTGTAATCTTCATACACTTGCCGAGGCAATTGAAGTGCTTCTGATAGTCTTCCCTAACTGGACAACGCATTTAAAGTTGATTTGTTGCTTCATGTTTGCAGTTCACTTCTATGCTTTTGCAGCTGAACCCCATGCAAAGGACAAGGGTGTAAATGAATGTATGTTATAAAAAGTTGAATGGTTTCAGAGAGCTGAAATTATGCACTACCAAGACATCATATTACTTAATTGCATAAAAATTGTAGCCTTATTTTACACATAGCCCACAAAGCAGATTTAGTCCCATTACTTTTCAGACAGACCTTGTATACCAAAGAAAGTGAACACATGAGTGAACAAAGAAAGTGAACACATGAGGCATTGCATGCCTCATGCAGAGGTTACGAGTTTGGCTTCCACTGGTGGCTAGTTGCCTGATAGTCCACTTTCATTTCCCTTTTCTTTTATTAAAAGAATGAAGCTTATTGTGCATGTCACCTTCATTGATAATTAGTATTGCTACAGTTCAATAAAAAAAAGCCCAATTTCCCCAATGCTTTTCTTGAGTTCATTTTCTGTTGGCTTCATATTGTTAGTGCTTTTGAAGGCATTTATGCTTCTTACAACCTGTATATTGACCTCTTTAGCAGAGAAGTGGTGCTTCTGTTTATTGGCTACCATAGTGCACTGTGAAGGCTAGGTTGGTGACATGCACTTTAGTTTGGCATTCTCGCGAGCAATATGTTGAGATTAAAGACACAATCTCAAGTTTCATCTGTTAAGTCGAGAGTACCCCAAGGTAGCGTTCTGGGCCCCCTTTTATTTCTTTTATTTATTAACGACCTCCTGAACAATTTAGATGTTTCCATCAGGCTCTTTGCAGATAACTGCATTATTTACAATAAAGTAGAAACACTAGCTGACCAGGAAAAATTGCATGGAAACTTGCAGAAGATAAAGAAATGGTATGATGAATGGCAAATGGAGCTAAACCTACTAAAAACTGTAGTTATTACAGTCTCTCAAAAGAAAAATCGTTTAAACTACTCTTACTACATTGATAATTGTGAACTTAAGAGTTCAGCAGCATAAGTACCGTGGCTTGATTTTCTCAAGAGGTCTTCACTGGAACGGTCACATAGATTCTCCGATGTCTCAGGCGTAATTTCCCCTTTGCAACACAAGAAACAAGATGTTTAGCATATAAAACACTAATTACGCCAATAATTCAATATCGAAAGGTTGTCTGGGATCCTTTCTCTGCTGCAAACATATCAACAATTGAAAAAAATGCAGCGTCTAGCAGTCAGATTTATATTCAATAAATACCGGCGGTTGGACTCTCCTTCTCAACTGTGCGTACTTGCAGACCTACCTACATTACAGGCTAGGACCAAATATGAAAGGTTGAAATATCTATATCTTATTTATTCATCATGTTCATATAAAATATGTGAACTATTTTGAAATTATTCACAGTGAGACCTCTAGGCGCCGCCATTCAATGTTTATTTATACTCCTGCTGTTCGTGCTGACTTTTTGAAGTATAGCTTCTTCCCAAGAGCTATCAGCGAATGGAATTCTCTGTCTGAAGAAGCCGTCTCATCCTCATCAGTTGATTCATTCCTAAAACACATAACTGACATACTGATTTGTTATTGCTAATCCCCTTTTTTTCTATATGTGACTAGTTGCGTTTCTTTGTTAACAGTTTGCTTAATTGTTATTTGGTGCTATTAATTTGTCCCTTCACTTGTGTCATAGACCCTCGCGGTGGAAGAAGAGACTGGACTAGTGCCATCAGGCATATAGGCTTGACGATAGTAGCCGCGACATCAGCACAGGCATCTGTTTAATGGCAATTCCTTGTGGGCCTTCTGTTCCTACAAGTTGGTGACCACGGGCATGATAACGCATCAGATCTGTATGCGTCTACCAAGTTTCTTCTCGACGCGTTGGAACCAGCCGCCGAACAACTACATCTCGAAGAAAACGGAACGTCTTCTGTCGTCGCACTGAAACTTCCCAATTTCTGGCCCTTGGACTGTGAACTCTGGTTCGTTTACATCGAGGTACAGTTTCGCCCTCTCCAAATCGCCAATTATGACAATATCATGAGTGTGCTTACCCCAACCACCGCAGCTTTGGTCCGTGATATTTTGCTAGCTCCTCCGATCGATCAGTACGATACCCTTAAGCGGGAGTTAGTATGGCGCACCACCGACTCTGAGTCACGATGGATTCACCCGCTCCTCTCATCGGAGGAACTTGGTGACAGAAAACCGACTTAGCTGCTTCGCCGCATGACACAACTCCTGGGAACCAGTCCATCATCAGCAGACTCGAAAATCCTTTGGGAGCTCTTCTTCCAGCGTCTACCGAACCAGGTACGCATGATGTGCCTAACCTACTACAACGTCTGTCGAGGCCTTAGAAACGATGGCAGACTAGTTTATAGATTCTTTGCATCCTGTGATATCCACTGTTGACCGTTGTAAGGCACCCGTTGAGACACAACCCCAGTTACAGCAGCACTTTCACGAACCCAACAGTTCCGGAATGTGGTCAGGCCAGTCACTGACAACAGCTAGTGCTACTGGCTCTACATCAAGCCATCTCTTCTACATCACCTATCGGGTTGTGAAAGTTTGCTATCTTGTAAACACTGGTGCGGAAATTTGTGCCATTCCCCCTACTTTTCAAGTCCACAGAAGACATCGCCATGATACGTCTTTTCTCACTGCCGTCAACGGTTCCAACATTAAAAAATATGGCCAGAAATCTGTCAGTTTTGACCTTGATCTGCGATGCCCTTTTCGATGGCTATTCACCGTCGTTTACTTTCGCGGGCCGACCATCGGCGCTGATTTTCTGTGGAAGTTTAACCTTCTTGTTCACCTTCGCAACTGCCGCCTTCTTGACTCAACAAATCTGTTCATACAAGGTATCACTACGTCTGCACCACCTTTGCGTCTCGTACAAGCGCACACCCAGGCACCAAAACCGTGGTCCACCATCCTGCTGGAATTTCCAGAGCTGTTCGAACCACCCTCGCCAAGTCGTCCAATAGTGCACAACGTCACGCACCACATTGTGACTAAAGGACCACCAGTGTACGCCCAACCTCGCCGCTTAGCACCAGACTGTTTGAAATTGCAAAGCAAGAATTTGAACACAAGCTCGAGTTGGGCTTCGTTCATCCTTCTGCTAGCCTTTGGTCATCTGCTTTACATATGGTGCCCACGAAGATAGGTGATTGGAGACTGTGTGGCGATTACCGCGCCTTAAACAAAGTGACGATTCCCGATAGATACCCTATACCTAACATCCACGATTTCACCGCATGGCTTCATGGTTGCTGCATATTTAGCAAGGTGGTTCTGGTAAAAGCCTACCATCAGATTCCTGTTGAGCCTTCCGACATTCCTAAAACCGCAATCATTACCCCTTTTGGCATGTTTGAATATGCGCGCATGCCATTCGGCCTCCATAATGCCGCTGAAACATTTCAGTGGTTTGTCGATCAAGTACTCCGTGGCCTGACTTGTTGCTTTCTCTATTTAGACAACATTCTTGTATTCAGTCGCTCTGCTGTGGAACACAAATATGACCTACGTAAGGTGTTTGAACACTTCCGTCAATATGGCCTGGTTGTAAACATCTGGAAGAGCGAGTTTGGCGTTGCTTCTCTCGATTTCCTGGGCCATCGAGTAGACGAACATGGCATCCAATCCGTCCCATTCCGTGTCCAAGCCATTAAAGGTTTCCCACGTCCATTTTCCACCAAGCAATTACAGGCATTTCTGGGTGTCATCATTTACTATTGCCGTTTCATTCCTCATTGTGCTTCAATTTCGCAGCCTCTACACATTCTAGTCTCTGGCACACCACGAGCCAGCACGCTTATATCATGGACTAATGCTGCTGAATCTGCTTTTATCTCTGCCAAGAACGCCCTTGCTACCGCTACTGTACTGGCACACCCACAACCAGACGCTCCAATGTCTGTTATGGTAAACACCTCTGACATAGCTGTTGTCACCATGTTTCAACAGCTGGTGGGCAATACATGGCAGCCTATATCTTTCTTTTCAAGGAAACTGACACCGCAGGAAGCCTGCTACAGCACTTTCGGTTGCAGATTGCTAGGACTCTACCTCACAGTCCGCCTCTTGCGTCACAATCTCGTAGGGCATCAGTTCTTTATTCTCACCAGCCACAAACCGCTCATTTATGCTATTACATCCAACAGTTCCACCTCGCACACTCCCCATGAAATTCGCCAGCTTGAATATATCTCTGAATTCAGTACTGATGGCATATCAGTGGTGCCGATAATCCTGTCGCTGACGCTCTATTACGGATCCATATAAATGCAAGCCAAGTAAATAATTTCGACATTGACTTGGTCCGCCTCGCTACCACTCAACACACAGACGGTGAACTTCAAACACTCCGGACTGCCAACGGTTCTCTGAGCTTCGAAGATATCTTACTGCCTGGCTGCAACGTCAGTGATATACAACGTGTCTACGGGTCATCCTTGACCGTACGTTCCGCAACAATTTCAGCAGAAAGTTTTTGATGCACTACACTCTCTATAAGGAAGCTTTAGCTTGGGTGCTCCTATCTAAATACATGTAAAAGGAGAATTCGCATTCCTCAACAACCACTGCACCAAATTTGACAAGGTTTGTTGCATTCAAAAGAAAAACTTAAGATCTAGTAACTGTTGGTTTCGAATTTTTGATTTAGGTCATCAATTCTTTATTAAAAATTGGCAAAATTCCCAAACTTTCTGAAAACAAAACTCAAGTTTACAACCCCGTAACTCAGCAATGAAAAATGATATCACAATTATGTGAATTGAATCTAATAGTACATGTAAAGTGGACAAAATTGATATGTCGCATGATTCTCAAAAAATTTTGTAATATGGAAATACTACTTTTGCAGAACTCTTGTACACAAGGAACGGATTCACGTAAGATATCGAATTTGTCTGCTTTGAATGATCTAATACATGCCATTTACAGAACCGCGATATCTGCTCTTGATACAGAGTTATCAACTGCCGCGTTAGAGCATTTCTGCCGCGTTAGGTCAGGGGTGCCTCAAGGGTCAGTGTTAGGTCCATCATTATTCCTAATATATATTAATGACATAGCTACGAGTATAACTTCAACAATACGGCTGTTTGCTGATGATTGTGTAATTTATAGACAGATAACCACCCCTGATGACGTTGCCATATTACAAAAAGATTTAACCACATTAGCTGAATGGTATCGCGTATGGAAGATGGAAATTAATGCAGATAAAACTAAGGTCATGACATTTTCTTCCAAGCTAACCTTTCCATATAACGTATACACTCTACGGAATTGCATACTCGAACGAACCTCTTCCTTTAAATATCTCGGCGTTATTCTTACATCTGACTTAAGCTGGGCCATGCATGTTGAGCATATTACTAACAAGGCAATAAAAAAACTTGGCTTTTTAAAATGCCGTCTGTACCTTGCAAACAGTGACACAAGACTTCGTGCATACATCTCCCTTATCAGAACAACCCTCGATTACGCCTCAATTATTTGGAACCCTCACACAGCTAACCTTTCTGATTGCATCGAATCAATTCAAAATAAGGCTGCCCGCTTTATTTTGCGCTTCTACTCTCCATATCAAAGTTTGTCAGCATTAAAGCAGACCCTTAATCTTCCGGATCTTGACACACGACGGAAATATTTCCGTCTGTTTTTTTTTCACTCCCTTTACTATTGTGGTTCATCTTTTTCATCTGCTCCCATCTTACCCGCCCATTATCTGTCCACCCGCAATGACCATGTATGCAAAGTGGCTCCCATATTTGCTAGGACCAAAAAATTCCAAAATTCCCCTTTCGTGTTATCAGTGAACGAATGGAACGCCCTACCTGAAGATATTGTAACAATCACTGACCCGTCTGCCTTCCAATCAGCCCTGCGCACATTTTTAAATGTATAAAATGTTCAGCTGCCACTTCTTGACTGGCCTGTGTTACATATATGTATAATTTCTAAATTTCCATTTACCCGCACCCACCTGCCACTTGTGCCTTGTTGAAAAGTGCCATGTACAGCAAATATGAATTGTACCATGTACTCTCGCCCAAATTACTTTTCGTTTTTTTCCTCTTTTTTTCATCTTTCTTTTACAAAGTGTTTCTTCAAACGAAGTCTGTGCTTGTTGCCTTCAGTCATTTTTATTACAATATCATGTGTGAATTGTATACCCCCCTATAATGCCTCTCGGGGCCTTTAGGGTATTGAAAATAAATAAATAAATAAATTAATTAATTTGTAAACTTAGTGCTTCTATTTTTCTTAACTTCCGAATTTAAAAAAATTCTTGTAACAAAACGCCCTAAATCAAAATTGCGCTACCAACAAATTTCATTAAAGTTGGCCCAGGGGTTATCTCAGAAAAGCGATTTTGCATTTTACATGTATTTGAATAGGCCACGTTGGAATTGGGCCCGAGCTAAAGCTTCCTCTTATCGCACCCTGGAGTATGTGCCACACAACGTCTGGTCACTTCCAGCCATCTGTGGCCGCGTATGAACGCTGACGTCCGTTGCTGGGCTCGGGCATGCATACTGTGCCAGCGCGCCAAGGTCGGTCCACACACTCTGGGCTGCTCAGTTTCCACCACCAGAAGTTTGTTTCAGCCACGTTCACATCGATATCGTTGGTGCGCTACCGTTGGTTCAAGGCGGCACTACCGTCCTTGAACCAACGGTGCATACTCACTTGTATAGACCGCTTCACACACTGGCCTAAAGCAATGCCACTCTCTCGCATTAGTGCGGAGTCCGTAGCACAGGCCATCTTAAATACCTGGATTTCTCATTACAGCGTACCACACACCATAACGGCAGACAGAGGAAGACAATTTGACTCGTCCCTCTTTCAAGCTCTCTCCTGTCTTCTGCGTGTAATGTACATACCAACGACAGCTTATCGCCCAAGTTCTAATGGCATGGTAGAACGCTTCCATTGTCAACTAAAAGCAGCACTTCGTGCCCATGACTCCATGATTACATGGGCAGAGCGCCTGCTTTTGGTTCTACTAGGTCTTTGCACAACTCTGAGAGCAGATGCACAGTGTTCCTCAGCAGAACTCATTTTTGGCACAACACTTACCCACGTACCCGGTGAGTTCTTCACTTCGGAACCGTCACCTGCTGACCTACAATCTTACGCCGACCACCTTCACATTACAGTGGCCACTGCTATACCACAGCTGTTTCGTAATGACTGCAGAAACGTTTTCATGAGCCCATCTTTACTTCATGTTAGCCACGTATTTATCTGTCACGACGCTACTTGCACTCCTTTACAAGCTCCTTACAGTAGTCCCTTTAAAGTCCTCAAGCGTGACGCAAAATTTTTCCCACTTCTTGTCAGCGGACGCAAAGAGACAATTTCCATCGACTGCTTGAAGCCAGCCCATCTAGACTCTGGCAGTGCCATCTCCACAAGTTAAACTGCTCAGCGGCAGTGCCTTCATCACTAGGGGGGAGCCATGTAGTGGACAGTACTCATAGAGCTCCGCGGTAGATGAAGAGACTGGACTAGCGACATCAACGCAGCCATCTGTTTAATAAATGGCAGTTCTCTGTGGGCCTTCTGTTCCTACATTAGATTTGAACGTAAAATATCTGATGTCATTGTTTTCCAAAATGCTAACTATTATACATTTCTATTCCTCTCCTGGAATAGCCCTGTGTAAGGGCTGACATTATCTGTAAATAAATAATATATCAGCTTTGTTTTACATTAACCCTTTAGGGACAACACAATAAAATATCCGAAGGAAATGTTTATTTTTCATCTAAATGTGCAAAATACACCAAGAATAAGGATATTAAATGAAATGAAAAACTATATTGCTGTCTGTGGTTTGTTGTCTGTGGGCAACAGCAGGCAGACTGACAAAAGCAAGCTTTGCCCCCAAGTAACTTATGGCTTAGTGTGGAACCTGTACAGACAGTTCTCGGATTTAAAACAGAGGTATACATTGCATTTCCTCTACATTAACTCTGTGATGGATTTTTCATCAGTCTTTCTCCATTAACTGTACTTTCAAAAGAAAGAGAGTCAAGTACCAAAATTCTGCTTTGTACTCTGTTCTTGCTCTAATCCAACGAATGATGCTTGCTGCCTATCATTCGGTGTTTGCCGAAGATATTTAGCCAAGAACTCCATACTCGAAAGCCGAGACTCGGAAAGAAAACATTGTTTTGTTGTTGCCTGTAGGCAACAACAAAAGGGTTAATCCATTAAAGGTTAATCCATAAAGGGTTAATCCATAAAGGGATAACATTAGTTGTGATAATGGGTAAGTAATTCAGGTTGTGGATTTGTGACAGCAGTGCTTGTTCTTTCTCTTGACCTTCATTTTGGTTTTGGTTGATTATGCATGTCTAATTGGTGTGGCTGATAGTCAGCCATGACTGTTACCAAATTTTATGTAGCAGAGTGTACTTATAATGAAAACACTTAAAATTGTAGTTTTCGCTGCTATTCAACCAATCTGTCCCAGTGGCTAAGTGGCTGTGACATTTTGCTGCTGAGCATGAGGCCGTGGGTTTGATGCTCGGCTGCATTTACATAGGAGTGAAATGCAAAAATGCTCATCTGCTAAGCATTATGAAACATTATTCCAGCACACAAATAAACACTGATGAGCAGAGAGGGACAACAAGAACGCCGGTTGTCACTCTCTGCTCATCTATGTTTATTTGTGCACTGGAACGATGTTTCATAATGCTATTCACAACCATCTCAGCTGTCCAGGCTTATGTCATGTGCTTAGATTTGAATACCTTGGGTTGAATAATTTAAAATACCCCAATATTAATCCGGAGCACCTCACTATGGCTTCCCTCGGAAACCACCGTGTAGTTTCTGTATGTTTAACCCCCTCTTTTTTCTATTCAACCAAAGTGAGAATAGTAGGGTAAAGACATCATTGCAGCCCTTTGCTAGCTTCTGTCAGCTTGCAAAGTGCACCAAGCAGCACACTTGTGCAGTGGCGGACTCGTACTTGTGGGCTGTTGCTTGTGTGAGGGTCTGCAGTATTGAGCTTCTTTGTATAGTAAAGGACATGCATTGTGTGCAGAGTGCATTCTGGGATGGCCACCGAGGACTGGAAGGAGCAAGTGTTCTGGATTCTACTTCCACTACTGGCAGTGACGATGGTTTTGTGTCGAGCCTTGAGGACTCGTTTCAGGTGAGTGGCCTTGCCCTAAGAGCCTGTCATACTCGGGGCCATTGATGTACTGAATTTGTTCCAAGCTGGGTGTTAATTTCTATGTTTAACAGCCTACAGAGTGTTGCTCGCTGCATATCCTTTTGCCATGGCCTTCAGTTTAATTCACTTTATTCTCACCAGCAACAAGTGGCAACAGCAGTTCAGTAGGAATGCATATATGACAATGCTGACAGAGGGCATTGTGTACAAAATCACTCTTCAATCGCTGAAAAAAAAAAAAAATTGTCTAACTTGTCTACTTGTCTAACTTGTCTAAATTGTCATGTAGAGTGAACGCCAACTTATTGTTTTTATTGTATCTGCTTGATACATACCTTCGACACGACACGGAGCGTATATAGATTAATTTTCTTGTCTGTAAAATCCAGTTGCAATACTAAGTGTTCATATTCGAAGAGATTCCATGCATGGATATGGTGTACCTTGTGTTCATTTAACAACCAGAATGACTTGGCATGACTCCGGCTGATATAATTGGCGGTAAAAAGCTTGTAAGTCATTTTGTTTACAGAACTGTATATGAAGATGGCATTTCTGTAGTAATTCTGCTTAAGTCTAGTCTCACAGTGGCATGTCTGGTTACTTTGCCTTAGTTTGCAGCTTTTTAATCTGAGGAAATATGCTTGAGTCAAATGAATCCCTCTGTAGTGCGCTGGGTAGGTCTGTTTGTTACAAGGTTTGCAACCTGTCAGATTTTGTGATTAAAGTTGATGGTGCGTCTGTATGTTGCAGCCCATAGCCCACAGGGGGAAAAGAAAAGTACATGGTACTTCGCATAGTTAGAACCAGGTAAAAGTTCACAGACAATTACGATACACCCTAATGCAAAATTTGAGTGCGGCTGTATACATGGTTTCATTTCGTGTGTCAATATTTTGTATTATGATAATACAGGTACACGGTTTATATTAGGAAGCGAATGCTGTGAGTAGAGTAGCTGGCGCAGTCAATATTTCTAGTGCAGCACATTGCAAACGGAGCAAAGTGTGATGCGGCTACCTTGCTAATTGGGAGATTTCAACAGGCAGTGTGTGGGTGACGCGTGGGAGCAATTCACAGCAACCGCAGTAGACAGACCTCCGCTCAAGCAGTGCTTTGTTTGTATACAGACAATGTGCTCTACCCTGGTACCATATTGCAGCCGCTGTCGCCGTACTGCCCATCTTGCACGGCACTACGCTTAATCAACAATGGGGCGCTGCGAATCCTCCTTGAGGCAGGGCTTCCGAATGAAAAGATACTGCATATGATCTTCTAGGTGCCGGGTTACACTGGAATAGAGGGTAACCAGATGGCCTACATTCTAGCTTACATACCGAGTGGGACAGTCAATGGACGCGGATACCACTAGGACGGTGGAACCAACGTACGCGGAAATACTAAATTATCACAGAGGCAAAAGGATAATATGTCCACCACCCCACCCATCTTTAACACAACATGAAACAGTCGGCTGGCGAAGGCTGCAGACAGGAACATTCTCCAATCTACACATCCTACATAAACTGTTTCCCAGTCAATACAGGGACACATGCCCATGGTGTGGGGCCATCCCAACACTTTATCACATCGTCATCATCATCATCAGCCTGGTTACGCCCTCTGCAGGGCAAAGGCCTCTCCCATACTTCTCCAACAACCCCGGTCATGTACTAATTGTGGCCATATCGTCCCCGCAAACTTCTTAATCTCATCCGCCCACCTAACTTTCTGCCGCCCCCTGCTACGCTTCCCTTCCCTTGGAATCCAGTCCGTAACCCTTAATGACCATCGGTTATCTTCCCTCCTCATTACATGTCCTGCCCATGCCCATTTCTTTTTCTTGATTTCAGCTAAGATGTCATTAACTCGCGTTTGTTCCCTCACCCAATCTGCTCTTTTCTTATCCCTTAATGTTACACCCATCATTCTTCTTTCCATAGCTTGTTGCGTCGTCCTCAATTTAAGTAGAACCCTTTTCGTAAGCCTCCAGGTTCTGCCCCGTAGGTGAGTACTGGTAAGACACAGCTATTGTACACTTTTCTCTTGGACATCACATGGGAGTGCAGAAATAACTTCTCTTTCCACAAAGAAAAAAAACCCAGTGCGGAATAATGGGAGGGCCTGCTCACCAGCGGCAGGCTTACAGTCCAAAAAGGATTGGTGCAACACGGTCTCAAAGTGGCCAGGCTCAGCGGTACTCTGGAATAGGGGCGCCAACCATTCAAGATGACGGAGACTTCAGTAAAACATGAAGACCTCTGTTAGCCGCTGAAAGCTGTAAATAGAGCAACAAAGTTTTTCCTTCCTTCCTTCCTTCCTTCCTTCCTTCCTTCCTTCCTTCCTTCCTTCCTTCCTTCCTTCCTTCCTTCCTTCTCGTGCTTGTGTTGCACCAATGACAAGAGTGGCCCTTTTTTGTGGCGAAATCGTGCTACCAGTGTCAGCGGTGACGACACCCAAGGGAGCAGTACATCGAGCCTTACTTCTGGCCACTCGCCATCACCCCTTGCAGGAGCAGTCATCCCCGTCACACACGCTGGTACTGCGGACTGACCTCAGCCAGTGATGCTCCGTACCTTGCAGAAGAATTCCCTATTTGCGAAAATTTTTCCAGCAATATTGCAAAAAATCCCTGCAAGCTTCCCTGGATATATATATATATATATATATAACGGAGGTTTATTACACGACAGGCCAATGACAAGCAGAGTGCATCACCGAGCACAGTGTCTAAGCTCGAGCATCTGTAGCACACGACGCTGTTGGCAGTCCTGCTGCCTACGTCCTGGCGTTCTTCATTACAGTGGCCCCATCGAAAAAAGGAGCCATTCTGGTGACTTAGTCTGAAGATGAGGCCGCAGAATCATGATGGGGCTTGAGCCGCTGGACGTGGACAACTTTGCGGTTACGACAACGCATGTCAGATGGCTGTGTGAGTGGCTCTATAAGGTAGTTGACAATAGAAGTTCACTGCAAAATGCGGTATGGTCCATCGTATATAGGAAGAAGTATTGAAGCGAGTCCTGGTGTGCAGGTTAGTATGGACAACCAAACGAGGGCTCCCAGTAGAAAATTTGGAGTCGGGTTGCGAGCATCGTGTTTTGATTTTTGGCAATTCTGATTGTCCGACGTGAAGGCGGGCCAGCTGACAGCTTGTCTTGTGGCATCCAAGATTGGCAGGCATTCTGATGGGTCTGGGTGGTAGGGAAGAATGCTATTGAATGTATGAGAAGGATGATGGCCATAAAGAAGATGGAAGGGGAAGAAATGGGTAGGTGGCTTGCATTGCAGTATTGTAGGCGTAAGTGACGAATGGAAGAACTAGGTCCCGAATGGAGTGGTTGGATGCGATGTACATATCGAGCATGTCGCCAAAGGTGCGATTAAAGCATTCCATGGCACCATTGGTTTGAGGGTGATAGGCACCGCATGTGCAATGAACAAAGCACATTCAGCAAGCAATTTTTAAGACTTCAGACAGGAAAGTGCGGCTTCTGTCGCTGTGGAGTTTACAAGGGCCTCCATGACGAAGCACAAAACAGTGCAGTTTAAAAGTGGCAATTTCCTGCGCTGTAGCAGATGGGAGGGCAGCAGTCTCTGCATAGCATGTTAAGTGGTCGACAGCAACTGTAATCCACCGGTTTCCAGACGTAGACAAAGAAAGTGGACCATATAGATCGACAGCAACATGATCAAAAGGTTGAAATGGGCATGGTGCGGGTTGAATTTCACTGGCTGGAAGGTGCAGCGGAGAGTTCCATTGCTGACATTCACGTCAAGAGCGGACGAAGTTTCGAAAGAAGGTGTATATCCACCACCAGTAGTAGTGGTGCCGAAGTTGCTAATGTCTCTTGAAAACGCTGGATTGGCCACACTGAGGGTCCGAGTGGAAAGAGGTACAGATCTCTGATCTCGGGGCTCTCGGGATGACGAGCAACCACGTATGTTCCTCTGGTGCATGCTTGCATTAGTACAGGAGCTGATCACAGATCGCAAAATGAGGAACTTGGCACCGAAGTGTTCGAAAGACTGGAACTGTTTAGGTATTCGAGAGAAAGTCAAAAAGGGATGTAATCCAGGGGTCACTGTGTTGTTCGGCTGCAGTAGCGTCAAAGTCAAGAGACTGCAACATGCGCTCACAGGGGGGCTCATGAGTGGCCTCTAGCGAGAGTGGTGAGCAGGAAAAAGCGGCAGCGTCAGAATGCTTCCACCCGGAACAACACACCATGCGTATGTCGTACTCGTGGATTCGCAGGGCCCATCGAGTGAGGCGGCCAGATGTGTCGTTTAAATTCAAAAGCCAACACAGTGCATGGTGGTCGATCACTGTGTCAAAAGAGCGGCCATATAAATAAGCACGAAACTTGCCAAGCACTCCTTTTCCGTGATGCTGTAATTGCCCTCCTCCTTGGTCAGCATGCTGCTCACATAAGCCACAACATATTCTGCCTGACCAGGATGACACTGTCCAAGAACAGCTCCTAGGCCTACACCACTTGCGTCGGTATGTAATTCAGTGGGAACATGAGGGTGAAAATGGCGAAGCATGGAGGTGGCATCCTGAGAAGACAGCGCAAGATCGGGAACGCATGGTCGCAGGCAGGGGACCATGATGAGAGGTCTTTGGCACCACAAAGTAGTTGCATGAGGGTTGCTAGTATTGATGCAAATTTTTGAACTAAGCGCCGGAAATAAGAGCACAAGCCGATAAAACTGCAAAGTTCTTTCATGGTAGTGGCCTCAGGAAATGCAGAGACGGCCCACAATTTCTCGGCATCCGGAATAATGCCATCCTTGGACAAAACGTGGCCGAGGATTATCAACTTGTGTGTGGCAAAGCGACATTTCTTGAGATTAAGCTGCAGACCGATGGTGGTCAAGGAACTCTGTACGTGCTGTTACAAACGGCCTGCAAGGGTACCGACCTACAAAATTTTCCTAGCCAGCCGCAGCTGCTAAGGTGGCGAGCCTCCCAGAAGCGACCATGGAAGCCTTCCCCACCTGCCGTGGCGACTTGTTTTGTAGGGACGATGGTGTGCCGCATCAACACCGCCTTGGCGCCGCTATGACTAAACGCGGTGGGCGGACCAAGTATTTGTGGATTCGCCGTGGCCGCCACGGCTTGTTAGAAGTGGTGGAACTTTTGGGAGATGTCTGGCGGCTGTCTCACAGGGCTTAGAAGTCGTGGACAGACGCGGCGGCCATTGTCTGTGGAGTAAACACTGGGATGAAGAGGCGCCTGCTCGGGCCAAAGCCTGTGTCTGCAAGAACCCACTCACCTGGGTGTGGTCAGTGAAACCTGCGCAGAAGTGTGTGTAAACTCTCTCCCTCAAAGGCAGGTCGGTTACGATGACTTTGAACGCTCCGAATTGGTAGCAGGTTGAACGGCCGTTTTCCCTCACCTGGAGGACATAGTGTATTTAAGGAGCCGTTGGTGGCTCCTCAGGGTGCATTCCTCTTTCAGTCATGTTAGACTGATCAACTGTAATGTTCTCATGTAGCTACTGTAAATAAATCCCAGATTCCTCGTTCTCAATGAGAAGCAGTCCTTCCCTTCAACGTCCTCAGCGTGGATAAGTTGGACGACGGCATGGGCCAGCTACCATCTATTTCATGCGCGACCCCAACCATGACAGTGCTGAAGGCGGCATAGGTGTGTTGCGAAATCAGGGGCGAACACCACAATGTCGTCAAGGTAACATAGACATATCTTCCATTTAAGGCCGTGCAAAACGTTATCCATCATCCTTTCGAATGTAGCAGGCGCATTGCAGAGTCCAAAAGGCATGTCTGTGAACTCATATAGGCCATCTAGCGTAACAAAAGCAGTTTTTGTGCGATCAGCCTCTGCCACTGGGACCTGCCAGTACCCTGACCGCAAGTCTAATGAAGAGAAGAATTCAGTGCCTAGTAAGCAGTCCAGGGCATCATCAATGCACAGCAATGGGTAAACATCTCTCAGCGTGATCTTGTTTAAGCACTGAAAATCTACACAGAAGCGTATGGAACCATCTTTCTTTGTGACAAGTACCTCGGGAGAAGTCCATGAGCACTGTGAAGGTGTAGTCACGCTTCGACTGAGCATGTCGTTGGCCTGGTCGGCAATGATGCATCATTTTGCAGAGGATACGTGATACGGATGTTGGTGCAGCGGTGAGTGGGAGCCAGTGTTGATGTGGTGCTCGACTGTTGATGTGCGGCCTAAGAATGCTTGTGCGATATCGAAAGAAGTTCTGAAGTACTGTAGAATGGCAAGAAGCTGGGGTCACTGTAAGGGTGTCAGATCTTCGGCGAAGAATGGGCTGAAGACATCCGTAAATGTTGGATCAGGAGCAGAGAGGGCACTTGGGTCAAGGACCCGTAGAGTTCCCGTAGAGGAGGACTCATCGGGGACACATAGAATCTGCATAGAATCAATGGTCTCAGCGTGGCCAAGGCATTCGTGAGGAAGCAATGTGAGCTGGGATGAAAGCGTGTTATAAACGGCCATTGTGCTGAAACGAGTGGCGAGGTCAAGAGCAGCAAAAGGCAGAGCAAGAGCTTTTTGAGCAACGAAGAGGTCGAACGTCGTGAAGTCTGTTCCATCATAGATATCACCACCTGAGACTGGTACAAGTGCTGACGAGCATGGCAGTATATTGGTATGTATATGTATAGTATTGACAAGTTGAGCAGAAGAATTACGGTCAATGAAGGTGAGGTAACTGACGTGGGTGAATTCAACCTCAGCGCAAGCGCAATCAATTACAGCATTGTGGGAAGATAGAAAATCCTATCCTATAATAATTGCATGGGAGCACGATGAGAGCACTACAAATTCTATAGTGTACATAACATCTTGAATCAGTACACTGGCTATACAGGCTGCGGTTGGTTCAACGGGTTGAGCACTTGCAGTCCGAAGTAACAATCCAGAAAGAGGCGTCGTTACCTTACGAGTGATCGGCAAAACCTGGTATCCATAACAGAAACAGCTGCGCCGGTATCAACAAGAGCGACTATAGCGACACCTTCAACAAACACGTCAATAACATTAGCAGGTAAAGAACAACGACTTCGGCATTTTGAAACTTGAGCAGGTTTTGCCTCGAGAACTGCGTCGTCCAGTTTACCTCATCGTTAAAGATGGGCTGACGACGCATTGGTGAAAGCGACCAGCAGCTTGGGGATGGCGAGCGGTAACGGTCGAAGAGAGGATGATCAGTCAGAGTACGAGTTGGCGGTGGGACGGATGGAGTGTAGTTTGCATTGGAGTCGAACGGATAACGAGGAACCCGGAGATAATTTTCGATCGTTTGCACCCGGCGGCAGAACCTTCCAAAGTGTCCGGGATACCTACATGCGAAGCATATAGGCCGATTGTCGTGCGTGCACCACGGGTTAGCAACAGGAGGGCCGGCCCAGGAGATGGGAGGAGAAGGCCAGCGCACGGGCTGCTGAAAGGGTCGTATCGGCTCTTACCGGGAAAACCGGATATTCTCAGGGATTTAGAGTAGTCTGGAAAAAGTCAGGGAAAACTCAGGAAATTTGTGCCTCTATCAGGGAAAATTATCTGTAATCTTATTGAAAGGGTCAAAAGTCGCAGTAATGCTGGCTCGAGTAACAGACAGAAATCGTAATGAATTGTCTTCGACGCCCTGTCGTCAGCTGGAGGAAATGCCAGTGTACAGTCAACGATTGACTTTCCGGATTCCCGTTAATTTGGACAGCTTCGTGGCTCCACCACGTACCCCATAGAGTCAATGTATCAGAATGTCTGAAATTTCGGACGCAGGAATTCTTCGCCGTCCGATTTTCCGGATGTTTTGCCGTGACCGCAGGTTCGAAACGGCATTAATAAAAGCCACCACTGCTGCCATTTTGATTACCTCGCCACCTCAAACCAGCGCTCTCGCACGTAGATCCGCTGGCAGCCATAGCCACCACTGCGGCAACGCTAGGCCTAGCTGCTTCGACGTTCGCTATGAAGCTTCTTGGGTGCCGTGTTTTTTATTGAAAGAATTCGCTGCTCTCAGCAATGGCATGGACTCCGCCTTTGCGGTCCTCGCAAGTGGCTTAGAAGCTTGGAAAGCACGGTGCGTTGCATAATGCCGGTTCCCGAAAGTCAGCTTCGCCTCCGTACAGAAATGTTACTTGAAGCATATTCAAAAGTATTGCAGTGAAGCATAATAAGTGTGGGAAGGGGCTATTGCCACGGGACACAGTATGCATTCCTCAATTATACACGCGTGCGCCCGGTATTTCCTGTCACAATACGAGCACCGATATGCCTAATACGGGTATTGACAGACCTTCAGAGCATTTTCGAATGTGCCTGTGGTGGATTGAGCCCTTAAGGGCAGTAAATGACATGCATTTATTTTTTTCCAACTTGCCGATTTTTCTGACATTATCGCGGCCCCTAAGGAGTTCAAAAACTCGGACGTGGACTGTGCAACTGACCAAGAAGATGCTTCAAATGGTCCATGGGGCAAACGAGTGGCGGAAGGAGTACAAGAACAGAAAGGACCTACTTATTGAGGAATGAATGGGAAAGGAAGCGTGCTGCCGCTGTTTTGAAGGAGCTTGAGCTCAAAAAAGTGTTGGCTGATGCCGAGATGCAAGTGTCCCTCATCTAAACCAAAATTAACTCTTTAAAGCAGTGAAACACAACACTGAAGCGTCGTGTGTGGGCTGAGAGTATGTCGGGACAGTTGAGGTTGACTTATGAGCTGTTGAGAGAGAATCACAATTGTGACAAAGTTCGGGCCTTATACCACTGAGCTTGCTATCAGTTGATAGAAGTAGCTCATATTCGAAAATATTTGCTTTTGTATGCATCTCCTTTTTTATTCGTATTTGAGAATGTCCGACTCTATTTGCAATTTTTTTCGAAGACATTTTATTTGCTGTGCATTTTACTAACCCCTCCCTTTTATTCTCTTTGAATAACATAAACACTACTCCTTAGTATTCAAATTGGATTAAGTCATTCTTTTTAAATATTTTGCATTTGTTTACCAGAAAATGACAGCATCGGGCGATATTGTTTCAGCTCGTCTTGGCATAAAACATAGTTCTGCATCACTCAGGGAATTTCGCAAACGCACTCAGGGAAAACCTGGAAAACTCAGGGAATTTGGAAATGTCAACTTGGTAGACATCCTGTTTTGGCACGTAAAACCCATCATGTTTTAAAAAATTTCTTTCATGATGGGCTTAATTCGGCCCGCTTCCGACATAGTGGCATTGATGCATTTATATAGATTGAGGGCGTCCTCTATGTAACTGGCGAATGTTTCACCCATGTCCTGTGCATGTCCTTTACACAAATGCTGCGCGGCTTGGAGTTCGCAGACGGCGGGACGTCTGTTAAATACCCCTGTAAAAGCCGCCTTGAACATAGACCGCATTCGAAAATCCACCTCCTTGTTCTTGAACCAGAGATTGGCCACGCGCGTGAGATAGAAAACAACGTTGGTTAGCTTGGTCAAGCCATCCCATTTGTTATGAGCGTTCACCCACTCGTAGGACACAAGCCAATCTTCAACGTTGTCATCCGTGCCACTGAAAATGGTAGGATCCCTATGGCGAATAGAGCCAGCGCAGAGGTGGTGATGGGAGTGTCTGCTGGTCGGCGTCTGGCATGGCGGCAGGTAGCATCCGAGTGCGGAGTTCTAGGATGTTGAAAGGGACCAGGCACCTCCACCAATTATAAAGGAGTTTTATTACACGACGGGCCCAGTGCTGGATTAAGAAATTTCGGGGCCTGGGGCTAACTGCATCCTTGGGGCCCTAATGACAACGATGATGATGGTGCCGACTAGTTTAGCAAGCTGAATTCTTCGAAGCCACCATGTTACGCTCGCTGATTAGTGATAAAACATACATCATATTTATGGGTTTGGGAAATTAATTTCTTGGCGTGATTTCTCCTATTATTTAACGGTTATTGTCTGGCGTACAGGTCGGTATGTTTAATGTGTCAGCCCATCACAGATTCACAATTAGACGAAGTGCCACATCAGGACACAACACGGACCGAAAAACCTAAGAGAATATTCTTCAAAGCAAGAAACATTTTATTAGACATTCAATCTTCAAGTTATCAATGCATAACATTCAACAAAACGTACGCACAATTGTAGACGCATACATTACAATGTACATATGTACAACGTGGGCAGCAAGCATGCTCAGCAACATTACTTTTCATATAGTCCAGCAGGGCCCCTGAAAGTTGGGGGCCCAGGGTTCTAGCCCCCATAGCCCCTACCTTAATCCAGCACTGGACGAGCCAATGACAGATAGAGCGCTTCACCGAGTACAGTCTCTAAGCTTGGGCATCTGCAGCACACGATGCTGTTGGCAATCCTGCTACCTATGTCCAGGCGTCTTTCTTCATTCCAATATTTATATATATAGGAATCCACTGAAATGAAATTTCAGTGTAAAAGTTATCACTTCGGCAAAGGCTGGTCCACCAGCCAAAACATCGGCAATATACTGTGCACTACCAATGTATGTCGTACTCTTTTAATTTATTGCTGTGGTGCCAGTGTGATTTCTACTCTACAATATATATATTATATATACATTATTCAGAAGCAACACAGCTTATTTAACATCTCGGCCGAACAGCAATATGAGAACTCAATTTCTAATGTGACACGTTAAAATGTCGGTACTTGATATATCTTCCATGTAGACAGAGCTCTAGCATCAACTAAAACTGGTGGCTCACAGCTTTGTAGCGATTCCGAGTAAGTCACCATATCAAATGTTGATGGAAAAAATATCAGTTCACATTTTGTACTTAAACAGCACACCAGCTTTTCAACATAGGCTATCAGAACTTGAAGCCCAGTGACCCGAAATTTGGCCCATGCACTCAAAAGGGTGTGCTGCGGTTTTTCAAAGTGATGGCTTGCTCAAGGGCATAACTCTAATATTCATTTCATCAATCTTAAAATTCCCTGCAGTATCATAGATTCCCTTTTCCTGTTCATCCAAAATTGTGCCTGAAAATTTCCTGCAAAAGGGAAAATTCCCTCCAAAAAACATCACTGACCTCAGCAGCTGATGCCGCCGATGAGCATAGCCCTCTCCAACTCGCGCCACCCTGGCCCTCCCTCGGAAGCGCAGATGAGATCACCCAACGCGGCTGCGGGTGCCTTGGCTGCCGACAACTCAACACCTGCGCAGGCCATGTCCTATCCGCACCACCTTTGCTTTCCGCCTCGTGCTTTCACTGTAGCCTCCTCCTCATGCTCTCATCTTTCATCTTCCGCTGCACTCCGCCTTAGCTTTCATCTTTCGCTGTGCTCGTTCGCTCGGTTATGAGGTACCACACCGAGGCATGCCGACGCTCAACACAGGAATGGGCACCTTAGAGCTGCGCTCTTCTATATGTATTATGTTGCGGATTTGTGTGACAAACAGCACATTGTTGGTGATTGTGTTCAGTAATTCAGAGTAATTTTGTAATAAAACCTGTAATGCTAAAATTCTGGGGAAAAAAGTGGAAAGGGGCAAAAGAGCAGAGAGGAAAGTCACTGCACTCTTTAATGCCTGGACTGTAGCTTGTTTTCAACCAATAAAGTATAGAGGATGGAAAAAAACTAGGAGAAAGCATTATGTCAAGCAGCTAGCCTCTGCAAGGCAGCCTCCTCTTACGCTGCTCATTCTTTTCTTTGGGGCCTGTCACACATTGACTCTTGGGAAATAAGAGCCCTACCTAGTTGCTGGACCTTCCAAGACATTGTTTATATTCAGGTAGCTATTAGTGATGCCCTTATCACAATCAGACCTTACTGCTCGCTCTCCGTGCACTCGGCAGTTAGAAATTGCCATTTGCCTATAACTTTATGAGGGCCTATTTCCCATGAGCCTTCCTCTGACTATAAGCTTCAGAATTGTCATATGATGCTCCCTCCTAGTCTTTCCTTCCTCCACGTAACTAAGCCTCCATGTTAGAGTGCAGAAAAAAGTGATAGGTGACATTCACTGTAGGCCAGATGGCCCATGCCAGCAGCTTCCTTTGAAAATGGAAAGTGTCTAATGGCAAATGCTGGCTGGCACTGTTATTTCCTCCTTTAGAGCCTAGCATAAGGGTTTCAATGATTGTTCTTTTGGATTCTTTTGGGAGTACTAAAAACCAGGTAGCACGCAAGCTTATGGTGTCATTTTCCATATCTTGTAAGCTTTTGTTGCACAGAGGAAAGAACAACGTAAGCACTCAATTTCTTGCAGACAACTAGATTACATGTTTCACTTCCCTAAATTTTTCTTGTTTTGTTTAACTGGCATGCAATAAAACGGTCATTTGTCATTGTTTCTTATGTATTAAAAAACATGCATGTGCCTATCCCAGAAGTATAAGTTGATGTATGTGTAACAGTTCAGTCTTGTGAATACTGATTGCTTGTACTTTTTCGCAGGAACACGAGTCCCAGCTGCCTCACTCTTACGACAAGCTTTTCAATTCGCCCCTCTTCCATACTTCTATGCCAACTTCTCATGCCAGTGATAAAGAAAATGTTCCAAATGCCGACAGCAACTTGACTGGCCGTGTTCCTCAGTTGGCTTTCTCTTCTGCACAGGAGGTAAGTTTCTTGCATTGCATGTTTTTCTTGTATACCTGGTGCTCTGAAAGTAAATACCAATTGGCCATAAATAATTGCAGTTGTGGAAGGGAGGCGGCGGAGTTAAAATGAGAAAAGACAGGGCTGCGTTCATCCTGTCTTCTTCTACTTTGGTGTCTCCTCCCTAGCACAGTTTAAGTTCCCAAATCATGAGAAATTAGATTTGTAAGCTTCACAATGTTCATTTTTTGGAGAAGAAATCATGCCCCAATTTGTAGACTCTGCACTGTCATTGCATTTGGCACCCATGTGCTGCGAACAGTGCTGAGGCGCACTCTGACAGGAACAGCCACAGCATGCCTCGCCACTACACTTGCTGCTCACCAGAAATGATATGTTGGAAAAAAAAAAAAAAAGCATAGTCGCAGGGATGAAAGTAACCTGCTTTCTGCACAAAAATGCCCCAGGTTGGAAACAGTTGGATCATCTTCCACTGCACTAACTCTGTAACAAGCGTTAAACAAGAGCTGCGGTGCTCCTCTTATCAGATTGGTGGATTCAAATGAAGTGCATGTGGTGAAGGAGACTTAGTGGCAAGTGAGTTTTGACACATGATTTTTGTACTGTGTTTTCTAGCTGTTAGAACCTGTCATCAACAGGGTATCTACCAACCGAGAAAACCGGGAATTCTCAGGGATTTTGATTAGTCTGGAAATACTCACGGAAAACTCGGGGAATTTGTGCTTTTATCAGGGAAAATTAGCTGTAATTTTAGGGAACTGGAATGAGTCGCAGTAATGCTGGCCCGCATTACAGAGAGGGATCGTAATGAATCTTCTTTTGACGCCGTGTCGGCTGGAGGAGTTGCCAGTGTACAGTCAGTGGCCGATTTTCCGGATGCCCGACTGCTCTGCGGCACCATCACGTACCCTATAGAGTCAACGTCTAAGAACGTCTGAAACTTCGGACGCAAGAGCCCTTCGCCGTCCGGTTTTCCAGACTTTTTGCTGTGAACGCAGGTCCGAAATGGCATGTTAAAATCTCCAACCAGTGCGTTGAGTTCAGGCAGTTCATCTATTAATTCCTGAAGTTCTGCTCTATGGAGCCGATAACTAGGTGGTGTGTATAGAGAAGAGATTGTAATTTTTTCTAAATTCAGGCTCAAACTGCAACTGCTTCAAGAGGCATCCGCAGCTCTAAAGTCCGGCATGCTAAATTCTTAACTATAATCGCTACATCACCCGAAATGGCATTAGCAGCATTGCAGTCTTTGAAAAAATTATTGTACTGTGGTAGAAAGTTTGTTTGTGAAGGTTTTGAATGTGTTTCTTGGACACACAGCACCTTTGGCTTCAGTTCATGTAGGAGTGCCTCTACATCATCAAGATTGTTGAGATGACCGGTGACATACCATTGGAGTATTTGTATGTACATATTGAAAGTGTTGTGTGTTGTGTGTCTAAGAGGGAAAGACCAGCTTGTGGCGTTTGTATCCATGTATCATGATACAGATACAAGATACCCAAAGAGCACTTACGAGGTGCTACCCAAACGTTCTGGGAATTCAGCCGTAAAAAAAAAGAGATGTGTTCACCATAATGCCTAATCAGTACTGTCTCCTTCAAAGTAGTCCCCTTGAGCATGTGTACACCGATCCCAGTGTTTTTGCCACGATTCCATGCATTTGTGGTCCTCTCTAGGCGGCAATGTGTTGAGGACCGCCTGCAATTGTTCTCTTCAACCGTGTGAAACCGACGTCCTTTCAGCCTCAACTTCAACGTTGGGAACAAGAAAAAGTCGCAAGGGGCAAGGTCAGGTGAATGGTGTGGGTACGGAAGTACTATGATTTGTTTGGAAGTTGGGAACTGTCGAACAAGTGATATGTGTGTAGGTGCATTGTCGTGATGAAGAAACCAGTTGTTCTTCCACTTCTCCAGACGTTTGTGACGAATGCTCTCTCTTAAGCACTTCAAAATGTCACAGTGAAGCTCACTATTCGCAGTTTGTCCAGGAGGTATGAATTCCTTGTGGACAATTCCATGTAGGTAAAAAAGAAAACAATGAGCATGGACTTCACATTGCCATGAACTTGATGAGCCTTTGTCGGCCGCGAGGAATTTGGCGACTCCCATTGTGACGATTGCTGTTTGGTTTCAGGATTGTAGCCATAAACCCATGACCCATCCCCGGTTATTACACTCGAGAGGAATGTGGAATTGTCTCTGACTTGTTACTTCAGTTCTATACAGACAGAAACACAGTGCAGCTTGTGTTAGTCACTGAGCACTCTTGGCATAAATTTTGCAGCAATGTGTTTTATGTTCAAAACCAAAACATCCGACAAAATTCGCTGAACTGTGCCGTACAATTGTCCTACAATGTTGCAGACGTCCTTTATATTTAGCCTGCGATTTCCAAGGATAGTCAATACACATTCGACCCGCTTTGAAGTATTTATACCATAAAAACATCCTACTTTGGCTCATGGTGTCAACTTCAAAAGTGTCCTCTAGCATACAACGAGTTTCTATCGAAGTTGTTTTGCCAAGTTTAAAACAAAACTTTGCGAATCCTTTGCTCCTCGAAGTTTGCCATATTGGTTGCTAAGGAATGCACCAAATCAGTTAAACATTGTGTTGCAAAACAACACTTTGCAAAAGAATACTTCTTCGATGCAAGTCGTTCAGCACACTGATTTGGAATGCATACTGCTAGCCACATCTAGTGGCAGAAATGTGTTCTACACTCAGTTTGCCCACGCTTCTTCAATTCCCGGAAGTTTTGGGCAGCTTGAGTATTTGCGTATCTTCAGTACTACCCAGCCCTGTCCATTGCTCAAGAATTTGTCAAGTATGGGTTGCTATATTAGATTTGAGCTTAGTTTCACATATAAATTTCTAGAGGGCACTCTGCTGCAATTATTCAATCATGGTGAGAATTAGGAGCAGCGTGTGGAAATTTTCTTCACATTGGGCCTGCTTTCTTTTGTCCCAAAAGCATCTTTATTGTTTCTTTAGGTTCAGTTCTGTTCTTTGTTTGCCACCAATGTTATGTAATATCTGAATGGCAACACTCACTGTCAGGAAATTGTGCTTGGTATTCTCAGGACACTTTTTTTCACTCCTGAAGTCTGGAAAACAGCTCAATTGTGCCACTTTTTCTTTACCTACCAACCTACCTATATGGACATGGTACAGTCATTGATAAATCTTTTGCAGAATGAGGTTCCAGAGTGGTTCAGTCATGGTATGTCATAAGCAATGTACTCAAGTACGGTGAGCAGCAGAAAGTACAAAAATTTCAAGTCGACTTCCATTTTTTCAATCCTGACAGGACCATCAGAATTCAGTTATCCAGTGTGCTGAAGTAAAATAAAAGGCATAAAGAATATTCAAACATGCTGCTGTTTCATTTGGCAGTATACGTTTGCCCATTCCAATATCTAATGCATCTCTGAAAAAATGTGCATCAAGTTTTTATCGAATCTAGTGCAAAACAATGTGCACCCAAATCTAATTGGTCCTTTCTTTTTTCCTTCAATATGGCAGTTCTACCCTAAGGCAGAAGCATTGGAAAGTGTTACCATTTAGCATTGTGCTTGAGCTCCTCAAACTGTGATTTACACAACTTTAACACGGACCCACTTTTCGCAGGCTTAAAGTAAGAAAATAAAAATGAACCTGAATGTAACATGAGCTTAAATGTAACATGCACCCAATTTATAAATAAGAAATACAGCATGTCTCCACATTCGTGATCAGAAAAAATGAGACGTGCAGAAAAGCGAAACTTCTTCCTAATGAGCTTTTATAGTAAAAGCAGCGTATTGTCGTTGCCATTTGCGTTTCATTGACCAGATACCAAGCACACAAGGTGGTATTCTCAAGTGATTGCTTTTAGAGACACTATCACTTTCAAAAAATTTTATGTGACTCTGCATCAGACTTGTGTTGAAGGAAGCTGTTGTAGATTATAGTAACTACTTAGGAGAAGTGCTAGCCTGAATTCCTGCACATCAATGTCACTACAGTCCTCTGCATGCTGCGACCACAATGGTCAAACCACTTTTATTTATTTGTTTATTTGTTTTTTTGTTTTTTTGTTTGTTTATTTATTTATTTATTCAAAAACTGCATGACCACAAACAGCTTGGCACCTTTAGTGTGGTGCACTACAGTACAAATTGAATGGTGTATGTAGCAGCAAAAAAGCAAAATAAATATGATGCGTGGAGCAAAACAAAGTGAAAGAAAATGACAGCATTTAAATGGCATTGGTCGTACACACATAAACTATACATATACACATTCAAAAACACACACATACATACAAACTAAATACAGGTAAATGAAAGGGCAGAGAAAAGAATGATAGAAAAAAGATAGAGAGGTTGCTCATGGCTGAACACACAGCTTGGCCATGTAACTCAACCCAGGGATGAGCCACACTGTTCATAACATCCTCAGAAGTGTTTAAATGACATGAATATATCCAAATTGCCCATGACCAGGAGGTTGTACATTATTTGCCAGTGGTTCAGTGGACTCTTGAGGAGGGTGTGTGATGGTGTCATTGGGCAGGCTCAGTCAATACTATAATGGCCATTATGCTTGATTGGTGAATGGTATGAAGGCAGAATAAATACAAATTACTGAACTTGGCTATTCAGGCCTATTGGTGGTGTTTGATGTTTTACTGACACATTCCACTGTGCTTTCCGTGCAGGCAGCTGCTGCCACGCCTGGCACATTTGGCTTGCCGGAGCATCCCGCCAATGCATTGCTCAGCGTATGTCTCCAAACCAGTGCTTTCAAACGCCCGGTGTCACCAGGGGACCAGTTATCCCCCCCATCGCAGAAGCGCAGCAAGGGCAGTCTTTTGCAGAGAGTCACCAGCTACACTGAGGTATTGGTGATGTTCTGTCTTGTGACTGCTGCTGTTTTTTTAAATGTGACATGTATGCTATGTGTACTGTGCCTTTGGCAGTCAAAATCGCTCAATTACACACCAGCCATTTGAAAAACTGTTGTTCATATTTTTTTCTTTAATTTCTGACAGTTGCAAGTAGTTGCGGCAGTACTTGACTATTCAGGCTTCATGAAAGTACATTGAGGGATCTGCTGTGCACACGCACAAGGTCCTTCTTCAATGCCACGCACCATAGGGACAAACCGCAAAGCGTGCATCGTTACAAGTGGTTGCTGCAGCGTTTCTTCAATGCCAGAAAAATGCTGTTATATGTGGCACTTCATAAACAAGATTTACTGTGCACACAAGTTGTGCATAACTCTACTATGATGTTTCCTCTCATATCTTGTCCACAGATGGCATCTTACCCTGCTAAGGCACTGTTTGTACAATTGCACACACTAAGGTAGCACATCAGAAGTAAAATTAGAGATGAAAATAATTGTCTCGCATGCATCTTGAGACATTTCTAATTGGATCTTTGCTGTAAATTTGAATAAGACGGGCAAAGTGTTCTATTTGAAGAGAGTTCGAAGGTAGATGTCTAAGTGTTTGCTCTCGGTGCTAGTATGTCATCATGTGGTGGGTTCGCTTCTTTCTGAGACTGTTTTACATCATTCACGTTTCTCAAGGGTCCAGATGGGTGCTTTCCAAGTATGCCAGAAATGAAATTGTTGATTTTCTCGCATCTGATGCTTCTCTTATAGTGCTCCTCACCAGGCCCCATTACAAATTTTCTTTATACGGTGGAAGTTGTAAAATGTCATCAAAGGAGCATTTACCAAAATAATTTTTGCAGTCTGTTGATTATCAGAGGAAATAGAAAAAATTAAGAGTCCTGTTACCATGCTGCCAGGAGGCGAGCGTCACTGCCAACAGAGACTCTCTCCCTTTGCCTCGACTAGTGTCCGCAAGCAGTGTTTCTTCCCCGCCTTCTCCCATGCTAAAGCCAAGGGACCGTACCATGTTCATGCGTAAATCCCCGCCTCCTTTTTTCTTCTTTTTTTGCTGTGCAGCACCTTTACAGCAGTGGCATTGCCACTTACAACCAAAGTCACATGTCAGGGTGTGTGATGTAGCTGGCAGTATGTTTTACATAGAGGCATTTGTGCGTGTGGCCTTAACTCTCTGGTTGGGAGTGGATTTTCTTCGAGAGGGAAGGTGCATGACTATTGGTTTAAAATTTAGCTTGTTTTCATGGGTGTGCATTGCTGTAATACTTTGTAGACATGATTGTCCGCATACGATGTATACACTTCGCTTGTCTGTTTAAACTGGACGTAGCTGCTGAGGGGGCCCTTTAATATTCACACATGGAGTCCACATTTTTATAAATTTGACATTGCTCCCTGAAGAATAGAAAATTCATCTATTCTGATGCAGTGTGCACTTAATGATTTTGAACATGCAAGAAATGTGATGAAACAAGATTTTCAATAGGCAGAAATTTGCACTTCCAGAAGTTATGACCTAGCCTTATAAGATACGTGTGCATGCAGTGTGTAGCATTGAACACTTGACATGCCCTACTATGTTTTCTGTGACGTGCCTGTCTCTTGTTCATGGTACACCTGCACCATTTGTGGCAAACTGTGCAAAAGGAAAATCGTGCTGCACGCTCCTGCAAAACCTTTATTTTACAATAGTATGTCAAACCAGCATCAAAAAGAGCAGTGTATATATGTTTAATAATTGTGAAAAATTAGTCTGAAAAAATGATTACTAATCCAGCCATCATTACAGAGTGCTGTCAGTGATTTTGCCAACAAGTTTCAGTCAAGCAGTGGTTCTAGCACTGGAGACATGGAGCACACACATATGTGCATGTTCAAAAATAGTTTTGTCTAAAAATCTCTCTCTCTCTGAAGTTTTAGCATTTAATCTTTCAGCTACATTGCTAACAGGAGTCATTCGAGAGTTTTAGCTTGTCCAGTATTCCAGTAAACACAGGCAGTCTGGGCATTTTACCAGAGGGGTGGAGGCATAAACATGAGCCAGTTATGTGCCATGAGGCAGTGGCTGATGACATTTAACCCCACTAAATGTAAATCAGTACCTTTTTCGTGTTATCGTGACCCCTTATCTTTTCCTGACTTAGTCTGTAACATTATTATACTTAGGACATAGAAGTACTTAGGAGTAACTTTTGTCACATGATCTAATGTAGTGCGCACGTCATAATAATAGTGTCTGATAATAAAACATTTGACTTTCTAAAACATCATTTACGTCAAGCACCTGAATGCTTAAAGTTTTGAAAGAAGAATCATGTCTATTCACTCTCACACTCCGTCGCTGCATTGTCAAACTAGCCCTGTTTAATGAGTTTTATTACAGCATGTGTGACCCCACCACCCCACCATCCTGCATATCTCATCGCTCAGGCCATGCCCATGTAGCAGTGCAGCCACGCAGCTGCACTGCTACATTATCTGTCTTCTTTTTTCCATTTGCAGCATCCGATCGGAACAACCTTTCCCACAGCATTACCACTATCACCTGCCTGACAATATTTTTCTTTAAATTTAACTAATCAACTGTTCTGCAATATATATATATATATATATATATATATATATATATATATATATATATATATATATCAAAATGTTTATTTTAAAAAAATGCAGAAAGCGAGTGGCAATTAACATGTGGTTACCATTGTTAAATTTTTATGTATATCCACCATTTATGTGCAATACCCCCTGGAGGGGTCCTTAAGGTAATAAGTGAAGTGAGCGGTCTGCATGGTGTAACCACCAATTTGCACAGAGCTCAACCAGACAAAGCCAGCTAATATTGCAGTAACCAACTGTATTTTACTTTGCTGCTGGTGCAAATTTTCGGCGGCAACACGATTATGCTGCTGCCGAACATTTACACCAGCAGCGAAGTAGAATACACTTGGTTACTGCAATATTAGCTGTGTGTTTGCCTGATTGAGCTCTCTGCCACCAGGTGGCTGCACTGTGCAGGGCATTCACATTTGCACGTCCGCTAATCCGGTAAAACACCCAGTCTGCTTGCGTTAATTAAAAACCAGACACGCTTAAACTTTCTTATCGGTTAGCTGCTGCCACAAAACAGTTTTCTTGCAGATAACTTCTAGAACCTGCATCCTATATTCTTTAATACTATTCTTTACTAATTACTGTATTTGCACGATTCTAAAGCACACCTTTTCTTGGATAAAAAGTGCTTTCAAATTTGCATGCATGTTGCACTCATAACTATTTCTACTCAAAATCAAAAGTGAAACTGATGCTTTCTTTTTAAAAAAAATAATAAATAAAATAATAATAATAAAAAAAGCTCCATGCAAGGTAGCCAGCTACACCTGCCATCAAACGTGTGTGTGTGTGTCCTGGTTCGTGCTTGTAATTTTCCGGTTTGCTGTACGTGTGGCATTTCTAATGCATTAGATGGAACTGAAGATTACTTTCTGTAGTCGGTAAACAGCAAAAAGGTGTCATCGGACTCCAATAACGAATAGCTGCTAAGGTTCAGCTGTGTACTGTGTGTCTGTGTGCCTTTGTATGTTCCATAAAATTGTTTCAACTTGGTGCGCGTCGACTCGAGCTTCATTACGTGATGTGTGCAGTAGAATTGGCACCAAGTTATTATTTTTTAATATATATTTTGATGGTGATATAACAGTGCGTTACAATCTGGGCACAGTAGAATCATGCAAATATGGTAGTCAGCAAGAGTCATTCACCCATGAACTTGTTTAATGAGCCCGATTAATTTGATAACTGCAGATCTCGGTAACTTCGATAACTGCAGTCTCGGTAGTAGCAAGACACGATGGGGAGCCATATGACAGCTGCACCACAGAAAAGGCTTATCTGGACACTTTCCGTCTCTGGTGAACGAAATCCTGCGTAAGAAAAATTATTAGCCAATAAATTTCTGATGTTCCCTAGAAGGTGTTCTTCTCTGAGCACATGAACAGGAAAGTTTGCAGTAGTGTTAGTGTTTAGATGTTTTTGGAGACTTTTGTATCCTGAGCTGCCTCCTCTTGTTGCAGCCCAGCTGTTCCTTAAAGGTGATCAACTTCACCAGGTCCCTCTCCGACACTGACGCCTCTATCAAGAGTGCATTACAGAAATGTAAGAGAACTCCAGTTGTGTGGCAAGTGCAAATAAACTAATATAACTGTTTGTATCTTTATTTTACAGCTGCCGACTTTCCTGATCTCATTGGAGATTTTACAAAGGTAAGGTTTCTTTCGGGTTTTTATCTAAGGTTGAAGGTTAGTCCAGATATTAATACACATTTTCTCTTTTTAGCCTTATGCCTTGCCTTTGGTGAAGGGAAAGCATCATGATCTCAAGATGATACTGCCATCCACTGTAAGCAAGCTGTGCACTGTCATGCTTTCTATAGACACTAACTGTAATTGTTACATAACACTTTGCCCATGCAGCTTGCTGATCTCTTGCAAGGAAAGTATGTCTCTGTTGTGGATGAGGTCACAGTAATTGACTGCCGGTACCCTTTTGAGTACAAAGGAGGGCACATAAAGGTGAGTATAATTCAATGGTAGTGCATCGGTGTTCTAGCCTGGGAAACAGCCTGGCTGACTTAAATAACTCATTTTTTGTTAAGATGCAGTTAAATTTGTTGCAGAATTTGCCGTGCTTCTATTTGTCATCGAGATTATTGATTAGGCACAAATGTAAGAGTGAAGGAACTTTATTCATAATCATTTTCTATGCACAAAGTTTAGTGCTACATTGTGGGTGGGAACATAGGTTTAGAGTTTTCTACAAAAATATTGATTAACTAACATTTGTTTCTGTTTCTACATTGCATTTGGCCTAAGTAGTTGCTTATTATGAACATGTCAGTTAAATATCTCAGTCAATTTAGGTTCTAGTATAGAACAAATTGGCAAGATAAGGCCAAGTCTTGTTCCCATTTCTGTCTTATCACCAAATTCGCCCCTAAATTTTTTAAACATAGGAAAAAGAGATAATGAAGTTCTGTTTTGCTTTTCTGCTTTGTATTCAGGGTACACTGCTTTTCAGGGTACACTGCATTTGCTTCATGAATGTCTGGTTTTCCAGGGTGCCATAAATGTGTACCGCTCAGAGCACCTGATGTCAGAGTTCCTGGAGAAAGCCACATCAACTTCTGATTCACGTCGAGTATTGGTCTTTCACTGTGAATTTTCCTCAGAACGTGGCCCAAAGCTGTGAGCATACAATTTATCTCTGATATAAAGCGCAATAAGCTGTTGTATTTACCTTCACTTTTGAACTATCCTTGCAACATGAAGTTTCCATAAGCTTGTGAATTAAAATAGTCTTAATTAATTTTGTAAGTGTGATAACCATGGATTGTAGAGCTCTTGATTTTTCTTACCTTATTTTCCTCCATTCCCTAGGAAATAACTATTTATTACCATATATACTTTATATAATAAGTAACAGTTCTCGATCGGAGGCAGAGTAAGCAGAACTACTAACTGCTTGCTTGGTTACAGGCCCCTGCTTTGCTTTGGGAACTTTTGTCCAGCCAAAATGTAGTCACTGTTTTAAAGCAGCTCAAGTATGCTGCATGTCATAACTACTCATCTGGTGTGTTGCAGATGAGCTTCATGTATCTGCTACATAGGTAGTTTGTCCTCATAGAAAACTGTCTGCTTTTAGCTTTTTGAACATAATCAGGGCCCAAAGCACGGTGCTATACTATAGCAGTGTCAAAGTCGAGCATGCTTGGAAATGACTTTTTTCTGCTGGGCTAATTGGTACATAATAACTGGTGCGAAAAAGGCTTGCAACATTGTGGAAAGAAGATGCCCTTTTTTTTTGTCGTCTTCCTTCCATGGGTTTTGCACACCTATTTAACACCAGTTATCATGTACCAGCTAGCCCAGCAGTAAGTTTTGTCAAGTTATAGTTTTCTATAGTCCTCCTTCTGTTCCTGTTTCTAATGTGGAGTCGTTACTTCTAAGATGCCTTTTCCTTTCTCGTCTTCCTTTTGTGGTTGTTGCTCGTTTATTTCATACCAGTTGGAAATGACCATGTAGCAGTATTTAAATTGCATGAACCAAGCATGTTTGAAAGCAGTTATGTGACAGAGCCTCCACAAAGCAGGCTGTTGAAATTGATTGCTTTTTTCTTCCTGCAATGCAGCTCACGCTTACTGCGTGAAAGGGACAGGCAAATCCACTTTAACCAGTATCCTGCCTTGAAGCATCCTGAAATATATGTTCTTGAAGGTGGCTACAAGGCATTCTATGAGGAATTCCAGGTGAGCATTGCAGTAGTACATTTACTGAATGACTTTTGCTTCAAAATTTTTATGTTGCTGGATTATCTACTAGTTCAGGAGTCTACAAATACTTCTCACAAGGATTCTTGTACACTGCAGCTTTTCCATGCTAGCTCTTATTGTTATAGAAAATTACCTATTATTGTGAGCTAGTTGATATGTTGGGTGTGAGGGAAATGCTACTTGTACAGACACTATGTGGTAATTGGCATGGCATGTTATGACTGCTGTTTTTTTTTCTTTCTTTTTTCTCTTTTTTAGTTGAGTGTTACCATGTACAGGAAGCATCGCTGGTGTGGCGTTGTGATCCAAAACTTGAAATCGTGGTATCTGCTGACAGTAAAATTAAAGGGCCCCTGAAACGGTTCGGTAAAATTTTGTAGTTGCGTAGGGTACAGCTAAAGTTAATCATTCGCACCAATTTATGTGATGCATCTCATATTAAGAGAGTTACGAACGATTACAAGTTACCCTCCTCTATAGCCATGCATTTTCTCCTCAACTCGTTTGCCGAGTGATCGGGGCTAAGATCCGCCTTCACTGGCTCTGTGTCATGATGGCACATCGTGTCGTCTACTTCCGGTTCTCTAGGAGTGCGCACGCAAAGCCTCTCCAATCTCTCCGCCAGCTGGTTGGCAGTCGACCCCAAGCGAGATCTATCGAAGCAGCGTGCATTGCAAGCATCCTGTCACAGCGCCGAACATGTCTGGTATTCCAGTAACCACAGGCGAGCTGGGCATTTCGACGGAAGTGGGGAGGCATAAACTCAAACTGATAAAGGAACTTTAGCGTAGACGTACATGAGCAGCCTGATCGGTCTACACGGTCCAGCCACCTGGTGGTGCAGAGCTTAACCAGCCAAACAAAGAGCTAATATTGCTCTAACCAAGTGTAAAACATCTTAAACATTTACAAAAGCATGTTATTGATTGTGATCCTGCGAAATATTTACACCATCAGCAAAGAAGAATACATTTTGTTACTGCTACTGTTTGGTTGAGCTCTGTGCCACCAGGTGGCTGCACCATGCAGACCATTCACGTTTGTGCTTCTGCTCATCCCGTGAAATGGCATGGTCAAATGGCCAGGCCCTGTCCCCTTGCGCTTGCATTTACCCGAATACCGGGCTCGCGAAACGTTATTGTGGTAGTAATCCTCCGGTGTAAAGTGATGGCCGCAAACATGCAAATCCTGGCGCCGATTGGATAGCAACAGTCCGATGCGCTGGAGCCACTTCGCTCCTCTGCTGCCTTGTAGTGGGACATGATGTCGCAGCTTGACATATTGCCAGTCGCTATGTTTGCAGCCCACAGTGCAACAAAGGCAAATCATGGTGCTCGCGAAAAGACTGAGACCGACACTGAACGCAGAGCTGTCGTCAAAACGAAGCACGTTGTAACACGAGCAGATGACGCTTGTTGTGTGCCGGAAGTGCTTAAGTGCACTGAGAAATTGTTCTTGTGCATTCTCTTTCTGTTACTTTCTTCTTATAGAAACAAATTAACTCACATTCCAACTATTACGAACAGCATTTGTTTACTATAAAGTTGGAAAAATTATCAATGACGCACCCTGGGCAGCCAATCAGATAGCTCGGCCTACTGACGTCAATTGGGGGAATGACGTCAAATGGGTAGGGGCGGCTGAAAATTCAGCCGAGCAGTGTGCTGCGATCGGCAGCGATGTACAGTTTTAAAACCTTATAAGAAATTGCACGCTTTACGCGGAGCACTTAGATGTGTCAATTAATGATCAGAAGGACCTACTCTAACGACTCAGTACATTTGTAGAAAATTGTAAAAATCGTTTCAGGGTCCCTTTAACTTCATGTCACGGAAAGCATTGCCAAGTAGTAGTCACATACGAGTTGCTACAGTAAGGTCTGCATACCGTGTCCCAGCTAAGGCGGGTCAAGCTGTTTAAAAAAAAGTTGTACAACACACAACGACGAGACTTACGGTGTTCTGTTAGTAGTTGCCTTGCGCACATTGGTAAACTTTTGTGTTATCATTATTTAGCTAATTAAACAAAATTCATTCTAAACTCATAATTACTTGCATAATCGCATAAGCTAGAATGTCAAACTGAGCATCACATTCAAAAATATCTTAAACAGTTTCCAACTCACTAAATTTTCCCCAGCTTTTTTTTTTTCTCCATTTCAATGTTGGGGTGCATATCATGAAAAAGAATGCGAAGTGAAGGCAGGCCTGCGCAATCACAGCGCTCTCAAAAAGAATTTCGAGAAATCAAAACTACTTAATGTCTGGCTTGGTAAGCGTGAAAAAGTGACAAGGCAATGGCATAGCAGTTGGCTGCTTCTACTAGCAAGCAGCCGCGGCTCACTTTTTTGTTTCGCTTCTGTCATATCGCTTTGTGCCACCCTAAGCCAGTGCGGAGTGCTCTGTAGAAAAGTGTGACACAAATGCTTGCTTGTAGGAGTAGCCGATAGCTATGCCATTGCCTTGTCACTTTTTTTCGGTTGCCGAGTCAGCCATTGAGTAGTGCTGATTATTCGAAACCACTTTTGAGAGTGCCGCTGTTGCATTTGTGAAATGTGCAGGCCCACCTTCACTTCACATTCTTTGCAAAATTTCACATCACTAGTTCGAAAGGCAGAAAAATTAAATGTGAGAAATGTAGCAAGCTGGAAACTGCCGATTATGATATTTTCAAATGCGATGCACAATTTGACATTCCAGCTTATACAATAGACGATGTGCAAAACCTGCATGTGTGCTTCTCCACACACCTTCTTTGGTGCAACCAAGATGGCGAACCTTGCACTAGAATCATAATCGAAGTATCAGCATGCGGATCAGTGACGTCATTCCTGCCACCGTCTGTTCCCTGCACTGTTCAAGGTTTTAAAACCTGCATCTCAGCTTTAATAGTGATACTAGCCAGAATATGGCCACCTTGATTAGGGAAAGTTTGGTGTGGAAAAGCTTGCTCATGGACTTCTGCATATTGTCTATTATGCAAGTAATTATAAATTTAAGCAATTCATTTGACTAATTAGCTAATAAATGGTAATAAAAAAATTCACCAGTGTGCATAAGGCAACCGCTAAAAAAAAAAGACCGTTGCTTCCAGCATTGTATCTTGTTGCCCATTTTTTTTTAAACAGCTTTGCCTGTGGTAGCTGAGATACACGGTATATGCTTTAATCATATTATTATGCACATTATCTCTGACCAGAAGATACAGTTGCTTATATTTTTGTGCTGATCTCAAAAACTTATGGGTGCAACTAGCGCATGCCTACTTTTCGTGCTTTAGTTGTTATTCTATGCATAATCTATGGTGCTTCCATATGATGAAGCTGCAGACTTAAAATTCTTGATTGTAGTTTTCATTGTGCCAATTTTTTTTTTTTTTTTTTTTGCTATGTCTCTTTGAAAACTGACCTTCTTTCTTCTATTATAACTGAATTGCTGGAATTGCATGTCTCTATATTATATACAGAGTAACTTGCGTAACTTGTGCCAAAATTTAAACATATGTGAGTAGCAATACTGTGAAAGACAAAACTAACTTTCATTGGGCGAACCTGTGCCCACAAAACAGGCTACACTTATAGCACAACGATAGCGGCAAACACGGTCGGTGATCGTCGACAATCTGATGAGCGGGTCAAGCGCGTTGGCTTTTATACAGCAATCATCGAATGTTCCAGACTAAACGTTGGGACCCGCATGCCTTCTAAAATGTTCTACACCATTCGTGTCAAGCGATGAAATCGGATAACACAAGGTTCGGCGACAACAGACAGCGGATAGAAGCATCGATAACTTTCCAGAAACTTCTACATGCAGGCGCGTCCTGCGCTGCGCGATAACATTTGTTAGGCGGCCAAACGTGGTCGCCCGATAAAGATAAGTAAACGTGTCAATATGTATTTTTTCATAAAAGACTATACTCGTATGTCTCAAAAATTGTGCCCGAAATAACTGATATCAATGCTTCCATGTTTTCTCTCTATCAAATAAGAAAACACATGAACTTCAGAACTATATCAGTTTGAAACCAGCAAAGCAGTGCATGCCGCTGATATGCAAAATGTAAAGGCTATGAAATCAACAAGCTGAGGACAAATATTTTAACGAAACTTTGTCATTCAAGAACCTTGTGTCGGTAACTGACTCTTTCACGTCATCGTCCAACACGAATCTGGTTCCCTTGAGCTGTTTCTTCAGTTGCCCCAAAATGTGGAAGTAGCAAGGCGACAGGTCTGGACTTGGGGACAGCCATTGTGAACCAGCCAGACAGCCAAATGAAAAAACGCAAAGGAAAGCATGTTGGCCACAATAGAATGTCTGCATTGGGCACTGAATGTGGCTACTGAAAGAATATCGAAGGAAACATGAGACGCTTGGTCCACAACGAGCCATACGCATACCGCTCGGTATCGAACACCGGCGAGACAAAATTTTCCAGAGAGGTTATGCTTAACCGAATGCGTTGCAATCCATCGAGTCCTCACAGCAGTGTTACCAAGTTTTCGGAAGAAAAAGTAGCCGAAAAATTCCGAAAAGTAGCCAAAAAAGTCCCCAACTAAGGCAAGAGCTTTAATTGGTAGCCAAAAATCTAGCCGCGGTGCGACAAACGAACATTTGCCCATTTTTAACGCGAAAATAAAGAACAGGCAAGAAAGACTTGTAGTTTCCTGCTGCACTGATGACAAACAAAAATAACAGAACAAAACAGTAGTTATCGCATAATATTGTATTGTAACTTAACATAATGTCTGACCAACTGATGTTCTTTGATAATTTCTGCCGCACACTTGCGTGCTTTCTCATAGCCGAAGTGGTATCGCTAGTTTCAGTAGAGTAAACTTGCTGAACACGGTCCTTGCACAGACGGTTATATTAACTCTATGCCACTATGACTTCATCTTAAACGTACCCATGCAAACTCTATGACGTCACACACGTTCTCCGCTCCTTGGTACGTAGTCGCATAGTCAGATAGACATTGGCACCTGTAATGCCATGGCTGCCATGACGTGTTTTTGGTTGTTGCAGTCGTTTCTGACGCGAAGAACCATGGTCTTCTGCATTCTCTATAGAGGTAATCGTCGCTGAGGTGATATTGGGACACCACCTATTGCTTCCGTCCTTCGAAGGACGCACAAGCATTGACTATAAGATTGGTTAATTCCTGTTACTCGGAGGGAGCTGCTTGGGCCTGTTCAATTATCCGTCAATGACAGTCCTGAACTGCCCGATATTTTATTTCAGCCAATGAGCGTTGCATATGATGCATCTCGGGCAGTCCTGGGGAGCCTAGGATGACAAGTCGTAGAGGCCCATCGAATATGTGGTGGCTATGATATATTTTCAGCTCCTGTATTTGCTTCCGGAGCTTGCAAGACACACAAGCGTGGCCTTGAAGATCTGACTCTTCGAGGGGGCCGTCGGGGGGAGTGTGATTCGGCTACTACCTATACCAATTACCACCTTCAAAAGGAGCCATAAAGTAGACAAGTCCCTAAACACAATTTCCAGCTCCAGGAGCTTCTAAAAGTAGTCAGTTTGGCAAGAAATAGCCAATTAAATCTGTTAACCCTGCCCGCAATGGAGACGGCGAGCGGCCATGCATTGTTTCTTTTTTTCGTCTGCTAGCCAGAAAGCGTCGAAAACATTGCCCGGTGAAAATCCACTCGGCCAGAGAAAAACGAACGCTCATCAAAGTGCGCCGCGTGATGGTCGGGGCAACACGAGAAAAACGCATGCGCTCTGGCAGTCTCCGGCAGCCCGCGGATAACGAGAACAAAAAAAAAAAATATGAGGAGGCTCAAGTGTCCTCGCGAATAAAAGTCAAAGTAGAAAAATAAATCTTGACATGGCTGGTTTGGCACAGGTAAAAAAAAATATATTTTCTGTGACATGACGGCAAAAACGAACCACCACAACGCTTTGTCTCATCGGACCTTCCTGCGTGCTTTGTCAACTTGTCTGATAGTGTGTTGATTTGGCTTGTCTCGTCGTATGGTCCGATGTGCTACTTTAGAAAAGTCAATGCACCTTTGGCGTCAAACGTTTATCACAACATTGAACCCACGAAGTTCCGGAATTGAAAATCTAAAGCATGACTTTGGAAATGTCAATGCACCTTTCGCATCAAAAGTTTGAGAACTTTATACCCATAAAGCATAAGAATTAAAATTCATGCGCTCCGTAGATTCTGCAGCCTCCACGAGATGCCGTGACAAGCCCGCTCACCATTAAAAAGCCCTTGGAAACTTTGTGCTCGGATTGGGTTCCTGGCATTATGTGACTCCCGGTACATGGGCATTGCCGCGAAATCCAGCCCGATTTCGCAATGTTCGCGCTGACATGTCTTTTCAAGCATGAAAAGGACATTCTAGACAAAATCCAGAATTTCAGAATGATTTCCAGCGCCGGGGGTTGTTTTGGTCAGCGATGCACAACAGCATGAAGGGGGGGGGGGGCTTGTTTAACCTGTTTAACCTTGTTTAACCCAATTTTTATCTCCACAGAAAAATTATTTGGATTTTTCTCAATAGATGCTACAACTTCTCCGTTGAACATTTTGTGTTTAATGCAATACTTTCGAAGTTAATTAATTATTTTAATTAATGTTCTACTCATAGTAAAAAATACTTTGAGTTGCTCAAGAGAGCAGTGAACAATACCAAGTTGGTTGCATTCTCGTAACGTACACATAGATGTTTTAAGACTTCGCACAAGTTAGCTGAAACACCCTGTATATGTTTACTAAACGTGTGTTTGTATAAATGCGCAGACATATTGTGGGCATGCGGGTTCCCAGATTCGACTGAGGCCCTCCAGAACAACAGTAAGACGAGGAGAATAAGTGTTCTTTACTGTTCTTTACAATGGTAGATACACTATGCTTAGTCAGCATTTCCAGTACATACCACCCATGCTAAGGCTCCCTTGCTACATGCAGTCTTCTTCATATAGCGTCCATCTACGGGCACATTGTGATGAATACGGGGTGATCACGTTTAAGTGTTCTGGAATTTTCCAAATCGCCTGTGGCAGATAGCCTAATTTTTATCCTTGAGCTGGATTATTCAAAGAGGCAGACATTACTAGCAAGAGAAATTGAAACACATGTTCAACTTATGAACAAAAAGTCACCAATTAAATTCCTAGTTTATAACCTTACGGCAAATATTGCAATTTACTATCTTCCAACCAGTGAGTTTAAAAGACGTATCCACTTGAACTGAAGCTCCAGGATGACACCAGTTTCAAGATATTATTTCCTCATGCGTGGGACGAAATACACGGGCATTCCACCTAATTTTGTGCTTCAATGCGTAACAGAGCGTTTTGTTTAAAAAGTGGAACAGTGCATTTTTATGGCGAGTTTGATGGCGCATATCTCTAAACTAGTATCATTCTGGAAATTCAGTTCAAGTGGATACACCTTCCAAACTTGCTGTCTGCAATTTTTAAATTGCAATTTGTGCTGTGAAATAATTAAGAAGATAATTAGTGGATTTTTAAAAATTAGTTGAATATGTGTTTCGATTTCTTGTGCAAGTAATGTCTGCCTCTCTGAATAATCCAGCTCAAGGACTAGAATTGTGTTATCTGCAACAGGCGATTTTTCAAAATTCCAGGAAAACAAAAATTATCACCCCATATACTCGGAACATTGAAAAAATGCATTTGCTTAGCTTAGGGTAGCCAGTCCACCTAATAAAGCTTTGTGTTTTGATTTTTCTGTGTACTTGCTACAACTGCAACTAGATAAAATAGTCTCATGTGATTCCCTATGTGAGTACATCACAAGCATGACTTGATGTCTTGATTAACAAGATCTTTTGCCTCACCATGTTTTGTAGCCTGCCTATATCAAACCGAAATACCTTGGCTTTTCTGCATGAAATGGTAGAAATACACCCACAACGAATGCATGTAAATGCATAGTAGTCATTTGTGGGGCATGCTCAAACAGACAAGGACGACAAAGAATGTACATTGCTCAGTGATTTAAACGCTGTACTCGGACAGCATGGCGGCCAGCGCTTCTCGCGCCACTGGTGATCGCTGGGTGATCTCCGAGGAGGCCGAATGCAGGTACGATGCATCAATAAGATCTCGCTTTCATGTGACACAAAAATGTATAATCTCAGTGTCACCAGCACTCACCAGTGATGCAAAAAAAAGTACCGGCTGCCATGTTGTCCGAGTATCGCGTTTCATTTGCCGAGCACTGTACATATAACTGTATTGTGTATTGTATACTACCATGTTTTTAAAATATCTTAAAGGGGCCCAGAAACACTTTTTGAGCAAAGTAAGAACATGTCAGCAATCTGTTAATGAAGCTCCTATGAACATGCGAGCCAAATATTGCACTGCATGCAGCATAGAATTTACAACCTCATGTCAAAGGCAGTGAAAAATCGGTTCCTCTTGCTTCTCAAGTAGTGTCATCAAATGTAGCTAAACCCACAACAATTAATTCTTGGGCAGCGTACGTAAAAAGGAAACATGAGAAAGAATACAGGACAAGCACTAGATTGGCTGATTTGATTTAATGAACTATTGGCTGATTTTGTGATCGTGAGAACACTCTCAGCAGTACTTATTGCTCATTTGAGGCAAATGGGTATATATGTATTCGATCTCAAAAAGACAGAAAGACCATTTCATCTTAGCGCTGCTGGTCTAAACTTGACAGTTGCACGTTGCTGTGTCTGCTGCGCATGGCTTCTGAGATGAAAAGCTTTGCATAGATGTTGCGGCTGCCATAGGCTGCCACCACAAACCATCTCGTGTTCAACATTTCGGTGTGGCCAGTGGCACATTGCTCCCTTGTACCCCCGTGCCATCTTCCCTGTGTAGCTTCTAGTGCGCTAGTGGAAATGAGAAAGCCACTGATCAGTCCGATAACTATGCCCAACTTTGCTTGTGCTTGATGAATTTGAAAAACATTTGTGGCAGGAGATTCACGAGGCAATGTAATGTTCATGTGAGCACCCGAGTTCATATTAGGTTCAAAAGTGACGGCTAGAAGCATAAAAGACTTTACACGAACCAAATAGGTATTATCCAGACTTATTTGGAAATTGTCATAATCTGCTATTTGTTTGTTAGAATGAAAGCTTGCACACTTTGTTTCTTTTAATGGTGAGCCGATTACTGTTAAACCGTTTTTGAACATTAACTCCTTATTTGTAGCAGGCTGTAATTCATCCAGTTCAGATATGCAACCTAAGAGGGCTTATCAGCCGCCAAGCTAAAAAGAACAGGCCCTCTCATATGTGAAACTGGTAACGAAGCCGAAGCAATGGAAATCTCAGATCGGATACTAAGATTGTAAATGAAGGTGTCTTCAGCAATATGGTGTGCCACTGCATTGCTTGAATGCTAGTCGCAAGAATGTCTACAGTCACCATGAGATGGGTTGTACTTGAATTTTTTTTTAGAATTCCTGGAAGGTTGCAGCAACCTCAGGGCAATGCTAGGCAGTGGTTTGTTGCAAGGAAGTGCTTTTTCTTTCCAAAAGTGGCAACCACTGCTTTACATGTAATGACGCTTGAATTTAGAAGAGAAAAAATTCACATTGTAGCACTTTGTTTCGCTTGTGGTAAGAAAGCTTGCCAATATCTCTTGGGTATCTTGGGTATCATTTGGGGTATATCTTGGGTATCAGTATCATGGTTGTGCCACGCAGCAGTCTCGTGGATGTGCATGTTGAAACTGGCAAACCAGGTCTTTCAATATTTGTTTGCTCATCTTAACACTGCACCAGATGGTGGCCGACGAATTGAGCCGGCGCTGCTATGGCTTGATAGCAATGGCCACTTTGGATGTTGATGCCAGGAAATCGTCTGTGGATCATGATTTTTTTCTCACATTTTATTGGCTATATCAAGAGCACCTTCTCCAAGTCCAAGCAACTACATTCTTAAACAAAATTACACCCTTTGGGTCATATCTTGCCACACAACAATAATCATAAGCTGTCTTGTCCGCATTTCCTTTCTTTAACGCTGCGAGCCGGTACTTCCAAAACAAGAACGCATGTGCATTATCAGCATGACAGAGCATTCTCGACAGGAAAGTAGCAAGCCCAGCGTTTTCGAGAAAGGAAACGCAAGCAAGACAGATGACAATTATTGTTGTGTGGCAAGGTGCGACCCAAAGTGTGTACATTTGTTTAAGAGTGTATGAAGTGCTCTGCTTTTAGAGAACCAAGGCGCAAAAATCAGGTAATAGGTAATCAGGTAAACACCTTGCACACAACCTTGTGTGCAAGGTGTTTGTATTTTACAGCACCACCTTTCCCTTTAGTGCGCCCATCTTGCAAGTTCAGTGTTGCTGCTGATGTCCTTAAGCGAAAACGCAGATAGTTGACTGACAAAAATTTTTAAATATTGAATTTTGATTAATGGACCACACAGCTTCATTGAAAAGGCAGCCATCATCTAATCTGTGCCTACATTCCAAAGAATGTAAGTGCAAACTGTTGCTAAAAGAAACTGAGGTGCCGTCAAGCACAAAGATAGGGTAGCAAGGGAGATTGCTCAAACATTCTTTATTCATAAATCCACTGACATGTGCGTGGCGAGGCCATCAGTCAGTCTGCACGAACCAGAAATTGATTATTTAACCACTAATCTTTAAGGTGCGACATGTGTTTATGCCAGGGTATATATATTGCATGTTTTTCTAAATAAACCTTTGTTGCTAGTCTGTTCTCATCTGTGTTTTCTGTTTTGTCCCTTTTCATTCATGCCATTCTTCTTTGAGTCAAAAAGCAACATGTGAAACACTGCAGAAGGCTTACTGAAAGAACCAGGGCAACTTGTTTTTGCTGTATTTGTTGGTAGGAAAGTAACATAGGAGCAATCAATTACATTTCACTAATTGGTAAATTACTTTTGTAGAGCAGCAATTAGTCACTCTAATGAAATAAATTTTTAATGAAGTAATTGTAATAGTTCACTTCTTTCTGTAATGTGTACAAGTATGATGCAAGCCATGGTGCCAACGCAGAGCTATTCATACGTCAAATTTTTTTTCTTCCTTTTTTTTTAACTTACAAGAGATGATTTTGCAAATTTTGCTTTGCCAGCATTCAGAAAGAGTGCTAATGGACTTTAATTTGCGTTTCTTGTCAGTGCGGTACAATCCGGTGACAGCAACGAACCTTCTAACTACAAGCCAATCTCACTTATCAGCACACCTTGTAAAATATTGGAACATATTATCTTCAAACACATCACTATATTTCTCGAGCAAGAACATATATTAATACCTCAACAACACGGCTTTAGAAGTGGCCTCTCAACGCTCACACGACTAACCAAAGTGGTGCACGACCTTGCGCTCAACCTAAACAACCGAAGCCAGACAGGCATGATCCTCTTCGACTTCAGTAAAGCATTTGTTTGTGTAAGCCATGTAAAATTAGTTGCAAAACTAGACGCTACAATCGGGGATGGTCGAATTACTGCATGGATAAAAAAATTATCGCATCGAACACAGTAAATTATTGTAGATAGCACCCCTTTCAGGTCTGTAGGTGTCACCTCCGGTGTTCCCCAAGGGTCAGTATTGGACCCATTTTTTAAAATATTTATTAACCGCATTGCTGCTAACATTGAATGTGACATTAAGCTCTTCGCGGTTGATCGTATTATTTATAAAGAAATTGTCAGTTACGCAGACCACTTATTATTAAACAGAACACTCAATTTGGTGTCCATTTGGTGTAAAGAATGGCAAATGTCAATTAATACCACCAAATCTGTATGCACGTCCTTTACAACAAAAAAGAAGTTTTTGGAATTTTCTTACGCTCTCGATGGCACTTGCTTGAATAAAGTAAATAACCACAAATACCTAGGTTTGACATTCTCTTCTGACCTTTCATGGAACTTACGTAATGATAATTACAAAGTTTTATTTAGGACTTTGTATATTTTTTAAGGATAGCTGGATTACTGTTTAGCCAGTTGTCAAACTCTTGAGCAATTTTCTTGCCTTGTGGTATTGATATTACCTCAGTCGCATTACGCAAACTGTTCTTTTCATAGACGATGTTTACACCTTGCACCGAAGCACACCAGACTACTAACCTATACAACTTTTGTTCGCCCCATCTTAGAATGCGCTAACATCATCTGGTTTTCGCGCACATCAACTAACATATCAAAACTAGAAAAGTTGCAAAGAAAAGCTGTGAGGTTCATTTTTAATAAATGCAGGCCCTATGACTCGCCTACAAAACTCTTAGCTGATGCAGGTCTTAAAACGCCATCTGTTATTCATCTACCAACTAATGCACGGCAGTTATAAAATAGACCGCGCTAAATACATTACTTTGTCTACATCACGTCTGTTATGAAAAAAGCACCCATTTACACTAAACCAGTACAGTGTTTGCAATGACACATTCAAGTTCTCACTTTTCCCACGTGCGATCAAAGAATGGAATTTCCTCCACTCAGACATAGTTTCCTCTCAGTCGCTTTCATCGTTCATCAACCTACTAGAGACATCAAACACAGAAGACGCCGCTTAACACATCCACATATCTTAACTGTAACACTTATTTCTGCACGTGGAATTTCTGCATTTCAAGCCCCAAACTGGCCACTTCTGCGCGGTTATCTGGTAGCTGTATAACTTTTCTAATCTTACATGAGTCATTTATTTACTATTTTTAATATAAATTCTAGTAATACTATATTTGTTACTGAGCGGTATTGTTATGCCAACCAAAAGTATTGTATTTAACGTCGTCATTGGTGATTTCTGCAGTAGTTAAGGAAGCTTTTTCTCTTTTTCTTTTCCTGTACCATGTAGCATGACCTGTTTGTTTCTTTTTGTAAAACTGTCTAATACAATGCCCACCTGCTTTGGTCTCACTGAGACTGGCAGTATCGCAAATAAATAAATAAATATACTTGAAATACTCTGATGGTTCTGCATTTCATGTTCGGCCAAGCATATAGCCTGGTGACAGAATAAATTTTTATGTTAAGAGCAAGACATTGTAGGATATTCTCCAAAACATGCACTTCAGTATAATTTGCAACTGATGTATTAAATGATGTATTTGCCACACATTGAGGATGGATTCTAAAATTATCACTATCTAGTACACTTTTGCATTTATGATGCGTTTGTTCTTTAGCCAACACAATCTTGCTAAGTGGTACCCTCTTTGTGATACCTGCAGGACTTGTGCACACCACAAGGCTATGTTCCAATGCGCCACAAAGACCATGAGGCTGACCTGCGACTGTATCGTGGTATGGCTAAAACAGAAGGCTCATCTGGCAAGTCTCGCAGTGGCCTGCAGATTCGCTCCCTAAAGAACTTCTAGGCACTCAGGCCATTACTTGTACTCTTGGTTGGATGCAGTCATGCTTTACTCTGCCAGAGGACACCTGCAGCCAAAAGCCAGCCTCTTGAGGCCTAAGCACAGTTGCGAAGCTGTGCTTCATGTGTATGACAATTAAGGATCATAATTTGGACTGCCATCTCCTCTGCCTTTGGTGATACCGTGTTCTATTACTATGGGCATTTTTATTTAGCGGTTTCTGGAAGCATGCTTGTTTTGGCTGTCACTTGTTTTAGTTTATCATGCCCCTGTCATTTGATGTCATAGAAGTTACTCTTGCATATGGGCAGAGTCACTTGCTAGGATAGGTCAAAGCGGTACAGAAATGTTTTAGCATTGTCTACATTCACAAAAAAGGCATTGTGCATTTTGCTTTTATGGTTTGCTGCTCAGGGGTTACGCATGTATTTATTGCTTCACAAATATTATCTCGAACTGTAAGCTCATTTGGTGGGTTGTTCTTAAGGCTTAGGATACTTTGCTTGATTTTACTGGCTTCAATGCATGACACTGGCAATTGCTTTAAGTCCTTAAGTCAGCCATCACTCTTATTGCCATCGATATTATGACGTTGGAAAATAAGGTGGGTTTTCAGAAAATTCACGGTGAATAGATTGAAAGCGCATGTACGTATGCACAAATTATTTTGTGTATTAATAAAAAGCTACACTGACTGTGATGTTTTTATCATTGGCACTTTTGGCATTGGCAAAGTCCAGACCTCAAGATACTTTTGCCCAAATCTGCCTTCATTTAATTTTCTTAATTCTGTTTGCTAAGTGCCTGTTTCTGTCCCCATAAGTTCTTTTTGTGTTCCAGGAAGCACACTCAAGGAGACTGAGCACAACTTCCAAATTAGGCGGTCCATTCATAAAGAATCTGGTGTATCTTGGAGTTGCAGAAGGTTACACGCCTGCCCACAGAACTATTCAGAATGTGGTTGTCACATTATAACTGAATCTCATCCTTTCCCAAGTATGCAGCCAGAAATTTAAGACTTGCTCTATGCAGGCCTGTGTAAGGTCTCCTCCTATACTGGCTGTGTGTCTGGTCGCATGTTGCACTGAACTAGTCCGGGCTCTAGTAGAAACATTTCAGTTCAGGCCCAGCTTCAAAACAAAAATGACAGCTTGAATGATGGAGCTTGAATTATTGAATATGAAAAACGGCACACACTGATTTCTCAATACAGTCATAGTGCAGGGCACGGTGCTGAGTCATCATCTATCACTGCGGCTTGACTCGCAGTGTAGCTGCATGCCTATTCAAGCTTATGTGCTTTTCACCACTCCTTCACATCACTGGAGAAGTTCTTACAGCTCTTCACTGGCTCATAATACAGTTAAACCTCAACATAATGAAGTCAGTAAAATTGGCGATTTGCTTTGTTATGTTGAAGTTTCGTTATATTAAAATTCTACCATTTAACGCAATAGCCTTAAGGGCCCCGTGTCGCAGAAAATCTGGTGTCGTTGTTGGCGGAGTTGTCCGTGAGTGAAAATTTCCGTATATGTTTTGGTAGATGTATGTGCCACATCTTGCTTTATGACATGCGGTATATGTGGGTTATATTGCCACACCATTCTATCGCTAAAGTTGCTCATACATACCCTGTCTTACATTCTTGACAAAGTTATTCCTTGGAATTATGAGAATTACAGCTGACAAACAAATGTCACAAAACAAAGCACAGACAGCGCATGCCTTTTAAGTTAAATCTTCTCAGACTCATATATTAAAAGTGCAAAACAATAACAGAAACCTGAAAATTATAATAATTATAATTATAATTTTTTTGGCGCAGCTCTGCACAACCTCTGGGATCAGCCCACACGTTTCTGCCAGAATCTCGCCTTTGTGCATAGCGTTCACCGCCAGTGTTTCCTGGCAAACATTACGTTTACATAAGCTGCAGTTGCCGGGAAGCGTGAGAAGCAGTCAGGGATCTTTGAATGCTATCGCATTCCACGCTTAAAGGCTTAAGCGTCCTCCCAAGTTTTTGTGCAAATAAGTACAGTCACCCGATGGATTTTTCTTGCGCAGAAGGGGCCATAAAATTTTCCGAGTTATCAGGCAATCGGAAAAAGCAAATTTGAATGTGAAGCAAATAATTTTGTTGAATTTGAAACTCTGCGATGAAAAATAGTTTCATGTCATGTCGACGATATCTTCACATCAGTGGTACGAAGGGAAGCCAGCCACGCTTTCAGATCCCCTCTACCACCACAGCTGATAGTGTTGCCTACAGGGGGGGCTACACTATCATGAAAAGTGGCAAAAATGGGGAGTGAATGCTTCGTCCGTTTGTCTGCCTCTCGTTTCAATGTGTACTCAAGATTGTGCAATTTCCAGTACTAAAGGCTTGGAAAGACAGCGCACATGATGCCGCACCATCTCGGCATGCCCACTCTTTGCACACGCAGCAGATTGCATCGAAAACAGGCTGCGCAAGCTGCGTAAGCACTCACCTACACTGACAGCCATGCACAGCTATGGCCACGCTAGAAAAGAAGACCTGCACAAACCTACCCCCCCTCCCCTCTCGCACACTTGATCGCCTTACTGCGAACCTTGTGCCTGCTCTGCTACTTACCTTTTCCCTTTCTCACGTGAAAAGACTGCGCTCATCAAACCACCATCTTTCTTGGCATAGTACTCGCACGCTGTCAGTGACACCCGAAGCATACAGCACAAGGCATGCGATAGGATCTTATCGCACTCATGTCGTGTGCTGCTCCGCTATGCACACGACATGAGAGGTGCATTTGCAAGCACCCACTTGTAATTAGCCATTTGACCATCTGCTTCCGTGAAAGCTTCCATTTATTGTCTCTGTATTCCTTAGCCGTGGCAGTGAAATTTCGTTGTACTGTATGAAATTGTGTGTAAACATGTTAGGTTTAGCTTCTAAATACATGGTTCTTTATGGACAAGAAGTTATAAAAAGTTAAATACTTCGGTATATCGAGAATTTTGTTATATTGAAGTTCGTTATTGAGGTTTAACTATTTGTTTTAGGGCATAAGGTGTATTTGAAATGTGATAGAGCGGCTTCAGAAACACCCAATAAAGTTCTTTGCATGATGTTATCGTTTACATGGGCAATTGAAGAGAGCCTGAGAAGTGTGTGTGTGTGTGTGTGTGTGTGTGCGTGTGTGCGTGCGTGCGTGTCAATGCTCTCAATTGGGCTTCCAAAGAACAAAAATCCCGCATGCATATTATGAAAGCAAGAAAGCGATTGGCCACGGCATCCAGCGTACGTTAGCACCATTGTTGCGAAAGTAGAAACCTGCAACGATACTAAATAATAAGCAATAGGTCGACGCTGAACACAGACTAAAACACACTTGTCAGCTTACAGTGGGCACACAGGCTTTGTTCTTTTGAAAGATGATTCAGAGTGCTGCAGTGAAAACATGCAAACGCATAGTGGCGTCAATATTTTTGCATATATTGGCGCTTTTTCGAGAGCCCGGCAAAGATAACAACATAAAGAATGTCGTGCAAACAACTTTTTTGGTAGAATAGCAGCTTGGGCTTGTTGGTTTTCCATCCTGCTAGTAACAGCGCAAAATGTAGTCAAGAGACGAGACAAGACGACACTTGTGGTGTCGTCTTGTCTCGTCTCTTGTCTACATTTTGCGCTGTTACTAGCAGAACTTCTTTGGGTGTTTCTGTGAGCACTGTACAACTTCTCAAAACCGACTGTGGTGACATAGTGCTTTGGCATTGTGCTGCTAAGCTCAAAGGTAAGGGATCAAATCCTGGTCACGACAGCTGCATTTCGATGGGGGCGGAGTGTGAAAGAGCCCATGTACAGTGCATTGGGTGCATATTGAAGAACCCCAGGTGGCCAAACTTGATTCAGAATCTCCCACTACAATGTGCCTCATAATCATATCGCAGTTTTGGCACATAAAACCCTAGAATTTAATTTTCAACTTCTCAGATATGATGTATGACCTAAAAGAAATATTTAAACCTTTTCACAATTAAACTTAACCAATTATGTAAGTTACTCACTTTTAGCTTGGGACAACTAGAACAATAAGCTGTTGGTCTCATTTGTCTAAAGACCTGTTGTGGTTGCTTAGTGGCTCTGGTGTTGGGCTGCTGAGCACGAGATTGAATCCCCAGCTATGGTGGCCGCATTTCAATAGGGGCAAAATGTGAAAACACCCATGTACTTAGATTTAGGTGCACATTAAAGAACCCCAGGTGGTACAGATTTCCAGAGTCCTCCAGTATGCTGTGCCTCATAATCAGATCATGGTTTTGGCATGTAAAACCCCATAATCTGATCTATCAATCATTCGTCTAAGGTATATTGCTCTATATTTAGTTTGGTTCAATGTATGTGAAACACCTTGTATATGTATGCAACATATACATACCTGCCAACTTTATGATTTTATTGTAAAATGCCAGATTTTTAGAGGTTGCTTACAACTGCTGCATTGAAGCTAGCATTCACGTCCTATTAATAGCAAAACTTATATCAATAAAATGCAAATATAGTCGAGCAATTATCAGAGCCTGACTTTTCAGACCCGCTCAGTTATTCGGACCTGTCGGCAGCAGTGCCATTAGTAAAATAGCCGGTGAAACTTCGGCAGCCAATACATGAATATTTTATGAACACATCATGAACATTTCTGTTTTTCTGACACTTGCATTATTTTTCAGATTATATAGAGCAGCGTGCCTTTTCACAGCATCTCTACAAAACATGCGGCCATTTTTTAAAATAAACCGTGGATGAATGTTTTGCATAGAAACAATTTTCTGAATATTTCCCAAAATCTTTGTATTTTTTGGCTTAGATGGTAGTATTCCATAATTTTAAAGGATCCTGGAAACACTTTTTGACTATTGTATAATAAAACGTTGCCGGTCTGTTGTAGAGGCTGCTGTGAACATGTGAGCCAAATATTACTGCACTGCATGCAGCAGGGAATTTGCAATCATGTCAAAGATGGCAAAAAATCTCTAGCTCTCACTTCTGCAATGCCATCATGCAGTGTCATCAAAAGCAGCTGAACCCACCAACGCTATTGGCTTTCGTGATCACGAGAGCATTCTCAGTAATACATAATTGCTAATTTTGATTAAATAAATGAAAAAATACAGTGGACTTCCATTAATTTGACCCTGGTTAATTCAATTTTTCAGTTAATTCAATCCCGACCAAAGGTCCTGGCCGATGCCCATACATTTCTATGGAAACAAATTTCCATTATTTCGATCTCAAAATTGTCATTCACCGAATAATTCAAACTTGTCAGTCAGCTTCGCTGCAATACGCCTGTGTTATGCGACGAAGAATACTGTGGTGAAAAGGGGTCACTGAACATGGTACGTTTCTTAATTATACAGGCGCACACGTAAACTCCGTTATCTGGCAGCCATTATTGCAGCGAGCCTAATAGTATTGTGGCGAGGCTAACAGTAAAGGCAAATACTGGCAAGTGTATCAATGGCGTGTGTTGGCATTTTTTCTGCCTTGGGTTTGATTCGACCAGTTTCATCGGTCCCATCAGGATCAAGTTCATCATCATCATCATCAGCCTGGTAACGCCCACTGCAGGGCAAAGGCCTCTCCCATATTTCTCCAACAACCCCGGTCATGTACTAATTGTGGCCATGCCGTCCCTGCAAACTTCTTAATCTCATCCGCCCACCTAACTTTCTGCCGTCCCCTGCTACGCTTCCCTTCCCTTGGAATCCAGTCCGTAACCCTTAATGACCATCAGTTATCTTCCCTCCTCTTTACATGTCCTGCCCATGCCCATTTCTTTTTCTTGATTTCAACTAAGATGTCATTGACTCGCATTCGTTCCCTCACCCAATCTGCTCTTTTCTTATCCCTCAACGTTACACCTATAATTCTTCTTTCCATAGCTCGTTGCATCGTCCTCAATTTGAGTAGAACCCTTTTCATAAGCCTCCAGGTTTCTGCCCCATAGGTGAGCACTGGTAAGACACAGCTATTATACACTTTTCTCTTGAGGGATAATGGCAACCTGCTGTTCATGATCTGAGAATGCCTGCCAAACGCACCCCAGCCCATTCTTATTCTTCTGATTATTTCCGTCTCATGATCCGGATCCGCAGTCACTACCTGCCCTAAGTAGATGTATTCCCTTACTACTTCCAGTGCCTCGCTGCCTATTGTAAATTGCTGTTTGCTTCCGAGACTGTTAAACATTACTTTAGTTTTCTGCAGATTAATTTTTAGACCCACTTTTCTGCTTTGCCTCCCTAGGTCAATGAGCATGCATTGCAGTTGGTCCCCTGAGTTACTTAGCAAGGCAATATCATCAGCGAATCGCAAGTTACTAAGGTATTTTCCATTAACTTTTATCCCCATTTCTTCCCAATCCAGGTCTCTGAATACCTCCTGTAAACACGCTGTGAATAGCATTGGAGAGATCGTATATCCCTGCCTGACGCCTTTCTTTATTGGGATTTTGTTGCTTTCTTTATGGAGGACTACGGTGGCTGTGGAGCCGCTATAGATATCTTTCAGTATTTTTACATACGGCTCGTCTACACCCTGATTCCGTAATGCCTATGACTGCTGAGGTTTCGACAGAATCAAATGCTTTCTCGTAATCAATGAAAGCTATATATAAGGGTTGGTTATATTCCGCACATTTCTCTATCACCTGATTGATAGTGCGAATATGATCTATTGTTGAGTAGCCTTTACGGAATCCTGCCTGGTCTTTTGCTTGACAGAAGTCTAAGGTGTTCCTGATTCTATTTGCGATTACCTTAGTAAATAGTTTGTGGATCAAGTTAACGGAAGTGAACTGTACATATGTCTCCAATCTCAAAGAGACAGAAAGATCATTTCATCTTTGCACTGCGCATAGCTGCGTACGCTGCATGTGGCCTCCAAGATCGTAGCGGCTTGCTGCGAAGCGTAGCCTCCTTTATTAGTGAAGCCATTCTACGATTAGTTAGGTGTATCGGGGCCGCTTTAAGGTTGATATACATCAACATATGCAACCAAAATGTTAAGTAAAAGCCTTAAAAGCCTCCATTAGTTATCACAATGCCATACTACAAGTTCTTGCAGGAAGTTGCTTTTCTACATTAATTCAGACCAGTTCAGTGATGAGTTTGCCATTATTTGCAAGTAATATAGACAAGTTTGTAGGACCTCACAAAGAAAATATGAGGCCATGTTAATAATGTAATGTGATTTCTTTTAGTGACCTACAACAAATGCATTTGCTTTACTCTCTTGCAGAGACTTGACAATCGAAATTTTTCAATTTACAAAATCTTGCCGTAATGTACCACGGATGTGCCCACCCCACTTTCACTGGAAATTGAGTTAATCTAGATATGGGCACTTGTCCAGTCAAAGCAGTAAAAACCAATATGACGGCCAACAAAAAACTACCTTCCTGGCGATGGTGTAGGAGTGCATCGTGCAGCTAGCGAATATCCCCGTCGTCACCCCCAGCTGTCTCATAGCGACCGCAGTGGGGTGGATACTTCAGCTGATGCTGGCACTTTAGAATGGGTGGCCACTGAACATATAATTTCCAGAATTAAGTTTTGGAAATCTTAATACTGGGTGCTCATGCATAATTTTGAGCCCTTCTGCGGTATTTTACGGTAATTGCATTGGTGCCAATGTCTACATATTTACGTCGAAAACTTGCAAAACTTCTGCATGCATCTGCATGCCTTACTAGCCATTTTAGTGTTTTGTGGGTAGAGGTTTACTCATGAAAAATATCATATAGGTTGACACCGCTTCTTGTTAATGCCAAATATATGCATCCCTTTAAGAAACACAAAAAAAAAATTTTTTTTTCTTTCTCTTGTTCAGTATATTCGCTTACATCGCATTGTAATACACTAAGCAGTCAGTGAAAAGTGGTAATTGACAAACTGCACATTTTGTCATAACCCACAGTATCAGAAAAAAAAATAATCATTTTTTCAAGTGCATATGGGCAAAGAATTTTTCTACTTTTAATCGGTATGTTTCTCACACTTCATGGTTGCAGCACGTACCTATACTTTCTTTTCGTAGTGAGGTCTCAAGCGTGCTCTTGGGACAAAGGAAGGACAACACACTATTAAAAGCAAACAAAAAGGCATTTACTGCGCCTTATATACACCAATGCCAGCTAGCCGAATCACAACTAATAGAACATGCTGACGAATTGAAGTTGACTCTCCACACAAGGATATAGAGCGAGTAATGTTCGCCCCTGCCAGACACCAACACCTAATTTGTTAGCGCGTCAGTCGTGCAAACAGAGGCATTTTCAAGCAACCATGTTCGTTCATCCCGGTGTCCTGCTCCAAAATTTTTTGCAAGACAGTCCCACGAAGCACGTCTTAAACGCATGCAGCTGTCCATGTATGATGCCGGCCCCATGTCAAAGAGGAAGGAGCTGGTTCCCCATCATCAGGTGGCATCAGCAGCGGAACACTTCCACCATATCTCGTACTACTGCACAACTACCGACTATCAGCACTGCATCTGCTATGCAAGGGAGCCAGATTTTAGAAAATGTGAAAGCAAGCCATCTGGGGAAAACATCAGGGAACGCGAGACAGTCAAGCAGCTTAAAATATGCACGGGCTTGTCCTTGCAAAGGGCAGTCATGTTCCTATCACTACAGTGAAAACAGTTATGTTCCTATGCTCTCCACAAATGAAAAATCCTGCCACAAGTAACAGGAAAGCAGTCACACCAGCATTCTTGAGGGTGCTTCTGAATGTGGCCTACAGTGGCACTTCTACAGGCAACGCTTAGGTGGCTAAGAGCATATACGTTCACACATCTATGTGTATGCTCCAGCTTCAGACTTGCTATTGCTTTGCATGCAAGAATTGATACTTGGTGATGGCCAGACACCAAGTAGTGTAAATGGATTTCATTAGGCCAATTTCTACCTAGTTTCTAAACTCTGTGTTAATCTAGAGTTCTCTCCCACATGGCTCACCTAAAGGCGTTGTCAGGATTGGGGGCTCAATCCCATCGTCCGTGGTCCTTTGCCAAGATTGGAGTACGGCATGAATTCGAAGGTAGCTGGCCCATGCTGTCGTCCAACTTATTTACGCTGAGATCGTTGATGAAGTGAAGAACTATTTCTCATCGAGAACGAGGAAAAGGGGTTTATTTACAGAAATTAACTCAGTCTAACATGACTGCTTGAGAAAAAGAGTATCAGTCCAACATGACTGCATGAGAGAAGTGACTCAGTCTAACATGACTGCTCAAGAGAAGTGTCCTCGGCATTCGCACAACCACAGTTTTTATACACTCGATCCGCCGGCCATACGAGGCGGCGACTGTTCATTTACTCATCACCAACTCGCCGCTGCTCTGCAGATCAGTTTACAGACACAAAGACACACACATTCCGATGCCCAAACGACGGCGTTGGAGGGGTGCCGTTCCGGGAACTATCGGTGCCGATCGAGGGTCGCTCGTTGTTTTGCGTCATGCCGAAGCGTGAGAAGCCCCAAAATACGTCGTTCCCGCGGCAGCTTGTCCATGCGTGTCAAATCAGCTCTGCGTTGGGGAACTCCGGAACCATTGTTCAAACACCGAACTCGTTCCGTCACAATGTCGATGGGGCGGGTGGACGGCGGCGGATTCCAGCACAAAGGCCGCTTCTTCAAACGCCTCCTAGCTGCAGTGACGGAGAGGGTGCGGAATGCGCGTCTTGCCCCCCCTTGCCGTAATCGGGTGGCAATCTTGCTTAGCGGCTCGCCATTCTTAACAGCGTGCATTATTTTACAGAAGGGCTTCATTAGGCCAATTTCTACCTAGTTTCTAAACTCTGTGTTAATCTAGAGTTCTCTCCCACATGGCTCACCTAAAGGCGTGCATTATTTTACAGAAGGGCTTTAAAACAAAAAGATGGGTGGCAATGTCTCCCCGATGTGTACATGCCAACTTCCCTTCACGTCATGGATTTTGGCAGCCTATGCTTTGGTGTATTGATGAGAGACTACAGTCAAAATCCTTCAAAACAAAACACTTGGGACCTCCAAAATCCTGTTATGCAAATGATTCCGTTATAAATATTGTTCACCACCTGTTCCCAGTAGAGTAGGCTAAGCATGTTTAGCAAAAGAAAATGTTTATTTAACATGAATCCAAGAGATACTTAGTGAAACAAGCCACTAATTTTTTTCTGTACACACACCCAACAATGTGGGACTAGCCTACTTAATGGCATCGAGATATGCAGAATGTTGGTGCCACTTGTCGAAGTATTCAGCCTTGCGTCCGTCCGAGGGTAATTTTTTCATATGGGTGGAGGGGCCTACCACTAGCTTCTGTAGAATTCGGACCCTTTCTTGCAATCTTTGATGACTGGCTCTTCCAGGCGCATCGCAATTCGGTGGTAGTTCTGCTATGTGTATTCATTGTAAAGGAACAAATCAGCCGTTGGGGATGCATAAATTCCTTCATTGTACCGGCAAATACATTGTGGGGGTCTTCACTGTAGAGGTGTCCACAATACACATAAAAGTTAGGAATTCAGCCAGGGCATGCAGACTCTTGTTTGGTCAGTTCATCGTAAAGGCATCCAACCGTACAATGAATTCTAAGGAAGCCAGAGACTTCACACGCTTAAAGAATGTTTCTTGCACCGAAATGGCCCAAAATACACCTTGAAATCCATGGTGTCACATCGACTTGTCAGTGCTGTTTTGGCACCAAACTCAATAAAGGGAGATTTGGCCATTTTATTGGGTAATAATATACATTTTCTAGAAAATTAATGAAGGTAGTATGCTAAAAAAAATATTTACGCGTTCAAATTGGTTTTATGCTGACCTTTAATGACCCTTTAATTGCCTTCGTGAGGTTTTTCTTTCTTTTTTATTTCTGTCTCTACTTCTGCATCTTCCGAGAACAAATTGGATATTTCCAAAACGTATTTGTTTGTCCGCTCCATCGATCCCACCCGACGTGGCCTGTTGCCCTGGCAGCCATCTGACAGCGAACCTAAGGTTTGTTCGATTCAGAAAAAGGTGCATGGCACTACCAACGAAAAGGTGCAGGGGGTGCCAGTTATGGTGCGCCGGGCTGCACCGCGGCAACACCTTGTCTTGTACTCTGTTGAATCGCGCATGGGGGTGCACCACTGCACCTCGGGGAATCGAAGGCCTAGGTGCAGCGCACCGTGAATAAGTGCAGAAGGTGCAGAGAAACTTGGCTGAATCGAATAGACCTCTAGTGTTCCTTTATGTGACCCCTGGCAACCCTTGGTAAAAAGTACCGACTGATTTGAAGAATGAGCTTATGGGCCCCAGATGTCATTCTCCTTTTGTTCTCCAAATAATTGTAAAAATGGATCTGCTGAAATGTTTCAAGCAGGAAAGCAGATATTGATAGCCACCACACTATGGGCCTTCATGACAATAACACTGAATGAATCGAAAATGATTCAATAAATAAATTAGCTGTCATTGTGCAATAACCTCAATAAGCAGCACGATACCACTGCACAAGCGCTCCGTTGCATGGCTTTTTTCATATTTCGCGGGCTTTCTTTGCAACCTGAAAAAAAAGGACTACGCGAGACGTAAGGAAACAACGCGATCGGTGGTTTCTGAAGGTGCTCTACAAGTCTGCTTATCATACTTGGGGTCCTCAGACAATAATTAAAAAGTTGGGTAACTTATCTTAATTAGTAAGTCACAGGGGGAAAAAATATTGTCCGAGTTACTGAGGCTATTGCGAATAGTATGTGTTTGGTTCAATTCGCTTCCGACATGCCTTTTATTTTTAAATTCTTGGCTCAAGTTATGTGGGACAACCTGTATAGTGGCAGTTGTGCACGCGTCTACAACAAATATGAAGCTGCAATAATTCTTGAAAATGATGCCATAAAAGCAGATTTACAAGCTTTTGATGGTCGAGAATGCAACTGCCACTTGTTTCTCCCTCTCCGCATCTCTCCCCTCGAGCAGTGTCTTCTCGCCGTGTACTCGTCTAAATGGCACGTGGAGATGTCATTACCAACATCATGTTTGCACTTTTCTCATTACAGCGTCCGCATTCATTTACGACTCCGCATTTTTTGGCTACCCACTGCTATGCAATTAGGAGGTGTGGTCAGAATTCAGGAGTTGGCACGTTGCTATGGTGATGACCTAATTCTTTACCTACACCTCACACACCATAAGAATAGAGATGCTTTAATATGGCATATGCTTGATGGCTATACACTTTTCCAAGATTTCCATGAGCATTGCCATAATGCCTTCTGGGCTGTTGAGCCTGTGCTCAAAAGCACTAGCAACAGTGGAGTATCTGCACTTTACATCCACATGCAAAAATCCAGAGAGGTGTTCTCACACCCTGACAAACCAAGACCCAAAACTTGATGCAAAATGTACAAACTTTATTTTGCATGTAAATACGTAACTGTATCAAAACATTATGAAAGCTAGCATTAAAAATGTGCCTTGAAAATTGGAGGCAGACGTTAGTATGCTTAAATAGGTGAGATGGAATGTACATGGTACAAAAATGGCACCTTTGTCTGGTGGACTTTCACGGTATAAAAAAAAACGTGCACTCTAAAGAGCAAGTGTGAAAATGTCATTAGAACATGCTACTCGTATGCTCTTGAATCTTTGTGAAGATCAACTCCACTTGGACGGACATCTTTCATGCAATTATCAGTGCTCAGAGAGGATTTAGAACAATACTGTGTTCACTCAGTTTCCACTGTGGGCTCTCAAGAAAGGCATTGTATTGTGCCTTTTAAATGAAACTTCACATCACACTTTAACTGAGCAAGCTATTGCAACATGAAATTTCCCAGCATGAACTCTTTGTTGCAAAATGGTGTCAGTGCACAAATATCCTTCTCTGAGCCGTTGAAACAAGGCACAAGTGTTCACATCCTCCTCTGCCAAGCCATACTACAGGCAGAAAAACAACTTCTTGACTTTGGAACTACTAAAAATTGAAAAAGTGCTAGGTTGAACAAATCATCTGGAACATTCGAGATTTACAAAATCGCCTCGCAGCATAAAAGTCAACCGTTTGCACTTGCACAGTATGAAATGTGAAGTTGGCGCATGACGATAGCTGCAGGTATGTGGTTCCTACTGTGATCACAAGCTGTTCTACAATAAGCTTGGCTGTCAGCGCTGTTTCAAGGTATACTGCAAAGCATAAGGTAACCTCTTAGCAAAGTTTGAAATATTACATACTATTAATCAAGGCAGCTAGACGCCACCAGTACACACAGCAATAACTGCAATATTGTTCAAAGCTACCGAAACATTTAATACAAAAATTAAACTTCAGACGATATTATGTATGCAACTACCTTGCACAAGTAAAGGCCACTGTAAAGCACCAATATCTCAAGCCATGGCTGGTATAATGTAATGACCTCTTCTTATCCACTGCCCATGGCTAGCCAACCCTGGCGATAATGCAGGCACTGCACTGCTTGGACCATATGAAAAGGAATAGAATCATTACATTATCTTAGCCCATTGATAAAAGGGCAGTTTTTGACACTGCACCTAAATACACAGCTGCGTTGACCTTAAAATGCGATTGCTGCCCGATGACTGACGACTTGTAGGTGGCAGTGATATCAGTAGAGCATGATGACACCCTCAGGATTTTTGGGCGTGATGTGTTTGGGCTTCTTCCAGCCCCATGGCTGCAAACTGGCCACCACCAATATGCAAACATTAAGTGAAAAGAGCACAAGGGCTACCACTAAAAAATAAAAGCTGTAGCCCAGCGATGCCCGCCCTTCAGAAGTCCACTTGTCATTCTGCTCGTCCTGAGTCATAACGTTGTGGCTCAGCTTGAGGTAGAACTGCACCACCCAGGAAATGATCGCTACCAGGCAAAACAGACCTGCAAGGTGTGGTGGAACCATCATCCAAACTGAGTAGACTGCAAAGAAAAAGCTTTTCTAGCATCCTAGAAATGACCACATCCTGTGTCAACTATGATTCCCTTACCCAACCACAGAGACCCTACAACACCTTTTACCAAACCCATGGAATGTGTTAACCACTTAAGGTAGTGTGCACACACCACGATAGTACAGCAAAAGCACTGATAAAGATTATATTTCAAACGTCTTGCATCCATCATTAAGAACTTCTGATTGGAACCCACTGTGGTAGTTTGGTGGCTTTGGTGTTGCATTGCTAAGCATGAGGTTGCAGGATCAAATAACGGCTGGTGTGGCTGCAGTTTGATGGAGTGAAATGCAGTAACGCCGTGTATCATGTGCATGGCACACGGGCACCCAACCCGGAGTCCTCCACTGCGGCATGCCTCATAATGATTTCGTGGTTTTGGCATGTAAAACCCCACAATTTAATTTTTAACTTTTGATTGGACCTGTGCTGCAAGTTTCAGTGATATGTGTAAAATGCTTTAGGCGAGTGCTTGTTCTCCGCAACAGTATGTCGTCAAGTGGCAAGTTTTCCCAATGTTTTATATCAAGCATATTTTTCAAGCAGCTGAAAGGTGCTTTCCAAGTACACTATTTGTGAAACAGTTGTTCCCACATCTGACAATCCTGTAAAGAGTCCACATTCAGCGACTCTCACAAAACTTGCTCATTAATTCACAGTTCATCTGTTCCGCAGCTGTACACTTTTCATAATTCTGAATATGCAAGAAATGTGGAAAAACTAAGCGTTCAACGGAGATAATTAAATGGTGCCTGAAGGGGGATTAAAAAGAATCTCCTGACAAATCTTTTCCAAGGAAAAGCTCTTGAACCTGCCTTACACGAGTGGCACTATGGGCAATCAAATGCTACTTTAACGGAAGCCGGCAGGCCCTCTTTTTTCTGAGAAGCCACTCCCTGCTCGCAGAGACATCAAGGCTATGTTTACGCATCAGACGTAGCCACCTGAAACACACAAATAGCCATCAGCACTTCAAATTTGGGGATTCTCGCAAAAGCAGAATGTCCAAAACCACAACTGGAAATGCGCTGTGTAAGACGAGTTGTGCTTCCAGAATTTCGTACTCTGTTACAAAATTATGGCTTTGCATATGCTCACTGCCGACTGGCCACCCAAGCTTCTGCCAAACAAGTCTGCCTTAAGCGAAAAATATTTCACAACAAAAAATGATGCCATTTGCATATTTTCACACATGTGCACAAGCACTTGTGCCCACTGCAATTTAGCTGCCATGGCAATGATTCAATACCACTACTTCGTGCTCAGTAGCAGAATATTCGAGGCCTAACACTGAACCTCTGCAGCAGGTGGAATTTGTGATTAGGACTGGCCCTCTGCAGAAATATTGCCAGAAACCCTGCAACTGTTTTCAGCCTCATTCGAAACAAAACATGAATTTGTTATTGGGGGGGAAAGAAGCTCATAGACGGCAAATTAATGAACATGGAGCAAACTACTTCCTCTAGATGTAATGCAGTTGAAATTCGGAATCACGTGAATGTTCCTTTTTCTTACTATAACCACAATTACACTTTCTTGCAACTTGTGATGTAGTCTTACACCATTTTATTTTCTTTAAGCTTACATGGATTGCATAAGTACATTCAGAGAAAAGCTTCTTGTAGGGATGGTTTTTAGCACCAGAATTAAAAGCAAGTGAGAGAAGAGATGAACGTCCAAGTGCAACCCTTCGTCTTTCAATTGTGGCACTAAAAACCATGCCTCTACAGTCACAACCTATGCAGGTAGTAAGAACTTGTAGATCAGGAAAACCAAATAGCTCAGGCTTGCCACCTGATACCATTCAACACATACGCTATTGTATAGCACCAAACACTCATTAATTGGGAAGCATCTGACCACACAGCTGTTAAATTTGTACTAAATGCATCAGTGGAGTGTGTGTGACTATAAATTCACAATTCAGAAAAAAAAAATGGCAACAACGCAGTTTTTTTTTTTTCTTTCCTGAAAGTTTTCTGTCTTGCTTTTGTGGGCAAATGAGTGCAGTGAGCAGTAGTTTCATTTTTATTCAGTGAATGGCGCCATGACATGGGACAGCACACCTATTTTGTCGATGTAAACCACTGACACACAGAATGAAGGGCACTTTGAATGTGCCCCACGTGCTAGTGCCAAACTTGTTGAGTGATGCACGACTACCACACCAACCAACTCACTGATGACCTTAAGTGTTAAAAGTGCACTTATATAGATGAAGACGTTTGTGTTACTGCCGCACTGTGAAGGTCGCAAGGAGCTCGTCAATCTGGAGCACTTTTGTTTGAGCCATTTTGAGCTGACAAGCGCAGACCATACATTGCGCGATAATGATCATGTCTGCAAAGTATTACATCGCTACACTCTGTTTAGTCTTTCACACATCATCATACTTTGTTCAGATTTCGAAGGTGTCACACCACATCACAAAACTTGCCGCCACTCATCTGAAGCAACAATTGCTCTTGTTTAACTTCAGAGCATATGCACACATAGTCTGACGACCTCGCAAGATGTCAGCAATATCTTGAAACTGAACAAAATTTAAGCATTTGTGTGTGTGCACTTTTTTCCAAGATGATGAAAACAGTTTTGGCACAGGCAAATTACCCAAATGTTGCCTAAATCGAGCAGGTTTCCCTCCTTCGCAGAACTATTGTGGCAATCCCATCAATGTTAGTTGTATAACGGTCCTATCAGAAACAAGCATTTAAACGTTGCTTGTTGACAGCAGTACTGTAGCTCACATTATACATAGCAAGTGGAGGAAACAGCATGCTACTGTTTCATGATGCCAACTGTTCCATCTCACGGCACAGACATTAGGCCACTGTGAAAGAAAAACATGGCAGGTGTCCTACATGGCTCAGCACCAATATGCTTGAATGCAGGAGCATGTGCACTTCTGAGCTCAAGCATGGCTGTGGTCTGGCTGGGCAAACACAGATGCTGAACATGCACATTGTTTAATGGAAGCCTAAGCAGCTTGCATTAATTTTTTTACTACCACAGTTAAACGGTCACAATGCCTCCTGGTCCATGCTCATTCCCTGGAAACCCATGCAATATAACCGCAGTAAAACAAATTTCACAGTAATCCTGCAGAAGAGGGGTTCTCAAGCATGTTGGTTCCAGGGAACACTGTTAAGCTCCATGAACTTTCTGTGGGCCCAGTTGGTGCATACTTGACAAATTTTTAAAGCGCAAAAAAGACACGGCACAAAATAAAGGTCAAACACAGGACAGGTGCTACTTTCAACTGTTTATTTCACAACATCATTACAAAATATATATGAGAAAGACGTGTGGAAGTGTTTATGGAAAAAAATAAGAATATATGCATTTACGCATTTATTATACAGATATTTTCTTATCTCGCATTTTTTTCCACTAACACTTCTGCACATGTGCTTTTCTTATATTTCATGACGAGATTGTGGAATAAACAGTTCAAAGTAGCGCGTGTCCCGTGTTTAACCTTCCTTTCGTTCCGTGTCTTTTTATTGCTTTACAAATTCGTCATGCTCCGTAAAGTGCTAAGGAAACCCCCCCCCCACACACACACACACTATTAGAGAGGCTAGGCATAGCACAATATGCGTTTGGGGCCCACAGCGGTTCTTGGCAGGCTATTTTGAAGGTAATGTACAACCCACATGGTCCATTGGACAGGGTGCAATCGTTGAGCCAAGACAGCATCGCAACCAAGGTATGCCGTGAAAAAAAGTTTTCAGCTCTTATCGCACAGGGACCCATAACATTTCACCATAAGAGATGTTAGAATTAGTGCCGACTCTACTACGAGTACGATAAAATTTGCAGGGCTGAAAAAGAAAATGTCCAGATTAACTGTATGTCTAATTATTGAGGGCGCCAAGAAAAACAAATGCTTACAACGTCAATATGATTTTAATTACTGAATGAATCAGCAAATCCTTCCTCTATTGTACACAAGATCAGTGTGGAATGTGCAATTCTCGTCATCTCGTGACTGATTAGCACTCGCAGCAGCGAAGGCCTCACGACTTCCTTCACAGCGCGTCTTCCTCATAGACACGCTTTTCACTACCACGCGCACATCCTGATTATTTCTACAGCGAAAGCTGTATATGACTAACCTTCCACAGATTTTTTTGGCGTCTGGCAACAGAAACAGAATTAGCGATTTCTAAAAAACCCATACACAATGCATTTCATTGTTTGCTTTGTGTGTGATCACGTACGGGTGCAGTGCAGCGACGCAGGTGTCAAAATGCGGAACGGATTAGAATGCTCGCTGTGAACATATACATATACAGGTTAGTCATATACAGCTTTCGCTGTAGAAATAATCGGGATGTGCGCGTGGTAGTGAAAAGCGTGTCTATGAGGAAGTGTCTATTGTATTGCGTGACGTCAAGGTTATCGCAGTATATAAGGAGGAGAGGTATTGGCACTAAAACCAGCTGCGTTATCGATGGGGCGAACACGTATAGTTCATACACCCGAAGAGCATGTATACGAGGAGCGTCTAAGGGAACAGCAACGAGAATGTAAACGGCGCAGGCACGTAACGACCACCGACGAAGAATGTTCCCACGATGCTGGACTAAAACGACAATCACGAGCCTGGGCAACCGTTCCACTCTGAATGAAGATGAAATGGCAGCGAAAAGCATTTTGCTTTTCGTGTGAGAGCTTTGACTGTCATCAGCTTTCGCTGCCATTCCCTCTTCAGAGTGGAATGCTCGTCATTTTTTTCGCCAGTCGCCAACATTGCGATGGCAGACAACTGTCGCCAACAAATCGTCCGTCCATCACAATATAGCCGGTACTCTTCATTTTCGACAGCTTTGCAATGAGTCAAAGCGAAATTACTGTTAGTCGCAACCTAGCAGAAAAAACCGCAGCCGCTAATGACGCGATCATGGCCGGCGACCTTGAGGTTTTGAAGGCAGGCAGTCGACGGACGCACCTAGTCAAAACGAAACTACCGTTTGCTGCAACAAGTGCAGACGAAACCGTGGTCGCTTATTAACGCGATTATGGATGGTAACTACGGACTTATGAAGGTATGCAGCCAGCCGCCAATGCGGTGTTATAGGCGGCAATAAACACAAGAATAAGGGCTTTAAGAACACAATTCGGCACGAAGTGTTCCGGTGTTGTTGTCAGTTACGCATCACGTACGAGTTCCGCAAGTGACCATGGCGTTCTGGTTAAACACTAGCTGTTTGTGCTCGTTTGCATCGCGTATTAGCGGTGCTCCGCACTCGTCGAACTACTGTACTAGCACCAACCAAGTTGCGCTGCTGTGTGGATTTTCTTATTTTAATTATGATTCCTCCTCCATATACATACGCATAGTCAGCAGATGGATGGATGCTGTGAACATCGTCTGAAACGAAGTGGTGGGTTGTGCCACCAAGCTCTTGTTATTACTGGCCTGATGACAATGACGATGATGGTGAATTGTGGCTAATCCCTTTATAACGGGCAAGTGCCCTAGCCGGAAAAAAATAATATATACATGGCGATAAAAGTGTGGGGAGGGAAGGGAAAAAGACAGAGAAAAAGAAAAGGGGGGGCAGAGAGGACCGACCCCAGGCCTTTTCTACACACAGCCCGACCTGGTGCAAAGACATTGATGTTGAGACACTGGATTTCATTTGTTCCCCTCAGAATTGGTCACTCTGTGCTGCTCCCAATCATATGGCACCACTGGGCCAGTTTGTCATTTATTACGTGCAGTGCATTAGATACCACTGCACCCTTATCCTGCACTCCATTCTCGCTCCCAAATCCCAGTGCTAGGCAGAAATGTGGTGCCCTCTGTATGTTGTGCGTACAAACCGGCATACCAGAGGACTAGGTGTTGCAGGATTTCCTCCTGCAGAACGTGTGTACAGTCGAACCCAGCTATATCAAACTCGCAAAAAAAAAATGCCTATCAGTTCGATATAGAGCATAATTCGATATAAGCCTGCTAAATAATTGGATGTCATAAAAGCACATATCATTTATAAAATCACTTTATTGATGAAACTAGCTTAGTTTCGTATGAAATAGTCCTGCATTTTCTTCTGCTTGAGCAATTTCGCTGCCTGCGACGCACGCATTTCTCCACATTGTCTAAGGAGTCGGAGCAGCTGAGGCCGCAACTTTCCGCATTCGCGCAGACGCACCAATCACTTTGGAGGATGTGGGCAAACGACCGTCGTTGCTTTCCTCATTGTGCCCACTTTCAATTGTGCTCAGTACGATGTCGGCAATGTAATCTTCATTTTCAGGCTCTCCGTGGTCGTGATACCATCATTTGCACTGACAAACTCGTCCACCGTTGATTCGTCAGCAGCTTCCGGAAATTGTGACAGCTCGCTCCAAACTTCGGCAACACCGGCAACAGCTTCGTCGCACTCATCAGAATTTACAGTCATCACCGAGCATGCGGAAGCCAGCACGACTGAAGCAATTTCGAATGAACCACTCGTACACAGCCGCGCATGCGCGTCAGGCGCCACGGGCACCGGGTTGTGAGTTTGGCCGCTTTAACCCTAATCTACCCCTTATTCTTCCAAGATCGTGCTGAGTGTCCCTCGGAATCTTGCATGCTGCGGGGACATCTGACTTCTCTCTGTGTTTGACTCGATTTATGATTTCGACCTTCACGTCGAAAGGCGAATTCTGCCGCTTCATCACGGCAACACTGCGGGAGAAGGCCCACAAGGTGCAAACACAATGCACCAGAAAAACAGCGAGACAACTCGCACCTTTGCATCTTGCACAACGAGGGCACAAGAGCCCCTGATTGGCTGTCTGAGCAAGCGCTGCAGGCAGACCAGGATCATTTTTTGCAGGGGGGTGTCGACGGCTCGTCCGAGGCAGCGTGGTCACGATAGGTAGAGCGGTTGGATGGAGCCGCGCCGCCGTGAGGGAAAGCCAACTTCTAAGGGCACTTTTCCGTCACTTGACGTTTAATATATCGTGAGTCGCTGTTATATTTGTTCGATATACGCGTTATACTCATTGTAAGTATACCGTGTCCAGAAATTGTTCGATATATAGAATAATTTGATGTAAACGGGTTCGATATAGTCGGGTTCGACTGTACGACATGTGGTCAACAGATGGGTCGAAATGGCGTCTGTACACAAGCGTGCGCAGTGCTCCTGCTCGTGCTTCAAAGAGGAGGACACACTGCCATTGCTGTTATCGTACAGCTCCTCCATTTAAATGTTGGTCTTGCGAGTGTTGTACATCTGCAAGGTAGATTTCACCACCACTGCATTCCGCCACCTCTTCAGACACCTGTCTTTACGGCCACTGTCCACTTTGACTGCCAGTCCTCGCATACTAGTTTCGCAAGAAATCCATATTTGCCGCGCAGAAAGTGAACCTACTTGGACAACTGGGTTTGTCAGCCTGTAATGCAGGTGTATCTAAAGACATGCCTGGGCCATCATGTGTCGTCCATGAGGTGCAGACGTCCTTCGTAGGATAGCTTGCTCCTTGCTTCACGCGCCTCGTACATGGACCAACCAGGATCACCCTGAATGGCTTCAATTGCAACGCACTCATGACAGCCAAGATTCACACAGGCCACTTCTCGGTGCCACCGCTCCAACCACTCTCTAGTTTTTGCTGCAAGGCAGGGAGAGCTGAATTTGCAAAAGGCAAGTCAGGAATATGCACATATTTCTACGTGTCTCAGATAATCAGGAAACGGTTACACCCCCACAGGGTTTTTCGACATAGAACCTTTGCTGCTCTCTGCAATACTTTGTGCAGGTTCTCCTCGTAAGTCACCAGGAAGTCACTTATCGTGCTGAACACCACACTGAGATACCGGTATTCCGTAGTCTACTGTATTAGTTCACCTCCAGGCAGGTATATGTTGGTCTGAGACCACCAGCACAACAGATTTTTTGGCGTTAAAGCTAGGGTCGAGGTGGTGTAGGCAGGTCGCAGAGTGTGTGGCCAGCTGTTGAAGGTATTTTGGGCTCTCCGCTAGGACGACTATGTCATCAGCATAAAGTAAACCTGGCAGCTTTTAAGTCATGGAGGTTCCGTGGTGGGGCCTGAAGGAAAAGTCACCTCCAGCTGCTAAAAGCATGCATGTTAGCAGCACCTATCTACAAACAGGAGAAATGCGCATGGTGGCAAGTCATGGCCTCCGAGAAGTGCAAAAGCTTGGGCACCCTGCCGCTTTTGGAGCCTAGGTGGCTACAAGCTGCTGGTGGACTTATTGCGCAGTTTGCGCATTTCTGTTACGCACTGTGATGTGCTTTTTGACATTTGGGCATGGGTAATAGAGGTTCCTTGGATAGAGCGCACCTGTGCTCGCCGTCTTAGCCACTTGGCAAGCACGAAACCAGGGTATTTCTCAGTGGCTCGCAGAACCCACTTTGAGAACCCATGCCTCTCTTGCTACCCAAGAATCAGAATGATGATAATAATGAAATCAAATCAGTGGAAAGTCTTTAAAAAGACATGTGAAATTAATATTAAGCTGTAATAGAAAATAATGCTCCTGCCATAGCAAAATGGCCACTCTTACTATGACAGGAGGCATGGTAAGCCAGAAAAAAGATGCAAGAACGAAAGACATCATGTCATGCACTTTTGAATTCGTCTACTTAAGCCAATACTTCATTTCATATTTAGCATGCAATATTGTAGAAGCTACACAAGAAGTTCGGTCAGCAAAATGTATCACTCTGTTTTGTGGCCAAATGGTTTGACATCCAGTTCTGAATTAAAAGGCCATGGATTTTACAGTGTGCCTGAAGATTTTTAATATTTTTCTGGACAATTGAATGTTTACCTCGGATGAACTTAGCGCTGCGTTTTTTCAGTGCCATGTCAGATCTGCAAGATTAGACATGATACTGTGAATCGGGTGCAGCTATCAGCCACTCCAAGCTTCACTGCACACCAACAGTGTATGCTTAGGTGAGCATGTAAGTGAGGCTGACACGATGGGCTGAAAATTAAAACCCAAAATGAAAAAAAAACTAAAAGCAAAATGATCTAAAAGCGACTTAGCGTGGAAGCTTGGGCTTGTTGGTGATTCATTGGAAAAAGGACAGAGCGGACAAAAGACGGACAGGAGACGGCAGCACGGTGCGCGTGTTGCTCTCTCGTTTCCTAGTATTTTTTTTGCTGTGTCCTTTTTCTAATGATGTAAAAGCATATTAGGAGCTGTATAATACAGTTTAGTATGTTTAAGGATTAAGACTTTCTTTTATTGTTTATTACTGAGCATAAATAAAGAAGCTTCAAATTACTGCTGGCAAGAAAACACCTGCATTTTGGTGTCGAACGCAGTCACTGCAATAAGTCTTGCTACCTCCACAGCGTTGCACACAATGTATGAAACAAAGTATAATTACTTATCTGTCACAAAAGTCCTACACTGCATTCAAAAGGAGGCAAAGACTCAATTGGCATGTTTAAAGAACTTTTCCCAAGCCAGAATGGCCCATGCATGGGAAAATAAATTGAAATCAGGAATGTCACACTAATGCATTAACCTTTTCCTCCCAAATGAATAACAATAGAGTATAATGGAATACTTCCAACGGCACAAAATGATTTAAACGTGCTAAACCATAAGGAATCCCCATATAATAAGATAGAATAGAATGCAGACTCCACTGATAATCGTTTTATAAAGGATGCACAATAGCACTTCTCCCAGATGTCAGTACTCTGAACTGTACAACGCAATGTCCACAACACATGCACGTAGTGGACATGCCACACATTCCCCTGTCCACCATTGCCCCCTTAGTCTTTCTATGCCAGCAGTTCCAGACACTTGCATCATTTTATTCATTAGCCTTGGCACATTTGCACATAGCAAACAGCAAGTACTTGGCACACGAATGCCGGCTGGAGGAGATGCCAACTTCCTGTAGCAGTACATCTTTTTGTTCATGGCATCTTGCCACAATATTGCTTCATCGCCATTGCTATGTGAGCACTTTGTGTCAGTATTGAAAGGTGACACTCCAATGATTTTCCACTTGTTGGAAGGAGAATAAAAGGAAGGTATGTACTTGCAAAGCTGTGAAAATGCAAAAAGTTGAAGAGGAGAAAGGCAGAGAGCACAGAGCAAATCTTACATGCATGATATCAGCATGGCCTCTACACACAAAAGAAAATGAATCTGCACTCCTGTGTGTCCTACTCCAAAGGCTGCCATATTCACAAGACACCAATAAGCTAAACATAGGGATGGGACATGAGTAGGCCCACTGTGTTTGCAGTGTCGCAACACACGTAATGCATGCAGAGTAAAGATGCTCCCATGACAGATGTGCATTGTGCCTGACTCATTTTTAATGACCTGCATGTGTGCATCTGTGGATTTTTTTACGTTATAACAGGTAGCAATGACACGCTATGGTGGCATCACTCACACAAAGAACTCAGTCATTGCATGTCAGACTGAAAAGGCCCAATAGAGTTATCTTGGCATTCAATGTCCATAATCTGACAGACAGAACACAGCAAGACATATTGAATGTAGAACACAAAAGCTACTGGCACTGCATTATTATTACAGTGATGATACCTCAGCTTGTGAACTACAACTCTCACGATCAGAAAATGAGAGAGTACTCAGAACCAGTGGCCTGAGGCCATAACCACTGGTCCTGAGGGAAGGCCCCATATTAAGCACATCCCTGCTGCTAGAACCAGAATAATTGTTCCACAGAAACCAGAACTACTGGCTACTTTACGCTCTGGAACTACAGAGGCGAGAACTATTAAAAGAGTTCTGCGTCGCTGGCATGATTAGACTTAGCAGTTTTAGAACAGCTTTGATAGTCTATGTATGTACATATATTGAGACTTCAGTCAAATGATGTTTGGGTTGACAAGTAAAATAACGCTTAAATACGTTAAACAGCCAATTTCAGCGGATACGTTACAAAGTACGCAACATATCACAAAGCAGCCCTAATTGTTCGCATTTAAATGAGTTTTTTTTTTCTTTTAATGTTTAAAGAAACGAACGGAGAAATAATCGTTCATGGCACCAACCTCCGACAGTATTCCAGAGGTACAGGCCGGCCCTCCCCGTGATGGCTTCTACTGGTGTCATCACAGAGTTGACAATCGCAAAAATGCAGCTCACAAGCCCGAAAACAACAGCCAAGGAAATGCCCAGCACAGTCACGAGCCACAGGCCGAAGATCATTAGCGTCGGATTCTTCTGCAGCTCTTCTTTAACTGTGCAATGCAAAAAAGAAACGAGCTCACGAGCCATTCCGAACGACACAATACAGCACGCCAGCTCTGTAAAAACTAACGAGTAATACACCATGGCTGATGTCAATTAAGAGACTACTACTTGCAAAGTCTCGAGACTTTTTTTTTTTTTTTCTGAAAGACGAATGGATAAGGAAATAGGCTTAGTAACTGTCAAAACATACTCACTGCTGAAAGTTGAGTGCCTAGGACCTAGTCCATAATTAAGCGTCTTTTTTCCATGAAATAGTCCAAAAGACACTTCTCCTTTGAACTTCCCTTCGTTTTCAGCTTGTTGTATAGAACTATTGCTCACATAAACTAACATAACTGGCTTCGCCTCGATCCATTCCTGAGTAGCAAGTGACACTGTGAGGAACGCTAAACAGCCGCAGCAAACAAAAAAAGTGAGAAATGTGAACACTCGCTGCACCAGATCCATCACTTCGTGCTTGAATATAACACTCGAACAGTAAATATCAGATCATTCTAAAGCTACCGCAAACTTCCAAGCGACTGAGCAACAGCCAACGAACGTCCATTGCAGCTACGCCATTGTCGAAAAGTTATTCAGCGGAAGTTCAGCAAAAAGCGCCTTGTGACGCACATCCGCAACCGCGAAAAGCGGGGATGGGCGTCTTGCGCTGGAGCAATGCCTTGGCCATAGCCTCCTATATTTTTTCATGCCCGCTCACTGAGTGGGGGAACAAAGCGCGCCGTCCGTACCGCCTAGTTCATGCGCCCGCCACCAGACCGCGCTGCCTTCCCATACCCTGTCCCAGAGCAGACGACGCGACGCCGCCGCTTGCGCACGCGCTCGTGGAGACAAGTTTGGCGTTCGTATTTGAGATGGAATTATAAAATATAATCGCACGTTAAATTGATGTTCGTACACAATGTACAGTGGAAGTAAGCAACACAAAACATGTTGTGGAGAGCCAGCCCTTCACCAAAAAGCGCCGAACTGTGAGATCAAAGCTCACAGTTTGAGGGTCTTTCGTGACAGCAGTTTTATTTCAAACACTTTAGCCATGTCGTGTTTGTCTGTCGCCTTCATTGCAAAATTTGTGAATATTGGGCGAAAAAACTTTGTCAGCAACAGTTGCAGCAGGTTCTCTTGGTGTCCTGGCGTCGAGCACATCAAAGTTTTGTGCTCGCGGAGTATTGCAGCGGCATTACTCACAGCCTCCTTCAAAGGCTGATTCATGTGCCTTCTTCTTGCGAGAAGAACGTCGATAAATTTCTCTAATGCGTAGAGAACCGCTAAAAGTTGTCCAGATGGGTAGATGAGTCCACTTGGTGCTTTATCAGCGAGTCCGAGGGCGCCGAGGCGTTTGGCTTTTTTAACAGGCTGACGCACTCCTCGCAATTGATATTTTCTTGTACAACTCTTGCCAAGTAGCCGCCTACCATAGCCAATGCTGCGACATCTGGAGTAGGAAGCAGAGGCTGTCCTCGCTTGAGTCGCTCTGTGAGCTCTCTACATGCATCTGCAGGGAATTCCTCGCTGGTTCCTTCCCTTGTGTTTTTCTGTTGCGGCAGCGTTGACAAGTAATCGCTGCCTTCTGCTGCCATTACGTTGCTCGTACCAGCCGCCGACGCGATGCCAGTCTTTAGAGTCTTCTCAATACCTGACAGAACAGCTCGGGCATCCGTTTGATCATTTGACCCTGCTGACTTCCTCAGCCAGCCAAAAAACGACTCGATTGGGTCAGACGACATTTTTCTCGTTAAAACAAAGTGAAAGCGCATCTCTTCAAGAAGATATCGAATGCACTCAACATTTGAACGAGTTGTCATCACCAGGCCTTCGTAAGTCTCCTTGGTTAAGAAGTTCTTCGCCAGGCACTGGCTTTTGAGATCGGCCAGGTATAGTCGAGGAAGCTTGTTTCAAGCCAGATTAACCGTTCATCGCTTGTAAATTCGAACTGCTTGCAATCGGCATTGTTCTGGTGTATGTGCTGGGTACAATTGCTCACGTCCATGAGCATGAACCAGCGGTGCACGGTGTCCATGAATTCAACGGTCGGTCCGACACCCGCGAAACTTGCGTCGCATGTGTGGCCCGCTTGCTCTTGCAGGAGCTTCAGTGCCGCTGTGACCGCAGGAGACAAAACTTGGATTGCTCTTTTTACGTTCATTTTTTCGATGTTTGTGGGGAACACGTGTTTTCTCGTTAGAAATCTAACTGGCTTTACAAGGCTGCCTTGCTGCATTTTGTAGAGGCTCTTCAAGTGGTTCGCCGTTATTTCGCCGCCTTTTCCAATGTCACGCGATAAAAACTGCGAGCGCACGTTTTTGACCAAGTGGCACTGATCGAATGCTAAGAAAAGCTTTCGATTCGGTGTTCCTGGGTGCTCAATGCAATGCGTGAGGCTTCCGTTGCATAGAAGTTGGAACGCTAAGACATTGATTTTGTGGTTGTCGGTGACAATGCGCACGATGAAAAATCGTATGTTTTCAACTTCATTCAGGACGTGTCGCATGAGCGTGTGCAGCTCGCGGCCAGTGCAATTTCTCGTGAAAAAGTATGCCACGGGTATTTTAAACGAAACTGAAAGGCCGTTGAGGATGAAGCACAGAAGTGAGTTGGCTAGCACAGGCTCATTTGTTGTTTCCTTAGGAAAGCTCCCACCATAGTCTACTTCACCGATGAAGGCGTCCCTTTGTTTATGGTAAAGTAGCCTCTGTTTCACGCGCATTTCGTCGACAATTAAAGAGCACGCTCTGGTTTGCGATGAGGGATGAGAAGCGAGCTCGGTTGACAGCCTTTGCTTCGCGAGTTCCGTCACGCCGACTTCGCCACGTGATGAGCCCATAAAACGCTCCAGGGTGCTTCGACTGGGCAGCCGGAGAATGCCGGTAGTCCTTATGTGCTCGTATGCGCGAGTCGAGAGGTTACGTAAAACTACAGCATGGCGCACTGTCAGATCAGACCACGTTGGTTTCGTTTTCCCGAAATTCTTAACTTGTCCTACTAATACTGACGCAGCCAAGTCTTTCTCCTTCGCTTTCTCGACAACTTGGAGGAATGCATGAACAAAGCACTCTTCCTTGAGCTTTTGTATTTCTTGTTTATAATTGTCGACGGTATTCTTGAGCCGCTCAATATGCGCGTTTAAGTCTCGTTCTTTGCGTCTCCACTTTCGTTTGTCCACTGTCGAAACCGAGAATTGTGAGGACACCTGCACTGCTCTGTCCATCTGCAAAGTCGCGGTAATGCAGCGCTCGCTAGCGCCGTTTTTCACGGGTGGCAACGGTTCGGTAGCGGTGCAGTCCACAGGTGACAAATCTTCAAAGACGACGTCGACAACCGGCAATTCGTAGAGCGGATGCGGACACGACTCCATTTGGTTGTCATCAATGACTGCTCGTCGCTTCGGCGGTGGTGGGTTGGCTAGCGCAGCAGCCTCGCGCTTTTTCACTGACGCGTAGCTTCTCTTTCTTTTTTTAGGAGGCTGCAAGTACGCCGGATATTCTTCGAAAATGCTGGGAATAGCATCTTTCTTAAGTTTCCGAATTTTGCAACCTTCCTTAAAGTCAGAGGAACTGAAGTGTCGGCTGCATACAGTAGAATAGCACGACGTCGTATTCGGCACCCAGTTTTCACGAGAAATGACTTTCAGCCATTTTGCGCACAGTTCCGGATCGCTTGGTATTTCGTGGAACGATATGCCCGGCGTCCGTTGTTTACTGGATGACTTGCAGCGTGGCACACAGCAGTACGGCATCTTGTCGGGCGCAGGACACCACAACCGATTCCACACTGCAGATAGAGAACTGATTGGGTATAAAAAAGAAAGTAACGCAAGGGAACGATAAGAACTGTGCATCGTAAATCACTGATCTTACACTAGTAAAGCAATACACGTTGCAACAACGCCAACAACTAACACGTGGTCGCGGAAAATCTAGTAAACAAACGGTCGCTTCATTTGTGTACACTGCTTACAAGTTCGGTCATGCATCCCTGATATTTCAAGAAAATATGTATATAAACATGCTGCTGTTGCAAAACGCATACGCTTACCTGCAACCAACACGACGGAAATCGCACAACTCTTGCTTGACGGATCGGTTAGGGTGCTTCGATGGGCCTCTACGCGTAGCTCGGTCTGGCATGTGAGGGCAGCATTTTAGGTAGTATGGGGTGTGAGCGCCTCTCGCGGAGAGCCGAGGCGTAAATCGAGGAGGAAAGGAGAGGGCAATGGACGGTCTCCGCGGCACCATTGCGCGGGCATGAAAAATATAGGAGGCTATGCCTTGGCTCAACGTTGCCTTGGCTGGAGTTTGAGGTATAGTAGCGGCGCCTAGTGGCGGCGCGGGAAACAACACCTGGGTCGTACCAGCTTGGGTCGTATGAAGCACTGGCTGTGGCGAAGCACGTTTCTAGGCAGAGTTTAGCGTCGATTCGCACTTTTTTCTGCCCTGTTGCGAGTGCGAAAAGGCTCGTCACTTCTCACAGACCATGCCGACCACGCTGCGAGCTCGCCGCAGCCTATAGTTTAACGAAAACGGACTCTCCGTGTGCCGTAATGCTGGGAGCAGAAGGAATCGGTGACGCCGATCCGGAGAGACCTAGCCCAGCCTCGAAAAGGCGTCACCGTCATTACTTCTGCGTCGTGTGCTGCCATGAACAAGAAGGCTTGAATCCCAACATCAGATTCGACCGTTTTCCTTCAAGGCCTCACGAAGTGGAGCGACGGGCGCGCTGCATAGCTGCAGTTCGTCGCGCTGAGTAAGCGAAATTTCGCGCCATGCTGACTGCTTCGCCTGTCTTGAAGCTTGCTTGATTATCTGCGTTCTAAATTTCGGTCTTTTGCACCTGCAGTCACGACAGCAGACCGACATAGCAGCAGGCATGGCTGGTAATTCACGATTCGAGACCCGGCCACAGTGATTAATTAACAATTCGACCGATGCGAAGTGGTGAAGTGACCAGGTGTGTGCAAATGACCACAAATGGCCGGGCTGATTCGGTAACAATTCACTCCCATTACGTGCAGCACAGGTTAGAGAGTTAAATGTGCTCATACTTGACCTCAAGCCAGCATATTGAGGCAGCGCAGCAAGGTAGTGTTGATTACAGCAGATCGATGTTCGAGCGCTGTCATTAAAAGCTACGTCAAGCGAGCTGCGCACGAGCTCGCGCTGCAGCGCGATTCGCACGTACGTGCGAGCTCATATGCATGGCATCAGTTATTACCATTTACTAAAAGGGACAGATGGCCGCTACTACAACGCAGGCATAACTACTTGTTTAGCGGCATGCAGTCAACAAAGACTGCAGGAGGCCCGCCGTTTCGCGGCATGTCGAAAGACCGCTGCCGTCGCGGCGCGTACGAACGTGCGCTCGAGCAGTTCGTACATCGCGGCGCGTACCGTCGTGTTCTCGAGCAGTTCCGTACACATGATGTCTGCTTACCGCTGCTGTGAATTCATTTATAGCAAGCATTTCCTCGCGTATGTGCGCCTGAATCTAGCAGCGTGCAAACCTTACCTGAAGTTCCACTTCGTAGGCGACTCGCTTCACTTGCGATTGACACCGCGCTAAAACTTCGCCGCTTAATTCTTGAACGGCGTACATGTATTCGGCACTGCATAATTTCTTGCCTTTACGCAGCGTGCCACCCCTGAAAAAATCTTCGGCGCCCGATATTAGCTGCAGGCCGTGACACAACACAACCTAAAGTGGCGGGTACACAAACGTGCTTTCCGAAGCAGACGACCGAGCTTGGTACGACCCATTTTAGGACAGAGGGCGCTTTTTATCACCTTTTTCGCAGCGCCCCCTGGGCAATGCAAGAGCCCCATAGCATAGAGTTATAGAGCATACAGTCGTATAAGTGTTCTGTGATAGAGTTTCCTACAAAAATTTTTGTAGGAAACCCTTGGTATGGTGGCTAGAAGGGAGAGGTGACGCCAGCGGCGGATGGAAGCCGCTCCTCCATTTCGAGCCGGGCGTAGGTGGCGCTGTTGGCCGTAATGCGATGCATGGTACGCGCCGCTGGCCTTGAGCATACGCAAGGACGCAGGCCTGCCGTGCACGCAACGCGTCGGCCTTTCAGTGATGTTGTTGCAAGCAATGGTTTAGCTCATTAAACGCTAGTCGAACGTGACTACGGCTGACAGAATGCAATTTTAAGCCGTGGTGGTGCAGCGGTTAGGGCGCCCGATTGTGCCCAAGGATGAGGGATGGCATCCCGGCCGCTGTCTGTCTGAAAAACATTTATTTAGATAGGTTTTGCATCAACACTAGGTGGGCTCCCCCTTACGGGAGCCCATTGGCGTCGGCCGCCTCCCGGGCCCGCTCGACCAAGGCCCGTTGGGCCGTCAGGTCAGAGCAGCCGAGCAGGGCTGCCTCCCAGTCCTCCCGGGAAGGGTTGGGTAGGGGGGTTAGATTTGGGGTTTTTTGACATGCCCATACCATGTGGAAAATGTCTGAGGACTTTTCCCAACAGTGCGGGCACTCCCCCGTGCAAGCAGGGTCAAAGTATTTTAAGGCTGCCGGGCAGAGCAGAGTTTTGGTATAAAGGCGAAGGAGAATGCGCTCCTCCGCCTTTGTGAGGCCCTTACAGGGCTTGGGATAGATGGCATGGCCAGATTGGTAGAGCTGAACGATCTCTTTGAAAGTATAGGCGGGATTGGGTTCGGGGTCCGGATCGGTGGGGGACGAAGGTGATGCCCGGAAAGTGAGCGCGCGGGCGACGGCATCGGCCGTCTCGTTTCCTTCGAGGCCCGTGTGAGCGGGAGTCCAGATAATCGTACGGTGCGAGGGGGCACCGAGTTAGTCGTTGTTTTGCAAAATTTTGTAGGCAAGGTACGGTATGTGCCCCTGCTCAATATTGCGGCAAGCGCCCCTCGATTTGGTGATGATGACCCTTGAGTGTTGATCTGCGGCGGCTATCGCGATGGCAACCACCTCCGCGTGTGTAATGTTGTGTGCACGGAAAGTGAGTCCATTTACTGCTGTGTTTTGGTGGACGACTGCGGCCGTGTACCAACCCCCATGGTACGGGCCGGAGGCGTCCACGTAGAAGACTCCGTGTTTGTGTCCGTAGTGGCGAGCCAAGGCTTCCGCCCGCGCGAGGCGTCTGCCGCTATGGTCCTCTCGTGTCATGTTGACCGGAAGAGGGCGCACGTGCAGGGCATACCTCCATTGTGATGGGATATGTACGTGCTCTTCCGTATGTATTGAATGATGGATGTGTAGTCGGGCAAGGAGGCGGCGACCCGACGGCGTTTTAGAGAGTCTCGTGTATTAATTGGTTCATCAAGTGTGCCTCTCGCAGCTCTTTAAAGGTGTTCACCATCCCCAGGCCCAGGAGGCGCAGGTTGGAGGTGCTGACCGGGAGGTCGAGGGCACGCTTGTAGATTTTACGGAGAATGACTTCGAGTGCATTCTCGTCAACTTTGCGTAGGTGGAGGTATGGAGCCGAGTAAAGGACTCGACTGGTTACAAATGCATGCGCCAGCCGCAAGGCGTCTTTGCATCGTAACCCCCCGCGCTTGTCGAAACCCACCTTACGCAATTTGGCCAATGTTGTGTCAGCTTTTCGATTTTTGTGAATAAAGAGCCCCAGTACTCGGATCTCGTCGTGTTCGGGTATGGGTCCACTGTTAAGGGAGAGGTCGATTTTGGTAGTGCACTTTGGTGAGGGGCGTATGTGCACAAATTCAGATTTGGACGGGGAGCACTGAAGGCCGCATCGACGGGCATAGTTGTCTACGATGTCCGCCGCTTGCCGCAGGTTGGCCTCCATTTCTCCTACCGAGCCGTGTTTAGCCCAGATGGTGATGTCGTCGGCATACAGCGCGTGCTGGATGCCGTCGACCCTCGCCACCTGAGCGGGAAGTCTCATCATCGCCAAATTGAATAGGAGGGGCAAGAGGACCGCTCCCTGCGGAGTCCCTCGCGTGCCTAATTGGCATGGGCCATGTTCGCTGTCCTGAATCCGAATGTATGATTGTCGGTCAGTGAGAAATTGCCTAATGTGGTTAAAGGTGTTTCGGCCGCAATCTGTTTGGGAAAGATGTGTTAGAATAATTTCGTGGGTCACGTTGTCGAAGGCCCCCTTCAAATCCAAAGCGAGTACTACTTTGTCACTTAGGGGATATTCGATCGGGTCGAGAATTTCTCGGTCAAGTTGAAGCAAGACATCCTGTGCGGACCGGTGTGGGCGGAATCCGAACATGGTGTCTGCGAAAACATTTTTGTTCTCCAGAAACTCAGACAGCCTGTCGCGCACCATCGTCTCCATTAATTTTCCCACACAAGAAGTAAGGGAGATGGGGCGGAGGCTGTCTGTGTTGATGGCTTTAACAGCTTTGGGAATGAAGGTGACCAGAGCGGTCTTCCAATCAATTGGGAGGGGTGTTTCCCCGATCCAAATGGAGTTCATGTAAGCGAGGAGTGTGGAGTAGGCAGAGTCGGAAAGGTTGGCAAGTAATTTGACTGTAATTTTATCCCGTCCCGGTGCCGTTCCTCGCTTCATTTTTGCTAGGCCCGCCTTCAGGTCGTGCAGCTAGAACGGTTGGTTCATCTCCGCGTTCTCGGAACCTGCATACGAGTACGTGGGCCCTCGGGGGTCCTGCTGAGTACAGAGGTATTGATCTCGGAGTTTGCATGCCAATTTTGAAGTGTCTCCATCGAAGCAGTGAATGGCCCGTTGGAGATGTTTTTGTGTTTCTGCTCGAGTTTGGGTGGGGTCGATTAGGGCGCGGAAGAGGCGCCACGTACTCCGGCTGGACATTTGTCGCGCGGCCGTGTTGCACCGGTCCACCCAGTTAGAGTCAGCGAGTTGGGCCGCGTACTCTGCCGCTCGTTCGGTGAGCTCAGCGATGCGAATTTTGAGTTTCCGATTGTGTTTTTGCCGGCGCCATCGGCGGACAAGGCTGTGCCGGGCCTGGAGAAGAAGAAGAAGAAGTCGCCAGTGGGAGCGAAAGCTTCTCGGCTCCATCGATTAATGAGTGTTTCCGCAGTTTTTTTTTTTGCGTCCTACACCCGAAAGCGGCATATCATCTGCAAGATCAAGTCATCGCGAACCCAGGGATACCAACTTTTTGGGTGAGCGTGAACTTTGCGAGTTTTTACGGCACGAAAATCACACGAGTCCCGTGTGAGCGAGGCCAGGCCTAACGACGGTTCGGCCTGGCGCATCCTTCGTTGGACTCGGGGTTTGAACGAAATACCACCGAGATGGAGATAGACGAGGCAGGAACTGGGGAGACCCCGGATAACGGACCCAACGATTCAAAACGCGTTTCCGTGGGAGAAGACGCTGAAGGCGTTGCGGACGGTTGGATCGAAGTTACACACAGAAGAAGGCACCGCACGAACGCTACCCAGATGGCGGGAAAGGACGACACCCGCTCGCGAAGCCCGATGCCCCGAGGCGGCCGAAGCATAGTGAACAAAGTTCTACGAGCAAGTAGGATGCCCAGACTACCCAGGGATGATATCAAGATAATTGTTCGACCGAAAGACGGGCTGAATATAAGGAACACGTGCGGGACGAGTCTCGACGAGGCGATACGCAAAGAAGCGGTAGTGGGCGACGACGAGATGATCACGATCTGTCCCAATGCCATGCAAAACATCCTGGTGATAAGCACACCGGACGAGACAACTGCGACGAAAATCGCTAAGATCAAGGTTTTGACGATTAACGGGAAGAGGCACGAGACCAACGCGTACGTTTCGGCGCCCGAGCAAATGGCAAAAGGGATTATCCGCAACATTCCCCTGAAGTATATGCAAGACCAGCTCATGCATGCTCTGGTGAACTCGAGAAACCCCTCTTTAACATACGCCAAGCGGCTCGGCAGTACTACCACCGTGATATTGCTGTATGAGGGAAACAGAGTCCCCACATGGGCTTACTTCAATAGCATCATAATACGAGTATCATTGTATCGGAAACAGATTGACTTTTGCAACGAGTGCGGCAGGCTCGGCCACCGACCCGACGTATGCCCTAGACCGGAGAACAAGCTATGCCCGGCCTGCGGGTCGAAGAACCCGAGCATCGAACACGAGTACACGCCCAAGTGCCGAAGAATATGCCGAAGAATATGCACCCGCTGCATGACGTGCAAAGACGTTAGAACTTGAGACTGACTCCAACCAAATAACTGAATTTTATTAGCCCGACGTTTCGGAGCCCATTCGGCTCCTTCTTCAGGGGGTTGTTCTTCGGGGGGTGGCGGTGTGAACCTTTTAAAGCATCTTTTTTGAAGAAAGGAGGGGGGGAACACGGGAGGTGGGGAGACACTTCAAAGACGGAAAGGTGGGGGGGAACAAAAGGAAAGGGGTGTGTGTTGTTGAGCGCTTCCATGGTGCTGGGATGACCGGTGCTGGGGGGAGTGCTCGCGAGGGTGCCCTTGATGGGAGGCGGGGGGGGGGAGGTTGCGGGGTCGCGCCGACGTTCTGTGTTGGTGAAACAAGCGGGAGTCTATCTGGCTGTGCGTCCTTTTCTTCTTTTCGTCAGGTCACCAAGGCCATGGACATACACCGAGGGTAGGTTGCCCTTCACGCGGTTTATGTTATTCCCCGTATTCTGAATGTGCCATGACTCCAGTAGTAGTCTCTTTCGCCAGTTCGTTTCTGTTTGAAGGATTTCAGTTTCTTTGAAAGCAATTTTGTGGTCGGCGTCTTCAGAGTGTTCAGCGACGGCGCTGCGAATACGGTTGAATGTCCTGACGTCGTTCTCGTGCTGTCTGATCCTTTCTTTTAGATTTTTGGTTTCCCCGATGTACGACGCCGGACAATCGGCACAACTGATTTTGTAGACGACGCCTTGAGCTTTTTCTTTAGGTGGACGATCTTTTGGTTCCCATCAAGGGCACCCTCGCGAGCACTCCCCCCCAGCACCGGTCATCCCAGCACCATGGAAGCGCTCAACAACACACCCCCCTTTCCTTTTGTTCCCCCCCCACCTTTCCGTCTTTGAAGTGTCTCCCCACCTCCCGTGTTCCCCCCCTCCTTTCTTCAAAAAAGATGCTTTAAAAGGTGCACACCGCCACCCCCCGAAGAACAACCCCCTGAAGAAGGAGCCGAATGGGCTCCGAAACGTCGGGCTAATAAAATTCAGTTATTTGGTTGGAGTCAGTCTCAAGTTCTAATCAATTTCCCAACCAGACAGGCAATTCTGTCGAAATGTTTAGCTTCACGTGCAAAGACGTATACGCAGGGCGGTAGCAATCCTCGAGAAGCATGGAAGACAAGAAGGCGTCCTCTTCGTCGATGCAGCCAGGTACCCGCGGCCAGTCGGTGACTCTGTTGGCGACAGGGAACGTCGACCACCACCGCCGCTACAAGGGAATGTGCGAGACGAACCGCAGTTACCAGCACCACCACCACTACTGCTACTACGACAAAAACGGCAGCAGCAACAACGGCAACATCGACACGGCCGGCCGACGGCGGCGGCGCCCGCCTTCTCCATGGCAGTCGTAGATACAAAGGGAACGATCCGAGTCACGGCATCAGCGAGGCTGCCGTCGGCCGAAGCAGCGGAAGAGATGGCCATAGCCCTCGCGGTACTCCACGGAGGTGCGGAGGATAACCTGATCATCAGCGACTCCAGATCAGCGATTCGGAATTACACCAAAGGTTGGGTGTCCGCAAATGTGGCACGCATGCTCAACGCCCGGGCCGGGGACTTCGGATCCGGTACGATTACAAACAAGTCCCTCAAGTGGTTCCCCGCGCACGTCGGGGAGCTTGGCAGTAACAACAACAGCCACAACAATAATGACACCAACAATGCTAACGGCCGAAGACGCAACGACACTCCACCCAACCACAACGAGCGCGCCCACCTCGTCGCGAGGCAGCTTACCCGCCGCGACGCGGTCACCCAGAGGGCAGCCGCTGCCGTTGTTGTGCGGAACCCCAGCGGAGGAGTGACGGCGACGGCGGCTGCCACCCCGTCTGACGCGGCTGTTGTTGTTACCAATACAACACAAATGGCGGCGGACGGAGCTGGGGATCACAAGGACGCCGACTGCGATGTCAAGGAGTTTCCGGCAACGTACCGGGAGGTGCTTGGTCACTACAGGAAAGAACGAAGAAAATATGCACAACCCCACGGGCGCCTAGACAGGTCCCAGGCGGTCGACCTGAGACGGTTGCAGACGGGCACTTTCACCAACCCCTACCACCTGCACCGCCTGTGGCCCGCGCTGCACCCGTCGCCCGGCTGCCCGTGGTGCGAGCACGAACGGGCCGATATGGCCCATGTGCTTTGGGAATGCCGACGCCACGTGGAACAAGGACAAAGAGGAAGGGGGAATACAACAGCAGAACCCTCTGAAGCGGGGCGCCTCGCTGAGAGATGGCAAGCCGCCCTCCTCAGCGAGGCACCCGAAGACCAGGAGTGGGCCGTCCAGCGGGCCAGGGCCGTTGCCGAGGATCTCGAAAGATTTTCCTCGGGCGATGGACCCCTGGCAGCCTAGCCCCGGGCACCAACATCAACAACCGTTGGACAAATAAAGTTTATTCATATCCTATCCTATCCCAGAGGTGAAGGAGGTGGTTGTCCACCTCCGAGGTCGCCTCTGAGAGTTGAATTTTAGTTTCCGTGGAGCGAAGGGTGGAAACCAATTGCTGGGAACAGACGCGGTACCCTTGCTCCTGAATGGGGGTCGAGTTGGTGTATGTTTGTCGGAATTTGGTCCAATCGGGCAATTTTGCCTGTGCGAAAGGTCTTGCCAATGGATGGGTGCGAATAGTTGTATTGAGTATGCAGTGGTCGCTACCGAGGGTTTCTTCGGTGTTGACCCAGTCTACATATTGAATGTTTTTGGTGAGGGATAGGTCCGGACACGTGTCCCGGGTCACGGAGTTACCCACGCGAGTTGGGTGGGCAGGGTCTGTGTGGAAAGTAAGGCCCAGCGTGGACATAAGTTCCGCCAGCTTACGTCCACGTTTCTCTTCACGCGCGTATCCCCAAAGTGTGCTGGGGGCGTTGAAATCGCCCACGATCACTAGGGGATCCCTGCCCGCAGCCTTTAAGGCGCGGCTAAAAAGGTCTGCGAAAGTGATGTTGGCTAACTTAGGGGAACAATAAATGTTGAGAACGTGTAGTGGTGGGTCCTGTTTTCGTAGCGGAAGGAGGGTCACCATCACGTACGAGAATTCTGTTTTGAGGTCAAGGTCAACGAAGTTGGCCGTGTAATTTTTATGCACGCAGATACAGGAGAGGGGGTCCTGCTGAAACGTGGTGTAATTTGTAAGTGTGGCGCCGCTCCCTGGCTCCTGGAGGGCTACCACAGCAGGAAGGTGCTCGAATGTTGTGAGGAAAAATCGTAGGTTGGCCCGCTTAGCGTGGGCCTTGAAACCTCGACAGTTCCACTGGGTAATTAGGATGGGGATGGCCAATTTGGATCGGGGGAATTTCCTGAATTTAGGGGTGCCCGCCATGATCGGTAAGATTGGTAGGGGGTTGCGAAGACGATGTTCCATGGCCAGCACTCACGGGGACGGGAGCATTCTCCATTCCGGAGAGTGAGCAACTGTCTTCATCATCTAAATCGAGTTGTCGTCGAAACATTTTGGGGTACCGGCCGGACACGTCTTAAATTGGACCGGCTCGCCGGGTGGTGCGAGAGGTTTGCGCGATTTGTTGAGTTATGAGAGAGGGAATCATCTCTGTCAATTTGGCAATCGCGGCATTCATGGCTGCGGAGATTTGGGTTTCAAGAGCGCAAATCCGGCTGTCCATACGGGCCTCGAGGGCGTTGATCCGGGCCTCGAGAGCGGCTACCGCGCTAGGTGCCTCCGCCGGCGCTTCTGTCTCACTTTCCATTACTTCTACTGCGGGGGTAGGGAGGGGTTGCGTCAATTTTGCTTCGAGTGCTGTAATTTTCTTTAGCAGCATCTCATTTTGCGCCTGGAGAGCCGCGATCATGTTTTGTTCGGCGCTGAGCGCCGCAGGAGGAGTAGAGGGAGGGGACGAGGAAGCAGCCCTGCCCGCGCCGCTCACCTGTTTTCCTTTTTTGACGGCGTCGGCCCAGGCCCCGGCCACGCCGTGTGGTGGCGCCGTAGATTGCCTCCCGGCTTCTCCGGCAGGGGGCGCTGGCTTGCCGGTTTTGGTACGACGGAGGGTGCAACAGAAGGGTGCAACAGAACTAAGTCGGAAAGAAAGGGAGGGGGAGTCGGAATGCTCATCCATCAGGGAGCCAAATGGAAAAGAGTAAATTCACAATGTCAAGAGCATATTTGGTTATCAGGTACAATGAGTGGGAAAGAAACTTGGCTTGGAGTTACGTATTTGTGGACCGGAATAAATTGCACAGAGAAGAATAAAGAGTTAGTGGAATGCATGAGCGCTGATATTAGGGGTTTCGGGAATGGTGCTGAGATAGTCCTATTAGGTGACATGAATGCCCACATACAGGATTTAGATGGCTATACCGACAATAACGGGAAGTCAATGCTAGACCTTTGCGAGTAACATAACCTCGTGATCGTGAATACAGGGCCTAAGTGTGAAGGACAGATCACGTGGGAAGTGGGAAACCGGAAATCGACCATTGATTACTGTCTGATGACAGAAGGAATTCATGATAAGTTGAGAGAAATGGTCATCGATGAGGAAGGGTTTAGCAGCATAGGGAGTGACCATAAACGCATCATTTTGAAAATGGGATATGTAGTTGGGAAAGAGAGCAACGAAAGCAAAATGGCCAGTCCAAATTTGAACGCTGAACAAATAGCAAATATAGTCGCTAGAGTGGAGGAAGAAATTGGCAAGTCGCCAAGTAAGGGGTGGGAATATGGTGAGCTTCTAAGTGTATCAACGACAGAAATACGGAAAGAGAAACAACATGTTCATTGGAAAGGAAAAAAGAAACCGAAAAGCTAGTGGAACAAGGAGATACGAGAAGCGATCGCCGAACGACAGAAAGCATCTCGAGAGCACAGGCAGGCAAAGAAGGCGCAGTTGCCACAGGATGAAGTAACCAGTAAATGGGAAATATACCGGGAGAAAAAGTCTATGGTTCAAATACTGGTGCAAGCAAAATTAAAAGGTGAAAGTGAAAGTTGGTTGTCAGAAATACGTGAGAAAAAGAAGGCCGCACCTAGAATATTTTGGAACCACATAAAATTATTAGGCAGGAAGTCAACAACAGTACAACAACATATCCTAGACGAAGATGAAAATAGACTGGAAGGAGAAGCAGCAATAAATTACATCCAAAAAGTAACAGCCGAATCTTTCCAAGGCAAGGACGAGGTTGTATTTGAAGAAAAAAAGAGCATGAAAGAGACCCAAGGGGGAAAGGAGCTAGTGCTTACAAATTTAAACTGGAAGAAAGCGGAAGAGAAAATTTTTAAGCGCACAGCCACAGGGCTAGACGAGGTTCCCGTTAGGCTGATAAATGAACTGGGACCAAAAAGTAAGGAAGCTCTCGTGAAAGCAGTTGAAAAAACTTTAAAAGAAAGACGAATACTAGACAGTTGGCGACAAAGTAGAATGAATTTAATTTATAAAGGTAAGGGGGAGAAAGACAGAATTCACTCGTATAGACCGTTGACCATTACATCGGTAATATACAGGCTAGCAATGCAGGCAATCAAATTAAAGCTTCAAGCATGGGCAGAAAATAATGGAATTTTGGGAGAGCTTCAGAATGGCTTTAGAAAAGGTAGGCGTTTGGATGATAACTTGTTTGTTCTTACTCAGTGTATTGAAATATCAAGAGCAGAAAGCAGACCGTTGTATGTGGCCTTTTTGGACATTACAGGAGCATACGACAACGTAGACCGCAGCATTTTGTGGGATATTCTGGAAGGGGAAGGCTTAGGTAACGATTGTATACAGCTTTTGAGAGAGATTTACCTAGAAAATACTGTTTGCGTTGAATGGGAAGGGATGAGGAGCGTGGAGAAAGTTCATATCAACAAGGGACTGAGGCAGGGGTGCCCTTTATCCCCGCTGCTGTTTATGATGTACATGATGAGGATGGAGAGGGCGCTAGAAGGAAGTAATATCGGGTTTAATCTCTCATACAAACAGGCAGGTACAGTAATAGAGCAGCAACTCCCAGGTTTATTTTATGCGGACGACATTGTGTTGCTCGCAAACAAGCAAAGTGATTTGCAACGTCTGGCTAATATCTGTGGACAGGAAGGCAACAATTTAGGTTTGAAATTTAGTGTTAGAAAATCAGGTGTTATTGTATTCAATGAAAACAGTGAACAGACAGTGGAGATACAGGGCCAAGAAATACCTCGGGTAACAGAATATAAATACCTTGGTATATATATATGGATAAACGAAGGCAACGGATATATGGAAACACAGGAAAAAAACCATAACAGTCAAGGGGAAGAGAAATGCAGCCATAATGAAGCACAGAGCGCTATGGGGATAAATAGGTACGAGGTCCTCCGAGGTATGTGGAAAGGGGCAATGGTTCCAGGACTTACTTTTGGAAATGCGGTTGTTTGCTTTAAATCAGGGGTACAATCAGGACTCGACGGGAACCAAAGGTCAGTGGGTCGCCTCGCATTGGGCGCTCACGGGAAGACTACAAATGAAGCTGTGCAAGGGGATATGGGCTGGACTAGTTTTGAAGTGAGGGAAGCTCGCAGTAAAATTGAGTATGAAGAACGGCTGAGGAATATGGAGGAAAGTAAATGGGCTGGGAGAGTGTTCAGGTATCTGTACAGGCAAAACATTGATTCACAGTGGAGGAAAAGAACTAGGAAGCTTACCAGCAAGTATGCGGCCTGTGGGGTGGGCAACACAACAACAAAGAAGGTCAAGCGGAAAGTCAGAGAGGCTGAATTAATCTCATGGGTGGCGGCAATGGAAAAGAAACCTGCCATGAGTAACTACTTAAGGGGAAAAAACGAAATTAGGAAAGAAACCATTTATTATAACTCAAAGGGAAGCTCATTACTTTTCGAAGCGAGATCGGGATGCCTAAGAACACGCACCTATAAAGCGAGATATAAGAAGGAAGAAGAAGCATGTGCTTGCTGCGGTAAAGCTAGGGAAACGACGGAGCATATTTTATTAGAATGTGAAGACGTCTATCCAGCGGTCGATTTAGGCACCACTGGCCTCCTTGAAGCCCTCCTTTCCGCCCTTTTGGGCGGCTATCTTGGAGTTCCGGAACTTTGCAGTGCATTCGCGGGAGTTCGTGACGTGTCCACCACCGCACACTGAACACTTGGGCACGCATTCGTGAGGGGCCCGCACCCCCTCCACGAGTGGAATCTCTTGCCCGCACAGACCGCAAGTGTCCAGTCTCAGGTTTGGGCATGCGTCCATCCTATGGCCGACAGTACCGCACTTGCCGCAGGCCGGGATTGTACGGTAGTAGGGTTGGACGGGTACCACCATGTTGTCATAGTGAACAAAACGCGGTTTGTCCTTTCCGGCGAAGGTAACACGCGCTTTGTTCGATGTGCCAAATTTTCTCACTTCAACAATGATGCCTGCTCTCCAACGCACCTTTTGCTGAAGTGTCTCCGTCGTGTCCGAGTTGCACACCACGATGACACCGTGGCAAACGTTTCCGCCATCTTGCCGTAGGTATCCGTGGAGCGGGATCGCTCCGCGTTCGGTGTTGACGGAAAAATCCCCTATCACTCGGTCCGCCGTCTCGAGGTCCGGGGTATGGATCACAATCAAATTTTGTTCTCTCGAAGGGAGAATCGATGCGGTCTCTGCCCGCTCGGACCCGAGGTAAGCCGTGAGAGCGGTCCCGTAGCGATTCTCGAAGAAGGCTTCGTGCAAGGAAATATGCTCACGTGGCTTTACAACGATCACGTAGTCATCCGGGTTCGGTTTTAGTAGCGGGCGAGGCTTCCGCTTCGTGAAGACCTTGCCCTTGCTTCCTGCAGCGTGCGAGGCAGGAGGCTGCGTCTTGCCCGCTGGGTTGCCGGACGCCGGGGCGGCGGCAGGCGCCATCATCTTGGCTTTCTCTTGCAAGCGGCGAGCGGCCGCGTTGAGGAGAGCTTGGCTTCGAATATTCGAAGAAAACGCAGAATTGGGCTCCTCAGTCGTCGGAACCGTCGTCCAGGACATCGCGTCCGGGTCGTAGCCATGCTGGGTTAGCGTAGAGACGGCCATATTGCATCGGGAAGCAGTCTTCACGCCGCCGGCCATCGGCGTCGCCGTCAGGCTGGACGGCGTCGCCCACGTGGCGGGGTGAAAAACTGCTCTAAAATTGCCGAAAACCGGCCCACCTGGTTGAAATCGGTGTCCACGTGCGCCGGGTGACTTGCTTTATCAGATGGTAACAAATTTGGTGGCATACCGTGAAGTTATCCGTGGCTACGGCCGAGAATTGGCGGAGCCGATGCGCAGCACGTCTGAAGCGAGCGCTCCCCTGTCCTGGACCTCCCGGCCGCGGCGGCCGCTTTTCGATGGAGGCGAAAAACAAGGCGCCCGTTTGCTGTGCGATGTTAGTACACGTCAAAGAACCCTAGGTGGTCGAAATTTACAGCGTACTTCATGCCTCCACTATGGCATCTCTCATAGCCTGAGTCACTTTGGCACGTGAAACCCCACAAACAAAACCATTAAACTCGAATACATCTGCTGCGTAACACATCGGCGTATCTAAAGCGTTATTTGCGAATCCTTTCAGTTTCAGGAATTGAAGGGTCCGAATGAGTCCCGTGTGGTCAAGATAGTGCATGATAGCAGTAGGAGACACACACCAAAAGAATTAGGATGGAAATATATGTTTCGGACCCGTGCGATTGCATTTTTTTAATAACGTACTTGTTTATTGCCTATCAGGGCATAACGGAATATGTAAAAAGGAAATTAAAAGGGGTATTAAATGAGAGAAAAAAAGGTTGGCTGTTCTTTGGCTGGTGTCTTCCACTCCTTGATTAAATTTCAGTAACATGAAGCGTCAGCTTACTCCTAAAAAATGTGAATGGGGTTGAGAACAGGTAATACAAAGCATAGCAAAAATTTATTGCACATCGTAGTAATAGCAAAGCACTGCACATCATAAGTTCAGGGTAATTCAAAATAAAAGATATCACATTTACACATGCTTCTGTGTATATTTGAAAGAAAAACATTAAACATTGAACACCCACTAAGAAATGGGGAGGCAGGGATACCACTTTCCACTAAATAAAAAAATTAAGACGTTCGACCTTGAAGCAATATGCAACTTAGCGCACCCTCCTAAGTTTAGAGCACCCTCCCTGCTGCCTCGACGACACATAGCCGGACGTGCAGCCAAGGGGCGAAGCAGTGACGCTGCCTCGCGGCCACCATACCCTTGGTATGGTCTCCACCATACCCTTGGTGCTTGGGGGATAGGAAACTCTATGGGGGATAGGGCATGGATCGGTGGATAGATGTTATGAGCGTCCCCTTTGGAACGGGGCGGTGGGTTGCGCCACCAAGCTCTTGCTATTATACTGCCTAATATCCTACCTAGGTTAAACAAATAAAAAAAAAACACTATGAACTACCACACCCAAATTTTCTGATCCCCTAGTGCGAACTGTGCTTTTGTACGTCTCCGTATTTTGTCGTTTTCCTACTTTTCTTCCACCAATCCACCAATCGCCTATGTTTGCGTTACCACTGCTCCCTCTGAACCATAGAGTTTCCTACAAAATTTTGTAGGAAACTCTATGCTCTGAACTACAGTGTTCTAGAAGGTGGTAGTGCGCTCACATGGTGGCGGCGCTTGATGCACTTCGTGTCGCCGCCGACAGGTGGCGCGGTTCGCAGCGTCACCTGAAACTCGCTGCCATGTCGGAGTAGAACGGGTACCGCGCATTGCTGCAGTTCCCGAAAAAAAATGCAACATTCACGATGTGCAATGCGCGATACTTGTCCTGCTGGTGCGTCTTATCAGTGTACAGAGAACATAATTACCGCCGCTGTGGCTGATCTACGGAGCGTAGGCGATGTCTTGTACCGGAAGCGCGGATGAACGCGCCTGGCTATTAACGCATATACAGGGCGCGAAGCAACGGACGATCCTCTTTTATTTCCTGCTATTAAAATGTGCAATGTGGTTTCGCTAATGCAGCAGTCATATTGGACATAATTTTAGCATTGCCTTTTTTTTTTCGTAATCGCTGGCCTGCAGCGGGAATGCGCGCTACACAGCAAAATTTTTTCCACGACACTTTACATAAGATAATCGCTTTTTCGACTGTTAAGCTCATGATTTATATGCATGACATCGTTCGCACTGTTAACACGACACATCATATAGAAAGGAAATATAAAATCCAGGTACATTTATGCAATGTTTATTTACAAAGAAACGAGGAAGGAATGTGGACCAGAAAAATCAGGTTCAAGAAGGCTGAACGTTCATAAGTGGAGATGTTTACAAATTGATATAAACATGCACCTGCAGACTCGCCTCAGGAAGTTTTCACGATCTTCTTGTGCATGACTGTTTTCCTTCTCTCGTGTTTTTCCGAGTTAATATGCTATTTGTAAAAAAATGGAGCCGCGTTGTAATATAAAAGCTTATTACATTCTTGATGAGTTCGGCTGAATGCTCACGGCAACCAATTTTGTGCGAGCACTTTGCTTTCACCAGACTAAGCACATCTAAGATGCTATCAGCATGTAGTTGTTTTTTTGCTGAAGCATTCAGTAAACATGTCTTAAAGCATTTTTACAAACGAAAAAAGTGTTCCACGGGGGTAGAGAAGCCCGCCTCTATCCCTGTGCTGTGTCAACGCAGCAAGCCCAGGATTCTCATCTTCAGACGACACGGTTAGCGCATTCATGCAATCCTGGCAGTTGGTTTTCATTACGCACTTTCGTGCGACATATCCAGACACATAGTAAGTTATCCGAAAGTCGCTCCTCTCTATGTGCTGGTCGTGATCGACCGAAGACCACACTACTTCGGCGCCTGGTAAATTCCCCGAAACAATGAGAGCATCTACCTGGTCCCACAAGTTGTTGCTGGGAGAGCAACTTGCGCTGCTCTGCTGTATGTTTAGCAAGGCAGCTACCGCACATGGATCGACATTATCATATCTCACGGCTTTCACTAAACTGCAAAAAGACATGCAGTTCATCGTAATGAGAAATTGGGTGGGCGTCGGATGATCATTACAGCCCGAGGCTTGTCTGACAATCCCAAACAAATTCTCAATAGGGTCCTGACTAAGCCGGGATGTCATAAGATACGAATAACCTAAATTTGTAAGGTACGAAAGAAGCTCAAGAGTGCTTGAGATTGTGACACGCAGCCCAGTCGCTGTTGACTCGCTCAAGAACCCCCCAGTTCCTCCTGCATGCTGCTCCCAAGAATCTTGGTACTGAGCTTCGGTGTCTTCTTTGTAAGGTACTGCGGCAAATTCGGAAGAATCGTGAGGACGGCATCCTTCGACAGCAGCGGCTTGTCACGAGGAATGCGCAGCTCTTTGCCGTCTGTTATGAGCACGAAGTCCCTGATTACAAAACGCGGTTCAAAATGGAGCTCGCAAACTGCACAAGACTCATCTAGCTTCTTATCTGCACGGTGGAGATTCCTCTCCCACTCCTTTCGCCGTTCTTCATCATATGGGACGCTGAACAAAGACGCCTTTGGTGCATCCTTCGCACGACTGTATCCAGTCCGGCACCCGGGCGCGAAACAGTAATTTCGACGGCGGCCAGGCATTCTCACGCACACATACTGCACATTGAGCCAAGCATTAAGCAGAGGACAGGCACAGAGAGATATTGCCACGCATACAACGCCGGCGGTATTTGCAGTGGAGCGCCGACAACGCCGAACCAACCGAGCTGTACCGAGCGCACCACCGCAACCGCAACACGAGGCAAGAGAAGTTTTTCAGGTGAAACATGCGTCAGCGCCCCTGGCGGGCATGCGGCATGTCGACGCTGAGTGCGCCGCGGCGGTGGTGGTGGAAAGCATTTATTAAGAAAGAGAGGTGTGGACTCACGCAGGAGCCCTACATACTAGGTGGAGTCCTATAGTCCGGGACCCCATTGGTCGAAGCCGCCAGCCTGGCCCTCTTGACCAAGGCCTTTTGGGCCTGAAGGTCTGAGCAACCAAGCAGGGCTGCCTCCCAGTCCTCTCGGGTAGGGTTGGGGTGGGGGGTGAGAGCCGAATTTTGCTGGCAGGCCCACACCATGTGATAAGTGTCAGCCACCTCGCTACAGTGTTGGCACCTGCCAGTGATCGCAGGATCAAAATGTTTCATTACTGCCGGGCACAGCATTGTGTTGGTGTATAAGCGAAGGAGAACGCGTTCGTTCGCTTTCTCCAGTCCCTTAGCTGGGGCTGGGTACCGGCGATGGCTATCCTTATAATAGGTAGAAATGTCTTTGAAAGTTAAGAGAATTTCGCCTTCTTGTTCCAGGACCTCAGGGGCCAAAGGGGACGCCCGGTAAGTGAGTGCTCGGGCTGCCGCATCAGCAGCTTCATTCCCTTGAAGGTCCCGATGGCCAGGAGTCCAAACTATACAGCGGGTGGTAGGATCGACATCCTTGCTGCAGTTTCTCAGTATTCGCTCGGCCAATAGGGTGACCCAACCAGCCTCGTAATTACGGCACGCGCCACGCGAATCCGGGACGATATATTTAGAATTAGAGTCCGAGGCAGCTAGGGCGAGCGCTACCTCCTCTGCTTGTGGTGTACCTGGTGCACGAAAAGTGAGCCCATCCACCTGTGTTCCCTGATGTATGACTGCTGCTGTATACCATCCCCCGTGGCTTGGCCCAGCGACATCTACATAGTAAACTCCATGTTTGTTGCCATAGTGACGCTCCAAAGCTTCCGCCCTAGCTTGGCGGCATCCAATATGGTCTTCTCTATCCATCTTGGTTGGAAGGGGTCGAACTCGGATGGCGCGTCTCCATAATTCTGGCACTCTGACTCTTTCTTGTATGTGAAAATCGTGTTTGATGTGTAGCCGAGCCATAAGTAGTTGGCCCGATCGTGTTTGGGGCCGCGGCGGAGCGGCGCAGGGATACGACAGTGAGCCCACTGCCCCCTTCTAGAACACTGTAATAGTGATCTAAAGAAAGGAAGGACGCGTGATTCTGCAGTCCGTGAGGGAGCACGGCGAAGCGTCGTCAGCCCGGGAGAGGGAGTCCGGGCCGCGACGCGCCTCGCACCGGTCACCGCACAGCCCCAATGCGCGCGTGGCGCGCCACCTGTCGGGGCAGCGCCGTACATTGAGAGGAGGGGGTCTTCTGTATTTGCCGCAAGATGGCTCTGCGTGTGCGGAAAGCCCAGAAGAAATGTAGCGGAAACGTACTTCGCTACGCGTTGAAGTGTAACTTCTGTAATTTACATGCTCATAATTACCGATATACGCAGCAGTATAGCTTTCTACGGAACGTTTGCAAGGCAACACCGCCTTCACTAGAGGCGCCTTCACTAGAGCGATCGAACTCATGGCTGAATGGTAGCGTCTCCGCCTCTTTCTCTTTCTTTCTTTCTTTATTATTTCCTCAGACACAGTCTAAGAGGGGGGCGGAGGCTAAAGGCGACAGAGCGCCTGACAAGGGCCCCGGCCCCCTTGCACAATGTACACAGACAAAATACATCAACAAAGTTCAGTTAGACAGACATAGGTTCAGACAGTGGGCAATATTAAAAAGGGAGACTAGTCACTGCTCGAATATGAAGTCAGCAAATAATTGGTACAAAATAATTACATGCTCAACATAATGGCTGCAACGTAAATACAGAACACAGCAATTTAGTAATCAGTCGGCACGTTCAACAACATCATTCATAGCCATGGCACTCATCACAAAACCAAGACACAATAACCAAGCACAATTTCACAGCCGTGTATAAAAATTGCACTAGTTGAGAGAAGCATGGCAAGGGAGAACAAAGCGCACTTTGTGAGGTAATTTACAATAATGAAAACATAATGTCACTGTTCACAAGAAACTTCCTACAGTATTTCTTAAATGCATGTACATTTTTATTAAAGTCGACTTGCATATCTCTTCTGTTTAGAGCATTGGTTATTTGAAACGATAATGCTTGCCTTCCGTAGTTGGTTCTAACTTGCGGCATTTTTTCGTTTTGGGTTTCGGGTACTGTATGAATTTGAGCTGGGCACTGCGGAAATATGTAACTTGTATTTATTGATCCATTGCAATAGCTTAAAGTAGTACACCTGGTCAGCCTTCAACATGTTATATTTGGTAAATAATGGCTGTGTTCTCAATAACTGCTTGTTGCCTTTAAAATTTTCCAGTATGCGCAACATTTGCTTTTGTAATACATTAAGTTTGTAGTAGTTAGTAGCCGTTGTTGTTCCCCAAGTCAAGATTCCATAGCTCATTCTAGAGTAAACCAGTGAATAGTATAGTGCCTGCTTTAAACGTTTGGGTATTAGATGTTGTACTTTGTAAATGCACCCAATGGTGCGAGAAAGGCTTGATTTTAGGTGAATAACGTGAGTATTCCATGAGAGATTGTGGTTAAACCAGACACCTAAAAAACTTTTGTTCAGTAACCTGTTCCAGCAAGCGTCCTTCAAATCTAATGTTAACCGGGTAGCAGTCATGTTTATTGATTGGCTTAAAAATGACGTACTTTGTTTTATTTATATTTAGACTCAAGCGATTTCTTTGAAGCCATGCAGATAACTGTAATAAGTAGTCATTAACAGACGTCTCTAAAGATTGCATGGTTTCTCCGGTGAAGAAAACATTGGTATCGTCTGCATACATTATTAATTGCGGGGATCCATGTATTGCTATAATATCATTTATATAAATAAGAAAAAGTAGGGGTCTCAGAATAGAGCCCTGGGGAACGCCCTGTTGTACTTCGAGTCTGCTGGAGGACCAATTGTTAACACGCACATATTGATAACGTTTCTCTAGATAACTCCGGATTAGTTTTATTGCTACTCCTCTAATACCATATTTTTCTAATTTTCTGAACAATATGTTATGTTGAACAGTGTCGAAGGCTTTGCTGAAATCTATAAATAAGCCAAGCTCACACTCCGGAGACTCTGGTTCGATTCCCACGCAGCCCATCTTGCAAGTTTTTGTTATTTATCAATTGCCTTCCGGAATTTTTCGCTCACGGCCAGCGCCGCCGACGCCGACGACACGAGCTCGTTAACGCTGTCGCGTTAAACAGGCACGATCAGAGCGGCGAGGCGCCCGTTCGCCGCCCCGCCGGGTGTACCACGTGGCCGCTACCGCTTCACGCTACCGGCGCTGTCATTGGCTGCGGTCGTCCGACCGATGCGGCAGTGGCACGACAATATTCAGCAAGTTGGTCGCGCACGCTGGCTGCGCGTCAGAGCATACGTCATACCTTTTTGCGAACACGTGACCCCTTTGTTTACATTCCCATTTCTCCCGTCTCGTTGCTTCCTGGAACCAAAACTTCGACTGCTCGCTACAAAAAAAGACTGCAAATAATTACCTGTCGCGCTCCGAAGTAAATGAGGTTTCGTGCCGTGATTACTGGGCCATTACCTACTTATTAAAGCAGAAAAAAGACACATGGATTTTTTTTTGTGTGTCAGTGCTCCTTTAGGCACTGATGAACGTGACCTGCTGCTGAGGGCTCGCGCTGCGGGCGTCGTTGCGTACTACTACGACGGCAACTGTATGTCATGGCTGCATATATTCGCACATTGCAGCTTTTCCATCGTCAAAACCAAATGCCGCACTCACCGCCCCGGGGCGTCTTCGACTTGCAGTTGTTCTTGCGCTTCGGAGAATGCAGGCAAGATTGACGGAACAGCGCTACGGGAAAGCATTGCCTTGAAAGGCACTGGATCCACACGACTTCAGTAAGTCGGCGTTGAACTCGTCATCCTCTGTACGAAAGTGCAGTGAGCACACTATGCGATTTTTCGGCTCTTTAAATTGTCAACGCGCTGCGTCAGAGGTACTGCACTTAACCACTTGGAACAGTGAGGTTCACTCGTTGGCACACAGTGATAAGTAACGTTGAGTTCGCCTCTACAACTGGCCTTTGCCAAGTTCCGCGGACCGTTCGCGCATCCCACGACATTACATGGACGTGGCATTCTCGCTGCTTGTTCCAAATGCAAGTTTCGCGAGCCAGCAGAACCAGCGCAGCACGACGCGGTAACGAAACAACTGAAACTCTAAAGCGCGCACGGCGCAGAGTCGGGCGAAAACGAAACCTTTCGACCACACATACTACTGAAGGGTAACGTCAAAATGTTATGTTTTTTTAGAATTTAACAGAAGTAGACAAGTAGCATTTTTTGTCATTTTATAACCTAATGAAATGATCTTTTTAATACGAGTAGTTGAGTATACTAATGACATTAATTATGATGAGGAGTGCCTTCGTCATCGGGTTAGTACCGGAATGTCGCTGGGGGGTCTCAAATTGTGTCATGCATTTACCTGAATTTCTCGGTTACTAAAGCTCTCTTCGCGATTATATTGACGCCTCAGACGTTCTAGAGCATTGCTTTATCACTTTAACTTGACTTCATATTAACCTTTAGTAGTTCAGCATCCAGAAGCTGAAAAGTGGACTATGAGGGACGCCGTGGTGGAGGCCTCCGTATTTATTTTCGCCATCTGGTGTTTTTGACTGCACACCCCAAGCACGGTACACGAGCATTGTTTGCGTTACATCTCTCGGAATGCAGCCACACACGTGGCCGGGAATCGAACCCATGGCCTCGTGCTTAGCAGCGCGACGATCTTGGCCATCAGGCGTATGTATTGAGTAAGCGGAGCAAATGTGGAATGAAGGCAATGAGCTCCAATATGAGTCTGTTGATACAAATCACTTCCTGTTAACCTTTTTTCTTAATTTTTTTTATTGCTCGTGCGTTTAACTGTCAAAACAGCATATCTCTACTTCCTGCTCTCACGAAACATTGAGCCCCTGGGATTGACAGGCCCTGCTTACACGTGCGGACTCTTGTCTATTGGCCTCGAGCTCCACCACTGGAAAACCTGGCGCCATAGTCGGCGTGACGTGCTATTAGGGATCACGTGGACATAGCGGCCGCGTCGGCTGCTTCGGGCGCGCCGAAGCGAGCTGAAAACGAGAGTTTAAATTCCCTCGTACTCTGCGGTCCTCATTTAGTGGCGAGATGATCCCGCTTCGAGTGTCTCCTTTACAACGCTTGAAAGCACTATACAACAGGTAGTGGCGGCCTTTGAAGGCGCGCAACATGGTAAACTACTGCTCGGTGCCGCAGTGCCGGACGTACGCAACGGAGCCCGGTGTCAACCCTATCACACGTAGCCGCAGGCCAAGAAGCTGCGTGAAGCTTGGCTCGCGAAACATAAAACCGGCAAACAGTCATCGGCTACAACTCGGGTATGCAGCAAGCACAGGCGCGAGGAAGATTTCTGCTACGGCGCCGTGTCTGCGATGTTCGCAAAACGCGCACTGAGACTCTCGTTCAACTCCGCTGCCCGACTAATGCCATGACGGTTTGGTCTATGAACTTGTAGATGCTATAGATACTGGCAAGTTCACTGGAGTGGAAAGGGAGCAGTAAGAAGCACATTAAAAAAAAGCATGGCATACACTCTAAAAACTAGGAAGGGTATCGCAGGAGTGAAGCGGCCGGTTCACTCTTCAAAGCGTCGTTTTACTCTCGCAAAATGTCGAGGAGAGTGAAATGCATTGTTCACTCTCTCACGAAGGAGAGAGTGAAATGTGCTTTTCACTCTCCCCTTCAGAGAGAGAGAGAGTAGTTCTACTCTTGCGGCAATAGAGAACAAAACGTAGCGTAATCTTCTGCTTCAACTGTAGGTGGCTGGCCCCGAACATGGCAATGTATCATTCATGCACGCTCGCTGAGCAAAGAACACATCGTTTTACATCTAAGAGAACAGGCCGCCGCAGTTCAAAGGAATGCGTAGCGAGCGCTCTACTTTTTCACTCGGAGTTGTCCACCGCGCGCGCGCGCGCTCAAGATCGCGGAACAACACAGCACCGGAGAAAGGTGATCGGTACAGCGAGCAGCGTCGCAGGCCTGCAGCCAGGGGAGATCGTGTATCAGCGATCTCGCGTTGCCACGAAAACACGACAGTCGTTCGTCATGCCTTGGATATAACAACAAATCCTCCACGGTAAGTGAATTCTAACTTAGGTGCACATTCTCCGTATATGTCATGTTATCGCCAGGAAGTCGTCGCTGCGCTTAGCCGACGCGATTGACAAAGGACTAGGCATACGCGCTGTGTCTCTCGATGTCAATCGAAAAAGCCAGTCGTGGCGATAACTGCATGTGATTTTATCACTTTGCCGTTGTCCGTAAGAGCTTTAAAGATCGCAAACGCTGCCAGAACTATGGTATGTTCAATAAGACGCCAGGCGAGAGGACGCTTAAAATGGTTCGTTCACCAGCCCGTGATTCCGAGCCTATGCGGAGCGTGATTAGCGTGCGTTTTGTGTGTTTGAATTTATTCAGTTTGGCAGTCTACTGTGTACGGAACGCTGTTGAACTAAGGAATCACATAACAGAAGGCGTCGTTTTGCTGGCAGCGTGCTTTTTTTATAAATAAACCGCGCGCTTGACGGTGTTTCGCGCAGGGGGAATCTGCGACCACTGAAGTTACGTGCAGCACCAGTGCTAGTTAGAAACTTTGCCGCAGGCATTCAGCTGCATGCTGCAAGAGGTCAGTTAGGCGCGTTATCTTGAACTTTCTGAAAACGCATGAGGAATCCATGTTTTATGCTGAAAAAAGCATAAACCCCATATATAAGCGATCTTGCGCGCGGCAGCTACAAGCGACGCGATGGAGATGGCTGTCGCGTTCGCTCGTCGCCTACAAGTCGTACTCCGTGCGAGCGACGATATTGAGCGACGCCTCCCCGGTGTTGCCGGCATGAGGGCTGCAATCACGCGTGACGCGTGCTTTAGTAATTTACGTTGATGTATTTTACTATAAAAAGTAGCATAAAATATTTGCGGAGGTCTTGCCGTAGGTTCTTATCCTTGCACGTATAAAAATTGAATTATTCGCTCGTTCCGCGCGACAATCGGTAGTATTTGAGCGATGTACATACATCCAGTTCCGGCTTCGCGCTATTGGCTAGTCGCTCATAGCACTTTCGGGCGACGAGCGACGATTTCTAGATTTCCAGAACCGAGCCATCTGTTCAAGCGACGGCCCGTTTTGTCGCTCGAAGCCGTCGCCGTCGCGCACTAAATCGCTCTCACAGTGTTTATCCCTAAGACTGAACTGTTTTTGCTCATGTATTGAAATGGTGTGATTATAGGTAGGTCTGGTTTTGTCTCCTGTTGCGGTTTTCGTGCACGGTGCGAAACTGAAAGGATGCTTATGTCTACGAACTCGGTGAATTGTCGAGCAGCTAGTTATGCATCGGCATTGAATAATATAACGGCTGCTGTGTGGAATTACAATTGCAAGGGCGCTTTGCATACGCTTGTTGTTTTGGACATGCCTGTGCATTTGCTAATATGAGTTGGCGTGTCAGAGTTATGTCATATGAATAGCTAAATCAGCCTTCCTCTGGGGGTTACAAGTGTATTGTGTGTATTTTGCTATTGCATGCAAGATCAAAATGTGTTTATCGCTTGAATATTTTTAGTAGAGAAATAATATCAAAATAAAATGTTGCTTTGATTCCGTGTTACCAGTCTGTCGTACACAGAACAACAGGTTGGTGTAATAAACTAATAATTGCGGTTTAACTGCAACTTTTGCACGCCTTCAAGAATCTAAAATGCTAAATTTCAAACTGCAGCAGTAGTCGGGTCTGTCAAAAATGAACTCCATTGCGCACCTCATACATGAAAATAAGTTCATGCCTTTTAGTAAGCTTAGATGCAGGCTGCAGTGAGCTTTTTTGTTAGTATTGAAATGTGGGTAAGCTTGCCATAATAAGCCTTGTTGCCCTTTTTTATAGGCACATCCATATATCCATTGAACTGAAGGACAATATTTTCATCCCTACTGAGCATCATGTTTGCAGCTATAATCCTCAAATTATGGCTTCAGCAGTGGCACAACCAGGGATGGTGCGGGGGGCACACTGGGCACGTGCTTAAGATGTGTCACAAGTGGTGTTTGCGATACACCAGACTCATGACAGGCCTATGATGTCTGAGAATGACCAATATTCTATTCATTAGCAGGAGTATTCTAACATTCGTGCCAAACGAAGATGAACTGTCCGTTATTTCTTGTTTGTTTAAATCTAAAATTGAAGTTAATTTAGCAGTTGACTGTTGCAGTCATTTGGATGTTTTGCATGCATTTCACTAAGAAGACTAAGAGCTAAGACTTTCTTTTATTGCCATGGCCTTGACTGTCTTGATGTTGTTTTGCACCATGCCCTTGTGTTGACTTTTGCATACAATATTTTTCAGGCACCCGCTTTATATAACGCAAGAAAGCAGCTGCAAGGACACGAGGATGTGAAAGAGCCAGTGCAGAGGAGCCAATGCCAAAAAATCAAAACACATTGGCATGCAATTTGGACAAGAAAACTAGTATGTGGGTATATTGGGTGTACCATTTGACCAAATGTAAACAAAATCAAGATACAGTATGTTACACCAAGATGAAAATTCTTACGTGCTCCAGGCAGTCATCTTAACATGGTATATTTATGTAATGTCTCCGATTGGAAAGTCAAATCAAGTATGCTCTCTGGAGACAAACACATAGCAGCAAGTGTCATTGAAAGGTTAGAAATGTGTTTTAAAAAAGCTGATTAGTTCTGAGAAGTGACTGCTTTTTGTCTTGCCTCTCAACAGATACATCCATCTGATATAAAAATAGTGGTACAATGAAATTGCGTATTTGCTTAGTGACATGATACATACTTGCAATGAGCACGGTGCCTGTGTTTACTATAAAAAACAGCCCATGCTTGGTTAGGTTAGGCCCATTACAACATGCAGGCATGGGTGATTGGCACTTTTTATTTCTGTGTCGTGAGGTTTATTTACGTGCGTATAGGTGCAATGGCACGCAGTATGGCTAGTACAAAAAGGGGGGGGGGGCTCAGATATATGTAGCTCACTGTACACGACACAGGGCAAAGGAAATCCGTGTTCAGCAACTACGTTAAATGCCATGTACGTAAATTTTACAACGCTACTCATTCGAAGCGCGCACAGGTGCATATTGAAGAAAAGTTTTCCAGGGTACATAATTTAGTGCGTCATTTACACTAATTTTGCTCTAACCACAAGACATAATGATTTGAATATACTGCACGGAAAAACCTAGAGCGAATCTTCGTGTGTATACATAAAGTCATTCCTATGCATTAGGTTTTTCGCGTAATGCATTACCTGTTGACAGCCTATCTTATCATGTGTACTCTGTTTACATTACAGTTGTTTATTAGTTTACTCATTTGTTTTGCAACTTATGAAATGCCGGTGTATATATATTTTCAACATTTGACATAACCCTGTATGTTTTCTAGGGACAACCCAGGACGTGCATTTCTCAGCACCCAGTCAACTGCCAGAAGTGACTCGAACACAGGTCACCAGTAAGTGGACATCAGTTGCAATTTCACATTATGAAGTTGGCTGCTGACTTGTACTGAGGCTTTTTTTTTAATGAGATGGTGGTGTCGTTCTAATGTACATTTTGACCACAAAGGTGCGATCATGTCTCACAGAGGCATATATGGTTGTTATTCTCTGCGAGGGACGTGTTCTCGTGTTCGTGAAGCATTTGTGTTTGGCAGTATTGTCGCCCAATGAGTCAGATATAAGCACTGTAACTCGCCACTGCCGGCAAGTGGTTGCGAGAAACACAATATATTATGACGCTGTAAAGTTATTTCATTAATTCGAAGGAAAATTTTGCAGCGGGAAAAAAGGTTGCTATTCCAGGTAAACATGTCTTTTTCTCACAAGGTATTTAACCAAACTGTGGATGCGCGAAATTCGTGACTTATGAATAGATTTTAATTCATCCTTTAGTAATGCTTCTAAAAGAGACTAGAAATAGCATGTGACTACCTCTCCAATCAGCAGATCATACACTTACAGTCATAAGTGGTAGTTCCATGCAGTCTCGCACTCTATATAACCTTTCCTTTTAGCACCATTGGAACTGGCGGCTGCGTTTTCAGAAGGAGGAGTGCACTTGGCACTGTTTATGTATGTGTGAAGTCGGTTTTCTTTGTATGTGTTGGCTCACTGACACAAACAGTGCAAAAATCAGTTGTACCATGAGGCTGACGACGCCTTCTGCTGCTAGAAATGTGGCACTTCATATTTTATAGTACTGCATGACATTTAAATCAAAGCTAGCACATAAAATGATCAAAAAAACTAACCGCTGTTATAGCTATTTTCCTCAAAGAAAGCTTGTCCTTTACGGGCTGTGTTAATCTGAGCTCTTCACCGATGTTTCAGTAGTGAATCCCTTAGTGAGTGAGATATTGGGGTCAATTAATTGTGTTAGTCTTTAAATGGTGTCCTAATTATGTGTATTTGTTCCAACAAAGTTGTCTAGATTACTTTATTGTGTAGTGTAAAGCTTATGAAACCATAAGCAACTAGTGAGTTACTAACATGCTTATGCATTTGTCACTATACAGGTGGCACTCGGCTGTACCACTGCAGTGCCGTGGAAATTGCCAGCACCAGCGGCTTTGCAACAGCTGTTTCACAGCATGTCGGTATGTGCTAATTTATAGTTATGTTGGGATGGGTTAGTATTATGGACTACTGCTACTCAGTATTGTGACAGATCCGTATGATAAGTGATGTAATGGGCACAGTGAAAACCTGTGAATGTTTTACTATGGTAAATAAAAAGGCTCTCCTTTTAGTCACTGGAGCAGGGGAGAAGAGCATGCAGGCACTCCTGAATGTACATATATTTCAAAACATGAGAGAGACATATATATATATATATATATATATATATATATATATATATATATATATATATATATATATATATATATATATATATATATACATACAATTAAACTAAAGGCAGGGACATTCCATCTTTCATTTTGAATTGACTTGTACAGCGCAAATATAGAACACTGACCACAGAGAAGCCCACATGTTAACAGGTTTGATACACACAATAATTCAACAGATTTGATACTTCAGGTGTGCTATTTTACGCCAGGGGAAGGGAAAGGGGACAAAACCAGAAAAAAGTGGAGTGGAAAAGAAAGGAATCGTGCCAAAAAGCATGAGAAACATCGTGCAGCCAGGATCGCCAGCAGGACATCTGAAAAGCACTCTGATAAAATTACATACAGGGCAACCTTACGTATTGTTTGTTTCAATCAACTCAGATCACATGCAGCCATTACTGCAATCAAGTTGTTTCCTTATGTCATGAGGGAATGATGTGGGCCCAAAAAACTGTTTAGAGCTGAAGGATTATGTTCCATGCTAGCCTCATTACCTGCTTTTTATCATATTGTTATCAGCTGCTTATGTTAGGGACAAAAAGTAAGAGTACGAGGTATTCCCTGATTCGCCATTCCACACAACATGTCTTTGTGACTATATGTACATGCAGATGATCCATAAATGAAAAATATTCAGTACAGTAGAATCTCATTACAAGATACACTTGGTTGTAAGACATATGAAAATGGTTTGGTTGGTTTTTCTATGTTTGCCACGTTAACAACACTGTACACAAGAGACACCTTTGTTACTAACGACTTTTTAAGTATTCACTACTTCGAAGGGACACAACCCAGACACATTCACTTCATGCACCTTGTGTGCTCTGAAGGGCGTAAAGATCATGCAATCCTCACACAAGTCAATTGCGCATGTCTCTTTAGCATTGACTAGAAAAGGAAGGCAACGAGGACAGTGCAGGGCAGAAAGTGTCGACAGTTGAAGCTGACGAGCGTCTAAGAGCACCTCAAAGGCACTGCGAGCAACAAGGCTTGCAAAGTGAAGTGTTTAACTTCCAGAAGTTAGGAAGGAAGCTAACACAATCTACAGTCACTAAAAAGCTGTGAATGTCTTCTTTAAAGGGCCCCTAAGCCACCGAGGTTGAAATTTATTTGCGGTGTTGCAGTTGTACATGTTAAGGCAACGAACACGTAGCCATGAGAGTTTTTCGAAACGGTGCAGTAATAGTGGAGCTACGTGTTTGATTATCAAAAAGTAGTCCCCGCTCATTTTACTCTTTCATCTGGTACACGCCATCTGGATAATATCGTCTTTTTCTCGCCTAGTACACCTCCAAATGTTACGGGACAGGCCATCACCAACGAGCTCTGTTGCTGCCGCGCAGGCCCGTCGTCCTGCGAGGGGTGGCGCTAATGACCTCGCCAATACAATGGAACTGTGTGGTGACTCTTGTTGAAGAGCCTCATAGGCAGACCCTTCTGTTGGCGTTTCTGTTCTTTGCCCCCATTGGCTGCCCACAATGGCATCGCGAGCAACGCGACGAGGAAGGAGTGTGTATTTGCTTGCATGCCTTGCCGGCAGTCGTACACTTTCGTTCGACCAATCGACAGCACCGGAAACTGGTGAATCATCAGAGACAGCCTGGTGATGTCAGGACAAACTGGGGGGTGCAGGATAGGTCCAGAGAGGCGCACGGAGTCGTTTTCTTCATATTGTGGTGCTCCCACAGTGCTGCGCACTGTGGCGTTTGGCATCGTCAATTGTGACGGCATTCTGATTTTGATGCGCGTGTTTACTTGAAATGTTCAAAAAATGTCGAGAAGTGGTTTAGGGGCCCTTTAAGCCACCCTGAGCAATTATTCCTTGAGATATATCTAAACATACTTTACTGATGATACATAATAAAGTGATCTAGTCTGGCTCCTCAGTGTTTTAAAATTTCTGGTATTGAGAGACATGTTTCCCGTGCCTCTTGAGTATCTCTTCTGAGGCTTAACTGTAATGTACACACATAATTGTGTAACTCCTCCAGCAAGTATTATTCATTAAGCCTGGTCACTGATGTGCAAAGCTTGTGGTTAAGTTTTGATGTCCATACTTTTTAGAGCTATGTTTATTAATTCACGCTGTTATTGGTTCTTCGATGCAGGAGACAATGCCTACGAAATTATTGGCCCTGATGACGAGAGCCCTCAAGGGGCAAACGACATCTCTGTTGCAGAAGTGAGCCCGATACCACCTGAAGTTACCATGACAGGTGGCACGGCAGCAATAGATACAGAGACGGCCATGTCTACTGCAGCTGCAACAGTGTACGAGGCAAGCAGCAGTGTGTCAGCATCAGCAGCAGTGTCAGAAGGAGCCGCACCAGGCCTGGTAGAGCAACATGTGTGCTATCACTGTGACTTTTTTTGTAGTGCATACAACTCATTTGCTCAACATACGAAAGCTTTTCACCACGACTGTGAGCCATTGTTCTTGTGCAGCAAGTGCAAAGTGTGCAACAAGCATCACTTTAAGATATGAAAACATATTACAGTTGCCTCCCCAGCCAGCCCACATAGCGACAACAATGTGGAACACATGGTGGGGCACACCTCTTCCCCATTAGAAGATAGTAGAGACTGTCAGTGTTGTTGTTAGATTAACTGGTCTTTGTAGGCAACTAGAAGGACAACACAGGTGTCATAAGATTGTTGTTTATGTTGTTGTTGAAGAGGTAAAAAAGAAGTTTGATGCAGCTGAAGTGCCAACTGATATTGAGCAAATCGAGAACAAGCACCTGAAAAAGCAACACTATCGAAATTTGGGTATCTGTGTGCCGCCAACTCTGGTAAAAATGGCATAGGACAGAAGTGTGATGAAAATCACATAGACACTGCTGTTCCATCGCTGGTCACAGTGAGCAGTGACTTGTAGGGCAAGAGAGTCAACTGAAATGAACATTATGGCATAGTGTCATGCTCCCATGTGACCACTTTCCATGTTATTTTGCTTGATACAGCTCAACCTCCAGAAACGAGACTGCAACTTGTCTGTAAAAAGCTTTCACAAAAAATTATAACACTATTAACACAGCAGTATCTTCTTTTTTTGTGGGTTCGAGGTTCCCGGGTGTCCATTAATGCAAAAATTGCGGAAAAAAAGAACATGTGTCGTACTTGCACCTTTTTAACACGTACGAAGGGGACAGAACTTTTCTAGTCATGCATCTTCATCATACTATCAAGTTTTTAAATGCCTTTTATAATTATTATTACCAGTTATATCTGAGTGCATTGTATGCATTTAGCAGGTGTAAAATCAGGTCAGTTGGATCACATGCCTTATCTGCAAGGGAGCCCTATATTCAAGAAATTTGAATTAATATAGGTACGTTAGAGACGCAGTCTTTCAGCACTTTATTGCGTGTGGTTTAAGCATTGCTCAATACTTTTGTGGATGGCAGTTTCAACCGGCACAGCACTGCGCTTTGTCACGGTCATGTATCTTCAAAGCGGTGTTTACCATTTGTGTTGATCTGTTTGTGTATTCATAGAGCAAGTTCTTAATTTATTTTTTTCCGCATTCTTGTGCTTGCACTAAGCTTGTATAAGGCAGGTACAAAATGGGCGTCACTATAACGAACTGTTCTGTTGAGCTTACACTTGCAAATAATAGTGTTCAGATGGCCGCACTTCTATGCAGGTGCACCAATAGCTTTGTGTATGTTCTCATGTTTGTATAAATCTTATATAAGCTAGTTAGAAAATGTATGTCACTAAACATTGTGATATTCTTTAAAGAACTGCTTTGTTGGTTTTACACTTGTGAATTAGTATTGAGGCTGTGGTATTTCCATGTAGGCCCACTGCTAGCTTTCTGTGTGCTCACGTGTTCGTATTAAGCTTTTACAAGGGAGTTACAGCATGTACGTCACTAAGCGCTGTGATATTTTTAAAGAACTGCTTTGTTGGTTTTACACCTGTGAGTAATAGTACTCGGGTGGCAATAGTCATGTGTAGGTACACAGGGACCATTTGTATACATTATGCTCATGTAAAGCAGTTACAAAGTGTATGTCACTAATCACTGTAATATTTGTTGAAGAATTGCTGTGATGGTTTTACACTTGTGAATAATAGTGGTCAGGATACAGTACTTGCGATGTATAGTTGAATTTATACAGTGCCAATGCCAAGACATGGGCTGTATACGTACCAAAAGAAATGTATGTCATTATATTGTTGTGATTATTACTGCTTGGATTTTATTAAACTCTAATAACATTTTTCTTGTATCTATTGAGGTATGGCAATTTGTCATGCAACCAAACTGAGGACCTGAACTTGTGCATACAAATAAACAGCTAATTTAAGAGTATACTGCTCATATTCTGCGAAACCAGTTTAACAAATCTTGTACTACAATGCTGAAAAAATGACAGAGCTGACAGGCATGTACAGAAAGAGTTCTGCACTGGCTGAAGGACTGCCCCACACTGGAGTTGGTAATGTTGCGTTTATTGGAGTAGAACAGTAAGTGAGCTTCTGTTAAAAATGTGACAGTCAATGCAGAAACATAAGGCAGACGAGCAGATGTGGCACATTTTTTTCAGGGCCCTCCATGCCTACTACTGCATTTCTAGTCTTCCTGTGCTCTTCGTATAAGCCCCTGTTCAGCCAAGGTTTTTACTCCATGACAGTTGTTCTACTGGGTTCGTAGCAATATTGAAGAAAAAAATGCAATGGTTTTCAAGAACTTTCGAGGCCCCGACACAGTAACTTCAAGGACCTCGTGCGATTTTTTTAGTAGTTTGGACAGGCGATAACTTGTTCAACAACATTGTTAATTTTAATGCAAACAAAAGAATACAAAACAAATCGCAATTCACTGATTTCAAAAATTTGAAAGACTGCTAATTTGCCTTTCACCGCCCATCACTAAATGCACACAAGGTAGCATTTCAAGAAAGCGCTCAGTTTTTCTGCAATAGCACAATTAACTACTTGGACCTACAACATTTGCAGTTTTTGAATACTGTTTGGTTTGACAGTGTATGGGATGTCATCTGTTGCCTCAGCTTTTCACCACCAAATAAGCAATAGTCATTTGTAATTTCCTTTTATTGTGTCTGTAGCTCTCAATTTACTCATCACGGCTTTTCTTTGAATGCCTCAACTGTTGAGCTTCCTGCTTCTGCTCCTCCAAGTACATTTGTCACCGGTTCCATGTGCCTAAAACTGGTATCTGCAGCTCCTTTGTAATTTCAACTTTAAGGATGTCGCTTTCCTTCTATTACCTCCACAGACAATTCTCTGTGACATGCGAAGAGTGTCACAGAAGGGAAAAAATAACACTTGGCAATGTCTGCTATGTCTAGCCAAGTGTACAAATTTAAGGACTTTCCAGTACTTCTAAAAATTCCAGGGTTTTCAATGCCTTGAAAATGGCATTTCAGAAATAAAGGGTTTTCCAGGATCGCTACAAACGCTGGTTTCTAGCACCTAAATAATTTTACAAGCTTATTTTGGCATGGAGTTCGGAAATTCATGCTTTTTAGCTAACGCTGCACTATCTCTGTACATTGAAGCCACGAGAGCGCAACCATTTTGGAGTAAAGAAAAATACTGAAAGCTTTTAATACCACTCTTTTTCTATGGAGCTTCGTATTGCCTAGTTAGGTTTACGAATGTGCCTGGTTTTGGTGGGCGTTTCTTCGACATTTTCTGTGAGAAGTAGATGACTAACCCCCGTATTCAGAAATGTATATTAATACAAAGCTCATGCTTGACTATATAAACGACGCCTGGTGCGAACGTCCCCCAGACGCTCAGTGCCTTTCTTTTGGTGCGTTCACGACTTGCGTCATTTAGATCAATACCCGCCGTGGTTGCTCAGTGGCTATGGTGTTGGGCTGCTGAGCACGAGGTCCCGGGATCGAATCCCGGCCACGGCGGCCGCATTTCGATGGGGGCGAAATGCGAAAACACCCGTGTACTTAGATTTAGGTGCACGTTAAAGAACCCCAGGTGGTCAAAATTTCCGGAATCCTCCACTACGGCGTGCCTCATAATCAGAAAGTGGTTTTGGCACGTAAAACCCCAAATATTATTATTATTATTTAGATCAAGTCAAGCATGGGCTTCAAGTTATGATGCATTTCTGAATATTGGGGTAAGCGTGCGCAATTCCGGGCAGCGCATTGTGCCATTGACACTGAGAGGAAACGGGGAAAACAAAGTTAACGCCCTATACTCGTAAACTTTCGCCTACCTGTGGTGTGCGTGTATCGTGGAAGAAAATACAGCGCAAGCACCAGGACGAAAAATAGCATCAACCACACCAGCGCTTCGTGGTGTTGTCCATGTTTTTGCGTCGTCCTTGTGTTGCGCTGTTTCTTCTAAAATGCTCAACCAACTAGCCGGCAAGTCTATCCTGTGCATATATATTGAACACACGTATGAATGTAGATGGTCTTCGAAGCTTTTAGAATGAGCACTGCCACAGGATACGAGCAGTGCACGCGTAACAAGTGGACACATTAGTCATTTAAACATGCGTGCCAATGCATGTGACGCGGCTATCGGCATAAGCAGTCTCCAAATGCTGGAATACGTGCTCTTCAAAACGCTAACGATCCGCTGCTAATGCAGGACAACAGCTCACAGCGGACTGAACCAAACTCTAAACTAATGCACTTGAAAAGAACGCCTACACGGCAGCGTGAGGCACGTCGAAATGCCTGGTACTGGCATCGCAGTTGACCACACACGAATGGAACTGGCGGAAAAAATAAACAGAAATGCTCACCAGTATACGCGCGACTTAAATTCACATACGTGGATGGTTGGCACGATACTTTGTATCCGCACATTTTCGGAGAACATATAATGCATGAACTGGAAAAGCACTCGATCGTGAGCTGAACGGCACATTTGTTATTTTCCTGGGGTGACGACAAGCCGTGAATAGTTCTCACGTCGTCGTCTACGTTGTATTCCTCCGTTAGTCGTAGCAAGGAATGGAAATGATGCAAATGCAAACGTATTCCAGTACACAACAGCACAGCACACTGCAGAGAAACTCCACCCACTGCAGCCGATTCCTCAAATACATTTGTTGTGTATATAAGATCTAAAACAACACTACTGAGCGTGGTGGCTCTGTGGTGTAATGGTTAGGATGTGTGCTTTGAGTTGTAGAGATGCGAGTGTACGCGGGTTCGAATCCACGTGATGTATAGAGCAATATGGTTCTCCAGAGAAGTGTGTGATTCCCTCGACTACTGTGTTCTAATTAGACTATGTGTCTCCTGATTGTGAAATATGCGAAGATATTTGCGGATTGAATGTGCATTCGCTTTTTTTTCTCCGCAGTGGCGTTCGGGAGACGCATAGGCCGATTCCGAGCAGTCACGACTCATGGTAGGCAGCAAATAGCCAGGAAAACTGACTTTAAAATCCTGCATAACATTACTCACGCCTATTCTGAAGGCCGCTTGGAATTGGGCCACTGAGTCTGAGGAGCCGCCTAGGGAACGGTGTATCAGCGACCCTAATTTGATCTGATTTCCTGCCTGCATGCGTGGCCAGGACTTCGCTAAGAGGGTATTGGGAAGAGTACTAGCACTCTGTTTGGGGGAGTAGAAGTACTCGGTCTGGTGGAGTGCCATTACCCCTACGGTGAGAGTATTAACACTCTGCGGAAGAGTACTAGCACTCCCTGTGGGAAGAGTATTATCACTCTGCAGAAGAGTACTAGCAATCCCTTGCGGTGGAGTAACAAAACTCTGTCAACAGGAGTTGACCTACTCTCTATCAAAGAGGGTCGATCTACTCTCGAAAAGAGAGTGAAATATGGGACAAGCCGCTACTCCCTCAAAGGGAGTGCCCGGCACTCTCTTAGTTTTTAGAGTGTATGGTCACGTTTGTGTTATGAATTAATGCACTGGATTACAAAAAAAGAAGCAGCGGGAAATCGCACGCTGAGAACACCGATAAACATACATTGCGACGCAACTCGACAAATAATATTGGAAAGTCCAAGAATTTAGAAGAAAAAAAGAAAAGATTGAATCGTCGCGACGGCACGTCACAGTCCCCGTGGGCGTGGAAGTCCCTACAATGAAATTATTTTTTGAACAGCTCTGATAGCGCCCACGCAACAATGGTTGCTTGTATACTGTCAAATGCCCATATTCTGCGGCCTAAAGCTCATGGCACGGTGCGAAAACGCGCACGCGGCAAAAGCGAAGCAGTGCGCGGATAAGCATGCAGACGCGCAGTCGGTCGCTGCGAATCTGTGCGATCACTGCATTGAGGCTTCATTCTATTACGCTCCATTTAGTTATACAAACACTATAAGAACATGTTTCACATAGTTTGCTCCCAGCGTTTACCTACCTTTCACGCGAAAAGCCGGTTCGGGAGACGCTATCGCGGCGACCACGCGCAGTGGCGTTCACTGTACGTATTCGGTAAAAGATAGCATATGTAAACGATTCTGTGCTTTCAGTTTGCCCAAGATTATTATTTAGACAGTAAAAAAACTTATCTCGTTTCGAAAGTACTTACATAAATGTCCGGGAGAGCTCGCGCGTGGTGTTTTCAGTGACCACTGTCAGCAAAAGTTATGAGGAGCGCGCTGCGTGATCCCTCATACTACGCCAGCGAGGCGCTTCCGACAGATGGCGACTCCGTAACTCCTCGCCGCCAAAATCGTATTACGACCGCTTGAATCAGCTGCACTTCCCCGCTTCATTCCCTTCCTCCGGCTCCTTGTGTGGCTAACACACTCTCGTTTTTTAAACATTTTTGACTTCTGTCCTCATACTCTATGCACGTATACACTTAGCAATTTCGCGGCTACGTGTTTTCATCGAGCGTCCGTGGCAACTGTTGCGTCTACGATAACAGGTCCCATTGTTGAAACGCTGGCTCGAGAGACATCCCTCCTTGTGCTGATCTTTTCAGAGACTAGTGCTGATCTTTTCACGTGAATCGAATAAAGAAGCGGCCACGTGCAACGCGAGCGGGATGTAGCTTAACGAAGCGATAGGCAGAGGAGGCGGGCGTGACCAATCGTGAAAGCTTGACTTGCTCCGGTAGGGGAATAGCAAGCGCTGGCGTCGGCGGAGAAACTTGACGTGGGCTTGCCGATAATGCGCAAGCCGTTCGTGACTTCGAAGTACCGAGCTCGCAGCGTTAAAAAAAGGAACTGCTATAAGCCAGATGACGATTATCGTTCACTCTTAAAACGGTTGCAACCTTTGGGGTGTATATTTGTCCCACAACGATAATCGTCATCTGCCTTGCTTGTGTTTCTTTTCTTGAAAACTCAGTGCTCGTTATACTTTCCTGTTGAGAATGCTATGTCACGCTGACAACGCACATGCCGTTTTCGAGACTTGGAATTACCGGGCTTGCAGCGCTAAAGATAGTAAATGCGGGCAAGCCGGGGGTTCTATTCTGGACATAGAGATGATTCTGGACCGCCGCCATTTTATTCGAAGTGTGACGTAGGCGCGGCGCTGTTAGATATGGCGCCGTTTCCTGAGGCTACTTCGAGTTCCCCAGACCACATCGAATCGCAGCACAGCTAATTGAGGAATGCAGAAGCAGGAAAGCACATTCCAGAGGAGCGCACGAGCCCACAAGTTCACGTGCCAACAAGGTCGTACGCCACCGGGATTAGAAGGGGTCCTCGGACAATAGAGCCCAATCGTCCCCCTTCGCCTTTGAAGAAGACATTTGCTACCGCTGCGGGGCCGTAGCAGCGCGAGCAGGTGGGGCCTCGTACAATGGAGCATGAGCGCCCCCGCCTTCTCCACCTTAGAAGAAGTGGATCGCCAGTCAGCGAGGCAAGACCGCAGAGAGCCGCCGGGTGTGACACCGCGACACGGGCGCCAACGATTGGCCGAAAATGGCGTCATCTGAGCGGACTATCCCATTGGTCAAACATGACGCGACTTCCACTGCTCGAAGGGTTTATAAGAAGCGTTCCAGAGAGACAAGAGCATTCCCTGATTCACCTCTCTCGAACTTCTTGCCGCGGGGCGCAGCGTCCGAGTTGCTGCCGGCCCGTAATGGCTGTACGAATGTTACTTGAGTCTCACCTCTCTGTATATAATGTAAAATAAATCCCTCCCAAGTTTGGTTTTCATCCCGAAGTCCGTCCCTCCAACACCTACAGCGCGTACAAAATACCGCTGATGGCCCCGTTTTGCTTTCGTAACGTGACGCAAACTTCGCGTTTTGCCTAAGAAATTGAAATGAAGGGACTGAGCCTAACGTTCGTGATAAAGCAACACAGTTTTCCTCAGCAAAATTAAGGCAGCGCTAGCTCAAAGCGTACGATTATTCCGCCGAAAACGCTACTCGCTTTGTCCGTCTGCTGCGTATAAGCCTTCGTCTGCTTCATTAGATGCGTGTCTCCGGGAAGCGGAATGATTCACTTTATATTGGGGCCAAAGCGCTTGTTTGCTACCTTAAGACAACATGCGCGACCAACCAGCGTTGATAAGTGCGTGTTCTAGCCCGCGTTATCGTTATCTCATGAAGCGCAAGTGAATCAACCCGACTCGGCTGGTCGATCGATATGCGGCCGAATATCACCGATGGGGCTCTTGCATTGCCCAGGGGGCGCTGCGAAAAAAGGTGCTAAAAAGCGCCCTCTGTCCTAAAATGGGTCGTACCAAGCTCGGTCGTCTGCTTCGGAAAGCAGGTTTACAATATGGACCCGCCGCTTTCGGTTGTGTTGTATCACGGCCTGCAGCGAATATCCGGTGCCGAAGATTTTTTCAGGGGTGGCACGCTGCGTAAAGGCAAGAAATTATGCAGTGCCGAATACCTGTATGCCGTTCAAGAATTAAGCGGCGAAGTTTTAGCGCGGTGTCAATCGCAAGTAAAGCGAGTCGCGTACGAAGTGGAACTTCAGGTTAGGTTTACACGCTGCTAGATTCAGGCGCACAAACGCCAGGAAATGCTTGATATAAATGAATCCACAGCAGCGATAAGCAGACATCATGTGTACGGAACTGCTCGAGCACACGGTCGTACGCGCCGCGAAGGCAGCGGTCTTTCGACATGCCGCGAAACGGCGGGCCTCCTGCAATCATTGTTGACTGCATGCCGCTAAACAAGTAGTTATGCCTGCGTTGTCCTAGCGGCCATGTGTCCCTTTTTGTAACTGGTAATAACTGATGCAATGCATATGAGCTCGCACGTACGTGCGAATCGCGCTGCAGCGCGAGCTCGTGCGCTGCTGGCTTGACGTAGCTTTTAATGAAAGCGCTCGAACATCGATCTGCTGTAATCAATACTACCTTGCTGCGCTGCCTCAACATGCTGACTTGAGGTCAGTGTGAGCACATTTAACTCTCTAACCTGTGCTGCTCGTAGTGGGGCAGTGAATTGTCACCGAATCAGCCCGGCCATTTGTGGTCATTTGCACACACCTGGTCACTTAACCACTTCGCATCGGTCGAATTGTTAATTGTCGCTGTGGCCGGGTCTCGAAACGTGAATTACCAGCCATGCCTGCTGCTATGTCGGTGTGCTGTGGGGACTGTAGGTGCAAAAGACCGAAATTTAGAACGCAGATAATCAAGCAAGCTTCAAGACAGGCGAAGCAGTCAGCATGGCGTGAAGTTTCGCTTACTCAGCGCGACGAACTGCAGCTATGCAGCGCGCCCGACGCTCCACTTCGTGATGCCTTGAAGGAAAACGGTAGAATCTGATGTTGGGATTCAGGCCTTCTTGTTCATGGCAGCCCACGACGCAGAAGTAATGACGGTGACTCCTTCTCGAGGCTGGGCTAGGTCTCTCCCGATCGGCGTCACCGATTCCGTCTGCTCCAGCATTACGTCCCACGGCACACGGAGAGCCTGTTTTCGTTAAACTATAGGCTGCGGCGACCCTACAGCGTGGTCGGCATGGTCTGTGAGAAGTGACGAGCCTTTTCGCACTCACAACAGGGCAGAAAAAAGTGCGAATCGACGCAAAACTTGGCCTAGAAACGTGCTTCGCCATAGCCAGGGCTCAATACGACCCAAGCTGGTACGACCCAGATGTCGTTTCCCGCGCCGCCACCAGGCGCCGCTACTATACCTCAAACTCCAGCGCAAGACGCCCGTAGCGTTGTGCGCACCACAGCTTGCGTGACGCAAGCATAGAGTTTCTCACTATAACACCTAGAGGGAAATCTGGCGCCACCATCTATGGGAGTTTCTTAAGGGGGCACCGTGCCGTCATGGGAATGACGGTATATGTGTCTGCGAGGCTCGTGTTGGCTGGTGTTGTAAGAGGCTTCGTCTAAAACGTGGATATGGCTATGCAAATAACGCGTTCTCAAAGTAAAATCTTCATAAAACGTTTCCTTTCACGCATATTACATCTTTACTCACCCACGATGCATGACCAAGCGAAGAAAAGCAAGAACAGACGACCAACTGTTTCAAAGCGAGCGCGAACCTTGTCGTCTGTCCTCCAACTTTAGCGGCCCGCTGATACTTCTTACGTAACACGTAGTCGTACACACAATAACAACTTCTCATAGTTAAACAAAACATGTTTTCGCGTAATAATAAAGCTAAAACAGCTTTTCACGTGCTGTTCTAGTAGAAAATGAATCATTGTGACAGACGGAGCGGTGCTTGCCAAGCGCGTCTTCAAGGCGTCCTGTCTCTACGAGAACGATGCCAATCCGAATCCACAATATACCAGCATTCCCATGCATACCACAGAGCAGCAGCGCCAGATTTCCCTCTAGGTAATGTAGTGAGAAACTCTATAAACGCAAGCGCTGCCATCTCCAGGAGCGGGCAACGCGCGGCAGTCCTCCCTGAAACGCTGCACTCTTTAAAAGTTTGCACCATTTGGGGCTTATCGTGTCCCACAGCGATAATCCTAATCTGCCTCACTTGCGCTTCCTTTCTTGAAAACTCGGTGCTCGCTACTTTCCTGTCGGAAATGCTGTGTCACGATGATAACGCGTAGGCATGCAGTTCGTGACTTGGAAGTACCGGACTCGCAGCGTTAAAGTAAGGAAATTCGGGCAAGACAGATAACGATTATGGTTGCGAGACAAGCCCCAAATGGTGCAAAATTTTTAAAGTTTCATACAACACTTAGAAAAATTTACACCCTTTAGGGCTTATCTTGTCCCACACCAATAATCGTCATCTGTCTTGCCCGCGTTTCCTTTCTTTAAAGCTGCGAGCCCGGTACTTCCCAGTCACGAACGACATGCGCGTTATCAGTGTGACGCAGCATTCTCGACAGGAAAGTAGTGAGCGCCGAGTTTTCAAGGAAACGCATTAAGGCAGATGACGATTATCCTTGCGTGGCAGAAGGGGCACTCCAAAGGGTGTAAACTTTTCTTACACTCTTAAAACGGTTGCACCCTTTGGGGTGTATATTTGTCCCACAACGATAATCGTCATCTGCCTTGCTTGCGTTTCCTTTCCTGAAAACTCGGCGCTCGCTACTTTCCTGTCGAGAATGCTGCGTCACACTGATAACGCGCATGCCATTCGTGACTGGGAAGTACCGGGCTCGCAGCGTTAAAGAAAGGAAACGCGGGCCAGGCAGATGACGATTATTGTTGTGGGACAAGATACGCCCCAAAGGGTGTAAATTTTTCTAAGAGTGTAGAGTGTGTCTTGGCCGCGTTTCCTTTCTTTAACGGTGCGAGCTCGGTACTTCCCAGTCACAAACGGCTTGCGCGTTATCAGTGTGACACAGCATTCGAGACAGAAAAGTATCGAGCGCGGAGTTTTGAAGAAAGGAAACGCAAGCAAGGCAGATGACGATTATCTTTGTGAGACAAACATACACCCAAAATGGTGCAACCGTATTAAGAGTGTTGTATGAAACTCTATATTTCAAACCAACCGCTGTGCGCTCTTGTCGCGGGCGCCACGCTCCCAACTGGAGAGTTGACGTCAGTCACACAAGTGCGCTATGTAAACGTCAACACTAACATCTCGAGTGCGAAATGTTGGTGTCAGTGCTCCTTCGGAAACTGTGTACACGATGGCAAAAGCTATCCACCGCTATATCCACCATACAACAGTATACAGGGTCCTGAATATTTTGCTGCGCGTGTTCGAAAAAAGATCTTGCGCTCGCCGCTGCAATGTTCTGTTCAAATTTTGCAGAACGATTGGATTTTGGAGTCGACGTCGTTTAGTATAAAACTTGGCACAGTTAATTGCCTGGATTTTAAGAAAAAATTGCAAACTTGCCTACGCTGATGTGGATGCGAGATGCTGCCGCGACGGCGCCATCATAAACTTGTGTCGCCGCCTGCCGTTTCGAGGAGGGCTCTCACGTGTTGACCGCACCTGCAACAGGCATGGCAACAGGCGAGTGACCTCACTGAAACACCGCTTTCTGCAGCTGACGGCAGGGGGCGAAACAAGTTTGCGATTGAACCGTCGCGGCAGCAACTCGCATCCCCATAAGTGCAGGCAAATTTACACTTTTTTCTTAAAATACAGGCAATTGACTGTGCCAAGTTTAATACTAAACGAAGTCGACGCCAAAATGCGATTGTACTGCAAAATTTTAGCAAGAACAGTGCAGCGGTGAGCGCAAGACTTTTTTTCGAACACGCGCCATGCACGCGCAGCGAAATCATAGAATAAAGAACGGCGAAATATTCAGGACCCTGTATAATCACATTTGAAGGTTTTCCCTGTCAAAGACGCTGCCAAGCATTCCTCCATGCAGCCAAGGGAGGAAGCCAGTGGTTTGTTGAGGCGGCGCCACGTTCCAGTTGCTGGCAGGGCACGATGCTAACGGTGTTCTGCTGCCGCTTCTCCATATGCTTCTCTGCTTCCGCAGATAACCAGTGATAAAATCAATAAATGTTAAACTTTCTGAGCAGTGCCAAACTCTACAAGAAAGTTGACGTCACTCATACCGCGTCACACAAACTGCAATAAGTGTTGGAAAGTGGCGCTCTCTACGTTACGCCCCCTCCCCTTGTTTTGCCGCCACAGGGCAGGCGGGCAGGCACCGGGAAAATACATGGGGCAATGCACTAAGCAGCTCGCAACTCTTAATAACAATACAAGATGGCGTCGTCATCAAGTAGGGAATTGCTATTTCAAACTTTCTGTACTGTTTTTATACGAATTTTGCCATTGTTATTGTGTTTTAAAGGTGTTAACTACTAGACTTAAAGTTAAAAAAATACAAACAGTTTTCTTGTTGCTTTTTCGAGAGTGCAGTGTTGAATGTAAAGTTGCGTATCAGCCGCTCCTGATCCGCACGCTAAATTGTTTTGACATTTTCTTGTACATACATGCGTCCATAATACTATTTACGAGCGATTAATTTGAAGCTTGCGCTGCTGTCGCTCCTGAAAACTCCTTCTTAATATCAGTGCTGTGTCGGTCAAGTTGAGAGCGTACTCACAGTGGTCATGAAGACTGAAATGCCGGGTGATGAACGACGCTCTGCATTGCTCGATCTTCTTTCAGAGTATCGCCTTAAACAAACTGCTACAGATATATGGTCTACGCGCGAACGACTGTGCCTGGCCTCGTCGGTGTTGAGGAGCGGAGACCAGAATTGGTAAGTGACTTGCTAGCATTTGCGCGTCGTTTAGCACGTGCAGTAGCGTCACAAACTCGGGCTCTAGCGCCATGCGTCGTATGCGGTGTTGTGCTTGGCGCGCAATAAAGACCACTGTGCGTTAATTTCAGGGTGTCCGTAAGCAGAGCGATACGGCCTTTTGGCGAGTGTAACCGGCCGAACGATTGGTTTTCTCAAAAGGTAAGCCGGGTGACAACGCTATTTAATGGTGGTGAGTCATACATGATTGTTTACTTAGCATTTGTCATTCCTTTTCAGAATTGTGCTCTCCAATATGCCGACCTGTTGGAGAAAGTGGAGTCGCCAAAGTGAGTTGTGAGACGCACCCTCCTCTCCCTTTTTGCACATGGGTTTGAACTCTGTGATAGCAACGTTCCGATCGCAGGCGCAAGCGTGGTGAACGCGGCGAGATCGACACTCCCGGTGCTCTTATAGTCCGAAAACTTACTCTTGAGCGCATTGAAGAGCTCAAGAAGATTATTCAAGAAGAACAGCAGCGGCATAAGTACGTACTTTCCTTCTTGTAGCGAGTTTGGAGCGTGGCGCGTAGTTGGAACATGCGTTTTAGAAGAAGCTTGTAGAGGAGCACCAGTAGCTTCTTTGCTGCTGTAAGCTCTTGTAATATTTTTCTGATGTTTTGATGTATTGCGTAAGTGTGTGAGTGATCAGCTAACGTCCCGTAAGGGTATTTCTTGACCCAAAACATTATGTTTTGACCAAAGCTATTGCGTCTTCTGTGTGCGTTGTTCCGCGTTGTTTAAATCATGCTTGTCTTCTTGTGCACTGGTACTAGATTTTGTTCTAAGTGTGTCTTGTCACGCATCGCTATCATTTGTACTTTGAGTTTATGGATGAATTTATTTCTTACATGTGCCCGTGTGTGCTGCCCTCATACTCTTGATTTCGGATATAGTCTATTCGCTGGCAGCTTCATCAGGCTGTCATGTTGGGTCTTTGCAGCACTAGCTTGGGTAGAGTGACTTTTTGCGTATTTGCTGATGTAGAGAGATTCCTTGAGGGTCAGGCATAGTGAGAAGTCTTGGGTGACCACCCCCCGTGGTTGCTCAGTGGCTATGGTGTTGGGCTGCTGAGCATGAGGCTGCGGGATCGAATCTCGGCCACGGCGGCCGCATTTCGATGGGGGCGAAATGCGAAAGTACTCGTGTGCTTAGATTTAGGTGCACGTTAAAGAACCCCAGGTGATCGAAATTTCTGGAGTCATCCACTACGGCGTGCCTTATAATCAGAAAGTGGTTTGGCATGCAAAATGCCCATAATTTCAAACTTGGATGACATTGTACATACAAAAATTCAGGGGAAGGCTTTGTCTTCTGTACCATTTGATAAAAACTGACGTTCTCTTTTCCTTACACTTTCCCAAGTACTTATTTGTTCATGATAGTGTTTAGTAGTTAGGAGTGAGTTTAGCATTTAGCTACAACTGGGTGTACTCATGCTGCATGTAAATGATTTTGAATTGGCCGTTTGCTGTTTTTGGTAGAAAAAGAAACTACATGCCTCCATTGTACAGGACCTTACAGGCATGTTTATGTGTCAGCCTTTTCCATTTGACAGTTTTTTCATACCATAGCTCAACAAGCAGTTGTGCAGATAGCTTTCTTTCTTTTTTCCGTCTCTCAATTTCTTGTTGATTTTCTGGCACTGTACAGCTTTGTTGTGTTTAGCGATTCTGATGACATGCTTTAATGCTAGATTCTAGGTACTGTTAACTTTGCATCCTGTGTTCAATAAACAGAATTTTATTGAGCACAGGAACCATGAATGAATGAAATTTGCTTGTGCCAATGTGTCCATCTACAGAATAGTGCAGACCGTACTTCTGTTAGTGATTTTTGCATTGTTTATCACAAAGGAGGCTTTGCAGCCAAGCTGTGAGGATATATATGTATTTTTTTCATGCCATGTTGAAGGAACTTTAGTGGTTAAATAAATTTTCATAATCTTGTGCTTATGCATTCAGTCTACCAGTTACTTAAAAAAAGATTAGTTCTGCAGCTGCACAACAGATGATGTAGCATTTACATTTACATGTAGTCCACATTTACATGCAGCAGCATTTGTGCAGAATGCAATGTTAGCTTACTTTTTATGTTAGGGAAACACGTACATACGGTAGTGTAAAGGTGAGCAGTCAGTCAGACTAGCCTGGTAAGTTATTGTTCGGGTGCTCTCTCAGCGTTTATTTGCCAGGCAAAGGTTTTGCCCTACTGATATAGAAAATGACGACAAAGCTCTAAACTAAATTGCACACCTAAGTTGCAGTGCTTCTGACATACGTTAATCTTTAACATCACAGATTTCATGCATTTTGTGTACTTGCATCTTTTTTATTGTGCAGAAAAAGCCTTTAAAAGCTGTCAATTGAATTTACATTTATTTCACATTTACATAGCCTTAGCCAGATGTTGCCATAATCTACGACATCATGAGATGACATCATGCCATTGTGGCATTGCTACTAACCCTTCAAGTTTGCATCATTGTATTTTGTTTCAAATCACAGTCTCAATTTTGTTGAAGTTGCATATTTGGTATACCATAATTTAGTTTGTCAAAATCTCATACTTTCCTTTGCCTTAACTCTTTCATTACCACGCCTATTCAAATCGATCACTGGTGAACGATGCATTAGGTTGCCAATTTCAACTTATCGGAACCGTTTCTTATCCATATAAGGCCATCCAGTAGTTAGTACAGGCACTGCATTTTCAGAATCAGTTTAAGTTTTCGCACTGCGGCGATTTCGTGATTTTTTACTGACCATTTTGCGAACGAATGTGTGTAGGTTCTAGTGAAAAGAGGCGTGGCTGTCCCCTTCTGCCAGGCTCAAGAAAAAAGCATGCTGCTCACGATTACGCTGTACTAGCATCAAAATTTTGTAATCAGATGACTCCCAGCATGTCGCAAATTGAATTATATCGCCGGCTCTGCCATCCAACAGTGCTGAGCGGTGATAATTAACCGAAAATGATGCCATCTGTTCATTAGTGAGCTTTGGTTTGGAGTCCAAGTCGCTTTTTCCAATGAAGTGTATTTCTGAAGGTCCACCACATGTCCAACATGTGGACCCGGCTTTTGCAACCGGTTTCCAAGAGTTTCGGTTACCTCGTAAAATCCTTGCAAGGGGGGGGCGCTGCCGGTGTCACTGCGCAGTTAACGAAAGTCGCTCCCATGGCGTTGTCCCGTGTGGCTGCGTAGCGAGAAAAGCGTCCTGCTCGAAACTATGCTGCACCCGCACTTCAATTTAGGGATGAGGAGTCTAGTTGTGATTCTGAAGATGACAGTAAAGCAGATACAAGCTCTGATTGTGACGATGTTTTGAGTCGGCATGGCACATCCGTAGCTGTTCACCGGCGAGTTTCCTTTACGGCCTTGAGTGGTTTCCTTCCTTGTGTGTGCTTATCTGCTGATCATTTTTCACGACTTGAAAGCTCTACTGATTATCTTCAGGGTGCGTACTTCGCTTGGTTATGAGTTGCTGCCATCAGCAGCAAGGAAACTTTTGTTCACGCCAAGAAGGCCGCCCGTAGCACATCTCAGCCCAGCACTACGGATCAGCCAAAGACAGTTTACAACAGCGTGGGATTTCTTTCTACTGTTAATCTCTGCAGAGGTGATAAAGACAATGTGAAAAAATGCAAACAGATATGCTTGGATGCATAATATTGTAGTTACCCAGCTACACTGAAAGCGATCAGCCCTGGAAAATGTGCATGACTCTAGACGAGCTGGTGAAGTACGTTCCTTGGATATCTCATTGGACCATCCTCAGAAGATGCCGAAAAGACGGAACAGCAAAGTGTGTTATGAGAACCACAAAGTTGAACAAAAACCAGATGTTTTGTGGGAAAAGTGCGAAGTGCGCCTATGCTTCACAAAATCCAGGTACTGCTTCACCACAAGGCATGAGCGATGAACTGGGCTTAGTTTCTTTTTTGTATTCGAAGAATGGCGGTGTACTGAGCATTTATTTTTTCAGAGACTGTTCCTGGGTTATATATCTTTGAAATGTATATTCTGAATTTTCTTTGATATTAATATTTTTGTAGATATCATGTTTTGTTATTTTTGTTTTCTACAACTGGCAGCAAAAATGGTGCTTTCTAGAATTTTTGTATTACCTAACATTTTTTTTGTTTGGCAACATATGTTGCCAAACAGATTTCATTATGCACAATATGCTATGCTGCAATGTGTGCTGGAACATTATTTGTAGTGGTAAATATTTTTTTTCCGAGATCTTTAAAAAACCACCATTTTCTCGCAGTAACGATAGAGTTAAAGGGCCCCTCACCAGGCCACATAGCAAATTTTGGTTACTCTGAAACGTGTTATGTACTCTCTAAGGAGTGTTCTACTGCAAGAATGTTTCAAATTAGTGAATAGCTGAGATAGAAATATCTGAAATTGTGCAAACCCATGATTTCAGGAGGCGAGTGTCACCACCAACATAGACACTCTCTCCACTTTCCCCGTCTAGCCTCCGCAAGTGAAATTCCTTCCCTGCAATCTCCCATACCAGAGCTGGAGAGTCACGTGACGCATACATCAGGGGCTCCGTGTCCTTTTTTTTTTTTTGTCTCGCTTTTTTGCTGTGCAGCGCACTTCTGCTTGCAGTCATGCACATGAGCTGTTGCATTTGCCTTGTTTCGTGCTGCACACGATTTTGCATGTTGTGCGTGACAACACCTGACCAGCGGTATAAGTCAGTGCTACACGAACACTAAGGCAGACACAAGCGGATCACAGAACATGATCATGTGCTGGAATACGGTAGAAAAGGACATATTTTCACTCTCAGCACCCACGACTGCACGATGTGGGAACAAGCAGACAAAATGCGAGTACATCTCTCGCTACAGCGCGAAGTAAAACAAAACATGCAGACATTCGGTTTGTGTGTTTTATTATTTCTCTGCGCTTTAATTTGTCTATTGAAGTAACAGACTACACAAATAACAGATGTTGCCTTGAATAATTCTTGAAGTGTCTCGTGTCCCTGTGAGCGACATTGCAGCATGCATATGTATGTAGGCGCACTTGCTGATATACTCATCCCTCCATCTTGGAGCGTGGCGCCCGCGAGAAGGGCAAACGGCATTTAGTTTGAAATTTCAGCTCTTTCTGTAGCGTGTAGTAACGCACTTGTTAGCAGACACGATCGTGAGCACGCATTGTATGGACTATGCATATCAGCTCAAAATTTCCGCACCTGGCGAGGGGCCCTTTAAAGGTACCCTAATGCAAGACACCAAACTTTGTTGTCAATTTGGATATAATAGGTTGATCATTAGAAGGGAAAATGAAGGTCAAAGGTTGTGTTTGAATTTCACACCGAATTCCCAACGCCGGGATGCCATTGTGACGTCATGGATTTCAAAGTGTTATTGCCTCTTCAGGCTGTGTTGGCTCAGCAAAAGTTTCTGTTACTTGCCAACTTGCCATGTTCAATCTTTGGCTGTTTTGGAACACAATGTAGTCGATTTTTGTACCTAAAGAATTATCTAGGTCCACCTAGAAGACGCTGTCAAAATCTATGACGTCACAGCGAGCTGGACATCATACTCGGGTCCGCAGTGTGACATCGCTCGTGGTGACACGTGACTTCGAGAATTATTCAAGGCAACATCTGTTATTTGTGTGATCTGCTGCTTGAATTGATGAATTCAAGTTTAGAAAAATAGTAAAACACACAAAAGGAATGTCTTCGTGCATCTTGTTTTACTTGGCACCAAAGCAAGAGAGATGTACTTCCGCTTCGTCTGCTTGTTTGCACGGTCGTGCAGTTACGTGCACAGGTACCAAAACTATGCCATTTTCTACTGTGTTCCAGCGCGTGATAATGCTTTGCGATCCACTTGTACTGCTTCAGTATTTGTGTAGCACTGAATTATACCACTAGTCATGTGTCCTTGTGCACAGTGCGAAAAATCGTGCGCTGCGCGAAACTAGACAATCACAACAGCTCGTGCGCAGCGCCGAAAAAAAAAAAAAATGCGAGGAGGAAAAATAGCTCAGTTCCCTTCCACTCTGTGAAGAAGGATGACCAGCGAAGTTTTGTATGTGGGTCCCTTAATGGCTAACTGCACCTCCACTGCGGGTCGACCCAGCATTGCACTTTTCGGGATCAGCCCACATATGGGGAGTACTTAATGCCTGCTTCACCTCCGCCGCGGGTCGGGCCGGTATTGCACTACCTTCGGAATCGGCCCATGTATGGGTAGTGCTTAACGCCTGCTTCACCTCCGCCGCGGGTCGGGCCGGTACGGCACTATCTTCAGGATCGGCCCACGTATGGGAAGTGCTGAATGCCTGCTTCACCTCCGCCGCGGGCTGGCCCGGCATCGCACTATCTTCGGGATTGGCCCACATATGGGGAGTTTTTTTTCTTGCCACGCCAACGACATGAATATTGACGGTAGAGGTATACAGGAAGGCAGGGCGCATGACGTATGTGTTGCGCAATCCTCGACATCCGGTACGGAAGAACATAGGGAAGGAATGTCGCTTGCGGAAGCTAGATGGGGTGAGTGTAGTGAGTGTCTCACTATGCAGTGGAGCTTGTTTCCTGAAATCGTGGGTTCGCGGCACTGAAGTATTTCTATCTCTGCTATTACAGAGCCGATTTGAAAAATTTTTGTGGCAGAACGCTTCCTAGAGGACACGTAACGAATTTCAGCGTATAACCAAAATTTGCTGTGAGGCCTGGTGAGGGGCCCTTTAAGATAAAACAGGCCTTGAATGAAATATTTTGTTCCTTTCATTTGTGTGCTGCAATTCTAATATATTCTGAGGAATAATATAGCAAAGACTATAAGACCTGGTTTGAGCAACCTTGGCAGTTGAATGGTATAGCATCTACCTTGAGTAAATAGCATAGATAAACATATAGCATACATATACATAAAGATGTACAGAACATCATGGGGATGCTGACAGCAAGAATTTGCCTGGAGCGTCCGTATAATTGCTATTGCAATAAAATCTGATAAGGGTGAACCAGTTTCTATGTAGCATGACATGTCCACTGAACAACAAGTGAGAGAGAAAAAAAAAGAACAGTCGGGACTCAGGATCAGAAGGGAAGCTGTGGCTATGGCTAGTGGGTAGCCATGTCAAGACTGTGACTGACCAAGGAGTTTGAGATAGTTCATATATACTGAAATACAAGAAAGCAAAGACGAAAAGTAGCATCTATGTAGCATCTGTTCTATATTGAATTGACATGTGAAAAAAAAAAAAATGGCAGGAGCATAGTACCAGTCGAGGAAAAAAAAAGCGATAAATGGGTTGAATGCTTTTACTAGATATTGGAATAGCAAACTAACTGCAATAAATACTGTTTATTTTTGGAGAATAGCCAGTTTCTGTTGCTACTGTGTGTTTTAGTTTCAGAAATATCATGTAACAGTTGGAAATCTTTTTATTACTTTTGTATGAAAGAGTGTGCAAATGTAATCTCTCTGTGACACATTTTTGAATATTTGGGAAACCATACATTTAGACAAGAGGCCATTCCATCTCAAAGCATACCAGGTGTTTTGTTGACCCTGTCTGACTCCTTTGAAAGAAAGTTGCAGTATTTCGCCTCAGTATAGAGATTACTACCTCAAGAGAGATTTGTCTGAGGACTTTTGAACTTTGCACACAGAAGTGAAATCATGTTGTGCAGAATAAACTCTACAAAACTTGTTTTGCCTACTACTGCAAAACTTATTCTGTCTAATGTGAAAATGCTAGTCTTTCTTGACTATTACAAAGAATAGGCTTTGTTGCAATTTTCTTTGTTTTTAACGCAAGAAAAAAATGCAATAAATTGTCTTTTATTGCAGAAATAGTAATTGTTTCATGAGGAATAATGTCATGTTGTGAACTTTTTAGGTGTATGTACTAACTTACGAAACCATTTTGAGAACAAAAAAATAATGTTCAGCTAAAATTGGCACAAAGTTGGAGTAAATAGCATTTTTGATCCTAATTGCGACATCAAATACACATTGTAATGGTCCAATTAAAAATACGGCATATAGAGCATTGTAAAACTGGTTTGTTGCAACTTATCCGGGAAGTTTAGGAGTGAATTTTGTTCACGACAAAAACCAAATTTTTTAACCGAGCAATCGAAACTTTGGGTCAACTTTCTCTTTATTTTACGGCACAGGACATTGCATGAAAAGGACTTAGAAAAGCTTAACAGCTCTGCTGTAAAAAATATTCTCTCTCTCTCTATTGTGGTAAAGCAGCCATTTCTTGTTGCTGTGAACTTGTCTGTGAACAAGAAAACCATGTAAGCAAGCCAGCACGAAATAAATGCTGCCACCAGTGCTGTAACTCCAATGAAACTTGATTTGGGTAGTCGGATGAGGCATGGTTATTTGATGTCTGGGCAGATGAGTTAAATCTGGACGTCCGAGCTGGTAGGAGCAACTGTGTCTCTTGCTCTTGAGGGTGCCTCACGTCTCATGATTCCTTCAATTTCATGATAGATCCAGTCTGGGCGCTGTCTAGTATAAAGTGAATCTAATGATGCCAATACTGCAACCCATAGAAGTCAACTTTCGCCTTGGTTGTCTTGACTGCTAGTGGCTTTTTTGATCACTCGTGTTCGTTAGTAAATTTTGGTCTACCTTGTAAACGTATGAAAGATAGCAGTTCATCTGGAGGCCTCAGCGCGCTTGTCAGATTCAAATCTTCACATCAGTATGTTCCGACAGGTGTACTGTTGTGAATGGTTTGTTCTTTGTACTCGTCTTTGTGCCTTTGCCATGGCACACACTGGTGCCGACTTGCCCAGAAGCTCTCTCTTCTAATGCATCATTATTGTACTTTTCTTTATTAGTGCTTTCTTTCTTACTGTTATCATAGAGCGGCTTTCTTCATTGGCTTTTGCTCTCATCATTATCTGGATCATTCTGGTCACACAAGCTTGTAGTGTCTCCATGGTCTTGGGAGACTAATCCATGTAGCTGGGATTTTTAGATCTGACTTACTCATTCCAGTGATCCTGTTAGCAGTGTTCTAAATAAATATTTTTATGCAGCTTAAGTTTGGTCATGTTGAATTTGCTCTGGCTGATCACATGTTGACAGCACAATTTATACATGGGACCTGAAGTCGCTTGGGTGTCTTGTCCAGATTCAGTCTCATCGACTTCTTCGATGTCCTTCTGAATGATCTTGTCGTGTTGCTTCTGAAACCTGTCTTAATTGTTGACCCTCCAAACATGGCAGTCTGGCTCCATTGTTTAAAGAATGTTATTTTCTGTGTGGTCAACTTGTCTTTCCACGGTGGAACATTGCAGTGATCTCTCGTCCTATTGTTCATTTCTGTGTTGGCTATAACTGTGGGAGGCTGCAATGCTGCCTTGTCATTGTCCTTGTCATGAATATTCGGAGGCTTTCAAGTAAAAATATTCAGGCTTACTATAGGTACAACGGATGCTCCCAGCACATTACTTGCAGTTATTCAGATTGCCTTATATAACAAGTGGCCCTTGCACAATTGAACCTAATTTGTTTCCAGAGCTTTCACTCCATTTGTCACAGGTTTCACCTTAACAATTACAACATGTAATAATCTGATCCAACAAAAAGCAGTATGTGGTCATTGTTCAGATTAGTGGTTGTGTGTGCAAATTCATTCGATTCATTGTGTTTATTACGTTTGTGTCTGTGAGTGGAATATGTTAACTGCATATTGTGTCCACCTTGAATGCCTCGTTTGCATTAAACCATTGACTGGGTTGCCACAGTAGGTGGACTAATACTTTCTTCATTTTATGCATTTGTTTACCTCCAAATACACCGACTGTCAAAGTTCTTTCTTTTGGCACTTTGCATCTCAACTTCTTTGAAATGCTGGCGGTAATAAAGCTCCATTGGCTTCTACAGTCGAAGACAATTCTGTGATTGCCGAATGTCGTGGTGCCCACCATCTTGGCATTTATGGTTGCAGGAGTACAAGGGAGCAACCTTGTGTTGCAGCAAGTATGGCTATGGTTGCAAGTACTTCATTCCTTTCCATAGTGAGGTCAGATGAGCACATCGATGTAACATGCCTTTGCAAGAACTTTTTGCAAGTGACTTGACTTCTACACTGTCTTTGGGATGTTGGATGGCGATGACACAGTGTGTAGGTCAACTGTTCTCTGGAGATGATCTTGTACGATCAGTTTGTCATCGCCAAGTCATTATTGGAGAATCTCGGTGGCATCTTTCTAACATTATTTTGTGGCCTGGAGCCTAGAAATAGCCGACGCAGCTGATCCAGTAACAAGTGAGCTCAGGTAATTAACCTTGTCGGCTATTGTCAAGCTTATTGTTAATAGCAGACTTGAACTGGATCCAAAATTTATGCCATGATTGGCAATTCCCATCAAATTTGATTAGTTTCAGCATTGGCAACCTGAACTTACCGTGGGTTGTAGTGCTTTCATTAGTCTGACAGTCAGGACGGTGGCTGCTCTGCATTATGAAGGTACAGTAAACGCTTGTTAACTCGAACTCTGATATCTCGAAATATGGGTTAAGTTGAAACTTCTTTCCTGTCTCGGTGTCAACTCCATAAATTTTCCACCTATCTAGAAATGCTTTTGCGCCATACTCCAGATATATCGAAATCTTCTCTGCGAAAATGCTTGCAAAATATCGTTATCCAAAGCTTTCACGACCTGCTGCTATATTTTTCACAGTAGAATTCAAGCGCTGAGACACAGTAGGGAACTGCATAGATTTCGCATTTGATAAGCATCACCTACTGGGACGTGAATGATGTGCTATCAGCTCAGTTGCAAACTGGCTGAGAAGCCAAGTAGATCGCTTATGCTCTGCTCAGTTGGCTTTGTAAGTGGAGCGAGGAAAGTGATCTTGCCGCTGCTGGTATAAATGTTGTGTACAAGTGCACTAGCGTTCCCGCTAAGTGGTTGTATAGAAATTGCCATGTTCGCATGACACAACCTGTGTGGAATTGGCAACTCAGTGACGGACGTTTGAGGAGTATTGTGTGCTTGCATGTAAACACTGCTTCAAACAGCGTGCATGAATACTGCGTATCTGATATGATCTACATATCTTCCGGTGGCTAATAGGTTTAATCTTCGCGCATGCTTTTGTGCTTTTCATACACTCTAGGATGGTATCCTCGAGTTTCACTTTTGTGAGACTCCATGATGGAAACGTTGAATGGAACAGGGATGTCACAAAGTCGGGGGACATATATAACCGGGGTTCCACGGTACTGCAAGAATTGGGAGAGGATGACAGTGTCTAAGCAGTGCAAATTGCTGACATTGGAACAACCTTCATGATATTTCACCTGACTAGGCTTTGGAGATGTCGGTGCCTATGTGCAATAGCAGTTGCTTGGCTCTGTGTTAGGATTGCTGTTGCCTGTAGACGTAGACACCCGACCTGTTGGTTACCAAGTCAGAGTATCTTCCATAAGTGATCTACCAAAAATTACGCTCCTGTGGAGGTCTTCTGTAAGAGCCCCCCTAGTGTACATTTCCATTTCATCTGCTGCTGAAGTGCTGATTGGCCTTGGTTTCTCGCTACTCCCGACATGCAGCCAAGCCCACCCAATCAGATCTTCAACAGCAGACAAAATGGGCATGTTCACTAGGTGGACTCTTACAGAATACCTCCTCTGGTATATTTTGCGAGAAATGTAGCGGCTACTGGCGCCTATTTCGAAAGGGTCTTTGTGGTCTGTGCACAGCCATGGGCTTACATTTTCGGGAATTTGCTTGTCTCGAAACTTTGCTTATCTCGGAACTTTTCCTCAGTTTTTACAACTTGAAGTTGGCAGAGTTTTACTGTAATTCCATTGTCGTTGCGACTGAGTTTTCGTATCTGGCAGTCCATTGTTTCTTGTCTCTCAATTGGTGTGGGGTCTCGTCAGATATTGCATCATCGAGCTTGTGGACTTCGGAAAGCAGCGTCTCTGTGCGGTCAATAATTTAAAAAAAAAAGGATGCTTCTTACTGCGGCAGAGAGTTCCAGTTCTTCAAGTGCACTGTCCACCTTGTTCTGATGTTGTCCAGTTGTGAGCAGATGCTTTGTCATTGTTGAAAGAGTCTTCCCATGATGCTAGCTGGAGGTCTCGTCGGCAAGGTCTGTGCAGCTGATAATCGTCAAAGGTTGTACTCGGCTCCGCACTTCAGGAGAAGCTTGGTGTCATGGTGCAAGAGTTCCCAGGAGTCGGCACATGTAGTGGATCTTCCATTGCCTGCAAGATCGGCCTATAAGTGGCAGCATTGTCACCACGTTAGTGTGGATGGGCGGCCAGTGGCACACATTGAAATGTACAAAGCGGTGCTTCACTGTGTGAAATTTGGGCTGATTTTTCGGTAATGAACTGCACTGACTGCAGTAAAGTGAGAATGTATTGCTCTCCAGTGTCAAATTTTTACACAAGACTCACTGAACATGTCTGCTATACGTCAGTGGCGCCCAATATTCACACTCTATTCCTGTACATTCAGAATGGTTCTTCGTGCTTGGCTTGCATTCTGCATATTTTATTGGTACTGCTGTTGCGCAACTCAACTTACTGCGATTCTCGCACTGGTTATAAAGATGCCTGTATTCCTGTACAGTGAAATAGCTAGTTCTTGTGACTCTACTTCACCTCTTGTATGCAATCATAACTGCATTTTACTTCTTTTTCAATTCTTTATAAGTTTAGTTGAAAAGTACACCACTGCAGTGACTGGGCACTGGTAGAATTGCCATGTTGCTTCACACATTTTTTTTTTTCCCTTTGTGGTAGCAGGAAAAACGTAGCATTATAGCACAAGGATGTTTTTGAATTATTACGTGCATGAGATTGATGCAAATAATTTTCGATGATTTCAAGAGGCAATCTTATGTTGTTTTCTTTGTTTGTGAAAAGACTAGCCATTAACACCACCATGCTAAGGAGTGCATTATTATAGCCACCAGGTAACTAGGTTTTACGACGTCCTGTGTCTAGTGACTGCAATATAATTAGAAGCCAACAAACACTGACACTAAGGGCAACATAGGGGAAATTACTTGTGCTTAATAAATGAAATAAAGAAACGCTAAATTAATGGAAATGAAAATGGATGAAAAAACAACTTGCCGTAGGTGGGGAACAATCCCACAACCTTTGCAAAAAGATCACGTTCTCATGATGCCTGCGGCAGAAAGGATGTTCCACATCCTCCACCAAGGTCTGTGAGTGGTCGCGCTGGCTAACGCTTCCAGGGTTCTACTAGGAAACATAAATACCCAAGAAAATGGATTGAGAAACGGCACCGCGGTAGCTCAATTCATAGAGCATTGCACGCGAAATGCAAAGGTTGTAGGTTGTCCCCCACCTGCGGCAAGTTGTTTTTTCATCCACTTTCATTTCCATTAATTTATCGTTTCTTTATTACATTTATTAAGCACAAGTAATTTCCCCTATGTTGTCCTTGGTGTCAGTGTTTGTTGGTTGCTTATGATATGACTAATAAAAACAGGCCCCTCAGTTAACCCCCTTTCTTCTCGTTATTACTTAACGAGGGTCTCAAATTTGGCAACATTGATGCCTTCAGGTAGCAAGTGTGGGTTTATTGACCAGTTGCCTGTAGTCAAAAAGATAATGTTCTTGTGACGCCTGCGGCAGAAAGGATGTTCCACATCTGCCGGCAAGTTTTGTGGGTGGTGGTGCTGGCTAACACTCCCAGGGTTCTACTAGGAAACATAAATACCCAAGAAAGTGGATGGGGAAACAGCGCCGCGGTAGCTCAATCGGTAGAGCATCGCACGCGAAATGCGAAGGTTGTGGCTTCGGTTCCCACTTGTGGCAAGTTGTTTTTTCATCCACTTGCATTTCCATTAATTTATCGTTTCTTTATTTCATTGAATAAGCACAAGTAATTTCCCCTATGTCTTTGCTGTCGGTGTTTGTTGGCTTCTTATGATATGACTGATATGATATTGGCACGCGCTAGTTACGCTAGAGGTCGAGAAAGAAGTGTGCGTGGTAGCTTCTGGTTGAGGACCCGTAGGCATATGATGGATGCGTACCCAGTACCTCCACCAGTTTGTCACGAGAGGAAAAGCCAGTCAGTCAGTTCTAAGCGAACGGCCGTTTACAGTTCGTTTTTGCAGAAGCTACCACGCACACTTCTTTCTCGACCTCTAGCGTAACTAGCGCGTGCCAATATGATATATGATTAACAAAGCGGTGGCGTAGAGGTAGAGTATCCACCTCGCATGCAAGAGGACCGTGGTTTGAATCCTGGTGCAATTTCCCAACGGATAAAAAAAAAAGAAAAAAAATCTGCGTGTTGATAAAATTGCATAAACAGGCCTGATTCTGATGACCAGAACCGGTAACGCACTCCCTCACCAAAGCAGGATTGGCCACCCTGGTGCAGTACTTGGCCACAACCTCCTATATGAATACAACAATCAAACCCCGGCCCTCAGTTCCCAGCAGCTGCGAAGCAACTGACCATGGCGGTGATCAGACCTGTGACGCAGTAGAGGGTGCTAAGAATACCTGGGTCCGAACAGGCCGCTATTGGAATCTGAACTTGGCAACGTTTAACGCTTGAACGTTATCTAGTGAGGCGAGTCTAGCAGTGCTTTTGGAAGAATTAGAGGGCAGTAAATTGGATATAATAGGGCTCAGTGAAGTTAAGAGGACAAAAGAAGCATATACAGTGCTAAAAAGAGGGCACGTCCTGTGCTACCGCGGCTTACTGGAGAGACGAGAACTAGTGGCTGGATTCCTGATTAATAAGGATATAGCTGGTAACATACAGGAATTCTATAGCATTAACGAGAAAGAGGCAGGTCTTGTGAAACTTAATAAGAGGTACAAATTGAAGGTCGTACAGGTCTACGCCCCTACATCTAGTCAAGACCAGGAAGTCCAAAGCTTCTATGAAGATGTGGAATCAGCTGTGGGTAAAGTCAAAACAAAATACACTATATACTGATGGGTGACTTCAATGCCAGGGTAGGCAAGAAACAGGCTGGAGACAAGTCAGTGGGGGAATATGACATAGGCTCTAGGAATAGCAGGGGAGAGTTATTAGTAGAGTTTGCAGAACAGAATAATATGCGGATAATGAATACCTTCTTCCGCAAGAGGGATAGCCGAAAGTGGGCATGGAGGAGCCCGAATGGCGAGGCTGAAATGAAATAGACTTCATACTCTGCGCTAACCCTGGCATCATACAAGATGTGGATGGGCTCAGCAAGGTGCGCTGCAGGGGCCATAGGATGGTAAGAACTCGAATTAGCCTAGACCTGAGAAGGGAACGGAAGAAACTGGTACACAAGAAGCCGATCAATGAGTTAGTGGTAAGAAGGAAAATAGAGGAATTCCAGATCAAGCTACAGAACAGGTATTCGGCTTTAACTCAGGAAGAGGACCTTAGTGTTGAAGCAATGAACGACAATCTTATGGGCATCATTAAGGAGTGTGCAATAGAAGTCGGTGGCAACTCTGTTAGACAGGATACCAATAAGCTATCGCAGGAGACGAAAGACCTGATCAAGAAATGCCAATGTATGAAAGCCTCTAACCCTATAGCTAGAATAGAACTGGCAGAACTTTCGAAGTTAATCAACAAGCGTAAGACAGCTGACATAAGGAAGTATAATATGGATAGAATTGGAACATGCTCTCAGGAACGGAGGAAGCCTAAAAGCAGTGAAGAAGAAACTAGGAATAGGCAAGAATCAGATCTATGCATTAAGAGACAAAGCCGGCAATAGCATTACTAATATGGATGAGATAATTCAAGTGGCTGAGGAGTTCTATAGAGATTTATACAGTACCAGTGGCACCCGCGACGATAATGGAAGAGAGAATAGCCTGGAGGGATTTGAAATCCCACAAGTAACGCCGGAAGAAGTAAAGAAAGCCTTAGGCGCTATGCAAAGGGGGAAGGCAGCTTGGGAGGATCAGGTAACAGCAGATTTGTTGAAGGATGGTGGGCACATTGTTCTAGAAAAACTGGCCACCCTGTATACGCAATGCATCATGACGTTGAGCGTACCGAAATCTTGGAAGAATGCTAGCATAATCCTAATCCATAAGAAAGGGGATGCCAAAGACTTGAAAAATTATGGACCGATCAGCTTACTGTCCGTTGCCTACAAAGTATTTATTAAGGTAATCGCAAATAAAATCAGGAACACCTTAGACTTCCGTCAACCAAACGACCAGGCAGGATTCCGTAAAGGCTACTCAACAATAGACCGTATTCACACTATCAATCAGGTGATAGAGAAATGTGCGGAATATAACCAACCCTTATATATAGCTTTCATTGATTATGAGAAAGCATTTGATTCAGTTGAAACCTCAGCAGTCATAGACATTACGGAATCAGGATGTAGAAGTGCCGTATGTAAAAATACTGAAAGATATCTATAGCGGCTCCACAGCCACTGTAGTCCTCCATAAAGAAAGCAACAAAATCCCAATAAAGAAAGGCGTCAGGCAGGGAGATACGATCTCCCCAATGCTATTCACAGTGTGTTTACAAGATGTATTCAGAGGCCAGGATTGGGAAGAAAAGGGGATAAAAGTTAACGGAGAATACCTTAGTAACTTGCGATTCGCTGATGATATTGCCTTGCTTAGTAACTCAGGGGACCAATTTCAATGCATGCTCACTGACCTGGAGGTGCAAAGCAGAAAGGGGGGTCTAAAAATTAATCTGCAGAAGACTAAAGTAATGTTTAACAGTCTCGGAAGAGAACAGCAGTTTACGATAGGTAGTGAGGCACTGGAAGTGGTAAGAGAATACATCTACTTAGGGCAGGCAGTGACCGCGGATCCGGATCATGAGACTGAAATAATGAGAAGAATAAAAATGGGCTGGGGTGCATTTGGCAGGCATTCTCAGGTCATGAACAGCAGGTTGCCATTATCTCTCAAGAGAAAAGTGTATAACAGATGTGTCTTACCAGTACTCGTATGGGGCAGAAACCTGGAGGCATACGAAAAGGGTTCTACTTAAATTGAGGATGACGCAACGAGCTTTTGAAAGAAGAATGATGAGTGTAACATTAAGGGGACAAAAAGCAGATTGGGTGAGGGAACAAATGCGAGTTAATGACATCTTTGTTGAAATCAAGAAACAGAAATGGGCATGGGCAGGGCATGTAATGAGGAGGGAAGATAACCAATAGTCATTAAGGGTTACGAACTGGATTCCAAGGGAAGGGAAGCGTAGCAGGGGACGGTAGAAAGTTAGGTGGGCGAATGAGATTAAGAAGTTTGCAGGGACAACATGGCCATAATTAGTGCATGACCGGGGTAGTTGGAAAAGTAAGGGAGAGGCCTTTGCCCTTCAGGGGGCGTAGCCAGGCTGCTGCTGCTGATGATGACGATGACTTTTAAGAACAGGCCTCTCGGTTAACCCCCTTTCTTGTTAGTGGCTGTTGTTACACATCATGCTCGTGTAATACTCTATTTCAACTTCTCTTTTATAGCAGATAATCAAGGTACCAAAGTACAAAAAATTATCTTGCGATGCAAAATTATTTCTGCTAGGCGGATATCCGCATCATAAAAGGGCATCTCAGTAACAGCTAAGGATGGTCGCATAACTGCTGACAGTCATGCAATTATGCGCCTAAAGTCAATATTATTGGGCCACATCATATGAGCATTTGATTTTATTTCCTCCTGCTATGTGATTTCAAGCCACCTTGCTCATGTTTCGTGGTATCACAAAGATTGTGAAAGGATCAACACATTGTTACGAGGAATCATGGCAGTGCTGTCTTCAAATAATGCAGCAACCACTTTATTTAAAGTGTTGCCAAAATTTTTTTGTGAGGTATTGAGATCATAATGCAACAATAAAATTCATATGACTGTGACGAACGGAGGTCATGACGATCACACATAGTGAGCTCAACACATGCAGTCAGCAATTTTATTGTACTGCAAAGGCTACAGCACAAAGTCAAATGAGTCTCAACATCATCAGAAAATGTATGCCACTATTTATGAGAGTGATAGAACCATGGAAGAAAGAGACTTTAAAGGACGTGTGCATCATACATGCACATATAAAGAAGCAGTGGGTAGCCGACGATGTGATGCGCCATCCATACCATCATGGTTAGGCCAATGTCTGCCATGCGGCGACTCCACTTGATCTTGCGGCCAATAGGGTCCCCTTGCTAGCTGGACGGCAGTCGACGAAGAGCCATGCAGGCACGTCTTTTGAAAAATAATTTATGGCACTGGGACAGTTTCCGAAGGAATGTGCAGCAGTACAAGATCTAAGAGCAGAATGACATAGTGATGATAATGGCTCTTTCTGTGGAAGTAGACGCGACAAAGTAGTATACACACCTAAGAAGCCCACAATGTGGTATCATTTTTCATGAAACAGTTCCATATTATTCTATGAAAGTTATGATTTCCTGCATTTTGTCTCTTTCTCTCATAGGCCAAACACTGAAAATGTCAATAAAGCTTATTTGTAGTAGTCATGAAAGATTAGCATTTTTACATTACATAAAGTAATTTTGCAGTAGTGGGCAAAAACGATAAGTAATTTAGTAGAAAATATTCTCCTAGGTGTAGTTTCACTTCTGTGCGCTAGGTTCAAAGTGCCCTCACATCATCAAAAATGTTTTCCCAGAAAAAGATCTTTTCACGTGGTGCTTCACACACTTAGATAAAATGCAATGATTTTTTTCGAAGCAAGCAGAGATGATCGACAATACACCAGGTACGCTGGAGATGGAATGACCATAAGCACATAGGGCCTTTCTATAAGTCCATTTAAAAATGTACTCAAAGGTACTGTGGAAATCTGATCATCTTTATCAGAACCTCAGCTTCCCAACTTTATTGTTGAAACCATCACCTGAGCATGCTGTTAGCCTCAGTAACATAGTTTGACAGTAATGCATTACTTCAAAATAAAGTGTTACCATGTTGTTTTTTACCCGTAAATAGGCTCCACTATTTCTTTTGTATCTTTCGGTACAATAACTGTGCGTTGTTGTGGGCTGTAAGGGTTGTGACCATCATGTGAAATGACCTGTACAACAAAAGCATTTCATGAAATACGATTCACGAACTAGAGGGAGCTGATAAATTTCAGAGGACCTGCCAGAGTGGATCAGTGGCTAAGGTGTTCTGCTGCTGAGTTTAAGGTTGCGGGTTCATTTCTTGCACTACATTTTGTTGAGTGCAGAAATGCTCATGTGCTTAGGTGCATGTTAAATGTACTGGTTAAAATTAATCCAGAGTTTAGCGCTGTAGTGTCCTTTTTAGCCCACTGTGTAGTTTTGGGACCTTGAAGCCCACACTTTAATTATTAGAAAGTTCAGAGTGTTGAAACATAGGGCCAGAAGGGAGGACTTGTGCATTTGTTCTGCGCTGTTCTATGGCAACATTATGGCAGATAACTGTAGGGATGTTTGAAGGACTGATGACTAATACTGCCTATTTGGAGTATTGACATTAGCTTGTGTCAGTCCTTTCTTATTAAGGGCAAGAATATGCAGCATTTATTTTTCAATGACGTGTTACGTTTTTGGTTAATTGGGAAAACATTGCAGAAGGGAAGTTAAAACAACAATTTATTGTTTTCAGGAGGTTTCGTCGGGACATTGAACTTCTCAAAGCTGGACAGATAGATGACAGACTGGATGAGCTGCTGAAGCAGATTCAAGAGTGAGTAGCATTTGTAATTGTATTTATGTAGAGGTGTGTGAATATTCAACACATTCATATAACCAATCGAATATTGTCCTATTCGATTTAGTCCTCGAATCAAATAGTGACTACATACGATTAGGTTGACGAATCGAATAGTCACTATTTGAAAATCCGAATATTTTTCTAATACTTCATGTCAACCTTTGTACACAATCAAACATGAAATTGAAGCAAAAACTTTGATAACGTTCATCCCATCCTTAGTGAACATAATGTTTTAGGGTGCACACGTTGCTCAGGCAGCTAGACATATCGAACTAAACACGATTGCAAGCGAAAAAATGTCATTCACCTTTGAGCATTGTTTGGTACTACTTTAAAATCGCATTAGATAAGTATGACCTTAATTGCAACATACTATATACAATTGTAGCACCACGGGCCGTGACCATTTGCACTAGAGAAAACGTTTTTCCCTGGCACGTAATGCTAGTAATGCTATTGCATTTTTCTCACATTTACCGCTAAATTGCCCGTTGTTTCTTTTATTCACTGTTCACGCAGGTGACACGTATATCTGATTTTGCCGCAAAGTATACACAGATATTAATTGGTCTGCATCATTGGCTTTTAAACTTAATATGATAATGCATGGCTGCGTATGCTCCTAAGAGCTCCGAGTTTGCAAACAATCTGCTTAGTTGTATCTAGTGCACCTTTGTGCATTTAATAAAACATGCTCTATAATGTGCAGTGTAATGGCAACCTTTTTATTGTTGTGAATATGGTTAAACTTCGATGTAATTCTCCATATAGCCGAAGTATTTAAGTTTTGATAACTTCTTGCCCATAGAATACCATGTATTAAAACCTCAATATAACAAAGTGTGTTTGTATGTGATTTCAATATAACAAAATTTCACTGCCACCTGAAAGGAATGCCGAGACAATAAATGGAAACTTCCGCAAACGCAGATGGTCAAATTATTGAATTAAAAGCAGCTGCTTGCAAACGCACCTCTCAAATTGTGCGCCGCGCAAGAGCGACAGCCAAAGTAGAGCCACATCAGGTTCCGTAAAAGTCCAAGTGCGATAGAATACTTTCTGCTTTTAGGTGTGAGTGAAAGTGTGCAAGGGTGAGAGAAGAAAGGTGGTGGCTTCACGAGTGCCACCTTCTGGCGCGAGGGGGCAGGGGGGCAAGTTGGCGTGTGTCTCGGCCATGGCTGTGCATGGCTTTAAGCGGGGCTGCGCACATACGCAGCCGCGCACCTTGCTTTAGAGGTAATCTGCCGCGCATGCAGAGTGGGCAAGCTGAGATGGCGTGGCAACATATAAGCTGTCTTTCCAAGCCTTTAGTACTGTAAATATCGTAATCTCAAGTTACCCGTTGGAGCGAGAGGCAGATGAAGCATTCGCTCTCCGCTCCCGGCGCTTTTCTTGATATTAGAGACCTTTAGCGTGTCCGCTATTCCGGACCGGGGCGGTTTGGGTGGATTACCGAATGGTCGGGGGCGTAAACATGAGCAGCCGGAGTGGTGCAGCCGCCTGGTGTTGTAGAGCTCAATCACACAAACACAGAGCTAAAATTGCAGTAACGTACTTCATTGTGCTTTGCTGCTGGTGCAAATTTTCGGCAGCGGCGTAATTGTGTTCACAATTACGGCACTGTCGAAAACTTACACCCCAGCTAAGAAGAATATAGTAATTGGCTCTGTGTTTAGGCAGTTGAGCTTTGCACCAGCAGCTGGCGCCACCAATCTGGCCGCTCACGTTTACGCCCCCGACCATCCGGTAATCCGCCCAAACTGCCCCGGTTTGCTGAAATAGCGGACACGCTAAAAGCCTCTAGTGTTGACTCAGTGCGGGCGATGCTATCAGCCACGGGGTCAGAGTGCACATGAAACCGTGGCTGGCTTCACTTAATTTGTACCGCCAAGAAGATATCATCGAGGTATGTGGCATGAAACCGTATCATTCATCACCGACTCCCAAATTTATCGAAATGAATTTTCTCATTCAAATTTGCTGTTTTTAGATTGCTCGATAATTGGGAAAATTCTGTGGCCTCTTTCCGTGCAAGAAAAATAGATCGGCCACTCTACTTATTTGCATAAAAGGTCAAATTTCAATAGAGCGAAATTTCGATATAATGAAGCAAATTGCTGATTTTACCAACTTTGTTCTATCGAGGTTTAACTATACTAGATTTTGAAAATCATTTGATAATATTGCTGAAGAGGCTGTAATATATTTGTAAAATATCTGAAAATTTGTTCATATTTGATCTGATTTGATTTGCTTCTGGCACTACTCAATTTGTATTTGATTCGCTTCTCACACTATTCAATTCATATTCAAATTGCTCTCAAACACCCCTATTTACACATCGCTATATTTATGTTGTCACTTGAAAATTTCATATTACCTTTTTATTGCCTTTATTCATGGTGTATGTAACTTGCACCGTTTATCTATAATGTCACAGGGGGAAACCAAAATTAAAGTGACAAAGAGAACTACTATATCAGCTTAGACTGATGGATCATCCTTTAAAAACTTCGTTTGTATATGTGGTAGGAAATTCTCAATTAATCACAAAGAAACGTACTGCAGTGACAATTTAATTTCTTCAGAATGGAGTTAAATGCCTTCCATAATGTGCTCGAAGCACGAAGTGGCTGCAAAGTGGAAATTGTCTGTGGCCAATGGAAGGTACAACGATTGCGCAAGCCGTACCCACTGTGTTCATTCACCTGCTTTATTGTAGTGCAGAGACAGCAGCACAGGGCCCAGTGTTTTGTTTATAAAAAAATCTAGACAAATTGTGACTTTGTCACAGCTACAAAACGTGGCAAGCACAAAATATGAACACTGTTCTTGCGCATGTACGCACTACTAGCTAGCATATAATACGAGAAGCAATCCACACTAAGCATGGTACTGTCATAGTCTGCTAGGTGGCCATGCTGCTCGACCTTGTGGTAAATAGCAGCAATTCACATAACATTTGCGTGGCTGTCTCATTTGGTCAGCAGGAATTGATTTGCTGTCATAAATTTCACAAACGTACATTTGCTAGCAAAGTTATTCACATTATTTTAGGATAATTCTTTGAGGCAATCCCATTTTAAACAATTGTAGTGAGAGTGTGTTGATTGTTACATAAAGCCAGTGTTGTAGAGTGTTTTATAGTGCAGACTGCTAATCCCTACTGTGAATTTATAGTTTTTTTCACTTAGCTGTTAGTAACAAAAATACGAAAATGTATGTTATATGTCCTATGAATTGGGGACATGTTAAAGATCCCTTGGTGGTGAAAATTAACCTGGAATCGCTCATGATGGTGTGCCTCATAAATAAATCGGGATTTTGGCATGTAAAACTGCAGAATTCAATTCAATGTTGTATTATACAATTCCTTTCTGCACCCTCTATTTGACCTAATAGATAGATAGATAGAGATAAATGAAAGAAAGGAAAGGTGGGGAGGTTAACGAGATGAAAACTGATTTGCTACCCTATGTGGGGGGAGTGTAGAAAGATAAGAAGGAAATAGAAAGCATGTGGCAGACAATCACTGGTGTTCACAGCATAAGATAACTGTTAAACTTGCCAGTGCTTGTGCCGCTCGTGCAAGTTTGTAGGTTATTGTAGGCATTAAGTTTGCCTTGGTAAGAAAAAATGTGAGAAGGTGGAGGAGCACGCCATTTTTTGTGTGTTCACTTTCTCTCCAGATTTTGCTTTGTACCATTTTACTGACTGACCTGCCCTCATTGGCCCTTTTATTGGGTACCTGATCATCTGCTGATGTGTCTTTGAATTTGAGCGTGAAGCTCTTGCTCCAGTGGTTTTATTGGTCTTGCGAATGAAAGGATTCAGGCCACTGGTTGCATTGATCACAAACTGTGTCAAATGTGGGCCGTCATTGTGCCTTGCTTGATGCCTGCTGCCTTGTAACTGTCAGCGAGCAACGGGCAAAGGAGATTGCTGAACAGGAGCTGCAAAAGTGGACCAAGGAGCGGGAGCTGCAGCAAGCGGCCCTGAGGGCAGCCACACGGCCATCCTCCAAAACCAAGAAAATGTCAAGCCGTTATTTGCAAGAGGTGCGGCGCAGCAGCTCACAATCTGAGCATAGTGAGCCAGACAGCATGCTTGGATCCCCACTGAGCGTTGAGGTGAGCAGTAGTTTCTATGCTGGTAGAGCTTGACACTGGACTAGTGGAAGTTGTAGCACTGGTTAAGAGTGGGATTTGAGCACACTGCAGTGGTGGGATAAATCACCTGAACAAGGGACCTGATAAACATTATAAACTTTCTCTGTGTTTTGGCCAGATTTTCTACGTACTATGAATTAATGTGCCTTCGTTAGTGGTGAAAACGGAAGAAAGAATACTATATCAAAGAAACTGAATATTACCAGTGTGTGTCTAGCATGTAGGGAGGACAGTGCAGTTTTTGTAATTTTTAGTGATTGGAACAGCTTTGAGTAGACCATTTTGTTGTTCTTGATTTGGTGGTACTATTGTGGGACAGTACAGTTAACCACAAGAATTTACAAACCAGGGGATCTCAGAAAATGTTCCATTTCTGAGCAGCCTGTAACAGTAGTCAGTAAAACCGAACATCACAATGTTGTTCACATATACTAGCAGAGGCTGTAAATGAGAACACTAGGCTGCATTGTGAGGCTGTGCAGATATTTAGCTTTTTCTCAGATCTTCTGTTTTGTAACATTTTATGGTTGACTGTACTATGATGCAACATTCTTGAGAAAGGCGAACATCACCTAGATATTGTGTTTTGTAACACTTTTTGGTTGGCTGTAGTATGATGCAACATTCTTGGTGAAAGTGAACATCACCGTTAGGTGTATATAAATTACTGGCTATCTTGAGGCCTTCCTCAACTGCATTCAGGAAGGTCTCAAGATTTTTTATCAGCTAAATTGAGACATAGGTTCATTTCAGTTTCTGCTTCAACATCCTCTTTGAGGCAAGGCATGAGATGTGATGAGGATGTGATGTGAGACAGAGTGAAATAAAAAAGGTTTAACGATATGAAAGTATGTGATGAGATATTATTATTATATGTATTTTGGCGCTACCACAGTGTTTCCCAAGCTTTATGACCTTGGGCAACCCTAAAAGCATGTACAGGGTGTTTGACTTAACTTAAGCCAAACATTAAAAATATGCAAGTGCCACGTATCTGGACCAAACCAAAGTACTGTTGTTTGCTGTTGTTGTTGTTGGAGATACTCAGATCATTTTTGCATTCTGGCTAATTATATAATTAGTCTTAATTAATGGACTTTCACTTTCAGTTACTGTAATTAGATGAAATGTGTCAGTGAGAAAGTTGTCGGACAACATGAGAAACTCCCAGTAGAGCTTTCTGTTGCTCAATACGTCCTACATAAGAGTGCTTTTCCGAGCATGAAGGAAGCCTGCGAATACATGCAAAGTGCCTTAAGCGACCAGTTGCGCAGCAATTTTGTGTATTTTCATGGGCTTCTTTCACGCTCGGAAAAACACTTACGTACCACGTATTGAGAAACAGAAAGCTGTATCAGTAGTTTTCATTTTGCTCTACAATTTTCTCATTTACACTTTTCATCGGTTATAATAATTGAGAAGTTGATTAATTAAGACTAATTATGTAATAGTCATAATCCAAAAAGTAATTTGAGTATCGCCAAGCGACAACAAACATTACTTTGGTTTGGTCCATCTGCGTAGCAATTGCATAATTTTAAAGCTTGGCTCAAGTAAAGTGAAACACCCTTTATAGAGCGAGTGCCAAGGAACTAGTTCCACTGTGCTGCTTCTCTAATAGGCTCATGCATTTCCTCTGAATGTTGCCGCAAATCAAATTTCTGTATTGTTGTATAATGTATGGAAATGAGAACGAAAAGTGTGCACATATTACTGAATCATTTAAATATATAAATATATAGTGTTTGACTCAGTGCAGTGTTAATCCTAAAAACCCGTGGTGCCCAGTTGCAGTGTACATCACATTCATTCTCGTGTGTTTTAGTTCCGTATTATGTAGAAATTAGTGCAATGCAGAAACAAACCAGCCGGTATGGAAACTACAGCATGCTGTACATACATTGTAAAGTATGTGCAAATGTGCCTTGTATGACCATTTAAATCTTGAAGAACCTTTGTGGCCCACAAGAGTTAAGGAGACAGACGGACACTGCTTAGAGTAACTATGGCTGTCTGCTTGCAGACCCTCGAGTCTACGGAGGGGCCCAACACCCCCATATTCCCCAGATAGAGACATAATTTGGTGTAGCGTGTAATGAATTTTTCACAGATTCGTGACTTGTAGCTCGCACTCTATTGTTGATAGCATTAGTACGCTGCTGCTCGTTATGAAAAACTAAATATTGCTAACCATATTTGTGATAGCAAAATGAAGTACTTTAGTTCTCAAGCAAGAAAAGTAGCTGTGCAGTAGAAGGGGTTTCATTAAAAGGGGTTTTATTTACTGAGGAAGATTGGCAGAAGTGCAGTACTAATTCATACATTTTCTGAATGCTGTTGGATATGTTAAGCATAAAGAAGTCAACATAGCAGCTAGTCCGTCCCACGCTTTGGGCTTGGTTGACTGCTACTGGATTGACTAGGCTTCACTAGTTTCGGTTTATAGGAGGTGCCGGTGACGTATCGAAACAAAAACATAGCTCTTACTGCTTGAGTCAGTGGCCGAATATTAACACGTGGTTGTGCAGGGGAAGTAAAAATGATCAAACAGCCGGCATGAGGTGTCGGAAATTTCGGTTGTCTTTATTTTGGTAATCTGTGGGACCACATTATGGTGCTGCGAAGTTGTCCAGGTCTGTAGATGCTATGCATTTAAAATCTATAAAATTTTTCCCTGCTTCAGTCTTTGTCACAGCTCTTTAAGAATGGCTTTCTCGATAGGAGACAGGTGTTACAAAAAATATACTTCAGACTCTTTCTCATTCTGATAAAACCCTTCAGAGCTTACTTTTGTGGTTCTGTTTACAGAGAGTTGCAAAAGATGTTCCGTCCAACTGAATCTTATTAGCATTACCCAAATTAAAAAACAGCCAATTTAGAGGCTGCTGTTCCCTTTAAGCGGAAATTATGTTTAAGTGATTTCCATTCACGGAGATTCTACTGTAATTTGATGGTCAGCATTTCATGAGCGATTCAGAGGCGTTGCTTTTGCAAAGCAATCAATTCCTTCATAAGAGCTTAAGGGCAATTAAACATACTTATCTTTTCTGCTAATATAATTAGGTGTGTGAGGTACAGTATTATGAATAGGAATTGAGTAGTCTTTTGTTCTTGAATTTGTATTCGGTTGAGCCTTGCGTTGGCCTCGCTGTAACCAAGGTCACGCGCTGCTCTAGCTGCGTGTGCTCCTGCTGCTCTCTAGAGCGCAGTGCGAGTCTTGCTTTCCCCTTTTCCTCCAAAGCCGGATCACGTGTTCTTGCCTATCCTCTCGCCCCCTTCCTCCTCGCAGCGCCATTGCGGTGACTTGCGCCACTACCATTCACTTCACACTCGCCGTCCCTTCTCCCGGTGTTGCGGCACTGCCGCGGTGCTGGCGGCAGGTGCTCCTTGCCACCTTGCACATGGTCCACGGCTCTCTGCTCCTCCGTCTCCGTGTCGCGTGGCTGTACAGCTCTCAGCTGTGTCTCTCGCTTCCCCGTTTGCAAGGCGTGTTCCTCAGTAGCGTTTGTTGCCTCTGGCAGTGCTTGCACCTGGCTCTCCTCCCGCCTCTACTCTTGCCCTGTACCTGGTGCAAGGCCATTGCGATGACTTGAAAGATATAATAGCGTTTCGTCCCCTTACGTCTACTTCCCACCCCAACCTTGTGCGGTCAGATTGAGGCCTGTCAGTGATTGAGTGAGTGTGTGACCTCTACTCAATACCCCTGTTCTCCACTCATTTCCTCATCCCACCTCAGAAAAAACATTAAATAATAATTGCTGATCTCCCCCCCCCCCCTTTCTGCGGCGATGACCCACTATAGATGGCGCAATGCCGTGTCACTGGAGCGCTGGCCTAATAGCGGCAGATTGTTGTGTGTGCTGCCGAATCCGCAGAACCGCCTCCGTTCGGCACTGCATGTTCTGTATGCGGTTGCCCGTTGTTGAAATAAGGCAGCTGCTGCGCTCAAAAATCACATTACAAAAAAGCGGGATCGTCAGCCAATTTTTTTTTCTTCTGAATTCTTGGTCGTTTCAGTATCGTTATTTATCAAGTTGCGTCATACTGTATGTTTATCTGTCTTCTCAGCTAGCAATTTCCTGTTGCTTCTTTTTCTTAATCCAGTAGATTCAATGTTTGGTGCTAACACAAACATAAGCGTATGGTGTGCCTTTTTTTAATGTGCTTTTTACCGTTACCTTTTCGTTCCAGTGAACTTGCCACTATCTAGCATTAACAAGTTCATATACCAAAGTTTCATGATATTGGCCGGGCAGTGCGTGCAGGTAGTATCTCAGTGCGCGCTTTCTGCTTCTCACCGCCAAAATCGCAGCCCCGATGTAATAGCAGAAACCTACCTTCCTCGTGGAAGTCCTTGCTGCACACCCGAGTTGTAGCCGATGGCTGCTTGCCAGTTCTGAATTTCGTGATCCAAGCTTCACGCAGCTTTTTGTGTACGTGTGAAGGCTGACACCGGGCTCCGTTTCGTACGTCCAGCGCTGCGACACCGAGCAATATCCCACCTCATTGGACACCTCCAAAGGCAGCCACTACCTATTATAGTGCTTTCAAGCGTTGTTAAGCATACACCCGAATTTCCAGAGCCACTCATAACTGCATAGTAGTGGCTCGGGGGGATTCTTCTGTGTAAGGAACTCAATTTATTCCTAGGTTAAAGAAACCAGACAATACTTTTATGCAACTCAGCCATTGAATTGCTGTGCGATAAGTTACATTTACCTACTGAGATTCTGTCTTTACAGAACTGCCAAGACTAAACCCATGCGACCCCATAACATTTGCTGCTGAAACAACTGGTTTCAGAATACAGGACATGCCTATGTATTTACCACAGAGGACCTGCTCATTAATCATGCAGTGCAAAAACCTTGGCTTTGAAAACTCGCCAACTTCTGGAGCTTTTATTATTTTGTTCTATGAGTCCTTTTTCACTCCGGACATGCTTTCTCCCCGTTAGTTTGACAAATATTAGTTTGCCCCACTAAATATGTGGGTGCAGTCTTTTCTTATTGCTTAAAGATGTCCTAGCCAGCTAGCATACCATGCATGCTGTGGACTGAGGAAAGGGGCTTTACTCAACATGCTTTAGTTTTGTGGATGAAAAACTGGTGAAAACTCTGTGCCCACTACGCCTCGGTGAAGTCAAGAAAGCTTTGGTACGTCTTCCGACGTGGTGGCTGGGACTGGCCATTCAGATTGTCACTCGCTCCTCACACGATAGCACTGTTGTTGTCATTGGTGCTGCCTTGAATGAAATGACATCGTGTCGTTATCTGGTAACTGCATAAAGCCAGCTCCTGGGAACGATTAAGCGCAATAGCGCAGTGTTCAGTGGACAAGCCTCGGTCTGCAGCATAGGCATAGTAGAGACTTTGTGGGGGAAAACTACTTGCCTGTGGGCCAGCCGTCATTCGGTGGACCACCGCCGGTTAGGGCTGGATCTGGCCTGCAGGATGTAGTTTGGAGACCCCTAATCTAAACATAGCAGGCAGCTTTTGTCTTAAAGGGCACCAGTGTGACTGTAATGCAAGAGACTTCAAATGCACATGTTAGCATTTCATGCTCTCAACATAGTTGAGGCCCACAACATGCAAAGCTGACTTGTCTTCTGCACATGTTCAGTGTGGCCAAACTATGCTTGAGACATTATGGTGACCATGTTCGACACGTCATGAAAGTCGATGTGTTATTGTCAGTTTGTATCACTTCAATGTATGGCATGAAAGTGAAATCATTGTCAGGATTTATTAAACTAGTAATGGCCTCTATGGCCTTCTTTGACTGGCTTTGATGGTTGTCGTGGTCCCATACATTACAGGGCCTTTGACCTTTATGTTTCCTAGGTATTCAATCTTGTGCTTTGTTGGGCCCACTTGTGTTGGAAGTCTTGTTAGATGAGTGCATTCACATTTTGTTGGCTTGGTTAGGTGGAGGATCCTCCAAGTCCACCATCGCAAGGCACACCAGAGAGAGAGAGGCCATGCACGCCCCTGCGGAAAGTGGTGACTCCTCCACCACATGCGACACCCTCTACCCCTCCAACACCACCTGCCATCTCAACGTCACTATTAACCTCATTGCTCAAGTCACCCACCCCATCCAGTCCAGTGTCATTGGTGTCGGGACTCTGCTCCTTGACACCATCTCCTGTGCATCAACACAAAGAGGTAATGTGACATAAAAGTTGGGGCTTGGGTTGAAAGGAAACAAAACTTCTGTACCTGTTTATTGCATTGAGAAAATATTGCAGTTTCAATTTGGCAATCGCCACTTATGCTCTGTAACAACTCTAATGTTGAGGGCACATGCTGTTTGTTCTCAAATGGTTTCTCAACCGCATATTGTATTTGTGGTTTGGACACTGTGTGATACAGTCGAGCCCACTTATAATGATACTGGTTTTAGCAATATATCGGTTATAACCATGAGAAGCTACTGCACCGTCAACTTTTGTATGTTTTCCATGGTGAAATAACCCGCTTACTACAATGCCCCGATGCCGCATCATCGGTTATAACGAAGAAGTTTGGCTGCTGGATGTCCGAGCCAAAAGGTAGTAAAATGCGAAATCCTTGAAAAGAAAAAAAGAAAACGAGAAATTCGAGCCGCCGCGCGCTCATTTTTCAGTCATTTTCGCACGGCTCTCTCCCGTCGCCCTTCCACCCCTCCGAACACGAATGGGGTGTCACCCATAGCTCTACGCCGCCCCACCCTCTGAAACACGAACGGACTGCGCCAACTACACCGCTCGCAGATTGTTCGTATGTTGCTCTGTTGCTCGCTGATCAGTGCAGTTCTGCAAACAGCTTAATCTCTCGTGTTCGTCTTTGTTGGTTGCATCGAAATCGTTCCTGGCCATGTGGCTTCTCGGCCTCGCTTGACTCGCTGCCAAAACGGAAGATGGCTGATCCGCCTACTGATCATCAGCAGTGCACGACGTTGCCGGTGAAAAGAAAGCGCACAGCTATAGACTTGGAAACTAAGTGCTTCTAACCGATGATATGATCGTTGCGAACGTGCTTGCATCAGATAGCGATGGCGACGGCAGCAGCAATGACACGGTAGGGCAAGTTGCCTCAACGTTGTCCTCGCAGGAGGCCCAGCAGATGATTCAGTCCCTCCAAGGGCTTTGTTTTCGCGAGGAACATTCCGTTGCACTATGTCGAGCACCTGGATGCATTGGAGAAGGATGTCAGCAAGCTTCGCGTAAAGTATGCAAGGCTGATGGACATAGGCTTTTCTCGTGCAAGCCAGTGAGAAGTACGTGGCGAGATGCTTGTGGTGATCTCTCCTCAGCATTTCTTCTGTATTTCTCAAGCTGACATGCTGCCACGGCAGCCTTCTCGCAATAATTAAAAGGCCCCTTTTAGGGCCACCAAAGTGATGCCTCGGCGGTGCTCGCATATTGCTTGCCACCCGTGACACCCCTTTGCAGTTGTTATAGCAGTGCCATTCTTTAACGCCGACAGTCGCGGCTTGTTTCACGCGATCGGAGCGTCCAGGAAGCAGTTGAACGAGTGAACACAATCAGAAGCTGGATGGAGGAAGGTGGTGGGGAGGGGCACTGGCCTCTCCCCATTATTATAGTTTTGTCGCATCAGCTCTGCCATCCCCCTATTTTGATTTTTTCATGCAACTCGGTTATAGTAATTATCGATTATAACAATGAAATTTTCGTGCCACTTGAATATTTTTATAAGTGGGTTCGACTGTACTGCCTATTAAGATTGAGACAAATCAGGGTTGTAGCCTAAGGCAGTATAGCGAGATACTGTTGAATGACTTTATTGTTCACAACTGCGATAAATTGAAATTTTGGAATTATTCACAGACAATAAATTTCATGACGCTGAAAAAATGGGATTCGGCACTGAGAGCGGGTCCCAGTGCTAGCACAATTCGTCTCACAATCACTTTATAGAATAATTTGTAGTTTTCTTAGTGATTCAGTCAATTTCACTTGATACTGCTGGCTTTCTGAACCCACAATTTTTCAAATTTTCAAATAGCAACCTAAGTGTTATCATTGAGGTCTCAGAATGCTGTTGTAGTCCAATAATGCAGGTGCGAATGCTGTTAAGTGTTTTATACTTAGCGAAAGGGCCCATGCAATTTGCAGGAAGAATTTTTTCTGCTAGTATTACTGTCTCGTTTGTAGTACTGTCCGATAGATTAGGGCAACACTTCAATCAACCAAGAGCGCGGGCTGGCTTCAGGAAGAGATATTTTAGCATGTCTCGTGTCCATGTCATCAATCAGAGAATCGAGAAATCTCCATAGTAAAAGCAACCTCTCTAATGGCTTTCGTAGATTATGAAAAGGCATTTTTTTCAGTAGTGATACCAGCAGTCATGGAGGCATTGCATAATCAAGGAGTGCAGGAGCTATACATTAATATCTTTGGAAAAACAGTTAAACCTCAATATAATGAAGTTGGTAAAATCGGCAATTTGCTTCATGTTGAATTTTTTTAATGAAATTCGACCTTTTATGCAAATAAGTGCAGATGCTCATCAATTTTTCTTACACGAGAAGAGGCTGCAGAATCTTCTGAATTATCGGGCAATTGAATAAAGCAAAGTTGAATAAGAAAACAATTCATTTTGATAAATTTGGGAGTCTGCGATGAATGATGCGGTTTCATGCCACATATGTCGATGATATCTTCACATGGGGGGTACGAATTAAGTGAAGTCAGCCACACTTTCGCGTGCACTCTGCCTCCGCGGTTTGCAGCGACGCCCACACTAGGATGACGCCATCAGGAAATGCGCCGGCAGCGAGGAACAAATGCTTCGTCTGCCTCTCGCTCCAGCGGGTCACCGAAACTCGAGATTATGTAACTTTCAATGCTAAACGTGTGGGAGGACAGCTTACGTGATGCCACAGCACGCCCACTCTTTGCAAACGCACGCAGCAGTGGTTGCGTATGCGCTCAGCCACGCTTATAGCCATGCGCAGCCATGGCCAAGAAGCGTGCCAGAAATCGAGATACGCACCAACTTACATGTTGCTCCCCGCCCCCTTGCGCGCGCTTTATCGCGTTACCACAAGCTTACTCCTCTCTCCCTTTTCCCCTTTGCCCGCGCACGATGTCACCGTCTTTTTGTTTCCTCACCCTCGCACACTTTCACTCGCACGTAAAGCACATACTGGCCAGGGCGCGATAAGATCTTATCCCACTTGGACTTTATATGGAACATCATGCGGCTCCACTTTTGCTGTGGCTCTCGGCGATTTAGAGGTGCATTTGCAAGCAGCCACTTGTAATTCAATAATTTGACCATCTGCATTCGCAGAAGTTTCCATTTATTGTCTCGGCATTCCTTTGAGGCGGCAGTGAAATTTCCTTATATTGAAATCACATACAAATACACTTTGCTATATTGAGGTTCTAAATACATGGTATTCTATGGGCAAGAGATTATGAAAACTTTAATACTTCGTTATACTACCATGAACTTTGTTATATTGAAGCTTTTTATATTCAGGTTTAACTGTATACAAATATTCCACAGCTACCTTGGCTCTCCACAAGAAAAGCACAAAATAACCTATCAAGAAAGGGGATACAATCTTTTCAATGCTATTCACTGCATGCTTAGAAGTATTCAAGCTATTAGACTGGGAAGACATAGGAGTGAGGATCAATAACGAATATTTCAACAACCATCTGTTTGCAGACGATATTGTCCTGTTCCGCGTTACACAAGACTGGGGCTGAATTGCAACAAATGATAGAAGACATTGACCGAGTAAATCTAAGAGTAAGGTAAATAATATTATGCAGAAGACACAGGTAATGTTCATTAGCCTGGCAATGGAACAAGAATTTACGATTGCCAGTCAACCTCTAAAACCTGCAGTAGAATGTTTATCTAGGTCGACTACTCAAAGGGGACCCTGATCATGAGAAGGAAATTTACAGAAAAATAAAAATTGGTTGGAGTGCATGCGCCAGGCATTTGGTTACCAAATCCTGACTGGAATCTTAGCACTGTTGTAGGAAAGAAAAATGTACAATGATTGCATTCAACCGGTGCTAACATATGGGGCAGAAATTTGGAGGTTAACAAAGGAACTTGAGAACAAGTGAAGGATCATGCAAAGAGCAATGGAACAAAAAATGTTGTGTAACGTTAAGGGACAGGAAGAGAGCAAACGGGGATATCAGATATTCTAGTTCACATTAAGAGAAAAAAAATGGAGCTGGGCAGGCCATATCGGGGGCGAGCTCCATCACTGGAAGAGCTGGCGCCACCATCAGCGCAGCATGGCATGAGGGATCATGTGGACACAGTGGCCACGTCGGCTGCTTCGGAAGCGCCGAAGCAAACTGAAAACTAAAGTGTAAAGTCCCACCTGTGCTGTGGTTCTGATTAATTAAGCGGTGAGGTTTTCCCGCCTTGGGTATCTGCGTGACAGCATTTGAATGTACTATAATTAATAGGTAGTAGCCGCTTTTTGAGGCGTGCGGCATGGTAGGCTACTGCTTGGTGCCGCAGTGCCGGATGTACGCAACGGAGCCTGGTGCCAGCCTTATTCACACGTAGCCGCAGGACAAGAAACTGCGTGCAGATGCATGCAGACGCGCAGTCGGCCGCTTTGAACCCGTGCAATCACTGCGCTGAGGCTTCATTCTGATATGCACCATTCAGTTATACAGACAGCCCATTATAGGAACATATTTCGCATAGTTTACTCTCAGTGTTTGCTACCTTTCACGCAAGAAGCCTGTTCGGGAGACTCCATCGCGGCGACTGCGCGCAGTGGTGCTCACTGTACATATTCGATAAAGAGATAGCGTCTGTAAACGATTCTACGCTTTCAGATTGCCTAAGGATATTATTTTGACAGTAAAAAACTTCCCTCGTTTTGAGAGTACTTAGAGAAATGTCCAGGAGGGCTGCTGCGTGGTGTTTTTATTGAGCGTTTTAAGCCAAACCTATGAGGATCACGCCGCGTTACCCTCATACTACTGAAAAGAGGTGCTTCGGACAGATGGCGACTCCGTAAGTCCTTGCCCCCAATAATGCGAGTGTGAATAACTCTAGGACTATTAGAGTTACAGAATGGGTGCCAAGGGAAAGGAAGTGCAATAGAGGACGGCAGAAAATTAGGTGTGGTGATGAAGTTAGGAAATTTGTGGGTGTAAGTTGGAATCAGCTTGCGTAAGAGGGGGGTAATTGGAGGTTGCTGAGAGAGGCCTTCATCCTGCAGTGAACAAAAAAATAGGGTAATAATGATGATGATGACTGTTTTACACTGGTAGAGGCTTGGGCAAGTTGGTTATTCATAACTAAAACCACGTACAGCGTGAAGGAGAAGGACTAAGAGAGACGACACACACTGCGCAGTATGTGTGTCATCTCTGTTAGTGTGTGTCGTCTCTTATTCCTCGTCCTTCGCACTCTATGTGGTTTAATAAGGTTTAGATTGTGGTGGCACGACAAAATTTTAGCATTATATGTGCTAACTTTTAATGGACCTTTATGTTGACGTGGTGAAGCCTTTGCACATACCATGGCTGGTGGAGGTGAAGGGTACATATATCTGGCAGCCCTGAGGGAGGCATTCTTTAACGGTTTTAACAAAACACTTCACATGAACATGAATTCCATATTTTGTCTTTATTCCTAACCCCTTAACTGCCATGAGTAATACCAGAAAAAATTTCAGAAGTGCAAAATTAAATTGGCAAAAGTCATTAGGCATTATTTTCTTGTTAAAATTACAAGAAACTGAAAACATGATGCTCGTGATGGCGAGTTATAGTAAATAAAGTGTTGTAACATGAAAAACCATTGAATGCATATTTTGTTGACTTTAGATTGACACTAAAGAGTGTCACGTGTGATAAATGTTTCATAATTTTCAGCAACTTGTGAAAATTGCAGAAATTAGGTCTTCTAAAAAATTTAGTCATTTGCAGTCAATATAACATTAAGCTTGAGACATCAGCTAAGGCTGGCAGTTGTTAACAATGAGTTCAATTTGGATACATGAAATGGCGTAGAAAAGAACTCATATACATGTAATTTCCTGGTTTGTATTTGTCATTCATTATGACATAAGCTTTTCACATTTTGTCTTTCTAATGAGTGACATATTGTGATAGCCATGAAAGTGTAAATGGGAACAGATGCCTTAAATGTACTTCCTTCTCTACACTGTCTAAACTGAAATGAGCTAGCATCAGTGGGGTTAGCCTGACAATTGCATTCATACTATTTTAGTTCTCTCTCCCTCCCGTTTTCTTTAATTTAAAAATTGATAATGTGTTGCTGTGTAATGTTCATTCTTAGCCTTGCCTTTTGTCTTCATGCTAAAATACTACCTTGCACATTGTGAATCGCATCCGTCTAGAGTGGACAATTGTGGCAGCATCTTTCGCTAAGAAAAAAAAAAAATTGGAGGCGAGCTTCTTCATAAGACCACACATGGTCATGTCACATGCTTGGTCCATGTATTATCGAACAAACAGATCTGGAAGCTGCTGCGAATGCTTGTTTAGTCCACAGCCACTCGACTAATTTAGACAAACGTTATTCAGACTGTACTATGTCTTTTTAGAATAATGTTTCGGCACCCTGTGATTGACCTGGTGTGTGTTCTCATTGCAGCAAAGCAGTCCCCGGTCACATTTGACTCCATCATTTTTCAATCCATCGGCAGCGCGACAGCTGGCCACAGGCACACTGTCTCCAAGCACAACATCAAGCACAGTGTCCCGCTTTTCACCTACATGCACTACTGTAGACACAGCGTCACGCCCCTCATCTGTTCAGATGTCTCCCCATTCTGCAACTTCATCTGGTGAGTCACGGTAGGCGTCTAGACAGGCCTGCATGCTTGGAAATTACTGGGCTCCATTGCTTATACAGTACTACCTTGTTGATATGATTCTGTGTGATACAATTTCCCGGCGCCAATGTTCGTGATCTAGAACACAAGCAACGACCCAAAACAGTTAAGGTTCTTTTTTACCAGTTAACACAGTATTTATTCGCATAATGATCGCACTCGCGTAATGATCGCACCCCTGAATTGTGTCGTCAAAATTTGATTTTTTTTCTTTCCCGTGTAATGATCGCGTCCTGAACTTGTTGTAGTAATATGTCGTGTGCCAAGTCTAGCTAATGATGATCGCGCTTACCATCTGTCAAATGCTATGCGAACGACTCTTGAAGACATACCAAGCGGTCTGCACGCACCCAACATACTTAAGCAGATGTCCCATTTTATTCCTTTCATTACTTTCTGCAATTCCATGAAGAAAAAAAAAAGCTACAACCAAACTCGCCTCGGCTTTATTAACTATTTGTAGGCTTCATAATGGTTTTGGACTACAACAGCAACATAAAGGGCGCCTTTCGATTCTCTTCGTCTGCACTCGTAGGCATGCAACAAATCGTGAGCGGCAACGATAGTGGCCATGTTTACACTGATACGTTAGAAGTGTACCCCATTTAGACGCCAATGCTTGTAATGCCGCTAAGGTATTCGCCCATCCTTAACGGAAACGTGCAGTATTAGGATAGCAGCGAAGACAAATGCTGCAGTTTCTGCAGCATGCCTGCCATGTGTTTCTATGTCACTGGGAGCTAAGCGCGCCCATCTCTGTTTCTGTCCCCTCAGAGTAGACATGGCTCCATTATAATTATTGTCACAAACTTGCCAATATTAACAATATTATTCATTGCTGATACGGAAGAAACTGTTTCAATGCGCATAATGTACTCTCGAGAAGAAAAATAATTGCGTTTGGCGCGTTCGGCTTGCTCCGACGGCTGCCTTTTTTTTTTTCGTGTCCCACACTGACAGTGGCAGCTGCCTGCTTGTTGACCCATTATCATCCCGCAGTAAATGCGGGATGAAGAAAGAAAATGTTTCTTTTCGTGGGATATTTAACCTGCAAAATGATCGCTACCCTGAATTTGCATCAATTTTTTTTACAGGAAAGTACAATCATTATGCGAGTAAATACGGTATATTAAATCGACAAACTCCAATCGTTTCAGACGTTTTCTGGCCGCTAGATACCATGTGAACAAGAATATGCATGGGGCACTTGCGATTGAGAGCAGTAGGCACCCATCACGGCAACCTTCCCTCACTGCTCACTTGCCTGTCACAAGAAAATGCCTGCATGCTCTCAGTTTCCTCTTCCTTTACCAACAAATAGATATCCTCACGGGTTGTCGCGCATCACATTCACAGCTATCGCCACCAACCCATTGCGATAAGCATCTTGACCTATTTGTTTCACAATGTGTGTGGCATAGTGTCTTTGGAAGCGTACTGCATGATTTTAATAGCCAATAACTAGGGGTGTGCGAATATCAAAATTTTACAATACGAATCAAATATGAATACTTACCATCAAATATCAAATCAAATATTGAATAGATATGCACATGCATTTATAAGCAAATTGGTTTAACATGTTGGAACATTGCACTTGTCATTGGAGGAAACATTAAACTAGTGAACCGTTATACTAAAAGATTGTGTATTTGGCTCATGCTAGCTCTGCACAAAATGCAAGGAAAGCCTCAAGGTACAATCTAATCTGGTATTCCTGAACAGGTTGTATTAGCAATATTATGCCTGCTTGAATTGCCTGCATTAACCCAATGCTAAAAACAGGGAAGACATTCCTTTTCTTGCTCTTGAAAAGCTGCTTGAATATCAATAGCATACTACATATTATTCTTAGGGGAAGTGTTAGGCATTGGCAATACAGTGGAACCTCTTTAAACCATAGTTGGCCGGAGCTCGGAAAGAGTATGTACTAAACAGTACTACTACTGCTTAACCGAAATAGCACGAGATCGCCCACTTACCTGTGAAAAACAGAACTATGAGGGAGTGCTGTAAAAGGGCAGAAAACATGCAGTATTTATTCACTTCGCGCGACAAAAGTATGTCCTCTTTGTTTGAAACTCGCTCAAGCTACGAGCCAGCTTTTCCGCCAGACCCCTCTTCTTGGATGACACCCGCATGAGGCTGACGTAATGCGCAGTATCTGCCACTGTTGGGCCTGAATCGCCTGTGCTGTTGCTTTCCGTGTCGTTCTTGTCACTGTCGTTAGGCAACACTACGGCAATAACAGAGGTAATGACACGGTGAAAAGCCACACCTCGAAAAGTCGAACCTCGTAGCTGACGTATTTTCACGTTCACAGCAGCATTGCCGACCAACTTCTGCGCATTCCAAATGCCTCACACCATAGTCAACATTAAATTGCTCTCGCGTGCCAGCACCAACTTCTTCGTGCCACGGTCTACAGCACGAACAAAGTCCAATTTTTCTTCTATGCTGAGCACCCGGTTTTTGTCCTAGATTGCACAACACCACAACAAGGGCCACAACGTTCTGACTCTGGCATGGTGCCGAAATGATGCTGATGTTTATGTGGTTTCACCCTTCCAAGCGCCCTCTGCATTTGTGCTTGAGGCCGTTCCGATCTCTGAGGCTCGTTGTTCTGCCGGGCCGACGTACCACCGGGATTTTGCAACAAAAAGTGGAAACACTGTGTGTTCATTGACACGTACGCAATAAGCTGGTACGTTTTACGTGGATACAAAACGCTTTATGTTCAGTGGTCTCTGAGTCGAGGATTTGACTTTACTACTTTTAAAGCGAAACTACCGTTCAACGAGGCTTTACTGTATCTCTAAGCTTCTATATGAACTTTCTCCATGAGCAATAGGTAAAACTGTTTACCTTTGCAAGTTTCAGAATCCAAACATTTTGAAATTTTTGAGGAGACCACATTAAATCTTTTAGATATTGACGATAAAAGTGTGCCTCAACATAAGTACAGACTGAACACACTTGTCTAGAGTGGTCGAGTGGCCAGCTTTGGACTGTGCCAGCGTCCGTATCTGCTACTTCGCAGTAACTGATAGGTTCCACATATGTTTCTCCTGTAGCCCGTGGACCCGGTAAATGGCATGACCATGCGTGGTCTCATTGCAGTGTCAACCTGTGCTTTTTTTTTTTTCTGTTAAAGATGGCGGCCAACTTGGCTGAAGTTTAATTCTCTGTAGATGTATTTATCATTTGTGTGCATCTTATTATGTGCATGTGTTTTTATTACATCTTTATTTTTTTGCTTGCAGTTATGTGTTTTAATACATTGCACCACAGTCATTTATTCAGTGTTCAAATGCACAAAATGGCCATGACAGCCAGCAGTATCAGCAAAAGATATGGTGCAGATCCAATGCATTTGTTGGAATCGACATGAGGTGAAGCTTTCATACAACAGTCCATTAACTTTTATAAAATTAACTGCAGTGTGCGCAGGTGTCTCTATTTTCATCCGATGCAACACGAACTCCTATGCAAACAGTCAAACTTTGATATAATGAAACTGTTCTTGCTGCAAAAACTTTGTTAAATCACAAATATTGTTAATTCGAAGTTTCAAATTTGCAGCAGGTGTAAATAATTTCACAAATTTTCAGAACATTCCTGGTGGGTACTTTCTTGTCAGTAAGCCCTTATAAATCACAAGAAGGTTGTGTCATAAAAGCATGGTTATGAGCACCAGCGTGTGCATGCTGATCATGCCGAGAGCAATGCATCGGTGTGGCTTACGGCATCTGAGATTTGTGCTTGGTGCACCGCACAGTGCCATAAACATGGATGCCATGAGTGACCACGCTTAGTGCCAGCAGCTGTCATCAGATGGGGCTCAGAAATTAAGAAACAAAAGTCTAAAACGATATAGAGATTCATATCGCGACTAAAACAAAAAAAATTTGTAGTTTTGCCAGAATTTGTGACGATAGTAAAGAAGAGACAGCTACATGTTAGCAAGGTTCATAGTTGATTCTGTGGTTTATCAGTGTCATGCACCTCTCAGGCAAACATAAACAGATCTCACTTGATGACTACGAATGCTCGCAATGTGAGTGGACCCTTTGCACCGTGTTTGATAAGCGCACATCTCTGACCTCCCCTTTCTCCTTCCCTAGCATGTGCTTGGATCATGTTACTGTATGTTCACTCCCTCCCCACCCCCCTTGCTCTGTGGGAATTGTGAGCTCTCTCGTTTCTCTCTCAGCCCTCCCAGCTGCTTCATGCACCGCAGCCTCCGCAAGTTGTTTGCCACAGCGGTGTTTCTTGTATACTGCATCCCAGCACGTGTGCTTCCATAGTGTTTTTGACGCTGAAACTATCATACGGAAAGACGCGTGAGACAACTTATGCGTCCACTGACATTTTTATATCTTGTTGCTGGATTTGCTAGGTATAAGAGGCTCCAAGTACATGCTTCAAATGGCTGAAAACTTCATTAAATCAAGACTGTGTCACAAAATTGCATAGTTTAATTGCGAAAGAAGTACATGCTTTTCATAATACCGAGATTGGGAAATTAAAATAATTAGTTACATTGCAAGATTTCTTAAATTGAGGTTTGACTGTATTTGCTTATGCACTGCACAGGTCACATATTTAATAATGTATACATAGGTCAGTGAACTCTCTCAAGGATCAGCTCACTCAGACATTAACAGACCCATGAGGCTGAGTTAGTGTCAGCCTGGTTGTGTAGAATTTTGGTGAATATGAGTCAGAGCAAGCTCGGTTGGGTAGCATTTAGTGAATTGGTGAATCTGAGTCTGCGTAAGCTCTGCTACCATAATATCCTGGAAGATAGCCCACCTAAAATCTAGAATGAATTGGATGAAAAGAAAGAGGGGGCTAACTTTCCCTGTCATCATCATCATCAGCCTGGTTACCCCCACTGCAGGGCAAAGGCCTCTCCCATATTTCTCCAACAACCCCGGTCATGTACTAATTGTGGCCACGCCGTCCCTGCATACTTCTTAATCTCATCCGCCCACCTAACTTTCTGCCGCCCCCTGCTACGCTTTCCTTCCCTTGGAATCCAGTCCGTGACCCTTAATGACCATCGGTTATCTTCCCTCCTCATTACATGTCCTGCCCATGCCCATTTTTTTTTCTTGATTTCAACTAAGATGTCATTAACTCGCGTTTGTTCCCTCACCCAATTTGCTCTTTTCTTATCCCTTAACGTTACACTTATAATTCTTCTTCCCATAGCTCGTTGCGTCGTCCTCAATTTGAGTAGAACCCTTTTCGTAAGCCTCCAGGTTTCTGCCCCGTAGGTGAGTACTGGTAAGACACAGCTATTATAGAGGGATAATGGCAACCTGCTGTTCATGATCTGAGAATGCCGGCCAAACGCACCCCAGCCCATTCTTATTCTTCTGATTATTGCCGTCTCATGATCCGGATCCGCAGTGACTACCTGCCCTAAGTAGATGTATTCCCTTACGACTTCCAGTGCCTCGCTGCCTATTGTAAATTGCTGTTCTCTTCCGAGACTGTTAAACATTACTTTAGTTTTCTGTAGATTAATTTTTAGACCCACTCTTCTGCTTTGCCTCTCCAGGTCAGTGAGCATGCATTGCAGTTGGTCTCCTGAGTTACTAAGAAAGGCAATATCATCAGCGAATCGCAAGTTACTAAGGTATTCTCCGTTAACTTTTATCCCCTTTTCTTCCCAATCCTGGTCTCTGAATACATCTTGTAAACACGCTGTGAATAGCATTGGGGAGATCGTATCTCCCTGCCTGACGCCTTTCTTTATTGGGATTTTGTTGCTTGCTTTATGGAGGACTACGGTGGCTGTGGAGCCGCTATAGATATCTTCCAATATTTTTACATATGGCTCATCTACACCCTGATTCCGTAATGCCTCCATGACTGCTGAGGTTTCGACTGAATCAAACGCCTTCTCGTAATCAATGAAAGCTATATATAAGGGTTGGTTATATTCTGCACATTTCTCTATGACTTGATTGATAGTGTGAATATGGTCTATTGTTGAGTAGCCTTTACGGAATCCTGCCTGGTCCTTTGGTTGACAGAAGTCTAAGGTGTTCCTGATTCTATTTGCAATTACCTTAGTAAATACTTTGTAGGCAACGGACAGTAAGCTGATCGGTCTATAATTTTTCAAGTCTTTGGCGTCCCCTTTCTTATGGATTAGGATTATGTTAGCGTTCTTCCAAGATTCCGGTACGCTCGAGGTCATGAGGCATTGCGTATACAGGGTGGCCAGCTTCTCTAGAACAATTTGCCCACCATCCTTCAACAAATCTGCTGTTACCTGATCCTCCCCAGCTGCCTTCCCCCTTTGCATATCTCCCAAGGCTTTCTTTACTTCTTCCGGCGTTACCTGTGGGATTTCGAATTCCTCTAGACTATTTTCTCTTCCATTGTCGTCGTGGGTGCCACTGGTACTGTATAAATCTCTATAGAACTCCTCAGCCACTTGAACTATCTCATCCATATTAGTAATGATATTGCCGGCTTTGTCTCTTAACGCATACATCTGATTCTTGCCAATTCCTAGTTTCTTCTTCACTGTTTTTAGGCTTCCTCCGTTCCTGAGAGCACGTTCAATTCTATCCATATTATACTTCCTTATGTCAGCTGTCTTACGCTTGTTGATTAACTTCGAAAGTTCTGCCAGTTCTATTCTAGCTGTAGGGTTAGAGGCTTTCATACATTGGCGTTTCTTGATCAGATCTTTCGTCTCCTGTGATAGTTTACTGGTATCCTGCCTTACGGAGTTACCACCGACTTCCATTGCACACTCCTTAATGATGCCCACAAGATTGTCGTTCATTGCTTCAACACTAAGGTCCTCTTCCTGAGTTAAAGCCGAATACCTGTTCTGTAGCTTGATCTGGAATTCCTCTATTTTTCCTCTTACCGCTAACTCATTGATCGGCTTCTTATGTACCAGTTTCTTCCTTTCCCTTCTCAGGTCTAGGCTAATTCGAGTTCTCACCATCCTGTGGTCACTGCAGCGCACCTTGCCGAGCACGTCCACATCTTGTATGATGCCAGGGTTAGCGCAGAGTATGAAGTCTATTTCATTTCTAGTCTCGCCGTTCGGGCTCCTCCACGTCCACTTTCGGCTATCCCGCTTGCGGAAGAAGGTATTCATTATCCTCATGTTATTCTGTTCCGCAAACTCTACTAATAACTCTCCCCTGATATTCCTAGTGCCTATGCCATATTCCCCCACTGCCTTGTCTCCAGCATCTTCGTGCCTACCTTGGCATTAAAGTCGCCCATTAGTATAGTGTATTTAGTTTTCACTCTACCCATTGCCGATTCCACGTCTTCATAGAAGCTTTCGACTTCCTGGTCATCATGACTGGATGTAGGGGCGTACACCTGTACAATCTTCATTTTGTACCTCTTATTAAGTTTCACAACAGGACCTGCCACCCTCTCGTTCATGCTGTAGAATTCCTGTATGTTACCAGCTATATTCTTATTAATCAGGAATCCGACGCCTAGTTCTCTTCTCTCCGCTAATCCCCGATAGCACAGGACGTGCCCGCTTTTTAGCACTGTACATGCTTCTTTTGGCCTCCTAACTTCGCTGAGCCCTATTATATCCCATATACTGCCCTCTAATTCCTCCAATAGCACTGCTAGACTCGCCTCACTAGATAACGTTCTAGCGTTAAACGTTGCCAGGTTCATATTCCAATGGCGGCCTGTCCGCACTTTCCCTGTAGAATCAAGAAAAGTTGAGAAAATAAACATTCTAGCCAAAAGTTGTGAAGGATTGTTTATATGCCTTGTTTGTCTTCCTCAAATCCTTCTAAAGAACAGTCACTATTGCTGTCGAACAAAATGTCGATGACCACATGATGCACATGTTCAGATGTGGTTGGCAGGGAAGTGGAAGGGGGAACTACCGAAGCCCGTGACTTGTGGAGCTCACTTCAAATTGACGGGCAGTCTTGCTCAAACTGCTACCGGTCTTTCGGCGTAATTGGACCGCCTCCGCTTTCCTTTCAGTCTCGAAACTCTGTCGCATCCTGACGTTCTTGCTGCTGCGTGGCAAAATACAAAGTGGCCAAGTTTTGCAAGTTTTGGGATTGTTCAGGAATATTTCAGCAGTGTTCAGTTATCCCCCATGTTACCTAGCTTTTGCCAATGCCACCATTCTTGCAAAGGGGGATGAGCCAAAGATGACAGTGTTTCTCAGTCAGCATTGTTCCTTATCTCTGGCAGTAGGAAACTGACCTTGTTTTTGCCATGGTCACTATTGCGGGGGCAATACCCCCCCAAGGCCAGTGGGATTACAAGTACACTATATTTAGTTGTTTGGGAAAAAATGTCAAATCGTGCCAAAAAGAGGGGTGAGTTTTCTTTTGGAGTAGGCATCTCTCGGAATATTATGGTTGTAGAATTTTGGGTAGTCTGCACATACATGCTATTAATTTCATCATGGAATTAATCGGTAAGCAGCTGCATCTCACAATCTAACAAAAACAAGATGCAGGTACACTAATTTCTAGCTGGCTTTGTATATTTTTGCGAGTTGCTTTATACTTTAATTATAAAGGAAGTAATGACAGGACATAGTTATATGAGTTTATGCAGTAATACATGCAACTGCAAACTCGAGCAACTTTGCTTGTTTGTTGTGCATGGCTTACGCCTCGTGATACACCTGCACACTTGATTAGCTGTGGAGGTGCAAGAACTGTCTGTACTTGATGCTCCCATTTGCAAGAATGGATGCAGTTGGCTGATTTCACTGCATGATTTTGATTTGGTCTTGTTTAATATGCTATCTGCTGTTTATAAGAAGAAGGTGTTTGCCTGTTTTGCACATTTTATGCACATATTTTACAGGAGGTAGAAAAGCAAGGAATAGCAGCGGTGTTTACAATGAAGTAGTTTCTTAGTTTACTGTGATATGTTATGACCAGCATAAATAAAGGAAATTCAATGCACTGAATGCACTATGCATTTACCTTTTAAAGTGAGGGTTAATATAGGTGCAGTAAGGAAACAATGTCTCCAACATATCGGTTTTTTCCCCGCTGTGGTTGCTCAGTGGCTATGGTGTTGGGCTGTGCAGCACGAGGTCGCGCGATTGAATCATGGCCACGGCAGCCGCATTTCGATGGGGGTAAAATGTGAAAACACCCGTGTACTTAGGTTTAGGTGCATGTGAAAGAACCCCATGTGGTCAAAATTTCCGGAGTCTTCCACTACGTGTGCCTCGTAATCAGAAAGTGGTTTTGGCACGTAAAACCCTCTAATTTTTTTATGTTGAAGGCTTATTGGTTGTTGTACAGGAAAAAAAAGAGATAAAACTGTTGAAATGATGCTTATCTCGCATTAATGCTTCATATACAAATCGATGGTGCTGCTTATTCCTGGTCAAAGCTTTAAACATGCTATTGTAGAAAATGAATTACAGTAAATAGTTTGCACATTTGCTTTGCAATCTTGACGCATCTCACAGTGAAAGTAACAAAACTTTGAAATGAGGTGCTTAATTCATTGGGAAACATACATGTAAAAGCCAACCCAAAGAGTCTGAATCTAAATGGTATGCATACAGTAAGACGTTGAAACTTCTGATACTATTGTGTCATGTCATTTCCCCTCGACACAGCCTTTCACCGTAGTTGCATATTATTTAAATTTCTCCATCCGGAAATGCATACTGTGCTACAAGTGTGGCGTTTTCATATATCGCAAGTAGCGTGTACACAACAACCCAGAAAACTGGGATGACATCCAAAGGCCATGTCTTTTTGTGAGGGAGACCTCGTAGTATTTACAGTGTGTAGCACAGCCAAATAACCAGAAGGCATGCAAAAGTACATACTATCAGCACCTGAAGCTAACCTGAAAAAAACATCGCTTGATTATCAAAGTAGCATGTCAACAAACGCATTGAAATCACAGAAACAAATCTGACCTATGCGTCTTTATCTTCTTTGTTTGCATGTTGGTGCAGATGTCTTATGTAATCTATGGCTCTACTCAATTAGGTGCAGTTCTCCAGATTTGTTGAGCAACAGACATTTCTCAACAACCTCCATAACCAAAACAAACCACGAAATAGCTCGCAGCACACTTTCGACAGATCTTCTCCCCTCGTTTTTTCGTTGTTTCTTTTATGTTGGCGTCCAAAAACTCGTACTGATTGCTGCCTTTGTTGTGACGTATGACCAAACGGTTGGTTGCAATCATAGAGAGGGGGGGGTTGATGTCTGCAGCTGCGGTTCCTGTCGCATTCGACAGAAGTTGCACTTTTGGAACACCTAAAATTGCACAATGTGAAATAGGCTTTATTCTAACTTGCTCGCAACACTGCCACCTGCCCCTAGAACCGATGCATAATGGCGCCAAAAATTTCGGGTGCCACGTGGTGGGTCGCTTAATTTTGTAGACATGATCCGCCCGTTTGATGCTGCATCTGTGGCGGTTGTCAACAAAGTTGCCGCCACATTAATTCAGCACCAAGCCACAACTCATATGCTTGCAGCTGCTTGTTGTCATATGTTGCAGCTGCAAGCATATGCTTGCATATGCTTGTTGCTTGCAGCTCACTGCTCTGCAAGCAACACTGCCCAGGCCTAGGCCGGTATGGTTGTGATAAAAATTTGCCGATGGCTGATACAGTGGCTCGTGACAAGCCGTTGTGGAAGCTCTCAATCAGTATGTTTATGTCAGCAGACCTCATTGGTGATAGAGCATTATACCACATGCACAGGCTAGACTCACGCCCTTAGTAGAGGAGTTTGGTCTGGTGTGGCCCCCACTAAGGCACCACAAAATCAAGTTGGCAACTGCACTAAGCAAGCACAATCTGAAATGCGCAGAGGGAAGAAAGCCTTTCTGCCACATTGAAACAGCATGTTCTAAATAGCTAAGCTTGTGGTCATGGGATCAGATCCTGGCGCCGGTGGTCGTATTTCGATGAGGACAAAATGTGAAGATGCCTGTGTACTGTGTATTGGGTAGTTCAAGAGCCCCAGGTGGTCGAAATTAACCCGGAGTGCCCCACTACTGCATACCTCATAATGATGTTGGGGTTTTGGCATGTAAAATCCCCAAATTTAATTAATTTTGATATTCCAGACACATGTGCATGCTTTGGCTTGTGGCTTAACTTGGTTAAACCGCAGGCAACAAGCCAGCATGGCAATCTTGTGTGACCACACCATTCACACGATGGTGTGTCAGCAACGGTGCAAAGCACATGTATATAATTTATTGTTTTTATTCTACATATCGCCACTACAATCTGTGAGTGGGCTGTCAAAGTCTGCAGGAGACCTTTTGTGGCCCATTATAGAAATCCAGCTTTCATTCTTTCGCATTGGCCAAGGATCGAGAATTTTGTCCATTGATATTAGTATGTATACTTACAACAACTGCAAAATATAATTAAGGTGTTTTTGTGTCAGATGCAACTCGATTAAAACAAAGTTAGACTGTATTGCTTGAGTACCTTTTGGAAGGACAATATGAATGGAAGTATAAGGTCTGCAACAAAAGTGTCCACAATTGTCCTCCAATTTGTCCATTCCATTTACACGTACATTACCTAGCTTCAGCTATTTTTTTTTTTTTATGTCTGTGGCATGCTGGTGGTAACCTATGCTTTCACTTGTCACAAACCGCATAAGTGGCAGCAATAAAGAAAGGCTCATGCCGGCTACAAAAATTCTTGCTAAGCTGGGATGTATATCCCACTGATGCACAGTTAAGGGCTCGTATAATGTAAAGATTGTTTTGCTCAGTTCTACAGTTGAACCCCATGATAAAGAAAGCGAGAGATGAAATTCTTCCCCCAATTAAATATTTTTATAACCCCGGCGAATGCCCATAGGATTCACCATACTTTGTATATCTTGACAGTGAAGCGTCACCAAGTTGCACTCCTGCATCAATGAAATCTGTTGGATCGTGAGACTGCATATTATTTGCAACTATAACAATATCAAAGTCCAAAAAGTGGTCAAATGTACTTTCTTTCCATATAACCTTTTGTAGTACTGTGGAATATATACTTCCCACTTTGGGATGTGTGCAAAAATGCATTCCCACAGTAAAGGGTCGCATTTATCATATTTGTTTGGCGCTGTCATCTGTCTAAAGGTTTCAACACTTCATGCGAGAATAGTTTTGGGAATGGGTACCGAGGGGTCGTCAAGGATGCAAAAGCTATATTTTCATTGTTGGAATGCTTCCTGAATTTGGCCCTTATTTGCTCCCGAGAAAAATGTTCTGCAAATGCAGAACATGCATTCTGCATGTTCTGCATTTATATTTACACCAGTAGCTTGCAATAAGCATCCATTTTTGTATGATATCTAGTCCGCAAAACTTGCCCTAGTGAACGTGACAGTGTGGCAGCCACACATTGCCTTCTCACCTATTCTTTTCTCGGTAAAGGTGTGCGAATACTGAAATATTACCGAATCAAATTGAATAGTGAATGTGTGAATAACGTGATTCACAAATTGAATGTTTACTTTTCGGCATAGAGACCCATGCAGTGCCACATGTCTAACGTGTCGCATGCACCGTGGAGCCCCTCGTGCTTGATGTTGCCCTAGCGAGTGCCACACAAACTTTCGATGACCTTCCAGATTTCACCATCTTTGTCATATGACAATAACACCAAACCTGACAATGGGACGGCACGGACAGTGCCTGCGCTTTACTGTTAACTCTGGCTACGTGCGAAGCGGTGATCGAGTCATGTGTTGTGTGGTCATTTTGTCTGTCATGCAGCTGAGCTGTAATCAATGCTGGCATACTAATTTGGTATTTCCTTTTTTAAGAGTAGGCCATACTGTATATCTCGATTTCTAAGTACTTAAGTTAGGGATAGCTTGCTACATTCTTGTTATGCAATGCTAGGAGACTCCCGAGCATGTGCAACACCATATTTTTTTGCCCAAGATTTGTAAGCATTAAATTTTTTGGAAAAAGTTTCTGATATTTCATTCAACATTCAGCTGTCTTTTTTTCTTGATTTTATTCGATATTCAATTCGAAATCTACTATTTGGTTTTTGCATACCCCTAGCTTTCGGAAGAGCGTGCGCCGAGCGTGGCTAGCCTGATGGAGAAAGACACTAAAACTTACAGCGACATGGTTGCGTGTTATGCAATGCTCTCTCTCCTAGTTCTTTCCTACCTCCATGCTTGTTATGCTCCCCTCACCTTGATGCCCTTTCTTTTATATATATGTATATATAATATCTGTGTGTGTGTGTGTGTGTGTGTTTGTGTGTGTGTGTGTTTGTGTGTGTGTGTGTGCGTGTGTGTGTGTGTGTAGAACCTTATGAATGAATTTGTAAGCCAGAGTTTTGTGAAAAGTTTTTACAATTGGTGGTGCTGAGGAATGTATAGAAATATCCTGGATATGTGCATATTGCTTGTGTGGTGTGCTTTCTAAATCAGAGATTGCAGGCATTTCGTATATGGTGTGTATAGTGTTTTTATGCTTGCATGCGCAATGCCTTTGCGCACTTGTACCTGAATCTGCCCATAGCGCTTCTTTTATTCTCAATTTTTTATATTTATTTTGTTTCTTCTTTATTCCTACAGCCCCAACACTATCTAAGCTGCTGGAACTACCCCCTAGCACTCCTGGTGGTTGCCTTCCTTCACTGCCATTCCTGACTGCGTCCCCATCAGTTTCATCACCTGTTGCAAGTCAAGCAACCACTTCCTCACCCCTGGAGAGCAGCAACAGTATGGATACCACAGTTGATGATGCCAGGTAACTCATTTTGTCTCTCCCTGATCAATGTCAAGCTTTGAACTGCGCGCAGCACTTACGAACTAGGAAATGGTCTGACTGGGTCTGCTTGCTGTGATATGGTTGCTGTGCCAATTGCGTCAAACTGCACCAACAGGTACAACCTGCTTCTTTGTTACATTTGGGCAATATTTGAATAATTTACATAGAGCCTGCACTGAGACTGCAAGCTCTTGAAATTTGTCCTCTCTCCCGCGACTGTAGTGCTATTTGGAGCGGTCATGAGCGCAGAGAGGTCAGTGCTTTGGAGTTTAAAATTCCAGTAGAACCAAAGTCTCATTAGTATAGCGATAGCTTTGTAAACATCCCTCAGCATATCATGTTATGTAGTAATGGATACACATATATACGTAATGCACAGTTGCATGTGTACATGTTTATTGTTTTCCACAATAGTTCTTATTAAAGAACTATGCCTTCTCTTTCTTCTGGTACTTCTTCAGTCTGGCCCTGTTGATATTGAGTGCAGGTCCATCACACATGTTGAAGTCAATGTGAGGCAAAGGTTTGTCCATTGGTGATGCCTGTGTGATACTATTCAAAGACTTGCTTGGTTTGGTTTGATGAGTTTTATGTAGGAATGGTAGTGGGACATTCCCATTCTGGAGGATTGGCCAGGAATGGGAAAATGCTCAGTGGCAAATACTGAGTGGCCAAATCAAAGGAAATAAAGTAAATCAAGCAATCCGTCCAATAAAATTCACCATTCTATTAACAGGTTGGTATGCTTTAGATATGCCTGTGAGCCGATGTTATATGTTCAGGTAGGGTGTGTACCAACCAGGAAAAGCGGGAAAATCGAGAATTCTCAGGGATTTTGAGTAGTCTGGAAATACTTGGGGGGAAAACTCAGGGAATTTGTGCTTCTATCAGGGAAAAGTCGTGGTAATGCTTACTCTGATACTCCACAGATCTGGCACTCATACATCTAACTGACCAATCAAAAAAAATAATTGACGAAGGTCTATTTGTAGGTTCAGTCTTCATCGATCTAGCAAAGGCATTCGACTGCTTAAACCATAGTATCTTTTTTGCTAAGCTTGAGGTTATCGGTGTACGTGATCCTGCCCTTTCACTATTAAAAAGTTACTTATCTAACATAGTTCAGGTTGTGTCTGTGTCTGATGTCTATTCCTGACAACAAACCACTAACATTGGCGTCCCTCAGGAATCCATCTTAGGACCGCTACTGTTTTTGATTTATATTAATGATCTACTTAACCATTTGTCGTCTATTAAGTGCGATCTGAAGTGAAGGCGCGACGACGACGGTGGACGAAGAGGGAACACACACACACAGGGCGCCACTTCCAACAATGTTTATTTTTTATTTTTTTTAACCAAAACGCTCGACTATCCATCCTAACTACTAAGTGCATTCGGTATGCTGATGATACTACCATATTTGCCTCTGTTAACAACATGTCACTTCTTATTAACAACCTAAATACTGACCTAGAAAATGTTTTAAGTTGGTGTAATGCTAACCTGTTATCTATTAATGCCACCAAGACTAAATTTGTTCTATTTTCTTCATATCAACATCATTCGGCATCCTCCCCTTCTTTAACTTTAGGCACACACACTATCTCTCCCAGTCCATGCTCATCTTTCCTTGGGATTTCTCTTGATCGCCAATTGAAATATAAATCTCACATTTCTCACATAAAAAAGAAAATAGCATACAGTATTCGCATTCTAATTAAAACTCATCCCTACTTTACACATGGTACATTAATCTCGCTATACCACTCATTCATTCACTCTCATATTAACTACGGCATAATATGCTGGGGTAACATTTATAACATTCACTTGGCATCCCTCCAGGTAATCCAGAACCAATCCATAAGAATTATTACAAGCAGTTTACGCTTTGCAAATGGAAAATCACTACTACATGAAAACAGCATCCTAACCATTTCAGAGCTCACGAAGTGTAATCTAGGTATTTTATTCTACAAATATATTGTCACGAGCTCTCGTAACAAAGGGCAGAAGGGCTGCAAATGACAAAAGGACGGAGGGTGGACAAAGAGGATTAAGTTTGGTGGGCTTCCTTTGGACCGCTCCCGTAAAGATGGCAACCATTTCCCTTGATCTGCCTTGCATATTTAAGTAAACGGTTCATGCGTAACGTTTGGTGGAGCTGTGTGCGGTAACGCTCACTACCAACAATGAAGCCGTTGGTACAAGACCTTTGTAGAAGCTGCCGCCTTGCCGGACTTTTGCCCTTGGCCACCATCGTGCCTCGAGACGAAGATACTCCCAGTAATGCATTGGCAGGACCAGCCCCAATTCAGCTATACCGAGAGCCACGTACATCCTCCGCAAAGGCAGGGGAAGATGTTGATGAGTGGCTCACCGATTATCAGCGGGTAAGCCATTATAATCATTGGAACGCTGCCTCCCAACTGAGGAACGTTGTTTTCTTTTTGACTGACATGGTGATGGTTTGGTATGACAACAATGCGGACGCACCAACTACATGGGCCTGTTTCGTTGAGGAGATCAAGAAGTGTTTTGGCGATTCGGATGCTAAAAGGAAAGGAGCGGAACTAACATTAACTCACAGGTCCCCAAAGAGACATGCACCGAATTCATCGAGTAAATTCTAAAACTGTGCAAGACCGTAATCCCTCGAATGTCAGAAGAAGATAAGGTGGGACACCTTTTAATGGGAATCGCAGAAAATAACTTCCTCATTGGAAAAGACAACATGGAAACCGTATCAGACGTGATACGGCACTGCCGTACCTTTGAAATACTAAAGACTCGTCAAATTACACCGAAAATTGGATGGCTGGCTAACGTGACAACTGTGGTCAGGGTGGACATGAGTTCTCCGACAGACTTATCGTCTAGGAGCTCCTTCGGCACAAAGAACAAGTACGCTGTGTGGCGCCACATTACAGCTCCTGCGCTTTCAGAGACTCCGTTCGTGCAACCCCCTAAACTACTTGGCAGCACTCGATAAACGCTGCAAATTTTGGCAGCTATAGAGACTGCGCGCGTTATGACCTGAGCAAACCATCTTGTAACGATTCTTTTGAGTGAACCCTTGATCAGCGCCCACGCTATGTTCGTTCTCGACCCCGTGTCATTGGGACCGAAAATTGGCCCAAAATTAGAATTTAAAATGTTTATTTCCGCGTTCCTGACGCGTTTCCGCGCCTATCTCGAAAATTTGGTTACAAAATACCACATAGTTCTTCCGTTATTGTGATCTATAGATACGAATCCGCAGTGTTTTCCTTTAAAAATGGATGGATGGATGGATGGATGTTATGAATGTTCCCTTTGGAATGGAGCTGTGGGTTGTGCCACCAAGCTCTTGCTATTATACTGCCTAATGTCCTACCTAGGTTAAAAGAGACAAAAAGAAAAAAGAAAAGAACCCTATGAACTCTCACAACCAAATTTTCCGATCCCCTATTGCGAACTTTGCATTTGTACGTCTCCGTTTTTTGTTATTTCCCTGCTTTTCTTCCACCAATCCTCCAATCGCCTCTTACTAATCCCTATTGGGGTCATGCTTACTTTTCCACTGCCCTCGCTGAACCCAAGGGCTTCAAGGAGGCCAGTGGTGCCTAAATAGACCGCTGGGCAGACGTCGTCACATTCTAATAAAACATACTCCATACTTTCCTTAGCTTTACCGCGGCAAGCACATGCTTCTTTTCCCTTCTTATATCTCGCTTTATAGGTGCATGTTCTAAGGCATTCCGATCTCGCTTCGAAAAGTAATGAGCTTCCCTTTGAGTTATCATGAATTGTTTCTTTCCTGATTTCTTTTTTTCCTCTTAAGTAGTTACTCATGGCAAGTTTCTTTTCCATTGTCGCCACCCATGAGATTATTTCAGCAGCCTCTCTGACTTTCCGCCTGACGTTCTTTGTTTCTGTGTTGCCTACCCTACAGGCTGCATACTTGCTGGTAAGCTTCCTAGTTCTTTTCCTCCACTGTGAATCAATGTTTTTCCTGTACAGATACCTGAACACTCTCCCAGCCCATTTTTTTCTTCCATATTCCTCAATCGTTCTTCATACTCAATTTTACTGCGAGCTTCCGTCACTTCAAAACTAGTCCACCCCATATCACCCTGCACAGCTTCATTTGTAGTCTTCCCGTGAGCGCCCAATGCGAGGCGACCCACTGACCTTTGGTTCCCATCGAGTCCTGATTGTACCCCTGATTTAAAGCAAACAACCACATTTCCAAAAGTAAGTCCTGCAACCATTACACCTTTCCACATACCTCAGAGGACCTCGTACCTATTGTATCCCCATAGCGCCCTGTGCTTCATTATGGCTGCATTTCTCTTCCCCTTCACTGTTATTGTTTTTTCCTGTGTTTCAATATATCTATTGCCTTTGTTTATCCATATACCAAGGTATTTATAGTCTGTTACCCGAGGTATTTCCTGGCCCTGTATCGTCACTGTCTGTTCACTGTTTTCATTGAATACCATAACACCTGATTTTCTAACACTAAATTTCAAACCTAACTTGTTGCCTTCCTGTCCACACATATTAGCCAAACGTTGCAAATCACTTTGCTTGTTAGCTAGTAAGACAATGTCGTCCACATAAAATAAACCTGGAAGCTGCTGCTCTACTACTGTACCCGCCTGTTTGTATGAGGGATTAAACCCGATTCATTATGCAAAAAGGTGAGGCGTGCAGACAGGACACAGAAGAAGAGAAGTGGACAACATGAATGCCGACTATCAACTGAAGGTAGCACTGAGGCGAAAAGAAGAAAGAAGACACAAAACTCATCTGCACAACTCATCTGGAATGGTATGACCACGTGTCTGTAGGGTACATGTGCCGGTTTACGTGACAGATAACTGTTAAGGCACTTAATCTCTTCCTTATGTAACCTAGTCGAAGGCTGACTCACGCACGCACTTCCACCATTATAGATATGCCATGCCTCTACCATAAGACGTGTATCTTCATTCTTGTGCCTGTACAATATCGCGCATACATCTACCTCTGGCGTGCAGTTACAATCTTGGCAATGTAGGGAAAGGTTAGAAGGTGATCCACCGGTTAATGACCTATTATGTTCTATTAGCTTCTGATTGATACACCGTCTCTCTCTCGATGGAAACAGGCTCTGGCGATATGACCCTGCTGTTGGCACTTCAAGCATGTTGCCGAACGGAGCCGGCATTTCTCTGGTTCGTGCCCTTTCGCTCTGCAGCGGTTGCACAAAATAATCCGTGGCCGGTTTCTTGGGCGATATGACTGTCCTCCATCACATGTACGCTTCCTTCAGTGGCGTGGATCCTTATCTGCTGCGCGCCCACTTCTGCCATTTCGGCTGATAGCACGATTTCTTCTGCTTCACTCCTCGTGAGCTGCGGCTTCGCAAGCAACTGTCGATGTACTCCTGCGCTTTGCTGCTCACAGACGATGCGATCTCGCAGCATTCGATCGAATGTTGCGCCGAAATTGCATGTGTCCGCTATTTGACAAATGGCAACTGCGAAATTTTTGACAGGTTCACCTGGCAGCTGGTCGTGTGTAAAAAACTTGTAAGACTGGGCTATTTTGTTTAGTCGGCGAAAAGTGCTGCTGCAACAAAGCTACTACTTCGGCGTAAGAAAGTTTGTTCACCTTGGTCTGGCGCTCATCGACCACTAAGTAAATCCACGGTGTGGGTCATCGGTGCGGCAACCAACAGGGCCCGCTTCTTCTTGTAGTCCGTGACGTCATTGCCGTCAAAGAAGGCCTCCAGTCGAACTTGGTAAACTGGCCACTTTTCGCTTGTCTCGTCAAACTGCGGCAGGCTGGCATATCCTCCCATGGTGGTGAAGGCTGCGGCATTCTAAGAGGGCTGCTCGTTGTCATCCCATCCTCATCACTACTAAAGAATCCGCACCATACACAGCGGTGGCTGGGCCAAGAAACGTTTATTGCTTTGATGTGTATTAATATAGGCGTTGTGCGAGACGGTTAGAGAGGGAGTTCGAGGAGGAGGAACAGCGGTGATAACTGGTGCCGTAAGTTCGCGTGATGTCATCCCGATGTAGCACTTTCTGTTCCTTTCTTCTCCCTCCTTCTTAAGTCTGTTTTCCATGTCATGCGAATATGCATCCATTAGTCGTTATGCTCGCGAAGACAGCATTAACGGCACAGAAGAAGTGTAGATGACAGTGGCGATTGTGGCAGTTGATAGAAAACAGTGTCGAAAGCATTGGTGGAGTCACTGCCAAGAACAACATTTCAACACCTTACAGTTTTTACATAGTACGTCACACAATTCACAGCTGCCAAGTAAATATGTCAGCATTGCAAATAGAGAGAGAGAGAGAGAACTGGACATTTTCTGAAACAGTAATCCGAGTCAGAACCTGGATCACTCTAGGTGGGAGGTTTCCTCATTCCAAGAACCCTCTGCCTTGGGCTGTCTCCTTGGAAAAAAAAAAAAAAAAAGACTGAAATCTTGGTGGTACTGCGCCATTTTGCTCATGATATTAGTTGAAATGTTTTGACCTCAAAGTTCTTGCCCATTCCCTTCTAGTGGGTGAGCGTGATTATTTTGGAGAAAGCAGGCAAGCAAAAAGAATATCGTGGTCTTCACTTTGCGAGTATGCTGCAGTCACTGTAATTGAGTTCAGAGTCGAAAGAATGCTTGAAATCGGCTGTCTTTCTTTCCTGAAGCATTGAGGTTTGCAATTTCCTGAAGTCCTGATGCATTGAGGAGTGCAATAAAGCTGTCTATTTTTGTCTTCATACTATAGATAATGTCACGATTCACCTTTTGCAAAAGTAATTTGTTAGGCGATATGCATAATAAGGTTTAAGAATTTTGTTCTTTTGCTTATTCTGCAGTAAAAAATAATTAAGTTGCTTTATAGCACAAAATATGGCTTTGTAAACATTATGACACCAAAATCGTAAGCAATTTCTGTTATGTTAATTTGGGAGATGACAATTAAAGGGTGCCAACTGTTTCTAATCAGGTACTATATGAGAGCAGCATTCTGGGCAAGTTGGTAATCCATTACTTAAATGATTATGCTCGAAAAAAAAAACGACACGGACGTGAGAGAAGACGACACACCAAGTGCAAACTTTCAACTAAGTTTATTGTGCCACTGCATCGATTTTATACATGGGAGGCAGTGTAGACCGTGCATGCACTTACAAGAAAATGAAGTGCGAATTCATGTAACATAGTTACGAGTCATGTGATGCCACGTCCAAGAAACCTAATTCTTTTTCTGTGAGAGCCAGAGGGGAGAAGCTAACACACTTTTGCGATCATCTGCGCTTCAGATATTTCACGGATGAGCTGCGTGCTGCCACGGGAAACAATCGTGCATTGATCCTCAAGAGGTTTGCATCCATGATTGCGACAGTGGATCGCCAAGAAACCACCAGAGCCGTTTTTTACATTGTTGCTGTGTTCACGGAGCCGATCATTAAAGGAACGCTCAGTTTGTCCGATATATTCCTTCCCACATGAAAGCGGGAGGTTGTACACCACCCGGTGGACACACTCGACATGCTTTTTGCGGTGATGCTTTCTGCACTTATTGGAAGGGATGGCGTTTGAATCCGTCAGCCTGTGAAACCTGCCGAGCTTGTTGGGAGCAGAAAAAACAACTCTTACATTCGCCCTTTGGGCCATCTTTTTCAAGTTATGGGATATCTCGTGCATGTAAGGTATGACACTGACTTTAGGCCGTACGCCTGGAGGGGCATCGGCAACTGACTTCTGCGTACTGGATAGCGCTTCTCTTAAAATGCATTCCGCGACAGACACTAGCACCACCCTAGGATATCCAGCCAAGGATAAACGTAGAGTTTAGTGGACGTAAGCTTTGAAAAGCAAACTCTACGTTTGTCCTTGGCTGGATATCTTAGGGTGGTGCTAGTGTCTTGCATATAATTTGCAAGACTTGTTGCATATAATTGCATATATTAAGGGTAAGAAGCTGATGCCGAATTTTGGTGATCGTGAGGTTACCATTCTTCCGGAGCAGTGGTAGTGTTTGTACGAGTTCGTTTGCATGGTGACAGCATGTGTGAGCTGGATCAAGTGAGTGGTCTTGTTTTTGCAGTGTGCCAGGCTTGGTGTCATCACCTGTGAAGCTGACTGTGGAAGAAGTGACAGCACCACTGACCACTGAGCCTTCTGAGACACCCTGTGAAATTCCACCTGTTGAGACAGTGGAATCTGAGGAACCAGACCCATTCCCTGCTACCGAGGAGCCTATGGAGGTAACTGAGGATGTAGCTGAAGATACATCACCCAGTGAAGTAGAAACTAAAGTTGAGCCTAAGGAAGAAGACTTGGAGGAAGATGAAGATCAAGCAATTTCCCCAGCTGAAGGTAAGCAAACTCGAGCTGCTGACTAGTCCTCAAACACTTCAGTCTTGAGAGACATGCGACGAGGATAAACACACAGACAACAGGATAGTTGTCTTTTAAGGTGGACTTGTGTGAACTAAGCAAGTTTGCAAACACACTGTTTAGCTTGAATAATTGCTGCTTAGACCATAGTATTTGGTCTTCTAAAATGTCACGAGTGGACACCTTGGCATTCATTGTCATGACTGTGGTTGTGGGTCCTTGTTTTTTGTGTGGTAGATCGCAGCCAAATTGTGCATGAAAATATAAAAGCCACCATGATTGCATGTGGGAATCATGTGTGTGAACATTCTTTTTGTTTTGTTTCCTTGAGCAGAAAGTTGCACTAGCAGTGACAAGGGACCACTCTACTATGATTTTTTTCACTCATGTAATGAAATTGTTTTTGTCATTAGGGTTAGATTTTGAGTTATGTGTGGCTGGTATCTCTTGATTTAATGCTGTGTAGATGGTGATGGTTTACCCTTTCAGGGTGACTGCCGTGCATGTACAATGGTGAAAACCAGTCCCAAATGGTCACTGACGCACATGTATGGTGACAACCGAACATTTTTAAAAAACGGTCCTTTTCGGTATGGGCAGGATGTCTACCAACCGGGAAAACCGGGAATTCTCAGGGATCTTGAATAGTCAAGGAAAACTCGGGGAACTTATGCTTCTATCAGGGAAAATTAGCTGTAATTTTATTGAAAGGGAACAAAAGTCACGCTCATGCTGGCTTGAGTAACAGTGAAGAATCGTAACAAATCCCTTTGACGCCGTGCCTTTGGCTGAAGGGGTTTCCAGTGTGCAGTGAATGACTAATTTTGCGGGCATCCAATTTTTGGGACACGCCCAATAATTCAGACAGTTTCACGGCACCCGTACTCCATAGAGTTGATCTATAAGGACGTATGAAATTTCGGATGCAAGAACCATTCGCCATTTGATATTGCTGACTTTTTGCTGTGGCCGCAGGTCTGAAATGGCATTAATCAATCGAGAAATTGAGGTAAATGCAGGACATGATTAAAGTCTCCCCCGGGACATAAAAGCACTTGGCCAATGACGAAAGCACTCCTCAGTTAATTTCTGTCACAAGTAGTACTCAACCACTCGTTGCAAAAAACATCCTTGTATTGTATTATTAGATGAAATGAAATGTTTCTTGTCCAGTTTTATTTGATTTTTAGAAAGAAGAATTTGTTGAATTATTGCTGACAATGACGTGGGCAGTCTAAAGGTTTTGTTTTGCCCGACTCCGCACTGCCCACGCTTTCGTGTTTCAGTAGTTTCGTTATCGCGTAGTGCTGTGCTGCCTTTGCTGGCTCGTGAAACTCACACAAACTGCAAGTAGCAGAGAACTGAACTTCTATGGGATGTAGCGGGATGCCCAAACAGTCTACGCCACGTGACTAAAAAGCAGTTGCAGCGGTGAATCCACCGCTCTCTCTTGGCACAGTACCGCCCTCTGTCGGGCGCCGTTTTCTCACCTACTGCAGCAAAGGGCGGTGATGGCGTATTCAACGTCACTACTCCCCCGTTTGGGTGGCAAAAGGTTAGAATTTTGAAAAAGGTATTCGGACCCTTCAGATGCAATTTTCTCGTAATATAAGTGTTTCCCTGGCACGAAACAAGCATTGCGAGGTTTCTGGAATGGTATTTAGACAGTCTACATTGACTTAGTATTTGCCTTTAGTGTCTCTTTAGTAAAAGACATGCATTCATTTTCTTGGCCTGCCCGATTTTTCTGATGTTTTCGCGGCCCCTAGGAAGTCCCAGAAATCGTACGTTAATTGTACAACTGACCAAGAGGATGCTTCAAGTGGTCCATGGGGCAAATGTGAGGTGGAAGGAGTACAAGATCAGAAAGGACTGATGCATTGAGGAACGAATGGGAAAGAAGTGTGCTGCCGCTTCTTTGAAGATGCTTGAGCTCAAAAAACAAAGTGGTGGCTGACACCAAGATGCAGGTATCCCTCATCCAACCAAAATAAATTTTAAAGCAGTGAAATGCGACACTGAGGCGCTGTGCGCGGACTGAGATGAGAGTATGTCAGGACAGGTGAGGTTGACTTTCCAGCTACTGAGAGAGAATCTCACTTGTGACATTGTTTGGGCCTCATACCAACGAGCTTGATATCAGTTGATAGATATAGCTCATGTTAGAAAATATTTGTTTTTGTAGCATCTCTTTTTATTCGTATTTGAAGATGTTCGACTTGATTTGCAATGGGCTGTACCACTTTTTTCGAAGATAATTTATTCGCTGGGAATTTTACTAACCCCTCCCTTCTGTTTTCTTTTTAAATAAAATGAACACTAATTTCTGTTATTCAAACTGGAATAAATCGTTCTTTTTTTTTTTTTTAACATGCTTACCATAGAGTGACAGCATTGGGCGACATGGTGTCAGCCTGTCTTGACATAAGACAAAGTTCTGTGTCATCAGGAAATTTTGCAAAGGCACTCAGGAAAAACCTGGAAAACTCGGGGAATTTGGAAATGTCAACTTGGTAGACACCCTGATGGAGCTCTTCCTAAAGGCACTCTGGAGGTTTTGCAACTTCTTATGACTTTAAAAAGAAACGGCCATTTATAGCAGAAAATCTGTGGGCACTTTGTTGAGCTAAACTGCGATAGGTGAAAGCCTATGTATGACTGCCTATGTTGTCGTTGTCTGAACTGTTCTGCGAATGGACGCCGCCATGGCCGCGAGCATGGGTTGCAATCACAGCCATATGGCTGCAAGGTTTGTCGCCGATGTGCGCGCTTTCCACGCTTTCCCACGCGCCCACTCGCACAGCGCTACTGGCGTGGTGCCTCCTCTCCTTACTTCCCTCGCCGGTGATCACCGCTTTCCTGCGTCCACCACGGACTGCGCCCAGACACTCATGAGCCACTAAAGGCTTACACCTTAAAAAACAATTGTACTGCTGCCTCTTAGCTTCCACAGGAACTGATTTTACACTTTGATATACGGTGGCTACCAGCATTTAATAAAAAAAATGATTGCGTCCCCACCCCTCCATGTTCTCCTCCTTATGTATGTGAGATTTTATATATGTGAGATGTGAGATTTTAATGTTCAAGGTTTTGGCAAGTATGCCAAACATACAAAACAGTGTGTGGCCAAATGCTAATGGCTACGTCTATGGCTAGCTACGACTGTCAGTAAATTTACGTATGAGAACACTGGTTCGAGGCTGTGGAGTAATCAAAGTGATGGAGGTGTAGGTTTTGATTTGTGCCATTTTGGACCTTCAGCCATGGCAAAAAGTCAGAAAAATATCGCAGCAAATGGTTTGAGCGTACGGAATTCAGTCATTGTTAGACATTGCCTCTAAGGTACATGGCAGTGATGCGAAGGCATCCATTTTTGGGGTGTGTCCGATGTATTGGGCATGTCCAAAAAATTTTCCGTTGACTGTAAATCCAAGAATTTGTTATATGAAGGTTCGGCCATTAGCAATCTTCAGGGCCAGACTCTTGTCCGAGTTTTTGTTGAAGCACAAAGACTTTAGATAGAATTGAATTTTATTTCAACACTATTTCGATAGACTGCTGTGTACATCTTTTAGGGGATCTTTGTGGTTGCATTGTCATCACGCATACCTGCTTTTTCATTGCTGCTGTTTCCATCAAGGTTGTCTTTGATTGTGCTAGTTGCTATTCTTTTTGTGTATTTCTTTGTTACTCGACCTGCTCCTGTAATAGCCTCTCTGGGGGCTGACAGTATTAGCAAATAAAAACAACCAAAAAAGAACATTGAACTAGGACAGCCAGTACGACATCACCGTTTTTTCTTACACATCATGCAATGACCATTTGTATGCTCATAACAAGGTGTCAAATTCCTTAAAGATGAACTTCAAATTTTTAAATTTTGATGTTTGATGGAGTTTTCTACAGTCACGCAGGTTGCGCTCAATATAAACAGTAACTGGTTGCATTGTGGCATAGATGTGACTGCATAAGGCCTGATTTTTGTTTTCTGGGTCAGAATTGCGAGACAATAAAATTGACACCAGTGCATCATTGTGTCGTTTCGCAACTCCCCTTGGTATTTTTTGTTTGCACTGTAGTAAATACGGTGTTGTGAATGCGGCTCCAATTGCTCCAACTGCTCCGAAAGGCAAATACTGCTACATCCTGCTACATTTTTGCTATTTTCTGATAGTTAAAAAAAACAAAGCTCATCTCTTGAGTTCAAGACTCCTTATATCCACGAGCAACATCCTCCGTCATATGCACTCATGCATGCGCATGGAGAAAGTATAAGGTGGGCGTGAATGTAGGGCTACTACACGCTTGAAATGTGGTGGCTACGGCCATTGCTGAAATAACGCTTTCGAGGTGAGAGCATGCAACTTTCTAAATTACACTTTATGGAAAAGTGTTGCACTGTACAGTGAAGCCTTTTCATGATGTGAACTTTGCCATGTTTTCATCAGGTGGGCATCTTTTTGTTTTGGCTGCAAATTTAGTTAAATGGGAAGTTGTTGCATGTGCTACTGAGCTTGTTTTTGTTTCTCTTTGTTGCACTGCTGCTGTTTTTCAGTTTGTGGCTGATGTAGCTTAGCGAGCGAGCATAGCACGCTCCTAACGCTCTTCGGTGGCCAAGTTCCTCAAACTTTTGTCTCTATCACACTTCTACATTTCCCACCATTCTCACACCCAGCCTCCTGCAAACTGGAAAGCTAAAATAGACATTAGAGAAGCTTGTGGTCATACTACCATTTTGATGCTGTAGTGGTCAGATTTTTGTTATACCATCGTCTTCACAAACTCATTGTCATACCGTTCCCATCATTCTGTCATTGTCGTAATTCATCATCATACATGGGATTCACATGTTTCAGCACAGCATTATTATGAGCTTTATGTTTCCTGGTAAAAATATGCTTGTTTCCTGATAAAATTAGCTTATTGCCTTTGAGAGAAGCAAAACAATGAACTCTTTTACTTCTCTTAAAGGGGATTTTTCCCCTTTTAAATGACCCTATAGATGCTCCAAAAGCCAGTTTTTCCGCTCCAAGACGCATTTTTGGATGCTCTAGAACGCTGCTTCAAAACAGCTTTGGCCAATCGAATCACTATAGTTATGATACTAGTATGTGGCTGAAATAAACAGCCCTCATGTGAGCAGCACGCTGTGCACTTGTAATCAAACAATGTGAGAATCAGACCATACTTAAGCTGACTCTGTCAAGTGCTTGCCCTTTCCGATCTCGCACCAGACGGAATGAATGCAGTCTAGTCTTTTCTTTTTGGTTGCCTGTTTCATGTGCTGAGCTTAATAAGACTTGCTAACAATGTGTTTATCTAATTTACCATTTTTTTTTTTGGTACAGCCGAGTCTATGGTGGAGACAGTTGCATCAGAGGAAATGGTCGTTGAAACTGTAATTGAAGACTCCCTCTCATCCAGCATCAATGTGGATGACGACAAAGAGAGTGTACAGTCAGACCCTGAGCATGGCACAGGCGCTGACCAGGAGACAAAGCCTGAGAGTGAGAGCACCAAGGAGGCCTCGGAGATCCCAGCTGAACCTGTATGCTCGGAGTCCGAGTCAAAGGACAAGGACGACAAGGACGACGTGGATGAGCAGCTTGTAGCTGATGAGTCTGACTCGGTCAAGGATGCTTTGAAATCCGAGAACAATGATGATGATTTGACACCGGAATCCCCTGATGTGTCTTTAAAAAAGGATGAGCAGATACAGGGTGAGTGGCCATTCCTTTCTTTTCCTGCACTTAGATGAATAAAAGGTTTGTCATTGTTTTGATTGCCATATGTACAATAGTGTCGAATTTAATGCACAAGCAATTGTATAAGTTGTTTTGCTCAAACAGAAATTGTTCAATTTACAAAATACATAATACAGTCGAGCCTGCTTACAATGAACTCCTTTGTAGTGTGAAAAATGTTCACCATAAGAGAGGTTCATTATAACTGGACTTGCCCTGTGTGAGTTGAACTTTCGTGGTGTACAATGCTGCCTTTCAAACTGCCAGGCTTAGTGTTTACTAGTGCACATGTGATACACGCCGAGCACAGTGGGTCGTGCTGTTGGGAAGAAAAGAAACTACAAGCTAAGCAAAATTCAAGGAGTACTTTTTCAAATGAGCAATGCTTAAGGATTTGAAGACGTTTGACTCGGCAACTGGTGATACGAAATGTTGAATCATTCACTCTTCATTGGAATTAGCTTGGGTGAGCAAATGTTTTGCCATGCTGGTATTATGCCCTGAAAGCCAAAAATCGTCCACAGTATAGTCCTGTGAAACTAGTTGGCATGCACATGTTACATGTCTCTGTGCATGTGATGCCACAGAGCCAAAGAGGAGAAAAAGTTCCTTGTGTGTTTGTACAAGTCCTCCTAGGAGAGACCATTAATGGAGCACTAGTGCTATCGCATCATAGCTGATGTAACTGTGACAAGTGTTCCTGCTGTGGTCCATTTGTTGTGGGAGAAAGAAGCGCGTCGGTATGTGAGAGTTAAGTGTCCCCACAGCACTTCGAGCAGCATATGAAGGAGTCAGCAAGGTGCAGGGTCACTGCTTGATCTTCAAAAAACACCTGCGCTGTTTGCTCGTGCAGTTTGGTAATTAAAGACTGCTTCAGCAGGAAAGACTCAACGTTTCAACAGGTTTTTCAGGCTTTGTATACGTTTGCTTCACATAGTTTAGCATAGTAAATGTATAGGAGTTTGGTACACTAATGTGTCTGAACAAACTGTGAACGTGGTTGTATAATTCCATGAATTCTATACTTTTAAATTCGGCTACAATAAAGTCGAGGATACCTGAACATCGTGAACATGGCACAAATTTCTTAGGCGTCGCCAATGCTGTTGGTCGCAGTGAACTGACACTGGCTCTGAACCTGTGAGGAAATAACAAAGGAGGCTTCCTGAGAGCCAGCGAAAAATAAAAACTGAAGAAAAAGTTAGCCATGTGCAGATGCCCACGTGGTCCCTCTGGATGTGCATGGCACTGAAAGATCCGTCATTCAAGGTAGGCTATTTTGAAATTTGGAACAGTCCCTAAGAACGCTGCTAGCACTCCCCTTCTAACCAACATTCTCTCCTGCCGACACTCAGGTGTGCATGCTTGCAGGGGTCTCCGTGCATATCTCACCATTTATGGTGCTCTTGCACCGCATACAATCCTCTCAGTATTAATACTTGCCAGACTAGTGTGGCGAGCAAGTTTATTGGAAAGCCTTCTCTATGCGTTTGATAAATTTATTAGCCAATGATAAACACTTTTTTAAGTGAAAATTTGCAAGCGGGCTCGACTGTACAAATGACAAGGGCATTTAACTTGCCCCCTGACAAAAAGTGCTGGATTCAATAAGAGATGCATGTTTCATTTACATGGTAGAAATTTATATCAAAGTGGTCTTGTTAACTCAGTCATCCTTATACTTTCTGATGATGTCAATTTGGGTTGCAAGGAGGGCATGCTGGAATTTGGAAGGTCATGTTTCAAATTGTGTGGGACTCCCTGATCCATGTTTATTCCTCTGCTTAGAAGAAAGGTGGATAACATTTTTTTTTCTTTGATTCCTGCTTACTTTGCTCACATTTGTTTGCTTTGTACAGCATTGCTGACAGCACAAGACAAAATAGACAGGTGCCGAGGTGTTGAAAAAAGGCTGCGTAAGTCAATGTTAAAATGAGCTATATTGGTAGGAAGTCAAAGTAACCAAAAGTGAACAAAAGGGGGCATCCTGAACACAAGTAAACAAGCTTTAACATGAATAATTTCAGTGAGTTGCTCTTAATGTTGTGGAACGTGAAGAAAATACAGTGTATAGTACAACTATACTAGTGCTACAAAGAGGCAAAAGGCCAGCGCACTCGTTAAATACGAGAAACCTTCCATACTGTGATCCTTGTGCGAGCACCTCATCAGCTGCCTTGACAAACCCAGAATTTGGGATGGCATACATATGCTGCTATCGAACAATTTGTTTCCACATGGCCCATGCTTTATGCATGGATGCACACTGCACAATGTTCTACTTCATATTTTCCAAGGATACTGTGACTTCAATAGTCACAATCTATTCAGAGATATGTTAAAACCGTCAAGGCATATGCTCAAGGTTATACAAGAGTATGCCCAGACAGACAAAAGGAACATGTTCGCATAGGAATAGAAAAAAAACCTTGGCACATGTAAACCAAGAGTAAAATTTATTATGTGGCTAAAATAAGTGTAAAAAGGCAATCAAAGTGGAAAAGCCCTAGGCACTACGATGACAAGGCGAACCTAACATATACAGTAAAAGCTCGTTAATTCGAATTCCGCGGGGATGCTATGAAAATTCGAATTATACAAAATTCGAACTAATGAAAGTCAGAGAAAAAAAAATCGCTCGGTTAAGGCGCGTATATAGTCTGACGTGGCGTGAGCACGCGCGCCAACGTAACCGGACGCGACCAGCGCGGTCCGACGCGCCCGACGTCGAGGTGGCTCCATCCGCGCGTTTGTCGCGCTGACTGGGGCGGAGAAAAAAAAAGACTCCGTCTCGCGCGAAAAGCGAAGCATCGATTGCGAGAGAAAATTAGTAGATAGCTATACGAAGTAAGAATAATTGTTTTATCGGCCGTATAAACTTGCAAGCATTCGCTTACTAACTAAATTAACAAGCGCTGTGTCACGCGCGCACAGGTGAGCATGAACGCATTTCGCTCGATGACCGCGGAAACTCGCTGAAAAACGCTGGAGTGAGGGCACGCAGCAGTAGCAGCGAGCGAATTGACGTTCGTACAGCCCTCGCTTTAACGCGAACGAAACGTAGAAAGCACATCGCATATGAAGCTACCGGCAATACGCGCACTCTGCAAACATCGCAGATCGCTTCCGCGCCGTAAGCGGCAGCCGCTGAAGATCGTCCCTCCCTCGCCTCACCCCCCTGCCTCGCGCGCGACAAGAGAGGGCGCGCTCCGCCCCACCTTCCCCTCTCGCGCACGCGAGATTGAGCCGCGTTCGCCGGCTCACCCTCGTACGCTCGTGCGCAAAGAACATGGCGCGCGGCGAGGGTGTTATCGTCCTTGCCGCTGATCGAAAAAGCAAAAGCTGCGCGACCCGCGCGGCGACGCCAGCGTGCTACCGCGCTCTAGCACTCTCCCCATCCACGATGATGCGGAGTGCAAATTATCGGTGGCGGTGTGGATTTCAGTGTGAATTAGCGGGATGTGTTACATATTGCTTTCAATACATTGTGGGACGGACTGCGGCAACTAATTCGAATTATCCGAAATTTCGAATTAATGAGTAGTGAATTAACGAGCTTTTACTGTAATTGCAAGGAATTGAAAGTTGAATGAAAAACATCAAACACTGATGGTATAACTCTAAGGCACCTCGTGGGTCCACATATGATGGTATGAAGATTTTATATTTAGAGGAGAAAATGTACGAACTTGACATTGTAGCAAAAATGAAACGTTTTCTACAATGTTGGTGAAGTTGCTACAACAAATGAATGAAAATGCATTGCAATGTGGGCCTTGATTTCAATCTCTCCCCTCCATAAGACTTCCGGAGACTAGACATGGACCTTTTTTGAAAATGGTTTGTTAATTCGGGTTTAATGGCGCAAAGGCTACTAAGGCCATGGTGTGCCAGTCACAAGACAATAGAAAACGCAACGTTAAAGCAAGAAAACCTGCGTTAAATTATAGTTGGTGCAAATAACCTGCTGTTTTAAAAAAGTCGAACAAGTTAGTAAATGGCACTAGCGCGTCATCTGCCAGTAATAGGGCAGGGTGTGAAGGTATATGTAAATGTTACAGGTTGTGTAAAAGCTTCCATCTCGTTGTTTCGATGTGTGGACATGTCATAAGAATGTGTATCACTGTAAGAGGTTCATGGCACTTCTTGCAAGATGGCGAATTTTATTTTTGATGGAGAAAATTGTAAGATGTGCGTGTCCAACCCAAAGTCGACATAAGATCACCTCACAGAACGGTTGCTGGTGACTGCAGAACTTACACTTGCCAATTACGGATTTAGTAAGATGTTGCTTGTTGCTTGTACAATGGTCCCGTTCATGTTGCCATTTTGACCTCAAGGCCTTCTGAATTGCATGAATACTATCTTTATATGGAAGTCTTGTGTTTGTTATTTCTTTGTATGCTGCCATTGATGCACATCTATCCACTGCTTCATTACCCGGTATCCCAACATGGCTTGGTATGCAGAAAAACCTAATTGATCTGCCATATTTGTTTGACGTTACCATGTTTAAAATATCCCCTAACAGTGGTTCAAATTCTGATTTCACATGTAGAGCCTTCAGTGTGCTTAAAGAATCAGTGTATATGAGTGTGTTTTCGTGTTTGTCAGTTATGATCTTTTGAAGTGCAGTTCTTATTGCGTAGCCTTCGGCTGTGTAAACAGTCATGCTGTGGTAATCGAACACTTGTTTCCAATTTTTTTCATGGCCCCTATACCCACATGTCCATTTGTTTTAGCGTCATCAGTGTAAAATTCCATGTAATTTTGATATTTATCCTGAAGAGCATGGAACTTTTGTTTGATGAGTTTGTGTGGGGTGTCATTTTTCTTTAGAGGTGCCAATGCCCAATCACATATCTATATGAACTCGCACCAAGGGGTAATTGTTGTTGCCTTTTAGCAACCTGAACGACCTCATGAGGAATATCATAATCACAACAGTATTCTTCATATCACATTAGGAGAGGTCTAATCATGTTCGGTTTATTTGTGTAGTATAAGCGTGAGTGATGCTGTGTGATGATGTTGTAGCATGAGCTGTAGAAAGATTCATGCATGCAATACTGGGGGTATCAGAGATGCTATAGTTTGGGTTATTTTAAAGGGACACTAAAGGCGAATACAGTGTCGCCGTGGACTGTTAAAATATTTCAGAGACCTTGCAGCACTTGTTTCTTGCCAAGAAAAGACTTAATTGAGGAGCAAATCGCGTCTGAAGGGTCCGCATACCTTTAGCGCAATTCAGATTACCTGCCCCCGAGCAGGAAGTGGTGCCATTGCATATGCCATCAGCACTCTTTACTGCCGTCAGTGAATAAAACGGCACCTGACAGACGGCGCTACGTTTTTTTTGCGCAAAACACAAATGCGTGGCCATGGAGTCGATTCCAGACAGATTTTTGGATTTGCTGCTTCAGCTGCTCTTAGTCAAATGCTGTGCGCAGTTTGGGCATCCCGTGACATCAAATGGATGTGGAATTCTCAGCTACTTGCAGTTTCTGTGAGTTTCGCAAGCCAGCGATACCAGCACAGCACTACGCGATGACAAAACTACTGAAACGTGAAAGTGCAGGCAGCGTAGGGTCGAGTGAAAATGAAACCTTTCAACAGCCTGTGTCAGTGTCAAGGATAACGTCAATGAGTTCTTTTTTCTATATATTGACTAGAACTGGACAAGTAGCATTTTCTTTTGTCTTACAAAGCAATGCAATTATCTTTTTATTACGACTGGTCAAGTGTTAACGACAGAATTAAAATGGGGAGTGCCTATGTCAAGGTGCCTGTAGCCGAATGTCGGGGCACAGTCGCTAATTATGTCCAAGATTTACCTCAATTTGTCCATTACTATAGCTCTGTTCGGAATAATGTTGACACTTTAGACATTCTCGAGCACCAATCTACGACTTCACCTTGAAATAATATTTGTTTTTAGTGTCCCTTTAACACAAAATTGTTTTATACCTGGCTGTCTCATGCAATACCGTCACGCAGTCATCTCTACGCTAATCTGTGAGATAGTGACAAGTCGTTTTGTGCCTACCTAATTGGTAAGTAGGCATAGAAAGGTTTGATTTATTAAAGAAATTGTGCTCTTGATATACAGTAGATTTTCATTGATTTGATTTTTTTGCTTAATTTGATGCCAAACTAAGGTCTTGGCCAGTGCCCATGAATTTCCATGCGCTCAATCTTTCGTTATTGTTATCCCAAAATTGGCCACCACCGGACAGTTAGAACTTGGCCAGTCAGCACACAAATGTGGCGACCCCTGTGGTGACCCCATTAGCGACTCCTTTAGTGGCAGTGTCTGTCTCGGTGGAGGTTAGGGGGCAGTGATTACGTTAGAACGTATGTCGTCACCTGTCGAAAACGTCTATTTTCAGCCAGCCCTAGGAAGATTTTCAAGCAATAACTGTAGCTCACAATCTTCAATTACAGCATTTACCCAATTCTAACATGCATCCCCCTCTCCCTAAGAAAATTGGCCCAAAGATTACACCATGTACCCGATTCTAACGTGCATCCCCCCTCCCCCCAAGTTGGCCCAAAGATTGCCTGTAAGGTAAAACCGGATATGAAACCAGAGCCCTTTTGCGCCGTTTATATGCTGTACCGCATAACACAAGTGTACTGCAGCTAAGCTGACTAGAAAACCAGTCGTCATTGTGCGACACACATTTTTTTTTTTTTTTTAGGTTAAAAAATCATGTTCGCAATAGATTTCTGTTTTGTTTACGATTTTTAATGTAACTTCAAAGTTAGTTTTCTTTTTTGGACATATAGGAAGTGGGCATGCGTTTGGTTTGAAAATACTGCCAAATAAATTGATGTGTTTTGCCATTTTTATGCGCATTGTTATATTTGACCTGCCGGATGATTCGATCAGTTCTTTTTGGTCGTGGCAGGGTCGGGATAATGCAATTCGACTGTAGCATATATGTTGCTGTGAGGGTATTTGGGTATCATTTGTTTTATTCTACTAATCTGTAGAAAACACGGCCAGCAGCCTGGACACCTATAAGGGTCGTAAAGATGGTAGTGCTTAGAAGTGTCTTGTGGTTTCAGTCGGCGTCTACGGGTGACTGTCCCTGCTGTGTTTTCTGTTATTTTTCAAAGGTGATCCCTGACAACCGTCACTGCTGGGTCACACTGTGGCAGCTCATGCCATTGTCATGCGGCTGCTCACCTTTAAAAATATGTACAGGCGCATGTGCCTGATGCTGTCAGAGCTGTAACAACGCAGTTTCGCCACATATGGACTCATTATCGCGTCGGTATATACCACGGAGCAAGAATTCTTGAGGAGGCGATACAGCGCTTGCTCAGGTGTCCCAATAAAGTCACGGTGTAGGGCATAGCGCTGACGTGCCCTCTTTCGTCAGTCAGCTCGCCGAGAACGCAAAACATCTGCGGTGCACTCTTCGAAGAGGTTTGCCGGTTCAAAGACGTTTGGTGGCGATTCACACTAGTACTTTACACGTGAATCGGTATGTTTCTTGCACCTCTTTGCCAGCTGCAAATGCTTTGAAAAATGAACGAAAGAAATTTGTCACTTACAGAGCAATTACCTGTGTGGTGTATTTTTTAGAATGCCATATCTATAATGCCAAATCTATAATGCTATAATGTTTTTTAAAACACGAAATCAATAAGTTATGTATGATTTGTTCCACCGAATGATAGTACTTACCCTCTGTGCAATAGTTCATATTTAGATTGTTCTTCTAACTTCTTCCTTGCCATACCTTAGATGATTGAAAGCATTGTTAATGACAATACTGGGAACCGCCAACTCTTTGCAATAGTATCACTTCGGGTGTCTGACGATTCGTAGGACGCTGGTAAGAAGCAAAGTGTGCGGAATGCACTATGCCTACCTCTGTATCCTATGGGTCAATTTTCAAACATAATGATTCGATTTCTTTGCTACTGCTATCTAATTATATATACTGCGATCAGTCAGCGAGTTCGTCCGGAGCTTATCGATTTCTCACCACCCTGCTGGTCGAAGTCTGTAATATTGCAGCACCAACCTATTGCTAGCCCTCTTGGTAATTGCTTCACAGCTTCCATTCGGAAGTCCTTGTTGCATGCTAAGAATTGCACGACCCCACCACTTCATTCGTAAAAAGCATTGATGGAAAGCGCTCGCCTTTATTGCAAAGAAAAAAGTGCGTGCAAAGTCTGAGAAGCCAGTGGGCCGCCCGGGCAATGCAGTAGCCTGTGAGAGCTTTTAATAGAGACGGAAAGCCTGCAGATTGTGAAGAAACATGACAGTTTGCATGTCCAAATTGGGAGCTCTTCCTCCCAAGGTCACCTACGCATGTGCTTACACCACATGCGAGTGAGTGCACTGCGGCAGCGGCAGACGTTGTCTGCTGCGGAATTACTACTAGTAGCTCGTTTCAAATGCAGTGCATGTAATAAGGAGAGTATTCATTAATAGCTGTTGGTAAAATCTCCACCACTTTGATTTATTGACGTTACAGAAATAAATCAGGAAAAATTTACAGTATATGAGATATTGCGATTTTTGTGCATCGTGTCCATAGAAGAACATGTAAACAATGACAAGGTGCTGGTCGCGTCATCTCTCCTACTGCGGCAAAAACTGCATTTTCTACTTGCTCGACCGTGATATTATCGCGCCGCCTGCGTTTGCCCTCGTAGCCTAGCAGATTCCTCTCCTCAAATACTTCTTTCTCCGTGGTATATACCTATGGTGCCGGTAGCCTTTGGGGTGGTGTTTGTGCTCCGCAGCAGCAGAGGCCTCACATGCTTGCTATTTCTCTTAATGCTTCGCGCTTTAAACGAAACTGTCATTAATAAATGACTGCACATTTACGGACTTTTATGTCTGGATGCGCATGAAGGTGCCACTGTTTCTTAGAATACATGTTTCACTTTTGGGCTATGACCAATTCTGAAAGAGAGATCAACCAATTTTTTTAACACCTCAGTTTAATTAATGTGCACCTAAATCTCGGCATACTAGCATTTCTGCATTCCACCCTCATCGGAATGTGGCTGCTTGGAGCTCTTCCTTAGCAGTAGAATGCCAAAGGAGCTGTGGAGGGAAGGGTGAACTTATTGCTTCAATTACCACGTGGTCTGCTGCTGTCACACTTTTTCTCAGAAATTCTTTTAGAGAACAATTCTTGTGCAGTACCTCAAAACTGCCATTTAAGACTACATTCTTTGCCTGTCTATGTCTTACAGAAGGGGATGTGCCAGAAGATCACCTGCCTACAGCTGATGAAGAAGATGATGATGCAGAAGAATCAAAAGATGCCTGGGCCCCCGGAACAGTCAGCTCACCATCACCAGCAGGGGAGACCATGTCAAACTTAGATGAGCCACAGAGCGAGGACATGGATGATGATAAGCTGAAAGATGACAAGTCTTCCATAGACGACGCAAAGACGCCCGAGACCCCCAGTGGCACCGAGCCGGACACGAAGGACGATGGATCACAGCATATTGAGTCTGGCACTGAGGATGGTACTGGGGAGTTGAGTAAACATCTGCTTGGTGGCTCTGTCAGTGATTCTGTTCCCAACAGCCCAGCATCTGTGCTTCAGGGGTAAGCATAACTTTTTTAGAAGTATTTTGAAAAAGTGTAAATAATTCTGTGCTTGTTCCAATATTTAACTTGTTTAATCTGTGAGAGCTGACAGTTGGCACCTATCAATATCTACTAATGGTAGGAGCTGGCTAAGTGAATGAACCAAATAGACAGTTGTATGTATCCTGTGTTGAATTTTCAGGGAATTTAGGAAATAGTTTAGCAAACGATGAACCTTGAAAGCTTAAGTGGAATGAAGCCTATTGGCAGGCCAGCATACTTAGCAGGCAATGCTGCGGAAGCTATGCAAGTAGTGTGGTCGTAGAAGTCCCACTCTGCGTGTTTCACATTGCGGTTGTTTTTGATGTGCAACACTTTTAATTACTAAATAGCTTACAACTACTACTTGTACAACTTCTTCAAATTGTGTATTATTTGTGTACCTTTGTTCTGCCAGGATGCAACATACTATGCTTTGGTTACGAGTGCAGCTGGTGTTCCTTGGCCACTGGTCGCAGATACATGTCACTCTGCTTGCTCAGTGGTTAATAGGTGAATATCTGCGACACCTCGCAGGTGGTAATTATATCGTAATAAGTGACATAGGAGTGTGAGACCTAATGTTGCATTAAATTAGATGAGTCATATCTATATTTTTCATATGCATACCTGCCAACCCTCTTGAATTTTTCTTAAAGTTTATAAATGTTTTGTGAGGTTTTATAACAAAGGGGTGAACTGTTGTCTGCAAAAAAAGTTATCACTGTCTCTGAACTTTCTATTGGAAATCTTCTGATGGCGAAAGGACACCAAGGGGTACTTGATTCAATCAAATTAATACAGGCTTGTTCCTGAAGCAGGAAAACGGCAGCTGCAAATTCACTGAAAAAGTAACTGTTATCTAAAAACAATGTGTTGCTTGTCAGTCTCAACTTTCTAAGCAGGCTTGTACACGTTACAGAAAAAAAGTAAGATTAGAAATGCAATTACTTCATTCGAAAATGTAATTGATTACAGTTACCAATTACTGCCCCATGGAAGTAATTGAGGCAATACTCAATAGTAATTGATTACTTCTACATTATATGTTAACATTGCATAGATGTAGTAAACAGAAAGAGCTGATTTGCCCCCGCCTCCCCCTCCTTCCTTTCCTCTCTTCAGTCTGTCCTCGGCAGTCTTCTTATGTTGCTTAACTGCACTAAGAATTCCTTTTAAGAATTTTATAGGTCATTGTCCCTTGTTTTCGTTGTGAAGACATTAGCAGCAACACCGAGAACTTGCTCGAATAGGAAAAACAAGGGTAGGAGAGGGAGTTTGGCCATTTAGCACAATGTGTGCGCTGAGGTGGGGAAGGGGAGGGGGGTAAGGCAGTGTCGTAGCATATACAGATCCTGCGCATAATATTGTGGTTAGTCAACATCTGGGTCCTCTATGAAGCGCAGGTTCATTGTTGCTCAGTCTTGGAGAAAACGCTCCTGTTTGGGCTGATTAAAAGCTGAAAATATTGTCCGTATCTGATTTCCTGGCATTAATTCCCTAAGTAGGCTTTGGTATCGAGACATACCTGTTCAGTTCAATGGCCAACGTCTTATGGAGCCTTTAAAATGATGAAACAAATGCTGAACTCACAGGTTTGCCTGTCTCAGCATGTGCATTTGCGAGGCTGCTGTGTGGCACGATCTCAGGCATTCATCTGTAGCTTTTGCCAAATTTAGGTTCTGCAAGCAGGGAAGCTTGTTACTGCTTGTCTTGTCAATAAATTAACTGGTAACATATGATCAGTTACTGAAAAATGATATTGAATTACAGTGAGTGTTACCGAGTAAAGACAGAAATAATGTAATTGATTACATGTAATTCATTGCATGCAAGTCTGGTTCGAAGTTTGGTGCTGCTTGTGTGCTGTGTCTAACGTTAAGTGATTGTTAAAGGGCAACTATGGCATTTTTAAACCATACAGTCGAACCCACTTATAACAATATTCAAGTGCCACGAAAATTCCATTGTTATAACCAATAATTGTTATAACCGGGTTGCATGAAAAAATCAAAATAGGGGGATGGCGGAGCTGATGTTAGAAAATTATGATAGCAGGGAGGTCAGTGCCCCTTCCCAGCACCTTCCTCCATCCAGCTGCTGATTGTGTTCACTCGCTTAACTGCTTCCTAATAGCTCCGATCACGTGCAACAAGCTGCGGCTGTTGGTGTTATAGAATGGCACTGTTAACTGCAAAGAGGAGTCACGGCTGGCACGCGATATGCGAGCACTGCCGAGCATCGCTTTGGTGCCTTTTAAATATTGGGGCCTTTTAAAAGGGGCTTTTTAAATATTGCCAGAAGGCTGCCGTAGCAGCCTGTCAGCTTGAGAAATCCAGAAGAAATGTTGAGGTGAGATCGCCGTAAGCATCTCACCACGCACTTCTCACTGGCTTGCACAAGAAAACCTTATGCCCATCAGCCATGCATGCTTTTGCGAAGCTTGCCTACATCTTCCAAGGCATCTAGGTGCTCCACGTGGTGCAGTGGAAGGCGCCTCGCGAAAATGAAGTCCTGGAGGGACTGAATCACCAAGGCATCCAGGCGCTCCACGTAGTGCAGTGGAAGGCTCCTCGCGAAAATGAAGTCCTGGAGGGACTGAATCATCTGCCAGGGCTCATGCGAGGACAACGTTGAGGCAGCCTGCCCTACCGCGTCATCGCTGCCGTCATCGCCGTCGCTATCTGATGCAGGCACGTTCATGACGATTGCCTCATCGGTTAGAAGCATTTACTTTCCAAATCGATAGCCGTGGCTTTCTTTTCATTGGCAACGTCATGCATTGCCAATGATTAGCGGACAGATAAGCCATCTTCCGTTTTAGCGGTGAGTCAAACCAACTGTTGGTCATACGAGGCTGAGAAACCGCTTGGCCAGGAACGATTTCGATGCAACCAACAAAGACGAACGTGAGTGATTAGGCTGTTTGCAGAACTGCGCTGAATGAGGAGAGAGAGAGACCAACCTGCGAGCAGCGCAGTTGAAGCAGTTCATCATGTTTCAGAGGGTGGGGCGGCTTAGAGCTACAAGCGCAGCCCATTCATGTTCGGAGGGGTGGAAGGGCAATGGGAGAGAGGCGTGTGGAGATGGCTGGAAAACTAGCACGCTATGGCTGTTGGAGCAGCAGCTCGAATTTCTTTTCTTCTTTTTCTTTTCAAGGATTTCACTACCTTTCGGCTCGGAGACCCAACAGTCAGATTTTATCGTTATAACCGATAATGTGGCATCGGGGCATTGTAGTAAGCGGGTTACGTCACCCTGGGAACAGATACAAAAGTTAATGGTGCAGCAGCTTGTCATTCTTATAACCGATATATTGTTAAAACCGGTATCAATACAAGTGGGCACGACTGTATTAGGATATTGTCATTTAATGGCGTTCACAGTCCTGTCGCCGGTAGGTTGGTTCAATTTGCTTAGGAACTCGCCAATAATTTTAAATAACAAATAAATGAGGTACCAAAACCAAAACGGGTAGCTTTCATGTGACGTCGTGACGAGTCGATGACATCAGATCCTCCATGGCTGTAATGTTCACACAGTACACATGGTTATAACGGCAAAAAAGTGAAGCTTATGCTGTCTTCCGATGATACAGGCAGCTTTTCCAGCTTTTCTGAACTAGGTAACGGCAATTTCAGCGACGATGTGACCGCTGAAGGATGGTTGTTGGCCTTTGACCTGCCGCTGATGTGCCTCAAGCTCAATGCATTGTGCTGCGGCAAAATGAAGAGAATCACTGGTTATCACGTGTGTCAAAATAATGATTGTCAGCCGTTCTCTCATAGAAAAAGGAGTCAGCTTTTTTGTTTCTGGGCAAAGTCAGGGTGTAGTCTCCGACGTCGCAAACCCAGGGTAGCCAGTTATGTGTTACGTAAGAAGTCACATTCATGGGCATGAGTCTGAAACACGCAACCAATCTTTAAAATTAACTGACAAGAAAACTTAATGACTTGCAGTCATATCGTTTGGCACAGATAATCAAGAGTGCAAAAAAGAATGTACATCCAAAATTTTATTAAGGTCACTGGATATCGAAAAATCACCACAGTTGCCCTCTAATGAAATGCGTACATATCTCTCAAAAGTTATGTGTTCAGAGCAAGCCTTCAAAAAGACAAACTCCATGCAACTAACAACCCCACCCTCTCAATGTGTCCATGGGATATTACGAATATTAATGTTTATAGGTTGGCATGCATGCATATGTGACTTTTTTTTTGGTTGCAAATGCGACCACTGAGAGAAACCTTTCAGGTATTTGTAGTGCTACTTGGTATATTAAAATGGAGTGTGTCATGTAAGCTGCTTTGTAATACCTCAGATTAGCTGTGCTCTGTGACAGTGAAATGTATCCAAGCACGCACAGAATGTCTCCAGTACAGGCACCAACTAGGCAGGCAAATAGATAGTATTGCACTGCATTTCATGCGTCCATTTCATTGGACATATCTCAGAAAAGCTGCCAAAGTGCCCATATAATGTGTCAACTTTTTTTATTAAAATACATTGTAAAATTACTTTTCTAAAATGAGAAGGGCATTTTAAGCAAGGGGAGTAGGAAGAAGGACTGTAATGCTAGAAGCATGTTACAGTCCTTGGTTGGCTAGTTGGTTGAGATAATAATAAACCTTTGTATCTCTAAATTTGGCTGTAAATATGTAGCGATATGAGAGACAAGTACAAACATTATTTCAGGCTTGCATGTGCCAAGTTCGAAATATTTTTTTTACAAGTAGCTGGCATATTGCAATGTATGTGTAGCTTTGTTGGTAAATGTCTCAAACACCTTGAGAGAGCATGGTTGTGTTATCTGTTTCTAAACTGCCATAACAGAAGTTTGCGAAAAATTAACATTGTTTTTATCTAACTTACAAATTCAATTTTAAATGACTAATACAATATGGAGATAATAAATGGTGCTGCAACAAACACACAACAGTAAAATAAATACCAATTTAATGTAAGGATGTGAGAGAGGAGAGATTGCCTACTACATGAACCTCTGGTGTATTATCAACATTACCTTTTTGTTTCACAGACTGCTTCGTTTTAGAGGATACATATATAGTGACAAGGTCATTATAAAAGTTCTCAAATGCCTCCAAAGTCTTCAGGTAGCCTGTCCACGTGCTTGTGTGCTTTTCTAAGCTACTTATATGCGTTTTGAGCGCATCTTCGGACACCACTGCTTCATTGCAGTCCCTAGTGAACACTGTGACGAAGCAGTATCTTTGTTTCTAACGAAATTATGAATAAGCACCTATTTATTGCTTTCACATGGGTTTCCTGCTTTGAAAACCCCTTTTGCTGCTCTGAAACATATATTTGGCTGTTCCAAAAGGGCATAAGGCAGTAATATCGCTGTGCAAGGCACAGAGTGAATTCTCCGAATGACACCAGTTTTGAGGTACTCAATCCCGAAGTGTGCAGCAATATACATACGCGTTTCAGTTAATTTGGTGCTTCAATCCATAAAACAGTGTTTTGCTAAAAAATGCAAGTGGAACAACAGTGCATTCTCATCATCATCGTCATCATCATCATCATCATCATAATTTTATTTTATGAAACCAATACAACAAAACATGATTGAACCAATAGCCAACTCGGCTAGTGAAAGGTCCAAATACAAGATATTCACTAAAGAAATGGCAGACATTTAAACTACATGTACAAAAAGACGTGAGATACTAAAATAGCGGTATTGCAAATATGTAAAGCGCATACATATTCTGAAAAAAAAAAATGTTTATAAATATACAAAACCAAACACACATTTTCTTCAAGTTTGGCGGCATATGTCCTGAAACCAGTGCCATCCTCGGCACTCTTTTTCAAGCAGATATGCCTTGTAAACCATCTGGCCGCAGTTTGTCAATTCAATATATGCTGCAAAGCAATTAGTTAAAAACCTAATGAGAGAGATTTTGCTAATCAATTGAGCATTTTTATTTATTTGAAAAAGAAAAATTGGCACCCACCCGAATTGTAGCACGGAGCTACAAAGGAAACCCGTAAGGGTTTCTCAGAGAGAAAGCCTCGCAGATGAAGAAAAATTCATCCTGGTCCAGGACTGAAGCCCAGACTGTAGCTTCATGATACAGTTGCGTCCTCCACTTTCGTCCTCCACCTTGCGGGCTTTCATAGAACTGATTTGCCATATTCACTGTCCCAGTGCCTCGATTTGTCGACTAATTTGCCCTCGCTCTGCTAGCCTCCTGGTTAGCTCTAATGGTAGAGAGACTGCCCCCCGAAAAGGCGTTGGTCCCGGGTACGAGTCCCGGATCAGGACAATATTTTCTTCAATTACAAGGCTTTCTTTCTGAGAAACCCGCATGGGTTTCCTTTGTAGCTTTGCGCTACAATTTGGGTGGATGCTAGCTTTCCTTTTCATATACGTTCCTCCACCTTGCAGGCTTCTGCAGAACTGATTTGCCGTATTCATTGCCCCAGTGCCTTGAGTTGTCGACTAATTTACCCTCGCTGTGCAATTGGGTAGCCTCCTGGTTAGCTCAGATGGTACAGGGAGCACCCCAGAAAGGCGTTGGTCCTGGGTTCCAGTCCCGGACCAGGACGAGTTTTTCTTAACTGCGAGGCTTTCTTTCTGAGAAACTTGCATGGGCTTCCTTTGTAGCTTCATGTTAGGTTTCTCCTCGCTCTTTTCTGCAGGCTTTTCCTCCACGTCTACAGGCTCTGATCGTCTAGTCTGCGAACCCCTTTTAAACAGAAATGGTTTCCACGGTCCATTTCGACTGTCCCAATTTCCGTCCTCGGCGTTCAACTTTCTACGCTTTGCGTACTCTTCGGCTAATTCAGCCGACCTTTCCACAGTGTTTACATTCCCTCTGTCTTGCAGCCACAGTTTCACAGCTTGGGGGATGCTTTTGTAAAACTGCTCTATACACATGCATTCAATGGTCATGTCTCTGCTGTCGTACGCTTCCGCGCTTTTCAGCCACTCGACTAGGTTGGCCTTTAAGTCGTATGCAAACCCTGGATACCCCTTGCTATCTTTCTTGCCTGTGCTCCTAAACCTTTGCCGAAAAGCTTCAGCTGAAAGGCAGTATTTCTTCAGGAGACTATCCTTAACTTTTGCATAATCATATGCATCCTGTGCACTGAGTCTGGCGATTACTTCCGTCGCCTCACACGGCAACACTGACAGCGACCGCTGTGGCCATGTACTCGGACCGAAGTTCATCTTCTCGCAAGTCCTTTCAAAATTGCTTAGGAACAAGCCTATGTCGGTCCCGACCTCAAATGGCTTTAATAGCCTGTCCATGCGGTACGATTCTGCCCCACTTGATCGTCCCAGAGCCCCTTCACTTCCTTGAGACAACTCCAAACGTTTGCTTTCAAGTTCAGGTTGCATTTTTCTTAACTCGCGATCTTTATCGCGTTCCTCTCTCTCTTGTTCTTTTCTCTCTCATTCTTCTCTCTTTTTCAGAAGTTCCAACCCCATTTCAATTTCTTCCTCACTGGCCTGTTCGGAAATTAGCTCCAATAATTCAGATTTTAGCATTTCCTTGCGTACATCTAGGCCCAGTTCCTCACCAACTATCAACAACTCGTCTCTCAGCAGTGTCCTTAACTCCATGATTGCTGCTTCACTGCCTTGGTCCTGCTCGCTAAATCTATCTAGGAAAACACAACCTAGCTAACAATCAACAATCTAGCTTCCCTACAGTTCTAAACAGAACAACCACGAAATGAAGCCTAGCAAGTCAAAGCAAGAACCAAGCACTCATTGCAGACACAGCACCACGTCGCAAAGTCCATCTCACCGCTGTCAGCCAGTTGTTCGGGTGGATGCCAATTTTTCCCTTTCATGTACTTTCCTCCACCTTGCGAGCTTCTGCAGAACTGATTTGCCAATGTGATTTATTGTGCAAGTATTGTTTACATTTTTTAGCAGTCCAGGTCAAGGATTAGAATTGGGCTATTTGCCACAGGTAATTTAACAAAATTTCTGTATATCTAAAAAAAAAAAACAAACACACCTGGTATAATGTGCACTCATGAGTCTTGAATGCGATGTTTTACTTACTGCAAACTAGCTGGAGTGTCTTGGCAATATTTTTAGTTCTTTGTGGAGGGTGATGCTATTGACATGCTATTTATTGCAGTGAGGACTCTGAGGTCGTTCGAGACTATAAGGTGTGGAAGAAATCTATTATGTTGGTCTGGAGAGCAGCAGCCAACCACAAGTATGTGTATGCCAAAGCATATGAGGGCCTTGGAGTGAGCATATTCATTTTCTCTCTGCTTTCTTATTTCCAGATATGCAAATGTGTTTTTACACCCAGTCACAGATGAAATGGCCCCAGGTTACCATAGCATTGTCTACAGGTTAAAATGATTTTTTTTTTTCACCTTTATGCCAATCTTTATTATTGGCGTATTTCTTTGTGTGACCCTATTTCTTTGTTTTTCGTGTAGACCAATGGATTTGCTGACAATCAAGAAAAACATTGAAAGTGGCTACATCAAGACGACCTTGGAATTTCAGCGGGACATGATGCTGATGTTTCAAAATGCTATCATGTACAACAGTTCTGACCACGATGTCTTTCAGATGGCCATTGAAATGCAGAAGGAGGTCATGGGACACATACAGGTCAGTGTCCATTCCTGTGCTGATGCTCACATCTCCTGCAAACATCTGTCAAGATTGAAAAAAAAAAAAAGAACTGTTGAAAAGTGTGACTGTAGAAAGCATTTTAGCTAGGTGTATTTTTGAAAGCAAAGAGTACTTTAATAGTTATAATATTTATTGCAAAGCCTGTTGGCTAAAATGTAAAGAAAGAATTGTCGTGAAACATTGATGGCAGAAAGTAATCACTCTTCTGGCTTGGCAGATTGTGTGTTCTTGTGCTGCAGAAGGACCTTGTGTGTTTTCTAGCGAGTTAGTGCAGCTTTATCTTCCTCTGGCCCTATGTAAAATGAAGCACTGGCACTGTTCCAATACCATGCTTACCTTCTTGCCTCTTGAATGCCACACCACCTTGTACTTATTCCGCAGCACAACATTCAGGCCTCTCAAACAAAGCAAAAGGTGTATATGTCGCGTAAAAAATGTGCTGGTTACTGTCTTATGGCCTATTCACACTGCGGAACATGTTTCCCAACAGCTGACCAACATGTTTCCCGACGTGTTGGTCAACACGTTGGTCAACATCTCTGTTGCCAACAGCAACGATGTTGTTTGGTGTGACAACTTTCGGCAACAAAAGGCAAGCGACAAAGTGTTGGCAACAGCATGTGTAGCCGCATTTTTGTGCCCGTGTTTTTTTTTTTTTAAGTTTTCATTTATTGTTATTATTCTTGTTTTAACATGCACATGTCGCAGAGCATGCTATGGAGCTTTATCTGGCTTCATCCCATTTATTTTCTTTGTGAGACGCTTGAACTCTGTGCGTCCCCTAAGACTGCACTTCTTGTAATATTAAAGTTTCACTGGGCAGCTCACAGCACACTTCAGCAAGGGACACTTAGCATGTCATGTTTCTTCTCTACAGAAGCTTATGCCATCAGGAAGGTAAAATGAATCCTGCCTATACAAAACATAGCATTGTCCTTTCTTGCTTTTGTCACACACCAGCAAAACCTCTACTGAATGGTGGAAATTTGAGCCTATTGGCACATGATCTTTGAAGCTTGTAATGCAGGGTTAACGTGGAGATAAAAGGCTACTTGCATTGTGCATCAACCTTCTTCTGCTTTGTCCACCCTGAACTATAAATCCTGAAGACTATCTCTATAGTACTCACTTTTACCCATTGCCTACTGTCTTCATCAACAACCACTTCTGTCACATACTGTATTAATGGCTGCTTCTCCTACTTGTACACACAACCAAGCTTAGGGATGCTCGAACTGGTGATGCAGTCGTAATTCATGAGACGTTTTGTCACAGAATTTGTGGTGGAAGTAAGATATCACATAGGAAGCTTGTTATGCTATTGATGCTTGACAAGTATAAAGGGATGTTGAGACTAGGTAAATAGGGACTTAAATAGTGAAACTACTGCAAAACTAGTAGCTTTTACTTATCTAGCATTGCCATGTTTCCAACATGTTTTTCAATGGGGCAGGCAAATTGTGACCGAACTGTTGGCCAACAAGTCACCTGCGACATGTTTCGCAAACATTTGTTAGCCATCCATTGTAACAGGGTTGCTGACACCACGTTTCTTATGTGGTTGTGGATAGTGTTGGCCCACTTGTTTCCCCAGTGTGAATAGGCCCTTAGTGAAGGGGTCCCAAACATGATTTCGTGAAGCCAATTGGGTTTTGTTGACAAATATTTCAGGTGTTTGAGCACCAATTCAATTTTTTTGCCCCTCTCATTTTTCTTCACTGCTACGACACACCTAGTTGGTGGAAACAGCAAGCACAGCATGCAGGATGCAATGCAAGGAATCAAAAAGGATCCCCGTTTCTACAGCACCTTGTACACTGTGCTAACTGTCACCACAAATTACCAACTCAACCATGTTATTTGGCTCACTTGCCCAACCCTTAGCAATCATGTGTATTGTATGCTGTCTTTTCTCTTATTTCAATGTAATAAATCCTTTGCAGCCATTTTGCTGGTTGAGTGCAGTTGTTTTTAAGAGGCCATTCATCTGTTTTATTTCTTTTCTTTCTTCTTTGGTTACTGTTTTCTTCTTTCTTTGTCTCTCTCTCTCTTCTCGTGTGTATATGGAAGTGCAAGAAAAAAAGTGGCTTCTTTGCACTTTTTTAAAGCCACTTGGATTCTCCAAAGGCAGAGACCTTGGGAACCCCTCTTTAGTGCTAAGCAAGCAGAGTGCTGCCTTATGTCTTATGTCTTTTACTGTCAGGATTTTCTGGCAACCCAGTTGATGGTGAAGACAACAGAGACCAAAAGCCTGCGTGGCCGTGACGGGCGGGAAAAGAAGGTGGAATTTGGCAAGGATGACAAGGTGAGCGGGCCATCACATGCTGCACTGCTGATGGGCACTGCGCAGTCATGACATGGCCACTCTGCGTGGAGGCTCCTCAGCGCTGAACTGAGCAATTGCGTCTCCCTCGTTCATGGTGAACCCTCATTAGTATGACCGCATTAGTTGCCTGGAGAGACAAATAGTGTTCATGAGGCATGCAGGATGTGTCTTGACTTTTTTTTGCCAAGGGCAATCTGCCAAATGTGTATTTTGTGTGGTTGGTGCAAGTTTCAGCATGGCTGGTGGTTCATATTCAAAATCAGATTGAGCAGAACACACAGTTAAACCTTGATATAACAAGCTTCATTATATCAAAATTCTCATAAGGAAGTGTTCAACTTTTTATAACTTTTTGTTTATAGAACACCATGTGTTTTGGACCTCAATATAACGAAGTGTGTTTAACCCTTTCAGTATCGAATTTTTTCGAAGGGAACACACAAACCAGTGTCAGTTTTTTTTCTCAGGTATTATGAAACAAACGAAACAGTTTATTTCCATTAATTCCGAAGGGAAAAAATGACATGGATAATAGCAAATGCACTTGTATTATGGTCCTCACTAGAGAGTGGAGAACATACGGGTATGTCAATGACATGGCATGACAAAATGCGGAAACATACTGGTATGTCACTGACAAATAAGGGATTAAACACGATTTCAGTACAATGGAATTTCACTGCCGCCACGAAGGAACACTGAGGCAATATATGGAAACTACCTCGGATAAGAAGGTCAAATAGTAGTTGCTTGCGTATGCACCTTTCAAGTTGCTTGCCGCATGACAGAACATGTCATGTGACTCAAGTGGAGTAGTGTTATGTTCTGTGTAATGCCCAAGTGCAATAAAATGCTTTTGCACCTTCTGTGCCGTATGTTGTGGGTGCACAGAAAAGCTTTCGAGGGTTAGCTGAGAAAGATAATTACTTGATCTGTGTTCTCTTCCTGCACGTGCTCCAGGAGGGGAATGGAGGATGTTGCATAGGGTAACATGATCAAGCGTGCACTGGAAGGGGCAAGCGAGTGCATGTCTCTTCCTCCAGCCCAGCTGTGGTTGCGGATGCCTGTCAGTGCAGCTGAGTGCATACGAGGCTCGTGCATGCCCTATCTTGGAAGTTATCTGTGCGGGCACGAAGGTTAGGCTGGGCTGACATGGACGTGGCTTCATATGCGCAGTCTTCCCTCCCGTTTAGTGCTGGAGGTCGCACAATCTCTAGTTTCGGATACGCATTGAAGCATGAGGCAGACAGAAGCGTTCATTCCCCTGTACCTGCGCAGGGGTCCTGAAGCACTTTTTATTGAAGTTGAGAAATGCATTTTAAGTTTAATTAGACTATTTCAGAAATAGTTTGCAGCGAAAGGTTTTTCAATATATTCAGCAGAAGTAGAGTTATTCGTAATCAAAGATTGCCTCATAGACTATATTTCTAGCTTTCTAAGTGTTTAAGGTTCAACTGAAAAGGTGTACACCCCTAGATTGTTTTTACACTTCTTGTAGTGACACAAAAGTATGGGATACAAAAGCGAATAATTCTGTTACAAACACATTTCTTCTCCTCCAAAAGGAGCTCCAAAAGACCTTTTTCCTGCTCCAAAAGCTCTCCCAAAGACCTTTTTTCATTTCCACCGCTGTTCACCTAGACACCACTAATTCCCCTTTTGGTGAATATGACGTGCCAAACTCCTAGGTTATCCCTCAACTTACTGTTCAGTTCACGCTGTGTCTTCCCTTTACTGTGCTACCATGTACATAGCTATGCGCGGCTCTGTTTTTTTGCACCGAGTGGCAAGTAGCACATTCCCTTTCAATCACACAACTTCCAAGGCTCAAATGAAATGTCATCTTTATGTTCGTTCGTGCAAGTGCATATTCAGCGCCCACATCGGGTAAGCGATGGATGCGGCACTGCAGACTCGTATTGAAAGGATTCCTAACGTAGTGAGCTTCGACCAGGATGACGACACATCTTGAAGGTGTGCAACTTGGGAAGGAGACAACCTGTTTCAGTCGGATGTTGGTGCTCAGGCCAGCTCCCCATGTTCGTGGAGCCATGTCACCCACAAAGGCCACTCACTGTACTCGATTGTCCTTAGCGGGCAGGCTTGTCGCAGCGCGCTGCAGCGGCTGTGGTATTTATGCTACGTAGCAAGGAGCATCTATGCTTCTAATGTAGCTGTGATCACTTTTCACATCTTCAGAAATAATTAATGCTGACAAATTCGCATTGTTTTGTTTTCTTGTAGACTAGGGGATTCCGCGAGGGCATCTTAGGGTTCCATGAGCGGCCAAATTTAATCAAAGCTCAGCGCCCATCTATAAAGATTCTGACATTACAGTTTGGATTTACTAAAACCACCACACGCCACATCAATACTTCGCAGAAAGACCATTGCGACCGTGGTGCTGTGCAATTTTCGGGCCCACAGTCTGCATTGGATGCGTTTCATTTGTGCTCACAGGGTTACATATCTGTGGGACTTGGCACAGATGTGCTGCAAGCCACTGTCAAATGTAGCATTTGGCTTGTCAACTCGTTTCTAGCATTTGTGATTGGCCGTTCCAACTCGGCATGTTGACACGCAAGCGCAGTATAAGCTATACAAGTGCACTGACGGCAGCATTGCACATAGCCAGAGATGCTGGTTTACTTCTGCACTTCTTCCATTTCTACCTCACGCTGAATAAAAAGTGTGCAAGAAGCACTTTAGACGCCTGCATGAGGTGCACCAGTCTCACGTCCGCGTGACGCAAGCATTTAGGCTACATTCACATTTGGTCTTGGAGCAGGTGGGAGTGGCAAAAACTTGATGAAATCTGCCCGCCTAGACGGCGAAATGGACGGAAAATTAGGCGGCGAGCCTGTTCGGTCTCGGCCTGTTTGTTTTTGTTTTTTTCTTTAGTTTTTTAATTATTTTTTTTCCCCACCACAGCCAAGCGGGAAGCCATTCCACTTCCCTGGAAGCTGCACTGGCATGTAAACATCCGGTCGTAAAATTTAACATCTTCCGTTGTTCATAGTCCATTTTTAGAAAAAACAACTAGCTAAAAGTATCAGAACTATGTCTTCTTCCTCTTCCATGGTAGACGAAAGTTAGCGACGACATGCGCAGGTGTGCAAAATGCTAGCTTTTAACAACTTATGGGCCAATGAATGCTGCTTGAAATGGTGCGATGAACAGTGCCACCACTCGGACAAGCATACGCAGACTTAATGGATGCTGGCGAAAGCATCAGGGGTTTCCGCTGCAGTGGCAAAACAAATGTGAACATCTTGGACATGCGCAGAAAAGATTTTCTGCCTGCTTTGGTCTTTTCGTCCGCTTGCCGCTTCTCCAGTGTCAACATAGCCTTAGGGTTAGCGTTGCAATCACAGTATTTCATCAATTCATCATCAATATATTGAATTATTTCAGGATCTCCTTCGGGTTCGATATGTCCAGGATCTATTGCATTAACCAGCTGTGCTCGAGCCATAGAGTTGGATGTAGAACAATGTTGAACATTGTCTTAGGTGTTATGTACAGGTGGGTCCACTGTTAGAACGAACACATGAGAGTGTGGCTCATGCTCCATGCAGCGCCATCTAAGAGAAGTGGTGAAACCAAGTGCATGCTGTGCGTCGTCTGCTTCCAAACAGCCGCTTCGCTTTGCTCACGCATGGCCGCCTTGCCGTGCAATCGCACGTCAAGTCTCCCGCTTCATGGATAGACATTTCATTTCGTACACTGCCGCCCGTGAGATGTAGAAAGCACATAAGTACACTCACTTCTACTACTGTGGCGGAGAACGCGAATAAGCAGTGGCAGAAATATATTTTGGAGAATGGTATTTTCTTGACATGCCAAATAATTTTGCTGTGCTGCGTCTTGCGCAAGGATTCCGTGCAAGGAAACACATTCACGACACCATCAGTAATTGCAAGTTCTTTTGCATGTATTTGCTGATATACATTAGTGTCACTTCCTCATTGTCATTTTTGCATATGCATGCAAAACATATTAACATATGCATGTTCATGTTTCCTAATTGGCCAATGGTTGCGTTACACAGCATTTCGTATCTTCGAGCAACTTGACAGACTGAGCGCATCTTAGCCAGACATAACTGAAACATGCCATGCACAACAGTGCCGAAAACAAACTGCGGTGTCACTCGTGTTTGTTTCGTTGAGTCAGTTGCCACGCTCCATCCACGAAGTGAATGTTTTTGGATCTGCTGTGCGATAACGCCAGAACGCGAAGCTTCCTCCCGAAAAACAGCGCTTCATGTCGCCTATAATGTTCTGAAAGCATGATCATTTCTTTGCTCTTAGCATCCAGATGGCTGGGATGGCAAGTCAAGTGCAACATTGATGCTTTAGATCATGTTCATAGCAACCGCGGCTCAAGACATGTAGTCGCCAAGCTGTATGCCGTGCTTCATGCTGCACACAGGCGAAGTGATGGTGGTCAGCAGACGATGTGCGTCATGTGCCGCCCCTGTGCTGTGTCGTGCATACTCTTCGTTTTTGCCGCTTTTCGTACATGGCGCCGTGCGGAGCATGAGCCACGTGCTCGCTTGGTCCTTGTAACAGTGGATTGACCTGTACATGTACACATCAACCATACAATCCACAGTTGGAGGGAACACCTAGTTTTTTTATTTCAGTGCTGATTACAACATATATATTTGTTATGGGTACGTGTGAACTCCTCCTACATTGGCCTTGAATTCTGTTGGAAGTGTTTCATTTCATTTCCTGTTATTGTGAATATTGTTATTTTGATTCAGATTAAGTAAATTGCAGGGCTAACTTTATCTTTGTTCTGCAGCTATTAACACTCCTCATTCCGGCAGCTTTCTTGAAGCAACCACTCCATGCAAAATTCTGTCACCCATGGTTGTATCTTTTCTCTGTGTCCATTCTGTTGCCTAAAGAGACCACCAATTATCTATGCCATCATCAAATGACGTTTTGCTCTTTCCTTTTAATCATAACTAGGATGTCATATACTTCCATTTGATACTTAATCAATACTGCTGTCTTTGTCTCACAATTTTGTGCCTTTTATTTTCCTTTCCGTTTGCTCATAGCATGGCGCATAGCTTACATACTTCTTCATTAGACGTCATGTTTTGTTTCCATAGGCTAATGACGGCAGAATACATTTATTATGCAATTTTTCTCTTTAAATTATTGGTAAGTAGCTGTCTGTGAGTTTGGATTATGTCCAGAACGTGTTTGCACTGCAGCTATTCTTCTCATGATTTAATGATGAGCACAATAAAAAATGACCAAGTTAATGCACTCTTACGAATGAAACATTTCGTTCCCTCAGAGTTTTGATTGGCCTAACCAACTGTTGAATTCTTGAGCACTAAACTGAATTTTATCATTTTTACTTCTTGTTGTTCACTGCACATGTCATGTATCTCCTGTAGCGCAGAAAAATTTGATGATGTCCACTAAAAATGACGCTCACAACCTCAATGAGGCAAGGTGCGAGACCGGTCTAGTTGGGCTTGAGGAATGAGCTTGGGGAAATTATTTGCTTCGACACTGAATGTACAGCATCGTTGGCAAAGCCTTAGCAGCAGTTGACTGTACTGAACAAGGTTAGAAATCACAGGAAGGGAAGCATATTGCCTTAAGATAATTTATTAAAATAATTTGAATGGTGGGCAGTTTCTAAATCTACAACAGCCCTGTAGTCATCTTGTTCCCTTCCAGTCATCAAATTTTCATGGTCGTTTTTAGAAACTCATACAGAGAAAAAATACAATTTTCGTTGTACACATTTTGAGATGTTACCACCACCTACTTGGGCTTTAGATGCATGTTATGCTACTTTTTATTTCTGACACTTCACATGATGACTTATCAGGCATGTAGCCATGATTTTTTTCCAGAGAGGGTGTAAGCATTCAGTGGCCCGAACAAATTGTTTTCCCCGATACCTATCTATCTTGGGGAAAACAGTTTGGTTTTTCAAATAAAACACGTGTACACACTCACAGTGCCCCACGTTGTGCCAAAATTAAAAAATATGCAAGTGCCATGTAGGTGGACAGAACCAAGGTAATGTGCCTTGCCGTTGTTCGGCACAAATAGACTACTTCTTTTTATTCTGCCTAAATACATAATTAGTTTTTATTAACTTAAGTATTATAATCAAAGCAAAATTGTCGACCAGAAAATTGTAGGCCATCATGAAAAATTCTCTGTCCATCTTTTGGCTACCTTATGTTGCATAAAAGTTTCTTCCAAGCCAAGTGCCATGTGACTAGTTGCATGACACTTTTCGCAGGCGGAATTGGGCAAAATACAAAAAATAGTCTGACTAGCCCCAAGTGACGGCGAACAACATTACTTTGGTTCTTTCCAGCTACATGACACTCGCATATTTTTAAATATTGGCATAAGTTCTGTGGGACACCTTGTGTTATATATATATATATATATATATATATATATATATTTCAATTTATTATTATTATTACTTTTTGCAGTAACTTACTTGAATAAACCCCACACAGAAAAAAGAATGCCTCTTATTGAAATTCAAATTCATTTGGACACTTTCAAAACACAAGTGATTCAAACCATGTGTTCGGAGCTGCAAAATGTTCTGTACACCTCATATCGGAATGCTAAATTCAATATAATCATAAAAAATGCTTTAGACGGGCTGCTTCTTGCACATTTAACATGCTTTGGTGTGTTATATCATAAATGGTGTCTAGCTGATTATATATGAGTAAATTTCTAAAGGAGCATCAAACATATATTAAAAAATCTTTTGCAGTTGTGGTTCGTCATTCTGTGAATAGCTTCGTTTTTCATGCACCAGACAAACACAATATGTACAACAGTTTGGCAAAAGATGCATCAACAGGACGCAACAACAGCCGTAGATTAGGGTTCAAGCTTAACTATACATATAAAATTTTATTCAGTAATACTGCAACGTATACGCTTGCAGATTTATCGAAGGTGTTATAATATTCAGTGAGAAGATAGTCTACTATGCCAAGTTGTCTGTTTCTTATGGGCTTTTATCAGTATGACCGTAATGATGGCACTGCATTTAATACAGTTCCTTTTTCTTTTAAAAGATGTCGTTCTGTCCCAGGTTCGAATATGCTCTTTACGCCATGATTTTCATATGCCGGTGCTTCACCATAAACTTGGAGATAACTTTGTTGACACTGACTGTACCTGGTAAATGGACGTGAGATTCAGTCGATTGAGCCGCTCTTCAGCCGTCTTGTTCCGCAAATGTGTATTTAGTCTTTTGAGTGTCAACTCCTGTCGGTAATTTGAGGATTGTGTGAACGTTCAAGAGCAGGTCCCTGTCATATTTAACTAGTGTGTCCATTGCGTTTAGCGTGGTAGCTCTTCCTTGCATGGCCTGCCATTTTGCCTTCCAGATATCTCGCTCCCCTTTTCCATAGCGTCATGTGCTGTTCTCGTATCTTTTACATATAATTCAAAGCTGTGCTGCACACACTTAAGGTTGTCCTTGTCTATGTGCCTTGGTAAGAAAAATAGCAAGCTCTATATAGCGTTGTTTTCTGGTGTCTGGTGATTTGCAAAGCAGGGCTCAAAAGGGGTTTACAGATCGCCTATATAGGAAATGTACGAGGCTCGCGAGTAGTGCTCCTCAACAGAACTAGAATAATTGGCCCAATATTTTTGCCTGCCAACTGTGAAACAGTTCACTCTGAACTCTGTCACTATGCATGGATGCGCAATGAAATTGCGCCGCTTATATCAATGGGGAAAAGAAACCGTAAAGCTGACTTTAGATGCTCTTGCCTGGGTTGCAGTAATGACTTCAGTGATAATTTATGCCTGCCTTTGATAGCATGTAGGAGACTAAGTTTCTTTTCACTTGTGCAGGATAGAAATGGGCACATCATTGCTTGTATTTGTATTCCTCTTTTGCTTGCGAAAACAGGCGAAGATATGAATTACGTGGGGGTGGCAGGGATGGAAGTGCTGCGCCAATTGCGCCATCTTGCGCCAAGCCATCGAGCTGTGCCAACCTGTGGCAAAACACTAGCTTCAAATGAAGTTGCCTAATTTAACAGGATGTGTGTGTTCAGTGGCAACCACACAGCCTTAGGCATGTGTTGGCTAACGCTTAGCCCTACAATCCAAGCCTAAGCAGTCCGTTTCAGTGTCGGCATCTTTGGAGTGTGGCATGTTTGGTGACGAAATAGTAACTGAAGAAAATTAATGTTTTCTGCTGTACAATGCATTACAAATGTTTACTAAAAGTGTTACGTGTCTGCATATATGCGGACCAGCTAAGGATGATTTGAACTAGTGCTCATTTCATGGCGCAGTCGGGAAGGAAAGCAGCGCTGAATGAATAAGGTCGTCTCTTTCTTTTATTTTCATTTCAATAATAAACAAAAGTTGTACAGCCTGCTCAGCATGTAGCTCATCAGTTTCGTTACACATTTTAGCGCTCGGTTTGGCACCCTGTTGGTACATCTGTGTCGATTAATGGGCAAACACAGTGCAAGTGACGTGAATCTTTTTTGTAGGTGCACCACGTCTCGTCAGTGGGATAATAGTTTGTGCGGCACTCCGACAAACTGACCGCTTGCTTTCATGAAACTACTTGGTCACAAATATCCAATGGGAACCGCAATCGTCACTCAAGTTTGCACTCAGGCTACACTATTTTCTGCAGGTCCGCACTGCGCAAGATCAGGCTCTTGCCATTATAGAATCCAAGCCAAGGACGTAAAGTTTCATATTTAGTCAACCTCGGCAGCCAAATTTTGGTCATAATTAAGCGTTCGGCAAAGTGGCAAACCTCTGGAATGGCGTTCGCGGCAACAATGTTCATGATGTGACTTGCGCAGATCGAGTACAAAAATTTTAATAAACCATTGTTCGGCGCACAAAATATCAGTTGCTGTTTTACGCTGTTTTTATGGTGCCTATGTCGGAACTGTGAGTAAGTCTGAATTATCGAGCTTATTCAAAATATTGTTGGACGACACAGGGCGAAAAGCCAGTGAACTTTTTTATCCCGTTATTGTTTTTAAAAATATCTTAAAGCTTTCTCTCGGCAAGCGATGTGAACTATGGGCAAAGTGCAATGACCAGTACGTCAACTTCACATTTATTCTGTGCTGTTCTGCTATCTTAACTGAAGGTCGCCAAGAATTAAAAATTACCTGATGGCACAACGCGAACGGTGGTCATGGTACCTTGATGGGTGTTGTTCATGGTGGCCACTGTAAATATTTCTCTTTTATTGTGCACGAATACATTTAATTAGATAAATTTATTAATTTATGTAATCGATGAGGTGTCGATGAAAAAGTTGTAGGTGACGTTGAGAAATGACCAATAACAGCATTGAAAACAACCTAATATTTGTGAAGACTTTTTTAATGAGAAAGAAAGCCCATAAAATAAATAAAAAATTAAAGCAGTAAAGAACCTGCTGTGGCCATGACAACACTTCATCGCACCAAAGATCATTCTTTGCATGAACCTCATCAAATAGTGGCACTGGGAATGGAACGAGTGGCCATGCTTCTTTACCACGTCAGCAGTTTCCGGCACGCATCTTCGGCCCCTATGAAACGCGAAGTAGTGAGATCTTGTAGTGGTTCGCTTTCCACACCATTAAAAGACCATGGCCTAGGTTTGCATGTTCGCAATATACACAACGCACTGATGACGACGTTTACGTCTGAGACCACTTTTATTACTGGTGCTGGGATTTGTCACGTGGATTTGAAAAAAAAAATTGCAATAATAATATTAATAAATAAAAAGAAATTGCAGGCTTTTTTCTTTCTTTACTTTTCTGGAAGAAGGACCACACAAGACCTAGGTTGCTATATTTATTTATTTATTTATTTGCATATGCTGCTGCCCAATATAGGGCTATAGCAGGAGTGGGAACATTATACGTTACTATACACATTAAAAACACAGACATACACAAAAAGAGGAATGATTAGAAAGAAGCGCTTTGCTTGTTAGTGAAGTGCTTACTAGTGGTAGCTATGAAATATCTTAGTGATAGTGAACGAATGTTACCGGTTAGAAAATTCCATAGCTCTATTTTATGTTGGAAAAAAACTCTGTTTGAATGTGTTAGTGCGAGCATAAATAGGTGTTATGGTCAAGATGTGGTAGCTACGGGTGCAACTTGCGTTAGTTGATGTGATATAGTTACAATCAGAGAGATGAGAGGTGGAGTTATCAATTGCATATAAAAGTTCTAAGGCTTCATTGCAATAACGTGAAAGTAATGGCTCAATGTTCAAAGATTGTTGAGTCTGTGTTGGTGAGAAACTGGGCTCTAGTTTTGGCAAATGAAACTGTTAGATATTCATTAGCGAGCTTTTTTTACATTGCTTGTTGGGGAACCAAACGACAGAAGCGTATTATAGAACAGGGCGAATTGACGTTTTATATAATAGCAGTTTAGTATTGCAGGGGGTCTTAGCTAAAGTGCAGCATAAATAACCTTATTTCTTTTTAGGGTTTTCCCATTTACATGCCCGTTTATACACTGTTTCCCATTTATATACGCTGTTATCGGTAATTTCTCGATCTATTCCACAACTTTTCATTTAACACCTTATTGAATAAGCTATTTAATAGATGTTTCTTCATTAAGATAAAATGTTACTTGCTTGTTCACAATGAAAAAAAAAATGGCCAGGCTTAGCTTCGTTAAGCCAAGAATGCGTTGCATATTGCGTGGCCGCGCAATATGCAGCCGCGCGCGACTGCGCCAGTTGGGGCCCAGCTTTTCCTCCGTGACGTCACGCATCGGCGCAGAGCCCTTAGCGGGAGGAGCGGGAGTCAGATGGTGGCTGCGGCCGCGCGCGACCGCGCGAGTTGGGGCCCAGCTTTTCCTCCGGCTGTCGTGACGTCACGTCACGTAGTTAAATGGTGGCTGCCCGGCCGCGCCCAAGGGCTGAACTGAGTGATTGCAATATGCAACGCATAAAAAAAAAAGCTTGGCTAACATTAACACTGTCAACATTGAGTGGGCGCTGTTCACGGGAAGCCTTCGGTTGTTTTTTGTCTTGGCCACATTTAGTTGGCACATGCGGTATGTAATTTAATCGTGGTGTCTAAAAAGCCTGTACAATAGCATTCCTTTGTAGCTTCATGTGAAAGTCCGATGAATGACAATTTTTTCCTTTCATGAATTTTGCTCGCCTTGCGAGCTTCCGGAGAACTGATCTGCTTTGACATAATAGTGTTCTGCAAAGTCATATAAGGAATACCTTTTCTTCATATTCCTGTATTTCACTCATATTGACCTTTCCCAAGCTGCTCTCAAACGTGTATTTACTGCTCTAAAACGGACAATTCATGCTCCAAACCTGCCCCACACCTGCTCCAAACCTACCTTGGCCGCTTCCATCCCTGGGGTTGCCCCCAAGGCTCCCTGTGAATATGTGCCTGTGACCTATTTCATTAAATGCCTTTCCATTTTTACGTTCTCTTGTAAGTTATAATCTTCAGAAAATTATTCAGGAAGTAGCCTTGTCAGAAATGATGTTAAACCCTGATTTAACACTTTGTAGGACAGCACATACTTTTGACAATACTCTAAATTTTTTGCATGTTATAAATAAATGAAGTCCTTAGGAATAGTTCACGACCAATTTCATTTCTCGATGCCAAGCCGTTTATTTTTAAAGAAGCAGGTCATATTGGTCCCACTGACATTAAATTTTTCCTTCTAGTAATAAAGCGAAGCTTTCTTCGCCTCTTTCTTCGACTTCCCCACCCCACTTCTGCTGCTGCCGCTGTGGCTGTCTTGCACACCGCATCGGGGATGGTTCAGATTGTGTATAAACGTGAAAGGAGAGGCGAAAAGCTCGTTTGGACCTTTGCACCTCGTCGAATGTGCACAGTGCCCTCTGGAGCTGCCCGGGCATCGCCAGAATTAGCCTCTTGACAGCTGTAATATCCGTGGCCCCCAGCAAAAGCATTGCAGAAATTGCAGGGCTTATGTTTGTACTAAGGTGCAAGTCCAGAGGGAAGCTAGATAGATAGGCGACACTACGGAAGTGGTCGCAAATCAAGACCTCTGCACCCGCCGCAGTAGCTTTGCGGCTATGGCATTGTCCGAGGCCGCGGATTTGATGCCGATTGCAGTAGCTGCATTTCGATGGGGGTGAAATAAGCATTTGTGCACTTACATTTAGGGGAGGTGGCAAAGAACATCACGGTATCAAAATTAATCCACAGTCTGCCACTATGGCATGCCTGATAATCCGATTGTGGTTTTGGCACGTACAGCCCCATAATTCAGTTAAAGTTAAATACGTCTGCCACGATTCGATGTGCCATGTGAGGCAATGACAATGCTCAACCCTCTCAGAGGTTATGAAATACGGCGCACCACAATGCCTCAAGCTAACACCTCTCCCTCTGTGTTCTGTGTACTATGGAGACAAACAGTAGTGGTGCATGCAAGGTAACATTTAACATAAACTCACCACTCTTGTGTTGGCCTAAACGTTGAAGAAATTAAACATTCGCCACCAACATCACTACTAATTATCGTCAATTAAAGCAAACAGCACAGAAAGCTTCGCTTACATTGATACCCATAGCGCGTGGGACCCGCACAATTTTTTAATATGAAACTATGGTTTTCATTTCTCACAGCTTATGGAGAATGTGACAAGGTCTGTTAGTGTCATTTGTTATGTCGCATTACATTTGCCATGTGACAGTACCAAGGTAGCCAGATAAATATAAGGCTTTTATTATCCAATGCCAGACTGAATGGTTTGTCAGGAGAAAGGTGAAACACCTGTGGAATTCATGCAGTCTGATCACTGGCTGGCTTTCACTACTTTGGAGCTGAAAAAGTTTACGAAGCCATTTTCGAACCACTAATATTTTTGTCAGTTGTGAAGGTTAAGTTTTTTTTTTTTAATATCATCAGCCCCCTTAGTGTGTTCAAATCGTTCTCCATTTTCTATAAACATTCATGTTTTGGTCATGATAGTGAACACCTGCTTCTTGAATCGCCTATCATGCTGGAAATAGGCATCAGTACCTTGCCTATTATGCTGTAAATAAATAAGGTGCGAGCATCAATACCATATGCATCACAAACAAAAGCCCTGTTGATTGCAATACTGTGCCACTTAGCCTATAGCAATGGTACTTTTGGCCAGGGTGGCTTCACTGCCAAAATAATAATGCAGATTGACACTGTTATTTTAAGAGTCCTGGGGAGGACTGCAGTGAAAGGCAGCGTATTTAATGTTACCATCATCCGTTTCAAGGATTGTATAACATGCTGGAGTTGCAGTCCATGTTTAATGTAGCCATCACCCATTTTTATGATTGTATAATTGGCGCTACTTTCTACCATTCTTGAAAGTTTTGTTATATCTGCCATCTTCGTAAAATGTAATTTCACATGCTTTTCCCAGCTGATAGCAGGCTGAAAACCTGCTTCAGTAGTTGAGTGGTGCAGCTTGTTGTGTTTTGCAATTCTGGGCCCGTATTCTGAAATGTTCACCTTCCACGAAACTATCGCCTTGGTCACGCCTCTGCCAATGGCGCATGCTGATTGGTGGTTTTAGCAATACTGGAAAATAAACAGCGCCATCTAGTAGTTCCGGCTTTAGTCACTTGTGTCGATGGGTGCTCTCGACATATATTGAATAAACGAACACGTCTTTTGGCGTTCGGTTGGTGGTGTAGTGTAGTAGATATAAGTGTTAACTTATGGTAGCCATTTTGGTGGCGTCTTACACGCATTGTTTCGCGGCGATATTAGTTGATTAATATAAAATAAAATATTTCACACTTCTTTATTCAACTTATTTTACATAAAGCAGCCATTACCAACCGTAGTCAGTGCGCAGAACACGTGCTGCGGCCACGACACTCGAACACAACACACCCGAGCCGCTCTGCACTCGCACAGTGCGCTTTCTCATGCGATGCGAAGCGTTCGACAGCGCTTGTTGGTAGTGCACGCTGATGTCACGGGTAAGCAGTCGCTTGCTTCATTGAACGTGACTATCACGGTGGCAAAACTATCGTGGAAGGCAAACAGTTCAGAATACTTTTTGTTCTGCCTTATGTGTTCTTGTTTTTGTGAATGGAGGCTGGCTAAAGCACACATTATGAGCATCTGGTCATGCACCATCACTGATATGAAATGTAAGCAGAAAAATTCAGGCCTGACTGGTACATACCAGTCGGGGCTACAGTAAATGACATCTGTATTTTGAATAAATTAAAAGTTAGTCATGCTTTAGGTGCACGTCTTAAACCCCAGTTGGTAAACAATTTTCTTGATCTCCTCTGCTGCATTGTCTGTCATGTGGCTTTGGGACCTTAGAATTAAATTGTGTAGTTTCCTGATTTTCTTTTTGAATACAGATTGTCCCATTCATAATTAATTTGCCCCTGACAGTACACAAGGTTTGAATTGTTTATGTCGAGCTCTAAATTAAATTGTGGCTTAGGATCATCAGTCAAATGGTGCATAAATAGAGATGGTGCATGGCATTTGTGTTATACAGAATGCACTGGAACTGCAGTGTCGAACAGTGCACTTTTACATCGCATTACACTCTTCTGCCTCAAATCACATTGTGCTGCTTTCATGACTCTGGGATTTGAAATTATTTTTAATCCCACAACCAATTTGCACGGCATTGCTACATCTACATATTCTGCACTACACATGGAAGGTATAATAGCTTTCACTGTAGCAAACCATGAAGGATTTTCTCCAGTGAAAGTGGCCTGCCTGTGATAGTTTTTCTCACAACAGCTTCGATGTTCACTATTAAAGACTTAGTATTGTTGTCCACTGCTCATTGCACAGCCCTTGAGCTTGAAGATGGTACTGGTGTGTGATTTACATAGTGACATGCCAGGATTTCAGGAACAAAGAGCATAGCTTGAGCAAGATGGGCAAATAGCAGTGGTATGTTGCTGTATTCATAAACCACCTTGTGTCAGCTGTACAAGGGAGCGGATACAATGTTTAGGTAGTGTCTTTCTGGGCCTCCGTTCAAATTCAGGACCAGTAATGTTTTACATTTATTGATGTCTCACAAAAGTATGCAGTAATTAGTCACTTTATGTAATTTCATTCACTGCGTTTCCCTGGATGCCAGGTTGCATTGTTTCTGCTCTGCATGAGTCTGCATCTGGAAGCACATCACTGTACAGTTATTCATATTTCCCTTCTAGCTTGTTTTGTGTTACGTTTGATGTGTCTGTCATCTTGCATTGCTTTTTCCTGCATAGTAGTTCATTTAAAGTTTCAGTGTTGTCATTTTAGAGCTGTCATGCTTAGAAAATTGGAATGGGAATCATAAGCCAATATTCAGTGCAGAAAATTCTGTGTGGGGCAGTGGCCACAGAGGAAATTGGTTCTCCGTGGCAGCTGAAGTAACCATGACATAGTGCGTACTTCTAGAACTCTTGCAGTGCTACTGTATCTGATTAGTGACTACAGATAAGCGGTGCAGAACACATCACATGACAGCATATCCCCCAGTGCTAGTAAGATTGGCACTCACTAAGAGAATGGATGCTTATACTGGAATACTTGGAACAAACTTTTCACTAATGTGTGGCCCCATGCGCATCTTAATACTGTAGTTATGTTAATATATTGCCAACTTGTGAAAAGCTCAGTGTACAGGCGAGTTCAACAGCGCACGCAGCCACACACACATACATGCACGCATGCACACGCGAAATGGTGGGACCGACATTGTAGTGTTCTGAAGATAACAAGTGCTAATTGATCAAAATTAAGTTCTTTATATATCTATATATATATATATATATATATATATATATATTTTTTTTTTTTTTCCCATGGGTGCCGCCATATTATGTAGGCAGTATTCCTATCTGTAGGCTGTCAGCAGTCAGCATGCTCGCTTGGGCAAGCGAAAGTTTCCAGTGGTTGTTTTCACACTTGCATGGTTTATTTAGTATGGTGCAGGCATCTTCGACATGGGAAATGATTCTGTGAAATGTACTGAAGCGGATTGAGTTAGTAGTACCGGAGTTTCTGCTGGCATTGAGCCGGACGGAGCGCCCAGCGTAATGTGTGCGTACACATTAAGCCTACAATCAGTCTCGGAGATCAGTTGTGTATTTCTGAATTCACGACTGTAACCTTAATGCAGTATTCTCACTGTAATTGTAAGCTGTGGTTTATCAGCAATGAGTACTTAAAAACATATGACAATCTAACAGCTTGGGTACCATTTTGCTGTGGATTAAGTTGTGTGCTTTACTTCGACAAGCATTCAAACTGTTATCTGCAGATACATTGTGTGACCACCTCATTTGTTAGACAAGGTTTCTGCCCACGAATAAAATAGTTTTAGCTAGTAATAACGCCATACCATACAGTGTGAATCACACTTGTCAAATGGTCAAGCGACCGGTTGCAGACTGTGCAAGCTTTGGAAGCAGTGGGAGATGCTTGGTTATAGCTCTGTTTCTTTATTTATCTTATTAATAAATACACCACAGGTTCTAATTGGAGCATTGAGTGATGGGGGAAGAACTACAACAAAATTACATAGAGCATAGATAGGAACAAAGGAATGTAATTAACGAATGTGAAAAAGAATTGTATACAATATTGAACACAGAACTTTACAAGTGAGAGCATAAATTCTATAAGTTCTATATAGTGCATGGTACAAGCATGCAGCATGACCAATCGAGGTCTTATTTCAGTTTTTACTAGTCTGTTTTCTGTTTTTGTAAAAAAAAAAAAGAAGAGGGTGAAAACAATTTTATTTTTCCTGGTCTTGTTCTTCCCGTCCTCTACGATGCACGGAATTGTGTATTCACAAATAGCCGTCAGATTCTTTTTAAATTGAAGCTTTTGTTTCTCTTCTTTCGACTTTTCCATGCTGCTGCTGTCACCATCTTGCATGGCGAGTCGGAAGGTGTTTCAAAGCGTGTATATACATGGCAGGAGCATGGTACAGTGGAAAGGCAGTATGAGAAAATAATTTGGGCCTTTCCATCGCATCAGCATAATAAATACCCTCTTAACATCTGTAGTTATCTGTGACCCTCCCACAAGGGCATTGCAGAAACAACAGCGCTTGCCTTTGTACTAACATGCAACAGTCCAGAGGGGAGGTAGATAGAATGGATAAAACCGACGCAGTCACAAAATGAGTGAATAACAGCCTTGCCATTCTTCACTCACAGCTCTCATACAAAAGGGAGGGGAAAAGGGAAAAGGCAACTCAAAAAGGCAAGGAAACGTTACTATTAGACTCAAAAGCGGTTGCAGACAAACTGGAGAAATTTTAGTTCAAGTTATGGTGCAGTACGTCCCTACTATTTCTAAAAAAAAAACGCACCGCACAAATTGGTCACGCAAACAACTGCCGCAAGGCGTGCGCACACAGTCACATTAAGGGGGGAGGCTACCCTGGAGACCGAACTTTTTTATTTTTTAGGATATGGGGATGAAACTTTCAGGGCACGTTCACACCACCGAACTATGAGGAACTGCACAGTTTCATGAAGATGTGCTTATTAGTTCCACAGTTCATCATCATCATCATCAGCCTGGTGTCGCCCACTTCCATACTTCTCCAACTACCCCGGTCATGTACTAATTGTGGCCATGTTGTCCCTGCGAACTTCTTAATCTCATCCGCCCACCTGACTTTCTGTCGCCCCCTGCTATGCTTCCCTTGGAATCCACTCCGTAACCCTTAATGACCACCGGTTATCTTCCCTCATTACATGTCCTGCCCATTACCATTTCTTTTTCTTGATTTCAACTAAGATGCCATTAACTCGCATTTGTTCCCTCATCCAATCTGCTCTTTTCTTATCCCTTAACGTTACACCTATGATTCTTTCCATAGCTCGTTGCGTTGTTCTCAATTTAAGTAAAACCCTTTTCGTAAGCCTCCAGGTTTCTGCCCCGTACGTGACTACTGGCAAGACACAGCTGTTATACACTTTTCTCTTGAGGGATAATGGCAACCTGCAGTTCATGATCTGAGAATGCCAAAGGCACCGCAGCCCATTCTTATTCTTCTAATTATTTCAGTCTCATGATCCGGATCTGCGGTCACTACCTGTCCTAAGTAGATGTATTCCCTTACCACTTCCAGTGCCTCGCTACCTATCGTAAACTGCTGTTCTCTTCCGAGACTGTTAAACATTACTTTAGTTTTCTGCAGATTAATTTTTTAGACCCACCCTTCTGCTTTGCCTCTCCAGGTCAGTGAGCATTCCAGAGCTATTGAGGTCTAACTAGGTGGTTCATGTATATGCCTGAGGAAGAGCCTGGAGAAATTCCAGGACATTGTAGGAAGCTGAAATTCACTGTGATGATTCCTTGATAGATACCCCAGGGAGCTTCAGAGCCCTTTTCTTTAATTTCCCCTCCAAAAAATTTTAAGACAACTTTGAATTTGATGTAGCCAGTAATGACCACATTCATCAAAAATTAATTGCTTATTGTAAATTAACTGCACCAGCTTTAAAAAAAAAAGCTTGTTACCCCCGGGCAAAGTCATTCAAGAACAGAATAAAAATATCAGCATACAGATATGAAGAGCGGTTCTTAAGATATCGCCTTCCCCAGCACCACCACTAGCGAAAAAATCTATTCTGAGAAAACGCGCCTTAAAGTTGAACACGTGTTTTTTATTAGAAAGCTCCTGCGGAGCTTCTAATTAGCTCTTGCGGCTCCAGGCACACTCAGTGTGTCGGATTTTAGACTGGCGACAGCTGACAGCACAGTTCCGCCGCTGAAAAGCGCCTACGCAGTCGGCACTCACTGCGGAAGATCGGAAGTGTTCGATGCTCGTACAAGACGCATATTGCGCTCCCGCGCACCGAACATCTGCACTGTCTTGGGCTTTTGCCGGCATCGCGTGCGAGAAAAAAGAAGCTGAGGAAATAATCTAAAAGATAGCGCAAGACGATGAGCAGCTCCAAGCAGGCGTCTGTTGAGGTGGACGGAGCAAGGGGCAACAATGACGCGAGCGCGGCGGGCGCGAGGGAGCAGCCGCCGCCGCCGCCCGCGCAACAGCCAATGGCAGGCGCGCTTTAGCCCTCGGGATTTGAACGCGCTGCTCCGCCCAATCAGCGCTCCGCATCCCATCGCATCGCGGGAAAACGCCAATTGTGCTATGCGAGGCAATGACAATGCTAACCTTATCGGTGGTTATGAATAATTGCACTCAACAACACCCCAAGCAAACACCGTTTGACTGTGTGTTCTGGGTGCTACACAAACAGCAGTGGCGCATGCAAGGTAATGTTTAGCATTAACTCATCACTCTGGTATTGCACTAAGCCTTAAATAAATTAAACATTTCTCGTGAACTTCACCACTAATTATCGTCAATCAAAGCAAACAGCACAGAAAGCTTGGCTTATATCCATTCCCACAGAGTGTGGGATCCGCAAGGTTTTTATGTGATCCCCCTTTAAATATTACTGCTTTACAGGAGGACAAGTAAATGCCAAAGCACAAAGCTTATATGTATCATGCTGGTTTACCAACCGCATTGTGTGCTGTGTTGAGCAATGCAATCGACCTCATACAGGAGGCTAACATAGGCCATAGTGACATAGTGATCTTAAGTCTGCTAGACATGAAATGCGTGAGAACGATGCTCTTGGCTGATGCAAATGCTTTATAACTATTGGTGCTTAGATATTTTGGGATTATATTGGGTTGGCCGTACTTAAGCATTCTTTTGCTTTAGTTCCCACCCCAGGCGATCAGATAGTGAGAATATTTTCCAATTCACAGATGCCTGTTCTCTTTATTGAGGGAAAACTGGTACAGCCAAAATAGTTCACAACATATACACACGTCGAGACTGATGTTGCATGTCGCACGTTTGCACGGCCAAGACAAATTTCCTCGTACTGTAGTTACTGCTGCGCTGAAAGAATACACAGTGGTTCTTCGACAACATTGTATAAAGTGACATCACATAAATTTAACGGATAATGAGCTAAAACAACTTCAAGTTGTTCCGCAGCACACGACAGCAACAGATTCAAGCAGTGCTGTGCCGGCTCACACAAGCCAGAAAAAAGGAAAGGCTCACCGCATGCCCCTTCCTCCTTGCCCGATGAAAAGGCCTATACAGAAAGAGCTTTTAAGGACTTCTACACTGGGACATAAGTTTTCTTATATGACATCTGGAGCAGTGTTGTCATATTGAATAGCATATAAATTGAGAAAGCAGATGTGGAAACAGCTGGGTAATTTTAGTGGCAGTTCCAGCATCTAGCTGTTGACCATGTGAGGCAGGAACAGTGAATGTAGCATGCTCTAGCCAATTGCTCTGTCGGTCCCACAAGCATCTTTGATGTTGGTTTTTAGCTGAAAGAATGGACTCACATGACGTACTCAGATTGCACTTTCTAATAGTAGGATATGCATCGTCAAGGCAGAATCCAGAATGAAACTTTTTAGGATGTAGGTGTACAATAAGTGGTGGGTTATATTTAAAGTGAATGACAAAACATTACGAGTGATCAGTGCTTCAATATTCTGTTTGTATACATGCCATCCAAACCTTAAGCCTTGTGAATGCTACATGCTGGCAAGTGGCAAAGTTAGAACTCCTTATTGAGCTGCTGTACGTGTGTTGCAGACAATAGTGGGACCTTTGTCAAATGGCCGGAACTGTACCCTTTGAAAGGCTGTCGGGCACTGCCTTCGAGGGTAGCTTTCATTTTGGAATGTTTTCACATTCCAAAACGGAAGTTCTGAAATATACATTCCAAACTGGTTTGGTGCATTTTTCAGCATACTTACTTGGCAATTATCAATGAAAACCATGGTATCGTGAAATTTGGCAAAACCAGCTGCCTTCACAATTGTTCAATGTCTTAATACAGACACGCACATAATGCACACATGCAGAATGGCTCAATGGCCTGATCTGCTACATCTTGCTTTCACTAACTGGGCCTCAATGTGCCTGCTGCAGGTTGGCAAACATTTTAGTCTTGCAAGTCCTCCGATATTAAAAGCACTTGGCTGTAGTGCAGTGGTACATGTGTCATACTTGCATATGAAAGTAAAGCTTAATTTATATTAAAAACAAGAATGGCACTGTGTGCAAGCAAAGACACATCCACTTTTTAGGCAACTTTGTACAGCATCCCATTGTTGTACTGTTGAATAAAAATGAGTGTTTTCTTGGGTATATACTGCATGTGGTCTATTTTCCGAGTCTACTGTGAATAAAATTATACCTGCAGTGAGGTTTTAAGCGATGTTACAATATTGCTGCAATTTTTTTTTTGCTGCTTTATTATGATTCAAATAACCAGAATAGGCAATTGGGTCACCATCCTGCATGTATTACTTTTGCTTTTTTGTTTTTTCACAAGGCATTCATTTTTTGTTTGTCTTAGATTTTCTGCATGTAGACAGGCCAATGATATTACAGTGCCTTTAAATTCTCTCCACTTGATCTGCTATTACTGTAAACCTAATCAACATTGCATGCATGACCAAAGGTGTGCCTCCTGTGTTATCCTTAGTCCTCCAAGTACGAAGTTTTATAACTCGGGCAGGGCTGTATGCAACACAAATCTTGTTAAACGGCCCAGGGTCAACTCTGGTCCATGCTCTGCAGGACTGGATGGTACTTATTTACATCTGTAAAAAAAACATGCAACTAAAGGCATCATGTGTAGATAGCTACCTGTCCTTTGGCCGGCATGTTTATTTTTGTTGAGGAGGTGGCTTTGTGGCACAGTATTCAAAACTAGTGAAAATAATCGCCTCAATAATGCAACTGCTGCCATACTAATGGGGGTCAATGTCTATTCTATATTTCTGCCTTTTATTGGTTGTGAACAAGTGGGTGTTGCATGAATGGAGCATGGTTCCTGCATTGTTTGGTCTTTGTAACTATTAGAAACATTTTTGTAGCTGTTATCGAGCATGAAGGTTTTGTGCCTTTTTTAAGTGTTTGTGTAGTAGATTTAGAAAGCATGTGACATCCTGTATATTCTTGCAACATGTGCATTTTTAGCTTGCAGATGTGGTAGACTGCAGGAGCATGACAAGTTGGCTTTTTGCTAAAGCACTTTGTAGAACTCTTGTGCGACTTTTAACAGATGGCACACAATCTTGTATTGTTTGCTGTCTGTTACCAGTCACTGTGTAAATTTTCCATGCATATTTTGTGCTTATGCTTGCTTTCTTGTGAGAAGTGGCTTGGCTGTCATGACTGTTACAATTTGGTGGCCACTTTAGAGGGAAGGTCCAAATAATCCAGACAGGTGGCTTTGGCCTTGCATGTAGATAGTATGTCATCTACATTGTTGCATGTGTTGCACCTCCTGCAAGGCAGCATGAAACAAATACAAGTAGAATGCTCTTGTCAATACATTGGAGCTTCCCTTTAAAATGTGTGCAGTGCATGGATGTCTGTTAAATTTTGCATTATATTTTTATTAAAACCGCGTATTGTTGGCTTAGCTAGACCACATGGCAGTGAAAATCCTGGGTGGTCAGTTCGATCAGTGCGCGCACTTCTACTTTTCAGGAGGACGAAAGGAAGAAGAAAATAAGCTTGCCTGCTGAAGAGCCAGTGGCAAAAAAACGACGCACGCGTGCTAACGAGTAGCATTCCACGTCGACTGCTCCCCATGCAGTTTGATGTACATAGTGGTTGTTTGTTATTGTTGACTTGTTCTTTTGTACAGTAGATATAAGATATATCTGCAGCCCACAGTGCTTGGACTGAATCCAGATTTTTATTGAAGATGGTTAGAGGTTTTTATGTGCAAGGCTTTAGTTCTTAAAATGAGGCATCGTGTCAAGGATTGCCGACATTGTTTTCTAGCAGTGAAAGGTTTTCACAGTGGTTTGTGGAACAAGCAGAAATGTACACATTACCTAAATGTTGAGCTTCGAATACTTATGTCCATGCCTCCTCCCCGACTCTGTTGCTAAAGCCTAAATGATTGGGCTACAAGAAGCTGTGAACAGCGACACTAATACAACGTATTTGTTTCTGCACCAATTTAATCATTTAGAATAAATGCTGAAAAAAAGAAATGACAATAAAGTCTTCTTGCAGTGATTCTTGAAGTGCACATGAAGTGGACAACAGAAATCAAATATACTGTTGGCAATGTTGCACTTTCCACCCATTTAGCAGCGAAGCATAATTGCCAGCTCTAGTAGGCCAGCGTCTATACTGTCAACTTTTAAATATCATTGGCCAAAGTGATGGTAAGACTTGATTTAGTGGACTGTCTTCCAGCCACCCTCATCGGCATCGTCATGGGGCTTGTTTGGCCTGTCTTCTTTGTCTCTCCAGGAGCCAGTAATGCGATCATCTGTGCAGAGGTGAAAAAGATGAAGTTTACTGTAAATAGTTTTTTTTTTATTTGACACCCATGCATGTGGTGAAGACGTTAGCTACAGAAAGGTTTAACCCAGTATCTGGCAAGATCAGCAATATTGATGTTTTGCCAATTCATGTAAGAAAAAGTCCTCATTGGTTTGGAAGTCTACCTTAATGTGATCATCTGTGCAGAGGTGAAAGTTTGTTTTCAAAATCTACAGCCATGCATGTGATGCAACGGACAGCTGCAAAAAAATAACATACGCAAGTATCTGGTTAAACCGTCAGTATTGATATTTTGCCAGTTAGTGTAAGATGTACAGAATTAGCCCACCTGCCTTTATGGTAGGCAAAAAAATATGGGCTATAATTTCATAAAATGGGGAAATTGTTGAAGTCGATACACCTTTATTGGTAGGTAAAAATATGTAAAATGACTGAGGCTACGATTTCATAAGATTGCAGAACAATTTTATTGGTGGGCAAGAAATACAGGAAAATGCATGTGATTGGGGAATACTCCATGAAGCTATTTTATTCCATTCCACAAATTTGTGTAGAACGTTGTGGTTCTATTTCACCTGCCACTAAACGGTGGCAGGTGACCATGCATGTGGTGGAGGTTGGTGGCTATCCATTTCATTTGGCAACAAACTGCCTAAAAACTTACGGAGCTGGTGGTGGCTACCAGAAAAAAAAAAAAAGTTTTAGCAAATGTGCTTAAATTGCACAGAATATTCCCCGTGGTTCTAGTCCACGCACAAATACCTTTTTTTTTTTCTGCGTACGCGACTAAACAAGTACACATTTGCATTGAGCCTGACCATGGCTTGCAAGGGCAAGACTTAACCTAAATCTTATCCAGGTCATGCCACCATTTACAAAGGGAAAAAAAGAAGCTACTACTCCACAAACAAACATGTATCGGCATGTCTATGACCTCCAATACTTTCCCTGTGGTGAAGTAAAGGTTTGAGGCAGCAGTGCTGAGATGCAGGGCTAAGATTTTCTTGTAACTCCCTGTGCTGCCTCACCTTTTCGTGGAGATGGACGTTTATCATCCGACTGCCAGCCAGGCCCACCACCACCTCTTGATTCCTTGAGCCCAGAACGCCAGTTGTCACTCTCCCCAGACCTGGCAGGACGATCATCCCCAAACTCTCTGGCACGCCCAAAGTCCCTACGAAACTCTTGGCGACCATGATCTTCTCTGTCGAATTCCCGGGGAGGACGACGATCACCACGGTCCTCTCTGTCAAAGTCCCGAGGAGGAGGAGGGCGACGGTCTTCGCCATAGTCGCGACGACCACGATCCTCAAAGTCTCTGGGTCGGCGGTCGCTATCACGCATCCGATTGTCTCCAGGACGCCATGAAGTTCCGCCAGGACGCCAGGAACTGCCCCTTTCAGTGTCCGGTTCAGCCTTGCGCCAGCTCGACTCTGGTGCTCGTGGTCGCGGGGGCTCTGCAAACGATCATTCATTTACCAAAATCAAACTGCAAATAAACTGGAATACCTGTCGCATTAACTGTCACTGTATTTTTTGCTACCATTACACCTGAAAACATTTTTTTTAACCCTCACCATCGTCGAGTTCTCTCCTTCGGCGCCAGTTGTCTTCATTATCGCGATCCTTCTCATTGTCACGATCTCTCCTTCCAAAGGATTCCTTTTCACTCTCACGGTTGTCACGAGTACGACCTAGGAAAATGAGCGCATACATACATATTTACAATTTTTCACTGCTCACCCTTAAACTCAGCTGGCTACTTACTTCTCCATGAATCGTTCTTACGCTCTGGTTCTTCGTCTCTACAGGAAAGTAAAAATTAATGCAAAATATTAGCAACAACCTGCAGCACCTTGGTTACTAGTTGCTAGTACAAGTAACAGTCTACTTGGATCAAACAGACTAACCAAATGACAATGTTACAGTCTCATAACGATACGACACAAAAATCCTACCGCTTGCGCCAGCTGCTCATCTCCTCGGTGCGGGTAGGCAGCTGCCGTATCTTCTCCGCTTCCTGACGTTGGCGCTCCTCCTCTTCCATCCTCCGCTGCTTCTCCTCAATCTCTCGTTCACGTGCCAGCTTAATGGCCTCCATCTCGCGTAGCTTACTCAATCGTTCAGCCTCTATGCGCTTCTGCTCCTCCAGGGCGGCTCGACGACGTGCCTCCTCGCGCTCGCGCAGAAATTTTTCGCGTCTCTCTTCCTTGCGCTCGGCTTTGCGAGCCGCCAGCCTCTTGCGGCGCTCCTCTTCAAGCCGCTGCTCGAACTGCTGGCGCTTCTCCTTGTAGACGGAGTAGCGGTCCTGCGTCAGCTTGCTCAGGAACTCCTCCTTGTCATCGCGCATACGCAACAGCCTCGTCTTGTGCTGGAGTGCAACTTCGCGCTCTTGTACTTGCAACCGAATACGTTCCTCTTCTTTCTGCTGCCAGAACTTCTGGTCTTCAAGCTTGAAGTGCTCATAAGCCTCCTGCAACAGAGGGATCTCTTCCAGACGTTTGGCACGCTCCATGTAGTCCACCTTTCGTTCCTGCTTCTTCAACTTTGTTTGCATCTCCTTGCGTTCACGGTCCAACTGCTCCACCTGCCGATTTAAGATCTCCTCGGGGTCAAGCCGCTCGAGCTCCTCTTCCTCCAATCCCTCAAATATGCGTGCCCCAATATCAGTCTTGCGCAGCAGCTCAATCTTCTCTAGCACCACTTTTTTCTTCATCTCGTCCTGTTCCCGCTGGCTACGCTGTTTGGCACGCTCCTCTGCCTCACGCACTATGCGTTCTTCTTCTGCTTCACGCATTTTTTGTTGTCGCTCCTCCATTTGCTTGCGCTCTTCTTCCTCCTGCAAAACCAACAAATTGCCTGCAGTGAACATACCAGTGTGTATGTATATAAAAAAAAGAACCATTACCAGCTTAGCAGATATATTTACTGGTACTAGATATTGTATAGCTTTAGTAGAAAAAGTGGTCACCCACTCGCTGGAAGGTGAGGTTCTCCAGCATCTCCTTGCGAGCCTCAATAATTTGCTGGCGTTCCAGAATCTTCTTGTGCTCTTTCTTGCAAACCAGGCGGTATGCATCTATGATGTGCATCTTTAGTTCTTTTGTAGAGTCCTAGAAAGGGAAGGGAGGGAATGTGTACAATACAGAAGTCAAAAGGAATATGAAAACGTACTAGTCACAGCAAACCACACACCTTAATCTCTTCTGGCCTGATCAGATGAACTGATCGCTGCAGGACAGAGTACAGCTTAACAAGCTGACAGCGAATCTGTTCACTAGGCATCCCCTGCAAATGTGGCCCTTCAACCACTTCCTCCTGCTGAGAGACGCTAAGCTCGGAGCCAAAGTGCAGGCATCGACGTTTATGGTCAATGCGGACTTGCAAGTCATTTCTTCGCACGGCATCCACCACCATGTTCTCCAAGTAAAAGGCACTGGCAAAAGGGGCCAGCTCAAGCAAGCGCTTGATTTCTATGGTTTGGTAAACCTGCGACACCTGCAGCCAATGACGAAAATAGAAACTTGCAACACAGACACTTGCACCATTGACAACCACATGGTTGCATGTACCTACAACACGCACCTCTTTCAGCAGTCGCATGACAGTGATATCTTGCAGAGCCGACACATACATGCGGAGTTCAGGGCACTCTTCCCATTTGTTGATAAAGTCAAAGCACTGCATGACACGCCCGCACAACTTGAGAGGCTGAAAGTCCACTTCCAGCCAGCGGTATAGCTCCTGAAGTTGGGGAGGTGCCAGGCCAACCACACCAAGGCGCACCTGTTAATATCAAAATCATACCCTAGTAAAGCATGATGCACTCCACAGATGCCACACTGCGATAGCTTGCAACCTCCATGCACCCCCTTTATGCAAGCAAACGAGAAAGTTGAATTTGTGCATAACCTTAGGCACTATGAAATGCCACTTTAGTCCTTGCTTTCTGCGCATGACTTGCTTTTGTGACCAGGTTATTCATGCATTATAAAAGTTTCGGAGTACGATTCATTTTTAGCACTTCCAGACTGTGTATTGCTTTTGTTGATGTACTGCTCTTATCTACCGATGACAGGCAAGCTGTATGTAGTGATTTGTCTTCTCTTTTTACAGGAAGGAGAAAGCACACCCTCATTTCTGCTTGAAGCACTGAATTAAGCCTGACCCCAGGCTGATGGCCTTCCAATGCCAAAAATACAAGATTTGTTTTGTGGAATGTCTGACTGCAATGAACCAGAATAATGAAGTCTTGGAAAATGAACTGTTTCAGACAAGACAAAGAATGCTGTTCTTTTAAAATAATAGGTAATAAATGAATTCTTTCTGACAGTACTACTGTTTCTTTTTTTCCTGCGTGGGGGTGAATAATTTTACATATTTAGTGTTCTATATGTTTTTTTTTTAACAAGCATCAAATGTTTAAGGGGAACCCTGCATTTTATAGTTTATTTTGTGCGTGTGTGGATAGATGTTGATGAAACTTACTGAGTTGATGTATTTTCATGTGCTAACTTAAGATACATTCAGTTTTCTTCTTGCAGAGTAAATAACTTCAACAAAATTAAGTTCACAACATGCTTGGAGGTGAGCTAGTTACTGAACTATATACTACAGTAAACTCTCAGTTGTATGAACGTTGGTTTATCAAATATTTCAGAATAACAAACTTTTTAAAAATCCCCGGCAGTTTTTTTTATAGATTCTATGCAAAAATGTTTCAGTTAAATGAATTTCGGGACAGTCAATATTTCAGTTTAACGAACTCGCTCAGAGGACCAAGGCTTGCACTGTACTGCAGGGGGAACCGATGCCCGCCCTCATCAAACTGCCGCTCCAGCGGCAATGTAACGCCGCTGGCACTACAGCGCCCCTGGGGCAGAAAACGAACGACGAGGCATGGCCCCCAAGATCGCCCCCACTAAACGAGAAAGCATGTAATTTCGGAGGCCATGAATAAAGTAGCATCGCTGGTGCTTACAGCGCAGCCAGAGCAAAGCGGCGATCTGTCACACTACAAAGCACGTGGTGTGTGTTTTTTTCCCGACCGACTAGTCGTGGCACGGTTGTCGTCTCTTTCTTTCCAGTCTCATCGGTTCTGCGTGTGCACACAAACGAGCCACGTGGTATGTTTTTCATCGATATGTACAAATTCCATTTCACACACATACCATGTCTTTTGCTCCATGAATTGCACTTTTGACTCTCTATGCCATGTCTTATGTTGGTCTAGTGAATATTCAGTTTAGTGAACTTTCATTTCAGTGAACTATTTTTTTCGGTCCCTTGAAGTTCACTCAAGTGAGAGTTCACTGTATATGGTGTAATAAAGATTGACATAAAAAAAATTATCTTGAATGATCAGAGTATGCAGTGATATAAGAATAAATTCTCTGGACTCAATTGAGCCAAAGCGTGTAGCGCATGAAATTTTTAAACATATGAACCCAGAAGTAACATCCAGGACAAACTATTCTTGAAAATTTGTCACAATATCTGTCTATATTTTATGCCTACCGCAATCTGTTTGCTTAAAAAAAAACTTGCAAAGGATAACTAGAAGCAGAGGTGTCCATCACTCTTAAAACTGTGACACTGCCAGAAATGCTGTATTGAGGAAACCAAAAACATTTCATAACGCATTTATGGTGATTATGGAAAAGGCTAAATCAATCAAGGATGATACGGGGATCCAATGAAGCAAGCATAAATGCTCAACACAATCTAAAACAAATGGACACAAAAAAATATATCGGTCAATTTTCAGCTCTAAAGGGCAGAGTCTTCCCTTAAAAATTGCCTGTGGCAAATCGTACAATTCTAACCCTTGAGCTAAGTAAATTCATTAATAAGGCGGCCATTATTTTATAAATAAATATGTGTAATTGCATAGTCAATATATTTACGTTTATACTTTATGGCACATATATCAATATACGAAACGATGCTAGTGCGTTTGCAAGGCATAAAGACTTGGAACAAATTCTGAGGATGGTGCCAGTTTTGAAATGTACACAGTTAAACTTGCTATACAAACTCACTGTTGTTCCACTCACTATTTAATGAAAAGGCTGTTTTGTGCACTGAATCACAAAAGTAACTAGCACACCAGTGCATCTCAAAAACTGGTGTCTTCAGAATTCGTTCCAAGTGTAAGCTCGCCTTGCTGACTCACCTGTTGCAATTCAGATTGAAATATATGCCATAAAGTAATTAATTAAAAAGTTTATTACTGTAGTTACATTAATTGTTCTATCAATCTTTTTGATTTCTCACAGAAGTAATGACCACCTCATTGTGTATATCTGCAATAGACCATTTCTTTATTAATTAGGTGTAAGAAAAGCACTGGTATTGAAGTAAATGCAAAGGATTCAAAAGCAACATTGTTTTACAGCAGTGTCACAGGCATTGCAAAGGCCTCAGTCTTAGAGTCTATAGACAGGGGCCAAGTGGTTGTGGCTACTACAGGGGCAGCTTCAATGACCATGTCAACTGTCGATTGATCCAGTAGAGTGGCAGCATCAAAATCTCAAGGCCCATGACAAAGTTACGGGCACACACTTGTCCACTGTTTACAATAAATAGCGTGCCTAAAAGGTGCACTAAAATACGTTGTAAATTATCAAAGAATAGCCCCACTATAAGGGAGATGCTCCTCAAACAACATTTTTTAAATAATTGTACTGGAGATTTGAAAATACACCCACTTATAAATCATTACAAGCAGATTTCAAATATGCCATTCGTTTCTGTATAACCACTATATTTTGCCATTGTGTAGGACAGAACTTAAGAACTAGAGTGATTTTGTGGGCACTTTATTGCGCAATAAATTTTCACAAAAAGCTTTGTGTTGTAGCATATTTAGCTCTTTATAGACAGCTAAGTGCCAAACTCTACTCAAACAGAACCTACCATGACTGCAACTATGAAAAAAAAATTAGGACAACTAATTTCTTTCACAATCACATGAAAATAACTGTACATTTATAATTAAGTAAATAAGAACTATTGCATCAAACTGTTGCCTTAGCTTTGAGTTGGTGATTAATTCAACTTCGCCCTGCCATCTGCTAGCGGCCTCGTTATCTCAGATGGTAGAGTAGCTGCCCCAGAGAGGCAGTGGGTCAGAGGTTTGAGTCCCGGACCAGGACGAATTTTTCTTTAACTGCGATGCGAGGCTTTTCCTTCGAGGAAACCAAATGGGTTTCCTTTGTAGCAATTGCAACATACAGGTGTATGTCTGATCTTCCCTTAATTCTCTCTACCTTGAGGGTTTCTGTAGAACTATTATGTCAAGAGAGCAAGTGATTTTTTACCATTTTTGACACTAAATTGCTCATTCCCTGCTGCATGCAATGCAATAATATTTGGCTCAGATGTTGTCAGAAGCCTTGCCTACAAATCAGCAACATTTTCCTATTATATTAAATTTGTCAGGGCCCCTTTAAAGAGTGTTAAAAATAATAGGTGAAGGCAATACTACTACACTGCAGCCAGCACCTAAAATTTTGGCAATGTTGACCCTAGCCCAGGGACACTAAAAGGAAATATTAAGTCACGCTGACAGATTAGTGTGCGAGAATCTCTAAGGTGTCAATATTATCGCAAACAGAGCCTTAATCGAGAAATGGAGGTAAATGCACGACATGATTAGAGACTCCACCAGGAAATTCAAGTACTTGCCCGATGACGAAAGCACCCCTTAATTAAATTCTGTCACTAGTACTCAACCACTTGTTCCACAAAACATCCTTGTACAGTAAAACCTCGTTAAACCAGACCTGCTTAAACAGTAGTTTCGTTTTAAATGTAGTAAAGTCAAATCCTCGACTCAGCGGCCATTGAACATAATGTGTTTTGTATCTGCATAAACCGTACCAGCTTACTGCGTACGAATCGGTTAAAACAAAGCGTTTGCGCGACTCCAATTTTCGTCGCACAAGCACGGCGGTGCTTCGTCTCCATCGGGCGGCCCGGCAGAACAACAAGCCTCAGAGATCGGAACGGCCTCCAAGCGCCCTGCGCGTGAAGCCACATCATCATTTCAGCGCCGTGCCAGAGAGCGTAGTGGCGTCGTGCAAGCGAGGACGCACATCATGCCGAAGCTCAGATAAAAAATACGCTGGGTGCTCACTCAGCATAGAAGAAAAATGAGACATTGCCTGTGCTATTGAACGTGACATGAAGTTGACTGTTGACTACGGTTTGTGGCATTTGGAATGCGAAGAAGTTGCTCGGCAGCGATGCTGCCAGCGCGAAAGGATGTCAGCTACGAGGTTTCACTTTTTGGCATCGTTGCCTGTTGTTGCCGAAGTGCCGACTAGCGACAGTGATGAGGACGACGCAGAAGGCGACAGCACAGGCGATTCAGGCCCGACAGTGGCAGAAGCTGCGTGTTATGTCAGCTTCATGAATGCAATCGCCGCGACGAGAACACCACCTGGCAATGAAAAAGGTGCCCCGGGACTTCTGCAGCACTACCGCGCACGTGCACGGAAAGCGACAGCACAGGCGATTCAGGCCCGACAGTGGCAGAAGCTGCGCGTTACATCAGCCTCATGAATGCAATCGTTGCGACGAGAACAGCACCTGGTAACTTTTGCAGTGCTACCGCGCGCGCGCACGGAGAATACGCCACGCCAACGAGGAATCTGCCATGCGAGTGTTTGCCAAGAAGAGGGGGCTGGCTGAAAAGCTGGCATGCAGCGTCAGTAAGTTTGAGGCCGTTGTCGCTGTGCTAAGCCGCTGCGGCATGAAACAAAAATAACTTTTGTCGCACGAAGTGAATAAATACTGCATGTTTTTTCCCCTTTCATCGCACTCTCTGAGTTCCGAGTTCAGTTTTCGAAAGGTAAGTAGGCGATCTGATGCTATTTCGGTTAAACAGTACTACCGTTTAGTGCATACTTTTTCCGAGCTCTGGCCAACTACGGTTTAAAGAGGTTTCACTGTATTGTATTATAAGACGAAATAAAATGTTATGCGGGAGACACATGGTTCGATTTTCCGTGCGATCGGTCGTACGACCATTCGCATCGGCTGCCGCACTCAACGGTTTCCCAACAGAATCCGCCGCATGCGGCGTCGGATCGCACGCCGCGCATGCGACCAACTTGCTGAATATTGTCGTGCGACTGCCGCATCGGTCGGCGACCGCAGCCAATGACAGCGCCGGTAGCGCGAACGTCACGGCCACGTCATAGACCCGACGGGGCGGAGCCGGCGAGCGAGCGCCTCGCCGCTCCGATCATGTGTTTTTTTTTCTCCCTGGTCGAAACGAAGGCCTCTTTCGCCGCTGACGGCGGTACATAAATAAGCTGCAATTTGTTTCTGAGACGAAATAACTTATTGAATAAAGTGGCCTCGAAAGAGTGCATGTTATAAAACGTCGTGCGATACAGTAAATCGTTGGCGTGATTTCTAATCGGACGCGGTCAGCGCAGACGCGCCAGCAATCGTCTATACGAAGCGGCTCGCCTGACTGGCGTGTTTACTCATCGCTACTAACGGCACCGAGAAAAATAACCGTATTTTCACTTAGGAGAAACATAAATGTTCAGACATTGATTGTGCTGATGAATTTAGGCGCTTTATTACGAGCTGCGGACGCATCGGCATGGGCCCTCGGCCTCGGATAGACGGCCGGCGAGCTAGGCCTACACCGTTTCCCAGCGATCGCAATCTCGTCTGGCATGCTCGTTCGCTTCTGTCGGCGCCAATGAAATGAAATGTGCTGCAATTTAAGCGTGCGATAACTGTGTACATGTTGTGCCGACTAACAAAGGCGCTTCGTTATACGAGCTGCAAGCGATCGTGTCGCAAGCGCCACCGCGGAGTCGGATTCGTTGGCCGAGCGAGCTATGCCTGCCGGCTGCTCCTGTAGCCATCGGCCGCTGTAAGGAGCCGTTACTGCTAACGCGTTCTTGCGGAAACACGTCTACAGTGCTTCCATAGGCGTGTTTATATTGTCATCGTTTGTTTCAAACAAGGGAGCTGTGCAAATACGTTTGCTTTCACTTTCTGTTCGAAGTTATGAAGCATTCCGAACTTCCACGCAGGGGCGCCGGTTCTGGGCGGAGCTACCCGCCGCTCGCTCATTCGTACCATGTGTCCCGAATCGCCGCATGCGGCATGTCGCACACGACGCGCCGTACGACAGATCGCACGGAAAATCGCACCATGTGTCTCCCGCATTACTTGTTCAGTTCTGTTTTATGTTTATGGAAAGGTTTCATTCTGGCTCGACTGCGCCGCCCACGCTTTCGCGTTTCAGTAGTTATCATGTAGTGCTACGCTGGTTTTGCTGGCTCGCGAAACTCACACAAATTGCAAGTAACGAAGAATTCAACTTCCATGTGATGACGCGGGATGCCGGAAATGTCTATGCCACTTGAGCAAAAATTGGAGGACGCTTAAGCTTCGCCTTCAAGAGTGGGACGCGACAGCGTTCCCGTCGACCCGCCAAGGGGTATAAGACAATGCGCTACGGCACAGCAATCACTTACGATGCGCCCCGCATCGGACTTGGCGCCCACCTATCACGCGGCGAGCGTCGAGCAACGCAGCGTTCGGCGCGGCAACGAAACGTGCGCCTGAGCGAACGAAACGAACCAAAGAACTCGGCGTCTCGGAGGGGAAACGATCTACGCCAGCCAAACGTCGTGATCGGCACGGGCAGAGAGATAGATAGTAATCTAAACCTATGTCTAAACCGGGAGCACGGCGAAGCGTCGTCAGGGGAGAGGGAGTCCCGCGACGCGCCTGGCAGTGGTCCCAATGCGCGCGCGGCGCGCCTCCTGTCGGGGCAGCGCCGTACATTGAGAGGAGGAGGTCTTCTGTGTTTGCCGCAAGATGGCTCTGCGTGTGCGGAAAGAGCAGAAGAAATGCAGCGGAAACGCACTTCGCAACTCGTGTAATTGTGACTTCTGTACGTTACATGTTCATAATTACCGATATACACCGCAGTATAACTTTCCACGGCTCGTTTCGAAGGCAACACCGCATTCACCAGAGGCGCGTTTGCACCGCTTGGAAGCATCGAACTCGTGGCTGATTGGTAGCGTCTCCGTCTCACACTCCGGAGACCCTGGTTCGATTCCCACCGGGCCAATCTTGGAAGTTGCTTTTTATTTATGAAGCGCCTGCCGTGATTTATCGCTCACGGTCAACGCCGCAAACGCCGACGACACCGGCTTTTCTGCGACACGAGCTCCTTAACGCTATCGCGTTAAAAAGCAGCTGATGCGGCGAATCTCCCGCTCTGTCGGGCGCCGTTTTACTCACCAATGGCAGCAAAGGGTGGCAATTGCGTATGCAACGTCAGCACTCCCCCGGTTCAATGGTGGGAGATTTGAATTTCGAAAAAGGTATGCGAACCCTCCAGATGCAATTTTATGATAAACTAAGTCCTTTCTTGGCACAAAACAAGCATCGTGAGGTTTCTGGAATGGTATTTAAACAGTCCACGTCGACTTTGTATTTGCCTTTAGTGTCCCTTTAAATATGAAAGAATGACAATAACAGACAATACTGCAAACTTCTTTCCATAGTATCAAGCATTTTTGCAAGACTCGTTACGACACTGGTATGTTAGTATGATGTCACAAAGTTCAAACTATTCTGACATGTTTGGGCCATTCCTGTTCAAAAAGTTATCAAGACTCACCAGGCTGAATATGTGATTATTCAGAATGCAATGTTATCTGGTCCAATGCAGATACTGTTTGTTTGATGACGTCATGAGCAGATAGCAAAAATTTTTTAAAAGTTTCTCAGTTTCCATAACCATACTTGCCACCCTGTAAATTTTAAAATTCATGGAAATGTCGCGAAAACAACACTGAGGAAAAAAAGGAGGGGGGGATTGGCAATTTTTTTTTTAAATGCTTTATCTGGGCATATACTTTTTAATGTTAATTACTGTTGCACACAGCATTCAAGCAGCAACAAACTTGTAACCACATGAAAGCAACACATCATATCGTCTTTCACACATACGTATCACAGTTACATTAAAAAGACGATCCAAAACATATTGAGTTTGATGTATCAACAATTAAAAATACAATATATGCCTACCTAAGCTCATCTGAGAGTTTCCAAAGATTGTGAAAAGCTGGAACTGACGATCTGCTTCTCTAAGGCTGTTTCCAAGAAACGAAAGTTGACTTATTTTTTGCTCACGAATGTTGCAAGTCGGTTGCGCTGCGGCATGGTCTACGATATTGATTGCAACGCTAACCCTAAAATGCTGTGTCATCAAGACACGACACGGTGTGCCTCGCGTGAATCCAAGTGCTTGTTCCGCTTTTTTTATTGACGATAAGGTGGAAATAGATGCACCGTGAATTCAACCTAGCCTTCATGGATACATGCATTTGTATGTATCCATCAGCACGTTTCTACTAGGAATTGCACATGAACGCGCCCGGCCGCATGCCTGTTACAATACCAACAATATGTACACAGTTTAAACAGGTGATCATCATATGTGGGCAAGAAGGCAGGGGGACGCGGTGTCAGGTTTTGGAACCGACTTTTTGTTGGAACCAGTCGTGCTTGCTTCTCGACCACCCCTAGAAGTTTGCATGCCTCTTAACACACAGACACCTCACGGCAGGTACATCGCTTCATTCTTGGCCCTTCACCTCTGGCCCATGTGTCAATGACTGTCGACATTCAGACACATGCCGTTAGTTTGAACAGCGGCTTTAAACTTGCCTTCAGCGCGAACCCACAAATCGCATAGCGATGAGTCTTGTATGTACCTAATTGTATACGGATAAAAGCGATGAAACTGTATCAAGAGCGCAAATTCATAAAACATGCGAAGAATTCACGAGTTGCCAGATATGCATTATTAACATGCCTTTTTTATAATTTACAAGTTACAGTCAGTAACTGATAAAAGGTTACACTGAATTTTAACATTAAAGAAAAAGCATTTAGCCCTATTTTGTTTTGGCTTTTCCTAGCGCTACGTGTCAGCACTTTTTATGGGAAGGTGGCACACTCTCTGCTCAGGCAGTGGCACCTAGTACAACATGCCCTCAGATGCAACAACATGGGTATACAGTAGAACCCCGCTGTTATGTTCCTCACTGCTGCGTTTTCCCAGCTGCTACGTTTTCATCCGGTCCCGGCATAGCTTCCATAGAATCCAATGTATAAGGAACACCGCTGTTACGTAGTAGCTGTGAAAACGTTCCCGCATGATGCGTCGCAACCCGAACCCGCCTGGGCTAAAGTAGGCAACGCGCTCCAACCGCCATTTTGGCTTTTGACGAGTTTTGACTGGGCTTGGCTGTGGAACTGGCTGCAAGAAGCCGCACGGCAATGCGAGAGGCCGCCACTAGGTGGCCATTCTTGAAAAATGCTCTCACTATCATCACTGTGATTACGGTCACCGCATGGTTTGTTGGACGGGTCGACTCACGGAGGAAGGAAACTCAGGAGAGGCCCTGACGTCACTCTTTGTGAAGCTATAGCTAAAGGGAAGCCGGAACTTGGCGTTGCTCCGCCTATTGGGCCAGCTCTCCTTTCTTGTTTACATTTCTAGCAAAACCACGCCGCGCTGCTCGGACACACGCGCTGCGCAGCAATACTAAACAATCGTTAGCACATTAGCACGATTACAATATCCGCGGGCAAAATTTCCCGCGGATATTCCTTCGTTCGTTGCCATTGCCGTGGTGCGGTGACGACGAGGAGCACAAGTCGCGGCTCTGGACCTCTGCAGGTACGTCGCAGCTCACAGCTACGCTGACACCAATGCGGCCTTCCAGGCTATTGAGAAACGTGTGGCGATTTCTAGCGAGCGAAAGAAACAGCAAGCCAACATTCTAGACTTTTTTAAGTTCTAAGCGCACTCTGTGGAAATAAATTGCCTATAGTTGAATCTGCACTTTTTTCATTCATTTTCGGAGCTTTCCTCACTGTTGCATTTTCCCGGCTGTTACGTTTTTCTTCCTCGGTCCGGTGAAAAACGTATTAACGGGGTTCCACTGCATTTGCTAAGGGCAGTACAAAAAAATTAATCACCCCAGTACAGCCATTTCCACTACATTACTTAACTTCTGGCACTTTTTTCACCCTCTATCTCTCTATGCTGTGCATGTGCGTTTCTTTTTTTTTTTTCATGCACACACTAACAATATCCCTGGTTTAAAAAATAATTTCTCTACAACTATTGCTTGCAATGAAACAAACATTACGAGGTTTCTAGATGAGCAATCCAACTGAGGCAGAGTCAGTCTACCTTCAGTGTTCCTTTAGTCCAGTAAGTTATTGTTAACAAGAATGCTAACTGTCACCTCCGTCAGTTTTATATTCTAATGAGCCTGCTACTCTAAATTATTACTTACAATGAACTTCAATTCTGCAATTCCTGCATGATGAAGTTACAGGGATTATAATAGCTTCCCAGAAAGTAATTACGGTGCAGAACAAAAGCATGACTTACCAGCTCCTTCACTAGGCTGGCCCGTGTTGGTGGGTTGTTGAGCCCCAGCAGGGTGGCCAGAAGGCGCTGGTTCTTCTCGCCAACATTCTCCTCAGTCTCAACAAGCCGGTCAATTTCAGGCCGGTTGGGAGGCATTGGCACAGCTAGGGTGGCTAGCACAACACGTGAGGCCATGCGCTGAATTTCTTCCTGCGTAATATTTTTCTTCAGGTCCTTGGCCAGGTGGAAGTAGCGGAACAAGGCAGATGCATGAAACAAGTGGTTGCCCGCTTTCAAGAAAACCAGTGCCAGCTTCTGGTAATAGTTAGCCATCAGCTGTGGCTTTGGCGACTTTTTGGAGAGAGTCATCAGGCCATGAATGTCCTCCGTTGCCTTGTATGCCTCCTGCAAAATGAAAATGGATGCATAAATGAGAAAACGAAAATGTGTATTGGATAAATGGGGTAAGCTGCTACATCCACATCAAAGCCAATGAAGTAACATAAACACTCGTGCACACACTAAGCACACCGGCCCATTTGTAACTGCAAAAAAGATGATATAAAGTAAAACTTCATTAAACCGCACCCGCTTAAACACCAGTTTAGTTTCAAAAGTAGTAAAGCCAAATCCCTGACTCAGCGGCCATTGAACATGTGTTTTGTATCCGCATAAACCGTACCAGCTTATTGCATATGTATCGGTTAACACAGTGTTTCCACTTTTCGTCGTGCAAACACGGCGGTGCTTCTCCATTGGGCAGCCCGGCAAAACAACAGCCTCCAAGCGCCCTGTGCGTTTGCACGTAAAGCCACATCAACATCATTTCAGCGCTGTGGCCGAAGCTCAGATAAAAAAGACGGCTGCTCAGCATAGAAAATTAGACATCATTCGTGCTGTCGAACGTGACACGAGGAAGTCGCTCGGCAGCGAGGTTCGACTTTTCGCCAGCGTTGCCTCTGTTTTGCCGAAGTGTCGCCTAGCGACAGCACGGGCGATTCCCGCCCGACAGTGGCAGAAGCTGCGCGTTACGTCAGCCTCACGAATGCAATCGTTGCAACAAGAACAGCACACCGCAATGAAAAGGTGCCCTGCGATTTCTGCAACGCTACCGCTCACGGAGAATATGCAACACTCACGAGGAATCTGCAATGCGAGTGTTTGGCGAGAAGAGGGGGCTGGTTGAAAAGCTGGCTCGCAGCTTTTAATGTTGAATTCCAATGGCGAAGTCGGAGCAAGTTTGTTCCAATGGCAGAGGGAGGGCGGGAGTAAGGTGTTCCAATGAGAGAGTCGGAGGGGATTCAGAGCGGGAGTCACTCCGTGGAGCAGAAAAAGATGCTCCGCCAAAATCGGCAGAGTGGACCGGAACTCTGCGTGACGTATTTCCTTTACCACGTTTGTCTTCTGGGAGGCGCCAACGGTCATGACTCGCGAGAAAGCAAAAGCTGCTGCACGCTTGGCGAGATATCCATTCCGCACTTTAAAAAAAACAGGCGAACGGCGCTGAAGAGACAAGTAACCGGTGCGATGGTGCTGGGAGCAAACAGCGGCAGGAAATGACAACACGCAAGGTATCCTGGGTAACTCGGTGATAAAACTTCCGCTTCCGCCTTGCTCCGGCGGCGCACGTTGTGTTCCACTCGCGGATCTGCAGGCGTTGCTCTGCGCCAGAGTCAAGTGCTCGCTCGCGGAGTCCGTCGGCTGCTCCGACTCCGCCATTGGAATTCAACGTAAGTTTTGAGGCCTCTGTTGTTGCTGTTACGCCGCCGCGGCATCAAACGAAAGTAACACTTTTGTCACGCAAAGTAAATCAATACTGGATGTTTTTTTTTCCCTTTTCATCACACTCTCTCTTCCGTTTTTGACAGGTAAGTGGGCGATCTCATGCTATGTCGGCTCAGCAGTACTACTGTTTATTACGTACTTTTTTCCAAGCTCCGGCCAACTACGGTTTAACGAGGTTTCACTGTACACATCTTGCAACCATGACGTTAAGAGGGGACATGTGTTATTAAGATCACTATTTCTTGCTCAAATCTCGCAAAACTGCATATGCTAATAAGTTTTTGTGTTTATTTTAGACATTAAATTATATAGTGAAACCTCGTTAAACTGTAGTTGGCTGGAGCTTGGAAAAAGTACACACTAAACGGTAGTACTGCTTAAACAAAATAGCATGAGATCGCCTTTTTACCTGTCAAAAAGGGAACTCGGAGTGCGATGAAAGGACAAAAACATGCAGTATTTATTCACTTCACGCAACAAAAGTGTTATTTTTGTTTGATGGCGCGGTGAAAGCAGCGACGACAGCGGCCTCTAACTTACTAAAGCTGTGAGTCAGCTTTTCAGCCAGCCCCCTCTTCTTGGCAAACACTCACATGGCAGATTCCTCATTGGCATTGGATATTATCCGTGCACAGGCGCGGTAGCACCACAGAAGTTGCGGAGCACCTTTTTTATTGTGGTTTGCTGTTCTGATCGTGACGACTGCATTCATGAGGCTGACGTAACGCACAGCTTCTGCCATCGCCAGGCCTGAATCACCTGTGCTGTCGCTTTCTGTGTCGACCACATCGCTGTCGTTAGGCGACACTTCGGCAACAGAGGCAACGATGGCGAAAAGTCGAACCTCGTAACCGACATCTATTGTTGGTTGCAGCAGCGCCGACTAGTAATTTCTTCACATTCGAAGTGCCACACACTGTAGTTAACGGTAGATCCCTGTTGCGTGCCAGCGCCGACTTCTTAGTGTCATGTTCAATAGCACGAACAATGTCCTATTTTTCCTTTATGCTTAGCACCCGGCGTTTTTTATCTGAGCTTCGGCATGACGCAAGTACTAGCTTGCATGACACCACAACACTCTCTGTGTAGTGAACTAGGAAATACTGTAGTGCTGCGACTGGCAGGGCTCTGGGGCCTGCCTTTTCCAGAGATGCCGCGAGATGGTGCCACTGCTACCTTTTCTAGCAACTTCAGCCACATTGTAGGGTCCCTTCAGTAGCTTCAGCTGCGGTTCTCATGCGTGTTTTCTGGTTAAGGCAAACATAAAATAGTTAAGGGAGTCACTGTGTGGCTTAGCGGTTTATATATGTTTTGGCGACTAGTGTATGTAATTTTTACGTATTTACCACCCACGCTCAGAACCTTTGCTACACAGCAATCGCAACTAATTGCTTACTATAAGCATACAAGTTTGGCGTGAGTTCAATATAGTTGTGACGCAGGCTTATTATATAGGAGGTTACAGTACAGGATACAATGCTCTGCATTAAACATGACAACAAGGACATCTCTTTATTTCACTCATTTAACAGATTTTCAAAAGCATTAAAAAGATTTGCACCATAAATTACACATCAGAGAGACATGAGATCAACTCAACACCTACTGAAAGTTTAATGTTTGGCTGCTACGCGAGTGGTGATGTAAAAGAACTGACCTCATCTGCAACGCCCTCAAATGGTCAGGACAACCAAGCTGGTTTTTCTGCTTCACCTTAACTTAGCACTCTTCGCACCGTCTTCAATAGGTTTGCTCAGAATACACCTGCCAAGATATATTCATGCAGAATACATCTTGGCTCGAAATGGTACTCTCACACTGCTGACGACTCGGTCATAGACTTGTCATCCCTCCGGAGGTTACGCGGCCGCTTTCTATGGAGATCTTTGTCCCTAGGAGCTGCAAACGACGGCGCCTTCGGAGCACCGGGGTAGCCGCTCTGGCAACCCTGAACAAAACAGTGCGAAAGTCTGTCCTCCGCTTTGACATGTTGCAAACTACATGTCCTCGCAATTCTATATGTCTGCAAGCAATCCAGTAATTTTAGAGAACACAAAAGTACACGTGCAGTCACTTCGTGGCTGCTGACTCAGTGGTATGCGAGACCCAGGAGCTGGGCAGCCATGACCAAACATGCCGTCCCTAGGAAAAAGTGCAGTAGCACCACAGGAAACCCTAGCGGCGGTCCGGAGACAGAGGAGGCGGAGCAGCAAACTGGTCGCACCACTAGAGTATATTTTAGTTCACTATAATCTCTGGCATGGCGCCGAAATGATGATATGGCTGCACACGCAAACGCACAGGGTACTTGGAGGCTGTTCCAATCTCTGAGGCTTGTTCTGCCGGGCTGCTCTATGAAAAGGATCCTCCGCCGTGATTGTGCGACGAAATGTGGAAACACTATGTTAACCGATACGTACGCAGTAAGCTGGTACGGTTTACGCGGGTAGAAAACACATTATATTCAATGGCTGCCGAGTAGGGGATTTTACTTTACTACTGTTTAAGCAGGTACAGTTTAACGAGGTTTTACTGTATTTTGCGCATACCTAGTAGTTGCAAAGATGATAATTATCTGTTTTGAAACCATTCAAATTTACCCACTAAAGGGAAAGTTGCAAACATACAGTTGGACACTACAATGCATAAGGATAGCAATGATGGAAAAAGATTTGAACCTGAACAATTATTTGTCATTTTACAGCCTATGAAATTTGTGTTCACAGTATCAATAGGAGCAAATGTAAATAAAATATTTTGGAATTGAAAATGAGAAACCTGCTCTCAATGTCGCCTTTCAAACACATTTAGCTTTGTGCTGAAACAAAAAAAAGCTCTAGCTGTCCTAGGTTTAAAGATATTGATACAGCAAACAAGCAAAGTGATTCAAAAACGTTTTGAGATTAACGAGAAAGAGCAACTTTACTCAGTGCCATACAGTAAAAGCTAGTTACATTCAATATTAACTCGTAAACCCTGTAGTAATCTGCTTGCAGCACTTCTAGCCTTATGCATTTAACTTCATAGAGCAAATTTATGTATATATACATATATATATATACAGCGGTAGCTGTCTTAGATCTTGAGATATTGTTTCCACAAACAAGCAGGCTGAGCAAAAGGTATGCTTCAAGAAAACTTAGAACTCGATTTATTCAGCATAAGAAACTATTTACATGTTACGAGTCGTAACAGGCTAGTAGGCCCCTGGCACATGCCCCAGTATGAATGCTGCAGTGTGAACTGTTTCTTACTGAAAAAAAAAAAATCATCCATGAGGGAGATTGTCCTTGAGGAATGGATTGCACGTTTGGTCAACGTAGCATCACCGCAGATCGCGCACGAGACGAATATCTTTAGTCACAAAAAATGTCATTTAATGCAATTTGCCAATTACTGGTGCTCTGCATTTCATGCAGAGCAAGACTGCTCATGAAGAACGGGGTGCATGTTTGGCTGCAAATCTATGCCGAGACCACAGTCACGTTCACCTATGCCCATTGCCGTACTGCAACTTGTGCTTTACACAAAACAGTAGAGCATTTATAGAATAGAGGCTTATGACAACGAAGCGTGTCCCCATCACATCTGAGAGAGCCACGGCTGCATCAGCGCGAGTGAGAAAATCTGACTTTCGTTTGGTAGCCGGCACTGCAAAGTCATGCAGTTTTTCTTGAGCCTCCTTCGCTTTCTCCAAATCATTGGGCTACAGTAGTTGTTCTGGAATGCCGCATGACCAACGGCCACTGCCAGAACTGCTTTATGCTGCTAAACCTATTCCGCGGTCACGGGGGCGGGCTTTGGCAGTGCTCGGCACGGGTAGCGAACTACTGCCTGCATCTTTCAATGCTACTGCACAGTTTTGAAAGTTTACCGTAAAAACCCGCATATAATACGAGGTTTTTTTCCCTATATTTAGCGTCCCAAATTTTCGCCTCGTACTATATACGGATCTGAACTAAAATTTCAGTCAGAAATTTGGGCTAGAAGTTTTGGTTTCGTTATTGCTGCGTGGTTACGGCTTGGTTTCGTTATTGCTGCGTGACTACAGCATCATTTCGTTATTATTGAGTGCACGCACCTTGGCAGCACGTGCAAACCATACTTGGTGAAGTGCATCTTTTTTATTCCGCATTGAAGGACTAAGATGTACGGATCATGAAAACAGTACTCTGCTGCTTTCAAGAGAAAGGTTATTTTAGCCGCACAGGACTTCGGCAACAGTGCAGCTGGGAGGCAGTTTGGCGTTGACAGAAGGAAGCCCTTTTCGTGTGCAGCGGAACGCGAAGAAGCTTTCGCGGCCCGAAGAGTGGGACATTCCCGGAAATCGAACTCGCTCTGACGGAGTTCGTACGCCAACAGCGAGCCGCACATCCAGCTGCGAGCATGGAGCTTATGTAGGCAAAAGCAAAGGAGCTTGCAAAAAAGGGGGGGGGGGGGGGGGGGCAGGGGGGCTACCAAGCTCTGCCTTCAAAGCGAGCAAGCACTGGATTTATCGCTACATGTGCCGTGCCGGTTTTTCCTTACGCCGCCGAACTTCGATTTCGCAAAAGCTGTTTGAATCGTTTGAAGAGCTGCTTGTGGCTTTCCAGCGCCGCGTTATTTCGCTGCGCAAGTCCAAGAACTTCCAGCTAGGGCAAATCGGCAATGCTGACCAAACGCCGGTTTATCTGGACGCGTGTCCAGATAAACCCTTCACGCCCTTCACCGTTCATGAAAAGGGCTCTAAACAAGTTTATGTCCGGTCCACTGGCAACGAGAAAATGCGAGTTACCGTCATGTTGTCGGGCACGGCAGATGGACGCAAGCTCCCACCCTATGTTGTCTTCAAGCGCAAGACCTAAAGGTGAGGAGCTGCCAAAAAATGTGGTCGTGAGATGCCATGAGAAAGGCTGGATGAACGAGAATCCTGTGCTCGACTGGATAAAGTCCGTCTGGTGTAGGCAGCCCAACGCACTGTTGTCGTTCCGGTCCATCCTCGTGCTGGATGCATTTTGTCGCCATTTGGCCAACTCAGTGAAGAGGTGTGAATCCGGCACTGAACTCAACGTTATCCCGGATGGTATGACGTCTCAGCTGCAGCCTTTAGATGTTTGCGTGAACAATTCATTAAAGGACGCGGTCGAGCACTGTTATGCAGATTGGATGTGCTCAGGTGAGCCTACAGTGATGCCGACTGGGCGGCGAAGCGGGCTTCGCCAGCCATGCTATTCAAGTGGATTGTGGGCGCATGGGCCAGCACACCAGAGGACCTTCTACGTCGCGCATTCAAGAAGTGCGGCATCTCGAACGCACTTGATGGCACAGAGGATGAGTACCTCTGGGAAGGTATGTTCGACAAGGAACTAGGTATCCAAAGAGAGCACAGCTGAGGAAGACAGCGATTGAAGTGCGGGGTGCAATTTAAACAAATGTTTTCCTCGAGTTTTTCTAACTCTTATTATACACGGATAAAACTTTTTTTTCTCCATTTCACGTCCCGATAATTTCCCCTTGTACTATATGCGGGTTCGTATTGTACGCGGCTTTTTACGGTAACACCTCTCGTTTCTTCTTCTGTTCACCAAACTGATGGCTAGTAGCAAATTGAATTTCACATCGTTTCGTGCAGTTTCGCACACCCAAGCAGACCACAGCAAAAATCCACCAATGGCATGGTGTGCTTACGGTCATGTGTCGCAGTGGTCTCAGTCGATGAATGGAATTGCTTCAGCACAACTTTTTCGCTGGCTTTTTCTTCATAGTCATTCAGCGTACCAGTGGTACGAAAACTAAACGAGAAGGGTGGCTCTTTCAAACAAGATCAAGATGGTTGCTATCGGACATTGCAACAGCCACTACGTGTCATGGAAAAAGGCCGTTTCGTGCACTACTTCAGTAGAAATAGAGCTCGCCGACGCGATATAAAACATCATTATGACGATAATGTTGGTCCAAGATGCGCGAAAATTTGAGATGTCAGACACTGTAGAATCCAAAAATACTGTCTTCAAAAAGTTATTTATCCACATTTTTTTTTTTGTCTCCAAAACCCGTGCCAACAAGTCAACCAGCCAGACCTATTGAGTCAAGCTTCGGTTACAAAGCTGGCCCTGCTGCCTCCCTTTCTGTTGGAGATTGTTTCTCTTCTCTTCTTGCGTGCTGTTCAGCGCTTGGGCACCTTGTCATCCATTCATTCTCAGCCATTCCTCTCCGGCATTTGCATTGGTGACTGCCAACGCAACACAGATGCTGTTAGATTCGAAAGTGGCTTTCAGCTTACAAAATATTCGAGTCCATTTCTATGTGTAACCCTACAAGCATGCACTGAGTGCTGACTGTGGGCGCGCAAATCACACACTGATAAATGTTGCGAGCCACAGCCACAATGAAAAGTTTTGTTAAGGGAGGAGGTGGGGATCAGAGCGAACTTTTTATGCGAAGCATACTAGCCGCACAACCACGCTCTTCCTTGCTGCGCCGAGCGCGGCCGCGTAGCTACCATTGAGGGTATGAGCCATTGTTCATTTCTGCGCGTCTCATATGTGGGTCTATTCTCTTTTAAGTTTGCTATGTTTGTTATTAAGTTGCTTCTATTTTTATGCGTTGCATATTTAATCACTCAGTTCAGCCCTTGGGCGCGGCCGGGCAGCCACCATTGACCTTTAGCACAACCACGTGACGTGATGTCACGACAGCCGGAGGAAAAGCTGGGCCCCAACTCGCGCAATATGCAACGCATTCTTGGCTTAACCAAGCTAAGCCTGGCCATTTCTTTATGCGAAGCATACTAGCCGTACAACCACGCTCTTCCTTGCTGCGCCGCGCGCGGCCGCGTAACTACCATATGACGTCATAACAGCTGCAAAAGCGGAGGCTCAACTCATGCGCTCGCCTGCGGTCGCACAGATGGTACTGCGGCCTAACTCCCGCTCTTCCCGCTAGAGCAGACGTCACAACAACATGCGTCAACTCGTCAAGTTGCGAGTGTATCTGTCGCTCGCCACTACTTTACTGATCACAACAGCGTATTTATTGGTTTCAAAATAAAGGAATAAGCAGAGTAACGCATGAGTTGTTTCTTTGTCTAGCCGAACCAAATATAGCCAAGCAACAGCAGTTCACCAGGCTAAACAGTGGTTCAACAACTAAAATAAAGGCTAGTATGCTTCGCATCCTGGGCTTAACCTTAGCTAAGCCACAGCCATTTTTTGTTCTTTGACCGAAAGCAACGAAATTCGGCAGCCGCACTCGAAAGTGTCTTAAATAAAGAAATGTGCAGTATCATTACGATACCTTGACTAGTTTTCAAGTTACAAAAAGTTTCATGTGTTCCGCTTGTGGAAAACCTGGCATTTTAACAAAACATGCCAGGGAGCTGCCTGTAGTTTTAATCTTTGCTTGAAAGAGCACCACAGGGTACAACAGTTCCAAAATGTTTTTAACCGCTTTTTTTTTTTTTTACACAGAACATCATGTTCCTTTTCACTAATTGTACTAGAGCTTGTCGTCCACAAATTAGCATACAGAAGAAAAACTAAGCCCTCAGCAAGATATTGAAGACTGTCATACCCTCAAGCACACTTCAGAGAATACATAAAAACAAACAGGATCAAAATTGGCCCAGGCATTCCCATGCTACCCTTTCCCCAGACAATGCAGAATGCCCAAAACACACTTTTGAGAAAACGTCTCTCGAAGTTTTCGGAGCAGTTCACATCTCTCAAAATGGACCAGGATTGTAGTTTTTGCTGTCTTTGCTTACAGGCGGTTTTTTTGGGGGGGTCTCTGCTCTTTGATTTCGTGCACACGAGACGATTTTCTGGCTCACTGACGGCCCATGCTCAATGTGCTTAGTCGCGCAGTCCGAGGTGCCCAAGCACGAAATGCCTAGTCGCGCAGTCCAAGGTGCCAATGTGCGAAATTCCTAGTCACGGGCTCGAGGAGTCGGCACTTGATGTGCCCAGTCGTACAGTCCTAGGTGCTGACGCACGAAATTACTAGCTGCGAGCTCGAGGAATCGACGCTCGACATACTTAGTCGCGCAGTCAGAGGTGCCGATGCACAGTATGTTTAGGCGAGGGCCCGAGATGTCCGCGTGCGAAGTGCTTGATTGCCAAGTCGGAGACTCCTATCCGTGAAAATGCTTAGCCGCGGGTCCAAGGATTGCGTGTGCGATGTGTTTAGTCAAGAATTCCGAAACAGCAAGTGATGAAAGGCTTAGCCACGTGTCCGAGGATTCTTCACGCGAATCTTAGTCGTGATGTCCGCGTTGCTGATGCTCGGTATGCTTAGCCGCGAGTCTGAGATGTCCACAAACGTAGGGATCGGCCACGCTACTGCAATGTCCGCGTAGCGCCCCTTTTGACACAGCGAGTGGGGACTTCCAGACTCGCGAGGTGCAAAAAGCCGAGCAGACGACGCAAGCGCTAGACCAATGGCGAAGTGCGCTGTAATCGCGCGGCTAGCACGGCCAATCGCAGACTCCGGCATGACCTTCAATTATTTGCTTTTTGTGTGCTCGTTTCTGTATGGAGGAGATAGCTGAAGCGGCAAATTTGAAGACTGAGAAATGCACCTTCTAAAGAGACCAAGAAGGCGGCGCTCGGTTGCTCCGTTCCGGAGATATTGTAGCTTGAAAAATACTGTTCTATCTTGATTTCCGCGAAATTTTTCGCCACCTTGGCTGATAAACAATTGTTTAGAGCACTTCTACGTGGTTTAGAGTGATGATATTTCGGAACCGGATAGAAAAAGAGTTATAGAAACTGAAAATGTGATTTTCAAAAAGTTGATTTTCTTGGCCATTTTTCGCATTGTGAAAGCCGCGTCCCCCCTTAAATCTAAGCTGCAATGTAAACACTTGCCCCAGAAGGAGTTGGGGCTGGATTTGCACTGGCTGCTTGCTGAACCCTAAAATGCAGTTTGTGGTAAGACCTAATGGACATCCCATGCCCGAAGCCACTCACCAAAAAAAGGGTGTCATCTACCCTTTCTTCTGGAACATATAATGAATCGGGAGGACTTTTGCATGAGCTATCTATATGAGCAGCGAGCAAGACAGAGGCAGGCACACTGCTCATTCTTACCCCATGGCATGTACACTGCTCTTCACATTTAATGTCTTGTTTGGCAGCATCAGCTGAAAGAGTGCTGTTTCGAATTTGTCAGTATTAAATATTTCCGGTGGTATGAGAAGTTATCACGTAGCCATTAGGAGAAATGCACTTGCAGGGGCGTGACATTCAATATACAGAATGTGGCAGCGAACAGGAGTTTAATACATGTGCAGTGCAGCATTAAACATTTGCTCAAGATTTCCAAGGTGATTCTACAACTGTTTGGTATAGGCAATAATGCAATGCATCCAAGTTTGATATAAATGGGATCAATTGCATATGATACACTACTACTTTTGCTCATAAAATTGCAACTGCTCATTCCAATAGAAAATTGAGGTTTCTTTAGACACACCTGGCCTAAATGAAAGCTTCAATATTTTTCTCACAAGCAAATAAAATATGTATGCAATAAGGGGTTGACAGAAAACTGGACTCCTGCAGTCTGCTTGAGCTGTCTTCTTGCACACAACTTCACCAATAGGCTTCTCAAGAGTTTCAAAGGGATGACAGACAGTGGTGGAAGTTGAAGGGCAACTATCGTGCCAAGAGTTATACCTATTTTTTTACTTGACAAACCAGCTTACCATTGCGATGAAGGTAAAGACAGGACGGTGAGAATATAATTAGTGTTTGTTTATAGCGGCAGGAGGTTAAGGAAGCAATTATTTACAATGACGGAGCAACACCTTGACCTATGAAAGTTTGTTAACCTACCTGCCAGAGTTCCATTTGAATGGCACTATCCAGCTGGACAAGACGTGTCTCCAAATGCATGGCCTGACTCTCAGGGTTATTGAGGTTCACTGAAGTCTGCTGGCTTTGATGCCGGTGTATCTGGCCCAGATGAGCACGAAGCTACAAATGGGTAAGAGGCAAAATGAAAGCAACCATCACTACATGGTGGAGTATGATGCTGCCTAGGCCTAATTTGATTGAAGTTATCTATCTTCTGTCTGCTACAAAGTCTAAGAATGCTAGAACGCATTCTTAGCATGTTTCCAATGTGATGCTTATAAAAACCCATATTCTTTAAAAAGGGCACGTCATGGTTGACCATCACATTGGAGTTTACATTGCAAAAAAAAAAGTATAGCAGTCTGTTAAAACTAATAGAAAATTTTTAGTACGCTGCAGCCTCTAAGTCCATCCTACACTGGCAACTCAAATAACCAGCTCACAACTTCTCGCACTGCCAGCAACCACCATGTCGATATACTATGTGGTGCGATGTCAATAACCACAGCACACCGGGCCATCATCAGCATTGCATAGACACCTTAACTACAATGAGCTACTTGGAACAGAAACGATTATCACAATTCAAACTCAAGTTTTCCCAGCAGCTGTCGAGTGTGACCTCTGACATGACATGAAGTGTAAGTAGCTGCAGTTTATAGCTGTTCTTTTTATGGCCGTGCTGCCAAAAAGGTAGCTCGCCTTCTGGCAGCACGGCCACAGTTTGTGTACGCATCCTCAGCACCTGGTACCACGATACCACCACAAATGGTTTCGATGACGTCAAGAGTCTCCTTACAGTAATTAAAGGTTTCACTACCAGGAAATTGAGGCTCCATAGCATAAATTCTAGGTCGACAGCTATCCAATAAAGCAATTTCTTTTCTCAGCACTCCTCCAAGTGTGATTAAATTTCAAATTAGTGAATGCATTGTAATGTATGCAAGTTTTATTTATTGCAAAAATCAAAGGCACACTACCTTTTCAGTTTTATAAAATAAGGTGCACATAAGATTAGGGTGCAATTTTTTTTCTCTTACTCCGAACGCATAACAACTTGGTGAGCATGAGACTGAGCAAACGCAATAGGCTTTGGCTAAAACTAAACATGAGGTATAAATATTTGAACCTCAATATAATGAACACTGATATAATGAATCAAATCTGAAATTTTTAGTACATGCAGACAAATACCTACAAACGGGGCCAGAGGGAAGGCTACTACTGTATCTGAATTGGTAGAACATTGCACGAATAATGCAGAGGCTGCAGCTTCAGCTCTCACTAGCAGCAAGTTGTCTTTCATTTTTGTTTGCCTTGACTAAAAATATTAAGCTTATTGCAAATCAAACACTCATTCCTATAAATTCTGCATTACAAAAACTGCTTACTTTTTCCTGTGCTTTTCTTGGCTTCAATGGGTTGTTAGAAGGATCGCAGCAAAATGTGCCTTCTGAACAATGCTGTGTTCAGATTACGCTAACACAGCAGTCGAACAAGCCAGTAGCACAACTTTTATCCCATAAGGCTAACAAAATTTTAGTGAAAATGTCGGGCACTCACATGATCGCAAAGTTTGCGGAATTCAGTCTTGCGGTTGTACTTGAGGCAGAATTTGAATGCTTGGCGTGCAATGTCATGGTAGAGGCATTCCACACGCGAGTTGTTTCGGAGAAGCTCCAAGCACTGTCGATAGGACTCCCACAGGAACTTGACCCATGGTGTGAGGACAACACGATCAGTGCGATCCTGGGTGTCCTCACTGCTGACAGCACTCAACAATAGACTGAAAAGACAGTCATTTGAATTAGCGATGAAGTAGAAAAATCATACACCACCATATAGACATTAGGAATTAAAGTAACTTGCAATTATACATTGTGTGCCATTAGTGCACTCTAATAGCTGAATAGTTCCAAAAAACTTCAGTCACTGCAACAACAGTCAGCAGCTCTACAGTAAATATGCATTTTGGAACTGTTTAATCAAATAGCAGTCTACCATTTATATAAGATTTATAGCCAGCATAAATTATGCTAATAAGCAAGAGTAATCTTATTGTTCACCTTTCAGGAGTCTGCACATTGTCGAGGTCATCAATGTCAACTACTGCTTGCTGGGATTCTTCGCGAGCAGCCTCAGTTTTCTCTTCAGCCAAGTCCAGGTAACCACGTACTACATCTTCTAAAGATTTTATATTCACCTATTCAACAAAAAACACAAGGTATGCATTTTTACTGCATGCATTTGGGTGTTTACAAAGACCAATCTTGCAAGGAATCTACTTTGGCCCTATGAAGCAACTCAGAAAATATATTGGGCATGAAAATATTAGAAAGGCCACAATACTACTCCAGCATAAAGCACTCCAGATGCCACATTCACTCCACAATTAAGTAGCTTTATAAGTCAATTACACAATACACAAAAATGAAACACCTGGGAAAACTTTTGCAAGCAACAAATATCCTTCAGAGTTTTTAACAGTAACTGCTTATAGAACTATCACTTCACTTCCATGATTCAGGAGTAATGGTATTGAAGCAAGAACTAGGGACAAGGACATTCTTGGTGAGATGCACGAGTGACCCAGCAGTTTCCCAATTATTGACTATTCACAAATGACAATCCGACAATCAAAACGAACAAGATGACTTATTTCCAGGTACCAGCATACCTAAGCTACGGCAATTATGAATTTGCTGGCACCACCAGGTTCATGCCGAACTGGAGTTACTGTAGGGATTGCACCAAGGTTATACAGGAGAGCCAGTTAAGCCAAGAGCCAGTCCTGAAAGGTTAATTTGCGTGGAAAAGCCACTCCCTGTATGTGTAGGAGCCATGCTCGTGTGGCACTGTCAGCGACTGGGTTCGAGCGACCCATTTTGTTCTTACTGATCGGAGGTGAATGTGCAGTCGTCGACCGTTTATTCGGACCTCACGGGGACTGCGGAAAGGTCCAAATAAACAGGTGTCCAAAAAAGCAGATTAAGAAAAAAAAGAAATCCTTTATTTCCACGCAGTTATTCAGGCTCGGCAGTAGGCTTGAAGAAATCGTGAATGCGCCGTTGCACGCTGTTCCATTTACGCGCAATCAGATAAGCCTGAATCTCGGAGAGGGTCGTACGGTCACTATAGGCAGCTGAAAGCACAGTCACTGCTTGTGCATGCTCCGCATGCGACGGCAGCGTAGAACATGGTGCGTCATCTTCCGACTCGGAGTCATCGTTCGGCGGTGCAGCAGAAACCTGACGAGTGATCTCGCCGTCATCGAGTTCTGCGTATGTCAGTACAGCAGCATGAGCACCTGTGAAACTGTCAAATGAGACGGCGTCCGGAACCACTGCACACCGGAAAGCGACAAATCCTAGACTCCCGGCACCCGCTTGCCGGCATTCCCCAGCTCAGTCTGCGCGGGCACTGTCGGTGCCACTAGACACTTGACACTACGTATCTGTATGCCACGTGTGCATCACCGCAACCTCAACACAGCACACAAAGCAAACATCACCACACCGTCACGCCGTTACCAGTCGCACAAACGAAAAACGTGGCCTACTCGCAGCGTCGTGCACGAAGAAACAAACAAATCAGCTGCTGGATTGTCTTGACATGGCTTGCTAAGCTGAGACTGGAACTGCTATAGCCACGAACCAGGCAGAAACGATGATGATGAGCGGGGATTTGCAGTAGCACCACTTTGTGGGGCAGCAAGGAGGCTCCGTTCAAAACAAAAATGGCGTTCAGCAAGTCGAACCATGCACCAGTCAGAGTCTGTGCATGGTGCGTTCGATCGAGTTGGCTCAAGGAGTGTCTGAAAAATCAGACGAGAGGTTGCAAGGTGTCCGAACTTTCGGCAGTGGTTATATATTATGGTCTATGGGGAGAATGGCGGTGCAGCGAAGCAGACCGAATAATCGAGCATGTCCGAATTTTTGGAGTCCGAGAAATCAGTCAGCGACTGTATTTGTATGCATCCCGAGCCCAGCGCCCCTCCGGTTTGCCACTGAGGCACCTCTCGTAAGAAAGCTTGGAAACCGCCTCCCTCACTTCAAAAGATGACCACTCGAGGTCTGCTTGCACTGCCTCATTTGTTGTGAAACCCTGTACCCCCAGTGCCGTATGGCCAGCTTCTCTTTAGTGGACCTAGAGAGCCTGCCTGGTCGATGACGAGAGGCACACAACTGCGTTGCCAAAAGTGAGAGCTGGGACTACACTTTTCCACAGTTCCCTGGTGACCTCACATCGTCTGATGGCCCACAAAGTCCTTGACACCAGGAGAGCATGACACACCAAGGTGCTTGCGTGCAAAGTCACCTCGTACTCGCATACATAGTTGTCCGTTGCTGCCGCTGTCACCCCAAGGTACCTGTAACTTTCCACCCACATAGGCCGATTGCTCTACAGCAGAGGAGGCGAGTCATGTTCCTCCTCCCAGGGCGAGAAATGCATGGCCACTGACTTTCTGGCACTGAAGCTGAGCCCAAGCTCAGTGCCCTCCTCCACACTTATGTCGAGCAGAATCTGCAAGTCATCATTACTTCCCGCCAGCAGTACAATATCTTCTGCGTAGAAGTGTGCAAGCAGTCGTCGCACCTTCAGCATGCCCAGCTCCGAGTAGCTAAGATCAAAGCCTAGCCCCGATTCTGGCAGGTGTCTCTCCATCCCGAAACATGTACAGCATGAAGAGGAGCAGCAACATTGCACAGCCCTGTCTTAATGCTTTGGTGAGCTGAATTTAATCAGCGAGCATGCTGCCTCGCTGCGCAACCACCTGGGTGTCTGTGTAGTGGTCCTGTAGCAGACAGAGCAGTTCCTCCTGTATACCGAGCGCTTGCAACGGCTGCGACAACCTGGCTTGCTCAATGCTGTCATACGCCTCAGAAGTGTCATGGAAGACAAACAGAAGAGGGCAATCTTCCTTTACCACAATTTCCTTTGTTTGGGTGATAACAAACAGGTTTTTTCCCAGGCAGTGGCCAGGCCTGAAACCTATCTGCAGCTCCCCCAGAACTACCTCCTCAGCCCATGTTTGCAGCCTCAACCTAAACAGCCTATGAAGTGCTGAAATCATGGTGATAGGCCAGTAGCTGTCCAGAGTCCATGAGGGGGTGTTACAAGGTTGCTAGCGCATTCTCTTGTGCTTTCCTAATTCCTGCACTGGGCTTTTTCACCATAGGACACAGCAGCGCCAGTGTTTCCTGTCTCATCCAAGTCTAACAGTTGTCCCGACTTTTAGGTCTCGCCACAGTTTGCACCCAGCCTTACTACACATCTCACTGTGATTGTGCTGTCGTATAGACTGAGCGACTCCTTGCTGGCTTCCAATGGCAACATTGTTCTGGCCATGCTTCCTCCTCGGTCTCATGTGGGCAGGCCTCAACAACTCCTGGCTGTGTGAGGCCTTGACTACTCCTAGCTACTTGTGTTACCCACTTGTAGCACAATGGCCTCAGCAGCTCCGGGCCATTATCAACTAGATGCCTTGGGCCTTGAACCCTCCCGGCCCCATAGCAATTTTCAACAAGGTCACCATGGCTCTCGATTTCTCCTGACCCATCAACCTGGCTGCGCATGATTTTGACCCCTCCTGATCACCCCGGCCTGATCATGAGTAATCTCAGCAGCTCTTGGTACCTCCGACTCCCTGTCCTCAGGAAGACAGGGTGCTGCAAAGCCTCAACTTTCCTGGCCTACTGAAGCCAAAGCCCTGGCTGTAACCTCGACAGGCCCTGGTTACAGCAGATCTGAACTCCTGATCGGCACCATCAGTATCCTGAAAACTCCCAACAACCCCTGACCTGCACCATGGTTGCCCCGAGGGTCACACCCTTCTGACAGTGACAACTACTGTGTGCTGCAGGCCTTGGCAACTCTTGGCCCGTAGCTGAACCTTGAAGCTTTATTCCCTTCAGGCTGGAATGACAGCACTGAACAGAGGGAGCCAACCCACTGATACCAGGATTTTTAGCCCTGACTATGACACCCTCCAGTTGGCCTCAACACAGCCTGGCCAACTGTGTCAGTATTCCAAATAACAATAGTGATGCTGCCCACTGCACTTGGTCTGAGGGTTCCACAGAGGACTGGATTCTGCACAATGCTGTGGAGCCCGATTTGACCATGTGAAGGCGCTCGGCAAACGATGACACTAGAATCACTGAAGGTGGCACAAAGAAAGTGGTGCAACTCTGGCTCCCTAAAGGGAGCCTATATAGTAACTATGCTGAGCTAGTGTTATATCTTTCCACGTATTGTAATGTGACTGGCCAATAAAAGTCTAAAGTATTAAATGGCCCAATTTGGAGTTTCAGTACTAACCCCTCATAGGTGATGACAGGTCATGAAGCAGTAAGAAATAAGCAGGAAAAGGAGTAATGTTCCTATCTTCGAACCTGTGTGCGCTTTTAATGCAAGCCGCTGTGCAACAAGCCTATATAAATACCACACACTAGATATGTGCAGTGTTTCTGCCAAACATTAGCTTCTTATATGGACATTACGAAACATTTGCCATGAGATGAAATGCAAGCAAAATGCATGGAAACAGGCTAACCATAATCTGAACCAAATTTCCATAACTAACCACAAAAATTACGCTGTTTTGTTACATGTGGGCACAAACTTAACAATGCATCCAAATTCATTACTGTTTATACCTTTCCATAAGCCCAAATAATGACGCTTTCTAGAAACACTGGTGATTTGAAAATCTAACGTAAGGAAAAAGTGGCAATGCTATACCAACGTGTGTAATGGCCCCAAAAGCAAGTCTGAGGAAAGATTCGAGAGCATGACAGATATGTCAACAGTAAATGCCTTACATTCAGGAATGTTCACAAATTGGCTGCTCAAAAGCATGCTAATGATTACGCCATATCCAGATGTGTTTTCCTGCGCGCATGACACACAGTTTCAACAAACCAATGAAGGTTGCTTACCTGTTGGCATATGTTCCTGTACTGGAAGAGGCCTTCTTTTGCGATGTGACTTTTCTTGAGCTCCACACACAGCTCCAAATATTGCTGCATGATTGGCTCGTGCACTTTTTGCCATGTTCGATGCTTTCGGCTCTTGATGACATCATAAAGAGCATCCAAGGCTCGATGTTTCTTTCCAACATCAATAAACTCTGCAAAATAATGTTAAGCCTTGAAGTTGGGTTTCCGATGTTCAAGGTACTAAGACGAAAATATGAAAATCTGGCTTCAAGAACACCCACGAGTATGGGCTAACTAAGCCGTGTGAAACGCATGAACCGAGCTGCGTGACCTACTTTTGCCACGCAGCTCGTTCCAAGAAACGTCCCGTAAGCGAATCACGCTTAATAACAATGACTAACTGTGAGAATTAGCTGTCGAAAGAAAAAGTGGATTCTTTTACGACAGCATCATAATTTGGCAACACGCATACAACAGCAAATGGAAGAAAAAAAATTATATATATATGTATGTATATGTATACATAAAGACATCTGACTACCGTCATATCAACCGAGCAAGGTTACGAGCGGACGTGAAACCGGTACCGTAACTGGTAATAGACTAATGAAAAAAAAACTTTCTGCTGATTTGATCAAAATTCCAGCGTACATAGCAAAAATATGCCTTGCGCATCAAATCGAGACTACGATTACAAAATGTCGCGAGTACTATGAAATGTGCGCGTCCAAAATATGCCGCAAAAGCGAGCCGTCGCACGACCCATATTGACGCATGCGATCTTACCTCTTGCTCGCTTAAGAGCATTTTCAGGTCGTTGAAAATACGTCGGCATGATGAATTAGACGGTGCTAGATCATTAGGAGCAACTAGAGAAAATTGTTACTTATAAAACACGCCGGAATTGGTGCTTCGCTCCTTTCGGACGTCAAGCACCAGGGGTAAAATGGCGAAAAAGGGTCATGTGACTGGTTTTTCATTCAGTCCGCACCTATTACTTTATTTCAGTGTAAAATGCCTTAAATAATTTAAGCTAGTAAAGAAATAACCTTTTTTTATTATTTTAATGACTACAAATTCAAAAATTTTACTGCGTTTGTTAAACTTATGTTATTTAAGTCGATTATTCGCATTGTTTGTACTCCCGCTCGCTAATTGAACAAACTCAAATACTTAAGCAAGCGAAGTGTTTCAAATATATATAGTAACCAATGTTTTAAAAAATAATGACAAAACAGAGTTAAAATTGTTCAAAGATAGTGTTATTTAGATTATAGAAGCGAGGGTGTGAACACGTTTGACGGAAGAGCGCCGTGCCGCGCCCTGCCGTCCGCTATTCGAGTCACTTTGAACGATAGCTGTTGGGCTCACATTCGTCTGTTGAGAGACTGACTTCATCGAAAGGTAAGGCAGTGCTTCACTCGGTAGTCGAGTTGTATATTTGCTAATGGATTGGATCATTTGCTGCCATCTTTCCAATAGCATCACTTCATCAGCTTGAACTCCTTGAAACTAAGTTCAGGCTTAACCGGAGGAGTTTACAAGCTCTCCACTGGGCATATGGGAGAGGGTGAGAATCACTTCAGGTGGACGGTCATTTTAGCTTACCATGTATACTGATGTCGGGTGAAGAAAAACGTGATTGCTCCTACATTTTTCCACGCCTTGCCAGGAGTGTGGTGAACAAGTTTGTTCGCCGACTTTATACCAAGGCTCACGCGCGTGCGCGAGGCGCGGTTTCGATGGGAGTCTAGCTTTAGACGCCATGTTCCGTTGCTGTCGCGCACGCCGCTTGCAAGCATCTTTGCTGCCGCAGTGTTGGCACGAGTTGACTCCACCAGGGACACTATTCTTGAATTTTACGCACCTGTTACGATTTAGCTGTCTGTTATTTTACAGTTACGTTGGGAGAAACGATGCCTCAGTGTCATTTTCTTGCTCCTGTACATTGCGGTCGATCTACGGCAGAACTGTAAATTTCGACGCTTACGGGTGCAAGATCAAAATTTACGTGCCTAAACATCGCATGCCTGTGCACAGGCGCACTGCCACTGCACAGAATAATCCTGGCGGCAAGCCAAGCAGAGGTTTCGCGGCGTGCCTATTTGCTTGGCATTTCGAACTTTTCCAAAACGAACTAACCTCTGGCGTCTTCCGCAAAATCTCGTGAGAAAGAGACATGCTCGTGATTGGCGCCCGCGAGCCGCTTAGCGTCTTCTCCACGTGCGGTGATGTGCCACGCCTATTCGCCATTGAGGGCCGTCCGTGAGCGGGTGGCGCGATGCCGCCCAGGTGTCAAGTCACACTACCGATTGCGTTGGCCTAAGATGTGGCCATCGATCGTGAAGCTGGTGAAGCTTCGTTTTTTGCAAGGTTGTTGCATTTGTCTATTTTAGCGAACGGCGTGGCTGCCTCCGACAGTGGTCGGCAGCATCGCCGTTTATCGCCACGAAACTTCCATGTGTGCGTGCGTGCGACAGAAAACCTCGTGAGCGGTGGCGAGTAGCAATCAGCTGTCTTGGATGCTTCATTGAATGGTACGTCGATAAAGGTGCTGCCGAGTAAGCTCAGCTCGAGGGTACCGTCAAGTTCCGGTTCCGGTTGCAGTTACCCGTCTTGCTTTTGGCACGGCTGATTTCTCGCAGCGCCAGGCAGAACCGGGGGTAGTCGATCTTGGCATGCTTGTCACGTTCGTTTTGACGACGCACATTTGGTTGTGTAGCTCCAAGTGAAAGCGTGTCGTATCTCCCTACACACCGCCTTGCCTTAGAGCGCGCAGCGTCCTCACAATAGAAATGACTTGTGCGAATGAAGACTGTAAACGTGTGTGGCATGTGTATTGCAGGCTGCGTCACTACTTTTCACTAATGTTAAGCGAGTTTGATACTGTTGAAGTTTAGCTCGAGTGAGTGTTGGTCTTGCATTTTTTAATGTTTGTTCACAAGTTATTGTTGTTTCTCTGTTGCGGAATTCTTTCCCCGTAGCCATAATATTCGCTTTGTACTTCCGAGTCGTGTTGAGCTGACCTTTTTACTTGTAGCAACTTTTCTGTTTTTCTGTAAATCATTACCTGTGTCATTGGCTAATTTCGCAGCCAACGAGTGGAACATCAAACGCAGTGCTTTCTACTAGCCTAGGCCGAGTGTTGTTTACATGTTCACGTGGAGTTTTGAATGTCTTGTTATGCGCCTGTGAGAATTGCGGCACCGCGCGCATGTGTGTGTGTGTGTGTGTGTGTGTGTGTGTGTGTGAAGGGCTGTTTGTTATACTCCTTGTGTGGAAACTTAATTCATGCGACCAACGATTATAAACCTTTTAGTAATGCGTTTAACGGAGTTGCGAAATGTTCTTGCTTTATAACTGGATTCCAACTTTCGCTCGCCTCTACGTACGGGAGCTGTTGTGCCCTTAAAATTATGCAGCATTATCTATAAAAATGGCGGTTTATGTTCAAAGACCAGCGTTATCAATAAGCAGATGAGTTGCTTCAAATTCGGCCTTGAATCAGAATCTGTATGCGACTTGCAGTTGTCGTTCTTTTTCTCCCCCCAACATGTCCTTTCGATATAGACTGGGCGTGGCGCCCTTACCTTAGCTGTTTTAAAAGATAACGGCGTCACCCACACAGGAGGAAAAGGGTGGGGCACTTGTTAGCTGTTTTCAGAAGCCTGCAATTCAATCAAGGGATAATACGATTGGTGCCTAGTAGGGTGCCTATATTTGCCATGACACCGCAATTTATCGATATCGCTTCCTGTGCTTCTGATGACATGGGACTGGCAGCTGGCCTCGGATATCTCACTGTGCGAGTATTGGAGCCCCTTAAATTACACGAATCACTGGGTTGACCAAACCGCCAGTTTTTCAAGTTATTTTAACGTTCCCCCGTTACTACTGAACAGGGCTGGGCAAATATATTGTAGTTTTGTCATGGCGCGATACAAGATACTACCTCAATTATTGTATCCGATGCGATACTTTCCATTTGTATCTTAAGATACTTCGATACATTGTCAAATTTCCTATTATAGACCTGTATAATGTAGCAGCGAATGTATGAAATCTACTAGACACAAGGCAACCCCATTTTTGCATTCTTCAGACTTCGTAGCAAAGAATCACGCAAGAGAAACTTCAATAACGACACTATAGCGGCATGAGGACTTGCACGAAAAACACTGCACGCATTGGCGGGCAGTGGCTACGTTGGCTACGAGCAAGTGTTATGGCACCGAGGCAACTGAAAAACAAAGCAAAAATCCAGAAAACAAAGTCGGCTGCACGCAGACGTTCGCGCGCTTGTTGTCGAGTGAGCACCACCACGTGATCTGTTCCACCAGTAGGGAGGCCTCTGGCGGAAAGATGTCGCTGCCTTTTGTTCAGATGGCACCAGTGTCTGCTTGAGAAGTGTTCAGCCAACGCTTGTAGCTGTCGTGAATTGCAGCGAACACTCTCAGGAGTCTAAAACCATACTAATAATATTTGGGGTTTTACGTGCCAAAACCACTTTCTGATTATGAGGCACGCCGTAGTGGAGGACTCCGGAAATTTTCACCACCTGGGGTTCTTTAACATGCGCCTAAATCTAAGCACACGGGTGTTTTCGCATTTCGCCCCCGCCGTGGCCGGGATTCGATCCCGCGACCTCGTGCTCAGCAGCCCAACACCATAGCCACTGAGCAACCACGGCGGGTCGTCTAAAACGATGTAGCATAGCGTTATCGCTTAGCTGGGTGCTAACACCGCGCAAGTGGCATCTGGCCCTCGACCGGACATCAGTTTGTCGCTAGTGGTACACCAAATTAAGCTGTGTACACACGTTTCTGGGGATACCGAAAAATATATTACCGTGAGCGAAAACGCCAGAGTGTGCACTAAAATAAGACTGTGGCATCGCCTCCTTGGAGCTCCAGCTTCCCGGGACGTCACAGGTTTTCTTCCTGTCTAGGTTTGTTTATCGATAAATAAATGTTTCAAGCTAAACGAACCTAGGATTAAACACAGGAAAACCGCTGCGCTAAAACGACCCAAATACTAGAGAATGATGTGAATCCGCGACATGCTAGCGTTGCAAGCAGCCTGAGTGCGAAGTTGAAAGGAAATTTGGCCTTCGTTTTCTGCGCTAAATTTTTCAATCAAAGGAAGGAGCATAGTTTTGAAAAAATGTTCCACTAGTCGTAAGCTGATTTAGTCACTATAGTGTCCTTTTAACGTTCAGCGCGACTTGCCACTGGCGCAACGGGCATCCCGTCGCTGCGCTCGTAAGCTATGCGATGTGAAAATAACGTCTTGAGGGAATAAATTACCCTTATATCTGCAACCCGAGGGATCACGGCGCAGCTTCTTCGTCACTGGCGAAAGAACAGGAGGCGCTGACTCGGGTGGCAGTTTTCAGCAAAGGTGGTGGCAGGCACTCGCAGGGAGGTTCTCGTCCGCTGACAGTCAACGTCAACTGAGGTAAAATCGGACACGGCACGCGTCGTCTCATCGGCGCTTCTGGTTGGAGGGATTAGGCGGTCCCTACGCACGATTCTCCGTTCGCAGGCGCGGTCGCGCTTGATGTCGGTGCACCTTAATCGCAACGCTGCTTATTTCGAAGGCCGGCGATGGTCGCATTCATGACCTACCACGCAAGCTGAACATAAGCAGCCATTTCAAAAGGAGAGGGATGGCAGACCAGAAATTATCAGGTGTGAATAGTTCCCTCCCTGTTGCTCCCCCCCCCCCCCCCTACCAAACACACACACACTCTGCTGACTGTCGTTCGGAGGTCTGCAGTTACTCGGATCTTTCGAATACTATAAGGGACAACGACAGAACTTGCTCTTTAAAGGGACACTAAAGGCTAATACTAAGTCGACGTGGACTGTTTAAATACCATTCCAGAAACCTCGCAACGCCTGTTTTGTGCCAAGAAATTACGAGAAAATTGCATCTGAAGGGTCCGAATACCTTTCTCGAAATTCAAATCTCCCGCGACCCAACCGGGGAAGTGGGGACGTTGCCTCCGCCATCACCGCCCTTTGCTGCCATCGGTGACGGCGTTCTACAGACGGCGGTACCGAGCCAAGACAGTCAGAGCGACGGATTCTCCGCTGCAGCTGCTTTTTGGCCAAGTGTTGTAGACCGTTCGGGTATCCCGCGACATCACACGGAAGTTGAATTCTCTGCTACTTGCAATTTGTGCGAGTTTCGCGAGCCAGCAAAACCAGCGCAGCACTACGCGATAACCACTGAAACGCGAAAGCGTGGGCTGCGCGGAGTCGAGAGAAAACGAAACCGGTCGACCGCCCGCGTCGTTGTCTAGGGTAATTTCAATGAGTTCTTTTTTATAAACATGAAATAGAAATGGACAAGTAGCATTTTATTTCGTCTTACAATGCAATACGAGGATGTTTTGTGCAATGAGTGTTTGACCACTAGTGACAGAATTTAACTGAGGACTGCTTTCGTCATCGGGCAAGTATTTAAATTTCCTGGGGGACTCTTCAATCATGTCCCACATTTACCTCAATTTCTCAATTATTAAGGCTCAGTTCGCGATAATATTGACGCTTTAGAGATTCTCGAGCACTAATCTATCACTTTAGCTTGACCTAATGTTTGCCTTTAGTGTCCCTTTAACAAGAGATGTAAATGGAGACTTGTCAGGATGATTCTGGCGCAGCAGAACCGCCATTGTTGTGCAGACTGTCAAATTCCCGAACAAATACGTGGAGGTCTCCTACGTGCAATTTTCACTAGCCGTTGAGTAAGCATGTCTTGTCATAGGTAACCTACAAATTCGCTGTCTCTTAGACAAAACGATTTGTTTTACCCGTCTCGCCTTGTTTAAATTCCTTGATGACGCTGCTCAATGATAAGAGAATTGCCCGTGGCGCCTTCATGCATGCTACTACATGCACCTGGACGTGCTGGTCCTTTTTTTTTAATTTTATTACTGTCATGTGCACCAGATTGATGGTGCTTTCCATTGTCTCATCTACAAGCCTCTCAATTGACACCCATTTACTGACGCCATTACTAATTTAAACAAGCCTTTTGTTGCTGGATAGACTCCGCGGAACTTTTCAACTCACTTTTTTAGAAGTTTGTAATGTTTAATTTGATTCGAATTTTTTGTTATTTCCAACCAATCGACCGTAGTATTGAAATTATGTTGAGCTGTATTTCCGGAATGTCGAAAAGCTGTCTTGCCGTGAGAGGGTGGGGAAGACACTTTACGGTTTTCGCCACAGCTTCCCTGACGCAAGATTTTAACAGCGTCTCATCTTGTATGGTCAATTGTTTATCCTTCAAGAAGGAATACAGTGCATTGTAAATTATTAAAACGCAACCTGGGAAGGTTTAAAGTAACGAATACGGCTTGAGATTAACGGATACTGTTCGATTCGTATTGGAAATTTTGAGCATGTACACATCGCCAAGTTCAATGACTTCCGCCTAATGAGTAAAAATGTGCTGCTGAAAGAACACTTCACCAGTCGAAGCTGGCGCTTTTTCAATATTTATACTTTGCGGGGAAAGCAACGACAAATACGGCGCGTTTGGCAGATACCTGTTGATATATTAGTCTGCCGGCCTTCGCGCCGCATTGAAGCTGCTGTCGGAATACTGGCGAGAGTTTTCGCCTAACGTTAGACTACCCAGAACAGCGCTTGAGCGGTTGTAGAGATCGAGCTCCTTACACTCTTAAGTAAAATTACACCCTTTTGCTACACAACTATAATCATCTGTCTTGTCCACATTTCCTTTCTTTAACGCGGCGAGCCCGGTACTTCCCAGTCACGAACAGCATGCCCGTTATCAGCGTGACAGAGCATTCTCGGCAGGAAAGTAGCGAGCGCAGCATTTTCAAGAAAGGAAACGCAAGCAAGACAGATGACGATTGTTGTGTGACAAGTAGGGTGTACATTTGCTTAAGAGTGTATTGGAAGACTAATTTCTGCGCCTGTGTGGGCATCCGCCTTATACACTCTGACCAGGAGGTAGAGGGTAGAAAACGAAAACATCTATTTATCAGAATTCGAAGTGCTGTGCCCGAATGTGTACAATGTAAGCCTAATCGATAAGACCAGGATGGTACTCTCTCTAGTCATGACCTAACTGAACTAGAGCGCCTTAATGGCCACTTGCTGTAAGGTGCAGCTATGTTTGGTCTTCTGAGGCGAGCCTTCATGAAATTGGATTTGAGCGGCAAGCACCAGTCGTCGACTGTTGCTTGCTGTTGGTGATATATATTCACGGCAAGGCACCATGCGGCATGGAGACTGCGTCGTATCTGCTGGAGCTACGATTTCCAACTAGCGAGTGGACAAAGTCGGGACGTGGTGGGGTGTGTGAAATGGATGGAAGATGAGGAGCAGGAGGAAGGGGGGGGGGGGGGGGGTAAAGGAAGGAAATGCGGTCAAGACAGATGTCGATTATTGTTGTGGGACAAATCCCCAAAAGGTGCAAACTTAATTTTAAAAATTTTTGGGGCCTATATTTGACGTTTCGCCGTGGGTTCTTGGTTTTTTCTTCTTTTCTGCTGGTTATTGTAGGAAGGACGTTAATGGGTGATACAGTGAAAGCTGACAAGAGTGCTAGTTGGTCACTTACAGGATATGCATGGCGCCAAAAAGGGAGAGGAGACAAGGAACTCGCGCTATGTACAGAAACGCAAATTATATCGAACGTCTACTGCGAACATCAGTGCTCACCCGACAGAACATCTGGGCCCATGTTTTGCAACCCTCCCTCACCATGCATCGCACCGAATGGTCGATCCCAGCGATGAACAGCGGCGCTGTCTCGTTAATGACGAGGGGCGAAAATACTGGAAAGTACGACCACTGGTGCCGCATTCCGTAGCGATTTTATTTATTTATTTTTTTTTCAATTATTAGGCCCGCAACGTACGTAGCCCATCCTGGCGAGGGGCGGGGATTCCTACAAAAAGAATTATTTCCCACTCCGCTCACTTTTCTCCTACTTGCACTACGCCTTGGTAAGATGGTGGCTTTCGTTCACTGCGATACGCTACGCACGCACCAAGCTGAACGGCTATAGAGCGTATCTCGTAGTGCAAAGTCCAGTAAATTGTTATTTGTAACTGCTGTTCTGTGCAGAATCGTATCAGTGCGTAATGCAGCAAACGTTCCAGTGAAGTACTTGTTGTTGGGTTAGTCGGTGTATACTTGTACGGTCCCTGGAACATTTTGAACAAATTTTTTAGACGCGTAGGTTACAACTACAGTAAAACATTAGCGCCACATTTTAAGTGAAGCGTCTCATATTAAGAGAGCTACGAACGATTACAAGTTACCCTTCTCCCTAGCCATGCTTTTTCTCATCAGCCTGTTCGCCGAGTGATCGGGGTTAAGCTCCGCCTTCACTGGATCTGCGGCATGTGGCGGCGTCGTGTCGTCTACTTCCGGTTTTCTTATAACCAGCGCGCGAAGCCTCTCTAACCTCTCCCGCCTGGCTGGCGATTCCCCGCAATAGCTATCCAAGCAGTGTGCGTTGCGACGTGCTGTCGCAGCGCCGAGCGTGTGTGGTAAACGCAGGCAAGCTGGGTGTTTCTACGGGTGGGCGGAGGCGTAAACATAAGCTTCCTGCACGGTGCAGCTACCTGGTGGCGCAAAGCCTAACCAGCCAAACACAGAGCTACTATTGCTGTAGCAAAGTGTAAAACATTTTAAACAGGTACGGAGACATTGGGTTCACGATTACGTTCCGGCCTAAAATTTACACCAGCAGCCAAGTAGACTAGGTTACTACTGTATTAGGGCTGTGTTTGTCTGGTCGAGCTCTGTGCGACCAGTTGGCTTCACCGTGCAGGCCGTTCATATTTGTGCCTCCGCTCATCCGGTAAAACGCCCAATCCCCATGCGCTTGCGTTTAGCTGAATACCGGGCACGTTAGAACTCCCTCGGGATAGCAATCCACCGGCGTGAAGTTACGGCCGCAAACTCGTAGATCCTGGCGTCGATTGGATACCAGCAATCCGATGCGCTGCAGCCGCTCCGCTCGTCTGCTGCCTTGCAGAGGGACACGATGTCGCAGCATGACGTATCGCCGATCGCTACGTTTGCAGCCCACAACGCAACAAGGGCAAACCATGGTGCTCGCGAAAAGAAAGCTCGATACCAACTATGACCGCGCAGCTCGTGTCAACACGGAGCACGTTGTAACACAAGAACACGACACGACAGTTCCAGAAGTGCTTGGGCGTAGTGATAAATTGTCGTTCTGTATTCTCTTTATGCTACTTCACTGTAGAAACAAATTAACATTCCAACTATTAGGAACATTTGTTCTTCATAAAGTTGGAAAAATTATCGATGACGCGACTTGCGTAGCCAATTCGATAGTTCGCCCAACTGACGTCAGTTAGGATGGCTGAAAACTCGGGGCGGCTCCGCTGCGATCGGTAGCGATGCACATTTTTAATCCGAAAAGCATTATATGCCCCATCGTGCGAAAATCCGTCGTAGTCGGCTTGACCGAAAGATGGTATCAAAAATAGCCGACGGCGCAAGGTAAGAACACGTCAAGAAATGCTCGTATTGACTTTAAGTTTCGGTCTGGGGACTAGAACCCGGACCTCCCGGGTGCGAGACGACCACGCCTCCCCTGCGCCACGGCAGCTCCACGGTTCTGGCTGACTAAAGCATAAACCCCATGCAAGCGATCTTGCGCGCGACAGCGTCAAGCGACGCGATCGAGATGGCTGTCGCATTCGCTTCGTCGCCTACAAGTCGCACCCCATGCGAGCGATGACTTCGAGCGACGACAACCAAGTGTTGCCGGTATGAGGGCAGCAATATAGGCGCCGAAACTAGCGTCACGCGTGCTTTATAAACTTAAGTTGATGTGTTTTACTGTAAAAACCAGCATACAATATTTCTAAAGGTCTTCCAGTAGGTTCTTTGCACGTATAAAAAGTCAATCGTTGGCTCGTTCCGTGCGACAATCGGAAGCACTTGAGTACATGTACATCCAGTTCCGGCTTCGCGCTATTGGCTAGTCGCTCATAGCACTTCCGGGCGACGAGCGACAAATTCTAGATTTGCAGAACCGAGCAATCGCGCGACAAGACCGAGCGATCTGTTCTAGCGACGGCCCGATCCGTCGCTTTCGCGCATAAAATCGCGCTCATGGGGCTTAGCCGTGTGGCCTAGTGCGTGCGTCATTGTGCACGTGACAACGCAGCCAGTGGGAGGGACGTGGCACCACGTCATGAGTGTTAACATCAGCGCGTTCAAGGCGTTCCAAAGCCTAGAAACCGTAGAACGCTTTCGCATTCCCACACGTAAGCAGCCTTAAGTGTGCGTGAGACGAATTTTACAGTGAAAGCTGTATATGACTAACCTTGACGTAGTACCGTATTTTCTCAATTCTAAGCACCCCCCCCCCCCTCTATTTTCGCGAGAAAGTTGGGAAAAAAGTTTGCATGCGAATCTAAGCACCCCCCTATTTGTTAGGAAGAGCGCGTAGCCAAGGCCGCCAAGCGCGCTTGCTCACTCTGTCATCGAGTCGGAGCCTCGGAGTCCCGAGGTGGAACGGCAGCCGCGGCGCGAGTACGCCGTACAGCCAGACTGTACGGCTGTACGGCGAAAGCTGCGGAAAGCGTACCCATCAAACATCGCAAAGTGGATTTCGGACGCTTGGAAGCGGGTCCAAGTGGACGTTGTGGCCAAATCATTTAAGAATTGTGCTCAATCACAAGTCACTTCGACGGAACGGAAGACGACCTGCTGTGGGATACCGAGAGCGGTGGTTCAAGCCGTGCGACGAACTCGAGTGGCAGTGATAGTGACTAAGCATCCGACAGAAGCGGTGGGTCCACTGTCTGCTCTGATTTTTCTTTTGAATGTTTGCAAAATAAAATCTTATTCCTCGCACCCGTCTCGTCGTGATGTCGCAGCGAAAAGAGGGAGGGGGGAGGGGGGTTATTCCAGATTTTTTCGAATCTAAGCACCCCCCCCCCTCACTTTGGGCATCGCGATCCTGAAAGAAAGGGGGGGCTTAGAATCGAGTAAATACGGTAGTTCTGCGGAAACCCGAAAGGTGGAGAGAATTAATGAAGGGAAAATCAGACATCCACCCGTTCGTAGCAACTGCTACAAAGGAAACACATAATATGGGTTCCTCGAAAGAAAAGCCCGAGTTGAACAAAACTTTTTTCTTCAACTGGGGCTTTTCTTTCGAGGAACCATTTTTTTTTCTAACTCTGAGGCTTTTGTTTCGAGGAACCCGTATGGGTTTCCTTTGTAGCAGTTCCTACGAACGGGTGGATGTCTGATTTTCCCTTTATTAATGACTAACCTTCCGTAATTCTTTCGGCGTCCGGCATCAGAAACTGATCATACGGGTGCAGTGCGGCGGCGCATATGTCGAAAGGCGGAACCGATTAGAACGCTGGCCGTGAACAATAGCGTGGCATCAAGGTTATCGCAGCATATAAGCAGAAGAGGTATCCGCGTTAAAACAGCTGCGTTATCGATGGTGCGGACACGTATAGTTCGTCCACCCGAAGAACACCATGCGTACCAGAAGCGCCCGAGGGAACAGCAACGATAATGTAAACGGCGCCGGCGCGAAACGACCACCGACGGAGAACGTTCCCGCGATGTTGAACGTGAACGCCAATCGCGAGCCCGGGCGCCTCCGAACGAGCAACCACGTGAGACTTGCAACGCAAAAAATGACAACCATTCCACACTGTGAAGAGGGAATGGCAGCGAAAACACTTTTCGTTTGGGAGTTTTGACTGTCGTCACAGAGTGGAATGGTTGCCATTTTTTTAAAACCTTATAAGTTACACGCTGCAAGCGGAGCGCTTGAATCTGTCACCTGATGAACAGAAGGACCTACCCTAGCGATCCGTACGTGTGTACAAAATCAAAATCGTTTCAGGGTGCCTTTAGCGGCATATTGTAAGAAGGCGCAATCAATAAAAGACGCACCAGACACCCGTCACTAACAAGTGCTGCTAAACATCTTTATTCGAAAGAAAGCATATATATAGTACAGTACCCAACGCGCACACGCACTGCACACCTCAGGGTGACTATAAAGGAGGCTATTATGAGAACTACCAAGATCACTTAAAAGAACTACGGAAAGTATGCTCCGCGTTGTACAAAACATAAGTCTGACTTACACAAGCAGTACTTTTTCTTTTATGTAAACGCTCACGTGCCGTTTTGTCTTGCTTCTGCTCAAGATCTTCATCAAATTTCGGCCGACCATAAGGCTTTATCGGGGTGTCTACCAAAGGGGAAAACGGGGAATTCTCGGGGTTGTTGAATTGTCTGGAAATACTCATGGAAAACTCGGGGAATTGGTTTCTATCAAGGAAAATTAGCTGCAATTTTATTAAAAGGAAACGAAAGCCGTGCTAATGCTGGCTCGAGTAACTGAGAGGAATGGTAACGAATCGTCTGCGACGCCGTGGCGTCGGCTGGAGGAATTGCCAGTGTACAATCAGCGACCGATTTTCCGGACGCCCGATTTTTCGGACATGCCCGATAATTCGGATGGCTTCGCGACACGACCACGTACTCCATAGTCAATGTATGAGAACGTCTGAAATTCAGTACGCAACAACACTTCGCCGTCCGATATTTAGGACTTTTTGCCGTGACTGCAGGTCCGAAGCGGCATTAATCAAAGCCACTACCGCCGCTATTTTGATTATCTCACCTCCTCAGACGTGCGCTGTCGCACGCAAATCCGCTGGCAGCCGTAGCCACCACCGCGGCAACGCTAGGCTTAGCTGCTTCGACGTTCGGTGCCGTGTTTTTAATTGAAAGGATTCGCCGCTGTCAGTAATAGCATCGACTGCGCCTGTGTAATCCTCGCTATTGGATTCGGAGCTCGTGGTGCACCGCCCATTGCATAATACCGGTTCTCAAAGGTCAGCTTCCACTCAATACGGCAATATTACACGGTCAAGCATGCGCAAAGTATTGCGGTGAAGCTTAACAAGCGTAGGAAGGGGCAATTGTCATGGGACACAGTATCTACTCCTTAATTATTCATGCATGCACGCGCCATCTCCTGTCACCGTACGACCGCCGATATGGTTAAGTGTGCTGGCAGGGCTTCAGAGCTTTTTCGGGCGTGCCTAGGGTGATTTGAGCCCCTAAGGGCTCTAAAAGGCTTGCATTCATTTTTTGGGACTGCCCGATTTTTCGGACATTTCCGTGACCCCTAGGGAGTACGAAAAATCGGACGTTGACCAAGAGGATGTTTCAAGTGGTCCGTGGGGTGAACGCGCGGCGGAAGGACGAGAACAGAAAGGACTGACGCATTGGGGAATTAACGGGAAAGAAAGCGTGCCGCCGCTTCTTTGAAGGAGCTTAAGCTCAAAGAACAGTTGGCTGACGTCTTCAGGTGTCCCTCATCGAAACCAAAATAAACCCTTTAAAGCAGTGAAACGCAACACTGAGGCGTTGTGCGCGGGCTGAGAGTATGTGAGGACAGTTGAACAGCTGTTGAGACAGAATCTCACATGTGACAAAGTTGGGGCCTCATACCAATGAGCTTGCTATCAATTAATAGAAATAGCTCGTATTTGAGAATGTTGGACTTGATTCGCCATTGGTTCTACCATTTTTTCGAACTTACTCGCTGTGCATTTTCCTAAACCCCTTCTGTTTTCTTTTTGAATAAAATGCATTACTCCTTACTATTTAAACTGGATTAAGCAGTTTCTTTAACATGCTTACTAGAGAGTGACAGCATCGGGTGACATGTCAGCCCATCTTGACATTAAACAAAGTTAGGTGTCACCCAGAGAATTTGGAAATGTCAACTTATTAGACACTGTTTATACTGTGCTAAAACATGTGCAGTCAGTCCCTAAAGGTTTAGCGTGCTTCCTCATTAGATAATTGACGCAGCGAGCCTACATAGGACTTTCCACAAGACAGGAGGGGGGGGGGGGGGTCGTAAACCACCCTGGTGGTGGTGCATCACGCACAAGGTTTAATGTTTTACTTGGCAGCCTATCTTAGCTCTGCCCAGTAGGCAGAGACGGATGGTTGGGCCAGTTTGTTGGGAGCTGAGAACAGGCACTCCGTACCTATTGCCACTTCTTTCAAGTTGTGGGCTCAGCCTGTGGACATCTTGGCCACTCCGCTCACCGGCTCTTGCCTCATTAGACGGTGTGTCCGCTTTTAGCTTCTGTTGCATGGTTACCAGTGATTTTTAGCACCTATCATGTGCAGTGACATTGCCACTGCAAAATAGTTATTGCGATGGCAACCTTTTTTTCTTCGCTTGGTCATTCGAATTGTCACGAGGAATACATTTCGCGTTGCTCTTTTGCTTACCGTTGTTAGGCAGGTTCCTTTCGGAACATTTTCCGTGATTCCCGACCCACTGGCGTGCATTCTTTCTAATCGTAACATATACTATGCGTGCAGGCGGTGAAAGTGATATATTGGGAACTTGGGGCCTGTGTTATGTCTGCGCTGGATGATAAAGCTGTCACATTGCTTGCCATGGATTCGAGTAAAACAGCGAAAATGAGGCGTCGCGCTTAGATGCAATGCAAAATTAAGGATCTTGAAAGCGTCTGTGCGTGGTGTACCGATCACAAGAGCGACACAACGTAACGCGGTGTCGCTTGTATGTCCGGTGCTATACTACTGAGCTCTGCAGTATGATGTACCCCCCTCCGCCAAGCTCTAGCGTGCAACTTTATTCCATTCGGGCGTGCGAGGGAGACATGGTCCATTGAGTCTTTCGTTGTGCGCGGTGCCAGAGCTGAAAATCGGGCGTTCCTGTGTACACACGCTACGCGACACGGCGTCGCACGATCGACGCTCGGTTCTTTTGAGGCGTGCGCGCGAGTGATATCTCGCGATGGTACCAGCGCATCGCTTTTGCGCCCGGCACCGTCGGCGACGGTGTGTGCCGGGCGACGGCTGCGAAGGCCGAAAAGTGTCGGATACCGGCGCAGCTGGGCCAGTTCCTCTCATTGTTCGCCACGGGCAGGTAGTGTTGCCGGCGCGATGATGCGGCGCCTCAACCTGAGCCCACGCCGCCATGTTGGGCGCTGCCGGTCGATGTGCACGAGGCGAAGGGGCCAAACTGGATTCGTGGTCCCTGCCTCCTTTCAGCGGCGCGCCGTGTTTGCGCAGCGCTAGAAGTGGTCGGCTTGCACGCGGGTCACTTGAGGGTGCATGCGTGTCCCGGTTATCGATACTATTCGCGAGTCTTTCGGCTGGTGGCTACTCGGGCCTAATACTTCTACACAATTTCCAGTGAAGCTAAGCGCCGTGACTGCGCGGGTGGGAGTACAAGCAGTGCGTCTGCGATGTCGCATTGCGCTCGTCGTAACGTTTTCTCACTAGATTTCCGAGAAAAAGAAAATTTCAAGTTTCGTCGTCCCGTGCTGCCTGTGATGAGGGCGGGTTGCTTGGTGCAGCTGTGTCATTCGACTGGTTGAACAATTAAACTGTGGCACAGAAATAGAGTAGTAGACGAATGCGGGAAGTGCATATTTGACCAGACATCAGTATATCAGCTATAACTGATGTACATTGTCGTGGCGCCAGCGCTGTGATAGGCTTATGAGAAACTGCTGAGCTTGTTCCGACTGCTGCGTAATGAGCAAGAACCGGCTGTACGGGTCTGTGTCGCTTGGAATCGAGTGCCCACGGGTGTGGCTCTGAACCGGGTGTGTGCGGTTAAACTTGTTCAGTTTCGCATTTTCAGTCAACACGCCTTTCGGATCCATTCATGTGTCGGCGTTCTTGTCGCGCTGTCCGTACGCCGGTCAGTGTCGCTCTCCAGAGACTTACTTGAGGCGCTGTAATGGTATACGTGAGCGAAGCTTTTAGTAGGCCGTCGTTCGGTTCGGCGTTTGATAGCTATGCCTACATCACTCACTGTGCACGACAACGCTGCCAGCTCGCGTTCGCACAACTGGTGTAATCGCTTGTTTTAGACGTTACCAAGAACTGCACAGATAGATCAGCTCGCGCAGCAACAGCGCGGTTTTCAGATGTCGGCGTGAGTTAGGGAACTGGCTGCGCGCACCATTCACGCTGCCTCGAGAGTGGTGCATACCTGCGAGTAGGATGAAAATGGAGGCGCCACTGCGGTGTGGCCGCCCACTGCTACCGCCCGCATAAAATGCGAATTTACCGGGCAATAAAACAGTGACGCCTCGCTTGGTGATTGTCTCTGTTGAAGGCGGCATCCTAGAATGCAGATGAAGTATGGCCCCTCAGTTAAGAACAGCGCGAGCCCTTTCTGGGTCACTTGGCGCTGCGTGCGCTTCCTGTCGGGGAGGCGAATCCTGGGCGTTTTTGTCAGTTGTTACCTTGGCGTCGGCCGAGTGCATGTGTATCCTTTGTTGCGGCCGCCTCGCTGTTCCTCCCGACTTGGCTGGCAGCCACGATGAGAGCGCTCGTGTGAGCGGCCGGACCGGCTCTGGCTAGTTGCTTTCTCTGCTCTAACCTCGTTACATCCAAGACTCCAAACGAGCCTCGGTAGGAGGAACGTCGCGATCAACCAGAATAGTTTCGGCCAACTGCACCGCCGAACCGGATTTGCGTCTGCCACTAGCCACCTACGATTGGCAGCTTCCCGTGACGTTAGGGAATAGAAGCATCGCCAGGTGCTGCTTTTCTCGCGTCCACACTGCATCTATACGGCGGGAGCACAACGAAGAAAAAAGCAGTCCTGCGCTTAGATTCCGGCCACATTAAAAGACAACTCCAGCGTTTTTTACCCATGTTGGGATAATGTTATTTTCAAATGGCGTTGTCCCCTTTCAGCGGCAGGGTGGTTCAATATGCTTAGAAACTCATAATTTTAAATAAGCAATAAACGAGATACGAAACCGAAACCGGCAGCTGCTTTGCGTGACGTCATGATGAGTCACTGACGTCAGATCCTACACTACCATAATGTCAACACGTGGCGCTAACGCCAAAGAAGCGAAGCTGATGTCTCCTGACGACACGGGGAGCTTTTACAAAGTTTCCGAAATAGCGGCAGTTTAAGCGACGATTTCATGGACAGTGGCGGTGTAGTCTCTAATGTCACAAGCACAGGGTGGCCAGTATAAAATCATGAGTCGGGAACGCAACCAATCTTCAAAATTCACTCTCAGGAAAACTACATGACTTGCAGCCATATAGTTTGGCATTGATAATCAGAGTGCAAAAGAGAACATATTCAAAATTTTATTAAGATCAGTAAACATCGAAAAATCACCGGAGTTGCCCTTAAGGATGTCCGAATGGCTGAAATGAATCCAGAGATGCCGAACGCGATATTCTTCGTACCGCAGCTGCAGGTACCGGAAATGACGCCTTGTACAGGCGGTAGCTCCGTTCAAGTGCCCGCACGGCGCTCAGTTGTATTAACCCGGGAATGCGAGCTTGCGCTGTGTAGTAATAGTGAGTGCACACACGAACACCTTACACACGCACGCCTAGATGGTGCGTCGGCCGCTAGTGTTCGAGGTATTTCGCAAAATGTGGAATGAAAGAAATACATGGGTGTTCGTTACGTTTTGCTTCGATGCATAAAAGAGCGTTTCGTCCAAAAAGTGGAACAGTGCATTTTTACAGCAAGTTTGATGACGCACATCTCCAAATTGGTGTCATTCTGGAAGTTCATTCCAAGTGGATACCCCTTGCAAATTCGCCGAGTACAATTCGTAAATTGCAATGTGCGCCGTAAATAAGTAAACTAGTGCAAGTTTTGATTATTTCAATGTGTTTCGATTTCTCGTGCAAGTTATGTCCGCCTCTTCGAGTTATCCAGCTCAAGGACAACAATTATGCTGCCTGCCACAGGCGAGTTTTAAAAATTCCATAAAGCGTAAATATCATTGCTCCATATAGTCACTATACCTGGTGCTTCTACGAAGGTCGTACCAGCGTGAACTTAAACACATACACAAAGACAAATTCGCGCTGCTACGACCTTGATGCAAAACCATAACTGACCCAATCTTTCACCTAAGGTTCTACGAATACTTTAGGTAATATTTAAATATAGCTGTTTTGAAATAAAAGGACGGTTCCTTCAGACATGCCGTCAGTAGTGGCGGCCATGGGGTGACGAGTGATACGGAGTAACTAGTCGCTAATTAACAGAACTCAGTTAACTTTTATACTTTGTTTCAGCATGCACATCGTAATTGAGAAATCGAAGCGACCTCTCCCGTGGCCATATCAACTTTTGGATCTGGAAAAATGCGATTTCCCGGGGAACTCTGGCACGACGAAATTCGGCTCTCAGAGCGCGCGAAACCAAACTGGGAGGCTGCAGCGAGCGCAAAGCCGCGCCCCTCGAGGTGTCGTTCTGCCTGCGTTACCTAACAGCGAGCAGCCGTCGCGCTGCGCCATATATAGTCGTAATCATAAATCTGCCATATGTCCTACGGAGCGCATCATGTCACGCGTTGCAGACGGACGGACAGATTTGCGAGGGAAGTAGCCCTAGATCGAGTGCTTACGTGTTAAAAAACACTCGCTATTTGTGTGCCGAGGAGGGATGATTATCAAGCTAGATAAAACGTTCGCGCAGCGTGGCTGCTTCTAACGCATGTTATACCCCTAAAACACGGACCAAATTTGAAGTAAACCCCCTTTTGAGCCCAGTTTCCTTGAACTGAAACTGACAAAACGTTAAAAAAAGTGTTCCTGGTCATATTGCGCAGTGATGCTACCGCTGCGCCAATTGCACCCAGGAGCATTTACATTTGCTACATTTCAGCCATTTCAGCTAAATAAGAAATCTGCGCCCACCCTGTGGCTATTGGGTTGCTCGGACTTTCGAAAACGGAACTAAGTCCTCAAGAATCGTTCTTCCTCACGATTGAAAGCGGCATGGCGGGGACCTGCAGCTGCGGTAGATCCTCGGTGGACCGAGGCAAGCCTCTCCAATTAAACCTAGATGGTACCGCTGTTTCTTCCGTGACTGTTGTCTATCTTGTCTATACGGGTTGGTCGCTTAGGCCCCGTGGGTGAATCTACGCTAGCGCCAAGGTACCCTTCAGTTACAGCCCTAACAGGAGGGCGATGCTCTAGCGAAATGGCGGCGCACACGATTTGTTTACGTCGTCATGGCAACAGGAACAGCTGTCGCGCAGTGCCTCCTTCCCCTAGCGTTTTTTTTTTTAATTAGGCCGACTCGTTCCGCTCCCTTTCCCCATGCCGAGCGCGCCGCTTGCCTTTTCTTATCGCGCGCGATACGCTGCGCATTGGCATTGCTTGCGAGCTGGCTCGCGGTGCTCCGTGGGCTATGCGATGGCACGCACGCAGTCTTGCCCATACTTATACAATCATGTGCCGGGACATAAAAAAATTCCACTTCCAACGCAAGATCTTTGGTCTCGCTTTATTGACTTCGTTTCCGAAAACAGATTTTTCTTATAACGTGGTTTGATACACGCTCAAGAAATGTACAAAAGTGAAAGGTGCATGACATATACATGAGTACTAAACACAAAAGTTCAGCCAGTGAAATAACAAAAAAACACTATAAAACGTGAAGGCCGTTTCATGTACAGTCGCGGACAGAATAAAATGGACCATGGGATCTCCGAAAACGTTCAATTCCCGAGCAGCCTGTAGCAGTAAGCAGTAAAACTGCCCACGACAACGTTGTTAGCATATTCTAGTCGAGGTCCAAAATGCAAATACCAGATTGCGTTGTGAGGTTGGGGGGATATTCAGCTTTTTCTTAGATTTCATGGTCCGTAATATTCTGTCCGCGACTGTACACAAAATATTTTTATATAACGCCCTCAAGACCAATATATAGACGAGCTTCTGATATATGCACTATGATATTGCACAAAACTGGACGACGTGTATGACATAGTCATGACAACTAAAGAAAGAGAAAACTCACTTGTAATGGCAAAAACAATGACATGCAAAATACCTAAAAAATAGAATAAAATGAAGATTGATAGACAGCCATACAAAAAAAAAAACAAGAGCTTACTTATAGCCCTGCACGAAAGTATATGAAATGCGTGACATCTTCATTACTACTGAACAAAATGAAAGACATGGCAGAACAAAAATAACGTTGTACTGAAAACTGAAATTCACATTATCGCATTATTGTGCACTTGGTCACAACTTCAGTAACGGTGGCAAGGGGGAACAGAAGGTAGTCGGCTTTTGCAGCAGCACATAGAAAACATTCGCAGAAAGGCTTATTCCTCAAAGACCACATAAAATAAGCCAACACGACTTTTCTTTCACCCCGAATGCAATTCTTAGCAGTAAAATTACGTCACGTAAGGCACTAAGTCGTACCTACTGGGCACTCCTTTGTACAATAAACATGAACTGCAAAAATCTGCATTTAGGACACTTGCAATGCTCATGCTTTCCAGAAGAAAAAGCGTATCATGCCTACACATGAAGGTTGTTCGCGCGATTTTCCCATCGGCGATTACTGAGATCATACACAAACACAAAAAGTAATTTTTCAGCTGTTAGTACGTTTGTAGAACGTGACACACAGAAAAAGCACTGAGGGCGGAATGGAAAGCTAAATTACTGAAGTTGCAGAATGAGACTTGGCACAGAAAAACGTCATAGGCCAGGTGACAAGGAGGAGGAACATCTATTTGTCAGCTTTCTCTACCGGCAAGAGGAAAGTGTAGCACAATCAAGGCGCAACGACGTCCGGAGGCTCATGAAGCCCACACATGGACAGGGCTGTGTTCGCGTACTTGCGCCTTCTGATGTCCTTGGGTCTGCGCGCTCACCTGTTGACTTTAGGCACCCGGAACAACCTTGTAGGGCTTGTTTTTGAGGTATTCGTGGACCACTGCACGATGCACGAGCGGTAAGAGTCGTGAAACGGGTGAAACGTCGCGGAGCACAAGCACACAGCTATCGAGGACCATGAAACTGCCCACGCCGGTCAACGCACAGCAGCGCATGCTTCCCGATAACAGCAGATAACGAAACATGAAACCTCATGGAGCGGGCTAAGCTGGCGGCGGGACGCCGGATGCGCGCAGACAGTCGAAGGTAAGGGAGTTACGAGGGAGGGCGAGGGATAGGAGTTTGGGGGAAAGGCTCGGCCAACTGGATCGGCGCGCGAGCGCGTGACGATCTACGAGGCCATGCAAGGGAAACGGATTTTCGGCTCCGCCCTCCTCATAGATGGCGCCAATTACCTCTGCCACCGAAGCCGAGGAGTTTCTCAGGCCTGCTTAGGCAGCGCTGCAGCGTCGGTTTTAAGGTGGCAGCGAGCGATTGCTACGGTGCCGAGCCAGACTCTGCGCTTCTCGTCTCTATGGCCAATGTAAATCGGGGACCGAAGTTTTGGACGCTGCATGGTATTTTACTCAGTTTCTTTTTCCCCATATCCCAGCACGATGTCGCAGACATGGCGGCCGTGACAAAAAGTTTTCGACATTCAATTTGTCGCCTATTCGCCACTTTCTTTGGCTAGGTGATTTCACAGCCGTACGGCCGTTATACTTTTGGTTGACTCGGCACCCAACAGCAGCTTCCGTCCCCGGATACTGACGAAGCGACACTCGTTAGACCTAGCAGCATGGTACGGCCGTGGCGAAAATTCGCCGCCATCAGCAGGTCGTCGTGGCAAGGTGGTCGTCAGTATACTCGGACCCGTGAACCGCCTCCGCGATTGGGAGTGAGATCACGTGCTAGACTGGCGGCCGGAAGCCGAGATTGGGTCCGCGGGCGATATGCCGGCAACTACCGCGAACGCTTTTTTAAGGTGTAAGTAAGCCTTCAGTGGCTCATGTGCATGCTCATGAGTGTCCGGGCGCAGTCCGTGGTGGACGCAGGAAAGCGGTGATCACCGCCGAGGGGAGCAAGGAGAGGGGGCCCCATGCCAGTAGCGCTGTGCGAGTGGGGGCGTGGGAGAGCGCGGACATGCGCGGGGTGGTGCGCGCACATCGGCGACAAACGTTGCAGCCATATGGCTCTGATGGCATCCCATGCTGGCGGCCACGGTGGCGTCCGTTCGCAGAACAGTTCAGACAACAGCAACAGAGGCAGTCATATGCTTCCGCCTATCGCAGTTTAGCTCAGCAAAGTGACCATAGAATTTTTTTTTCTCTCGCTTAATGGTCGGAACGGCGAAATGTCGCGCAGACAGGAAGCTGCAAACTGAATGCGTGCATCAGAGCGTAATCTGACAGCATTGCATAGTGAAAAAGTCGCGCTCGCATATCTGTACTTCGCGGCGGCACGTTACAGCTGCAGCGCGACGAGCGAACGTGAAACTCCACCGCGGCGTCGACCATCGGGGTATTTCAAGTATATAGTATATCAGTAAGGCGCACCACTAGAGAATTAAATTTTCATGCCGATGGCGTTAGAAGAAGCAACAAAATTACTTTACTGCATAAGTTGATTCTTTTGGACTCCCTGATTATCCGAACGTTGTTTGCTTTAAAAAGAAAGATCGGTCGGCGGCTTTTTTTTTTTTCACATTCAGAGGCGAAAGTCTAGACAGGCGAGCCCATCATGTGAGATAGGTCATTATGTAGCACGCTAGCCTAGAAGCCTGGCAGAGTTGTGAGCAGCTGTGCCGTATTGCCCTCTCTGGGTGACACCCCCGCAATGCGGTATACGTGAATCAGGGGGGGGGGGGGGGGGAGTAGGAGGAGGGGGCCCTTGTATAATTCCCTCCTACGAATACAAAATGCTCTTGTTATCGTGTCAAATTTGTTCATGAATATTTCGGAACGGAAGCGTTCTTGAAGAATCAAACAAAATGAAGTTGTCTTGGAATCAATCACTTAAGTTTTCAATATAAACACGTTACCATAAATCGTCAAATCAAAAGGGATATTTTTGTTTGCCAGCTCTACTTGTTCACTAAAACTGTCTGTTGCATAGGTCACTGAATGACCTATGCAAGCAGCAATTTGCGTAGCTTGCATTAGTTTTATAAAAATTACTGGTACTTGAACTTTAGAGGACTTTATAATATCGAGAGTTTGCAATTCGCTTTCATAAACCTGCTCCAAAACGCATTTTTGGCTGTTTAGAAAGCTGCTCCGGAATGGCATGGCCCAGTAGCACCACTGGATTGCGTCAGTGCTACTTATAAAATCGCTCGTGCAAGCGCCAAAATAAGGCACCACTGTGGTTCGTCCGGTTTGTGTTGAAGAGTTGCGTACGTGATTACCCCCTTTAGGCCTATAAATGAGCTCGGATATTTGACCTTACGTAAGGGACCTTCACGAAAGGGAGATACACATTTGTCGTATGTCGCCTTGCGTGAATGCCTTTTTGGTAGATGTCGCCTAGTTCAAAGGCCTTCGGAGTGTCCGTGTGTTAGGGTATTACTTGTGCTGCCGTATCAGAAAGTTTCTATCGGGAATGGATTTAATGTCCATTCACATGGAGTCGCTTTGTGATCGATTCGCGACTACATCTCGTAAGGCCAAGCAAGAGTTTTCTAAGATTGTGCATATTGACTAACATTTTTACTTTGAAAGGGCGGTGATGTGTGCCGGAAGGGGTGATTCATGGCATGGTTGTATGCAATAATATTTTAAGTAAATTTATTAGCATAAATAAATTTTGTCTACGGGTGAAGTGCAAGCACAAGCCACTGTGGCCGGTTGCTTTCTAGCAGCCTGGGAAAAAGGCGTCCCCTTCATTGGTCAGAAAATTGATATCGCCTCCGAAGTTGCGTGCTTAGGCTATGTGGGAATATTGTCTTTTAACAAGTCTTCGTGCTCACGACGCTGTTTGTTCCAGCAATCTCGAAATGCGCGCACACCTTGTTCGCGCCATTTTAACTCCGTTTGGTCTCCATAACCGGTTGATGAATGGCGTGTGTAGGCATTGAAGTGAGCGGTATTTCTATTCAGCTAATTACTAAAAAATCTAAATATTTTAGTTTAGCCAAAGCATAAAAGTAAGCTACGTAAACAAGTGGGTGCAATAAACCGCCCACGTTTACCGCGACGTAACAAATCTCGCAGTGCGCGAAGAAAACATGCGGACTGGAGGAGGTTGCTGTCGTTAAGTCTTGGAACACTGAAACGTGACCTCTCTTATGCGGGCTTTTTTTTTTTTTTCTCTCTGTAATCAAGGTACTTCGATTGAGAGGCAACGAAAGCACGGGCTAGCCATTGCTCAAGAGCGAGAAACCTTTTTCGCGTGGTGGTGGCGCGAAGCGCATTACTCCTGCTCGCGCGCGTCTCCGTGCTGCTGCATCCCGCCCCGTGCCGAGATCGAATCTTGCGCGGACACGCGTGCGCGTCGTCGCCTTGTGCCATTTCTCCGCGTCTCCTCTGGACTGGCGATCGGTCCGCTGACCGCATGACGCGCCACTTTCGCCGCTTTGCAGCAACGCGAGGCGACAGGGTGACTGCGGTGCGTCCGTGAAACTGGTTTCGCCATTCGTACAAGTCCAATTCAGAGATGCGGACGCAGCGCACACGTAAGAGTGTTGTATGCCTTGGCCTCTTTTGCACCGAGGCAGTCCGAAGGTCAGTCAGGCTCGAGTCCTGTACGACCAGCACGGCTGTTTGTGTGTTGCGTGCGGTAACTTTGTGTTGCTGCACCACAACAGCCCCCTTGTCCGGGAAGGACCGTTGGCCCGAACCAAGTCCCCCCACCCAGTCAACCCGGGTTGTGGGGGAGTACCGGGGTCAATGTATTGGATGATGATGGGTTGATGAGATATGTATGCTCATGGACGCGGTGCCTTCAAAGGTGCCAAGTCCTCCTCCCATCTGACAACGGTACGTAAGAGTGTTGACTTGTGCGGCAGCCGGCTGACCTCGAGTGCATGCAGCACAAGTCCATTATGTGATTTTCATCTTGCTCAACTCGCTCATCATCTGCGCTGCTGGAGAGCGAGCGGTTCTAGACCCTGTTCTGCGCCAACAGCGCCTACATGTCGCCGGTGTGAAGCGCTGCTGGCGACGTCGGCCACCCTTCTTTGGTGTACCACCAGCTCGGCTACTGCGTGCACTGTTATCTCCAGCAGCGTTGTGGGTACCGTGTTGCGCAGTCGTCAAATTTTAGCGACTGTTCTCGTAATTTTTAGGCCCTCATAAATTGAACGCGTATGAAGAAAAAAAAAGTTGGGGGGGGGGGAGGGGGCATTTTCATAAAAACTGACTGATGGAAGGTCTCACTTCGTTGCAAGAGCAGATGCTGAATGTTTGTTAGTGAATAGTGCAGTGAATTGAATGAAAAAGAAAATACTAATTTGACGATACACGTGGCTGAACTGCAATTGCATTCTTGCTAGTGAATTTAGCGAAAGATGGCTTCACTAACGGAGCACGGAATCTGAGGCAAAGCGAAATGTCGTAGCCAAATACGGTGGTGGTGGTGGTGGTGGTGGTGGTGGTGGTGGTGGTGGTGGTGGTGGTGGTGGTGGCGGTTGTGGTTGTGGTTGTGGTGGTTGTGGTGGTTGTGGTTGTGGTGGTTGTGGTTGTGGTGGTTGTGGTGGTGGTGGTTGTGGTGGTGGTGGTGGTGGTGGTGGTGAGGGCGCGTAACAGAAACAATGGACGCCCACAGATCTGTGGGTGGTGTCGGAACCCACCTTTTTTTAATTAAAAAAAAAATTTTTTAATTCTCCCCTCAGGTCTGTCGATGCTGTCACTTGCGGCGCCGTGAATTGGGAGCTGAATCGCGGATCGTAACTTGCCGGGGGGGTATTCCGTAAGTGTGTCCATTTCGGCCGCTGCTGATTGGCTAGGGCCGCTACAGCTGCGTCCAATCAGCAGCGGCCGAAATGGACAGTCCACTAAGTGAACTCTTACGGCATACTCTCTTTGGTCGCTGTGTGTTGCGAACCGTACTTTTGCCGCGCACGCGGCTCCGGCGGACACATGAAAGCCGGCGGCGTCGTGTGTCGCGCCAACCGGTTTGCCGATCGGCCGTCGCGCAACTGTTTGACCGACGCTATGGTCGCGGCCGCGCGTTTCTCTGCGTGGCCGGGTTCTGCTTTCATTCCCCCCCCCCCTCGCTACGAGTCTATCCCTGTCTTTAAGAAAGCGGGGCCTTCCTGAAGCCAGTCGTTTCACCGCACTGCTATTAGCCCCGAGAACGAACTACAGGGGCGCTGCGAGCGCCGCTCGCGTGACGTCAGGGCAAGAACTCGCGCCTGTCGTCTGCTACAGTTCGGACGTTGTCCAGGCGCTTTCTGCGGTGTTTTAGTTTGTTCGCCCTCGTTCTCTCTGCTTGTATACTTATGGTGGTCGTCTCAAATATATTTTTACGACGTCTTCCTTTGCGAACATTTATTCAAAGAGCTAATTTCTTAGACAACAATGCAGCTCTCGAAGGCAACGCTACAGTGCCAGCCGAAGCGACGCAGACCAGCCCATTGCGGGTTTTTCATACGCGGATAGACAATCGCAAAAGCATAGCCTATAGGAATCCAGTTATGATACCATACCTGCCGCGGTGCAACAAGTATGTCACAAAGCTGGCTATATATGACTTCTACAGCAGTTACGTTGATTTTATTCCGCTAAAACAGGTTTGCTCACGACGAGTAGTTCATGGTATAATATCGAATTTTTGCATTTCCTCACAGAAACGCTCGGCAGTAGCACGGTGACTTAACTAATACTGGAGCTTAGATTCTACACGCCTCACTTGCTTCTTTAACTGCTTGTCAACATTAGGCGGTTCTTCACGTGTTTATTTTTTTTAAGCGGCGGAAATTTGAAGTAAAGTTAATGAAGGCTTACAGCTATTTACAGAGTACAAATAGGAATGTACCAATATATATTCTCTTTTCCATGCTACACGTTCAACTCACCTCTTTAGAGCGCGTTTGTTAATGATTAATAATGCATGTTATGTTCCTTTTTTTTTGTCTATGTTACCAAGTGTATATCATTTATTTATTTCAATGCCGCAGTGTGTTTTGCATTGTTATCGTGGAAATATTTCACTGTGCTTTCATATATTGTATAACTGCAATGTTTTATGGCCACTATATAAGTGTAATTTATATGGCGCTTGATGTGTTACCCCATGCAGCCATATTGTACCTAAGAGGGTGAGATTACCTCAAGCCGCGTCTGTGCGGCTTTTTTCCCTCATCCACCTCCATTAACCACTCCTCTGTACATGTGTGTGTGTAAATGGAAATTAATAAATCAAATCAAATCAAACTCACTTGAGAAATTTACTGGTGCTTGTTGCTTGAGGAATATACATGACGAATCTGTTTGGCAAACTGACACAGGCTTCTCGGCCCAATTTTTTTAGTGAAGTATGCCTGCTGGACCGCATAGCTGCAGCCAGAAAGCAGTCGAAGCGTCAATGACTAGTAGTATGGGACATATTGAAGATATCGAAATTCCCCCTGTGGAGGGTCAGAAATCAAGTGAAAGTATATGCAAGGCTTGTGGTGCTTTCTTTATGAATGTTTGCGATTGGATTGGAGCAAACTTAAATTAGCCTGCAAGGTTCTCTTTTAACTACCGACGAAGCGAATAGTTATCCGTTTGTATAATTAAATAACGCTGGATCGAGACGTGGTGAGACAAAAGGTGCTTGAATTTTCCTTTTGTAGGCAATCTAAGCTGCGTAGTAGTAGCTCGAGAATGCTTTAGCCATTCCAGTTGGCGCTGTAAAAAAATGCTTTATGGTTTTAATTCGAAGTTGAAGTGAACTGATGGGTTTCGCGAACATAGCGTGCCTCGCCATACGGACAGTCGATTGCTACCGTTACGTGATCAGGGGTGTGCCATATTGTCGATAAAGGCTACTGAGGGCCACTATGATACATTTCATCACTTTCAATTGAGTGGCTGTTGATCTAAACAACGAAACTTTTCTCTCAGGTGATTGCTACTATGGTGTTTGTGAATTAACTATGTAAATACTCTACATGACACGCCGTCGTGTTAGCAGCCATGAGCAATTCGTTTTTTGGAGGCCTGTTTCAGATGGGGATGAAAGTAGCCGCAAACATTTTCATAAGAAATGCGCGCCTAACTATTTTTTTACGCATTAATGAATGGCCATATTTGAATAGAACAACACACCAGAGTAATAGGAATCATGATGACAGCTTCGCTGGGCAGTGTCTTTCTAACATCGGATAACATGTTGACGCCAAGTACCAAATTTTTCTTCCACGTAAAATGCAATACCTCTCATAGCTAAATACTAAAGGAATGTTAAGTATTTAGCGAAGCATCATACACAACTTCGCGCGTTGAATTTGCAGATATTTTTTTTTAGTCAAAATTTAGCGATAGACACGGCGCATATATGCATTGCAAAAACTTGTATACCCCTTTAACGCTACTTAGCTTGCGATATCCAAGTCGCAAAGTTTCTCGACTCACACGCTTTTGAAGAAGAAACTGTGGTTAAGGTATTGCAGCTGAAAGAAGCCGACTTATTCTTCAATACGTACGGCTCGAGCCACCGATACCCTAAGCATACACGAAGGGAACGAGCGCGCGCGGCAGCCGAGCGAGCCGGAGCGAGCGGCGTCCTGGCCGTGACGTCACTCGCGAGAGGGCGCCATTCCTCTTTCTCGGGGCTAATAGGCGTCGCTCACACCCAAAGGAGGAAGTCGGAGCCACAGGTTCGATCGAGGCTTTCGCGCCTCTCGCACTTGTTATCGTGAACAACACACTAGATACCCCACGGTTCTAAACGATCGACGACGCGCGTTGGTGGAGAGGGGGTGCATGTTACGCACCATATAGTGTTCCAGATGCGTGACTTTTGGTACTTATTTTTAGATTCCGTGAACACCGCATGGAAAGTGAATTGCTTTGCAGCGATCGTTTTCGCTTTCTTTGAGTATGAACAGTTTGTAAGCTCGCTGAGCTTGTTAAAACAGGCGGCCATAATAGACAACCCTTCCAGGTCGCATCGCCGACGCTGGTCTGGCGGTGAGCCCTCCTAATCAGTGCATGTGTCAGGCGAAAGCGCGTCGTGGATTCTTGCACGAGCATGTGCGCAAGGGCAGGCTGGCTGGGAAACAAAGGACGCGTCAGTCAGCTTAACTCCGAACAGCGACGGTGTGGCGCGATTGTGCGCGCAGTGCTGCCGACCAGCAGCCAAAATACGGCGCTGAGCGATAGGACCCTGACAGACCGCCGTCCACGGACGCGTGATGGTCCCCGCTCGAGGGTGTAGCTCCGCGCGCATTTCAGCCCCCGAATTTCGCTTTCGCGCGCTCAGAGAGCAGCAGTTGTTCGCCGTACAGGAGTTACGAGGGCAATCGCACTTCAGACCTAAATTTATGACCAGCACGGACAAATTTCACAATTAAAATGGAGCGCTCATGTGTAGTAATTGAAAAGAATGGGCACCGAGGGACACGATTTTTGTTGGTCACAGCCATATAAACCCAAGGAAAACATGGCGGAAATTATTTGTTGTTTCAATTGGAAGTGTAGAAAGGAGAACGTAAAGAGAAATAAATGTAGACGAGGACATAACTTGCCGCCGGTGAGAGCCGAACCCACACCCTCCGCAACGAGCGTGTAATCTTCGTGTTAATTGCCACGATATCCGAGTCCGCCACCGGTGGCACTCACAAGCATCATATAAAGATGCTGACATATTTTCTCAGGGAAAGAAACGTGGAGCCGCGTTTCCTATTGTCAGCCCCGCTTAAGCGAATGAGTCATCCTGTTGGAGTAAACGATTTAGTTATTCATTTTTCTCCTATTATCCGTCGCGCCGAGTAGGTGATAAATACGGCGTCAAGAATAATGCGGAAGGAGAAAATATGTGGGTCGTTACAGTTACGCCCTTGAAAAGGTGCTTGAAGAGCAACTTAATGGAGGCAAAATGGACACATTCGTGCCACTCATCAATAGCTGGGCCCACGCAGGTTCCGATTACGAAAACGTGTACCTGCAACCACCACCGCGGGAGTTGGATTAAGTACCTATAATAGCCATCTCTGAAAAGGGTGAACGAAGGATTCATCGGGGCGGCACTGGTAGGCGAAACATTGCACTTCGGGAAATACCGAATAGTTGGGACGTGTGGTTTTAGGCCAGAAACCGGCGATGAGTGGCGACGCCGATTGCGAAGCTCTCCGCGATGGCAGGCCCCACTTAGGTAACTGATGGTCTGATAACCGATGACCCTTCATTTTATCCGCAAATAATCTATTCCTGCCGAAGACGGGTACTTCTAGCCTGTACTGATTTCATTTTTTCCCGCAGTTTATCATTTAACCCTTACTCCACCCGGGCTATTTCGTCAGAACCATCTCGTCCAAGCCCATGCGTAGTGCCATTTTTTCCGGTGCTCTGGAGACTAAAGCGTTGGACCTGAGTATGGCCGAGCTTTAGCGACCGCGCCGGCTTAGAATAGTATCTGCGGTACAGCAAGTGCTAGAAGTACCACCTGTGCCAAACCAATAAGCATTGCTGGGCAAGAAGCTGCGGCTCATGCGCAAGAGCTCATCTGTCGGCTCGGGGAGTGCACCATGACCGAGAACGAGTAACGCCGACCTCAGTGCGGGCTGGAATAGGTGAGGGACCCACGTAAAAGGCACTACCAGTGTTATATCGTGCATATTAAATCAGTACGAAAGGAATGGAGACATTACTCATCCTCTGCATTTATTCTATCTTCTTTTTCCTCTCCCTTGGGCGGCTCCAAGCGCGCGCCTTCTCATGGCGCTGCGGTAGGCAGCGACGCCTTATATAACATATCCCCTCGTGAAAAAAAAAAAAATGGTCCTTTACTTCCTGATGTAGTCGTGCAGCTTCTTTGGTGTCTTCTTGTTGCGGGCGCTTCTCCTCACGCGTTCTTCGCATCGGCCATGAAATGAAACTGGAGCGATGAAACATCCTTTTATAGGAATTGCTGACTTAGAATAATCGAGGAGCTGGACGGACGTTGATGTCAGGGGAAATACAGTATCGAAATGGCGTCGGTAAAGCTCTTCGGCTAGGATTGAGACTGATGATCCAGTGTCAATCAGGAACGACACGGAAATTCCTTCAATTTCCAAAACTGCATAAATTCCCTTCTTACGACTCCAGATGTGACAAACACTTATGTGATCGTCCGTGTCAGCTGTATCTGCGTCGCCTTCCGTGACATGCTGAATTTTCTTTTCAGACTTTCGGGAAGACTTGCACAACTTTTCCAGATGGCCAGTCTTTCCACATCTGCGACACTTAAGTGTCTTAGCTTTGCAGTGAGGGCTATTCGCCAGATGGTCCAAAGAACCACAACGATAACATTCTTGCTCTTTCAGAGCTCGACGACTTTCAGTTGGCGTCGTATAGCATGTGCACGTGCCACAGTGCTTTTCTCTCATATTTGAAGTGTTTGTGTTTTTAACGTGATGCACTTGTGCTTCATGTCGTGCAAGTTCTCTCGCTTCTCTAGTCGCCTGATCATGCTGTCTCGCAATGGTGAGGGCCCGGGAAAGCGTAAGAGACTCTTCCAGTAAAAGACGTTCACGCAAGTATTCGCTAGTAGTTTTTTCTATAAGCTGGTCGCGCATCATGTCGTCCGCCAAGTCACCGAAGTTGCACGCTGCTACGAGACCTCGTAGCGCGGTGACGTAATCGAGCGCAGTCTCACCTGGGGCTTGTGCACGTCGACGGAAACGGTGACGCGCTGCGGTCACATTGACAGAGCTCTTGTAGTGACTTTCAAGTGTCGCAACAGCGCAGTCGAACTCATCTGGGGCAGGAGTCGTCAACGGCCCTCCGGTGGCGCTCGAAGCCAAAAAGCGCGGGTCGTCCTCCGACGTGAGGGTCTGGAAGATGCGTTGGCCTTCCAAGCCCAAGCAGTTGAGCAGAATCGCCTTCCGACGCATGGCAGGTAGGTCGGAGGCGCCCGACGCCACCATGTAGTTCCTGAACGCTTGAATCCATTGCTCCCATGGGATGACTGGGTCTCCAGGTGATGACAGGAACGGGGGTGGCGGTTGTAGCCCCGAAATACTCATCGTAGAGGATGATATGCAGCAATCGACGGCACAGATGAAGGGCAAGCCGGTAGCACATGGGTTCTTAAATCCTCGTCGCCAATTATGTTATATCGTGCATATTAAATCAGTACGAAAGGAATGGAGACATTACTCATCCTCTGCATTTATTCTATCTTCTTTTTAATATGCACGATATAACAACCAGTTTATTGCTTCCATCATGCGTGATTCTGGCCCGAGTTGGTTTACTAGCGAAACCCCTTATGTTGAGCGACAACTCCCGAGTTCTCTCATCCTGTGTGAGAAGTCCGTGTGCGTAAGTGCTGCTGCGCGTTGCAAGCAAGCGCCCTTGGCTTTCTCTCTCTTTTTAAAAATAAGTTGCACCCGACGTTGGCGCCAGTCCCGTTGTAGCACACCACTGTGGGGGGTGCGGCAGCTCTAGGCGGGTAGCCGCGTGCAGCAACGCCGCGACGTTGCATTGAAACGAGGATGAAGTACGGCAACGTTCATGGCCGGGAAGGGGATAGCTTTAGAAAAGCCTTTGCGGCAGCAAATTAATACGTAGCATGCGACAGGTCCACGCTGTTCAGCCTAGCCGCGTCATATGACGTAGCGACCAGCGTAGCTTACCGCAGAAAGTTGGGCTAGTTGGCGTTGATGCATTTGCTGTGACAGTAACTAGTTGAAGTCCAGCGCTCTGTCCTGTCCCAACTTTTTCCGTTAGTCTTCTCAGCGCTAGTTACTGGCTCAGCAAATGCACCAGCGTAGGTGTTCGCACTTTCGTCTCGCTATTTCGACAAAGCGTGTGCGTACCAACTAAAGCTTTCTATTGCTTCACGTGTGGACACTGACGCGCCCTGAGTTTTCTCGGGTGACGCTATTTAGGATTCTCATTCTAGAACAGACCCTTTTGTGAGCGAGCGTGTGCTTATGTTGGTGCACTGAAAAGATTTTGCGCCAAAAAACAACACACAAGACGACGACACCACGGGCGCTACTTCAACTGTTGAATGAGGGTGAAAGCACTCGACATGTATAGCGCCTACTCTGATAAGACTTTGTACTCCATGTTGCCTTGTACGCATGCGCGGTGTTTTGGAGGGCTATAAATGTTGAGCGCTTTCCCCCTCATTAAACAGTTGAAGTAACGCCCGTGGGGTCGTCGTCTTTCTTGTGTGTTGTTTTTGGCGCAAATTTCAGTATGCAAGATCACCAACTAGCCCAGCAGTTAACTATTCTAAAGCTTATGTTGTAGTTTGTGCCTAGATGTGAAGACGATAGCGCAGGAAATGAGCTGATTGGTCTTATATGCTTGAAATATGATACCCAGCACTAGCTGCAGTCTGTATAGTGGGGCGCGTAGTATTATTATCAATGAAAGTGTTGTGGTTCGTTAGCTCGGGGTCCTAGGACGGGGTTTCGATTCGCTGCCTCCAGTAAGGAAACCCGTGGTATAAAATGTGTGGCCAGTCACGTCGTCTCATTAGCCGCTTACATAACGTCGGAGCGAAGGAAACTTCCTACTCTGCAAATAGGGCGCGGAGTTTTAAGTGTTGGCGCTCTCTCTCTCTCTCTCTCTCTCTCTATATATATATATATATATATATATATATATATATATATATATATATATATTTCGTGTACCGCTTGATGTAGGATTTCTCATACAGGTAATTGGACGCTAGTGTCTACGCGAACTGCCTTGACGCAGCTGAACTAGAACGGAAAATATGGGTAGTGCGCAGGCTTTTCTAAATTTCGTTGTTCTTGCTTAGAAATTTTCTGTCGTAAATTCAGATGTCTACGATGATGCTTTCACTTTCACTCGATGATTGCGTGCACTCTCAGCGGCCTTCTCATGGCCTCAAAGCAAAAACAAATGCTCAGAAGTTTGGTATATGTTGCTTTGTCTTGACAAAGTTCCTGGTAAATCAACCGCGATCGATCGCCACGGGTCTCGTCGGACAGGTCTTGAGCATTGATTCGCGAAAGTCGTATCTCCTCGCGGCTGCTCACCAACCTAGCAAGCTGCCTCATTATACGTAGCGCTTTGTTTCTATACAGACCACGCGCGCTACTCTGGCGCCATTTCGTAGCCATCGTCGCCGCACAGCCCTTGTTGCGCGGCGCTACCCTTTCTCCTCACGCTTTCGCACACCTTCTCCGCTTTCCGCTTCATGGTTCCGCTGCACCTTCCTCCTCAGCTTTCCTCCTTGCGCTCTTCGTTATCACCGTCTTTCATCTGCCGCTGCGCTACGCGTTCGCTTTCATCTGCCGCTGTGTTCGTTCGCTCGGTTACAAGGGACAACGCCGACGCTCGCCGTAGGGACGGGCGCCTAAGAGCTGTGCTAGGCGCGTAGACGCGCGCAAGCTCGCGTCTACGCGCGTAGCGCCTCGCGAGGAATAGAGATTTGCATCCACAAAGACGCGCGCTCACTGGGATCACTCGGGCGCCTTCACAGACGTCACTGCGTACTTTGTTATTGACAGTGTTCCGAATGCTTCCATATCTATAAACGTAATTGTTATATTTTTATAGCTGTTTGATCACAAAAAGTAAAGAAGCACTATCTTGCATGATGCAAGTCTGCTTCACTGAGCGTTGAATGTAGTACCTCGCCGCAGCTGCGTAGCCATGCGCGCCGACGCGAGGCAGCCCAAGCGTGCAATATCACAGAGGACCGAGATCGCGCCGCGTTTCGACGCGTGCGAGCCGTGCTGCACCGTCTGCGCATGCGCGCGTCCGCAAGCGTACGTGTGGTCTGGGCCAAGGAGGTTGTGCGGTTCTTACACCCATGCTCTTGGGACAAAGGAACGACAACACAGTAGTGCAAACAGTCACAAGGGCATTTATTGCACCTTTCATAGATCAATGCCTGCTAGCCGAGTTGCTATCCACAAAACATGCCGATGGGCGCGCAACAAATCTGGAAGTCCGACTCGCCGCGACCGGATAACGAGCGAATATGTTCGCCCCATGCTGGATCCCAACGCCTGGTTGTTCGCGTGTAGGGTCACGCGAACAGTGGCGCGTTCGAAGGCGGCCACGTGAGACGGTCTCGCAGAAGCATGGATCGGCGCACGCGCGGCACGTCCGCGCTGCTTGCCGAACCGAACCAAAGAGGAAGCGCCTCGTCTTCCCCGCACCCAAGTAACCCCGCCGTGAGGCGGCACTAGCAGCACAACACTCGCGCTATCTCGCACTGCGCTTCAACCACTCCGACCGCCGCTGGCGCCATGCCACGCGGCGAAGCCGCACTGCAGGAGACGGGAGCTATGCGGGAAAACAAGATATCAGGGGACGCGTGAGAGTCACGCATTCCCACAAGGTTAAAGAAAAAATTGGAGGACGCTTAAGCTTCGCCTTCAAGAGTGGAACGCGATAGCGTTCCCGTCGACCCGCCAATGGGTGTAAGACAATGGGCTACAGGGCAGCCATTACTTACGAGGCGCCCCGCATCAGACGCGGTGAGCGTCGAGCCATATGGTCGAGCAACGCGGCGTTCGGCGCAGCAACGAAACGTGCGCCTGAGCAAGCGGAGCGAACCAAAGAACTCGGTATCCCGGAGGGGGAAATGATGCACGCCAGCCAAACGCCGTGATCGGCACGGGCAGAGAGATAGAGAGATAGTGATCTAAAGAAAGGAAGGACGCTTGATTCTACAGAGGGAGCAAGGCGAAGCGTTGTCAGGGGAGAGAGTCCGAGCCGCGACAGCTCCAATGCGCGCGTGGCGCGCCATCTGTCGGGGCAGCGCCGTACATGGAGAGGAGGGGGTCTTCTGTGTTTGCCGCAAGATGGCTCTCCGTGTGCAGAAAGCGCAGAAGAAATGCAGCGAAACGCACTTCGCTACTCGTGTAATTGCGACATCTGTAAGTTACATGGTCATAATTACCGATATACACCACAGTATAACTTTCCACGGCTCGTTTCGAAGGCAACACCGCATTCACTAGAGGCACGTTTGTACCTTTCGGAAGCATCGAAATCGTGGCTGAGTGGTAGCGTCTCCGTCTCACACTCCGGAGACCCTGGTTCGATTCCCACCCAGCCCATCTTGGAAGTTGCTTTTTATTTATGGAGTGCCTGCCGTGATTTATCGCTCACGGTCAACGCCGCAAAACACCGACGCCGACGACACCGGCTTTTCTGCGACACGAGCTCCTTAACGCTGTCGCGTTAAAACTGCTAGAGTGGAAGAGGCGTATACCGGCCTATGGGCTCGGGTGGAGCCGGCGGCAGCCATCTTGCGGGGAGGCAAGAAGCGGCCTGCCAAGAACTTCGCAGCGCTGTTCGCCCACTTTTCCAGCGGTTTTCAATTCTTCAGTGGATTTTAAAGTTCTAATGCAGCACTGTGGGCTATGACGCGAGCCTAATGAAGGTCTCCGGATCGCAGATATCCTAGTACTGGGGCATTTTTCTTTTTCATTTTATCGGCATAGATATGCAGCTGCTGTAAAAATAGAAAAAAAATCGTGCAATAAGAGTTTTAAAATAGGGGCCCCAAAGAAATAGCGTCGAAGCCACTGCGCATGCGCGAGACGCAAACTGCGTTTGGGTTTTGCCTTGAGAACGCTATTTCACCGATTTAGCGGGAGCTCAAATAGCGTTCCCAAAAGCTTTGCGTCAACAAACATGGCGGCACCCATCGAAGTCACGGCTCCTACCTAGCACCAAACTGGGTTCGATTCGCGGTAACGCGTGAAGTTCGCAAGCTAGGAGAAGTGACTGCGGTTATCGCTTTCTCTCAACTAGCGTGTGTTATGAAGATTGATTCATTAGGCGCCGCTGATTCCGAATTCGATTGTGGATTTTATGGCTCGTAGGCCTAACACGGCTAAGCTTGGCTGGTGAAGGCACGTAAAGTTGGTTTGCTCAAAACTAAGCGCAACTAATTGTTTGCTGCTTACAGAATAACCTCTAAATTGTAATTAAACGTGAATACACGGAAGTCAGAATTACTATTCCTATCTTAAAATGGTATTGTTGATTTAATTATTTGTAATAGCTTTTCTTCTAATTATTTGTAATAGCTTTTCTTCTAGCTTGTTTTGATTGCGGTTTGCCGCAGATGGAGACACGTCGCCACTGTTTTAAGGCGATTGGCATTCTTAGCCCACTTTCTGGTCGATGTGTCTTAACTGTTTTCTCAGACCTTAATTTTTAATCTTTCATCTTCGGTGCTGGGGAGAATCGAGCCAGCGTCACCCGTGTTCAAGCACAGAAACCCGATGCTCTGCGCCACGAATGTCCGTTAATGGTATCCATCTTTCTAACTTCTATCGACTTGCTCCGAGCGCACTCCGCAAGTGCATGTCCGACTGTTAAAATTGAGAACGCCCGCTATTCTAGCTGGCAGTAAATCAAAGTTGGACGCGTGAAATAGACGCCTATGCAATCATGTCGTAGTTCATTCTAAGTCAGTTGTGACAGGGTGCGCACAGGTCCTTGAAAACCTTGAAAACCCTTGAATTTGAATATTTGGTTTTCAAGGCCCTTGAAAATCCTGGACTTTTTGCTGCTCCTTGAAAATCCTTGAATTCCTAGCGTAGTACATGCAAATGACTATTATTTAAAAAAAACGCAGTTAAAATATTTGTATTTTCAGTACCGTGTTTCAATATGTGCATTTCTGGCGTAAAAAATCAGTGTGTGCTAATATAGCCAATATTGCACGACGGTTAGCCACACTGGAGCAACTCGGCTCTGAAGCCAACTGAGCCGATTCAATCCAATCTGATATTGGCGCTTTGTTATGGTGGTTGACGGCATTGCATTCTGCCGTCGCTTCTGCACCCGACTTGTTGCGGCTGAAACATCTGAATACAAAGCAAATGCCTGGGAAAAACAAATTGCAAGGCGCGTGGCTTCACAACGAGGCTTACAAAGACTGGATTGCACTAGATACGACGAGTGAGCACCGTGCAAGATGCAGGCCTTGCGGAAAGACCTTCGATATCACCAACATGGGCGAGTCGGCGTTAACGAGCCATATGAACAGTGCTAAGCATGCTGGTGTCATGGAGATTGCAGCCAACAGTTCGGTGCGAAGGTACTTAGTTCCAAGTACGGGGAAACAGTCAGCTGTCCCACCTCCTTCGCAATAGGGAAATCTAGACGATGCTTGCAAGGCACACGAGCTGGTGACGAACGCGGAGATTCTGTGGACTTTGAAAGTTGTCACATCGCATTTCTCCTATCGGTCGTTGTCGGAAGCAGGCCAGCTATTCCAGCGTATGTTCCCGGACAGTGGCGTGGCCAAAGCATTTTCTTGCGGAGAGAAAAAATGTGCCTATGTGACGTGCCCTGGTCCGAGGCCCTTCTTTTTATCTGCTCTGCAACGGGATATAAAAGATTGCGATTACTACGTGGTACTCTTCGACGAGTCCACGAACGACTATCTCCAGCGGAAACAATTGGATGTTCACATCCGGTTTTGGAATTCGTCTCACAAGGTGGCAACGAGGTACTATACCTCGGTGTTTATCGGGCACTCGACATCCGAAGACATCCAAGGAACGCTGCTGACTGCGCTCGAGCCTTTCCCTCTTGAGAAAATTCTTCAGATTTCAATGGATGGTCCCAATGTTAACCTGAAGTTACTCAAGAATTTCCAAGAGCACCTGCATCAAGCATACCAAGTTCAATGTCTGGACATTGGGACTTGTGGCCTCCACACCATGCACAACGCCTACAGGGCGGGTGTTACAGCATGTAAGTGGGGACTTGACTGTCTGCTCTCCAGTCTGAGCGCGCTTTTCCATTGTTCTCCTGCAAGAAGGGAGGACTTCTCAGCAGTTACTGGTCAGGATACTTTTCCCCTGAACTTTGTTGCTCACTGGTGGTTGGAGAATGTGCCTGTGATAGAGAGAGCCTTGCTCTTGTGGTGTGACATTAAGAAGTTTATTGCAGCTGCAAGGAAGAAGGAAGTAAACCCCCCAAAGTTTGGATCATTTCACAACTTGTGTGAGTTTGCCAGTGATGACCTACTGCTAGCAAAGCTTCAATTTGCGCTGGGTGTGGCCATGACCCTCATGCCATTCCTCACTGAGTACCAAACGGATCAGCCCATGGTGTTCTTTCTTGCAAGGGACTTGGAAACTGTGGTCAGGAAGCTACTGACGAAGTTTCTGAAGTGCTCGGTCTTGTCTTCAGCAAAAGGAGCCACTGGTCTGCTGATGGTGGACATTGAAAGCACCGAGAACCACACTCCACTTGAAAAGGTGGATGTAGGCCATGCCGCTGAACAGACTGTCAGGAAAACTAAAGCAAGCCAAAAGGACGTGTTCCAATTCCGCATGGAATGCAAACGCTTCTTCATCAGTGTGACAAAGAAGGTGCTTGAGAGAAGCCCACTGAGATTCCCAATCGTGAGGAGTTTGTCCTCTCTGGACCCATGACAAATGTGTACTAAACCAGATGAGTGCCTGGCCGGCTTCAGAAGAGTGTTGGATGCCCTCATTACAGCGGGCAGAATGTCTGAGCACCAAAGAGACACTGTACTAGGGGAGTACACCGAGTTCCTGCAGGAAGAGATGCATAACCTGCGAATGTTTGAGAAGAACGTAAACAGGTTGGACGAGTTCTTGACTGAGCTGATGAAGTTTAATTCATCATGTGGGGAACTGTGGAAGGTTGTCAAACTTTTGCTCGTGCTCAGCCACGGACAGGCTACTGTGGAGCGAGGGTTTAGCGTGAACCGCCAGGTTGCTGTAGAAAACCTGAAGGACCTGTCGTACATTTCGCAACGTATTGTGTGCGATGCTGTGGACAAGGCAGGGGGCGTCCTTAACGTCCCTATTACAAAAGAGCTGAGGACTGCTGTATCAGCTGCCCGGCAGCAGTATGCTGCATATCTGGAAGCAGAAAAAAAGAAGCAATGTGATCAAGTAAGGGAATCAAAGAGGCGTTGCATTGACGAAGAGATTGACGCAATGAAAAAAGAAAAAAGAAAAAGAAACTCGAGGCAACAATAGCTGACCTCCAGGCTTCAGCGGATACCTATGCCGAAAAGGCAGAAGCAGCAAATGATCTGAAGTATGTGGTCAGATCAAATAGTCTGAGGAAGGCTGCACGAAGCAAGACTGAGGAACTGTGTAGCCTCAACCAGAAGATTCAGGAAAAGCGGCAGGAGCTCCCCTGAAGTTGCCACTAGCACTTTTGCAGAATGGATTGCTGTTCGACATTGGTGCAATGCACTGCAGTGTGTTTTTCAAGACGGAACATATATTATGTTGGTTTAGTGCAGTACAAGCTGTTCCTCGAAATGTTTTTTTTTTTGACTTTCTTCAATAATATTATGTTGGTTTAGTGCAGTACAAGCTGTTCCTAGAAACGATTTTTTTTTTCGAATTTGTTCAGTAATATTATCTTGGTTTAGTGCAATATAAGCTGTTCCTTTAAGTGCTTTTTTTTTCGACTTTGTTCAGTAAAATTTGTACCTGATATTGAAAACTGCTGCATGTAGCATTGTGTTGAGTCCTTGAAAATACTCCCACTGAGCCTTGAAATTCCTTGAATATCCTTGAATTTTCCCCTTTTGAGTCTGTACGAACCCTGGTTGTGCTGAACTCTAATTATACAGTGCCATCGGGACGAAGCTTTCTTTGCGGCGTACGTCCCAGGTTGTTGGTGCTGTGGTTACGCTGTGGCGTATGCGTGTAATAATGCGATTAAGTCTTGCCCTATTGTAACAGTCATCGTGAGATGGCTTCTACCGAATGTTTTTTTTTTTTTTTCTCCAGTCAACCTACTTCCATTGCTGACGCCGTCGTGATACATTTCAAGAAGCCTGCAATGCAGTCACAAAGTAGGTGGTGAGAGCCAGAGCCAGAGTACGTGGTGAGAGCCAGAGCGCCATTTAACAGGTGTAAGCCAGACAGGCGTGTTCGCGATAGTAGACGGAGTCGCATGAGCGAGACATCGCTTCAGGTAAACGAGGCGCCAGCTGTTGGTGCTTTGAATCACGGATACGGAAACTCAAAAAGTGCGAAAGCAGGCGCGATAGCACGAAACGTGGCATTTCGGGTGGCTTCTCGCAGGTCGCGCATCCTGCCCGAAACATCGATTGGTCGCTTCTCTATTGGTAGTCGGTAGCGCGACCTTTGTCAATCGGCATGTATTGTGTGAACGAACTTGTCGCCGGTTTGTGTCGTGCGCGGGAAACCTCTCGCCGTCTTTCGGACATGTTCTCTTACAGTGAGGAGGGATTACTGCTGCATGGGAAATGCGCAGGCGGACGAAATTCAAGGGGGAACCTAGTAGAGCGATTAAATTCTAAAACTCTGGGGTTTTACGGTGCCATGACCACGTTACGATTACCGTAGTCGGAGGCTCCGTGTTAAAGTTGACCACCTGCGGTTCTTTAACGTGCACCCAATGCACACGCAGTACACGGATTTTTTGCTTCTCCCCTTCGTTCAAATGCGGCCGCCGCGGCCAGGATTTTATCCCGCACCCTCGTGTTTTTAGCAGCGCAGCGCCATAGCCACCGGCTAACTGCGGTGGGCCATTAGAGGGAACTTTGGTGGTGGGAAGTGGGGTGCATGGCGGCACTTGTAACAATCTGCGTCGTACAGCTGCGTCATACAGTCAAAGGGGTCCTAAACCACCCTGGGCTTGGTGAAAGTACAGTCCGCGGATAGCATACGCTGCTGTGAACATCTCGGCCGGATTTTTCAGTCGTGCGCGGCGCGTGGAGCTCGCAAGCGGAGCGCGAATTTACCTTTTTCTCAACTTTTGCAATTGTGCTGGGGGTGATTGCATGGTGGCTTTGGCCCGGTCTTGAATCGTCTTTGCAACTTTCGCGTCCTTTTTTGAACCGTTTGCTCCAACGATCCACAGTGGTCAATGAATACAATGTTCAACATACACGGCAGCCGTACGGCGACTAAATTCTTCTTAGGAAACACCTTCAGCTGTCAAAAACCTCACGACACCACGCTGTTCAGCTTTCGGAGTGTCGATTATGTCACGCAACCAAGTTCAAGCCAGTGTATGAGAGCACTCTTTTCTGGGCGCTTTATTTCGTAGTGTAGCAGATTCCCGTACGTGGCTGCTATTGGCCAATAGCTGACAACAATCAGGAAGGGTGTTTGGATCAGTGTGCTTCTTCCGACTGTTACTGAGTATATTTATTGGTGCAGGTCAATAAACAGGCTGAAGTAAGCGAAAATCTTTTTTCAAATTTCGATAAGAATTACGTTAAGGACGCTGCGCATGTGCACTACAATTGCACGTAGCTGCGGTCTGCTACGTAGCGTAGATACCACGGGCGCCGCGGGGTGCCGCGATGCGCCCGCTGTCCGAGCGCAATGCGGCTCGCTGAGGACAACCGCGCTTGGCTTAAGTTTGGCGCGCCGTAGGCCCCCTGGTCGCTCTTTGCTCTTGTATCCCTCCCCTTCTCGTTCGTGTCACTGAACCGGGCACCTTACCTGTTGTCATCCCTGAGGGTGCAAGCTTGAATCCCTGTGGGTGATGTATGCTTCGCAGAATCCGTTTGTCGGTTTTCGCGGTCGCAGTGGTCTGAACGCACGTCTTCTGCGACGTCGCGACACCGCCCGATAGCGGGGACCCGCCACTTTTGTTTTCAGGGTGTCTACCAACCGGGAAAACCGGGAAAACCGGGAATTCTCAGGGATTTTGAGTAGTCTGGAAAAATCAGGGAAAACTCAGGGAATTTGTGCTTCTATCAGGGAAAATTAGCTGTAATTTTTTAGAGGGTCAAAAGTCGCGGCAATGCTGGCTAGAGAAACAGACACGACTCGTTACGAATCGTCGTCGGTTGGAGGAGTTGCCAGTGTACAGTCAACGACCGACTTTCCGGATTCCCGATAACTCGGACGGCTTCGCGGCACCACCACGTACCCCAAAGAGTAATGTATCATTACGCCTGAAATTTCAGACGCAAGAACTCTACGCCGTCCGATTTTCTAAACGTTTTGCGTGATCGCAGGTCCGAGACGGCATTAATGAAAACCACCACCGTTGCTATTTTGATTACCTCGCCGCCCGGTGCTCTCGCACGCGGATCCGCTGGCAGCCGTAGCCACCACTGCGGCAACGCTAGGCCTAGCTGCTTCGACGTTCGCTGTTAAGCTTCTTGTCGTTAGGTGCCGTGTTTCTTCATTTCTTCGCTGACAGCAATAATTTTGTCTTCGAAGCTCGGAAAGCACAGCGCATTGCATAATGCTCTTTCCCGAAAGTCTGCTTCGCCTCATTACAGTCATGTAACGCGGTGAAGCGTAACAAGCGTAGGAAGGGGCAATTGTCGCGGGACACTGTATGTATTCCTTAATTTTACACGTGTGCACTCGACCTCACCTGTCACAGTAGGAGCACCGATGTGCCTAATAAGTGCACTGACAGGCATTCAGAGCTTTTTCAGACGTACATGTGTCGATTTTAGCCCTTAAGGGCAGTAAAAGACATGCATTTATTTTTTCGGACTGCCTGATTTTTCGGAAGTTTTCGCGGCCCCTAGGGGGTCCGAAAAATTGGACGTTGACTGTAAACTGACCAAGAGTATTCTTCAAATGGTCCGTGGGGCGAACGCGCGGCGAAAGGAGGACGAGAACAGAAAGGATCGACGCACTGAGGAATGAACGGAGAATTAAGTATGCGACCGCTTCTTTGAAGGAGCCTGCACTCAAAAAACAAATTGTTGGCTGATGCTGAGATGCAGGTGTCCCTCATCCAAACCAAAATAAACTCTTTAAAGCAGTGAAACACAACACTGAGGCGTCTTGCGCGAGCTGAGAGTATGTCAGGACAGTTGCTTCACACTGAGCATGCTATCAGTTGATAGAAATAGCTCATATTCGAAAATATTTGCTTCTGTATGCATCTCCTTTTTATTTATACTAGAGAATGTCCAACTCGATTTGAAAAATTTTTCGAAGACATTTTATTTGCTGTGCATTTTAATAACCCCTCCCTTATGTTCTTTTTTTGAATAACATAAACACTACTCCTTAGTATTCAAATTGGATTAAGTCGGTTTTCTTCAAAAATTTTTTCATATGCTTACTAGAGAGTGACAGCATAGGGCGATAGGGTTTCAGCGCGACTTGACATAAAACATAGTTCTACATCACTCAGGGAATTTTGCAAAAGCACTCAGGGAAAACCTGGAAAACTCAGGGAATTTGGAAATGTCAACTTGGTAGACACCCTGGTTTTGTCTCACACGGCTCCGTCGGTAAGGCGTTTTTCAGGAGGCGTTGTTATCCAATGCCGAAGGAGACTATCGACGCCGACGTCGCATATTAATTTATTAAATACGCCTAACGGATCTAAAATCCCCGTTAAGAACAAACACGGATGTGCACCGACGTAAAAAGCGAGTCCAGCCGGCCGTTTGCAACTTGTTCACGCGCCTAACCCGTTCCGAAAAGCCGAGAGCTTCATTTTTAATAGAAGTGATTCGTTTGTCATTTTATGCTCATCTGATACTGCACCAGATAAAAGGTGGCGTCCGCCCACCACGGGGATGCAGTTCGAGTGTGCACTATGCTCGCCTATATTTAGCACAAGCGGCAATTAATGTGTTAATGTAGCCACCATAGCTTAAGCGAGTCCAAAGCGAGTCCAGCCGGCCGTTTGCAACTTGTTCACGCGCCTAACCCGTTCCGAAAAGCCGAGAGCTTCATTTTTAATAAAAGTGATTCGTTTGTCATTTTATGCTCATCTGATATTGCACCAGATAAAAGGTGGCGTCCGCCCACCACGGGGATGCAGTTCGGGTGTGCACTATGCTCGCCTATATTTAGCACAAGCGACAATTAATGTGTTAATGTAGCCACCATAGCTTGCGTGCACACAAGACAAGTAGCGTCCTCTTGTAAACCGCCCACTGAGGCCGCTGCGCTTCAGGGTTGAGAATGGAAGCGATATAGGGGAGGCCAGATGCGAAAGTGGGTCTGTGGTTGGGCGTCTGCGGAACTTTGCAGGACATCTAATTTACACAGAACTAGCGCCGGTAACAAAGGGAGTGCTGCAAAACTACAAAGGAAATAATCGAAATTCTGAATGGCTCACTCGTGTACGGATAAAGCATTCGTGTAGCCCTACTTTCAAATTCCGACTTATTCAGTTACAACTCGAATTTTTAGTTCAAACGGGCTCGTGGTTCTCACTCACTTGCATCTCTTTGCCTCCACCCACAGCAGTGGGCATGCAGCTAGTTCGCCGGAACCATCGACTATCCCGCCTCCGAGAAGACACGCTCTTCTGTACACGTCTGAATCGGGGGTGCTGCACAAACGTTGTATTCTATTCTATTCATAGTGTAAAGTTGCGCGGATTGTGCGGGCATATAAGCAGCGCCCACGCCGCCCGCGCCTTTCCCTCCCCGTAACGTGCGGCGTGTTCTCCGTTCTTGGTGGGACCTGCAGTACGCGCTCCCCGGGCTGATGCGTGTGTCGATAAAACCCTCTGTCGCAAGCGCTCACAGAGCTCGCCGTCGTTGGGCGTAGGCCGCGGGGCTGCTGGCACCGGGAGGTTGCTGCCTCGCTTTGTAGGCAGCAAGCCGTGCTATTCCGGAGCGCTCGTGTCGCGGTGCCTCTCTGCTGAATGGGTGCGGAAGGGGCAATCCCGAGTGACCCCAGCGCGCGCTCGCACACGGACGGGTACTTCGAGGCGTATTCTTCAAAGCGCTCTTCAAGCAACGCGCCCTCCAACGTCGTCTGTGCATCACTTCGCGCCACATTAAACTCGCGAAACGTATTCAATGCCTTTAACGTCTCGCTAACGAAAGGAGTAACAATTATGTTTTTAAGGAACCATTACATTTGACGTGGTAGTTCTGCGGAAACCCGCAAGGTGGAGACAAGTAAAGAATAAAGGGAAAATCAGACATCCACCCGTTCGTAGCAATTGCTACAAAGGAAACCCATACGGGTTCCTCGAAAGAAAAGCCTCGTGGTTGAAGAAAAATTTGTCCTGGTCCGGGACTCGAACCCGGGGCAGCCGCTCTACCATCTGAGCTCACCACGCGGCTAGCAGATGGCAGGGCGAACCATTACATTTAGTCATCTCTGTCGCTCCCTCGTATCATTGATGGACGCGGCTGTTTGCAGGCACACGAAGAGGCAAAGAGAGATGTGAACATGTCAGTTTTCAGAGACAACGTGGAAGAGGACGGTGCAGAGATGATCGTAAGCTTGCATTAAGCGTACTCGGACGACATCTGGCGTACACCTGTTAAATGAGAAATACATTGAGCTGTCATGTTAATCTTTTCGCTACCCGTGTCCACATTTGTGGGCACTTTTTCTAAAGTATTCCTGAGCGCAATGTTGACAGATATTAAAATTACATGCCTTTCTCAGCCTGTACCATGGCTTACTGCCAAAGGAGGAACCCTCGGCGGAGATGGCCGTTAAAAAAAGTGGCTGCGAGCGTTTTGGCAAACCTTCCTGTTAGGTACAAGTGTACAATATTTGGAATATTTTTCTAAGTCAAGTACGCCTCATCGAAAAGTTCCAAAGCGTTTAAATCCAGTTTATGAGCTTGCCTGCATCATAGTTTATCCTGCTCCAAAGGCGGGCGCCGTATCTCGACTGAGGTGGCCCTTAAAAAAAAAAAATATGGCTTCGAGCGCCTCACGAGATGTTTTAAGAACTTGTGTCCACATTTGTGGACACTGCTTTCTGATTTCGAAATGCCTTTTGTGTCAGCAATTCTTTTCATGCAAGTTCCTGAAATAGTGTGAAACAGTTTTAAAACACAGTTACTCATTTCCTTGCCTACGTAATTTTTTAGCAGGAATGCAGCCGGAGGCAGCAGTTGGTGGGGCCAAATATATTCAGGAGCAGCGCTCACTGTATATCCTTGGGCGCCCTGTGTGTGCGTTAAGGTCGCTCTTGCGGGTTTCGCTAGGGTCTCCTTCGGTTTCTTTTAGGCCTGGCTTTTACTCAACGTTGTCGTTGAGGCGCAACTGACTGTGTGTAGCCCGGCGCCGTTTGTTTCCCGCGCGCGTGCGGAGCGTCCTCGTATCGACCTGCATCTGGTCTGGCGATGGTGCTTGCCACCAAGCTGCCGCCAGTGTTGCCTCGGCGACCGCCGTCGCGCCGCGCTGTCGCCGCGCGGGGCGGAACCCGTCTCGTCCCGCAGGCGCCTCCCGCCGAGGGATGTCCGCTTCCTGCTTTGCGAGCGGGCTCGGCTGGAAAATGCAGCACTCGATTTGGTGGGCTTTTGCCATTTGAGCTCTCCTTTCGGCGACCTCTCTAGAACAGTAAGATTTTTTTTTTTCCAGCTGCTATGCTGTCATCGGCTCCCATCGCTGCTGACATGTTCACGTAGGCCATGGCCTTCAGACAGGAAAGCGGTAGGCTTTTTTGAGAGGTCGGGGGGGGGGGGGGTAGTAGGTATTGCGTCTTAAGGCAGACAGCTAGAAGCTATCGTGAGCACCGGCAAAAAAAAAAGTGCTTTGCGTCATGTTATGAGTACATGCGCGCAATGGCTGGGAATGCGGGATCTCTCTTCGTAAGTCCCCAACCTTGAACCACATACATGCTCAGCTAGTCTCCTCTCACACACATTTTATTTTTGTCGTACTTTTGAGGAAACCAGTCAGGAACATTGGCAGAAAGATCCGGCGCCTTCTTGCTTCGTCCCGTGCTTTGCAGACATACCCCTGTCAAGCGAGCAAGTGCACTTACGGGGAGTGCACTTCGGGACTTTGAGTGACACATTAGGCTACGCGGTGCTAAACGGGAAAACAGAGCGCACTCGCACTAAAAAAATGTCGACAGGCTAAAATTGTGTTTTTGAAGATGTAGAATAAAATAGAAAAACCTAAAAGCGATTGCTTTAGTTGTATTATACATTCTTAATCTATATTTACGCAACAAAAAAAAAACATATTTCTGTCATAAGAGTGGTACAACTCAAAGCCGGCCAACACGAATGCCTAGCCAATCCAGAACAAGATTATGGCATGCGACGAGGCGGCATTTGATCCTGCTAGAACAGAATAACAGCGAGTTCTGATTATGTTGTTAAAAGCTTTTCAAAAACTAGAATAAACTTGTGTCCTTTTTCTATGCATTACATTTTGTATCGTTGAAACCGCTGGCGGCGAAGCTACGCACTCTCCGTTACGTGCACTTGTCCGCTTGACAGTGGTGTAAATCGGGTAACCTTCTGTCTTTCTGTTTCTGCAAAGCCCTATTTATCCCTATTTGGGGAAACTCTCGGCAAAACCCTCTGTCTGCCCAGCCACGTTCCTGTGAAATGCGGTTCTTTCTGTTGGCCAGAGGCGACACTGCTCTCCGCCTGCTGTTCGTCCTTCGATCGGGACGCTCGAAGTCGGCAGGTGTGTGCACCCCACTCCTGCAGGCATTGTGGGTGCTGGTGTGGGGGCAGTGAACTCGCTCGCCAGTTCGTGGCTCTTTCGTTGGTGTCATGGCAACTGCGTTTGGTGCGCGTTCTGCGAGATTCTGCACCTATTGTGAGAGTGCACGTGCCTTATGTGCCATTAGGGATGGTTTGCAGAACACAGTGGTGATAGACCGTTTCCTATGCCCCGCTCAGCCGCGAGCGCGTGAGCGGTCGGGTGCCTCCGTTCCGCTAGAGAGCTCGCCGAGCGGAGCGCACAAGCGCGACGAACAGAAATACAAAATGGCTGCCGCCACTGCCGCGGGTCAACTGATCTGCTTGGGAGACGCTTTGCATCTTTGACAGAGTGCCTAACGAAACTAGGTTTGAGTAAGAAATTCACCCACAAACTCATCTGGAAGTTGTCTATGCACAAGCATTGTGCCACTTACACATCTCCACGCAGCCTGGTGTCATTATCAACGACAGCGCTGCGGCGACACGAACTGCTGCACACAGCGGCGCAAGCTCAATTGATGACGCAAGCAAACTACTCCGAGTGACTGCGCCAGGTGCGCTGATGACGTTCCGATCATTATGAGCCGTTATCGCTCTTTAGCGCGTTATCCATCCGCATCCAACCATTATCAGCCGTACTCCGGCTGCGTGTGGCGCGACCGTGCAGGCCGTGCGGGCCTGTGTTCTCGCCGCTTAGTTCGTGTTAAAGTGAGACGTGCAGGCCCCATCTTGAAAAAGCTGTCTGCGATGGGGACACAGTGTGTCAAGTGCTGATATTTTCGTGTGCGCTCTGTTCTCGCCGCTTAGTTCGCGATGAAGCGAGAGGCAACACGAAGGTCAATTCGCTCGCTGCTGCGGGCCCTATCTTGAAGGTGATCGTCTTTGTGACGGACCAGCGGGTTTCCTCTTTGGGTAGGCGTTGTAATGCTTACGCATTTAAAACTCGGCGCCAAAAGCGCATTTGTGAATACGACGATTTTGTGCGCACAAGTGGGTGGCACGTTTCGGTGTTCTGGCAGCCCACTAACCGCCAGGCGGAAGCCAGCTAGTTCCGGTCCTGATGGGAGTCACATGGGCTGGGATTCCAAGACAACCCTAAGCTGCTCGAAGTTTTGCAAAATGGAACGCCGGGGCAACTAGGATGCCTGCTCGCAGCGATCACTTTGCCCACCGGCGACGTCGTTGTGTCGTCACTTGACATGAAAAAGCAGGATGTCGGGTACGTCTTATACGCATGAGATTTCGTGCTGACCTGCTTCGGCTTCGAGTTCAGAAAGTTTGTTTCGGCTGATGGTGCTTCTCTTGTAACCCTGAGGAGCTGGGGACATGGCTGGCGCACGAAAATGCACGCCGTCTGTGACGAGCGAAAAGTTTCACAGGAAAAACAATATCGGCTCGCGATCATGAGAGCGATAAGCTAATTTACATGTGTCTAATGTTGTGTACCAATTACTCAACCAGTGCATTCTTAACATCAATGGCCTGCACTTCGAACGCATACCGGCTTCGAGCAGCCACCGAGGCATACGGCGGAGAGACGCAGCGAACACTGGCTAGCTGCAGCGCCTTCGTTAACTGCAAAAAACAAAGGAGATCGCCGCGTATATACGCTTGATATGAGAAAAGGAACACCACCAGAGAAAGACGAATCGAAAATGCACCGCAGTGTGTGAATGAGCGGCGCGAACAGGATGCAGATAACATGCACTCATCAGAGCGCGGCGCCCTGTTCACTGCCGGGAAGAAGCCTTCACGGGACACAAAAGCTTCAAATGGTTCACCGCCGCTCGTATCGCACCGCCTCGCAATGCGGAACGGTGCTTTAGAACCTAAGTAGATAACGCGAGAAGTAAGGAAATCCGAAGGTGACCGTAGCCAGTTGGCTGAGCTAGGTAATGTCCTCAAACGCCCGCGTTGCAATTCGTCAAGTCCACACGAAGGTGGCGACGAGTGCTCATCGCCTCTTTTATTCGTCTGCTAACCAGAAAACATTCAAGGACTTTCAAGGCCAAAATCGTACAGGCTGGTTCTGGCACCCCGCGGGTAGCCAGAACCGTCCAGCCCGAGTAACCCGAGAAAAACGAAGGCGCGATGCAAAGAAGTGGAAAGTTCTGCTAAAACCACGGTGTAAGAAGTATATTCGTACACCGTGGCTAAAACGGATTTCTACTCCACTCGAGGCGCCATACTTGGAAGGTCATTTAACGTTTAGTAGAAGTCGATAAAAACGAGTTTCGGGTGACAGTTGCTGCGCACGGCATTCTCAAGCGAGGAGAGTGGGAGGTGCGTAGGTCTGCTTAATTTTTTTTTTCTACATTATCTCCGGGATTGGCCAAAAAAGGGGCTAAAAACACTTCAGACGATGAGGTGAGGCGCGGCCGAGTGTGTGGGGTGGGGGAGGGGGTAACTAATTCAAAGTGTAGAATTAGTTAAATGCTTTTAGCATTTAGCTGCGATTGTTAAGCCAAATAGTTTGCTGCGTTCATTTTTAATTCCATTCCTACCCGTCACGGTGCTCGGTAGTAAAGGCGACCTGCTGCTGAGCACCAGGTCGCCTGTTCGATTCCCGATCACGGCGGCCGCATTCCGAAGGGGGGCGCAGTGCAACAACGCTCGTGTTCTTAGATGTAGTTGCATGCTAAGAAACTCTAAAATATTGATACGTAGAAACTCCAGTACACCTCTCCTAGATCCCGTGCGTTGCTTAGGGACGTTACCTCCATTCCTCCGAACTGTTGGAGCAAATCGCGTGTTCGCTCCACAGCAATGAAACCTGTCGCTGGAGGCCTGTTCTGTCGCCGGCGGCCTGTGTGCGCGTGCAGTGCGACCGCGGCGTTGTTTCAGTGACCAGCTCTTCTCCGTCGCGTCCCTGAAGTGACGCCGCTAGCGTAGTAGTACACGTTCCCCTCCGCCCGCTCCCTCTACATGCATTCTCCCATTGTGTGTGCTCGCGCTACTTGTATTTTTATATACGTCTTCCGCCGTTGGCGAGGCCACCGTAGTCTGAAAGCTTTCGGCGCGGCCGAGTACTGCTTTGTTCCTCATAGCGACGGACGGGTAAAGGAAATGGAGAAAAAGTGATTCGGGGCACGTAGTCGCACTGTCGCGACGGGCGCTTTGTTGTCCGCCATGCTGGAGGCGGTGATAACGGAAAGAGGACGCGAGGAGAGTTCGTTTTCTGGATGAACGGTAGTGCTATTTGTGCGGCAGTTGTTGTCAAGAGCTTGGTTCCTCCTCGCGCCCTTGATTTGCGGCAGGTGGGCGGCACCGCTGCGGCGAGGGCTGCTTTTCTTCCGCCGAGAACGTGTGGTTTCGCGCATTCTGAAATACGGACGAAATTTTGCGCTGTTCCCCGGAGATTTTTCTGAATGGCGGTCTGTGTTTATTCTCGCAGAGCTTCATAGATTTTAAGGTGTCAGTGAGACCCCGCGACACTTTAGACTCCTACAGATGGTCACCCATCGCCAGCTCTGCATGCGTTGTGGCCCACCATCCGCCGTGGTAGGTACGTGCACCTGCTGCTGTGCACGAGGGCTGGGGCTCGATTGCTATCCATATTCCGGTAAGGGCGGAATGCGTTCGCGCCGTGTACCGTGCTTTTTGTGCACCCTAAATGACCCTGGGTGGTCCAAATAAACCTTCACAACGGCGTCTCCTATACGTATGTTACGGATGCTGAAACCCCTGAATCAAACAATCCACAAGAAAATCAGACGAATACGATACCCCCTAATGCGAAATTTCAGCGCAGATCTATACGTGTTTTCATTTCACATGTCAATATTTTATGATTATATAGGTACACTGTTTATATTAGGAAGAGAACGCTGTCAGTAGCGTAGCTGGTGCGGCAATCTGTCTCGTGCGGCACCTTGCAAACGGAGTGAAGTGTGGCGCGACTGCCTCGGGAGATCACGAGAGGCAGCGCGTGGGCGCGATTCTCAGTTAGCTCGAATGCCGTCGCTCAGCGACCGCCGCGACGTCGTGGGCTCTCCACGACTGGATTCCAACAAGTTGGTCGCGCCGTCGCCGAGTCGCACCGGAGGGGCAATGTGTTTGACGAAACAAAGCGCCGTCAAAATAAGCGCTTTCCGGTTTTACCGCGCGTTGGTAGCTATTTGGAGCTATGTCACGTGCCAGTTTTAGTTACGTTTTAATAGTGCGTACCCACCAGCGTTTGCGGCTTACGAGCTTCATAAACATTCTTCTTTTCTTCCGTCTACATTATTCGTTTAAAAGGAGAAGCTGCACGCTATAGGTCGGGGGAAGGACACCGCATCAACATAAGGCACGTACCCACTTGATCGCCGCCCTCTTCATCGCTACAAATTGCGCCAGCATGCTTATTGAGTGTGCTTAGCACACTCAATAGTCGCTTGTTCTTCTGCAAAAGCAAATACTCCAAAAGCAAAAGCATCCTGCAAAAGTTGTGGCCTCCGTAGTAACAACGAAACTAGTGCTAAACAGAACCACTATACGACGCCGCGCAAGCCGCACGCTCGTACTTGTGGGGTTGTGCAGCGCTTCTCACCATATCTGCAAGCTGTCGTAAAGTCTCAACGCTTTTAAACGTTAAAAAAATGTTTTACCTATTCTGTTATCGAATAATAAAAGGAAAATTTGAATATTTGACTAGTTTCCATATTGTTTTTATTTCACGATGCAGGCATGGATACTTTGTGAGCAGGCGGCAACCTTGCACATCGCTGCGACGGACATCGCGCTGCCGCAAACGCATGTGAAAGCTGTCAGCGAAAATCGTTCTGCAACGTGCGCGGCAGAACTATCTTTTTCGTCCCAGTCGCGCCATGTGAAACAGCCTGTTCACAGCAGCCGCCATGCAACGCTTTGTTTCCCTACAGACAACGCGCGCTACTCTGGCGCCAAATCGAAGCCATCCTCGCCACACAGTCCGTCTTGCACGGTACTACGCTTCGCACGCTTTCGTCCCACCAATGACGAGAGTGGGCCCCTTCGTCGCGTTCAAATCGTGCCACCAGTGTCAGCAGCGACAACACCCAAGGGAGCGCCACGTCGTAGTTGCTCGCCATCGTCCCTTGTAGGTGCAGTGATCCCCATCACATACGCTGGTACCGTGAACTGACCTCGGCAGCTGACGCCGCGGACGAGCGTAGCCGGTTACGAAGTACGCCGAGGCACGCCGACGCACAAGGCAGGCACGGGCTCTAAAAGTATTGAATATTGTGTTCCGTCACCCCCCCGCCCCCCATTTCCGTGGAGAAGGACTTCGTTTCAGTGCTCAGCAGTAGCACCCAGAACTGACCCAAGTGGTCGAGAAAGTGAGCTTACTGCTATGGTGAATTTCCTTTTATGACGGAAGTGTTCGTGGCCAATAGGTCAGTTGTCAACAGCGTGAAGTTAAACTATGAAGATATTCTTCCTGAAATTCTACTGACAGAGAGTGTGGCGAGCTCCCGCTTTGAATGGGAATATTTTCGTGCAGGTGACATTTCGGTACATTTATATACCGTAGCGTGCTTTTGCAAGTTTAATATGAATGACCAACCCGCCCAAGTTCACACCCCGCGGAAACGTTTCTGTGCATCGGTATCGCTCTCCTTGCTGCAGCACACCGAAGTTCTTTGCACGTTACGAAATAAGCCCCCCCCCCTCCCCCCAGTTGTCATTGTTTGTAAGCTGTGGTTGTAGTGGTCATCAGGCAGAGTCGTCCTCTGCGTTTATTAGAGCTGCACGAGGAAGCAGCTTCAATGTGAGAAGAGCGAGCCTATAATAGTGTGTTCTGAAAGTCGCGGTACACAGCCTGCAGCACCTTCTCTTGTGCGTTGTAAACCCAGACTTGGGCTACTTAGTTACGATGCATGATGTGAACGCGAAACTTGGGAGTAGAACATGGAGGCTTGCTCTCACAGTCGCACGAATGCAGATGCTGAAGGGAAAAGACCCGCAGTGTGCACCACTCTTAGCTGGGCGTTCTCATTTTTGGGAATCCTCCTCTTGTGTGCGCGCTCTGAACAATGGGCGCGGCCCACCTGGCTCCGCTGCTTGATGCTCGGGCGGAAAGACAATGGGCCTGTCAGTCGCCCTTAAGCGCGTCCCGATAAGAGGATGTTTTCCGAAGAGCCCGGCGGCCACTGCGATCAAGCTGTGCGGGCCCGCATGTGCCCGGACCGAATCTCGCGGCTCTATTTGGCTGCTGCAGCGGATCACAGCTTCTTCGCCCATCTTCGGGAAGCGTGTGTGTGGGCCAACTGGTGCCAGAGTGGGAATGGGATCAATCAGATCGGGTTGCTGTGGGTTTTGTTTAGTGAAACATTGTCTAAAGCGAATTCGCGAGAACCGCGCTGGCTCAACTTAGTAGACTTGGCATGATCGGTAGTTTCCGTTATCCGAACTGCAGCCAGTGATGTGCGGATCACCTCGACGGGATTGCAGGTTCACTCTTGACTGCGAAGCGCTGGAGGAAATGTCACATGTTGACTGCCTGCGGAGTCGTCGGGAAGTCGTGCAATGAATGCACGCGCGCTCGTGCAGCTCCGCATGCGTTGTTCGCTTCATGAGCTGTGATATTGCAGTTATGGACCGCGTTATGCTAGAGTTCTCTAACCCCGTGGCCATTTGTTTATATTGTCGCGTAGGAAGGCGCAGACGAAAAGCAATTACAAGTATATTTACAAGAAAATACACCGCACTTGGCCAAGAGGCAACAGCCCGCGCTAGCCCTCCAATCGTCGTCGTCGTCTTCTCACTGCTCGCCTCTTCGTCATTGGAAATACTGTTCCGTAGCACTACCCCCGGCGGCAAAAGTGCCGTCCCGGAGCGACTAAAGGTCGGACTCGGAAGCAGTGTAGTAGGCCTTGAGCCTACTGACATGCACGACATCACTAGATGCCAGAGGAGAGGACGAGGTTGAACCCACAGGAGCAATTTCATACGTCACAGGCGTCACCTGGCGCAGTACGCGGTAGGGCCCTATGTATCGCGAAAGGAGCTTCTCTGAAAGTCCTTCTCTGAATACTGTTCCGTAGCAATATTACGCTGATTTGCATTCTGAGATTGGCATGCTTGGAAATTAGAGTTCACTTTTCACCACAGCGCCACGGGCTTCGTGTCACACACGCATTGTCGGTACGCTGCAGCCATATTTTTGTCACAATATGCCTACTGAAGAATCGTAGTGGAGTGGTTGCATTATTTAATAGCACAGAAGTACAGGACACAAAAGGCGGAACATTCGTCTGTGTCCTGTGCTTTTGCGCCCTATTTGTTGACAAATTTGAGACCGTGCTTCTGGTGTATTTGCTGGCACGGTCCCCGACCGGAGGACGGTGCTCGCAAGTTAAAGGGCGCCACTTGGGGTGCGATCTTGTACGCGTTCCAAAATAGAACGGATGCTCCACCGAGCCACACGTGATTGGTCAATTTGAACCGTGACGAATTCCATGACGTCAATTGTGCGGTGATATCTGCTGTCAATCATTCCGTGTCCTCGGCTATCGGACGAATACAATGGAACGGACCGCCTCCGTTCTATTTTGGAACACGTACAAGATCGCACCCTTAGTGTCTTGTCCGAGAGCCTTCAACGCGTGTACCATCCCTTTGCGCTTCCCTGAGTGAGAGTAAGCGCGGCTCTCGTGCCGCTAAGCATGCCAAATTGGATGCAGAGTCCGCACGAGGGGGCAGCGAGGAGAAAGGCTTCGCGACTGTATCAGTGCAGCGCACCGTGATACAGAGTTGACACGCTGGCTGTCGGCTGGGCACTTGAACTTGGCGACCTTCCACTTGATTTTCTTTCGACCTTCGAGGCGCGGACGGTCGTGGCTTACTTATTAGTGGCGTAGCGTCACTCAACAGTCGACGACCCACACCTAGCGAGACGCTACGCGGCAGTATGGCTGCCTGAGCTACATGATCTCAACCGTGGACGTAGTTTGGCGAGAACCGGGGATTCGATAACTCGCGCTTTCGTTCGCCCATGTTGAGAAGTCTGCATCCTGCGCGACCGCCCCTGTGCGTCATTCGTGCTCGGAAATGCACAAGTTGTTTTTCGCCGTTTGTCCTCCAATTTCGGGGCTCACAGGCGCGGTTTTATATATATATATATATATATAGTCGCCGTTGGCAGTCCTCGTGATGTGCGCGCTGTTTATGCCATCCGTTCAGGTAATGTGAAACGGTGTGGTTGTATAATCGCAAGCCTTCTGCGTGGATCCGCGGTGTCTGCTTTGGCTTAGGTTAGTGCCATTGCGCGGAGGCGAGCGCTTCGGTTACACATAGACGCAGGCACGCCGTCGGGTCATACTCGCTGCAGGGAAATAACTTCTGACGGCTAACCAATTGCCGCCCAGTCGTGATCACGGCGCCTGACTCCTAACGGGCAGCGACTCTGGTAGTACTGAATCCACGCGCTCTCGTGAGCTAAGGGCGATCAAGACAAAATTGGGATGGCTGAATTCACTAGTTTTCGCGACTGTTCAGCATCGTTCATACTTTTTTTTTTTTATAGACCTGTAGATAAGCGTCGGTGACACAGTGCAGCCAATGTGAGCTTGTTCGTAAAAGCGTGCACCCTTGGCAACGGAGGACTGAGGCCGGTTATGTGAGCAGCACAAGAAAGGCAGTGCAAACTGCACGCTTGAATGAAGCCGAGTGAAACCGCGCTATGTTTGTGCAGCTTTGCCTACAGGGAGTAGCGTTTTTTTTTTTTTCGAGAAAAACGTAGCTGGCCCGCTTCTGGCCTCATTGGTTGGGCCGCGCGTCTGCATACAACGGTCCTTGCAGACAGCATCAGTCACCGCTGGAAGCAAGGAGGGGATGTCGTAGCCATTTTTAACGGGATGTCTGCCTCGCTGCACGCGCGCTCTCTGACCCAATTTGTGGCGGCCACTGGCCGGAGTCGACCCCGCTCGCTTGGAGTCTTGACGTCATGGTTTTAATATGCGTGCCTTTGTATGCTGCGCCCTGGAGTCACCCTTTTCAGTCGCGCTGTGTCCACACGAGCGCTTTCGAGTCGATACGCTTTCGTTTCCCACATTTAAGTAAAGATGAGTACAGCTTTGTGCGTGTGTGTGTCGCAGACCTACACCATTGTAGAGCGCAGGGGAGAATCTATGCTGTCTGTCGCAGTCGAGCTCTTCCCATTTTAAACCATTTGCGATGGTCGCTCCAAGTTTTACTGGTTTAGAAACACTCTGAGAGGGCAAGAGCCGCGGCTTGCGTGTCCCCGCTGAGCGAAAGGCATTTGACTTATCCTCCAGAATTCCTGAATCGCCACAGCCAAGTGCTGCACTTCTCTGCATTTGTAAATCGGCCTTCCCATAATGAAGCGCGACTGTGTTGCCTTTGCGTAGGCATACGCATTACAGCGTTGCATGTCGTACCAACACGTATAACGCGAGCAAAGCACAAGCTGAAGACCGTATTGGTCCTCACTATAACTTTTTCATATGAAAGAGCACTGGTGACAGCCTTTTTGTCCGCGCAGCGCGCACACACTGTTCACCCGAATCTGGTGTAAGATTACTCTTGTGTTACGCCATCTTGTCGCCTCAGCGTTTTGTTCGTCATAGACTGGCACTGTGTGGACGCACACGTGCTCTGATCGCCTTGTGCTATTACATTTGCCGCTGTATTCGTTTCGTCAGTCGTACACAGCGCGTATTCATTTTCTTACTGTCGGAGGCCCGAAGGTACACTCTTAAAACGGTTGCACCCTTTGGGGTGTATATTTGTCCCACAACAATAATCGTCATCTGCCTTGCTTGCGTTTCCTTTCCTGAAAACTCGGCGCTCGCTACTTTCCTGTCGAGAATGCTGCGTCACACTGATAAGGCGCATGCCGTTCGTGACTGGAAAGTACCGGGCTCGCAGCGTTAAAGAAAGGAAACGCGGGCAGCACGGATGACGATTATTGTTGTGGGACAAGATACGCCCCAAAGGGTGTAAATTTTTCTAAGAGTGTAGGTGTCAAGTTACAAAATACAACAGCATTTTTGAAGGTCGCATGATTGCGGCAATTATTCCCTCGTAATCACGCGTATGAACTCCTTTGCTATGACTTATGCCAATGTGCGAGTTACTCCATATGTATTCTGGTTTTGTGGTGGGTATTGAGCGCGAGAGCTGACCTCCAAGGGCGCCTGCTGTTTAGCAACGTTGATATCTTGAAGCAACCTTGGGAGCAGGCGTATCAGTTTAAGACTTGAAATCTTGTTTTCTCTTGCAATGCACTTTCGTACATGTGGCCTGCGGTGTAATCGTAGAGCGCACTGTAGTAGTGTCGTAGGAAGTACTTTACTCTATGACATGGCCCTCTGTGTAGTGAACCGAATCGGAACAGAAGAAACCGGAAGTGCAAGAGGTGCAAGCTACGTCTGAACTTGTCGAGCTGCATCGGTGGGCTTTCAGAGTCAAATGCAAAGCAGGGGCGAGACGAGAGTGGCTGCCTCTTCGTGTGAAACTCCTGCTCTCGGTATATACTCGTACGGCAAGCGTCCTGCCGCCTCCACTCGGCTCTGCGCCCCGTTTTGATTTTATTTTTCTCCCACTTGGGGTCGTCGAAGTCGGAACGTTCCTGAGCAACGCAGCTTTCTGCGCGTCCAAATCCTGTAGTGGTGACCGCCCTTCGGGCAATTGATTTGAAGCCGCGTTCGTATAGGCGGAAAGTTTTCATTTTTCCGGGAAGTTGATGTCTTTCACCGACTGTAGGGAGCGCCACCACTCACCCAACATGGCTGTCCATCCGATGACCACCTGCGCAAAGACCGTTGCCTGTGTTGTTTTGGTCTGATTGCCGCCGCTGGCCCATGATAGAATGATTTTGCGTGGCACTGCGCTAACCGTTCAGGAAGCAGCTCACGTTTGAATGCATAATGCCATGGGGTCACGAATGCGCTGCCTCATAATATATAAGGAAAAATCGGTGACACATTGAGCCGAGCACTTCACTTTCGATCGCCTTCGAGCCCGACTGGAAACCAATTTATATCCCAAACAGTTCCCTTCTGCAGCTTTCGCAAACGAACCAGTCGCGATCGACGAATTTGATCTCAGTCGGGCTTGATCGCAATCGTAAGTGCCCGTACGACATCAGATGAGGCACTTCCCATCGCGATAGAGGCAGATCGGTATAGGATTCCTCGATCGCGACTGGTTCTCCTCAACAGCGACCATAAAGAGTATGTATTATACAAACGGAGAATACGAACATTCTTATTTCGCAAATACCCTGTTTGCACGAATGTGAGACTGTCTAAGCGTGATCGAGTAAGGTTAATTCTGGGGTTTTACGTGCCAAAACAGGCTTTCCGATGCGCCGCTTCACAGCCGATTGGCTTTTTGCTCGTTTGTACGAAGGAAAACTGCGACGGCTTCCGACGCCTTTTACGGTGCTGGTTGAGCGTTTCGGCGCAGAGCGCACGCGATTGCTCTTGTACTTTGTTCCCGTTTTTGAAACGTCAAAGTGCAACGGTGATGTTTCAACAGAATCCTTCGTAATTCGCTTTCCGCACGCGCAAGAAGTCACGAAGGACAACGACGACGAAGCACAGCTCGCACGTTATCGCTAGGCAAGTATTCGTTCTATCATCGGATCAAACGAATACTTGCCGCACTTGAGGGCTTTCCGTAGTTGCCATGTGGCGGCGCCACCGTGCCTGAAAGTTGCGATTATGCTTTGACCACGCGCTCCGCTGTTCACGTCTCATTTGACGCTGATAGTACGTGTCGCACGCAGCAGCGGGCCAGTCCAAAGAGTCACCTTCTGCACTTCCTCGGCCCACGCTGGGGTGTGCATTTGCACAGCGCATGAATGCGAAGCACGCATAGCGTCAGCGAGGAGCACTCGCCGGTCTTTGGCTCAGTGGCTCGTGTATGTGCGCCTCGAACGCCGGGCTCAGAATTGAAGGGAATGTTTAGTGCCGCCGGGGCAACCCTGCACGCGGCCCCATCCCGGCACTTTGGCTCTCCCAAACGGCGCCCCTCAGCCGAACTCTTCTAGGCGTGCGCTGTGTTGGCGGCGTTTCGCGTGATGGGGGCCATTGATGCGTCCGTCGTCCCCGCAGCGAGTTTCCTACTTGTCTGCGCCTGTCCCGTCTGCGTTGCGTTTCTCCGCCGCTGCCACTCGGCTTCGCGGCGGCATGTGCCGAGTTCTTGCCCTGAAGCTTTGACCAGCGTTTCCTCGGCTATGAGCTCTTCAATATTGCAGGGCACTAACGTGCCTCTTGCGGCATCCCAGGAATGTTATTGGTTGTGTTCCTTGTGGTATCAAGGTTGGGCTAAAAAATGTTGCTGGGTCTACCTTTGCGGGTAGATTCATTTAGATTTTGCCATCAGGTGGAAAGAGTTGCATATAGCTGGCTGTGCAGTCTGTGTGGTATGCGAGTTATTCCTCCACATAAAAAAAAGCATTCATGGTAAAACAGCCTGTCTGGGATTTGGTGGAAAGAACCGAATTGCTGAGATGTCTACGCCAGTGGAATATGTCTTCTCATTCCCCACAGGGGCGTCTGCGTCGGCAGGCATTTGGTGTGTTGCGACACCACGTACCCGAGCACACGAGGGTTGGGCCCTCCCGCGCCTAACCATGCGCGGCTTAGCCGTGTCCGGGGAAAAGGGGATCCTGGGGTTTGAGCCGACGCCGGGTGTTGGGACATTTAAGGTCCCCAGCGGAGGCAACACACCTCTTTGGCCTCTGCTTCACGTAGATGGCACCCCTGGACTTACTCACCCGGGGGAAATCAGTAGTTGCCTTTTCCTGTATCTCTCTCCCTTCATCTTTCTTTCCATCTTTCCTGTCTTCTCACTTAGGAATTCTTCATCCTCCAGGCAGCTAAGGTTAACCTTGTGTGAAATAACCAACCTTGGTTATATCATATTTAGTTATAGCGGTTGTGTTACAGCTGGCGTTGGCAGGCCTTGTTTATTCACAAGGCCTGTCTGTCACGACCCCTTGTTGGGCTCCACGATGGGCGGCTGGCACCACTGCCGAATTCACTCCAATTTGTATGGCTTCCTCTTCCCCCAGGCTCCCTGATCGCCCTCTTGCAAAAAGAGGGTGCATCGATGAAACCTTCGACTTCTTTACTAAGCCCACTGAAATTTTACCACGTTTCCTCGTCATTCACAGCAAATTTCCCGACTAAAGCCCCTCCATCCACGCGCCATACGCGGCGAAACCGTGTATGGAGGGGCTTCACCCCCGACAAGAGCGTAAGAACAGTATCGCCTTTTGTTGGCGCGAACTCCCTGACTGACACTCTCGGTGCTGGATACAAAGTCACGAAAATGGCCAGTGGTGACATTCTTATTGAAGTCCGTGATAAAGCTCAGTATGAAAATCTGTTAAAACTCGTGTTGTTTGGTGACGCCCAAATTCCTGTAAGCCCTCACCGTTCAATGAATAGTACACGAGGAGTAGTATCATATAGGACCTGCTGGAAGTGACTGAGACAGAGCTCCTAGAAGGTTGGAAAGAGCAGCATGTCACGAATGGGCAGCGAATTAAGATCCGACGAGACAAGGAAATTCCAACAAAACGCCTCATACTTACCTTTTGTACGAGCATGCTCCCTAAACACATCGAAACAGGTTACATCTAAATAAATGTAAGACCGTACATTCCGAACCCTCGACTCTGTTTTCAGGGGGACTTGGCTTTGAAAATCAACTTCCTTATTTCTTCATGGATTTTGATAAAAATTGGCACAAGTGTTTAGAATGTCTCCCTGATGCTTCCATAAAAGTTTCAGTGATATATTGAGAACATTTTATTCAATTTTATTGAGCTGAGTTTTTCTCCCTCTAACTTTTTGGAGAGCCTGGGGAACTTAACGTGATAGAAGGCTTGTTAAGTATCGACTGCATAGCTAAATGCGTGCTGAAGGTCGTGACGTTCTTGCATTTTTTCTTTCGCAGCACTTTTTTTTGGAGTGCCGTATTTTACCTTCGCACCAAGCGCCCTTTCGGGGTGAACGAATAGCCGTATCGTAAACTTACAAAGGGTCAAGATAAGAAAGCGAGAATGTCACGATCTGCACTGTAACCCAAGGAACGGGACAAAAAAAAAAACGGGAGTCAAAATGTTAAACGCCAATAACGAAATCAGCTCCAGAAACTCAGCAGGAAGGCAGGAAAACAATTTTGAGAAAACAGCTCTCGAAGTTTTACCTTCTCCTCAGTTCTCTAAAAGGCACCAAATTTGTAGTCTTTGGGGGTTTTTGATGTGGGGCTTCTTGTACATGTGGCCTCTGGTCTGGCGGGCTCCCCCCCCCCCTCTTCTATATAAAAAAAAGGGGGGGGGCATTCTTTGCTGCTGCTGCGCTACAAAGAGCATGGTGCCTAGATTTCAAATCAAGTTATGTGCAGAACTCTGTGTGGTCATGAATATAGTTCCAGTGTACATTCAGGCAGCCTGTACCCGTAGGCTGCCCGATTGATAGCAATCTTCAATCAGCGAGGCATTTTTTTTTTCTTTTGGTAGAGTTGACCATGTTACTGAATGAGGGCTCTGAGTGTCAGCAGCCTCCCAAGTCATCTTTACTTGAGAATGGCTGTAGCACTTAGGATCAGAGAGCCAGTGATAGATTTGCAGCTGCTTGGTACTTTCCAGAATTGTACTCTTGTATGATCAGTGGCGTAGCAACAGGGGGTCCGGGGGGCCGTGGGACCCGGGTGCAAGGGGCCAAATGAGGTGTGGGGGGGTCATATACGTTAGAAGACACACCTCTTTCCGCCGGCTACAACTGGAGAGGGGGGTGTCAGAAGACCTATGGACCCCGGGTGCCAGACGACCTAGCTACGCCACTGTGTATGATGCCTCAATCACTTTTGCAGCCAGGTGTCTGTGCCAGCCCAAGGGGCCTAGTGAACAGAGCTCATGAGGTTCTCTTTATGAAGGAGTGGTGTGATAGATATTGTTACGAGCTATCGAAACAATATAATAGAGTGAACGAGCAATATGCTTAGTTGCGGATCCGAGGTGCCGATGTGCGAAATGCCTAGCCGCAGATAGTCGCCGACGCGCGATGTGCTTAGTCGCACAGTCCGAGGTGCCGATACGCGAAATGCCTGGTCGCGGGCTCGAGGAGTCGGCCCTCGATGCGCTTATTCGCGCAGTCCGAGGGGCCGACGCGCGATGTGCATGATGTGCCGCGTGTCCGAGGATTGCGTGTACGATGTGCTTCGTCACGAATTCCGAAACGCCCGAGTGCTGAAAGGCTTAGCCGCATGTCCGAGGATTCCGCGCGTGAATCGTGGTCGCGAAGTCCGTGTCTCCAATGTTCGGAATGCTTAGCCGCGAGTCTGAAACGTCCACAAGCATAGTGATCGGCCACGTACTGAGATGTCCGCGTAGCGCCTGTTTTGACATGTCGAGATTACGGCGAGTGGAGACGGAGCGTGGAGGCGAGGTTCAAAGATCCGAGCATACGACGCGAGCGTCGGACCAATGGCTAACCGCGCTGGAGTCACGTGGCGGGCGCGGCCAATCGCAGAGCCCGGCACGACCTTCAATCGTTTGCTTTTTGTACGCTTGTTTCTGTGTGGAGGAGATAGATGAAGCGGCAAATTTGAAGACTGGGAAATGCGCTTTCCAACGAGATCAAGACGCCGGCGCTCAGTCGCGCCGTTCCCGAGATATTGTGGCTTGAAAAATGCTATTCTTTCTTGATTTCTGCGAGATTTTTCGCCACCTTGGCTTATTACACGAATTTTTTAGATCACTTCTAAATGGTTTACAGTGATGATACCGATACCGGGATTGCAGTATCAATAAATAAAAATAAATAAATGATATTTGGTTATCAGATAGAAAAAGGGTGATAGAAATTGAAAATGGGCTTTTCAGAAAAATGATTTTTTCGCAGTTTTTCGCGATGCGAAAGCCGTGTCCCCCCTTAAGTGCCAAAGATTTGGTCACGGCTCTCGGAGCTGCAGGGGCTGTACCACCTGTATGAAGTGCCCATCGCATGAGCACCCTGCAGATAACTGCAACGATCCAGCCCACTGTGCAAACTGTGACGGTGAACACCTGGCATACTCTCGCTCCTGTCCCTCATGGAAAAAAGAAAAAGAAATTGCTACGCTCAAAGTAAAATAACATAAATAACGCTTCTCATTTGTCGGGCCTTCTTTCTCCGACGTGGCACGGCAGGGGGCAGTGCCAAAATAGTTATCAGCAACAAGCAGTGCACCAGACCAGCAGGCTCTAGGACTTCTAGGGCCTCTGTTCACACAGAGAAGCCCAGAACACTTGCGAGCGTACACCACAAGCGGGCATCCAGCGCCTCGGTGGAGGCGATGGATGCATCAGGTATGTCAGCATCTCAGACGCCGAAGGATCGGCGCAGCTCTCAGGAGCGTGCCAAAAAAGACAAACTCTGTATCACGGGGCCCTGAAAGAGTGGGCTAACATAATTTTTCTCTCTTGAACACGCATCACAAAACACTTTCACTATAGATACACAAATACTATATTGGAATGTCAGGGGTCTTCTTCACAATCTCGATGATGTTAAAGAACTCCTACATGAACGTAATCCAAGGTTGCTGTGTGTTCAAGAGACTCATCTGAAATGGTCACACACTTTCTTCCTCACTGCGCCATCTTCAGAAGAGACTGTGACGAGGCTACTGCGTCGTGCGGTGGTGTAGCAATTGTTGGAGACAAGTCTATAGCTTGTCGTCATGTAGCCTTACAGACGCCCCTTGAAGCAGTGTCAGTGCGGGGAGTTTTTTAATAAGTTGGTTACTGTTTGCTCCATATACATACCCCCAAACTATTGCCTTCAAAAAACAGATTTCTATACTCGTGAATCAGCTTCCGGAACCCTACATACTCGTGGGTGATTTTAATGCCCACAACACCTTGGGGAGATTCCCGTTGCGATGCGATAGGTCAGCCGATAAAACATTTTCTTCTGACATCTTGTGCATGCCTATTTAATAAGAAGGAGCCGACATATTACATTGTACAACACAACTCATGTTCATCGATATACTTTGCAATTGGTACTGCTTCTCTTCTGCCTGACCTGGAATGGAATGTCATCAACATTCCTTTTAAAGGTGACCACTTCGCTGTAACTTTAAACCTAATAATTCGGCATGACAACCCTCCCAATATTCTTCGATGGAAAGTAGCATTAGCTGACTGGCAGCATTTTAAAGAATCAACTCGTATATCACCCGATTTTATAAACAATTTTAGTATAGATGATGCTGTCGCATATTCTACTGCATTTATTATTGATGCTGCTGCAAAGTTCATATCGCAAACGAATGGTGGTTCATTTAAGAGACGTGTTCCCTGGTGGAATGAAGACTTTAGAAATGCACCAAAGAGGCAGAATAAAGCATGGGGCATATTGTGTAGATCACCGAATACAGAAAATCTTTTATTTTAAACACTCGTAAAATCATAGGGAAGGCGGATACGACGTCAGGCGAAGAGAGAAAGCTGGGTGAGGTTCCTTTCAGGTATAAGTTCATACACACAGAGGCAAGTTTGGAATGGCCTAAGAAGGCTAAAAGAGCAGCAAATAAATCTGTTGCCTCTGGTGAACGACCAAGGGAGTACCTTAGAAGAGCAGGCAGACTCCTTAGGGAAGCACTTTGAACTCAAGCTCAATCCACTACTCAGAATCCTTCATGAAGTACAGACAAATAGAAAAATGTACGGCATTTGAGCTTAAATCCCCACAAAACGCGCCATATAACAGTCCTTTCAGTATTGCCGAAACGAGAGCTGCCTTGATCGCATGCAAGAGCTCTGCACAGGGACCTGATAGAATAATGCACAACATGATTAAGAACGTACACACTGATACACAACTGACACTACTTGCACTTCTCGACACTATTTGGGCTGCCGGATATCCTTCCCCCGCATGGAAAGAAGCAATTGTGGTCTGTTTTGAAGCAAGGTCAAGATTCTCGGCGGCGGCAAGCTACCGCCCAGTAGCTCTCACGAGTTGCCTTTGTAAGCTGTTTGAGAAAACCATTAACTGGTGACTGATACGTTTCTTTGAATTGAACAAAATACTTTAGCCCTATCAGTGTGGCTTCAGAGAGGGTCGGTCTGCAACTGATCATCTTGTGCACATTAAGGGAAATATCCAGGATGCGTTTGTGCATAAAGTTTTTCTTATCGGTATTCCTCGATATGGAGAAGGCGTATGACACAACGTGGCGTTATAGGATCTTGCGAGACTTATCAGGAATGGGCATCCATGGAAATATGCTAAATATTGGGGAAGCTATTTGTCCAATCTCACCTTCTGTGTGAAAATCGGCAACGTATTGTCACGTTAATATATACAAGAAATTGGTGTACCTCAGGGAGGTGTGCTCAGCTGCACTCTTTATCATTAAGATGAACACACTCCATGCTTCATTACCACCAGCTAATTTATTCCGTCTACGTAGACGACATGCAAATAGGTTTCAAATCCTGTAACCTTGCAGTGTTAGAGAAGTATAGTAGGGCTTGAACTAGATATCTAAGTGGGCAGATGAAAATATGTTTAAAGTTAAACACCACAAAAGTTCATGTGTTCTTTTCGCAAAAAGGACATAGTTCCAGATTCAAGTTTACAACTGTATGGATAAAAATACCTGTGCACAAAGAACACAAGTATTTAGGCATAATGCTGGATGCGAGACTGACTTTCATACAACACAAAATATCTCAAGGCAAAATGCTTGAAAACAATGAACCTACCGAAAATTTTATCACACACAACATGGGGCAGTGACCGAAAGTGTTTAATGCACCTCTACAGGAGCGTCGTCCGATCACGACTGGATTACAGTGCCGTGCCATATCACTCTGCCACGCCAAGGGTGTTAATGATGCTAGATCCCGTACACCATCTAGGTCATGGCCTGGCCTGGCCACTGGTGCCTTCAGAACAAATCCTCTTGAAAGTCTATACGCAGAATCAAATGAGTGGTCATTTAATCTGCAGAGAACATACACTAGCTTCACATACATTCCAAATGTTTACTGCAACTGCGGACAACACCCTTGTTATACTACAGTTGATGATATTGTGTATGCTACACTTTTCCACAATCGACTGCGAGGCAGCCTTTCTCACTGTGTGTGAGGGAGCTGAGTGAAGAAATGGACGTCCCACTTCTCGAACATTGCCTAATGCCTCCAGCCAAGCAGCTACCGCTTTGGGAGTGGCAGTTGATAGAACGTGATACACCCTTTGTAAAAGTTACAAAATACGCACCAGAGCTCGAAATTCGAATGCATTTCCATGAACTCCAATCAAAGTACTCTTCTGAATTCTACACCAATGCATCACTCGCATGCTGACTGACGTCTTACGCGGCTGTTGGTCCCTCTTTATCTGAATCGGGTGTATTGAACCCCCATACAAGTATCTTTACTCCAGAAGCCTACGCAGTACTGTCTGCGGTAAACACACCAAGAAATGAAAACTAGAGAATGCAACAATATTCACGGACTCGTTAAATGTTGTAAAAGCGCTAATGTCCTTAAGGAAAAACAAAAATCCTGTTTTCATTGAGTTTTACTCTTACTTATGCACTATTTATTCATCTCATAGACATGTAGAGCTGTATGCGTGAGTATGCATGAGTGCGAGCACTCATTGTGTCCAGATGTCGATACAAGTATTTCGATTTTGGAGAATGTCTTTCGAACAAGGACAACATAAGGCCAAACACTAACATTGTAAAGTTCTGGACATGCTCATTGCTGACGAAACATTTGATCTTGGTGTATTTGTTGAGTACACGAAGATATGTGTTGTTAGTCTGAAATGTGTTGGCATTTCTTAAAATGTGTGCAACTTTGCGGTCTTCTTGCAGGAGGACGCTAACAGACGATGGCTGAGACCAAGGCTCAGACCAATGGCCTCTCGGAGGGCCAGGCCAAGGCTGAGAGGTACGACCCTGACGACCCTGAGGCACAGCGACAAATGTGGAGGCCCCCAGACATAGAGCAAGACATGAAAGAAATGGAGCGCCGAAAGCGTGTGGAGATGATCATGAATAGGTATGCCACACTAATACACATAGCTTTGTTCTTGACTGGCTCTGTTTTTAGTCACGGCTACAGCTGTGTTGTTTCCAATTTCTAGCAGGTCCTTCACTTCCCCTTGCAGTGTGCATCCATAAACCAATGCTAGTGGTTGTGTGGCTGTTTTAAAAAAAAAAGAAGTACCAGGATTCTTCTGAGGCACTGCTTTACAAGAAAGCTGCTGCATGTTAGCTTGCTTTTTATTCAGTATAATTTGGCATCTGTTCTTGCATTATTTATTTGGTAAACAGGCTGTGGAAGGATTTTAAAGGATTTTATCCAGGGCACTTAGCATCTATGCTACGCTCCTGGCAGCATAGCTTGATGGGGATTCATCTGGTAGACTTGACATGCAACACTAGGTTGACATACAAGAGGATGCAAACGGGAGCAGCTGTTAACTAAATTGTTAAATAAAATGGCATGTTTTATTAAGTGTGTTTAACTAGATGTGTCAAAACCTTTGTGAACATGTACAATAATGCTCTATTTTAAAGCTATTTGAAAACATGAAATTGCTAGTAAAATGTGGATCAACTCTTGCTTCTGTTACATGACAGAAGTATAATACACTCGGTAATACGTGGACCTCAAAAGCAGACATTTGCCTAAACATGCCTGTATTGCCTAAATGATATTTAATGTACCCTGCTTCACTTTTCCAAATTCTCTATGAAGCACTTTTTTCAAGTACCACAATTTTTACTTGAATAAACATAAAAGAAAGCTGTGTGTCTTTGTGGCTTAACGTGTGAGCATTGGACAGCTCCTGCACATACATGCGCCACATGGCAAAAAAAATCTGTTATTTGCACAAACTTAAAACTGTACTTGGGTATCTGTGATATAATAGTTGTGAACATTGCTGAGAACATGCTTTAATGAAAAGAAAAGCCATCTGGGTGGCAGACTTCAAACTGCTGTGGCTGTCATGCTCTTAGGGATATTGCAAAAGAATTGATGTCATCATTTGGAATGCTTGTGCAGAGCACATTAGAAACTTGCTCCTTCTTTGAACGGCACTTCACCTGCTTGTTTGATGTTGTTGACAAAGGTTGTGATTAAGCGGTGTTACAGGTGTGTGACTAATTCTGTGGGCAACTGAGCTGGCACTTTGTAGTACTTGTTTGTGAGTTCATGTGGCAAGTTGTGAGGCTGTGATTACCAGCTGAAATCGCTGCTGTGTTGCTCTCGGCTAGTGTCATTTAATCTTTTGGCACTCATTTTGAAGTAAAGCCAAGACTGGTTGCACTGTTGAAAGGCAGCTGCAAGGAAATTTCACCTTTGCTAAGGTGGTTATAATCAGTAGTTAGTAGTGTTGCAGCAAATGTGGCAAAGCTACAAGGCTGCTGATTGTCTAATTTTCTTAACTGCTTTAAATAGCTCATAAGTGCACCTGTTGGTCAGTGGATATGATGCAAATCCCAGACCATAGCCTCGGAGTTTTTCAGTGCACATCAGATCTTAATGAATCATGCTGAGGAGGCATGCTTGTTCTCGATGCTCCACGTTCTACGTCATTTTGAATGAGCGGTAATGGAGGCATTTTGAAAATGTATCAGAATTGTCTTTTGTGAGCTTTTCATGATGCCAGTGCTTGTACTCCAAACAAAATTTTGCATGGAGCCTGCCCAGTGTCTATACCAATTGCAAGGAGACCTGGCACACAGTTCAAATTTGATTTTGAATGTTAACATAGACAGCACTACTTCAGATTTTGGCACGCCGAACGTAATCCGAATGCAGTTGTGCTCAGCGAGCCATTGTGCGCTTAGCCAGTGCACTCATCGCAGCACCCCACGGTTTCTGTGGCATGGTATTTGTTGTAGCAAGTTTCAAAATTGTGGACTAGCACGAAAGATTGGCCTAGTCACAATATTTTTGTATCCTTGATAACATTTTTTTAATGAGCATGTTATCTAGAAGTTTAGTACAGCTCTCCATCAGTAGCAGCCTATTTCATGTCCACAGCACGATGAAGGCTTCTTCCTGCTACCTCCGATTATTTTTATCCTATCTCGGCTTGCTCCATTATATTCTTGCAAATTTTCTGAGCTCATCACACCACATGATGCTGCGTTGTTCTTATCTACATTTCATTTGGCAAAAAATTTCATTCAATAGACCACTGGTAATAACCACCCATGCATAACCTGCACAGCTCCATTTCTTCCTCATATCAACTATAGAATATCAGCTACACTTCGCTCTCTAATCCATACCACCACCCTTCTGTCACATAATGTTATGCCTGTTTTTTGTTCCATTGCTTGGTGCTTAGTGTGTATTCATTTTACAAGTATCAGCCCAGTAGGTTATTACAACTGCACTGACTGTACACTTTTCTTTTCATAGATATCAGTAAGCTGATGGTCACAACTTGAGAGTGCTATCATGCGTGCTCCAACTCATGTTTCTGGACATTTTCTTTTCATTATCTGGGTCCGCTGTGACTACTTGGCCTAGATAAATGTATTCTTGCATAGCTTCAAGAGACCAACCAACAATCGCAAACTGTTGTTCTCTTGCCAATTTATTGAATCTTACCTTAGCCTTTTTTATCATAACCCTAAATGCCCTTAGACTTTCCTGGGTAATGTCTTCATTAAATTGGGGTACGTCGCCTCTAGAGTTGAACGGGACAGTGTCATCTGCAAAACCACAGGTTGCTGATACTTACAGTTAATCCTCTTAGCTAATCCTTCCCAATCTAACATTTTGAATACTTCTTCCAAGCCTGCAGAGAATGTTATTAGAGGAGGTATGGCTACTTGCCTAACATCCTAATTGTTACTTTTCTAGGCCGATGCGAGGCGAATTATCAACTCTTCATGAAAGTTTGTGCGCAAGGCTGGCTTGACTGGCAGGTTATGAAAGTCTAGTTTCTTTTACACTTCTTTGTTTATATTATAAACCCCCATCATTAACCCTCACCCCTGTTTAGACCACTGAGCCATCCTTTTCTCTAATGTTCATTCTCTGTCTGCTCTTGTGAAGAAATATAGTAGCTGTAGAATCTCTCTAGATTTTAACATACGCATGTTCTGCTGCTTGTTTATGCAATGGCTTTATGACTGCTGGTATTTCCACTGAATGGAATACCTTATTGTTGTTTTTGAAATCCACAAATGTTGATGTTCACATTTCCTGAGAGTGTCTTTCTTTTCGATGCTCACAAGGGTTTACTGAGAGCATAGTAAACTAATCGTGGGGCACCTTTTTGTACCTGATTCATGCTAGCTGTCATGGTGAAGTTTTCATGCACCTTAATTTCTTGCCTTCATTAGGTGAGTACAAAGTGCTTAGCAAATGTAATTTGGTGTCAACCAGCCTGTCATCATCAGGCGGCACACGAAAGGGCCAGGCCTATGTACCTCATTAGGTATGCCGAAGTCGCCTTTAAGCTTTTACACAATTAGTTATAGAATTATTGTGCTAAAAAATTGTTTAATGACTAAAGCAGTATGTTCTACGGCATTCTTTGGTTTCTCATTGGAACGCATTGTGCCAGCACGCTCAATGCCAACTGGTATGGGCAAAACTTAGAATAAAGTCTGTACAATCCAGTATTAAGCCTTTCTGCAATAAGCAATTTTGAAGCCCAATGCTTGCATTGTGGCAACATTTGCTGTGGTTATAAAAATGTTCATTTGAAGCATGTTAGCCATCAAAATATGCAAAATATTTCGGCTGTAAAACATGTACACTTTGTTCTGACAAAATTATTTTGTGAATACTTTGGCCGCAACTGTGGTTGCATAAAGTGGACCAGCAGTCTTGTCATAAGTTAGAGCATTGGCTCATAGGAAGCGCAGCAGCAGGTACATTTACTACCAGCTGCTGTTTGCAGGTGGTGGAAATATGTTTATGGGAGTCTTAAACCTTAGACAAACAACTGGGGCTTATCCAGCCTTTTGGTAAGAAACATTACTCCCTTTTGTTTACTGAGCTTCCAGCCTTTACTCAAAGAGCTCAGTCCAAAACCTTATACAAGTCTGCATGTTTATACCAGCCTTATGGTTGCCTATTCAACTGACATCGTAATCATTATGTGTGCTGGGACTCATAACTTACATTCTGTACTGCTTGTTCTCGTGCAGCCAACTGTTCCGGGAGGAGCTTGAGCGCATCATTGAGTCACAATTGTCAGAGGGCTACACACCGTCCAACATGGCAGCATTGCAGCAGGTGACGGAACTCTTGCTGCCACATGCGACAAAGCAGTCAACAATTCGAGGTGGCCGTTGCTTGGTTCCTATCAATGACGTTCGTGGAATCGATGGCCTGCGCTACTCAAAAGGAGAAAAGCTGCTGCGTTGCAAGCTTGCTTCTCTTTGTCGCCTGTTAGATGCATACGGATGGACCACGACAGCCTTCAACCACATCACGGTATGTATAAACTGTCGTGTAATCTGCCTCTGTTGTTTCTGCTCCTCTTGCTAGGAACACGAGTAGGAATTCCCAATATGAATAGCAGGATGAAAATTTCTTGCCTTAAAATGTGTGAATCAATAGGCTTCACCTCTGTGTCAACCTTCACCTCTGTGTCAACCAGCAAGTGAACCTGCTTCAAAGCGTCCCTGCAGGACTGTGAAATTAGAAGTGTAGTTTCTGGCAAAGATAGCCATTCATCCCTTCTGCCATGGGGCGGTGCCCACAACTTCCCACTCTCTACTTGTCACTGTGGTGCAGTTTTTCATTTTGGATATTGATGTAAACACTACTTTCAGTTTTAGCTCATACCACTTGCTAAATTCAAAGGCTGTCTGTTAACTTTCAGTTGATTCACCGTAGAGTTTATGTCCTTCCATGGCAAGCACTATTGCCCTAGCTGTGGTGTTCAAACTTTTTGCATGTGTGGGCTTTTGCCCATGGCTGACTTGCGTAGTATGCCATGCCTGTGGCTTTGCGAGCTCAGTCATGGTGTTTACACGAAGATGGACCCTGCTTTGCCACTATAGCTAAAGTGTTTCACCAAGCTGCAAGAAGTATCAGCCACAAATGTAAATGCCCTTCTGCTGCTGAGACGCTAGTAGTTCGATGCATTCTAGGCAGGCTTGCCTAAACTATGTCTTGGAGTAACTGATTCGGTGCATTTGTCTCACTGTCACTCCCTTAGCAGCCAACAGCTAACTGTATTATGGTGCCGCAGTTCCCTGTTGACTTCGAGCAAGGCGGTTTGTGAAGCGCATTCCACACACCTTCAAATATAGCGAGCAAGGAAAACACTCCTCACATCAGTCTTAGAATGACTGAAGTAATAGAACCATGACAGTTGCTTGCGTTCAGGTGAGTCTAGGTGTGCACAAATTCTATGTACAAAGCCAGACTTGCTACACCATGTAGAGACAATCTGCGGCAGATGTCAGGAAAACTTGAGCAGTGGCACAATCTTGTGCTGTCGAGAAACTAGCACAACTCGAGCTGATGATCGCTGCTGAATACTGAAAGTGCAAAATGGAATTTTATTGTAGAAACTTAAGACGGCAGTGAAATTTTATCTTTAAATACCGTATTTACTCAATTCTAAGCACCCTCTTTTTTTCACGATCGAGATGCCTAAAGTGAGGGGTGCTTAGAGTTGAAAAGTCTAGAATGACCCCCCCCCCCCCCCTCTTTTCGCTGCGACATCACGACGAGACGGGTGCAAGGAATAACATTTTATTTTGCAAACATTCAAAAGAAAAATCGGTGCACACAGTGAACCCACCGCTTGTGTCGGATGCTCAGTTACTATCACTGCCACTCAAGTTCGTCGCACCGCTTGAACTGCCGCTCTCGGTATCCCACAGCAGGTCGACTTCCGTTCCGTCGAAGTGGTTTGTGATCAAGCAGTTCTTAAATGATTTGACCACAACGTCCACTTGGACCCGCTTCCACGCGTCCGAAATCCACTTTGCGATCGTTGATGGGGGCCTTTCTGTAGCTTTCACCATACATCCGTACAGTCCGGCTGTACGGAGTACTCGCGCCGCTGACGCCGTGCCACCTCGGGACTCCGACGGCTCCGGCTCGATGAGTGAGCAAGCGCGCTTGGCGGCCTTGGCTACGCGCGCTTCCTAACAAATAGGGGGGTGCTTAGATTCGCATGCAAACTTTTTTCCCAACTTTCTCGCGAAAATAGAGGGGGGTGGTGCTTAGAATTGTGAAAATACGATACGTGGAGTAGTACTGTAATATGAACACTGTGAGCAACGCAGATGCCTTTCTGGCCTTTCATCAAGTAATGCTTGCCTGGAATATTTTCAGAAAGTTGGCCAATAGTAATGCATGTGTTAAAATGGGGAGCTGCCACGGTAGTCCAGTGGCTATGGCATTGGTCTGTGGTGTTCAGAGTTGTAGGCTTAATCCTGGCAACAGCAGTCACAATTTTGGTGGAGGTGAAAAGCAAATACACTCGTCTACTTGGCTTTAGGTGCACACTAAAGAAATCCAGATGGTCAAAATTAATGCAGTCTCCTCTCTATGGCATGCCTCATAATCAGATAGTAGTTCTGGCACGTAAAAAACCACAGGATTAATTTTGGGTAGCAGTTCAGTGAAGCCACAGACAGCATTAGCGATAATCACAGCAACAGAAGTTCCCTGCTGCTTGGAAGTAATGTTCGCTCAAGTATCATGACAGCATTGTCTCACGTCTGGTATGACTTATTTACCATGTGTTGCAGGGCACTGTCGTGAAATTTTTAGCAAGCCAAGGAAGTGGTCATGTGTGAGGAAATTCGATTTCAGAATGCATAAATAATGTTAAATAAAAAAAAACAGCATATTGAAACTATAACTAAACTGGACAGCCCAGGCACTTGTTTCTTGCGATTTCATTGGTAATGCTAGGACAGCCACGTACCAGAAACAACTGTGCTAGTAGTGACGTCTTGTGATGTACGCAACTAAATGTTGTACATGCTCATGCATCACATGGTTCTTGCAGGAAAGATAAAATAATTGTGTTATGGAGGTTACATTGTGGCAAAAATTCATCTACCCGCAGATTTAACACAGCAGCTCATGGCAATAAGAATCCGACACTTTCATAACAGCTTCACAAGATGTCACTGCCACCACTGCTATCCCTTTGCTGGGTTGGTAGTAGAAATGTTTGGATGGCATGATTGGGTTGCCATGCAGCACGTCAGTATGAAACTAAATACATGAGCATGCAGGCCCGTTTCATAGCGATACTGCAATAGTGACTTATAAAATATGTTGTCCATAATCTAAGTAGTCAACTTCTTATGCAAATTCATTTTAAGCGCAACCATCTCAGGCCGTTTGCTGCGTATGGCTAGAGTGCTCACTTAGAATACGTAGTGTAGATTGCACCTGAAGAAATCATTTGTTACTCTTTAAAGGGGCCCTGAAGCACTTTCTTGAACATATTAAAAAAACGTGGCCGATCTGTAGGTGAGGCTCCTGTTAGCACGAGGGCCAAAAATTATTCCACTGCATATAGCAGGGAATTTACAATCTTTGTCAAAAACTGAAAAACCACATTCTCTCTGCTTTGCATTGTTGACAGCTTCATCCCAAACAGCCAACCAACCGATATTAGCAGATTTCGAGATCTTCAGGCCATTCTCAGTAATACTAATTTCTATTCATGAGTTAAATAAATAAAATATGCACGTCTGCAGTCTCAAAAAGGCTGAAAAAGTACTTCATCTTTGCATTTTCAGTCTACACAGAACAGTTGCACGTGGCTGCATCTGCTGCACGTGGTGTCAGAGATGGCAACGGACCTTTCACTGCTCATAACCGCATGCTTCAATTGGTCTCTGTGGCTGACATAGTAGCTCCAGGGGCGTGGCAATTGGAGGCAGCGTGAGTGCTCATCTCACGTTGAGAGACCGATGTGCACACCTAAACCACAAGTTGCATCATAAAAAAAAAGAACACGCCCACCTATCTCTCTTTCACAAACTTTATCATCGTGATCGTTTGCGCGACGACTTCTTTCAGTCACCCCCTGTCATTTTTCCTCGCCGTGATCACCCCTGCAAAGTCAAACGCCCAGCTTGCCACTCGGCCCATTACGCACAATCAATCATCCCCAAAACCATAGCTGACTGGAATAACCTACCATCTGATATTGCTACTGAAGTTAACACCAATCAATTTCATCAAATGCTGTGGACTCATATCAGAATTTGACGTCTCTGTGCATCTTTGGTGTTAGCTTCTTTTTTTTTTTTTCAGGGCTAATTTAATACCTTTGCATCTTGTTTGACATTGTTTTTCAATTTTTTCTCTTTTTGTGTTATCCTTGAACCCCCGGTGCTTCAATTTTCACACTTCATTCTTATCTTTATTCGAACTTTAATCCACTTCCAATATTGGTGTATGCGTATTTTGTGGTGTTCTATGTTTGCTGAATTGTTTATTCTTACTATTTTTTTTCGCATATTATTATTAGTGTGTTTCGTGTGCCCCCCCTATGTAATACCCTCTCCTAGAGGCCTTTAGGGTATTTGAATAAATAAAATAAATAAATAAAATGCCCAGCTTTTGGGCAGGGCCTTGCCTCCTTGCCGCCAACACCCCCCCCCCCCCCCCTCCAGTTTCTAGTGCACTAGTGGAGGCAAAAGAGAAAGCCATGCAACAGTGCAATAACTACCTCTAACTCCGCTTGAAGGATTCGAAACATTCGTGAGGCGGCATTGTTTACTAGTGAAGCCCTTCCAAGATTAGTTAGTGTTTGAAGGCACTTTTAATGTTTAACCCAATACAGTTGAATCCCGCTATAACGAAATTCACGGTGCACGAAAAAAAATTCGTTCTCGCGGAACTTCGTTATCGCAAAAATTTGACGTGAAACGCAGAAAGAATTGCCCAAGCAGCAGCAAAGGCGTTTAATGCCAAAAATCTGTAAGCTTGGTTTGCTTACGCTTCATGGCGAGCAACGCCGTCACGCGATTTTCGCACTCGGTCAGCAAACCCATTGCAACATCGTCGTCTCGGACAGCAACGAAATTCCTGATGACATCAAAAGCGTCCATCACCTGTACGGCGGTTGCCGCAGCCGGCGCTTCCTGTACGTCGTCGTCTTCTTCATCGGAAGAGTCCTTATCATTCCGGGCAGCTTTTATGATCTGCTCATCACTCACATCTTCGTGAACAACAACACAAGCGTCAGCGCCGATGTATTCGTCGAGCTCGAGATTAGGCGGCACGGTTCCGGCACGGTTTAAGCAACTTCGCAGGCGCGAAGTTGCTTAAAATTCCGGCCATGTTACTCGCCTTCCAAGCAGCTGCTCCGTCCACGTCTGCTGACATTGACTCGCCGCACAACACTTTTCCAACGATGTTATGGCGGGCCTTGAAACGGTTTAGCCAGCCAATGCTGGCTTTAAAATCATCAATGCCAAGTAGGCATGCATAGTTCAAGGCTTTCTGCTGGACGATGCTTCCGGACAGGGGGACGTTGCTGGCTCGTGCTTCCACAAACCACGCATGCACTGCTTTGTCCAACTCTTCATGGAGGGGCCGCGTCACCTTTTTGTGCTTCGAGGATGTGCCTGAAGCAAGTGCCATTCTCACGCTGTCCTTATTGCCTAGAATCGTTGACAGCGAACTTGCAGGAATTCCGAAGTCTTCAGCAATTGCCGCTTTCTTCCTTCCGCTTTCTGCTTGGGCGATTATTTGAGCTTTTTGCTCAAGGGAAAGAGTTTTGCGTTTTTTCACTTGCGTTGCCATCGTGTCCTGCGGATGAAAACTCGTCGTTGTCGAAGAGAAAGGCAGCGAGTGAACAACGCGACCACGACACAAAGCCAAAATGGCGGAACTGCAATCACGTGATTTCATGCTTAATGTGGCTTTGGATTTGACTTGGACTTCTCGCCAATAAAACTAGTTTCGGTTTCGATTTTGAAAGCGAAAATTTCGTTGAAGCGGAAACGCTCTGCAAAAATGGTTCGTTGTGCAGAGAAATTTAGGCCATTAATTCTTATAGGATACTCGCGGGGAATAAAAAATTATTCGTTGTCGCGGAAATTTCGTTGTGGCGGTATTCGTTGTGGCGGGATTCAACTGTATGCAAATATGCGTGGCTGATAGTAGCCTTAATGCAATGCTGTTACACATAGCAGTAATTGTTTTTTGGCTACAAGTGTATTGCTCGCAGTGTTCAAAGAAGGTGCTTTGTGTATGGTACAGACTTTGTCCAAACTGTCTAGTAGTTGATAATTGCATGTATTTTTCATCATTTTACATTTCCAGTCTAGCTATCAGGATTGGCACAATGATCAATTACCTATTTTTTAGTATGCACTCGGAAGCATCTGCCCCGCGTTATGGAATTTCGTGTGTTGAGGTTGAGACCACACTAAATGCAGTCAAACCTTAATATAATGAACACAAATGTAATAAATTATTGAATAGAACAAAATAAATTTTAAAAATCTAGCCATTACTACAGTGTAACAGATGTTTATAACAGATATCTGATATAACGAAGCTATTTTTATGTCAGGTGTAATTTTGTTACAACCAGGTTTGACTGTACTTTTAAAAGCTATACAGCCCTTTTTCAAATGTTTCAATCATGACTGGGGACGCTGCTGGCTTTGCGGTGAGGCACCTTGTGCGCTGAAGGTGTTGGTCGCTGGAGACAGTACGGCCTAGGTTTGACTCGTGACGCCCTTATTAGTTACCAGACTATGCAAAAATGTTGTACTTAATGTTGCCTATGGAAATGGCTGCTTTTTCTTGCGTTGAAAGTCACTGTTTGCATTTCCCCTCTGCAAGTGATCTTAATTGGGTAATGTGTCCACTTGTTCTTGCAGCTGCGTGTGAGCCAAGACCAGGAGCATTTTCTGGTGAACCCATTTGGGCTTCTGTACCATGAGGTGACTGCCTCCAGCCTGCTCAAGCTCGACATGCAGAGTAACGTCATTGACTCGGGCACCACTACGTTCCATTTCAATCGACCAGCCTATATGGTGCATGCTGCCATCCATGCAAACCGACCTGACATTAAGTGTATAATTCATCTCCAGCACCCACCCTGTGTTGCGGTGAGTTGGCATGTCCTGCAATTTTGCCGCAGTTCACTCCCAGCTGAATATTTTTTCATGAAAACAGAGACGGGCTAATGAGCATACCAGTACAGTTACCAACTTATAACAATGTTCAAAGTGTGCGATGACATGATTTTAATCGTTACTTGCTAAGAATTGTGTGGCTAAAAATATTGTACAACAATGGGTGAGCCACAAAACTGTTTCCTCATACCAAGCAACCTCTGGGTCCATGAGCATGGCGAAAAGTTCAGCATGCACGCGCATACAATTGAATCCCGCAATAATGAAGTCGGTAGTGAAAGTGACAAAATTCACTTTTGCGAAAAATTTGTTCTTGTGAAATGGGACAGCATATACAAGGAATACGCTGCAAAATGAAACTTTACTACTTTCAAAACTTTGTTAGCCTACATTGGTGAGAGTTGTTTGAGGCTATAGAACTGCATTGCCAACAGCACCAAGTGCACCCCATGCATCGGTCAGCGGTGGTGGCACTGCCATGGAGCAGTATTCTCTACCAATAACATTTGGGGTTACGATCACTTTCACGAAATTTCACATAGCTTAGCACCAGGTGGGTCACCACCTTCGAACAATGGCATTCTAGACGAAGATTTACCTGATGTGGCCACATTCTCAGCCGATTGCGTTTCAGAATGTAATCACTATCGCAATATTTCACAGACCGTATTTACTCGAATGTAATGCGATGGCGAATGTAACACAACAAATTTCCAGCCATGGAACATAAAAAAAAATAAAACCTCGAATGTATCGTGAGATAAATGGAAAAGAAGTGGTACTGTTGTTCAGGGAGTCACAATATTGTCGTCTGAGGAGAAAGCGGAGCTGCCCTTGAATGGTATTCTCAAGCAAACACTTTCGAAAATACAGTAAAAGCTCATTAATTCGAATACCGCGGGAATGCTACGAAAATTGAAATTATACAAAATTCAAACTAATAAGTTAGAAAAGAAATTGCTCGGTTAAGGCGCGTATATAGTCTAACGTAGCATGAGCGCGCATGCTACGTCACGTTGGCGAGAACGTCTGTAGGTTGAAGCACATGCTCCGCCAACGTAACCAGACGCGACCAAAGCAGTCCGACGGCCCGACGGCGAGATCGCTCTTGCTCCATCAGCGCCTTTGTCTCGCTGACCTGCAATTTAATGGCGTGGAGAAAAAAGGTGCCCACGCCGCTTCGCCAACAGTAGCGAACAGCCGTTTCAAAGTGTTCAAAGCGGCACGCGGGTTGGGGATCGTTCTGCACATGGTCCTAAAAGAGCAGCGACAGCGCACGCATCAAAGTTTCTAGAGGGGACAATATTTTGGTTGTAGCTGCGCATGCAGTGTAGCGCGATTGGTCGCAAGTGACTGGCACAGAAAATGTCGGATTATAAACGTGCCTTTCCGCCGCCGATCCTCGCCGCAGAAACAAGAGCTGTGCTCTAAAATGCAGTCACGAAATGCGCCACAACCTACGTTTAGTCGGCGGCCAAACACGTGTCCAAGTGATGCTGGGAAACGGTTAATGGCTGCGAATCTCAAAGGCTATGCTTTTTGGTACTGCGAGTGCTAATAAACGTCATTGCCAGCTTGTTTCAGACATTACCTGGTGCTGCTTCTCGGAAGAACGCCTCGTAGAGAAAGAGCATATCCTCCAAGATGCAACATGAAAAAAGAAAGACACGCAGTGCCACATCCGCCTTTTTATCTTGGACGTCTTCAGAGAGGAAAAGAACCGGTCTGCAACAGAGGCGTTGGCTATGCCTGGCCAGGTGCAAACGCATCTCTCTCCAGTCAAGCGTAAACAAAGGGCCGGAGACACCTACCTATCATGGTCTGCAATCCTATCGTATTTGCAAACCATGATAGATTGGTGCCATATTTTTGACGCCCGAGTATGCGCACGCAAATGATCTTTTAAAAAATGCAAAGAGCAAAGCGGCGTGGCCTGCACAGTGCCGTCAGCGTCGCCAACGTGCTCTCGCGCAATAGCACTCTCCCTATCCTCCATGGCGTGGAGTTCGAATTATCGGTGGCAGTGCAGATTTTTGTGTGAATTAGCGGAATTCGTTTCATATTGCTTTCAATACATTGTTGGACAGACCGTGGCAGCTACTTCGAAATAACAAGTTTCAGATTAAAGATCTTTTACGGTAGTTTCACTTTTGCAAAATTTTTCATGATCAGCACCAAACGCATCCCAGACAAGTGTTTCTGGAGCTATGCCAAGCTCGCTGCTATCTTCATACAGTATCAAGAGCACTTTTGGCCCCATACTTCGAGGGGTTCTGTGCCGGGACAAGCAGTCTCTTGGGAAGCGTAAGCTATCTCTGAAGATGATTGCCCAAGAATCTGGTCATCTTCCATGCTGTTGAGCTCGTTTGAGATGAAGCAATTAGCAATTGCAGGGTTGCACATTGCTGTGCATGCAGTTCAGTGGCACATTGCTGTGCATGCAGTTCAGTGGCACTTCCATGCTTCGGAACCACAACCATTTCATTCGGGGGCAACACCAGGCCACTATGAGGCCCAGAGCTCTACCGACTGGCCTTGCATTCAAAGAGGGTATCCTGCTGTTACTGCCGTCTGCGAATCATCGACTCGTTGACATCGAGCTGCCGAGCCACGGCCGAGTTTTCCGGGTCCTCGGCGATCAAAATTGCTAGTCTCGAAGCGGGCTTCATACCAAGCATGCTGTGTCGCGACTGAACGGAGTCGAAGTGTGAAAGGCCTCAGGCTACTTCATCGTGATAACCATAACGGCAGTCACAAGCACAGCGAAAATGGCTTCGATTAAAAAAAAAACTAATTTCAGTCGACTTGTTTGTGGGTTGAATTGAGACGTAAAGGTGCACGTTGCAAACTTACCGCTAAATACCGCTGTGTTTAGAATGCAGTCGAACCTGTTTATAACAAACCTCTTTATAATGAACTTAATAGTTCTGTGAGTTGCTGCACCATTAATTCATTATATGTGGGCTTGCCCTCCAAGACCTGCTAAAGTAAGGACACACAATCTGGCGTCTGCAGTTACGTTTTGACACCAATTTAGTCCAAAAATCGTATTTTTAGCAGGTTCATTTTTGTTCTCATCACTTTCCTACATTACCATAAAAACCGGACTATAGGTCGGACCGGAATATAGGTCGATCCCCCAACTAACGAATTCTCAAAATGAAAAAAAAAAGTATTTTTCAATGGCAAAAGTACCGAAAGACATGACACCCTTACTGTGAAACAAATGCGGGGCTTGCATTGGGCTTGCAGGGGCTTGCACGATGGTGACAGTATTTATTTAAATGCTGCTCACATGTGCACCTGGCCAAGTTTTTAGCGGTATCGCGTGACCATCGACCCAGCGTGCTTGTCAGCACCTTATTAACGGCGCTGAGCAGCGAAACAAACGAGATACGCGCATGTGTACACATGCCCTTACTTTCGCTATTTCGCCGCTCCGTGCCGTGGTGACAAGGTGCTGACAAACACGCGAGTCGATGGTCGCGCGATACTGTTAAAAATGGGCAGGGTGTACAGTACACAGAAGGGAAGGAAGTGTGCAAGCGCTACTCCGAATCGGAGCAACGCCTTTGATCAGAGTCGGATGACGAGTGCTTCTCGCTGCCCAGTCCATAGGCGCGTGCGATCTTACACGCAGCTCTCGGACGGACTCCGCAACCTTGCCTTCCAGTTCTGCAGTCCGCTGCGATCCGGCACGAAATGACGTTTTCTTTTGGTTGCTGCAAGTTGTAATACGTTGCTTTTGCCTCCGCCACTACCGAATGCTCTTTTCGGATACTTCAAGTTCACTCTGTGCCACCAGGTCGCCGTGGGCTTCCGCGTACTCAATCGCCTTTTTCTTGAAGGCGACGGTGAATTGACGTCGGCTTCCGCTCATTTTGAAACAACGTGAAAATGCAGCCTTTAATTAATATAACTTTGCGACAATGGAAACGCAAAATGCCGGTGCCACAACGTCGCCACGCCATAGACGTCGCGCTGCTGCTGATGGCGATGGCGGCTGTTTACTCCATCCGCCCATTGTTGCAAGACTTCCGTAGTTTTTCCGCCAATGTCCGGTATATAAGTCGAGGGTCGACTTTTCGCGATGGTTTTTTGAAAAAAAGTTCGACCTATATTCCGGTTTTTACAGTACTCTGTTTCCCTTAAAAATTGTGTCTAAAGAGCAACGTAGCTCTTTCAAAATGACGCCCGGTTGGTTACGATCACCTGCCATTACGAAACTATAAGCACGGCCACTGCCATGTTTCTATTTGAGAGCTTGTGATACATTTTACTGTCACTGGGACACGAGTGGATTCTGTACACTATAACGAAGCGTTGTAGTTGGCTGGAAGCAAAACTGCAGCATGCCTGCTTTCTTGCAAAGGTCTTGCCATTACAGCTGTAGCATCAGCTGCACGCACGCTGGGAGTTGCGAAGTTACATGTTTTCTACGTCACTTCAGCTTAAAAAGTGTGAAGTTGAAAGGTAAACGCCATTGGGGATGTCTTATTGGCAAGTGTCGATGAAACACAATCTCCCGATAACAGCGTAGTAACCGTCGACTCTTTGCAGCTTCATGCAACAGCGGCATGTTTTACCGCATTCATGCCGACTTGGGCCACAATGTCTAAGCTGCCCGAGCTGTCATTGGTCCAGATTGGTTCAAATCGTCCAAATGGGCATAGTACATGTGCTATGGCACGGAGAACTGTGCATAGATAAGTGTTGCTGTCATGCCCTTTAAGATTTCACGTGTGCCAGTGCCATCTTGGTGGCCCCGGCCGTCATACTGCCTCGACCTCTCATCTCGCTCATCTCTTGGCGATCGTATCTACGTCACTGTTGGAAAGGAGCAGGGGGCACATCGCTGTGCACGCAGTTCAGTGGCACTTCCATGCTTCAGAACTTCACATGCACCCTCCTTTTACCTCCGGATGTGAAGTGTTCCTTGTAACAGCACGGTGCTGTTGAAAATGTTCATTATACAGTGGAACCCCGTTCATGCGTTTCTCACCGGACCGGGGGGAAAAAACGTAACAGCCGGCAAAACGCAACAGTGAGGAAAGCTCCGAAAATGAATGAAAAGAGTGCAGCTTCAACTATAGGCAATTTATTTCCACAAAGTGTGCTGAGGATTTAAAAAAAGTCCAGAATGGTGGCTTGCCGTTTCTTTCGCTCGCTAGAAATCGCCACACGTTTCTCAGTAGCTTGGAAGGCCGCATTGCATTCAGCGTCGCTGTGAGGTGCGACGTACCTGCGGAGGAGGTCCAGAGCCGCGACGGCTTCTCCAAAGCCAGGATTTGGCAACTCCCCGGCATCATGCGGCTCGTGCTCCTCATCGTCACCGCGCCACGGCAATGGCAACGGACGAAGTAATATCCGCGGGAAATTTTGCCCTCTTTGGCATAATCATGCTAACATGCTAACGATTGTTTAGTATTGCTGCGGAGTGCGCGCGTCCGAGCAGCCCGGTTGCGTTCCATAGCCAAGCCCGGCCAAGCCCAGCCAAAACTCGTCAAAAGCCAAAATGGTGGTTGGAGCGCGTTGCCTACTTTCGCCCAGGCGGGTTCGCGGTGCCAAGTTGCGACGTATCATGCGGGAACGTTTTCACAGCTACTACGTAACAGCGGCGTTCCTTATACATTGGATCCTATGGAAGCTATGCCGGGACCGAATGAAAATGACGTAGCAGCCGGGAAAACGCAGCAGTGAGGAACGTAACAGCGGGGTTCTACTGTATCTAGGTGCAGGGTCGGAAAATTGTAAACTCATAGAAATGTCTTCGTTATAATCAATAATTATATCTGGGGTCGTTAAAAGGGGTTCAAGTGTATTTTTTTTAAAGTGGGCAGTTTTGCCATTCGAATGTAACGCGAGGGTCAAGTTTAAGCAACAAATATGAAAAACAAAAAACTTGTGCTACAATTCAGTAAATACGATAGCTCAGCGGTGGCCATATCAGCATACATGTCCCCTGCTTTAAGAACACTGGTTTCAGTTCCACGCAACAGGCATCACATGTGGATTTGGCGTCGATGAATGAAAATTTGCCCGATGGGGCCGTAATCTCGGTCATTTGCTTTTAGGGAAACGTTTGGCTGCATAATTGTGTGTACTGAGAACAGAACGCATCGGGGTATCTACAAAACTGCGATCTGACAAAAATTTGTCCAGCGGCGCTGAATCTGCATATGATGCCAGTTCATTGGTGCCAAAACCAGTGTTGTCAACAAAGGGCGCATTTTCTCGGACGATCACTTTGAAGGACACAAATCACCCCATTTGCTAAGCACGAGAAGAGGCATGGCAGCTGATGCTGTGGCCACTATCTCAAGTGCCATAAACAAATCCACATAAGTGGTGTGTGGATTTCTTTGTTTTTGCAGCACTTCATTTCGTCGCCAAGCCACAGTTCATGCAAACCGTCGTAGCATGTCAGTAGAGGTTAATGGCAATCCCACTCCACCATTTAAACGGGCATCGTGTTAGATAAAAACGGGCAATCGCAAAAGATGGCAGCTGTGATGTATTTCGAGCACCAACAACTGGCACTTTTTTGTTTTTGTATATAAAAAAAATTCAGGAGAGAACAATACTCCCTAATGTGAAATTTGGGCACAGCTGTATACGTATTTTCATTTCGCAACATATTGGCTGGCACGGATAATCTGTCTTGTGTGCCTCGTTGCTAATCAAGAGATCATGAGAGGCAGTACGTTGGTGACGTGTGGGCGCGATTCACAGCAGCCGCCGCAGACAGACCAATGCGCGCTACTCTGGTGCCATCTCGTAGCAATCATTGCCGTAGAAAACGTCTTGCACAGCACTACGCTTTTCTTCTCACCCTTTTCGCCATACCCTCATCTGCCGCTGCGCTCCGCGTTCGCTCTTTCATCTTTCACTATGCTCGTTGGCTCACTCACGCCAACGGATGCAGATGCTTTAGAGCTGCGCTCTAAATACTCGCAAATATGCTGTGGCAGTATTTATGCTCTTAGCACTACACAGATAGATAATACAGGGCCTAACCTACTGGCAGAGTTCGTTGATGCAGGATTAGAGTTTAGTAACATTTCATTGTCGAGAGATACGAAATGCATAAAATTCTGCGGGCATTCGCTGGGGTTACAGAATTTATCATTGTGGCAAGACTTTCATTGTCACTGGCTTTTGTTATTGCAGTGTTCGACTGTAATAGAAAAGAAGGCAATTAGGGATTCTTCATATAACTAGTACAGTTAAACCTTGATATAATGAACTTTAATATATGTAACAAAGTATTCAACTTTTCATAAGTTCTTGTCCATAGAACACCATGTGTTTTGAGCCTCAAAATAACTCGTGTTTGCACATGATTTCAATATAAAGAAATTTCACTGCTCCCACAAAGCAATACTGAGGCAATAAATGGAAACTGCTGCAGATGCAGGTGGTCAAATGGTCGAATTACATGTGACTGCTCGCAAAAGCAGCTCTCAAATCATGCGCCATGAAGCAGTGCCGAGAAGCGAAAGAGCAATATCCTCTCGCAGTCATGATCCATATAAACTACAAATGCGATAAGATCCTTTCGCGCCATCTTTTTGTGCGAGCAAAGGGATAGGGGCAGGGAGGGCAAGTGTGTAAAGAATTTCACAAAATTTTAATTGCAAATACATAATTGCACAATATAATTGCAAGCTTCTCGGTTGCACGCTTAGCGACCAAGGGAAAGGGCACATAATTTCCTTGTCAATTATGTATTTTTACCGCATCCACTGCACACACGCATTCTTCAGTAGAACAGACAGTGCGCATTTCACTGGTACACCATCAGAAAATGACACAAAATGCACATTGATGAATGGCATGCAGCAACTCTGATTGTCAGTGAGCACTGGCCTCAAACTCCACAACTAGAGGCTGGTGCTGCTGTTCATGTGGCATTCTGGATTGCATCACTTGACTACTGTTCATCCCATCACTTGCTCTGGGAGCAACCACAACACAAATATGTTACCATTTATGTTTGCCATCACTGCGTTGGCCAGTGCAACAGTAACCTGGTGCTTTTATTGTTGCACTGGGATGTAGATAGGTTAAAATCAGTGTTTCACAAATACAAAAGGTGCTGCAACAAGCATGGCGATTCAAAACAGTTAAGAACACTGCACTTTCTTCGGTTGGACTTGTCCATCAGAAATATTCAGTACAAATTGGCTGGAAACATACAGGAAAGGAGCACTGTGAGCACATGTGTGTTAGTGTTGCCTCACATTGCTTGGCTAACCAAAGTTTCCTTCCAAAGCTTTATAAAGATTAACAAAAGTAGTTAAAGGCATTTTTTATGCGTGGCATTACAATAAAGCTGTTTATGTACAGCCTCTGCGGTCATGAGCTCATATCAAGTTACTAGCAGTATGATGCCAAGTTCGAAGAAGAAATTGTTTTTGCAAAAGAGTAACAATACAGATTATTAATCTATCTTATATAGGACATATCATATTTACTCGAATCTAACGTGGACTTTTCTCATAAAACGGGTCCAAAAATTGTGCGTGCGTTAGAATCAAGTATGACCCTAAATCTGCGTTTCCCTATCACCTCGTACGCGGTTCGAGCCTAGCTGCCATAGTTTTCTTCATGTGCTGTAATATGTGTGCTTAGGCAATGCTTCCTTTAGCTTAGGTAAATGCATCGTCTGTCTTCCCGTTTTCTGCGTTTCGTCTATCAGCATGGAAGGGCCGACTGCAGACATGCCAAGTTCATCACGATGCCGCAATTAAAAGGAAAGCGATCACGTGTGCGGAGACAGGCGGAAATCGGGCCGCATCATGGGCGTTCGGAGTTCCCGAGAGTCGCGTGCGGAACTGGCGCATACAGGAGAGGCGTACTACACCGGCGGCTGCTACGTACGGCACTGCCGTACAGCTCCTATCTTGAAAACGATCTGTGACGGAGACAAGTCTATGCATCTAGGCACACCGTGCTGTGTTCTCAGCACTTCGTTCGCATCGAAGCGAGAGGCCGCACAGAAGTCCATTCCCTCGCTCCTGCTAGTGCACTTCCTCACTCCAGCTTTCCTAAGTATACTTTGTGGCACAAAATACATTTCTTGAAAAGGGACAGAAGAAAGGGAGACAGTGAAGCGCCAATTTGCTCGCTCCCTTTCCTTCGAGTGCATTTTCCCACTCCCAGCGGTAGTTTTCAGCTTCTGTAGGAGGGACTCGACCACAGCATTTAAGACAGACTGAGGGTAGCCTGCTTTTTGAAGTCTCTCAAGTTGATGGAAAAAACTCGCCTGCATTACATGCACACATGACTTGCGCAGAGCCGATTCCAGGCAAAGTAAGGCGATTCCAAGCTTCAGTCTTGGAGTGCGCTGAGTCATATTGTAGCAATTCTTTTTTACCTCGAGGGAGGTACGCACAGCAAATCTGATCACTCATAAGTGTTAAGGTCTAAAAACTGCAACGAACTGTCCTTCGGAAGCTCGTTAGTAAAAGTAAGTCCTTTTGCGTTTGCTCTAAAAACATCTAAAAGCTGCTCAACCATTTCATGGCATGGCAGGGAAAGGGAGCGAGCAAATTGGCGCTTCACTGTCTCTCTTTCTTCTGTCCCTTTTCAAGAAATGTATTTTGCGCCACAAAGTATACCTAGGAAATCTAAGCACCAACTTGCCCAAGAAGAAGTCCTTTTCGAACACTTTCCTCACTCCAGCGTTTAAGAGTTTCCGTGGTCATTGAGTGAGACGTGTTCATGTTTGCTTGTGCATGTGTGACACCATGCTTGTTAATTTAGTTAATAAATGAATGTTTACAAGTTTATACGGCCGATAAACTACTTTCTTTACTTTTCGTATAGCTGTCTACTAATTTGCTATCGTAATCAATGCTTCACCTTTTGAGCGAAGCTGCGACTTTGTTTGCAGCTTCGTGCATTGAGAGCAAATCATTTTTTTTTTTTTTTTCAAATGAGAGAGAAAGTTGTATTTCTGTATGAAAGAATGAGGTGCGCGGTACTGTAAAGGACTTTTCTTTTTTTAGGTCACGGCAAATGGGTGCGCATTACAATCGAGTGCTCGTTAGAATAGAGTAAATACGTTCTTTTGTGGCATTTGAAGTGTTATATACAGTCGCTGACCGATTTTTCTGGACCTCGCGTGGACCGAAAAATAGCCCGAAAAACTTGTTCACCCCCCCCTCTCCCCCCCCCCCAAAAAAGCAAAGAACCTACAAATTAATGGGTTTAGAGTGGCTTAAAGAAATTGCTATTAATGCCCTGCCTCGTACTACGCTTAGATGTGGTCAGATTAGCTTGGATTTACACATGAGTGACTTCGCCTCCATATACAGTCGACAAGAGCGTCGCCACGTTAGCGATCTGCATTAGCAAGGATCGCATGGAGATCGAAGAAACGACCCATATTCCTTCGCGCCACATCGCTACCACGAAGGCACGACAGGTGGCACCAATCATATAAATGCGAATCTTATTACACCCAAAGATTTACATGATTTTGATTTTTAGTTTTCAAGATGGAAATCCCAAAGGTGCATTTTCATCAAAAATCTGATCCCGAGTATTGTAGCTCTAAAAGACAAATTTTAGTATTGTTACGTAGGAGAAAGAAAAGAAAACATGTCCTTGAGTGATCAAATCGTGCAGATGCAGTGCAAACATGTGCTGCAATATGTTTGCAAAAATTCTGATTTTTCAAACATTGTCCACATGTGATTGAAATATGACCCAAACACTGCATCTTGCTTACGCCATCTACGGCAATGTCGTACTTTTCAAGAGGGCGCACCACACTACGTCGGCAAGGCCAATTTAGACCTACCATCAGTTGCCTGTGCGCGGGTTGATAGTGTGCAGCGTTGATAGCATTTCATGCACTTTGTGTTACTGGGAACATTCAATTTGGCATTTGACTTAGATCTGTTGCATAGAGGTGCACTTTCTTAGCAGAGTGTGGGTGTAGGCCAGTTCGTGATTCATGATTTTGGGAAGTTACTTTCTTGTGTGCATTTTCTTGCTTTGCTTTCCAAGCGTATTTTTCTATGTTCTTCAATTGAACTTCTTTCTTTTAGAGTTAAACACATATTTTTGTTGACTTTTGTGTGCCCTTGAACATCCTTCCTTATTGCCCTTCTCCTCTATAATGCTTTGTGCCCCGAGAGTATTATAAATTAATGTCTTCATGTGTTAGTTTGAATCTAGATTGAAGCAAAAAATCAAGTCCTCGCCTAAACTGCTGCTTAAAAACCTGCCGTGGTTGCTTAGTGGCTATGGTGTTAGGCTGATAAGCACGAGGTCGCAGGATCGAATCCCGGCCACGGCGGCTGCATTTCGATAGGGGCGAAATGCGAAAACACCCGTGTGCTTAGATTTAGGTGCACGTTAAAGAACTCCAGGTGGTCCAAATTTCCAGGTCCAGGTGGCGTGCCTCATAATCAGAAAGTGGTTTTGGCACATAAAACCTCATAATCTAACTGTTGCTTAAAACTGGATCTGTGTGAAGCATCTGAATCTTTAGTGTTTTGCTTTTTGGCATGTGCATGTTTCAGGTGTCGTCACTGAAGCAGGGTCTTCTGCCTATCACACCTGATGCTGCCCTGCTTGGGGAAATCGCCTACCATGAGTACAGAGGCAGCAGTGCCGACACGCATGAGGTTGCACGTAGCCTGGGGCCCAACAGCAAGGTTTGATGCTAGGTTTCTATTCTATCATTAGGGTTTGTAATGTATAGCCAGGCTTTTCTACGGAACAAGGCTAAAAAGGGAACTCTGAGCAGCCTTGAACCACACGCACTTTACAGATGAGCTTCTAGACATTCAGTGAGCATTTGAAGCCATAATATGTGGAGCACATAGCACTTCACTTGTTTACAACAGGGTGTCTACCAACCGGGAAAACCGGGAATTCTCAGGGATTTTGAGTAGTCTGGAAAAACTCAGGGAAAACTCAGGGAATTTGTGCTTCTATCAGGGAAAATTAGCTGTAATTTTTTTAGAGGTTCAAAAGTCGCGGTAATGCTGGCTCGAGAAACAGACAGGACTCGTAACGAAGCGTCGTCGGCTGGAGGAGTTGCCAGTGTACAGTCAACGACCGACTTTCCGGATTCCCGATAACTCGGGCGGCTTCGCGGCACCACCAAAGAGTCAGTGTATCATAACGTCTGAAATTTCAGACGCAAGAACTCTTAGCCATCCGATTTTCTAAACGTTTTGCGTGATCGCAGGTCCGAGACGGCATTAATGAAAACCACCACCACTGCTATTTTGATTATCTCGCTGCTTTGAACCGGTGCTCTCGCACGCAGATCCGCTGGCAGCCGTAGCCACCACTGCGGCAACGCTAGGCCTAGCTGCTTCAACGTTCGCTGTTAAGCTTCTTGTCGTTCGGTGCCGTGTTTCTTCATTTCTCCGCTGTCAGCAATAATTTTGTATTCGAAGCTTGGAAAGCACGGCGCATTGCATAATGCTCTTTCCCGAAAGTCTGCTTCGCCTCATTACAGTCATGCAACGCGGTGAAGCGTAACAAGCGTAGGAAGGGGCAATTGTCGCGGGACACTGTATGTATTCCTTAATTTTACACGTGTGCACCCGCCCTCACCTGTCACAGTAGGAGCACCGATATGCCTAATAAGTGCACTGACAGGCATTCAGAGCTTTTTCAGACGTACATGTGTCGATTTTAGCCCTTAAGGGCAGTAAAAGACATGAATTTATTTTTTCGGACTGCCTGATTTTTCGGAAGTTTTCGCGGCCCCTAAGGGGTCCGAAAAATTGGACGTTGACTGTAAATTGACCAAGAGTATTCTTCAAATGGTCCGTGGGGCGAACGCGTGGCGAAAGGAGGACGAGAACAGAAAGGATCGACGCACTGAGGAATGAACGGGGAATTAAGTATGCGACCGCTTCTTTGAAGGAGCCTGCACTCAAAAAACAAATTGTTGGCTGATGCTGAGATGCAGGTGTCCCTCATCCAAACCAAAATAAACTCTTTAAAGCAGTGAAACACATCACTGAGGCGCTTTGCGCGAGCTGAGAGTATGTCAGGACAGTTGCATGACACTGAGCATGCTATCAGTTGATAGAAATAGCTCATATTCGAAAATATTTGCTTCTGTATGCATCTCATTTTTATTTGTACTAGAGAATGTCCAACTCGATTTGAAATTTTTTTTCCAAGACATTTTATTTGCTGTGCATTTTAATAACCCCTCCCTTATATTCTTTTTTTGAATAACATAAACACTACTCCTTAGTATTCAAATTGGATTAAGTCGGTTTTCTTTAAAAAATTTTTCATATGCTTACTAGAGAGTGACAACATAGGGCGATATGGTTTCAGCACGACTTGACATAAAACATAGTTCTGCATCACTCAGGGAATTTTGCAAAAGCACTCGGGGAAAACCTGGAAAACTCAGGGAATTTAGAAATGCCAACTTGGTAGACACACTGTACAAAAGATGCAACTCTTAGAAGCAGCCTGCTTGCCCAGATTCCTGTTTTGCAACAAAACAAGCTGTGAAGTGGTTGTGTTATTTGTTTGTTGAACATTACAGGTTCTGTTCCTGCGTAATCACGGGGTGCTCGTGTGTGGAGATTCGGTGGAAGAAGCCTTCTCTAACCTGTGTTCAACTATAGAGGCATGTGAGACACAAGTACGTGGTAGAATGCATTTACATTCAAGGATATTTCTTGCCACCTATGTTGGCGTGTATTGTTATCTGTCAAAAGCAGGATGTGGTTCACAAATGTGTTGGTAGCTTTTCTATGCAAATGAGGGGGTAGGGCACTTTTACTAGTATATATGTGAATAATGCCCACCATTCACCATAAAGATGTGTAAACCTGCAAAAGAGAAATAAAATAAAGTGTATCTCACAGGTATGCCTGTGAGATACACCCCTCCTTCGCGCATGAAAGAAGTGCATGAAGAACACTGCCAAGAACAAGTAAACAAGCGAAAGTGTAAAACAAAGATCTCTAGTAGCAGTTTTTGAATTAGCTCTGGAAGAATTAGAGAAATATATACAGTCGCCGACCGACTTTCCAGACTCCAGAAATTCGTACATGCTCGATTATTCGGTCTGCTTCGCGGCACCGCCATTCTCCCCATAGACCATAATGTATAACAACTGCCGAAAGTTCGGACACCTTGCAACCTCTCGTCTGATTTTTCGGACACTCCTTGAGCCAACTTGATCGAGAGGACTATGCACCGACTCTGACCGGCGCATGGTTAGACTTGCTAGACACCATTTTTGTTTTGAACAGAGCCTCCTTGCTGCTCCACGAAGTGGCACTACTGTAAATCCTCGCTCATCATCGTTTCTGCCTGGTTCGACAGAGTGGCTCTACAGCAGTTCCGGTTTCAGCTTAGTAAACCATGTCAAGACAGTCCAGCAGCTAATTTGTTTCTTCTCGCACTACGTTGCGAGTAGGCCACATTTTTCATTTGTGCGACTGGTGTCGGCACAGTGGTGTTTGCTTTGTGTGCTGTGTCGAGGTTCCGGTGATCCAACCCGGTATACGGAAACATCGCATCAAGTGTCTAATGGCGTCGACAGTGCCCGCGCAGACTGCGCTGGGGAATGCCGGCAAGCGTGTGCCGGGAGGCTTAGGATTTGTCGCCTTCCGATGTGCTCCCTACTGATGCGGAAACTGTTTTGCTGAGTCCTGCGCAGTGGTTGCATTGCGATTCCGGACACCGTCTCATTTGACAGTTTCACAGATGCTGACACTGCTGTACTGACATGCAGAGAACTCGACGACGGCGAGATCATTCGTCAGGTTTCTGCTGCACCATCGGACGATGAGTTCGAGTCGGAAGATGACGCACCATGTGCTACGCTGCCGTCGCATGCGGAGCATGTACAAGCAGCGACTGTGCTTTCAGCCACCTATAGTGACCGTATGACCCTCTCCGAGATTCAGGCTTATCTGATTGCGCATAAACAGAACAGCGTGCAACGGCGCATTCACGATTTCTTCAAGCCTACTGCCGAGCCCGAATAAGTGCGTAGAAATAAAGGATTTCATTTGTGTGGGGGGGGTTTTTGTTTTTGTTTTGTTTTGTTTTTTTAATCATCTGCTTTTTCGGACACCTGTTTATTCGGAAATTTCCGCAGTCCCCGTGAGGTTCGAACAAACGGTCGGCGGCTGTATTTGCGGAACAATCAGTTTTTTTGTATCCCTCGTTTACTGCTCTACCAAGTTAAGTGCGAAAACCAACTCTTGTTATTTGGGAAGGTGCGTAACAATGCATGGCCACCAGTCCCATACAACCGCGTAGGCGCAGGACGTTGCGGTTCTAGACGTACTGCACCCACCGCAGAAGGTTAGAAAAACACCAACATTAGCATAGCAGAGAAGTGGCTATGTCGGGCGGATATGCCGCTTAATTTCAGGGGGCCCTGGCAGTCAAAATTAATCCAGTGCCCCGCTACACCATGCCTCATAATCAAATTGTGGTTTTTGCACATTAAACCACAGAATTCAATTCAATTCAAACAATTCTGGGCCTCTTATTGAAGCGCTGTACCCAGCCGCCACCTGGCTTGAAGTCCACATTGTTGATGAGTAGGGTGAACTGCTTCGCCTTTGTGGCCAGAATTGGCCCGGCGATGGGCAAGTTCATAGCATGAGCACCGAGAAACCACTCGTAGAGGGCCTCTTCCACTTCCTTTAAGCACCTTGTCGAACACGTTTACACCCGTTGTTTACCGAGCAGTTTTCTTTGTCGAACTTCTCTGCTGAGTAGACTATTGTTGACACTCAGTTGCAATAGTCCATACTTCTTCACCAAGTCACACACTTTACTATTTTTGTAGTCCTTCACAAAAGTGCACTTCATTTCCAAATCAATAGCAGCACACTTTCTTTTCACCAGCAGCGTCGTGATTGGCGATGATCAGCGGGTGGATTAGCCATCTTCCATTTTGACGGCGAGTCAAACAAGGCAGAGAAACCGTGTGGCCACGAATGACTTCGACGCAACCGACAGACGGGCACAAGGAACTTGATCTTTTAGCAAAACTGTGCAGAATGAGGGGCCAGTGATCAATCTGGGAGCAGTGCAGTTTGCGTGGTCCATTCGTGCTTCGGAGGCTGGCGAGGCATAGAGCTGTGGGCGCAGTCTGTTAATGTTCGGAGGGTTGGGAGGGCAGTGGGGAAAAAGGCGCACGAGGCTGGTGATGCGAAGGATGAGTGCACAGTGGCCGTTGGGTCAGCGGGGAGGGTGCAGTGGCTCGAATTTTCTTCTTTCTTTCTTTCTTTCTTTCTTTCTTTCTCTTTCTTTCTTCTTTTCTTTTCTTTTCTTCTTTTCTTTTTTTTTCTTTCCCCCCTCCCCCCAAGGATTTCACGTTCCAGTACCTTTCTGCATGCACACCCAGCAGCCAGAATTCATTGCTATAGCCAACAATCCGGCATGGGGGCATTGTAGTAAATGGATTATTTCACCATAGTGAACGTACAAACAGCTTCTCATTGTTATAATTGATATATTGTTAACCCATTCACTGCCACCTGCCGCGCGCACATGCCAGCCATCCGTACCACGCATTTTTTGACTGAAGCGCCGCGGGCATCCTGCACGCTCATCTTTCTGTGTGTAACGAGCCACTAAGCAAAGCATTTGCTGGATAGCTATAGAAATACATTCATAGACATTTGAGAAATATTCACATTTTATTCTGTGAAGTTTTTTCAAGTCATAGGCATTTCACTATGTGGAAAATCTTGAAACACTCTGGCGTGTGCAGAGCAGCACCACACTTCTCGCACTCCCAGCGGCTTTCGCTTTTCTTTCCTCTGGCCTTACACACCTGGCATTGCCTTGAGGGGTTCTGCTCGACAGGATTTGGCGGGATTTGGCGTGGGAAAGGAGCCCATTCGGTAGCCTCAATGTACATTGGAGATGGTCCCGTAGTGTGTGCACCTCGCCTTCGATATCCCAGCGCCGCCGTCTCTTCAATGATTCCTTCTGCAAGACTGATCTTCCATTCAGTGTAATACCGTTTCTTTCCAGTTTTCTTAGCTTGCAAAACATAAGAATTGTAGATGGCAATATCAAGAACATAATAAAAATATATTCTTGTTCCCTTTCACATACCGCTGCATAATGGGAAAGGAAGCCAACTGCTGGTCTTGACGGTCAACGCCTCCCATTCCCTTGTTGTAGTCTTGTACAACTTGTGGTTTCAGCACTGCCTTATTCCCCTTGTGTCGCCTTTTTCCAGTGTCTATGATGTCTGCTTCTCTGTGGCAAGTTGAAAGCATGGTGACGGGCTTTCTGTCCTTCCACTGCATCGCCATGATTCCATGAAAGAACGAAGTTTTGCACTCGCCCTTCTTCAGCTTCAGCTCTTTGAAGTCTTTCGGCATGTTCTTTCTATTCGTCCTCACGGTTCCAACAGCGTTTGAACTAGCACTTCTGAGAGCCAAGAAGAGATTCGGTGACGAGTACCAGTTGTCCGTATAAAAAGTGTGCCCGTCGGCAATTCTGTCTCCAAGAAGATCAATTACAACAGCCTCACTGCACAGCATTGAGCTGGTAGCACTTGACTTTGTGTCTTGACCTGTATAAATTGAAAACCTTAGGCAGTATCACCTAGAAGACTCGCAAAGTTTGTAAAATTTTATACCAAAACGAGCCCGCTTGCTTGGGTTGAATTGGACATAGGGCAGGCGTCCGCGGAACTTCATGAGGCTTTCATCTATCGCAAGGCTCTCCTCAGGGGAGTAAGCACTCTCAAATGCCTTCAGCATATAATCTAGGACAGGGCGCAGCTTGCGAAGCCTGTTTTGGCTGGCAGTTTCCTCTGCAGTGGAAAAATGTAGGTATTTTGACAGCTCTCAGAAACGTTTTCTTGGCATTACTGATAGAAAAATTGGTGTGCTTATAACACTCCTCTCAGACCAGTCTGAGTTTATAGATGATTTCCTCACTTGACTCATCAGTATACACAACGCAATGTACACTTTGACTTCCGCGGGCGTTGTGGCAAACCAAGCTGGGTCTGGCGCAGAACGCTGCTTCTCCAGGGCAAAGACATTTGTGTACTCACACCGACTCCCAAAACTCTTCCTTTATCAATGTATTTAGAGATTCAAGAGGTGAGCTGTTGTCATCCAGGGCCTAGCTAATTGCTCTTTACAAGCCCGGTGATCCAGAGAAAGGAATTTTGCTCACATTTTTGGGCGAATCGTTGACATTCCAAGTCCATTCGTCAGTCTTGAGTTGCTTTGACGTGGTAGGACACGGAGCGTCATCCTCTGATGAATTCGAGCCGCCACTATCATCATATTCATTTTCTTCAGAAGAAGAAGGCTTAGAGCAAACATTGTCACCGAAAGGCTGCTCCTCATTGTCGCTATCAAAGAGGATATCCTATATCTCGCACTCGGAGAGAGTATGCAGTCCACTGGTTGCCGCCATGCCTCCTGCCGCCGGAGATCACGGAAAAAAAAACGAAAACACTGAAAAGTGCATTCAAACGACACAGGGCAGTACTGCCATCTATCAGTATTATATCGAAGTATCTTCAGATAAGGAGACGAGTGCTGCTATCTGTAAACAGCTTCAGGAAATCCTAAATGCGGCAGCCTGGCGATTCGTCGGCTTTGGCAACATTGCCACTGCAGGTATGCCCGTCAGTTCACCGGCTTTGGCAGCGAATGGGTTCAAATTGGTATCTTTATAAGTGGGTTCGACTGTGTCAGTGGACTGCACTGCATTATGCATGTAGACCTAGCCTAAAGGGTCACTGAAGAGAAACACTAAGGCTGTGTTCCAATGATCGCCGTAGACTACAAAGTAGCTGGCTAAGCGGGCACCATCCATCTTAAGTCTCATTCATATTCTGATGCAGCCTTCAAAAAAGACAGCTTCACGAAGACAGCATTGAAGTCGGAAATGACGCAGGCTGCGTTGCTGTCTAAATAAGATGGGGGCGGAGCGGAATGCTTAGAAACTGAACAGGAGGTTATATGAGAAGGAAAGATAGTCCACTTTCCTGTGCGCTTAACGTACACTGCGCCTGGGTTTTATAGGTTCGTTGAAAGAGTTGAAATACAGAGATAATGTGTCTTCTATCTTTAACTTGTACACGAGGTGGTGCCACATCAGTCATATCCTCCAGAGGGTTCCAGGTGCATTCGATTAATGAGGCTCGAAGCTGTCATACTGTCTACATAGACTGTCTCCGATGCTGGCCAGAATTAAAACACCCTAGATCAGTTTGGACTGATAAACTATTCTTTGAAGACTTTTGTTGTTAATTTCACGATAGTAGGTTCATTATTGGAAGAGAAAAGCATGAGTCTCTTTAATTTTTTTGGATTACGCACTGAAATCCCAATGCGGGGACGTAACATCAGTGTGATGTCACGGATAAGATTTCTCGTATTTGAACCTCGTTGGCTCATTAAAAGCTTGCAAAGCTTGCCATGTTCACTATTTCACCCCTTTATAACACAATGAAGGACATTTTTACTGAGAAAGAATTAACTGGGCCCTAGCGGGCATCAATATCCATGACAGTATAGCTAGAGAGGAGAATATTAGGGTATGTTCGGAACTTAGAGATTACCGTAAGAACCCGCGTATAATATGAACCCGCATATAGTACAGGGTAAATTTTTGGGACTCGAAATGTAAAAAAGTTTTATCCTCGTATAATACTAGTTGCGAAAACTCTAGGAAAACATTTATTTAAATTGCACTCCGCACTTCAATCACTGTCTTCCTCAGCTGCGCTCTCTTCAGATAGGTCCTTGTCGAACATGTCTTTATTATTATTATTATTATTATTATTATTATTATTATTATTATTATTATATTCGGGTTTTAACGGTATTGTAGCCAGAAAGCAGTGCTTGTTTATGCAGTTCTGAAGGTTCAAGAGTCAAGTTTGAAGATTGCATGCATTCCACTCCCACCACTGGCCCTCAGCCCTGCTTAGGCCAGTGAGACAATCCTTCTCATTAAAGCTCTTTCTCTCTCTCTTTACTTTTGCTAAATGAATATGGGGTTGAGCAACCAACTCTAAGCAGGGGATAGGGCTGTCAGTTAGTTTATAAAGAATTAAAACATCTCGTACAACTCGCCTCAAACTAACAGTAGGTAGGGTGGTAAACGAGGCGTGGAAGATGATTAGTCGAGAAAGCTATGTGCACGAGTCCATACCATGACTGGTATTTGTAGTGGCATGGCAGTAACTTGGAAATGTTTCTTCTGATGCGGCACTTGTAATCTCTGGTCATCTCTCACCTGCGCAGATGAAGCTTGCACCCATTGGTTTCGACAATGTGCACCTTCTCTCTGAAGAGGCGCAGCGCAGCATGCGTGAGGAGCACGCGCGCCAGAAGGGAGTTGATGAGCCCCTTCCTGGTGGAGATGAGGACAAGGAGAAGGCTGAGCCAAAGGAGAAACCCAAGCGCTGGCGCCCTTGCGACATTGTCTTTGAGGCCCACATGCGCACCCTTGACAACTCGGTGAGGAGTGCACTTCACATATCACACAAAGAAGTTGGTCTCATTATTGAGAAAGTGCTGGACACACTTATGGTGATGGCAGAGTGAGCAGAACTGTGCAATGCAAATCCAGTTATAGCAAGCTTGGTACAGGGAAATATTATGTCAAATGTTGGGCACTAATTGTCGTCACTGAGACATGCCAAGCTTCAGGGTCTCGGTTTGGGTTGTCAGTGGCTCGTTTTTAAACATGCAGTGTGAAGTTGGGCAAGAACAAAAGAACCAAGGAGGACTGAGGCTGCTCTTTCTGGATTCTTTTGTCCTTGACCATTTTCATGCTGTAGGTGCAGAATGCATATTTTAATTTCTGTAGCTACTAACCATTGTTCTACATTGCTCAAGTGGAGGCAGAAGCCCTTCCCCCTTTTTTTTTTACATATTACTGCAGACCTCACGTGGTCCAAGCAGGAAGGGCAGATAACAAGGCATATTTACAAACGCCATAAAGTTATTACATAGACAAAAGGTTTGACACATGACCCAAATGAGCGAAACTAGTCAAAGAAAATACATTGCACATCAATCTGCACATCAAGATTCATTGCTAAGATTTCTTTCAAAACTGTCACTTGAGACAATCTGTTCAGGCAGTGCATTCCAATCGTTTATTGTGCGCGGAAAGTATGAGTATTTAAACAAGTTTGTTTTCGCAAAATATGGTGTTAGGGCTTGGGTATGTTGGTGACGGGTTTTTCGTGTAGTTGAAGGTGTAACATAAGGTGAAGAAGAAATTCCAAACTTTCCCTGGATGAGTGAATGAAGAAACGTTAATCGAGCAATTTTCCCTCTTATATGAAGAGGTTTAATTTCATTGGAGGCCAGTAAAGCAGATGGGGAATCAGTTCTCTTGAATTTATTGTAAATGAAGTGCACAGCCCGTCTTTACACGTTTTCTATTTTCGCTATATCTTTTTTGGTGTACGGGTCCCACACTATAGCCTCATACTCAAGTTTGGGCTGGATAAGAGAGTTATAGGCTAATAGCTTAACGTGACTGGGTGCTCCTTTGAGCTTGTGTTTCAAAAATCCAAGTTTTTTTAATGCAGATGAACAGATGTATTGAGCAATGAGCAAATGTCGAGAGTGTTTTTTTTTTTTTTAATATGATGCATTTGAAGTACTACAGTAAAATCTAGTTCAGATATCACTCACGAGCTTGAAAAGAATGTCAGAATTGATGGCATCTTGAATTGTTAAGGCTATCAAAAGAATAATAATCAAATTTTATTTACATCAGGACACATTTATTTACTGAATGTATCGGCAAATCCTGTTTCTATTTTGCACAAGAGCACTGTGAAAGCTGCAATTCTCATCTTGCAACTGATTAGTGCTTGCAGCAGCGAAGGCCTCTCGATTTTCACATTGCAGGTGCAGTGCAAGACCCACGTCTTAATCCGAGACATGCCTTTTGCCGCTGCTTGCACATCCCAATTTTTCACCTGTGTGCTGGTTGACAACAGATCGTCTGTCTGTCATGATGTAGCAGCTAGTCAGTTCGATGCCAGCGTGCGGACCCTACAGTTGCACTGTAGAATCAGTTGTAGTTGACAGCTTCCACGATGTTTGTGACATTGCGCATCCATTGCTTAAAGTCTAAACAAAGATGCTGCTCGCCACAACCACTGTAAATGAAACAGTGTTCGCTATCCGTGGATGGTGACTACCTTTGAGGGCACAGTCAAAATGGGACTACTGTTTGTCACAACTGGTGTGGTCGAAACTGTGGTCACCATCGATGCAATCATAGATGGCAACTATGCAGTTCTGGAAGCATGTGGCCAGCATGGTGTAATGCGCAGCTGTTAACACAAGAGAAAAAGCTATAAAGGCACAAATAGGAACGTAGCGTTCTGCATTCCTATTGTTACCGCACAGTTTTCACTGATCAATATGGCGATGCAGATACTATGCATCATTTTGGGTAGACGCTAGCTCCACTTTTGTGGCGCTTCAAGGGTTGTCTGAATTGACCACTGTGTGGCCAAATAAGTCCGAATTAACAAGTTTGATGCCATCAACTAATGCATACACCTGCCGAGACCTGGGTACAAGTCCAAATCATCCACTTCTCCGTATTAACAAGGTTTTATTGTACTTGACGCTGTGTTTGGGGTCTACCGCTGTGTGTGGAGAAAACGCAAGGAGGTCCTCTGGAAGCGTTAGTACCATCCATCCTCTGAACTGTATTATTTAGTGCTAAGTATAAATATTTGCATAGCCTGCAGATCATGCCTGTGTAAACCAGGTGTCTTTTTTTTTTGGAGAGTGCAAGGACAGTGAGGTCTTTTGAGTGAGGTGTAGGCACTGTAATACAGAACACTGAGACAAATACAAGTTAGCATTATGTCCTGCCACTTCCCATATTTTCTTTTGTTAATGTAAAATACTTCTGCATAAAAGCCATATTGCATTTGTGTAGGGAGTAAAGTTTTCGATGTGATTCTCTGCTGTCTCCATGTGTTCAATCTATACTGCTTGCTTTTTTTAGGGTCACAGAACAGGATACATCTATCGACAACCGCTGCTGCGAAATGAGCAGCCACGTCTCAAGACGGATGTGGAAGTGCCCCCATCGGCCAGCTCCATCGCGCAGTTTTTGGAAGAAGATAAGTGGCTGAGGTAGGAACATGGTTGCTGACCTTTCCTGTGTATGGCTTTGTTGTCTTTCTAAAAACAATGCTGTTTGTCATTGTCATTGAAACTGCAACACCGCATTGCCACATATTTTCTTTTGCGCGTGCCAGTGCCACCCATATGGGGTGCGATCGGAGATGGTTTTTCGGCACGTTCGTTCGGTTACCGGCGCGCGCGATTGGCCTACTCCGCGCCGACGTCGCCAGCCGCTGGGCGCCGCCCCGTTTTTGGTGACGTCAAAATGACGACACGCTCCTGTCAATCATCCGCCCACCAAGCATTTCATCCGAACGCGACGGGAGTTGAGAAGTTTGGAGCGATCGTACGGCTTCGCATGGCGCGTCTGGTGGATTGGATTGGATTGGATCCAACAGGCGGCCTTTTCGGCTGCAGAATGGCACGTTTGAATCCGATCCATAGTTTTATTCTAGAAAATGGCGCTCCCGTTGGAAACTTAGGTTGTTGCGCTGGCGTTTCTAGAGGAAGGAGGAGAGCGGGTGGCGGTGCGAAACGCGTTTGAAGAAATTACAGAAAGTGAATTCCGGCATCGTTTTTCTTTCTCGAAACAAATAATTCGTTGGTTGCACAGAGAAATCGACAACATCATCGGTGCCAGCGAGCCACTGGGATGTTGTCGCTGCCTCTTGAAAAGTGCGCCACTCTTCCCGTCGTTTTTTTTTTCTGTTTCCTTCTCGCTGTGCGCGACACCACCTAGGGACGACGCAAAGAACCTAATAGTTATAAATTGCAGTAGTCACACGTACTGCTATTTGAAAACGTGTTTGGGCTTGAGAAGAAAAAATACGTTTTTTTTTAAACAAAGATTTCATTCAATTGGAAGACGAGAAACATTTGGCTTTGTAGTATACTGTTTGCAAGCAGACGACAAATGACGGAGGTAAACTTCCGGCGAGGTGACCGCTTCCTTATTGGCTGCTCTCTCCGCCCCGCTGTCACAAATTTTGCATACTGCAACTTTGTGACGTTGCAGCAACTGAACAGAACGCGTATCGAACAAAATATCTCCGATCGCACCCGTGCTTGCATGTTGCCTGGTTAGTCTGTGCATTAATGATTGTCATGCTGGTGCTACAGATAAAGGATAAAATGCCCTATGTGTGGTTAAATCTGCATCCCCTGGCTCCTTGAACAAAGGGCAACTGGGCTTTGCTAGTTGAATGATCTTGAGTTTAACTGTCATCACTGTCTAGTACTTTGCTTACTTCATCGCAGCCTTCATCTGCGCAGACAGCAAGGGAGTTCGTGTTATTTGAAGCTGCTTCATGATTCAGAGCAGCAATAATTTGTAATAACAGGCAGCTTGGCTTGGCTTGACCTGTAGTTTGCATGTGGTCAGTGACTCCTGGATTGACTTAACCATAACAATAGTGTCCTTTCTCTATTTTGGTTTCATGGAGGTGCTGGCAATATCAAAACAAAAATATTGCTCTTTACGCTAGTCTAGATGGCCAAATTGGCATGCTGTCACCATGCAGGCAGAATCTGAAAGGTTGAATGGGGCTGTGTAATGAAATCATCTGAAATTTAGATCATCCTTATAACATAGCTTCCAGATTCTTGCCTATCGCATACCTAACCTTTTGAATATGTATCCTGCAGCATGTGACTTAGTTTCTGAGAGTGTTTCGCTTGCATAATACCAACGTTTCAGCTTATGCTTGTGTCAGCTTTTTTGCTGATTCGTGTTTTGTGTTCTTTTAGGAGTGTGTAAATACCGAACAGTACATTTTGAATCAAACATCACATTTTTTTTTTTTTCACAGAATTCAATGCTTATAAATTTTTGGCAAGAATATATGGAACTGTAAATGCATGGCAGTCTACCATTGTATGACGAATGTAGCAAACTTTGGTACATAGAAATCAAGAGACAGTAGAATATCGTTGATACAATCCTGTTACGCAGTGTGTCTAAACGGAATAAAAACAAAAGCAAAAAATGAAACAAAACGGTATTTTTGACCGGAACGAATTGAACTGAAACATTGTTTTTGTTTCGTAGTGAAACTGAAATATTTTTGGTAGGTTTTCAGTTCAAGGGGAAAGTGTGCAATCTGAAACTACCCACGTCACAACGTCAGAATTAGCATGCATCTCAGGGGTCCACATACAGTAAAAGCCCGTTAATTCGAACTGCAAGGGGAAACCGCTTCAGTTGGAATTAACAAAAGCTCAAACTAATGAAAGGGAAGGAGAACAACAGTACACTGCGATTTGGAAGCAGTAGGGCAAGTCAGAAATGTAATGCTTGAAAATGGCCGTGATCGTAGTCTGCCTTTTTTCCTTCAAGGCTACAGCTAGCACTTTTTGCTCTAACGAGCGAATGTGGCGGCAAGCCTCCTCTTCACCTTTTTCAAAATTGAAGAAGACAGGCAGCATTCAATCCAGCCATGACCTCCGCAGCAGAGGGCTGCACTGGTGCTTCGTCTTCCTCCTTGTCACTGGCAGCGACAGGTTCAGCACTTCTGACCTGAGAAATTGTCCTCATCTGTCAGCGCACCACACACCACTGCACTCTCGTCCACACCGACATAGTCAGAAAAGGAGATGTCGTCCAAAATGTCCGCCATGGGAGCGGTGACGTCATCTTCGTGCGCAGGTGGCTGCTTTCCTCCTTGTAGAACTTGCAAGCCAAGCCACAGTGGCGATAGCAATTTGCTATCGTAACCACAAGTACTTGCTCCCAAGCACGTACAAGCATGTGTAGCGCACTTAGGAGCGTCACCTGATGTATATTACACAAAATAATTCGCTCCAACAGATGGCGCCGCTAAAATGATTAAAAATTTTTAATAATACAGTGGAATCTCAATGATACGAATCTCACGGGGTCACGGAAAATATTCGTATTAGCCGAAATTCGTATCATCCAAACAATTAAATCTAGCTAAATTAAAGAGTGAGAGGTGAATTCACTCAGGCACACTTACGTAACAAGCATTTATTTCTTGAAGTAAAAGTCTCCGATGTCCTTCTGCTTCTTTTTCTTTGTCAGGTCAATTAGCAGACTTTGTTCAAATCCATAAAAACGCGTGAACGTGTCGTCGCTGATTTCATCCGCGGCCATAGCACGCCTCAGAACTTCGAGCGCATGCAGCGTTTCAGCCGCCGGCAGTGGTCCTTCGCCATCGCCCATGTCAAAGACAAGAACGCGGCTAGAAGCACAGCAGCCACTCCATCCGATGGCACGCGGAAAAGGAGAAAAAGCACAAAGGCAACAAAAGTGCCACCGCTTCAAACTCTTCGCGCCCAGTCGCGGCCTCCGCGCTGTCCGGCGCCACGTCCGTGCCTCCGCACCAAAAGAGAGAGGGAGAAACGCGTAACTGCGCGCTGTTCCCTTTCACTGCTGTCGGTGGGGCTCGCGGTCGCGTCCGTCCGTGCGCTCTAATGGTGCCAACTGTGGCCTCTTCTCCGCGCAGCGGCACAACCTTCTCCCCTCCTTAGCAACCGGCGCGCCGGTCGGGGGCGCAGCTGCGCATAGCAACTGTGACGTCTCACAGTAGCGGTAGAACGAGCGCGCGGGCGTCGGCGGTGGCAGCTGCACCGCCGCTCCTTCGTCGGACATCTCGTTGCAGTCGAGTGCCGTAGCTCCGAAGCGGCAGCGGACGCCGGATTTCCCCAACGTCAAACGCCAAAAGAACAAGGAGCGAATGCGCGTGCGACAAATGAACATGTCACCAGATGCGAAAGCAAGGGAGGCAGAACGGAAACGCCAACAGCGACTGATTAGATCGCCGGGTACTAAAGGCAGGGAACCAGAACGCAAGCGGCAGCAGCGACAGGCGATATCGCCGAACACCAAAGCGAATGAATTGGAGCGCAGACGGCAGCAGCGTCTGGCCTTCACCAAGCACACTTTCAAATTTCCAAAGTGTCTTCAGTAATATTCGTATCAACCGATGCGGGTCGTAAATTGATTCGTAACAACCGTTCTCTAGCACATTGGAAAGTAATGGGGCTCGACCGAGACCACAGAAAGATTCGTATCATCCAGAAATTCGTATTAGCCGTGATCGTATCATCGAGATTCCACTGTACCTTGGTCCACGGGCTGCAGCGCCGCTGTAGTGTTAGGTGGAAGGAAGGCTAGCTCAGTGGCCTTTGTCTCAACGTCGACCTTATGAGCCGAACAGTTGCCAACGAGCAGGAGGACTTTCCGTCCACAACGCTCAAACTTTCTGTCCATCTTCGCTAGCCACTGTCTAAACAGTTCCCCCGTCATCCATGCCTTTCTGTTGGACCACCTCCCCTGGGAGGGACCGGATGTTCTTGAAGGAACGCTGACTTTTCGATTTGCCGATCACTTAAAGAGGCAGCTTTTCAGTTCCAGCCATGTTCGCTGCAATCAATACAGTTATTCTCTCCTTGCTTCTTTTCCCTCGAGTGCACTTGTCACCTCTATATGCGATTGTTTTGGCAGGCAGCAATTTGAAAAATAAAGCAGTTTCGTCTGCATTAAATGTGTCCTGTGGAGCATACTTCTCCATGTGGCCTTGCAACACCTCGGAGTGCCAAGCTTCACACGTTGCAACGTTTACAGCCTTTGCTTCTCCCGACACAGTGCAGAAAACAAGGTCGTCATGCTCGCGGAAACTATGCAGCCACCCATCTGAAGCAACAAAGTCATTGTAACCCAGCTGCAGGGCAAAGTCCACTGCCTTCGCCAGTATCGCAGGGCTGGTCAGTGGAATATCCTGAGCGTGCATGTCCTTTATCCAAAGCAGTAACACTTTCTCGAGGTCAGGATACTTTGCGAGCCGCAACCTCTTCCTTTCGTTGGCAACTTCTGTTGCCAAGGCATCTTCAATAGCCCTCTTATGCTTTATGGAAGTAGATAGTGTGCTTTTCGGTATTGCATGCTTCTTCGCAATTTCTTGCTTAGACAAGAGCCCGGCGTCCGCTGCCCGCAGGATATTGCTCTTCTCTTGCAGTGTTTTGGCGCAGTGATGGCGTGTGCCCGCGGGCACACACCATCAAGTCGCAGCTCTGGGTCCAACTGTGCCACACCACCAATGCCCACCGAAACGGAACGTTAGCCGAGGCTTAACACCATCACAAAGAATCGTGACGGCTGGTACCTCCTAAACCGAAAACAGACATGCACAACCGATGAAGACTGCCGAGACAGACGCTGAGCATGTGAAGGTGGCAAAGGCCCTGATTCGTCAGTTCTTGATTGCAAGCGCAGCTGCGAAGCACTTGATTTGCTGTGTTTTGGTGCTTGACGCACCATCTGCCACACATTAGCAGCTACACAAGATTTGCAAAGCCTCCGAGATTAGCGACGAGCAAGAAGTCTCGGAGGTCACGCAGAACGGAGAGGAGGCAGCCGTCGCTGCCTTCTGGCCGACCCCGCACCGGTTAGATTATTCCCGATTTTGACTTTTCTCGCCGTTCTCTCTTTTTCGGAGGCGACGCAGCGTTGTGTGTAGGCAGTAGGCGTGTTTCTCTGGCCATGTGCCAGGTGCCAAGCCGCCGGCACGGTGGCATGTAGTTCGAATTATACGTGGCGGAACCTTCTCGCGTTCGAATTAACCGGCTTTTTTTTATACATAGACTTCTGTGGAGCTTGGCTGGACCAAATCGTACAGTTCGAATTATCCATAAATTCGAATTATTGAAGTTCAAATTAACAAGCTTTCATTGTAAGCACTTATCTCGGGCAGGGATAGTGCGAGCGATAGCTTTTTGAGCGCTCCACTAAACTAAGCCTGCCTCTTGGTGTACTAGCAGATCGTCATCGTAGTAAAACCCAAGGCCTGCACACTGGAAAAGCTTATCATTTCATTTTCTACAGGTACAACGCTTTGTTACCACAGTTTTATGATTCATTTATGTTCGTTTAAGTTCATTTTATCGGAACAGCAGTCTCTCATTTCAGTTAAGGGGGGAGGAGGGGATCAGAACTAACTTTTTTGTTTCTTGACAGAAAGGGCTGCAATTTGGCACACACGCTGCACATTGCAATAAAGAGACAAATCTAAAATTTCATTAGGATATCTTAATTAGTTTTTGTTTTATAAGAATTTATAAGTTCCTTGCTTGTGGAAAGCCTGGCACAGTAACGAAACATGATAGGGAGCTGGGAATACTTTGCATGTTTGCCCAGATGTCTAATCTACATCAAGACAGTGTTCGATTTTTTTTTTAGTGCGCTAATAATTTTTTGCTCAACATAACATGCACATGACTGTGCTTCTCTGCATTAAGCCATGTAGTAATTGTGAAATAATTAAATAATGGAAAGATAAAGAAACATTTCAAGACTGTCTTTAAATAAAGCACAGCTTGTGGATCACAGCAAAACAAACTGGGCCAAAATCGGTCCAGCCATTGTTGTGCTACGCTTTCCACGAGCGAGGTGATGGACTAAAAAAATGCAATTGAGAAAACTGGCTGCAAAGTTTTAAAAGCACTGCAAATTTATTAAAAAGCACCAGGGCTGTAATATTTTGAATCATTGCTGTCAGGCATCTTCTTACACCTTTGCCTCATTGTTTGGTGGGCTTTGGATGCCTTCTTCAGGCGTTATTTATCCTTTTCTTGCGCCATCTGGAGTAGTGCATGACCACCATTTTCATTGCCAGACCGAGCCTGGTATCGCAGTGTACACCCACAGAACGCTGTTGGCATCTTGGGCACAGAGTTTTAGCGATCAAAGAGTTCATCGCGGAAACAGGCATAATAATGAACTCAGTCACAAGGGGCCGAAATTTGTTCTTGGCATTGCTGCTTCCGCTCAGTCGCGGACACTGCGCGAAGGGAGTCGCGAACGCTGCATGCCTGCGCTTCTGCAGTCACCGCTGACACAAAACGCGGCTCGAGGCGCGTCTGAATCGTGCGACGATTCGTCTGGTGAGCCTTGAGTCACCATACAGTATGTAGCTCGTCGACGGTTGGGGCTCACTCGCAGGCTGCGTGTCCCTGTCGCACGATGCATCGGAAACGCACACCGGCTCTGCCGGCGATGGAGACCTTCGACCCGCGTCGCCTCCAACAACGCGGGCTCGCTTGCCGACTCGCGCGGCCGTACGCACAGGTGCGAGAGCCTCCGTTGGCACGTTTTCCGGTGGCTTGGTTATCAATGTCGATCTCACAGTGCGATTGTCGGCTTCGCTGCTGGAATCGCACGGTGCAAGATAACGCGGCACGTTATCCGCGTGTTCAGTCGGGTTCTCCGCTTCCCCCGCTGGCCGCTGTCTTGCTCTCACCGTAGGAGGCTTGCGCTTCCGTTTTCCGAAGGCATGCTTCATTTAAAAGTTCTTTTCGAACGAGCGACGATCCATCGCTGACCTGGGAGCTTTCATAAATCCGAATTCTGCGAGTGTCAAACGAAGAAAGACACCAGCATGGTTTTCAAAGCAGACAACTGCGGTCCGCCATGGTTGCCAGCTTCCCCGCTGCTGCAGCAGCAACCAATGGCGAGACGCCTTTCAGTACGGCAACCAATCGGAGGCCCGCTTTCATCGCAGGGCCCGTGTGACCACCTCTAGCAGACCCGCGCTTCTTTTGTGTTTGTGTGTTTGTTACAAGATGGCGACGACCGAAGAATTCAGAAACGGAATGGCGAAACTTCGAGCTTTCGAACGATACCAAGATGGCGGCGTTCGGTGGCGGGAAAGACGAGTTAGGGCTCCGCGAACTGCGATGATTTTACGCGATTTTAAGCCGTTTTCTCGCCCTACGCACTGATAAATTAATTTTTTTCGGCCACTTTTAGCGCGTTTTCAGTCAAACCATTTTGATACAATGTAGATTAGGCATTGCAGATACCGAAACGCGTCGTTGCCAAAAATCGATCTTTTTGGAGATTTTCGCGATCTGATCCCCGCGTCCCCCCTTAATACACTCGGTGTCATGCTGCTTCTGAGATCATGCTTAGTGCCCAGACTCAAGGCACACTGAGCATGATGTCAGAATTCGTGATTCACATATTGAGAAAACCAAGTAATAGGATTTTATTGTTACCTTGCGTCAAAAATTTTTGCATGTGCCCCAAGACCGTTATGAATTGTTACGAATCTTTTTTTTTTTTTTTTCCCATTCCAGAGCAGAACCTAAACGGAACAAAATTAAAGCCAGAAGGAAAAACATTTCGTTCCGACACCCTGCCTTTACGTACAATTTCCTGGCGTCTATGTTGGCGATTGAGAACACAAAAAATGATGCAATACAGTTGAGTTTCTTTTTTACCGGTTCATCCATTCCCGGGCAGCACAATTTTTCGGCACCAACGTTCATTACATTGCCGAACTGCTATTGTATGATAACTTTTTCTGCCGCTATATCCCATGTAAAAATAAAGAAAAGGCAAGAGGCGCGCTTGATCGAGAAAACTAGTGGCTCGCCACAGCCCTTTCCCCGCAGTACTCATCCGCCTGTCTCGCAGGAAAACGTTAGAGGGCACTCAGTTTCCTATTCCGGTATTGGCAAATCTCTTGCCTGGTCGTCGCACACAGCATTCACAGCTATTGTTGCCAACCTATTGCGATAAGCATTTTCACCTATCTGTTCAGCGCGCGTGACGTAGTGCTATTGGAAGCATACTGCACTGTTGTTCCATGCAAGTGAGCGTCATGTTTCGTTCAGGCAGCATCATAGGCATCGTGTTCTGAAGTTGCCGACAAGGCTCGATTCTGTTTTTGTTTCACAAAGGAAAATGACAGTGGTCGCTCTGGCACACCAATGCCGCAATGATTTGCGCCAAGTGGGCACATCAGAACTGCCCGCCAAAATGTCGCACTAAAAGAAGCTGCTGACCCAGGTCGAAAACGATTATGCGTGCCTCGGGCCGCTTAATTCCCATCTGTTCAGTGCGCATTGTGCTGCAACAATTTGTAGATGTAAACCAAGTCAAGTCTGCCAATTTATTTAGTGACTTTTGATCATGCGTTTTCTGGTTAGTACTTTTTTATGAACGAGGTTGCACTGTATACAGTACAATCTATTCTTATTCAAGGGAACACCAAATCCGTTTGCCAGCACTGATTACAGCTCAGTTCTAGTATATGAAAGTCTTGATGGAAAATATTTTTATCAGTAGAAATTCTGTTGAATAGAATCGAGTGCTGTTTTCTTCCTCTGCAACTGGTGAATTATTTGTTCTGTTGTACTGAATACCAATGGGGTTCTAAGTTTAATAATGGACCTGTGTTTTGCAGAAATCTTTTATTTATTGCATAGAAAGGTTTGCATTCCATTTTCTGCAAAATACAAAAGGACTATCCCAACTTTACGGTAGGTTGGTTATCATAGGCCAATCTATGTGACTCAATCATCGCTCTGCGATAGCCAGCAACTATAGCCGGCGAGGTTTGGCGTGATTTGCCACATGTCAAAGATTCTGTAATCTGGAGGGTCACAGCAAGTCCGCGCAATCCTAGGCCCATAGACGAAAGGTCCTGGCCAGGCCCATGGGAATGCATGGGCACCGGTGGGAGCCTTCAGTCGGGATCGAAATAATCAGAACCAAATTAACGGCAGTCTAATACGAAAGTGCAATTATGTTGTGCATGGTCTTCAAAGCTATAAAACTCGTGAGACACAGGTTGCGATGAGGACTTGTCTGTTAACTATGTCATGGCAAGTTATAGTGCAAAAAAGCCATAAGGACACAGGAAGAATTGTTGGACACGCAAGGTACTGCTGTGGATGAATGTGTTTTGACCTCTTGGGTTTTTTCAGTGTAGCTTGTGTTGTCATGAAGCCCAATCGCAAAAGGTCTGATGTCACTACAGTTGAACCTGGATATGTCGAACTCGAAGGGGATCACAGAATAGTTTGATATATCAATAACCGGGTTCAGTCTATCCGGTTTTGGCTATATTTTGTGCTGCTGAGAGTGGCTCTGTGACACTTGTCTCAGATAGCCATTGTGTGCGTCTTACCCAAAAATTTGCACTGTCTGTAATGGTTCACATTGAAAAGCGATCAGATTTGGCAACAGACGGGATCAACACGTCATCAACACGATCAACCTGTGAAGCTCTACCAGTGACAAACCACCGGACTTGCTCACACACCCACTTCGTCACCTGTAAGGTGGAACCCACCTGTTTATTACACACAGCAACAGGCACGACAGGTTTTTTAAAACTCGTTAAATGAAAAAGCAAGCACATATGCCTTATTGCTTTGCTTCTCCCTTTAAATAAATTGCAGAAATGGAAGTGACAGCAACTACACAGCGCATAAAAAGCTCACACAACGGCATAGAAAGTACCGATGCAGCAGTTGTGATAGCTAAATGCATAATACCAGCCACCAGGATTGCGAAAAGTATGTCAAACTACACACATCTTTCACAACATGATGGCAGACATACCGTAAAAACCCGCATATAGTACGAGGTTTTTTCCTGTTATTAGCATCCCAAATTTCCGCCTCGTACTATATGCGGATCCGGACAAAAATTTCAAAGTTCGGCTCGAAGTTTTGGTTTCATTATTGCTCTGTGGCTACGGCTTGGCTTCGTGATATCTGAATGGCTACGACTTGGCTTTGTTATTGCTGCCTGGCTACGGCTTGCCTTCGCTATTGCAGTGTGGCTACGGCATCGTTTCTTTCTTTGTTGAGTGCGGACCTTGGCAGTTCATGTGTTAACCGCGCTTCACGAAGTGCATCGTTTTTAGTGAAGGAGCACGATGTCGGGGGGACGGAAGCAGTACTCGGCAGCTTTCAAGCGAAATGTGATTTTAGCGGCAGAGGAAATCGGCAACAGTGCGGCCGGGAGGCAGTTTGGCGTCACCGAGGGAAGCATCCGCGGATGGCGACGGCAAAAAGCACTTTTCGAGTGCAGCGGAACGCGAAGAAGCTTTCGCGGCCCGAAGAATGGGACATTCCTGGAAATTGAACTCAAACTGACGGAATTCGTCCGAGAACAGCGAGCCGCGCATCTTGCTGTGAGTGTGGAGCTCATGCAGGCAAAAGCTAGGGAGCTTGCGAGGGAAAAAGGCCTAACGAGCTCCACCTTCAAAGCAAGCAAGCATTGGATTTATCGGTATATGTGCCGTGCAGGATTTTCGTTGCGCCAGAGAACTTCAATTTCGCAAAAGCTGCCGGAATCGTTTGAAGAGTTACTGGTGGCTTTCCAGCGCCACATTATTTCGTTGCGCAAGTTGAAGAACTTTCAGCTAGGGCAAATCGGCAATGCTGACCAAACACCAGTTTATTTGGACATGCCATCGCCCCTCACCGTGCACGAAAAGGGCTCGAAACAAGTTTGTGTCCGGTCCACTGGGAACGAGAAGACGCATGTTACCGTCATGTTGTCATGCACGGCAGACGGCCGCAAGCTCCCGCCCTATGTCGCCTTCAAGCGCAAGACAATGCCGAAAGGTGAGCTGCCGAAAAATGTCATCGTTAAATGCCATGAGAAAGGGTGGATGAATGAGAGTCTTGTGCTCGACTGGATAAAGTCCGTTTGGTGTAGGCGGCCCGGTGCACTGTTGTCGTTCCCGTCCATCCTCGTGCTGGACGCGTTTCGTGGCCATTTGGCCGACTCGGTGAAGAAGCTGTTGCGTGATTGTAATACTGAACTCGTCGTTATCGCGGGTGGGATGACGTCTCAGCTGCAGCGTCTAGATGTTTGCGTCAACAAGCCTTTCAAGGACGCGGTGAAGCGGTGCTACGCAGAGTGGATGCGGTCAGGTGAACCTGCAGTGACGCCGACTGGGCGGCTGAAGCGGGCATCGCCAGCCACGCTGTGCAAGTGGATCGTGGACGCATGGGCGAGCATCCCAGAAGACCTTGTGCGTCGCGCTTTCAAGAAGTGCGGGATCTCGAACGCGCTCGATGGCACCGAGGACGAGTACCTCTGGGAGGATATGTCAGACAAGGAATTGTCCGATGAAAGCGCAGCGGAGGACGACAGTGAATGAAGTGCCGAGTCCGATTTAAATAAATGTTTTCCCCGAGTTTTTCTCACTCGTATTATACGTGGGTAAAACTTTTTTTTTTCAATTTCTCGTCCCAGAAATTTCACCTCGTATTATATTCGGGTTCGTATTATACGCGGGTTTTTATGGTAATCTGCTAGCTGTCATAGCAACTCTTCTGACCATCTCGAGAGCCCACAAGCACTGCAGGACTTCCGGCCTGTGGAAACAAAAGCAATTCTAGCAGCTCTGACATGTGGGTGGAGCTTGTGAGGTTGACTGAGAAAATAAAACGCTAGACAGCACTTCCAAGCAGCCTGGGACTGTCGGGGACAGGATAATCGAAGAGGCAGACTGTCTCACCGTCATCTGCCTTCTGCCCAGGCAAAAAGTCGGAGCAGATTAGGGAGCTCTTGCACTGATAAATGTAAGAATGCGAGCTCTTCCAAGTAAGTTTTACGCCTGAAATAGCTGCCTATGCAATCATGCCGTAGTATTTAAGTCAGATACGGTACTCCGAATCTACACTGTCAGAAGCACAAAACTGGCTGTGGTTGGGCGGCCACGTGTAGTGATACTTTCTTTGTGGCATCATAACGTTTGGAGCCAGTGGGACTAAACTGGCTGTGTTTGGGAGGCCTCTTTTAGTGAAGCTTTCTTTGTGACATCCAAAGGTGCAGACTGGTGTGGCACCAGTGGGACTTAACTGGATGGGATTGGGAGGCTGTGTTTAGTGAAGCGTTCTTTATGTCTGAAGGTATAGATGCTGCGGCATGTGGGTGTACTTAATGCACTTAGCTTTCTCAGCATACTCCCCTCACTACAGATTGTAAGCAAAGGTATCTTCAGCAATACGGTGTGTCAGTGCATTGCTTTATAGCTAATCACGTTAATGTCGAGTCATCTGAGATGGGTAATGTACAATAAGTTTACTTTGCCCGAGGTGAGTAGGATGAGCTGGTGAGCTGCAACTTCAATTTGCAAGTGCCTTGCAGGATTAATTCAGAGCAACTTGATCACATGACATATGATTTATTTTAGAATGCAGCTCTTGGGCGGCCGTTCCTGTGGCAAGCGCCATCGTTAGCGTCCCTCGTAACCGCATGAACAAGCACAGTGAAGGAGGAAAGCGTGAGAAGAAAGCCATAGTGCCATGCAAAAATGCGTCACCCATGTGCTGCCTCTCGCAATCTCCCGATCAGCGAGGCAGTCGCGCCACACTTTGCTCCGTTTGCAATGTGCTGCATGAGACAGATTGCCCACAGCAGCCAATATATCACAAAAGGAACACATATAGAGCTGGCTGTGCTCAAATTTCACGTTAAGGAGTATCGTAATTGTTGATGTTTTCCAAGTGAAGCTTTCTTTACCTCTTCCTTCGACCTTCCCACTGCTGCTGTGGGCTGCTGTCACCCACACCGCGTTGAGGGGCGGTTCAGAGCTTGTGTATAGACAGCAGTGCAAGTAAGAGAGAAAAGGCGAACGGAGAAACTCATTTTCACCCCACCACGTCGAATGCGCACAATGCCCTCTGGAGCTCTGTCTGTCACCACATTAGCTGTTTGACAGCTGTAATTATCCGTGACTCCCCTCAGAAGCATTGCAGAAAGTGCTGCGCTTCCCTTTCTACTAACATGCGAGGCCTAAGGGGACGCAGATAGAACTATAGAGAAAAGGAGAGGTAGAAGAGGCAGTTCGAAAATAAGGGAGGGGGAGGTGATGTGAGAAAGCAAGGCAACCCCACTAGTATGCGACAGCAGCTGCCGGGAAACGGGATAAACCTAACTTCAAGGTACGGTACAGTACGTTGCTGCTATTTCTGAAAAAATAAATGCCATGCAAATATGTCAAGCGGGCAACTTACGCAGGGTGTGCAGAAGCAGACCCGCAATAATTAAAGCGCACCGCAGGGTCCAGGAGACGCTACGGAAGCGGTCCACCATTAAATAGACACTTCTGTGGCCGCCGCGTTTCGACGGGGGCGAAATAAAAAACGCATGTGTATTTCGATTTTGGGACACCTTAAAGAACATCACGGTGTCAAAATTAATCCGGAGTTCGCCACTACGGCTTGCCTCATAATCCAAGTGTGGTTTTGGAACGTACAGCCCCATATTCCAATTCAAGTTTAATACTTCTGCAACAATGTGATGTGCCATGTGAGGAAATGACAGCACTCAACCCTCTCAGAACTTACAAAATATGGCGCACAACAACGCCTCAAGCAAACACCTCTCCCTGTGTGTTCTGTGTACTACGCAGACAAACAGCAGTGGTGCACGCAAGGTAACGTTTAACATCAACATGCCACTCTCGTGTTAGCCTCAACGTTGAAGAAATTAAGCTTTAGCCGTCAACATCACCGCTAATTATGGTGAATCAAAGCATCCAACACGGAAAGCTTCGCTTACATAGATTCCCACAGTGCGTGGTATCTGCATTTTTTTTCCTCCATATGTGATCACCTCATCACGTATGCGAGGGCTTTCCGTATTTGCCAAAGTGAAGGTACCGCTTATTAAATGCATCAGATCGCAACTCACATTAGTCTTTTACTGAATCCATGCAAATGTACGCTTGCACTCTTGAATGTGCGATTTTAGATAAATGTGTTTCAAAAGCAGCTTCTCTACAAGCTTTATAGTAAAGTAGTGAATGTACTACCAAAGTTCTGGCGCTGGCATTCACATGCATTGCTTAGTGCTATTGTCCTTGTTTGGTCTTTGCAGTCCCTTGAAGAAGCTGTTAGATGGACGGAAGACTCAGGACAAGCTGCGCTGGGTGAATTCGCCAAACACTTACCAGCGGGTGGAAGTGCTTGAAACAGGCACTGCTGACCCCAAGAAGATCACAAAGGTAGCCCAGTAATGGCCCCTAAAGCTGTCAGCCCCAGATGCCTGCTCAGTGCCCGGGTGCATAAAGCTCCCTGTGTTGGTGGTGGTTGTGGCGGCAGCAGAAGTGGAAGCGTGGCAGGCGCTACCCCGGGGCTTCTGGAGTCTGACTTCTTCCCAGCTTTGCCAGCTTATGCAGTGCAGGGCTTTGTGCTGGTTTATGGGCCTGTGAGAGAAGCGCCGCTGAGAACTGTTAACTGGCTTTCATTTTATTCAACCAGGAAGTTAATGCCTCTGACAAGTAGGCATAGTGAAATTCCTTAGCAATGAAACCAGATTATTTCAATGTTGGACCCTTTACCTAAAGGAATTGAATAGCTGTGTCAGCAGTCCGAGGAATATACACTAAATACTGGGCCAACGAATATGCATGTGGCCAGGCCATAGCTATTTTGTGAGCATCCACACAAAAAGCAAGAGTATACTTAATCTCTTCACGATAAACGCTTCTCGACAGGTAGCATATGCTGCGTATGAGGCTCTCTTTTCTCGTGATAGTTTTCGTATATGAATTCCTCAATCTTTCACGGAGGACTGCTATCCTGCAGGAGCTACTCCTTTGTTGCATCACTGCATATGAGCACTCTTCGGTTAGGCCCTAGTTCTAAAACTTTGAAGTGCCATGTGTAGGGATTACAAAATTAATTTGTAAATATTTTGTGCTGCTACTTAACCATAGCTCGTTGCGCCAGTGAAGTTATCAAGACCATATTAGAGAAGAGTTCAAGGGACACGCAATACCTGCTGCTTTGTGGCAATGTCTTAATTTATAAAATGGTTTAAAGGCAAACTGTAAGGAAATTTTGGGCCACGTGGAAAGCCTGGATACAGCTAGTGTAGATATGAAGAGCCTCCATGCAGAATTTTGAATCTTTAAAATGAGTGGATATGTCACGAAAAGCAGGCAAAATGGTACGTTTTTGATAGTGAAAAAAAAAAAATAGCGCCAATACCGCTCACTGGAAGTGACGCATGACTCCAATTGCGCAACTCCTTGGCATGACCTCTGAGATTGGGCACCATCTGTGGCTGTTCGCAGAACGCTAAAAAAACCTTGAAGGCGACATGTTGAGACTTGCATCATAGCCGCTAACCACCAGGAGCATACATCATCTGCCTAGGTGCTATTAAAAAGCTGCTAATAAGAAAATTGGACAATTACCAGTCTTACAGCTTTGCCAAAATTGCTTCAGTGGTATATATAGTCATTCATTACCACTCTAGCCAAAGTGAAATTTCCTTACAGTTGGCCATTAAAGTATTTTTGGCTAATTGGTATCTTTTAGTCCCATATAAAATCGCTACCACCACTGCCAGGGGCTGCCAAGTTCTGGTGCATTTTCGGTTTTCTGCAAATGGTGAAGCCACTGAGAGGAAGCTTAAGCTCAAGGGCTCCTACTTAAATACATGGGAAAGGAGAAATCATTTTTCTCAGCAACCACTGCACCAAATTTGAGGTTTGTTGCATTTAAAAGAAAATGTTTGTCTAGTGACTGTTGGTGGCGAAATTTCTATTTATGCCATCAATGTTTTAATACAAATAGTTGAAAATCTCAAATTCTCGGGAAACAAAACTATCAAGTTTACAACTTGAACTTGGCAATGAAAAACGATATCGCAATTCTGTAAATTTCATGTTATAGTACATCGAAAGGGGACAAAATTGATGTATTATACATGGCTCTAAAGTAGGCACCTAATGAATTGGGACTTATGTAGAGCCATTGTAAACAATGTAATGAATTCCCATAAGATATAAATTGATATATCAAGTTTGTCAACTTTGGATGCCCTAATGGATGCAGTTCACAGAACTGCACCACCTATTCTTGGTGCACAGTTGCAAATTTGTAAACTTCTTGCTTCTATATTTTTTAACCTTACAAATTTTTAAAAATTTCTTTTAAGAAATCGGGCCTCAAATCAAAATTTCACTTCCGACTGTCACAAGAATTTTTGCTCTCGAATGCCACTAACTTCATTCAAATCGGCCCAGTGGTTATCTCAGAAAAGCGTCTCTGAATTTTACATGTATTTGAATAGGTGGCATCGGAGTTGAGGCCCAGCCTAACGTTTCCTCATAAGAATGTAACTAACTCAAAAGAGCTTTCACACGAAACGAACTGCCAAGTCTCATTGTTTACGGAAGCAAGCAGTCAGGAAACAAAATTTTGTAGTGGCCACTGGTAACTCGCACAAAACCTCATATTTATCTACTCATGTTCCATGCTAAAGGAAAAATGCCATGCTTTTAAATTCGTGTCCTTTTGGAGCAAATCATTCAAGCTTGCTTGTGCTTCATTCCTGCTGTGCAGCCCTGCATGTCTGCATAAAGTTGTGTTGCAAAACCATATGCACGGCAGCAATTCCAATTAATAGATCCAGCAGACTCCACATGATAGCGTTGTTATGCAAAAAATGTTTGATGGATGTGTTAGAAAAGTATTTGGGATATTTGTGTTTATAAAGGCAAATGGAAAAGCTGTTCCTCACATCTAGCATTTCTTGCTCTGCCTTGATGGTTGCATCTGCTCAGCGGTTTTGTTTGTTATTGAGACGCCATTGGGTGCTCATCGTCGTATGAAGATTGCAAAGCAGCCAGTCTCTTGTTGCGTCTTGCAGCACCAAAAATCTTAAGTTGCAGCAGGCAGTGCAGCACAGGCTAGTGGTTAGCTTACTTGCATGAAAATGGACAGATTCAATTGGCATTTTATCCTTGGCAGAGATAGAGAGCATTGGGCCATGTGCTTGCAAGGGCACATTGAGCTGGCGAGCCTAAGATTTTGTGTGCGAGGACAAAAGGGGCTTGTTGCAGTGGAAGAAGTCAGGCTTCAGGTTTGTCTTGCAGTTTTCAGTCTTCTGCAATTTCTCTTTCTGAGTAAAGTTGTCACCTAATTTGGGCAGTGATGGCTTTTGTTGCAATTGTTTTAGATGAGTGTTGTTGAAAGTGCCCATGAAATGACTAAATTTACCAAGTGTTTCCCCTTTTGACAGTTACTAAGTGAAAAGTTTGTGAAACTATTTCCAACCGGCCTGCCCTGAAGGTAGGATATAAAGGCTGTTCAAAAAGAAACTGAACTCTTTCTATAAAAATGTTTACTGTTAATTTTATATAATTATGTATTCTTCCTCCTAAATAGTCGTCTCCTCAACTGATCCGATCCCAGCACCTGCCTACACTGTAAAAATCTTCTCATGACCAACTTTATTTGATGGTTCAGTTCTCTCATCGCAGTTTCCCGCTTTGTTTTGAATGCTTAGCAGTTCATTTGCCTTAAGGCTTATTTAAAGTTTGTAAAAGCAGAACATGCCTGTGAGATGCCTTAAATGGCCTAATTTTCTACTGTAATTTGCTTCAGTATTTTAGCAAGTTTCTTTCTCTTTTTTTTTTCTCTGAACACAGATTTCCACTGAAATGTATATGCAGCTCTTTGTGCTGTTGACTAAAGAAACTAGGCACAAATTTTTGCACGAATGAGAACTATTCTCAGTTTCCACCTTATGATTTCATGGGTCAATGTACCTCGTTCTTTCCCACTTTCTAACTTTGTGATGTAAACCTTCAGCAATTTCATCTTCAACCCTTTCAAAGTGGTTGTCAGCTTGCTTTGTCTTCATGTTTAATACATTTAAACTGCCAGTAATGCCTTTTTCTGCCAACAGAGTCAATCTAGGTATAACCAGTCTAGGCATCTTTGTGAAGTATATTTTTCAAATTTATTTGTGTAGCTTCCTTTGCATTCTTACTCTTCCTAAATCCTCAGTTTCCCAGTTGCAGTGTTGTGACTAATGATGATTGTAAAGCAGCTAAAATAGGCTTGCTTACAAGGTCTGGCGATGTATACCACAATTGGTGTAGCATTCTAAAAACAATACCTGACTTGATATTTTGAAAGCTTGGTTCCTTTTTGAAGGCCCTCATTCATTTCATCAGGCATTATTAAACACATTTACAAGCGATATTCATATGCTTGGTAACTATACCAAAGGACACACCAAAAATAATTAGCTCTATCAAACTTGTTTGGCAGCAGTTGTAGGATGAGGCCTACAAATCTTGTTCTTTGTTTCAATTGCCGTTTACAAATACAGTGGAACCATGTTGATGCGTTCCTTGCTGTTGTTTTCCCGGCTGCTACATCATGTTTTTGCAGTCCCGACATAAATCCCATTGACTCGTGCCCCTTTGATGTGTCTCCATTCTGTAATGTTCCCACATCTTGCATAGCATTTGTACGCGGTGGTCACTTATATTTAGCGGTGCCGCCACCCAGTACTTCACAACAAGATACCAAAGTTAGAAATAAGCGACCAAAGTTGGACAAGTCGGGCACTGCAGAAGCATATCTGGAGGAAATATGCACAGAGCAATTGGTGAAACACCCGAAGTAGTGTGAATCGGTTAAAACCTACTGGGAACCGTACACACTGGGCCACATCTGCCAAGCACAGGGCTACATTTATTTTGGGGCCAGCAGGGGTCTTGTATGCGTTGCATGATTGCCGGTCCCATTTAGTCATCTTCACTGCAAGCAGTGAAGCATATCAAGAGTTCAAGGAGCCATTGTCACAGACCATTGTATGTGTCCCTTGATCATACATGCGCACACGCACCATTTCCGTTCACAGTACAAGTGCAGAGACCACCACCGTGGCCAAGACAACCAATAACTGCACTGGCTGCCATTCAAACGTTTCTGTGGCAATTTGCAACCTTCCTCATGGTTACATTTGCCCAGCTGTTGCATTTTCTTTCCACGGTCCCTTGAAAAACGTATGAACAAGGTTCTACTGTATTTTGAAATTACACCTGAAAATCGTAATCGAAATGTGTGGCAGCAAGAAAAATGTTCCTAAGCTGTAGCAAAAGATAAAGAGGGATCCTATGTATAATACCCAGCACTTACATTTCCCTTTTTGTTGTGATAATTTGAAATTCAAGCCCCTTTATGATATTTATAATTGTTCTTCAAGCAGTCAATGTGGTTGTCTGCTCGCTGTACATGTTCCCTACTTGTATTGAACTTATATAGTGAGATGTGTGTTACTCTGCTATCTACTTAAGTGACCATCCTTACACAGGGAAGAGAGAGGACTTGCTCTACCATGACAATGTTTCAGCAAAAGAAGCTTATCTTAAGCTAGCATTGTTGCTGGCATTTGTGTATAGAGTATGCCCCCCCACTTCTTTCTTTTTTGATTTGTGGTTTGTTTCCAGTCAGTCTCATTGCGCTTACCCTTATTTAATCTTCCACATGTAAAACAGAATGCTGCATGATATTCCCCATGCACCTGTGCTTCTAAACCTATAAAGGATATGATAGAGGATGACTGAAAAGCAAGCAGGAACAAATACTTGCAGCAGCTACATGCTGTTGCAGTCGCATGTTAACCAGTTAAACTGGTTTCAGCGGCAGCAGTTGTGCAGCAGATGCTAAGTCTGATGAAAATTGTCTGTATGATTTGTTACACATCTCTTAGCACTGCCAAGCAATACAGCAGAGCTTTGCTGTAACAGACTTCAGAGTGTGTAGCAGTCGGAACCTTGAGTAGGTAGTTTACTACAATGTTCGCTTCATTCAGTGTTGCATAAGCATGCACGACAATATTATGTAACAGTGATATACATTTCTGATGTGTGGAGTGTGATAACTATCCCCCCCTCCCCCCTTTTTTTTTTAACCCTTTCAGGGTCAATGACGTAAATATACGGCAGCGCGAAAGTCCAAAATGATCGATGCCGTATATTTACGGCGCCGTCTGTACGTTTAAAATGCGGCCCAATTTCCTAACTTTTTCTTTTGTCATGTGCTGCCACTATGTGGGAATACAGGGAATTTTTTTTCTCGTGCCTCCCTTTCTTGGTTTTCGCTGCACGGTTTGTTTTGAAGCTAGTTTGCTCCGGGGCGTCTATATACTACCACTCGCACATTGGCACAAGCGCGGGCGTGCAGTGGTTTGGGTTTTGTTCCGTCTGGCGGTTTCGGCTTCTTGCGCTCACAAAACTGATGGCTATCTCGTTACTAGTCGCTCAAAAGGCGATCGCTTGTGTCTTGCTCGTATAGTGCTCACAGGGGTGCGCATAGGAAGGATGCTGCCGTGCATGCGTTTCCTTTTTTTTTTTTAAAGACTTTTGAAAACTAATTGCATCTGGTTTGCGATAAGATGAAGATTAACAGAAGTTTTTCACACGTTTTGCTTTTTTGACGGGCACACAACCACAGTTTTCTTGAGTGCACTCACCTACGCAGTTCGATTACGCTATGGATGTAAATATTACTGTAAAAGCAGGAACATTTGACACTTGCGAAATATTCTCATGTGCGCATTTTGTAAGCCTTATGTGTTAAGACTGCACCAAATTTTTAATTCTTATAAGTTTATTTCCTTTTTTATTATTATTGTTCTTATTCATGAACAAACAGTACATATATACCAATGCAAAATATTTTTTTCTCGCTTTACGGTCACGCTAGAAAACTTAACGTACATTTTTTTTTCGAAATAGGTCCCTCAGAAGAATTGGAATCTGCAATAAAAAAAATAGGCTCTGGGCGGTCGCATATGGCAAAAAAAAATAGACCGTCAAAGGGTTAAATCATAGGTGGTAAAAGAGTGCAAATTGGGGATGTTTGAATATGAGCAGCATTTCTGTAGCATTTTCTTTGGAATCAGAAGCATGTAAAGGGGCCTCATTTCAGGTGTTGAGCTTCTGCTGCTCAGGTAGAATTGGTATTCACGTGCTCAAATAGTGCACATGAATTTAGTCCTTGCTTACTGTGCAATCCACCGAGGCAAACTATTTACTCTTGCTTGGATAGTCTTCACTTTACAGCTTCAGTGACTGAGCTCTCTTGTAATGGTTTTGTGTAAACAGCTTAAGCCTGTAGGTTAATTTCAAGGAGCCTGTTGCCTTACCTGGCTTTTTTGTAGCCGAACATTTCAGTATTGTGCTGTATTCAGGTGTTTATTATAGCAGCTAGTGTGCCACTTGCTAGTACCTTTTATGGCTTTGGAATACCTCTTAAATGTTGATTCTTAAGGATATGCCTCATCTCTCTATGGTATAATGCTTGTTTAAGTGCAGGAAAGAAAATGTAAACTTTTTGCCTGGCTGATCCTCTTTTTCAAGGTGTATCTGGTATAGATTGCATGTTGATTTGGCGTATGATTGGCTACAGCAGTTTTCAGTTAAGAATCCTTCAGCACATAATGTTTGTGCTGTAATGACAATGGTTGTAGAATAAATACATGTGGGAGGCTAAAGGAAAAGTAAGTTTCTGCTACACTTTTTGTGGTGTGCCCTTGTTGGGGGAGTCCTCCTGTTCCATGATGTTGTGCTGCCATAGAATGTTTGCTCATGGAGAAAAGCTTTGATGATGGCTGAAGTGTTTCTTGTGCTAGTTTTTGTTACAGATACCTCATTGTTTTTCTTGGTGGAAGGGTGCTTTTTTTTCCCTTAAGGCTCTGTTATTGTGATAAAATGCCTTATCCACATTCCTTTGTAACTGTGTATGTGATGCTTGCCATTGGTTTATGGCCACTGTTTACAGGTACTGAACATGTAATGATCTGGCTTGTCATCAACTCATTATGATCCATTTTAAGTTCTTTGGGCTTCAATTTATAGAAAGCATTGTGAAATGACCTAAACTGCAACTTGTAACATGGTACTGCATGTAACAGAAGTCCCTACAGTGTGGAGTATGAAATATGGGCAGTCTTTTACCTTTACTCATTGTTAGCTCTTAGTTTTGTATCCTCTATGCTTCACTCATTTACTGATTTCCAGCAGTCTAAGCCAGAGGTACCCAGTTGCCTTTCTTTTGCACATTATGAGTTGTCAATGCCTTATTACTTGCCTTGTGCTGTGGTGCATTTTCTCCTTGCTTCAAGTGCATAGTTCTGTGCATTTTTCAACCTTGTATGCTGCGTAGCCTTTGCAGCCATTTCTTTTTCATGTACATGGAAGTTTGTTTTTCTCAAGCAGTAATACATTACACAAGGTTTAACTGCAATTTTGTTCACCACACTTTAACTGAATGACAAAAAAAGCCTGTCTATTTTGCAAGAGAAAGCGTCATTGCTTGAGCATACTTCTCCTCCTCCCTTCCCATTAAGAAAAAATTTGATATGCTTAATTTTCGTTACCCATGTGTTGACTGTTCGGTTGCTTTGGCTTGCCCCTCCTCTTTTTTTTTTTTTTTTTTTTTATTCGATCATTGATTGACCTGCATACACTACCGCCCTGCACTTCATGAAATACGGTGTGAAGTATTACATGTGTGATTTATAGCCTGTGTCACGTTTTTAACTAATTTTTTCCTTTTGTTTCTGTTTTATAGTGGGTAGAAGTTGGAGGGAGTGGGGAAGCTGATTCAGTAAGCTTGCTTCTCCTAATTGCACACTTATGCTTGCTTCTCTTATGAGGATCCTTTCCTTTTTCATTTTTCTCACCATTCGCATGCTGATTGGTTCTGTTTGGAAACCTTATCCTCATATTTTGCATGGCTTGTTGTCTTTTTGTTTTCTTTCCATTATTTCTGTTATTCTTTATTGCTTAGTTTGATTTGCATTTGCACTTGCTTTCCAAGTCTCTTACCAAAAGTAATTTGCACCTGTGTTGTAAAATTTGAAATTGTGTAATCTTGTAAGCTTCACAGTTTGTAATTTACCACATGAGATAAAGAATACTTTCTCTGAGCTACTAGCTGCTGTATGGACTCGTGCTGACATCAACATGAGGTTCATGAAGAAGCCAGCTATGATTAGGCTGAAGTTTGTGTGACTCACTTCCCAGCTGTGTACCAAGGAAACTCATGTGCATTAATAACTCATTATTTTATTTTTTGTTTGGTAATCACGTCTGAACATATGATCTTAGTTCGAGTAGCAGTATGTAACTCTTCATTTGGCTGTGTGCAGCCAGCTTCAGTTGAGAGTGTGGTCATCGAAAGGCAGCTAAGGAAATAAACCTTGAAAAGCTTGTGTTCTTGCTCTGTTTGCATGATTGCTGTTGCTTTTTTTTTGCTTTTTTTATGCATGATGTTGAAGACCATTTCATTCTAAGCTGTCTTCTCTTTTTGCTTTGTTTGTCTGGCACTGTTATGACCATGCTTGGAAAGTGTCTTTCTCTGTACTCTGCCTGCTTTCTCTGTCATGAGCCTAGCTTTGCTTTTTGGTCTATGCCGAGTGCACGAGCACTGACTGCCTGTTGTTTTCCCCCGCAGTGGGTGCAAGAAGGTTCCCCCTCCCACTCGACCTCCGTTAAAATAGACACATCCCATCAGTTTGTGCCCAAAGGCACTGACCCGGCTGAGTTTAAGCGCAAGCAGAAAGAGGTCAGTCTCTCATTTGTTTCTTTCTATCATTGCGGGCAGCCTGGGATGGGCAAGTGAGCTCCTGGCACCAAATTAAATTTTTGCTAGAGAGAGAGAGAGAGAGAGAGCCATCTTGCAGTCATTCTGGAAAAGAAACATGTTGTGGAGACTGGAAAGTAGACGTAGTTGCTGTTTTGAAACATTCACTGACGGGTGCTTTTACCTTTACTCTCCCTTGCTCTTATTTTTCTTTCTCCCAATAAGTCGTAAGCACCTGTGGTGTCATCACAAAAGCACTGAAAGTGTCGTAGCATAAGTGGCTGCAGCATAAATTTAGCAGCTATTTTGGGGGTTTAAGCCTATTCTCATTCTTATGGCAGCTAGTGTTAACTGCCCTTAATAGCCTTAAATCATTAGGAGCTTTCATTTCATGTATTCTTTTGCATTTCTGTTTGCTTGAGACTGGGTACTTCGTAACGGACTTATTTGCTGGTTGCCATGCTGTAAGCTAGTAAAGAAACAAGATCAGATCTGAACACGTGTTCAGAAATAAGTGTACGTGTCACCTTTTCGCCTGTACCTTTGTGCATGGGGCTTCTGCGTGCAGCACAGCTGATTTTGCTTGGAGTGTTTTTGATTCATTATATGCTTGTAGTATTTTATGCAGGAAAGTGTTTTGTCTCTGGCTTTTATTTTCGTGGCTGCTCTCTTGTTGCCTATCGCTTGCAGATTGCATTGGTGGGGTGAGGCAGAAGTAGTACAGAAACATGTATCACAAGTGAAGTAGGTATTCAGCTTATTGTTGCACTGGATACCTTCAGGTCAGCATCTTAGTTGCAATGAGCTGAGCCGTTATGTGCATAAAAAAAAATATTTTTCTGTGTGGCAGATGTGTTTGTTGGTTGTAAAGCTTGCTTTCTGAATAAACAGCAGCAAACTCTCCCATCTGCTTCTGATTTGTTGTCAGTTTTATCCACATGCCTGCTGGACGGAGTAAACGTAGCTTAACCCAGGAGAATCACAGGCAAGCAAGTCGCAATACTAGCATTAACAACAGTAAATTCTTAGTTGCAGAGGGCAAATGTGCATAAACTGCTACTTGCAACGTTATTGTAAACTATTCCATGAATGTAGCTTAATTCAAGTGCTTACGCAAAAATGTTTTCTCAGATAAATGTGCTTTGCATGGAGATTCAAAATGTCACATACATCTTGGCGTGGTCATTTATCACTTTCACTCAGCAAGGTAATTTGGCTTATTAGTCAGGATTGCATATTAATGCTTCAACTTGAAGTGTTCAGCTACTAATATATACTTGCAGCTTTAGCACTGATGCCTTGGCACTACTTGGCACTACTAGAATGTGTGCCACATGATACATGCTTGTGCTGTGTTATTAGCATTGTTATAGGGATGTTTTTGTTGGAACATTAGTGTAACATAAAAAAATGAATAATAAAAGGCTGCCGAAAGCAAAACTGAGCACACATTTCCATTGCTGTCGTCTCAAGTGGCGTAATATGTGCTGTGGTGATAAAAAGACAAGTGGACACCACCCACTCTGGAGCATTACAATGTGGTAAGGGTTCTTGTTAGACGAGTCCTCGCAATTTAAACTGTCCAATTCAGCATGTGGTCATGACTGCACACTATAATTAAATGCATGAGCAACCTTTGAGTCTTCTGCATGTAATTGATATGTGGGAGGGGGGGAGCCTGGCCAGAGTGAGTAATTAGTCCCAAGTAAAACAGCCCACAGTTCAAGATCTTCTGTAGCTATCCTAGAAGTTATATCTGCATCAGTTCAGTTTGACTCAATGTTTTTGCATTACATTTAATGCTTTAGTGGGGAGCTTGCTTTGCGATTTTACTATGTCGGCAAAGCTACTTCATTTAAAATGAGGATCACAAGAAGCTGACAGGCATATAGTGAAGTACAGTGAAGTGAAGTATATTGTTCTTCTGGGTACTTTTTGTTTTATTTTGTGGGGGTGAGGTGGCTCCACAGGTGTCAAAATGATTTGTTTGTTTGTTTGTTTTTTGTTTTGTTTTTTCCCGACAAATGTAGTATGGCAGACTTGATCCAAAACAAACTCCTTCAAGTAGAATTCTAGGATAAGTAGGAGCTTGGTAGTCTTCATTTAGTTGCTTGTGGAATCTGCACTTCTGTTAAGCTGAACATCTTATACTCTTCGTATTCGTAATAAAATGGAGTCTGCAATACTTTCTTTCAGTTATCCTTTCTCTCTCTCTCTCTCTCTCTCTCTCTCTAGTATGTGGAAAGCTTTTACTTGTATCTGCTGGCTCCATTCAAGGGACATTTACCCTTTTCTCTGGATGCTCACAGCCACAGCAGTTTCACGAGTCCTGCTGTTCTGTAATGTTGCAACACTATTTTGAGTGAAATGCCTTAAAACTATATCAAAAGGTGCACTTTCAACAGTGCTTGAGCTTTTGCATGATGCAACATGAAATGTGAAGTCTAACTATAGCAAATGGCAGTTCTTGGCTCTCGCCATTTTTGCTGCCCATGCTATCGGTGAATTTGCTAGGGAAAAGACACTGACTGCAAGTGAATGCAGAGATGATTTTTTCTTGTCTGCTTTTGCTCATGCATAGTCAGTTAGCCCACACTGAGCGTGATAACCCTGATAGCTGATTTGAAGTATCTTATATGGCCTGGTTGTTTCCTTTCACAGCTGAAAGAAAACCGCCTCAATTCGAAAATAAATGCAGGGCCACAATCAAACCTTCTTGATGGAGTCACTTGGGAAGAAGTTAAGAAAATGCAGGTGAGTAACCTTTATAAAAGGTGCTTTATCTTCATACAATAACATTTGGGCCTTCAATATCTGTAGTGTAAGTAATGCAAGATTTAGTACTGTTAGTTTTATTGAAATCAAGAGCAACAACTGCACTGACACGGTGCTGTCATATCTTCACTTTATTTCCTACACAAAGTTGGGGGTCCTCCAGGCAAAAAAGGTCATAGATAACTTGAGGGCACCTGGGGACCATACAGACAGCAGGCAAAGCAATACATCCACAAAACGAAAATTGGAAAGACTGCATCACTGGGTATTTTGAAATAGTGAACATAATGCACAATGCAAGATAAAAAAATAGTTATAGCGACTACAAACATCTTTTCATGTACATTCAAAACACAGCAACGTCAAAAGTAAAGATGCGCTTGAGGTATAATAAGGGTTCTTCACTCGTTTAACGAAGAAAAAAAATTATATTTGAGACTTGAATTTTTAAAGTTGCATGTTGAAATTTATTTGTGAAGCCGCACACTTTATTAGTGCGGGCATTTGATAGGCGAGGACAGCCCTTCCATAATTGGTACATGTTTGTAGCGTTATCCATTTGTTGCACAGTGCATAACGAGCTGATGTGTGTGCTAAATGCAGCAGGTTTTATTTATGTATGTGCTGGAGGAGCTTGTAGTCATATATTTTACTCCCTTTGAGCAAATTGTGTTTAATAAACGAAGGACTAGTTGGGAGATCTTTGGGCTAACCATGATAATACTCAAAAATCCTCAGCACTTTCTTTTGCAATACCTCCAGTTTGTTATAATTCGTAGTCATTGTAGTGCCCCAAACTAGTGTGCAATAGGATAAACGGGAGTAGAAGTAGGCATAGTATATGGCCTTCTTTAGCTGCAGAGGAATGAGATCGGACAATTTGAATAATATACCAACTGTTCTGCTCAGTCCCGAGGTTAGTTATGCGTGTATTTCACAACATACTTCCCTCAAACCACACACCTAGAAATTTTGTGCACTTTACGCGTTCTATGACAGTGCCCTGGAACGTCAGCGCGAGTTCAATGTGATGTGGTTTGTTAGTGGGTTTAAACAAGATGTAGTTAGTCTGTTGCATCTGAAATGACTGATATTATGGCGCAGAACAAGTTGATTTCTATGGTGTCGGAGTGTAATGACATGAAATGAGCTGGGCATGTACTCTCCTGCAACTACCACCACAGATGTAATTGATGTTATTCATGGCAGAGTGAGATGTTTAATTCAGTGCTGAATTGTGCTGCGATTTTTGCTGAAATTTGTAGGCCCAAAGCTGTAACTGTGTGGTTGTCTGGCATGCTATGTTTTAACATCATGCGTTAGAAAACAGCCCATTTGACCAACCTCTCATGGAGACCACTTTTTCACTTGACCATTTCATGTATACAAATAGTCTAGCAACTGTTCCTATTGATATCAAAAGCCACAAAGTTCGAATATCTTTTTCATTTTATTTACATTTGAGCACTGAATAATTTAAGCCAGAATGGTTTACAGCTATATATACTAAATATTCGTAGGGCATTGAGGCAAATTCTCATGTGGCTGCCAAGTATTACCTTGCAGCCTCCAAATTTCATGTTAGTACTCATTGTCACCCTGTTCTCAGTATCTTCGTCTTGTACTTTCTGCACTCCTGGTAACGTAAAGATAAACTGACACTTGTGAGTGAGGGACTGGTGATGTTTGATAGAGTAGCACATTAGGTGCAACCAAAGTCGCATGTTGCTTTCAGCTTGGCAGGCCCTTATTACATTGGTTTAGCTAGTTAGTATTCATGAAAATTAAGCAGGATGAGGAAATGCCTGCTTACGAAGCACTCAACACAGCTATTTCCATGGGTACAGTAACTATGAATCGTAACTATGATATACTTGTTTTCTACACTTTGGCATGAGGTCATAAACCTCTTGCCATGTTTCAGCTGCATACCTTTCCTGTGTCTTGTGGAAGGTTTACAGAAGCAAACACTTCCTTGGAGAAATGCATAAGTCATGCTGTCCAGTATTATGCAAAAAGATAGCACTTGCAAATTATGCCTTCAGCTTAGTTAAAATGGCCATGATAGAAGTCTCTTTCCAGTATTGACAGTTCATGAAAACATGGCATCAGGTTTGACCTGCTCTGAAACTAATAGCTTCTTGATAATAGGATGCCTAAAATCACCACATGCTGCTGTTTATTTCCAACCGGCTGCTGCAATGTGGTAACTGCGCATGCACAGTTGTTACTTGATCCTTGCATTGCTGTGATTGACTTATAGACCACATAAGGGAAAAAGTTTCGTGTTTGTTAAGCATGTTCCCATTGTTTTGATTTGTTAAGCCAAACTTAGGTTGAATTCCAATGGTAGATCCAGATCAAGTTTCTCTGCTCTGTATGAAGCAGTCCTATTCCAATGGAAAAATGAGAGCGTGAGTTGTGTGTTCCAGTGGGAGATTAGGGCCAGCCATTGATTCGGGATCCCTCTGCGGAGCAAAAATATTTGCTCCGCCGAAATTGACAGATTTGACCGGTAGTCCGCCTGACGTATTTCTTTTACGCACCTCTGCTTTCTGTCATGGTTGTCTGTTTCCGGTCATGGGCAGCTACGGACAACGTGGAAAACATGGACGCTATGTCACGCCATGTGTTTTTGTTCCTGCTCCTGGATAGTGACAGCTCTGACTCGGACACTATAACTTCCAAGTCCAGTGACTACTCTTTTGACATGGATAAAAACCAAACTCGCAGAATGCTGGTACGGGGCTAGAGCCACCGTAATGCTGGGATGATCCAGGTGGTGGTGAAGAGGCCTACCTGATCCACCTCTAGTCTTGCGCCCTATCGCTTGATTTCCCTGTACTAAGTGCCTCCGCGGGAGCGCACGCATTCCATTCGCAGATTTGATGAGTCAGTCGGAGCAACGCGCTCCGTTCATGATTCGGCCGAACGCTCGCGATCTGCCATTGGAATTCAACATTAGGCTAGACTTTCTGCTTGGCTGAGACACCCTCTATATTTGAAAAGTGTTAAATTTCTGAATGTCGGCAAGCATGTCATGCGATTTGCTCTCTGGCCTGCATAGGATGCTGTGGCGAGTGCAACAGGCGACCAAGTTGTGCTTGTGGGTGCTGCATCGAAGGGGATAATTCAGCGTGACTATCAGCACAATGCTATGGTCTACAAAACTGCCTATAGTAAGAATCCCTTTGACAACATTACTGACTCTGAGCTTGAAGACTACAAGCGACTTGTGGAAAGAAAGCAGCGTGGAGAATCAAGTGAGTGGTGCATTTGTGTGTCTGCATGTGGGGGTGGTGGGTGATATTAATGGACATCAGCTGCTTCTTGTTTGTATGGTCACATCTCTTTTTTGTTGTATACTCTGCCTCTTGTCAGTGCAATTTTTGTTGACACAAATTGTGGGTTGGTTGTTCCTGCTACAGAATTATACAATTGCTTCAATTTTCCAAGTGTGCCAGGAATTTGCTGGTTAAGTGGTCTTATCCTGAAAAGGACACTCTCAAAGTTACTTCTTTAAAGGACTTGGGTTGCGTCATGATAAATTCTTTGTACAGCTTGACTCTAAACCGTTGTTGCACGCCAGCACTGGAGAATGTTATCGCATAGCAGCGGGTTGCCAATGAGTGGCATGTTATGCCTCTTTGCAGTTGATGATGATGTGCCAGACAGCTTAAAGCCATTGCTTGTTGAACCAGTCGCTGTCCCAAGCCAGGGACCACAGCGGACATCCAGTCCACTGCAGTCACCTGCTCAGTCACCAACATCACCTGCATCTGACGAAGAAGGTGGGTGTGCATAGGTGCAGCAACCATAGTTACAGGTATCTTTTGAACAAATTGTGGGGAAGAAGAGGCTATGGCTAGCACTCTGCCATTATTGCACAAAGGTGCAGACAAACTCTGTGTATGGCAATACAGCCATTTTAATTGACTGTCTTGGAGCTCCCCTTTGTGTTGTGGCAGTATATGGCGTAGTAGTACAGTTGGGGCAGAGAACAGGACCACCATAATCTACATTAACATTGGATTGGATTTATTTGTATCAACACAAAACGCATGCATCCAAGGTAGATGCATACAAAGTCTGTAACTAGAAATGACAACTGGTGGTGGTATGCAGTTTGCTACACTTGTGTGGCGTCCTTTGTCATATATAAATTTTGGAGACATTTATTGTATTAGTGCTGTCTTAACACACCCCCATTGGAAACCTATCCATACCTTTCATGATCATAAAAGACTTTGTTTGAAATGTGCACCAGCCAACTTGCACATGAAAATAAATTTTTTCTGCTTGTGAACAGAAGTAATATCAGGAACTCCAGAGGCACCAAATCACAAAAAAACATATTTTTTCATGTTGGCTTTACAAGTTAAGGGGCCCTATAACATAAAACTATTCCAATATCTTTATTCCATCTCCTGACATCAAATTTTCATAACCACCGACGCAAGCATCCAGCGGTCACCCGCAGGGTTGTCTGAACAGGCCAATCAAACGCTCTCCTCGTTCATAGGAAGTCACTTTTGTTACCTTTAAAAACAAATAACATTGCTTACAGTGAGCGGCTTGTCTTATCTAATTGGCTGACAAGAGGTGAGGAGCACGCTCAAATGCAGAGGGATTTGATGGAGCCAAGCCACTGCACTGAAAATCGATAACCGGATGAAGAGGGTGGTGGCGTCATCTGGTCCGCTTTCCCTTACTCAGCTTGAGGTGGCTGGTCGAAAATCGTGGCGGCATGCAACAGAAGCCTAAGAATGACTAAACGGATCCTCAGCTAAAAATAGTTGGCATAACGAGATCGTAAACGTGCTGAAAGTGCTAGAAAACGTTACACTGCCACGCAAAAAGTTTTATTATACGCAAATAAACCCATGCTCTCCGGCAAGTGCGAGTAGCCAGTGCTTGAGCGATCGGCAGCAGCCATCTTTTATTCCTTTCGGAACGGGGCAGCCTGCTGCTATTCAGAAGAAAGCTCGGTTTTGTTCGGCATATTAATGCATCTTTAACGCGTGCGCGTCACATCGACACGGTGACTTTTCACGGTTTTGTGACATCGCGTGACAGGCAGGGGAAGTGTGTGCAGTCCGAAAACTTTTGACCAATAGTCGAGGGCTAATGGCATGAAAAGGTGTCGAATCAGAAATAACTATTTTTCTTTTGTTCGGTGAAATCATGCATAATCATTGCGTACATGTCACATCAGATGGCGAGCTATTGCGGTTGTCGTGACGTCGCGTAACAGGCAGGTGAAGTGGGGGTGGTCCAAGAAAGTTTTTCACCAATCGCAGAGGGCTGATTGCAGAATTGGAATAGAAAAGTTTGGAATAGTTTTACATTATAGCGCCCAAGCTTGAAGCATCATTGGCCTTACATTAACCTTTTAACCCCCAATCCCGAGCTGTACTCGTCATGGGAGGTTGTGCTTATATTGCCAATGACGAGTCGCGCTTGTTCAGCCCGATGGTGTGCTGATCCCACTGCCAAAGACTAGTTACAGTTGGCATTTAGAGAAAGCTGCCATCAAGAGTAGCTTTCCCTTCTAAAAAAAAAAAAATAGAAATTTGTTCATTGTAATCAGATACCAGTCAAGTAACACATTTTCAGAATCAGAATGACACGAAAGTGACTAGACAAAATAATTTGACAATTTTTCCTTTTTGGGGGAGGGGGGGGGACAGGGGGGGGATGTGAGGGTTCAAGGGTTAACGGGCACTAGAAGCAAACATTGAGTCGAATGAATGTGATAAGTGTTTTGAAATTTTCAAAGCATCACTTGAGGTTCTGTCAACATGGCCAAACTGTCACCTTAGATCACTTAACGCAGTTAGGAGTTATGGCAGGTATGTGAGCCATCTCTGGCCCTTGCAAAAAAAAAAGTGTTCAGCAATGCATACCCTCGAAATTGTTGCCAAAGTGAAGGAATCTAGTGTCACCTAAAAATGTGGATGACAGTACCTCCACCTGTTTTCCCCAGCAATACGGGGCTTTAAGTAGACACACTGTCGTAAGTTGTAATTTTCGCAGTGCACTGAGGAATTTTCAGGACTATAACCAACCTACTACACCAGCTAGACTTAAGCCTGCCATCACTGTCCCATTAACATTATTGGAACACAACTGTTTTTTAAATATTTGGAACTGGACTTTGTAAAATGTAAGAGTTTCAGTCCACATGATTTGCAGAATGCCCTGCAATCCATCGTATAAGTTTGATTAGGGCCTCGCATTTCTTTTTCTGAAATTTGGTGAAAAAAGTGCTGTCTGTACACAAACCAAAAATGTGATTGCTTTTAAAAAATATATTTGAGGCCCAAATGAGCAGCCTGCGACAACTTTTTACTTAACTTAAATTGCTGCCTTAGTGATTCTTAGTGGCAATGATCTTGGGAGTTGTGCAAATAAGGGTCCCCAGTTCTCTAGGCAAGTGCTTATCCTGGCTGTGTTGGCTGGAGGTGAGGTCGCCCTCAGGTGCCAGCCCAAACTTGGTACATAGTGCACTTGTAAATTAGGTCCCTTATTTTTTATACGAGGAAGAATCGGTCATTGGAAAAGCTACGAGTGGTTTTTAGCATGAAATATGAACAAAATGTTACGTTTCAGGTAGTACAGGCATAAAAGGAGGCAACTCCATACTTGAGCACATAGGAAGTTGTGGAGCTGTGGGGAGTAAAAAGGTATGCATGCACACAGTGTGGAATCGCAGCTAGAAGGCTGGTATGTAAAACATATAGCACATGGTTTAACAAGGTGGCGATTTGTACAATTTGATGCTGCATAATCAGTGGTGAACCAACGTAGAAACACACAAGGGAGAGGGACAAGCGCTGAACTTCCTTCTGATTTTATTCGACACATGCGCACAGAATTTGTAATCAGATGAGCGAGACATGTGAGAGAGAGAGAAGGAGATTCTTGATGGGAAGGAAAGGTTGGGGTAAAGTGCAGCGCAGTAACTGTCTCTCAGCAGAGGACACCTAGAATGGTTAACCACAAAAAGAAAAAAAGGAGAGGAGGAAAAAAGTAAGATACAGGGCATGGCAACACTGAAAGGAGCATGAACGAGGGGGCATCGCGAAGAACTGTAACCAAACTAACGCAAAGCTATACAGCAACCAAGGTCAACCACAAAAGACAAAAGGTATACAACAGTCACTGTCAAGTAGCAGATGCCAGATAGACCAGATGTTTTTCAGGTAAGAGCAACGACGGCATGTTTATGCAATTCTCCCGTCATAATCTCAGCACTTTTCATGATCTTACAGATTGTCTGTTCGCTGCATTTACAAATACACTGGTATCATTTAACTGTGGCTTGCAGCCATACTCTTTGCAGTGCAATGCAAATAAGCCAGAAGAACCTTTGTTAATGTTGTTGCTGTGTTCTTACAACCTACCATTACGGCATCTGTCTGCCTGATCAATATACTTGTTACCGCAGGTTAGCACAGTGACGTAGGTACTGCCACTCTTGCATGGGAACTTGTTCCAACATCACTGCTGTGTTCTGGTATGTTGATACCTTGGTTGCCATATAGTTTTGGATTAGTTTGGTTTCGGCCCTTCATGATGCCTCCTCATTCGTGCCTCTTTCAATGATCATGCTTTGTATCTTGCTTTACTTTTTTATGTCTCATTCATCTGGGTATAAATTGTGCATGCATGTGTGAAACCGTGAGCTGAAAGTTCAGTACTTGTCTCTCTCCCTTTGTGTTCCTGCTCTGGTTCACCATTTATAATGAAGCACATACTGCACAGGCAAGTGTGCATACTGGTCAGTGCTGCACAGAGAAAGCATTGTGGGTTTTGGTTTCACATGTTGGTTGGCTTCGCAAATGCGTGCACACAGGTGAAAATTGCAACAAGCATGTGCAGTCACAAAGCAACAACCATCATTAAAAGAACTTCTTTCTGGGCTATTCAATACATTGATGACCATATTTTTTTCTACATAAGACATTACTGACAGGAAGAGTGAAGACAGGACAAGCACGATCCTAGTCTTTTTTCTTCTTGTCAGTTAACATGTTTTCTAGTGCAAAAACGTCATCCAGCACCTTTTCCTATCCTTCTCGTCCATCTCTTTCTCCACTATAGTATCGTGTGCCAGCTCGACTGACAGTGTGTATTGCTAAAGAAAGTGAGTCTTAAAGTAAGTGTGGTAACAAAGCCACATCAGCAACGTTGTTGCAAAGATAAACCAGAACTATGGCTGCAACTGGTGGGTGTTGGGCCGGCAGCAAAGCCCATTTGAAACTCTCTTGCTTTTTTTTGTATATGTGCCTAACTGCAGTGCATGATGAGCAAAACGTGAACAAGGTTAATGCAGGAGCCAACGTTTCGACAAGTGGACTTGTCTTCTTCAAGGAAAGCGTATGTCGCCTTGAAGAAGACAAGTCCACTTGTCGAAACGTTGGCTCCTGCATTCACCTTGTTCACGTTTTGCTTATCGTCTTGAATTTCCGTCTCCCGCATTCCCCGTGTTTTCCCTGGATAACTGCAGTGTAGCATTTTTGTGGTTATCGCTGTTGTCATTGTAGTTGTCCCCACTGTCCCTATTCTCACTTTGAGAAGGATAGCCTGTGCAGTACAGAGAAGCAGTTCTGTCATTTTCTAGGGTTGAGGAACTAAGATCATGCTGTGAGGTGATGTAGTCGGAAATGGCATTTGCAGTAAGGTGCTACTCTGAGAGTTCAAAGACTGGCTATAGCTGCCCGCTGGCGCACATGCTTTTATATGAAGCTTTGAAGATGGCGCCATATTATTCACATTACCTTACAGGTAATGTGAATAATATGATGCGGTGTAATGTTCACATTACCATATTTGCATTCACATTACCTGTAAGGTAATGTGAATAAATAAATATAGTCCTTCTGGATAGGAACTTTGCTCAGTGCATCAATCAGAAGCAGTACTGTTTCAGTCGTAATTTGTACATGGATGTGTAAACAGATGGAATTTTAGGCGTTAGAAGTTGAACAATATTGGAACTGATTTAGGTCTTTGGCTGCTGTGATGGTGTATTAGTTAGGCATATGATGTCCGCTTATACCTACATTGTGCTCGCACCTCCCCTTTTTCAAAATAGTCAAGACATCTGTTATAACGGCGGTGCGCTACCTTCAACCAAACATGACAGAACCACAGATTATCATCACAGACGGTTAGTTTTTGTGTGGTACTGCATACCAATATCTGGCTTTTCTTTGCGCTTTCAGCATCTCTTCCAGATTGACTAGGGAGGCCACTAACAACGTTGCTGCACAGCAGCGTTTGCATGACTGCGTATAAAACACTGGGTGTGTTGCGTGAAACAAGTGCTACATAGTATCCCACGGCATGTCTACAAACCACTCCTGTCCCTGTCTATGCCATGACAACCTTGTTTTTCTGCTTAACTCTTTCGGGCCCATAAGCTACCAAATCTAGAGTTGCTGGTTTGTATTTTATGGAGGCACTGCAGCAACCTTAGTAACAGTTTGAATGGTGCTGTGCAGGGTGTCTGTCTACCAATGGGGAAAATCGGGAATTCTCAGGGATTTTCAGTAGTCTGGAAAAGCTCAGGGAAAACTCAGGAAATTCGTGCTTCTATCAGGGAAAATTAGCTGTAATCTTATTGAAAGGGGACGAAAGTCGTGGTAATGCTGGCTCGAGGAACAGGCAGGAATCGTAACGAATCGTCTTTGACGTCCTGTCATTGGCTAGAGGAGTTGTCAGTGTACAGTCAACGACCGAACTTCTGGATGCCCAATAATTGAGGCGGCTTTGCAGCAACATTACGTACCCGAGAGTCAGTGTATCGGAACGTCTGAAATTTTCGACGCAAGAACCCTTCGCTGTCCCATTTTCCGGACTTCTTGCCGTGAGCGCAGGTCCGAAACAGCAGTAATCAAAGCCAGCCACTACAGCTACAGTTTTGATTACCTTGCTGCCTCGAACCAGTGCTCTCGCACGCAGATCCACTGGCAGCCATAGCCACCACTGCGGCAACGCTAGGCCTAGCTGCTTCGGCGTTCGCTATTCAGCTTCTTGCCATTGGGTGCCATGTTTCTCATTGAAAGCATTCGTTGCTGACAGCAATGTCACCGATTCGGCCTTTGTGGTCCTTGCAATTGGCTTTGAAGCTCAGAAAGCACGGTGCATTGCATAATGCCGGTTCCCAAAAGTCAGCTTCGCCTCCGTACAGAAATTTTACTTGGTGAAGCATACATAAAATATTGCGGTGAAGCATCACAAGCATGGGAGCAGACTATTGCCACGGGACACAGTATGTATTCCTTAACCCTTTGAGGGTCGATTTTTATCAACATATGTGACCGCCTACGGTTGATTTTTTTTATTGCTGATTTCAATTATTCTTAGGGAATTCCGAAAATTCACCGCAATTTTTCTAGGGTGACCGTAAAGTAAGAAAAAATACTTTGCGTTGGTATATATGTACTCTTCATTCATAAATAACAATAAAAAAGAAAATAAACTCATAAGAATTTAAAATTTGATGCATTTTTATACACATAGTTCAAGGCCTTGAAAATGCACACACGAGAATATTTCGCAAGACTCAAATCTTCCTGCTCTTACACTAATATCTAATATGTGCATCCATAGCGTAATGGAACTGCATAGGTGCACGTACTCAAGAAAACTGTGTGGTTGTGAGCCCGTCAAAAAAGCAAAACGTGTGACAAACTTCCACTAATCTTCATCTTATCGCCAGCCAAAGGCAATTTGTTTTCGCGACGGTTAAAAAAAAAAAAGGCAGCGGAAACGCATGCATGGCGGGCATCCTTCCTATGCGCACCGCTGTGAGCACTGAACGAGCGAAAAAGAGGCGGTCGCCCTTTGAGCGATTAGTAACGAGATAGCCATCAGTTTTGCAAGTGCAAGAAACCGAAACCGCCTGCGAAAACAAAACCCGAACCGCCACCCACCCAAGCGCACGCCAATGCGCAGGCAGTACTATATAGATGCGCGGGAGCGAACTAGCACTAAAACAAACCATGCAACGAAAACAGAGAGGGGGAGGCGCGCAAAAAAATTCCCTGTATTCCCACATAGTGGCAGCACATGACAGAAAAGAAAGTTTGGAAATGGGCGCGCTTTTTAAACGTACAGACGGCGCCATAAATATACGGCATTGACTATTCTCCGACTTGTTCGCGCCGCCGTATATTTACATCATTGACCCTCAAAGGGCTAATTATACACGCTTGCACTCGGTATCTCCTGTCGCAGTACGAGCACCGATATACCTAATACTAGTACCGACAGGCCTTCAGAGCTTTTCCGAATGTGTCTGTGGCAGTTTGAGCCCCTTAGGACAGTAATAACGCATTAATTTTTTCCAACGGGCCAATTTTTCGGACATTTTCGTGGCCCTTAGGCAGTTCGAAAAATCGGGCGTTGACTGTACAACCGACTAAGAAGATGCTTCAAATGGTCCATTGGGTGAACGAGTGGCGGAAGGTGCTATGATCAGAACAGAAAGGATCCATGCACTGAGGAATGAATGGGAAAGGAAGCGTGCTGCTGCCGTTTTGAAAGCTTGAGCTCAAACAGTGTTGGGTGATGCCGAGATGCAGGTGTCTCTCATTCAAACCATTATAAAGTCTTTAAAGGACTGGAACACAACAGTGAGCCGTTGTGCGCAGGCTGAGAGTATGTCAGGGCAGTTGAGGTTGACTTAAGAGCTGTGGAGCGAGAATGTCAATGGTGACAAAGTTCGGACCTCGTACCACTGAGCTTGCCATCAATTGATAGAAATAGCTCATATTTGAAAATATTTGCTTCTGTATGCGTAGACTTTTTATTCGTATTTGAGAATCGAATCCAAATTGATTTGCTTTCTTTTTTTCGACGACATTTTATTTGCTGTACATTTTACTAACCCCTCCCTTCTATTCTCTTTTTGAATAAGCTAAACACTGCTCCTTAGTATTCAAACTGGATTCAGTTGTCTTTATTTTTTTCACATGCTTACTAGAGAGTGACAGCATCGCGTGACATGGTTTCAGCCCGTCTTGACATAAAACAACAGTCCTGTGCCATCCAGGGAATTTCGCAAAGGCACTCAGTGAAAACCTGGAAAATTCAGGGAATTTAGAAATGTGAACTTGGTAGACACACTGGCTGTGTCACCCATCAGTGAAAGCAAGTGCCATTCTGGATTTTTACTGGTAGCTAGACAGGCACAGGATAATAACATTGCAAGGGCTTTTCCAATTGTTTTGATACCAGAGGTCCGCGTGGACATAAGTTGTTGGGCCGAAAAGGTTAAACACATCCTTTTATCCATTGTATTATACACATTGTGGATGACTACTGTACATGCCTGCACTTGCAACCAAAAAGCTTCCCTGGAGTAGATCCTGGGATGGCATTCTGGTTTGCCTTAGTCGTAGTGTGCATGTCCGCATGGAGTGTTCTGCTTCTTTCCTAACTGCATGCAGATTCAAAATCCAGTGCTCGAGTGAAGCGGTCATTGTCATCAAGGTTGGCCACAGAGGGTAAGTGCTTGGACAGCTATGCTGAGTGCTTCGTGACATCAAGCATGCAATAATTATTCGAAATTATAGCACTGTTATAATGCTCTGTCACTGAATAGTTGCTTATCCTTGTGCATATTGGCTTTAGGTGCTCATGTTTGCATCACCCAAGTTCAGAAACTTGTGCTGGTCACAAGTTTTCTTCAATGAAAATTTGTTATGCTGATAGAAATGCTGTTTAGATATGTTTCAAGCACTCAACTGAACATTCACCTCTAATGCAGATGAATGCTTGGAATCGGTTCAAGTGGTAGTGGTTGCAGACACTGCTGGTGGAGCCAATAGGGGTGGTTTACAAGAATTAGCTTTCTTCACACCATGTCAGCGACTAGGTAGAACATAATACTCTCAAACCACAATTTAATGAAGGCATACTGGCTGTCTAAATTTCAATTTCACGAACCTAACTTATGTTCCCTTAATTTGTCCTGTTGGCTGACATGTTATAAAGGAGCATATTTAAATATTAAGAATTGGGGTGAATATGAGCATTCAAAATGTTCAGGCTATGTGGACATGTGAGCTAATGTAGCTTAGCCAAAGCAGTGTTGTCATGCCATTAGTCTGAGGAGTCTTGCAGTGTGTATGGTGTGCCAAGATATCTTTGGTCACAAGGCTGTTTAGTAAGCCATAATTCTACAATGCATGGAATGTATTTAGCATATGAAAACATGCCACATGCATTGGTGTCTGTGTTGAGTTACACATCCTCATAGGCACATCCCAGTAGTGGTGACCCTGCAGCTACCACAATGATTACCATTCACCAAAATAGGATTTCCACAGACTCAGAGCAGCATAGACATGCAGTCAACTTAATGTCTGCCTAAATATCCCCAAAGTTGATGCAACTGCCTAGCCAGTTGCGCAACATTTGAGTGATCATTTTTTGTGTGCCTTCAAAGTCTGACGCTTTGCACACACCTTGAAGCCACACATTCATCCCAAGGTTGCCTGCTGCCCACTGTTTATTTTTTGCCCCCCGCTTATGTAGAAATAAAGATGGAAAACACACTAGCATGTGTCAATTGCATGCAGAACTTGCCCAACTAAAGCAGACTAAACACAGAGCATTAGGTTTTATCAGCTTTAACTGTCACTGTTTACAGTGAGCATGCCTGATGACTCTCCCAAAATTTTGGTAAAATTTATGAATTTGGGCTCGTTTTATGATTTTATTAATGTTGCATCAAGTTTCACAAGAAATGAATCCTGTTCATAAAACAGTCGGTAAAAGGACAGTGAAGTAGCTTTGTTCCAGGGCCTTTACATTAGAGGGGTACTTTGTACAAGTTCATTCATACATGTTCCTACAGTAGGGAAAGGCAGCAAACGTCACTGTGATCTAAAAGCAATATATTACTGTAAGTTTCTCCTGTTCCAAGTTTGCTGCTGCTTGGATGCTGCGTCTAAAGGTAAATCATCGTTTAGAAACTTAGTTTGTACCCCAGGAAAGGTTTGTACTCACGGTAGACATTTTAAGAATGCGTGCTATCCCTTTCTTCCGTTGTCATGTCTGCAGGACTTTGTACTATCATAATTCTCAAGTTGGGCAGGTATGCATGAGCTAAACTTCTATACAGAGGCACCATCAAGGGCCACCAAATAATGGCACGGAGAAATGGCATATCTTGTATGCTGCTTATGTATCTGTCCTTCTCACTAAGGCAAGTGGAAAGCCTGCACATTAGGCAGAGACTATGCAGATGCAAATTGTTATAATGGCAGTGCTAAATCAGTGGATGTAGTCGCTTCTCTATAAAAGCATTCTAGGCAAGTAAAGTTTAGCTGAGTGACATGTTCTTAATTCATTCAATTGAGGTTTGACAGCCGTTTGTTTCTGTAAAAGATATTCATAAATAAATGCTAAATAAAGGAGCACCGAAAACGAAAGAAGAGAACAAGAAGCAGGGTGTCTACCAACCGGGAAACCCGGAAATTCTCGGGGATATTGAATAGGCGGGAAAACTTGGGGCAATCTGTGTTTCTGTCAGGGAAAATGAGCAGTAACTTTGTTGAAAGGGAATGAAAGTCCGGTAATGCTTGCTAAAGTAGCAGAGGAATCTTAACAGATCCTCTTTGATGCTGTGTTGTCCGCTAGAGGAGTTTCCAGTGTACCGTCAATGACAGACTTTCCAGACACCTGATAATTCGGACAGCTTCGCGGTGCCACCACGTTTCCAATGTATAATGTATAGTCAATATATAAGAATGTCCGAAATTTCGTGTGTGAGAACCCTTTGCCATCCAAATTTTCGGACTTTTTGCCGTGACCGCCAGTCTGAAACAGCAATAATCAAAGCTGCCACCATTGCCGCTATTTCGATTACCTTGCTGCCTCAAACTGGCACTCTCACACGCATATCTGCTGGCAGCCGTAGCCACCACCGCGGCAACGCTAGGCCTAGCTGCTTCAACGTTCGCTATTAATCTTCTTGCCGTTCTGTGCCGTGTTTTTGATTGAAAAAATCCGCCGCTGTTAGCAACAGTACCTACTCCGCCTTTGTGGTCCTAGCGATTTGTTTCGAAGCTCGGAGAGCACAGGACGTTGCATAATGCTGGTTCCCGAAAGTCAGCTTTGCCTCAGTGGAGCAATGTTACGTGGTGAAGCTTAACAAGCGTGGTGAGGGGGCAATTGTCATGGGACACAATATGTATTCCTTAATTATGCACGCGTGTACCCGCCATATCCTGTCACAGTACGAGCGCCGATATGCCTAATTAATGTACTGGCAGGCCTTCCAAGCTTTTTCGGGTGTGCCTGTGCCAACTTCAGCCCTTAAAGGGCCCCTCACCAGATCTGGCCATTTTGAGCTGACAAGCGCAGTGCATACTATGCGCGCTAACAATCGTGTCTGCTCAGTATTACATCACATGACGATCTGCTCTGTATTACATCACTACGTGCTGCGGAAAGAGCTGAAATTTCAAACCACATGCCGTCTGCTCTTCTCCTTGTGGATGCCGTACTCCCAGTCAGAGAGCGGACGTAATTGCACAAGTTTGCCTACGTACATGTACATCGCACTGCTGTGCGTCGCTCGTAGTGACGCGTGACTCCAAGAATTATTCAAGGCAACATTTGTTATTTGTGTAATCTGTTGCTTCAATAGACGAATTAAAGTTTTAAAAAATAATAAAACACACTAACCGAAGGTCTGTGTTCTTGTTTTACTTCGCACCACTGCAAGAGAGATTTACTTCCGCTTTGTCTGCATGTTTCCATGTAGTGCAGTCATGCGCACAGACAACGAAAGTTTGTCATTGTTCACAGCACTGAAATATTTCTGTCTTGGCTATTAATGAACTAATTTGAAAAATGCTGGCAGCAGAATTCTCCCAAGAGGGCACTTAACTTCCAGCATGCAACCAAAATGTGTTATGTGGCCTGGTGAGGGGTCGTTTAAGGGCAGTAAAAGGCATTCATTTTTTAAACTGCCAGATTATTCAGACCATTTTTCGGCTCCTAAGGAGTCCGAAAAAGTCAGTTGTACAGTCAACGTCCAAAGACTGTACAATTGACTAAGAGGATGCTTCAAATGGTCCGTGGGGTGAACGCGTGGAGGAAGGAGGACGAGAACAGAAACGACCTGCACCATTGAGGAATGAACGGGAAAGGAAGTCTGCTGCGGCTTCTTCGAAGGAGCTTCAGCTCAAAAAACAGTGTTGGCTGACGCCGAGATGCCCCGCCCTTCTGTTTTCTTTTTGAATAAAATAAATACTAGTCCTTACTATTCGAATTGTATGAAGTTCTTTTTTTTTTTTAACGTGCTTACTAGAGTCGCAGCATCGGGTGACATGGTGTCAGCCTGTGTTGACATAAAACGAAGTTCTGTGTCACTCAGAGAATTTTGCAAAGGCACTCAGGGAAAGCCTGGAAAACTCTGGGGATTTGGAAATGTCAACTTGGTAGACACCCTGAAGAAAGTGACAGGTCTATCCTTTTATCAGTAGTTTTCTATCAGCAGTCTCCTATCAGTCTATCCTCCTTTGATAAATGAGTTTTAATTACTAACAGCTGGCCCCTATGAAATTTTGTGTTGCATTATTTGTTGGAAAAATAAGACTGGTGACAAGGACTGTTTTGTATTCCTCCCTTTTTTCCCCCTCTCTTTGTACGTGTTTTTTTTTATATATATATATATAAATGTTGGCTCGATTGGTTCAGTGCAGGTTTAGAAGGAATTATAAGAAACAGCCTGCATGGAGGTCGAGTTAGGCAATGTCCATTTACACCATGAAGCTGCCAAAATAATGCAGGAGAGTTTCTATTATGGTAACTTAGATCACATTTAATTTTTTTAAGAGTACAACCAGATCATTTTGAGGTTTCTTCCTCATCCTTTCTTTCGGCACAGATTCCTAACATGCGCATCAGCTTTCATCTACCTTTGAAAAGTAAACTGAACATGATGGCTATTCGGCAGACTCCTATATATGTAAAAACCAATTGCTGCTAGTGCATGAAGAGCAAGCAATGTGGAAACGAAAGCAAATGCTAAAGGACAAAATCCAGTTGACAGCATCTCTTTTCACTGCTTTGCCTGAAGAAAGCAGGAAGGAGCACGAGCACAGGTATGCCAAGGCACTCGTGGCCAAGGCAGTGTGCTGGTATCTCATGGTCAGAAGCACCGTAGGCTTACTTTACATAGAAGCAAAGCATGTGATTCCTGCTTATGTACCATCTATAGCGGCTTAACTTTAACAAATGTGTGAGCTATTAGGTGCAAACAGTTAATGCTTTGACGTAATAGTTCTGCAGAAACCCAAAAGGTGGAGAGAAGTAATTAATAAAGGGAAAATGAGACATCCACTCAATCGTAGCAGTTGCTACAAAGGAAACCCATACGGGTTCGTTGGAAGAAAAGCCTCTCAATTGAAAAATTCGCCCTGGTCCGGGCCTCAAACCTGAGACCACCGCCTTTCTGGGGCAGCTGCTCTACCATGCGAGCTATCTTCTGAGCTCTCTTCAGAGCACTCCTGATTTTTTTTTTCCCCTTCTGTCTAGATCACACATAGCCTAATTGCTACACAACACCAAAAAATTTTGCTGTGTCATGACGTTACAATAATGTTAATGAAGCCAGGTCCGGTGCTTTGAGACCAACTTGCCTAGTGTTGTCCTTTTATGTGTGAGAAGTGTATGGTAAAGTTTCTACAAATTTAAATATGTGCATCAGTGCACCTTTAAAGGTATGCTGTTACTAACAAAGATTTCAATATATTCAAAATTACTGGAACAAAGTGATGAAAAGTCTTTTCTGGAAACTGTCCCTAATTGACACTTGATCTGCTATAATTTTTCATAAGAAAGCACCTGAATTATCTGTGATGTGCTACCCTGAGGCAATAATTTTTCCCCCCACTTCCGCCACGTATTTACAAAGTGTCCATATACTTCCTTGCCCTGCAAAACATGCCTTGATATTATTGTTGTTCAGGCAACTTCTATGTTCAGTTAGCGAACCAGGATCGTCAGTCCACTTGGAGGCTTTCATGTTAACTTGCAGCACCTGTAAACAGAATGGGATAGCATTAAATAAGGGTCTTGTAGCATGTGTTAAGGTAATTTTTGTGTTAAATGAGTGGGCTTGTATGTTACGTTTACATTTATGTTGGGAAGCCCACACATTTGAACATCTAGTTTTTAGTACACACACTCCTTTTTCCCACCTTCTTTGTTAATACCCTTCTTTTGTCCTCCTCCTCCTTGTTCGAGGTATGTTTTTCACTCCTTCCTTCAGACATTGCTTAGGCATAGAGAATTCAGTTTTCAGCTTATGTTCCATTTTGGGAGCCACATTCACAAGAACGTTGCACTTAAAAATGGCCTGCATTTGCTTAGCACTGACATGCTGGCCAGTCTCTTTCTCTTGAATGTGAATATCGGTGAGTGCTGCTCCTGATCGGGCGGTATTAGATTTAGCCTTGATAGTTTTTCCAAGCCACAGCTTGCGATTTTTGCCCAGCCACTGTTGAGACTTTAGGTGTATGTTTAGTGTATGCACTTGAGCTGTTGCAAAATAAAAAATTTCCAATCGTGTGTGTGCGTGCGTGTGTGCTTAAACATTTCTGTTGTCTTACTTTTTTGCCCTTGTATATGCACTGTTGCTAGGCTTTGTTGCAATATGCATGCTGGATACTTGTATTTTAAATGTAGGGACAGCTGGGCCAGTTGGTGTGGTAGCATACTTATAAAATAGTGCCACGGATTCATACAGTGAAAAGAAACAACGGTACAGTGTACTGTCCCGTTGTTTCTTTTCGCTTATGGTGTAGGGCTGCTGAGCACGAGGTCACGGAATCGAATCCCGGCCACGGCGGCCGCATTTCGATAAGGCTGAAATGCGAAAACACCCGTGTACTTAGATTTAGATGCACGTTAGGTCGAAATTTCCGGAGTCCTCCACTATGGCGTGCCTCATAATCAGAAAGTGGTTCTGTCATATAAAACCCCCCCTTTTTTTTCTTTTTGCTGTCTGCCTCTCTGGCGCTGTTTTATAATTATATTCTAAACTTGCTTTCCTGATATTTTGTTTGTGAACCTGTATGTTACAGCCTTTAGTAGCATGAATACGGTCGCATCAGGCCTAGACAACTTCCTCGCCGATACATTTTCCACCCCCAGCTATAAAGGGGGGTATAAACATCCACCTTATAGAGAGAGGTAGGGGTGGGGCTTTAGAGAATGAGTGTTTATTGAATGTTTATGGAGCTATAAATAAACCTCCATGCACAAGAGATGTGTATTGGGCTTTTATTAAAAATGAAGTCTTCACCTGAACTTTCATTTGCTTATTGATGGGAAATTATCATTATTATTATTATTATTATTATTATTATTATTAAGTGGGGTAGTTTCACTGTATTCTCGGGGCTACCAAAGTTGTCTTTCACCTTGGCAGTTTTTGTGTTCACTTGAAAGCTGTATGCCTTAGGAAGCTGTATTTAGGGAGCCAGGTATTTGAATTCAGGTAAACTTTATTTGCCCCTCTCACTAGAGCATCCTCTAGTTTATGAACTTTCTTCCAGGCTGTTTGTTTGTTTCAACTTCAATTTTGTTGTGTACTTATGTTCTGCCTTTGTTTCCTTCCCCACTTCTCCCCCATTTCCTGTTTTGATTGCACCTGTGACCGTGCTGCTTGTGCACACTCTGCATGCCCTGTGCATGGCACTGCATGAATTTCGCTGTGCAGAGGAAGAGCGTATCGTGCCACAACAGTTTGGGCGGCGAGCGCAGTCTGAGCGCAAGCCCAAGCGCCAGAGTAAGTGTGTGTACTCGGAGCTTACGGCATGGCATGCTTAGTCCGGCTCCTTTTTTACAGCTTCCTTTTTTCTCCCCTTTGTGTTTGTGTTCTGGTTTATTATCATAGTGTTTTCCATTGTTTCTCAAAAAGCATTAATATCTCTGCTCTGGTATAAATTTGAATTAAGCTTGTCATATGAATGTGCAACCAAGTCTGATGTGAGGGGGGAGCAAGTGTGCCTTTTCTTTCGGGTTGCCTTTAAGAGGTTTTTTTGTTCTGTTGCAGTTTTATGGCATTTTGGTGGCAGTTACCCGATTCGGGGTTCCATTGAGAATAAGAGGACTACCGGGTGCATCTGTCACCTTTGGTTTATGCTCTCGATAGCAGGAATGTGGGGAGGCAGTTGGCAAGAAAAAATTCTAAAGTGCAAACTTGCATCGGGTAGTTCTAATGTTACTGCGAGGTGCCTGAGAACTCTAAAAGCTAGCCATCAGGAAGCCTTTCAGTGCCTGTAAATTTCTAGGAAGAGCCAAGGAAACTGCCCTGAAAACGAGGCAGTCCCTTAAAACAGCCATTGTCTTTGCATTGAGTGTGCACATCAGGTCAAGCATCATCACTTGATGTGACAGCCAAGTTAAAACTGCAACCACAACTTTCTTAATTTCTGCATGTAACAGGTTTTTGCTGTTATAGTTCTGCATATACAGTATGTGGGAACAAACCGGAGTTCAAAGTATAACTAAGTTAAGCAGTTTGGTGTTCATTCTACTTCGAACACAACAAACATTACTGTACTCTTCGGAACAGCTTACATCCTGCTACAATTTGTCTTCTGCAAGTTGTACTTGTGTCTCTACTGGTAAATATGAAAGTTCATCGTGCAGTTTGCTTTGTCTAGATAAAATGTTTTGGGTGCTTTTGCATTTAATCTTACAACTAAGGGAATCAATGTTTTCTGGCAATGCCACCCATGACACGTGAGACAAAATACCAACGCTGACAACAAACTGGCTAGTACATGTTTCCGTTGTATTTTTCATTAGGCCTGTGTTTCCCAGAAAATGCCACCCCACATCCCACCAAAAATACAAAATCTCACGCTGTGAACCTCCATGAAAGGTAAAAATGTCATCCATCCTACTGTAGCATGAAGCTACAAAGGAAACCTACAGATTTCTCGGAAAGAAAGCTTCAGAATTGAAGAAACATTTGTCCGGTTCAAGGTAAGGACTCTTTTGTCTGCCGAGCTTTCTTTTTGAGAAACTGTTAGGGGTTTCCTTTATAGCACCATCCTGCAGTATGGGTATATTACATTCTTCTCTTTCATGTACCTCCCTCCACCTTGCAAGCATCCAAACAGCTTTGCCATTTTAGAACTACAGAAAGCTGAGCTAGTTGGTAAGGATTCATTATGCAAAATAGAAGTGAGGCATGCAGACAGGACACAAGAGTAGAGAAGTGGACAACACGAACGCCGACTATCAACTGAAGGGAGCACTGAGGCGAAAAATGAAAGAAGACACGAAACTCATCTGCGCATGCTCAGGAATGGTAACACCACGTGTCAATCGGGTACATGTGTTGGTCTACGTGAGAGATGACTATTAAGGCACTCAATCTCTTCCTTATGTAAAGTAATCGAAGGCTGACTCACGCACGCACTTCCACCATTATGGATATGCCATGCCTCTACCATAAGACGCGTATCTCCATTCTTATGCCTGTACAATATCGTGCATTCATCTAACTCTGGCTTGCAGTTACAATCTCGGCAATGTAGCGAAAGATTAGAAGGCAATCCACCGGTTAACGACCTTTTATGCTCCATTAGCCTCTGATTGATTGATTGAGCTTTGCCATATTGTTAAATTTTTTTCAAATTTTCATGATGCCACAATCTTTAATGTACCAATGCATGAATAGTGGTACACGAAATTGGAATGCTTCTCTATGCTTTTTTCAGCAGTAACATTCTCATGGCACTGTTCGGTGCATAATTTAAGAAGACCATATGAATTGTGGCAACAATGAAACTGTGAATACCCATGTACTATCTTTCAGGCTCTTCCTGCCTAGTAAATACTTCGTGTTAGTACCTTCTATTGGCTTTCTCCTAATGTAATTAGGGGGATTCCTTGCACTGGAAGAGAGAAAACAACATTAGCAGTGTTTGCTGATTCAAGTGAGCTAGCTGCATTTTAGAGCACAGCTTCTCAACACAATAGCAGAGTTTCAGCACCAAATCAGTCGGTGTAATTTGACACTGAACCATAACCTGTATCGTGTTTTTATCTATACTTCCGCAGAGATGCAAACAGTGCATGTTATACAAAGAGGATGACAATGTCATGGCTGTGATAGAAGAGAGCATGTGCCTGTCTGCCAGAAATTCCCAAAGTAAACCCAGTAAAAACTGCAGCACAAAATTTGCACCGTAAATAGGTCTCGCACTGTACTTCCTAAGGTGCACAATCATTGAGAAGCAATTTTATAATGAGTGGATTGCTTGAGTTGTTGCATTTTATGCTGAAGTTAACCCTGAGTACAGTTTATGGGCCTAGATGTGCTTCATTGCATAAAAAACTTGCTATACTAGGTGCTCTTGAGACACGAAGCAGTGACAGTGTGCTACACCTTGGTGATACAATGCTAAAAGTCCTCCAGGTTTGTTATAAGTTTTTTTAGAGTGCACAATGTCAGGCAGGGCATGTTCTAAAGACGTCATTAGATGTCCTTTCTCGAAGATTTCAAGCCACTTCAATATCTGACTGTCCACATACTGGGGGTCGCAACTCTGTTTTGGAACATTTGGCCATTTGTCAGCGGTGGTGCTTTTCCACGATGGTTGTAATTCAGGAAAGTTCACACTGCATTTCAGCTGTGAAAGACAAGCAAGGACAATGAAAGGAGACAGTAGGCCCTTAGGTTTCTTTTATTGACCTTGCTGGCCTTGTACCTGCACTACATCGAGTTGGACTAATTTTTGCAAATTTATACCAGAAATGTGCGCCAAAGAAGTCGGGAGTTTAGATAAGGGCCCCAAATCTTGAGGCACTGATGGGCTTTGCATGTGCCGGAATTGGGAGTGTGCAGGAATGGTCAGATTTTAAGTAAGCTTTGCAGTCGTGCTCTACATATTCATGCATAACCGCTGCAGCTTAAAAGCAATGCTACCACAAAATATGCGAGTAAATTGCTATGCTCAATGCATTTCATTGTTAATATCAATTTTTAGTATTAACATAAATAAAACTATTGGCTGGTTTACCGTGTCTTGTTTTAGATTATGTATTTCTGTTCACTGAAGTATGGGCATGCCAGGCGGAACCTTCCCATTTTAGGCCTTTATACTGAGGAATGATAGTGATCTCAAAAACAGTGGTGATGTATCACTGTCTTTGTGTGATTTATGTGAAATGAGAAAGCAATAGTCCAGCAGGCAGGCCCCGCTCACTTTCCTGCAGTGATCTCTTGCCCACTTCATTACTAGTCACTTCTCAGTGTTGAGTCAGTCAGAAATCGTCAGCTTTGGTGTAAGAAAAGAGCTGTTGCTTAAATAGGTCCGTCCGTGCATGTTGATGTGTACTTTTTGGGGCAAGTTTTGGGTGTCTTGTCATTGTGATAACCTGCTGCAATGGTTCAGTGGTTATGGCATTCTACTGCTGAGCAGGAGGTTCTCATTTGTTGTGCCACAGGTCAGGGGAAACAGAATGCACGAATGCGTGTGTACGGTGGTTTGGGTGCTCATTATGGCATCTCTCATGGTTCGTGTGTTGTTTTAGGACATTAAACCCCTTCACTAAAGCTATATGTGAAAAACAGTGTGCCTAATCCAAACCACAAACTATTTGCATCTATCGCACGCACAGAGGCAAGGAATCGATTTCTTTGGGGCTCCAGAATTTTTGGGGCTCCGTAATATTTTTCTGACCAGAGCAACAACAGAATAGCACCAACATTTGACAGTATTGCCTCTTCATGTCATCCTTCACACACTCACATGTACCGTGCATTGGGTTCACATTAAGGAACCCCAGGTGGTCAGCATTAATATGGACAGGGTGTCTACCAACTGGGAAAACCGGGAATTCTGAGGGATTTTGAGTTTTCAGGAAAAGCTCGGGGAATTTGTGCCTCTTATCAGGCAAAATTAGCTGTAATTTTATTGAAAGGGTCGAAAGTAAGAGTAATGCTGGCTCGAATAACAGACAGAAATCGTAATGAATCATCTTTGACGCCCTGTCGTCGGCTGGAGGAGTTGCCAGTGTACAGTCAATGACCGACTTTCCGGATTCCCGATAATTTGAACGGCTTCGCGGCACCACCACTTACCCCATAGTCAATGTATTGAAACGTCTGAAATTTCGGACGCAAGAACTCTTCACCGTCCCATTTTCTGGAAATTTTGCCGTGACCACAGGTGCAAAACGGCATTAAGCAAAGCCACCACCGCTGCCATTTTGATTACCTCGCCGCCTCAAACTGGCGCTCTCACACGCAGATCCGCTGGCATCTGTAGCCATGACTGTGGCAACGCTAGGCCTAGCTGCTTCGACGTTCGCTATGAAGCTTCTTGTGATTGGGTGCCACCATGTTCATGTATTGGAACATCTGAAATTTCGGACGCAAGAACTCTTCATCGTCCGATTTTTCGGGCGTTTTGCCGTGACCGCTGGTGCAAAACGGCACTAATCAAAGCCACCACCGCTGTGATTTTGATTACCTCGCCGCCTCGAACCGGCGCTCTCGCACGCAGATCCGCTGGCAGCCATAGCCACAACTGCGGCAACGCTAGGCCTAGCTGCTTCAACGTTCGCTATGAAGCTTCTTGCCATTGGGTGCCATGTTTTTCATTGAAAGCATTCGCTGGTGTCAACAATGGCACCGATTCCGCCTTTGTGGTCCTTGCGATTGCCTTTGAAGCTCGGAAAGCATGGTGCATGGCATAATGCCGGTTCCTGAAAGTCAGCTTCGCCTCTGTACAAAAATTTTACTTGGTGAAGCATACGTAAAAGTATTGCAGTGAAGCATAACAAGCGTGGGAAAGGGCTGTTGCCACGGGACACAGTATCTATTCCTTATACACGCAGGCACCCGGTATTTCCTGTCACAGTACGAGCACCAATATGCCTAATACGTGTACCGACAGACCTGCAGAGCGTTTTCGAATGTGCCTGGGGTGGGTTGAGCCCTTAGGAGCAGTAAATTACATGCATTTTTTTCCAACTGGCCAATTTTTTAGACCTTCTTGCGGCCCCTAGGGAGTTGGAATAATCGGATGTGGACTTTGCAACTGGCCAATAGAATGCTTCAAATGGTCTGTGGGGCGAACGAGTGCCGGAAGGCGGACAAGAACAGAAAGGACCTACGCATTGGGGAATGAATGGGAAAGGAAGCATGCTGCCACTATTTTGAGCTCAAAAGTGTCCCTCATCCAAACCAAAATAAACTCTTCGAAGCAGTGAAACACAACACTAAGGCGTCGTGTGCGGGCTGAGAGTATGTCAGGACAGCTGAGGTTGACTTACGAGCTGTTGAGAGAGAATCTAAATTGTGACAAAGTTTGGGCCTCATACCACTGAGCTTGCTATCAGTTGATAGAAATAGCTCATATTTGTAAATATTTGCTTCTGTATGCATCTCCTTTTTATTTGTATTTGAGAATGTCCGACTCTATTTGCAATTTTTTTCGAAGACATTTTATTTGCTGTGCATTTTACTAACCCCTCCCTTCTATTCTCTTTTTGAATAAACTAAACACTGCTCCTTATTATTCAAACTGGATTCAGTTGTCTTTATTTTTTCACATGCTTACTAGAGAGTGACAGCATCGGTTGATGCAGTTTCAGCCCGTCTTGATATAAGGCAGTCCTGTGTCATCCAGGGAATTTTGCAAAGGCACTCAGTGAAAACCTTGAAAATTCAGGGAATTTAGAAATGCCAACTTGGTAGACACCCTGATGGGAGCCCCTTACTACAGCATGCCTCATAATCAGATTGGGGTTTTTGCACGGAAAACCCCAGAATTATTACACATGCACGCACATGCACATGGGCACCCACAAGCACATACACACTGTCCTGCTTACTTTCATCAGATTTCTGGTCCTCGGGATCTGTCATTACATTCTCGGGTGCGTTTTCATATTGATTATACAACAGTTACTCTAGTTTACAATGCGTTGCAGAAGCAGCATTCTTATTCAAGGCCTCTTTGTCAAGATCATTTCATTGTTGGGAATTCCAGTATGCAGGCAGGGCTTATGAGCCATTTGAGGGCAGTGACACGGCACTGCACAATGCAATTATAGTAAATTAAGCAGTGCTTCAGACTAGCAGTACTTTAAGTGTTGTCACGCCAAAAGAATTGTGCGCTTGTTGAGCGAGGTACAGTAGTTAACTTTCTCGCATAAGCCCGATGGTAAACTACTTGATGCCGACACCCTGTCCAGACTTCGCATATCTTAACCAGAAGTGAGTGGTGACAAAGATTCAGGCAGCTAGGCATTGAAAAAACTATTTACTATAAAAGAAAATTGGGGAAAAATGTAGTCGCAGTGTGAAGTGCTAGCAGACAGGTCTTATGTAAGGTGGTGATACAAAGACAGTAAAAAAAATGAGAAGGTTGATGAAACTCGCCAGCCATTTCCATGTCTTTACATCTTTGTGGTACAACTCCCAACAGTCTCCAGAAGGCTGGGTGTTTGTAACCATGGTGAGGCGATGAAAGCTTATTGCAATGCTCCCTATGAATCCTGCATTAATGAAAACGTGAAATTTTCACGCTTTGTGAAAAACATCCCTGGAACATGTGTAAAAAAGGTGATAGGTAAAAGTTTTTAATAGTCAGCTTGCTCACAAGTGAACAAAAATGCACTGTCACTGTGTGGCATTTGCCTTGTTTCACATTTCTGCATTCCTCATTGCATTAAGGTTATCGGTAAAGTGTAGCTTTTTCATGGGGTTAACACTTTTTCACATAACTCTGCTTGAGATGCTATAATGATATTAAAGGCCCATTCCTAGTGTAATTAGCCACAGCCATTGACAGTCTTATGGCACCTCTATCAATGTACACTGCTGTCTGTAAAAATAAAGACTTGGTTCACAAGCATATGTATAATATTCAGTAATGTAATAAAATTGAACTATTATGACCATATTTGCCAAAATGGGCAGTTTACACCAGAGCACTTTTACTGGATGTGATGCTGCAGTGTCCTTTTTTTTCTAGTTCCTCCTTATGCGATGTACTATGCCATTTCTTCCACTGCCGTGTCACCTTTGCGCACACAAGAACTATCAATGTTATGTAATGACCTAATTCATTACTTCTTGTTCTTTCACATATTTTGCATCACTACATTGCTTTTAAAGGGGGGGGGGGTGAAAGTCATTTTTTTTTAAGTGTTGTGTGGCTGCAATTGCTAGCTAGCATGTGCTTTATTCCTAGCTGTCATTGCAGGTGATGCGCCAGTGAATGGGGATGAGAAGCTGAGGTCAGCGGAGAGTGGCGACGTTTCAGCAGCATCGCGCAGCAGCAAAGAGGTTCATACTGACTTTTATCTGCCCAATTTCCTCACTCTTTTGTTGTTCTTAATGCGACTGGAACAGCAGAAAACGTGTATGGCTCATTGCTATTCCTTGATACTCAAATTCATAAGTTGCTTTGATTAGGCATGCATTACTGGAGGACTCAAGAAATGCATTTTATGTGCACATGCCTTTTGTTATCAGCTCCTTCATTCTTGTCTGCTATGAACACTTCATTACTTGTGTTCATGGCATGATGGTTCTTCACCACAGCACTTGTATATATTGTTCCTGGTTGTAGCACTGGTGCTGAGGTGGGCTTACATGCGCACCTCAGCTGATACAGTTGTCCTCAAGAACTCTCTCCTTGTTATGTGAATGAAACATCAATAATATGGACCTAATGGAACAAGCAGGACGCAAAATATCCACTCCACTAGGAAAGCACAAAGGAAGATTTTTCTATGACGCACCTTTATATATTGCATTTATGAATGCTGTGATGATCCTATTGAGACCAGCTTGCATTGCATACTGGTTTGGGTGGAAAAGCAGCAGTTCCTTTCTGATAGACCATTTGAAATCTTCATTTTTGCATAGCCAGCACCTACTGAATGCTGCAGATATTTATAATGGATACCTGTCTTCGGAAATTCAACACATCGCAGGTTATAACTTGTTTTGAGGGCCATTTAGGAGCTTCGGGTCATTGAATTAAAGGATCCATTTGGAAAGTGTTAGTGTGCACGTAAGAGCAAATGTAATAATATCATCCACCCAGTATTTGTAATTTAAATGATCTCTGACCCAATGCTCTACACAAGAACAAGTGACAGCTTGGTTAGCCGAGCGCTAAAGCTTCTTGAAATGTGGTTATCCTTGTTTTGCAGTGTCCCTAGAGTGATAATGTTAAGTCATACCCATCATTTTAACTTCTGCTTGTGTCAACTAAAAGTAATGGCAACATGTTCTAACCTGCGTACTTTTGCAACTATGTGTGCGCTCTGTCCTGTCGCCTTCTTCCTTCCTTTCTACAATTTGTGCACTAAAAAGGATTTTTCATTGCCTAAAGAATATTACTATAATGCATTACAATGTTTGAGCTTTTCTAGTGCCTGCAAATGCAGTGCAGAATACAAACGGTTGTATGCACCGTAACGCTAAGCCAAATTACACAAATCTTCTGCAGCAAGAATGCGAACAGTTCCTTGCGGGTGTTAGCAATAAAATCGCATGTAGAACATCTTCACAGCAGATTTTGATCTGCCATTTAACATTAGTAGTAATGCTTGGACTAGCAGTTTAAATGTGGTTTCTGCATAGTAGTGCTTAGCTTTTCAGTGAGCAAAACATTGTTTGGGTATCATGGCAGATTGACTCTGAAAGAATGTTTAATTGCTAACGGCACACTGTAATAAAACACCTAATCAAAGCTATTCACCAGTCAGCTGTCACATCTAATCAAGTAGCATGAGTTTCACAGATGTCATGTGAACATTCCTTCATGTTTGTTATAGACATCTGAGTATTGTCTGACAGCACAGTCTGGGGCTGCTAGGTGCATGATACAATATGTGGCGTTCAAATCCATGCCCCATGCAGTGGCACCCTCTGTATTTAAAAGCATATCTTAAAGGCTGTGCTTTTGGGAAGCTGGAAATACGTCATAGATGTCAGATTTTGGACACCACTTATACAGTTGGCATTTCTATGCTTTGCGAGCTATTCCTGCTGCCTGCACATCCTTTCTCCAAGTAAGAAAGCAGGATCAAAATCTGACTCCAGAAATGTTTATTTCTGGGCTTGCCTTAGAGATTGCTCATTGGTATTGCAATTTGCTTGTTTTCTGTAAAATGAAGTGATGATTTTGCGATTTTGAAGTCATGGTATAAATTTGACTTGTACGTCTTGTGCTTGTGTAATGTGATTGTGATTGCCTGCTTTCTTAGATCAAGCTGTTGTGGCTGTTCAGTGTGTTGGTAGACCTTGGAGCTGTAGTTATTCATGCATAGCTCAGTTGCGTACGCTTCTCGCATATTGTGTTTGTTCTTTCCCGCAGCTTTTCTTGGAGTTGGAGAAAAATCTGTGGTTGAATGCAGCCAAAACCCCCATTGTGAAGCAGTGTAATTACATTTAGCCACTGTGAGGGGAACTGTATGTTCATCTTCAAAAAACTGAGTTTATGGGCTAGATAACACTGATAGTCATAGGCATGCCTATGGCATTCTGGTCTTCCTCAGCAGAGCTCGCCTGTGAAGGACGTCGAGGGTGAGTCACCCAAAAAGGACAAGAAGAAGAAAAAGGGGGGCTTGCGGACACCCTCATTTCTTAAGAAGAAGAAGCACCGTAAGGAGAAGGAGGACAAAGAAAAGGCTGCCTCTGAGTGGCAGAACCGAAGCCAGTAGCCCCCATCCATTTGCAAGTGAGCCTGCTGATCTGTCACCTAGCCGCACTATTTCTGCAGTGCTCTCGGTTGCTCCTGGTAGTTTGGTGCAAGTGTACTTCAAACAGGCTTGGAACTAAGCAAAAGTTCTGTGCATGTATGTCATGTAACCCGTCATCCTTGTGCTGGCTTTATCGCTCTTGGCTGCTTGTGGATTACATAAGAGAAAGAGTGGCATGTTCCCTGCCATGGTTGACCTTTAAAAGAACATCTAAAAGTAGCCAAAGTAATGCAAGTGTCCAGCAAAATATTTCTCATTGCTTGTGCACCAGTGGGTCAACATCTTGCGTCCTTTTATTTTTTATTTTTTCGTCGGGAATCAAGTCACTTGATTCCACTAAGCCACCCACCACTGTAGCTTAGTGGCTATGGCTTTGTGCTGCCGAGCTCAAGGTCACAAGTTTGATACTGGCTGTGGCAGCCATTCGATGAGCCCAAAATGCAGAAACAGCTGTGTACTTAGATATAGGTGCACGGTAAATGGACACTAAAGGCAAATGTAAAGTCAGGCTAAAGTCATATTTTATTTCTCTAAAATGTCTAAGTTGTCAATACTATTATTGAGAATAGAGCTTCCATAAATCAGAAATTAAGGTAAATATAGGACACAATTTGAGACTCTACCAGGACATTCTGGTACTAGCGCGATGACAACATTGTCTGCCTGATGGCATTACTCACTGGCACCAGTAAAAGTGGTGGGTGATGTTTGCAATGTCACACTGCCTCGCTTATGGCGGAGGTTTTGAATTGCACCAGAGGTATTCTCTTTAAAACAGTCTTCACACAAAACAAGTGCTCTGAGGTGTCCAAAATGGTATTCTAAAGAGATACTGAACAAAACTTTTACTGCCGAGATTTTTAGCCCAAATGAAAGCTTGGGTGCTGAAATAGGTTGTCACAACATTGTCTTGAGGCAGAAACTATAGGGAAATAATGTACTTTTCGCAAAATGCATCTAGCGGCCGTGACGTGAGCTAAAGGAAGTGACGCTTCTGTGACGTTGTCTGTACCAGATACCAGCGTGCCAACCATCGCCCGCGTTTCTCCATCCGCATGGACAGGGACGGACAGCAGCGAACGTCTCAACTGCGCTGTTGCTCACGGCTGCATACTTGTTTTCGCAAGTGGAGCTTGTGCCCAAGTCTTCAAAATTGCCATTAATGTTGTGTGCTGCTTTGTAATGTGATCAGTGCAGCACCTGGCACAAGGCAGGAGAATGCCTCTACGCTGCTGCGCACAAAGGTGTAAGAAAACTATTGTCGGGTGAGGCAAGCATGCCATACCTTTCCGGCAGAGCCGAAGCTTCGAAGGATATGGATTCATGCTGCATGCCCATTGCAACTAACATGGGTGCAGAGAGCAAAGCACGTGAACGTCGGGCAAGTGACGGCTGCCTCTGTTGCTGCCATAATTTCGTACAATAATTACTAGAGGGAACTCTGGCGCTAATGTCTTCAGGAGCAGCAAGGGGGACGATTCAGCCAGCAAGGGAAGTACGTGGATTAGCCTAAACCTCGTCCTTCTCGCTTCAAACGGCTTTGTCACTTTGTAAACTCATCAGTTTCAACAAAGTACTGCGTAATAACTGGATAAACATAAGGAGGATAATCCAAATGCAGTATTAAAACACAAGACCTCTAGCACAGAAGCCTGATATTTAAACCATTACGCCACCAATGCTTGCATCGACAAGCAGCATAAAACACCCTTATGAATTTATCGCAGGCAAGCCAATCCCTGGAGGTGCTTGGCGCATTTCGATTTGGCCACTTCGACAAGCTGAATTGTCACAATTATTAGCAATTGTGTGTGTTTGCAGCGTCTTCCACACTTTGAAAAGTGTAGATTGCTCTGAAGTTTACGATAATTAAGGTATGAAAAGCATAATAAAGAAAGTCACAAGAGCATCTCAATCCACAAGCACAAAGATCAGACAGTGTGTGTAGTCGTTCCCATGGTGGCTGAACGATCGCAGCACCAGTTCCCTCTAGTAATTAGTATTGTAGGAAGCTCTATGGCTGCTGCTGGAAGCCAGCACACATGGCGTCACGGCAGTCACCATGCGCTCGCAGGCCTCCAAAAATAGCAGCCATCCATTTAAAAATATGTGAAATGAAGGCTGTGTTGGAATAGTTACATCTTCAGAATCTAATTTAGGCTTTTCCCTCATTTTTGATATTTCCGTTCAGTATCCCTTTAACAGTCCATGTTGACCTTATATTTACCTTTAGTGTCACTTCATAGAACTCCTGGTGGTCAAAATTAACTATGCCTCATTATCAGATCATAGTTTTGACCCACATAACCCCAGAATTTTTCTTTTTTTAAGGAATAAGGTATTACAGCATATTAATATTCATGGTGCGTGGTAGCACTTCTATTCCATGCAATTTAGGGATTGTGTACCTTGTTGTCCGAATATGCACTTGTGTAGTAGTTATTGGGCTTCTCTTTCTTCATTTTTCATTAAGAATAATGAAATAAGTAAAAATAAGTTCTCAGATTTTCTGGCCTTGGGGAACTCCACTAGCTTTCCCAGAGTGCTGCAGAACCTGCTCCCCTCTTCCTCTTTCCACCAATGTGCTTATACGCACTCAGTATAATGGCTAATTGAAGCTTACCGAGAATGTAAAGGGAATGAATTGGGGGTCTGGCTACATGTTCAGCACTGCGAGCGCTGAAGTGCTGGTATGTCTCGGGGAATGGGTGAGAGGGCAGGGCCACATCTCTCAGACCCACATAACCAAAGTAGCACCACCACCACTGTTCTGTGTCAGTGTGTGGCCTCTGTTATTTATGGTTCTGTGTGTTATGTTTAACTTCAAAGGCCATCGCCCTTGATGAATAACTTGCAATACATAGACAAGCAATGTTTTTTTTCTCTGTGCCGCTTCGCACTTTGCAGCCATAAATGCCATCTTCTGGCAGAAATAGTGTTCAGCACACCAGTTTCTCTTTTTTTCTTTTTTTTCTTTTTTTTTTCAAACAAATGTCAACTTACTCGCACTGCAGGATCATCAGTATACCGATTACAATGCTGAGCCTATATGCCCATGTTGCCTGGCCTGAGCGGTGCCCCTTGCATGTATCGAAACTGCGTCATGCTGGCACCGATGCATGTGAACCACGAATAACGCATCCCACATGTACATCACAATATGCTGTTTAAGCAGTCGATGTCATCATCCGTCTGCTACAAAAGTTAAACAAGTGGTTCTCAGCATGCAGAACTTGCTCACAGGTTGTAAACTACTCATGAGTGCAAATTAAAAGTGCTCAGCAATGAGTCTCACAATGATGAGCCTTGCGTGCTGTTGCCGCGTGGGCCTCTCACCGCTCGTAAACAAGTGTGGATGTGGGGTGCAATGGCTTCGTTACATTCAAAATGCAATGCAATATATATTTCCGAAGTTGATAAATTGTGGTAGTGAATGGGGATAAACGGAATGGTTCAGATTCTTTGTGACCACTTGTGAAACCGAGTTTGAGAACCCATTAGTAAAAAAAAAAATTGTTGAACATGTTGAACAGCCTGTTGAACATGTCGAATGAGCTCTGTATTGAACTAACACATTAATCAATGAAGTCGCGGCTCATTGGTTCATGTGGTGCAAATAGCACATGTGCATAAATTTCTAAAATATTGCTACTACTTTTTCTGTGGCGCTAACTTAAGTTGTCATGTGGTATCGCTATTGGAGAGGAATTCCTAATTTCATATGGGTCAACAACTGCCAATAAAGAAGGATGTGTGTAGTGCCATATTTTGTATTGTCAAAAAGGATGATGTCAGCAAGAACGACTTGGCGTGTCACACACATTCCCAGACATGTAACATGACCAAATAATTGTGAAGCATGGTTTATTGGTATACCAAAATGTGTTACAAGGCATCTTGTAGTGTTCACCAGAACCATGCAGTGATTTCTGGAACCCATTGGTTCATAGCTGAAATTACCTTAATGCCATCTTGCTTAATTACAGTAGAACCCCGCTGTTACGTTCCTCACTGCTGCGTTTTCCCGGCTGCTACGTCGTTTTCATCCGGTCCCGGCATAGCTTCCATAGGATCCAATGTATATGGAACCCCGCTGTTACGTAGTAGCTGTGAAAACGTTCCCGCATGATACGTCGCAACTTAGCACCCCGAACCTGCCTGTGCTTAAGGGCCGTTTATAGTCCGACATAACGCCTGTGCGCGCGCATGCTACGTCACGTTGGCGAAAACGACCCCTCTATAGTCGGGCGCACCGGCGGCTTCCGACGCGCCCCGACGGGCCCGGCGCCGATGTGGCTACTGAGCCATTCGTGCGTCGGAGTCGGCGAAACTCTCGCACCACAATGCATTGCGCGCGAAGAAAAAGATGCCAACGCAACTCCGCAGACGGCTTTTGCGGACGGCGCGCGACTTGGCAAACGTTCTGCGCATGCTCCGAAGATAGCAGCCGAAGCCGCACGCGTTGAAGTATAGAGGGGATGGCATCTCGGCTGGCGCAGCGCAACCGACGTAGCGTGACTGACCACGAATGACGCTCGCCTGCGCGCCGATAACGTCGGACTATAAACGTGCCTTAAAGTAGGCAACGCGCTCCAACCGCCATTTTGGCTTTTGACGAGTTTTGGCCGGGCTTGGCTATAGAACTGGCTGCAAGAAGCCGCACGCCAGTTCGAGAGGCCGCCACTAAGTGGCCATTCGTAAAAAATGCTCTCACTATCATCACTGTGATTATGGCCACCGCATGGTTTTTGGACGGGGCGACTCACGGAGGAAGGAAACTCGGGACAGGCCTTGACGTCACTCTGTGTGAAGCTAAAGTGAAGCAGGAAGTTGGCGTTGCTCATGGCGTTGCTCAGCCTATCGAGCCAGCTCTCCTCTCTTGTTTACATTTCTCGTGAAACCACGCCGCGCCACGCGCAACCGAGCTGATCGGACACGCGCGCTCCGCATCAATATTAAACAATCGTTGGCACGTTAGCATGATTACACCAAAGAGGACAAAATTTCCCGCGGATATTCCTTCGTCCGTTGCCATTGCCGTGGCACAGTGACGACGAGGAGCACGAGTCGCATGACGCTGGGGAGTTGCCAAATCCTAGCTTTGGAGAAGCCGTCACGGCCCTGGACCTCCTCCGCAGGTACGTCGCACCTCACAGCGACGCTGACAGCAATGCGGCCTTCCAGGCTATTGAGAAACGTGTGGCAATTTCTAGCGAGCGAAAGAAACGGCAAGCCACCATTCTAGACTTTTTTAAGTCCTAAGCGCACTCTGTGGAAATAAATGGTCTATAGTTGAAGCTGCACTTTTTTCATTCGTTTTCAGAGATTTCCTCACTGTTGCGTTTTCCCAGCTGTTACGTTGTTTTTTTTTCCCGGTCCGGTGAAAAACGTATGAACGGGGTTCCACTGTATCGCAAAAAGGAACTGGCATTGTTTGCTGCTATTGGTTAGCACATACATGCTTTGTCAAATGTTTTCTCTAGAACCTTTCTTATTCCTTGTATGGTGCACAAATACATGTTCTGTGCATTTGCCGATTCATAAAAGAGAGCTGCATGTGCAGTACTTGAAGGGCCCCTCACCAGGCCACATAGCAAATTTCGTTTATACGCTGGAAGTTGTTACAGAATTTGTTTTGCCACAAAAATTTTTCAAATCGGTTCATTTATAGCCAAGACAAATATTTCAGTGCTGTGAACCCATGATTTCAGGAGGCAAGCGCCACTGCCAAGAGGCTCTCCACTTGCCCCGTCTAGCCTCCACAAGCGAAATTCCTTCCCTGCGTTCTCCCATACCGGAGCTCGAGGATTGCGTAACACATATGTCACGGCTTCGGTTTTTTTTCTCCTCTTTTTCGTGATGTGCTGCATTTCCGCTGACGGTGTCGCGTGCGAGCTGTTGGGATTCTCATTTCACGCAGCACACAATCTTGCGCACTGTGCAGGAGGACACCTGACTAGCGTTGTAAGTCAGTGCTGCACGAATACTGAGGCTGACACAAGCAGATCACAGAACATGATCGCGCACTGGAACATGGTAGAAAACGAGTTTCGGTGTCTGTGCATGTGACTGCACAACGTGGGACCAAGCCGACGAAGCGAAAGTACCGTATTTACTAGATTCTAATGCGCCCTCAATTGTAACGCGCACTTGTTTTCCATGGGGGCAAAAAAATGAAGTACAATACCGTACACCTCGTGCTTTCATATAGAAATACTATTTTCTCTCATTTGGAAAATGATTTATTCCTAATACACTAAAGTTGCGATGAATGAAAACACAAATGGGAGCGGCGTACCTTGCCACCAAGATTTTCACTGCGCCAGTACAAGTCGTGTGGGGCAATAGATATCACTCATCTTCGCTGTCAGAGAACTCCTTATCGCTGTCAACAGCCCAAAGTATTTCATCCTCAGTGCCGCCCATGGCATTCGAAATCCCGCACTTTTTTTTAAAGGCCTTGTTGATCATGGCAGATGGGATCGTGCACCATGCATCTTTCATCCATCCAACAAAGTCCTGCAGTGAAGCACGCTTCATTTTATTGGCAGGCATGAATTCATGGCAGCGACTGACAAGCCATTTGGTGTAGAGCGCCCGAATTCCATCTTTCTCTGGCTTGTTCAAACAGACATTGAGCAGCTGGAGCTGCGATGTCATGCCGCCGGGTATCACGACAAGGTCGGTGTTGCATGCAGCCATCTTGTCTTTGATGCGCTGGTCAAGGTGGCACCTGAACGCATTGAGCACAAGCATCCCACACAGACCCGAACTGCCGCTGGGTCTCTTCCACCAAACGTTATCAATCCAGTCAGCGACCAAGTCCATGGTCATCCAACCTTTTTCATTTGCATGCACAATCACACCACTCGAAAACGCAATTCCTTTCGGGAGTGTCTTCCATCTGAAGATAAGATATGGAGGCAGCTTGTGCCCATCCACAGTGCAACAAAGCATTGCGGTGACTCTAGTTTTTTTCGTTTCCAGAAGACAAAATGCACACGTGCTTCGCCCCCTTCTTTTCAACGGTTGTGTTGGCAGGCATGTCAAAGTAGAGCGGCGTCTGATCAGAGTTTACAATCTGTCCGAAGTGGTAGCCGTTTCTATGGCGCAACTTCAAAACGTACCGCTAAAAACCGCAATTTATTATGCAAAATAGAAGTGAGGCGTGCAGACAGGACACAAGAGTAGAGAAGTGGACAACACGAACGCCGACTATCAACTGAAGGGAGCACTGAGGCGAAAAAAGAAAGACGCAAAACTCATCTGCGCATGCTCAAGAATGGTAACGCCACGTGTCATTCGGGTACACGTGCCGGTCTACGTGAGAGATAACTGTTAAGGCACTTAATCTCTTCCTTATGTAAAGTAATCGAAGGCTGACTCACGCACGCACTTCCACCATTATTGATATGCCATGCCTCTACCATGAGATGCGCATCTTCATTCTTATGCCTGTACAATATCGTGCATTCATCTAACTCTGGCGTGCAGTTACAATCTCTGCAATGTAACGAAAGATTAGAAGGCGATCCACCTATTAACGACCTTTTATGTTCCATTAGCCTCTCATTGATACCCTGTCCCGTTTGCCCTACGTAGAACTGGCCACAGCTAAGGGGAATGTTATAAACCACACCCATACGACAGTCAGTAAAACCGTTGTTCTTATTGTGCTTCACTGGACAAATATCTGTTCGTTGTTTGCCTTTTACCCGCTCCTTTCTATTCTGTACGGCAGCGCATATCTTACCTAGCTTATTGGGAACAGTGAAAGCAACATTAACATTATATCTACTAGCAACTTTTTTAATCCTGTGCGACACTGAATGAATATACGGAATAGCCACTACTCTTTTTTTTTTTCTATACCTGCTTTCTGTAATCAAGTCCGTCCCTCTCGAAATCGACTTCTTTAGGCGCTCAGCCACAGTGGCCACCGCTACACTAGGATAACCTGCTTCTAATAGGCGCCGGACCTGCGCATTGAAACTGGCGCTCATTTTGTGCATGCAGGATCTGGTGAAGGAAGACTTAAGGCACGACATGGCAATTCCGTTTTTTACTAATTTAGAATGCTTGGATTGAAAGTTTAGCAACGGCTTTGAAGATCTTGGGGAGTACTGCCAACAAACATGATTTTGTTCGAAGATCAAAGAAATGTCAAGAAACTGAATTACGCGTCACTGAGGAAATTCCTTGGTAAACTTTAATCCTCCCCCATAAAGTTTAAATTGCTCACTTACTGAGGTAGCAGCGGAATCGAATTCTTCCCTATTGCAGAAAATCAGGTAATCATCAACGTAACGAAATATCTTGATAATGCTATCACCTAAGGCTTTCTCTAAGCAGTTGTCAACCTTACTCAGGTAAATGTTGCTAAGAATAGGGGCAACCTTTGAGCCAATACAAATGCCCGATTCCTGCAGAAAATCGGGTTGCTAAATTCCGTAAATGAGTGCATTAAAGATTTCCATCCGTGTCCGCATACATAACTTACCTTTTAAATGCAGCATCATGGTGGACTCAACGTGACTTCGCAGTCGACGCTTCCATGCTGATTGAATAAACACCGAAAACTGGAAGACAGGCGGTAGACTAGGTTACACCAGCACCTGGTTACACATACAACATGGAGGTGTACACATCTAGGCTAGAAGCCCGTATGAGGCGGCCATTTTTCGAATGCCGATGGCGATATGGTAATGTGGATTTAGGGACACACTCGATTCTAACACGCATGCAATTTTTGGACCCGTTCTATCAGAAAAAAGGTGCGCGTTAGATTCGGGTAAATACGGTACATGTCTCTTGCTGCATTGCTAAGTCAAACAAACACTCAGACATTTGGTTTGTGTGTTATTATTTCTCTAAACATTAATTCGTCTATTAAACCAATAGATTACCTAAATAACAGATGTTGCCTTGAGTAATTCTCGAGGTCACGTGTCACTATGAGCAATGTCACAGCACAAGCACATTTACGTAGGCGCACTAGCATGTCACCCTCCAGCTTGGTGTGGCACTCATGAGGAGAAAGGCAAATGGCGTTTGGTTTGAAATTTTGGCTCTTTCTGCGGCATGTAGCGATGTAATAATTAGCAGACACGATCCTTAGCACGCATTGTATGCACTGCGCTTGTCAGCTCAAAATGGCCAGTGGCGAGGGGCCCTTTAAAGTCATTGGGCTCGGGGGGCCCAGACCGTTCATCATTTTTTTAAGGGGGGGGGGGGGGGCTCGGCTCCCCCTTCGGCTCCCCCTTCGGCAGGTCAACAGCAGCACTGTGGCACACATTTGATAAGCACTGGAGATGATTTTGTTGCCAGTAGTGCCTTGTGCAGGGCAATTGTAGCCCTCCAGTTTTTCAATTAATGATTTAATCGTTATTAAACAGTTGATGTAGCATGAGGAAAAACAGGAATGCAGATATTGTACTGCTGCATGCAATCCACCGAGGCACTGCACATTAGTCACCACCCTTGTTCGACTAAGATTCTTGGCACAGCATACTCACATTCATAAGCCACCTCGGCGTGAAACTACCTGCTCGTGAATTAGTGCAGGTTAACTTTGGTTTCATTAGGTTACCAGTTCATTTTCATTCGTTTAGTTGGGCACTAAAGACACAGTCCACTTTTATAATTAAGTAGGTTGAAATCGTAAAATATATTGTTGTAGTGCCTCAGGTTGTCAATGCAGTGAGGTAACTCATGCTCTGTGTTGCAGCTGGACTTGTTTGCTTTGAGTTCGCATATTTTCAACCTTTTACCTCCCTAGTTATATTGCAAAAAACATTTACAAAAGACCAATTTTTTCTAAATGCTTGATTGAATCGGAAATTTAAGTAAGTTCCCAAAATACAATAATATATTTATTTGAAGAACAATAACAATACCTTGTTTAATTCTAGAGAATGTTGGCTTCAGTACACTTCCTGAAGTTTACTTTTTCAGTGCCATTAGAGTGAACAAAACTGAAATGACCGAAACAGAACTTCTATGGCCTGTAAGAGTTGTGACAAAACCGTCTGTCACATAGAATCACAGTTATGTGGGAAGGCCCTAGTATGGCACACATCAAACTCAATATCACAAGTAGTGCGATTCCACATAGCACGTTCAGTTTCCTTCTTTTTATACTTCTATATACTATAATAGTATATACGAGGGTCATTCAAGTCAATTCGGGACTTTTTTAAAAAACAAATACAAGAACAAATTTCGAAGTATGGAAAGTGGGTTTATTTTTCCACATAACCTCCAGCTACAGTTATACACTTATCCCAGCGTTTAACTAACGCCTGGAATACTTTGGCATAGAAAGATTTATTATTACGATGGAACTATTGTAGGACACCATTCTTCACTTCATCAGTGTTGAAATGTTTTCCTCCAAGGAATTATTTCAGGGGCCCAAACAGGTGGAAATCACTTGGTACTAAGTCAGGACTATAGGAGGGTGTGGTAATATCTCCCAGCCAAGTTCCTGGAATGTTAGGAATGTGCGTTGAGCGGTTTGAGATCGTGGCAATGTCTTGCAAAAAGACCACACCCTTTGTGATCAAACCTGGATGTTTCTTCAGTAAACTCTTGTGCACATCACGCAGAACACAGCATTAATACTCGCTATTGATAGTGACACCATGGGGTAAAAAAAATCAACGTGAATAATTCTGTGTTTATCCCAGAATACACTTGCTATCACTTTACCAACAGACGCAACTGTTCAAAATTTCCTGGGAAGTGGCGATTCCGTAAACTTCCACTGCATCGATGCTCTTTTGGATTCTGGGGTGGAATGGTGAAACCATGTTTCGTCACGTCAGGATGTGATTCAGAAAATCCTGGCCTTCCCTTTCATAGCGTTCCTTCAGTTCTCTACGGACTTCAACTCTTCTGTGTCTTGTCAAAAGCAGATGTGTGCACTCACTTTTCGGAACAAATGATCATGAATTGTTGTGTTCACTGTTCCTAACGACAGATTACACGCCCTTGCAATTTCATGACAGGTTATGCGACGATTGTCCACAATCAGCTGCTCCACGCACTGGATGTTCTCGGGAATGACTACCGTGGGCTGTGATCCACCACGACCGGGGTCGTCAGTAATAGAGATATGGCCATCTTTGAAGCACTTACACCATTCAAATTTCTTACTGCGACTGAGTGTCTCATCACCATACTGAGCCTGAAGTCTTCTGTAAATTTCATCAGGTTTTATGCCCTCGTTCACTAAAAACTTCATCACAACGCGCTGTTCCACGTAGACGTTCACACTGTTGTCCGCCATCTTGAGTAACGGTCTATCCAGAAGCGCAGGAAATGAGCACTGTCTACCAGTAACAGGACACAGGTGCCAGTTTCTACTGCATACAAAACCCCGAGCCTAGGCGTCTATTTAAACCTGAAACGGAAAAAAAAAATCCCGGGTTGAGTTGGACGACCGTTGTGCTTATATAGACTATTTGTATATTTTTTATGCTATATATATTGGTCAAAATAGATGCTTGTTGGGAAAATCCCAGGATGTTACTGATGTTTCGGCAGGAGGACCGGCCTCCGTTGGAGTGAAGGTTGGTCCAAACGTCCCAAAATCCTGGTATTTTTTCTATGTGCTTCTATTCTTCGACCTGTTTCGCTGTCTGGCCCTGTGATTCAATGCTTCACTGACATATATATGTTTGTTAACCATGATGATATAAAGCCAACAGACAATGAACTTGAGGGAAGCATCTGGGAAATTAACTGTAGTTCTAATTGAAATGTACAAAATAATAAAGAAAAGGGAAATGAAAGTCGACGAAAAGATAACTAGTCGCCAGTGGGGGCCAAACCCACAAGCTCCACATTACGCATGCGTTGCGCTACCAACTGTGCTACGGTGGCGGAACAATCAATCCGTCCACTAACTCTGGTACTTATTGTTATTAAATCTAGCCCTTAGGAGTGTTATAGTGAGCGCCGCTCGGAGCCATGGTGGGCGGATGTGGAATATCTTTTTTGCCTGATGGCGTCACGTAACACATGAACTTGAGAGAGCAGGCACATGACTTAACAACCCTTGTATGCTACCTAATGGCATTATATATGTATATATTTATAGAAAAGTGAGAAGCGCAACTGCGGTTTATTTGCCCAACAGTTTTGGTTGGACCGTCCTGTTTACAAGGGATGTAGCCCTTAGAAAAGGTCTGTCCACTGACCGAAACTGCTGGGCAAGTAAACTGAAGATAACCATGAAGTTGCACTCCTCATCTTTCTAATTACACTTGCCCCATTGAAAAATCCCAACTGTGTGTGTGTGTGTGTGTGTGTGTGTGTGTGTGTGTGTGTGTGTAAGCCTCATGAGCTTGTGCGCATGCGATACTGGCCGTACCACCATATGAGCCCCCCCCCCCCTCTCCACTGAACGGAGACATTAAGCTAAGCCCTGTGCATGTGACACTTTTGGCTGAAGAGTTAGTACATGAATAAGGGAGACAAAATTTGCACTTCAGCCAAAAATGCAAAGCACTAAACTTTTATAACAATGCACAATTTGCACATCACTACTAAGACTGATGAGTCTGTGGCTAGCTGGAGCCAGTGTACATTACAGCCAAGGTCCATTCATTATGTGTTCTCTTTCTTCACTAGGTTAATGCTACATTTTTCTATTTGTTTCATCAGTCCACCTTGTTGGATTGATGAACCAAATGCAAGCATGGTGAAACATGTTCTGCACAAATCCTGCAAAAGCAGGCTTTGTGCAGAATGAGATTACACCATTCCCTACACTTGCAGAAGAGGTAATGCAGGTCTTGTACAGGAGGTCCTAAGCGTTGAGCTGGCACTGAGCTGGCATGTGTTTCAATGCCTTATGTGCCAGTGTGTCACCTATGAAAGAAAGATATAGGTATGCGTTACGAAATTCAGTGTGACATTTAATCTTGCACTTTTACGTTGCAATATATCACATTCTTTTTACATGGAAAGTGTCTCGGATTTGTCGCACATAGGAAGCAAAAATGGGCACAAATAATGTGTGATGTCCACAAGTTGTAGTAATATATGAAGTAGCTATTCTGTAGGAAGCATCAGATATAAAACTGCACTGTGAAAAATGCAGGGTGAGACCTTCTACAACCACACTACTTGCATAGTTTCTGCAGTGTTGCCTGCAGAGTGCGAGATGGGAGTACAGTCGAACCCACTTATGTACGATACCAGTTTTAACGACATATTTCATCTGACATCGACATCTGACATCACAATGAGCAGCCGATGCACCGTCAACTTTTGTATGTATTGTGTGGCAAAATGAACCACTTATTACAATGCTCCTACGCCACGTTATGGGTTATAAGAATCAAATCTAACTACCAGGGGTGTGCACCGAATGGGAAAAGATGCAAGATTCTTTGGGGAAAAAAGAAAATGTGGACCATTACATTGTGCGTGCCGTGCACTTTCGATACGCCCACTTTTGTGTCAAGCAACCTGCACAACACACCTTCGCCACATCGCCAGCTTTGCATGCCTTTCCTGTCTCCCTTCTACCATTTGATGTTGGCACATTTGACTCGTGCATCAGAGGGGTGAAAGGGTAAAGGGGTGTGTGAGGCCAGCGATGCATGTGTAGGGCAATGTGATGAAAACGTGCTGTGCAACACAAAGGTGGGTGTGGCAAAGGTGTGTGGCACGCAGGCTGGTGTAACTGCTCGCATGTTTCCTTTTTGCCCTGGATTTTGAGGGGGGGGTTCCGGCGAAGGCACCCAGTTAGAATTATGGCCAATAATGCAGCATGGGAACATTGTAGTAAGCTGTTTTGCCATAGAACACGCACAATAGTGCCCCAGTACCAGGGCTGCTCATTCTTTCTGTCTAATGAATATGTTTGGATGTTTGTCGCCTGTGCTTTTTTTTTTTTTTTCCATCATGCAACCTGGTTATAACAATGGGATTTTCTTGGGACTTGAATATTGTTATAAGTGGGTTCGGCTGTGTGGTTATTGAAGCACAGGGTGAAAGCGGATGGGCCACTGCAAGGGTCCGTGTGCTCTGCAGTATATGTAAGAATGCCACAAGAAGATTACTTAAACGCATGACCCGACAGTCCGATGCATGTGGCAGTCCGGCAGTAATGATGACGCACTGTTCAGTGTCGTCTTGCCTTATCAGATGCAAGTGGCAAAACGGCTTTTGCCATGTCAGGCAGGGGAAAAAGAAAAAAGGAACAAACATTTAGTGAATTTATCCAAAGTACCCAGCGTATCAATCAGGTTTTGCTTCAATGCTAATAAAACTCCGGACTTGCAACGGTTTCTGTATTTCTAATATTAACCACTTACTGCAATGTATTCAGGTTTCTGCCACATAATTTTTAGATTTCAGCGTTTCTAAAACCAAATCCTTGTGCACTTCGCGTATATTACCTATAACGTATTGAACACAAACAGCCACTGCATGTTTCAGTAGAAAAGCAAGCATTCAGCCGCGTTAGCACTGATTGCCGTAGAATTTAGTGAGTGTGCATGAATTCTCAGTCACATTTGTTAATTTCTGTTTGTTATTCCATTAATTTCATTCTGTTAATTTATGTATTGCAGTTTCAACTTCGACATCTTTGTAATTGTGAAATGCGGCGACACGAACGGATTTCCACTATACACATAGTAGATCGGTAACAGAGCACATAATTGCAGCATTGCTCTATTCCCGATAAGCACACATTGTAATAGTATCGTGTAGAGGGGCACTGAATAGTGTTTCTCTTACTGTGAAAGTGTGCATCAACTTTATGAAAGCAGATGCAGCAGTTGTTACGGCAATGATGAGCACGCTGACCTGCACAGGCTGCGCCGAAACAGGCATGCTGCACCACAACACACACATAATAAGTGCTGGAACGAGGGAAGCATGTATTTATCTGTTAAGCATGCTTATACCTCACATATCCTAACATGAAATGGAGAAAAACCAATGAGAAATATCGGATGTGCTTCCATAAAAACACTGCCAAATCCATCTAATGTACCTGTAAAAAAAAAGTTGGAGGGAGATGTCAGTCATACATACGTCAGACATCAGTCTCCATCTTCTGACGACCCCAGTATCTTTTTCTGGCACTAGTTGTTTTCAGTTTTTCTTTAGCATCCTCAATAACCCACACCAGTGCACACCAGCAGTCGCACTCTGTGTAAATTAAAGCATTGTAATAGTTGTGTAACTGCATGAACTGTGGACTGCAGACAGCCAATACTGGTGGAGATGGCAACAGCCAAAAATTGTGCTGCTTGCCATAACCATAAATTAATTTTTAAAGAGTTTTTCTGACAGTGAAAAAATTTTTTTTTTTTTTTCGTGCGCAACACGGTGGCACTAAATATGAATACTGGTGCAGAGCAATTCATTCTCAGGTTTGAGGTTTGCCCCTGCTTTGTGCTTCACTGCAACCGAGCACTGCACGTTGCACGAGTTTCGAGGCAGTTCTATGGCACTTTGATTGAGGACTGTTTATGTAATTTTCTTTTGTGCCCTAGCTTCGTCCTTTGCTTGTGCAACCAATGCTAATAGCACACCTGCTATTATGTTGTTGCCCATGTAGGTGCCTAAGTGCTGGTTTGCCTGTACTGTTGTGCCTTATGCAGGTGTGACGCTCTGCTGAAGAAAACTGCCAGGCACCCAAGCTCATTCTTCCCAGGACTGATGCAGGCACTGCCACCAAACTATGGCTGGTTTAAAGCAAAATGGACTGCAACGGCAGATGACGACGCTTCAAGAGCTCTCTGGTTCTCTTGTTTATATTGTTGCAAATGCTTGAGGACATCCTTTCTTGTAGGGAACCCTGAGCGTTTTCTTTTTATTGGCATTGTACGGTTTTTTTTTTCTTACCCATTTTTCATTTTAAGTAATCTTCTGCAGCTTTAGTTGCGGCTCTTGACATTTCTTGCAAGATGCAAGGATATTGAGAGGGGCAGTGTGTCAACGTTAACTGTACCTTCGTTACAGTTGGTTTGCTAAACAGCGCTGGATGAACAGCTTTTATTTTGTGTAACTTTTATATTGCTCTGACTCGGGAGAGTGGCAAGCTTCATGTTGTCTTTGTCTTGACGAGAGCACCAAGCAGATTTTGTTCTATCTAAACTGAAGCTGGCGTACATCCGTTAGTGTTACCTTGAGGCTAGCCAAAGCAAAGGTTGTCTTGTTTGTGCAGTTATGCGCAGTTTAGACATGACACTGTTTGTCTCATTCTTCGATATGTGTAATAAATATCTCCTTTTATATATATATATATATATATATATATATATATATATATACACACACACACACACACACACAACACACACACATATAAAGTCTGCATACTTAGTGCTCTTATCTTGTCCTTTTGTGGCATTTTGAATTTTAGATGCATGTTAAGGGTTCCGTATGGAACTGTAACTATAATAGCAAAAATAAAAATAAAAACGCCATTGTTCTATTCTTGCCCGTGTTGTCTGTCCAGACAGGGGTATTTGAAGGAAGGTTATTTGAGCTCTGCGGGTGGCTACATTTCTTAGATGGCTCGTCAACTGCCAATTGCAGATCACTTCCAGCCATTAGTGTGTTTATTTATTCACTTGGGAGATGCTTGCCTAGCTTATTTGCCCAGAGCCTTGTTTGCATGTAACTCTACGTGCGGGAAGTGTACATATTATGCTGTTGGGAGAGACCCAGTCTGTGTTCGAGGTGGCACCATGACCCTAGCACGTGCTAGGCTCCAGACTTAGCAGGGTGTTTGCTGCCCCTCTTGCTTGCTTGGGCCCATGTATAGCGGTGGCCATGGCGGTCACCAGCTAAGTGCAGTGTTTTGGCATAGCCTGGGACTCCTGTGCATATGCACCATTTGTTGTTTCCTGTGCCCTTGTTTTCCTCCATCTTCTAGTATGTGTGCTGTTTACCACAGCCTGTCTCCAAGTTGGTCTGTTGTGGTGCTTGCCCCTGTTTTGTGTTGCTCTGTCATCAGAGCCGTGTGCTTTGTCCATCCAACCTCTTGTTTGTTCTGTAGCCACGAATGTTTGCTGGGTCTCATGCCAGGTGTTGCAAGGAGGAGGTGCGACGGTCATTCAGATGTTTCTGGCTGCTTCTATTTCTTCTGCTGTTGTCTTCTCCTGGAATGCAGTGTAGCTGAAAGGTGTACCTATTTCAAGAAAGCTCTGGAGCGGCTTTTTCAGCCTACAAAACTGTGAATAAAAATTGAAAGTGTTTGTGTTCTTTGTGCTTGATTGCTTTGCTTGCCAAGGTATCAGTTAGCAGAGCTCCTGTGTGCTTTATGCAAGCTGAGCGGCATTGGAAAAGGTGAAAATTGATTTTTTTTTTTAGCTGTTTGCTCAACATGTTCATACAACATGCAAATGATGATCCTTATATCTGGCTTCTACAACACTTGACAGCATCAGAATCTGAGCAAATTTATTGTTCATTCACAGAGCAGAAATAATTTTCTGTTGTAAGAACCATGTACATGTAACACCCGTGCAAGGAAAACGAACTGGCTAAGCAAAGCTGACGCAAGTATTGGAGATAACTGGAAGCTAGCATTAAGTGTTGAAAGTAGTTGCTTGCTATGTGCCAGGTATAGCCAAATGGATTTTATGGCAACGGGGGCACAAAATTCAGAGCTTAATGTCAAGCATAAATGCTTCAAGCAAAGCAGTACATGTTATAGCATGAGTGAATTGAAACTCTAATGGTGGGCGTCAGCAATCGCAAAAAGAAAAAGTGCGACATTCACATCGGAGGAAGAAAAAGCGACGGTAGGACAGGCCCTACCGTAGGTTTTCCTTCCGCTGATAATGTGCGTCGAATTCGCTAAGCAGCACGTACCAACTACATGTACGAAATCGCTACGTTGGTAGGACTAGGCAAGTTCCTGCAAAAACATTCAATTCAAACGAAGCTTCGTAAGCCGCGACAGGGTATCTAATCGCGATCAAAACACCCCCATTAGTGTGAAGTTGTCTCCTGCAACGTTTATTTGTCGTATTGTGTGAGCGTACATGTAAATGGCTCTGAAAGTGTGTGCATAAACTACTGTCATGCGCATACAATCATCTTATCGCATGCAACTTGTTGGGTGCTCTTCGCCCAGGCATACACGTGCTGTGTGGTTTTACACACTCGTTTTTACTGCTTCCGAGGTGCATTAAGGAGTTGCTCACTAAAGTACGACGTGGCGATTGTTGTGTAGTACACGCACACTTTTGAAGGCTGCAATGGAATGGCGCGCAGACATCGCAGCAGCATAAGTCTCCACTCGATACGTATTCGCAACGTTTGAATACACGTTTGGCGCATGTGCGTAGCCGCTGCCTCAAAGAATAACGCAGTGCAGCTCCCGACTGCTCTGGTTCAAAATAATTCATTTTCAGTAATACTAAAGGATCGAGTACATGCTGCGGGTGTCACAATCGCGCAGCACGTTCTCTTCATTCAGGTCGTACAGTATATTGAAGAAATCTAGTACTTGACCGGTGTCATGCGCCATATGCCTGCATTTAGTACGTCTGGCTGTAGTCCGACATGAACGCAAACGTTGCCCCAAAATTTGCTCCGTTAACAGCCCCGGAGCTCTGTGCAGTTCATTTAATAAACGTTTTTTTTTTTTTTTCTGTATCCGAACACGGCGTGACCTCTGCACAAGTCTGCTTTCATTTGCCCTCGGGATATATATATATATATATAAATATATATATAAATATATATATATATATATATATATATATATATATATATATATATATATATATATATATATATTTCGCTGCTATATATAGAAGCACATAGTCTGCGGGCTATGAGATAACTACTGCATACGTGAGAGCGCGCGTGTCCTAGGCTGGTGTCTTTTGTTTGTCCTCACGAACGTAGTGCTCACTTTTTATATTTTGTTTTGTTAGTGCCTGGTGGCATGGAAAAAAACCGGTGCCGAAACGGAGAAGCCCGAGAAGCACCAGCGCCACTTAGGTCGTGAGGCGACCTTTTCCCCAAAGTCCCCTACATATAACTCGGCTTTCCCCATGTAGGGCGTATAAAGCTGTAAACGAGTTGTACCCAGAGAGCAAAACCGGTTCGCAAGTCTGGGGAATAGTTGCATATAACAAAAATAAATAACAAATTTGGCAAAACAACATGGCGAACTGGCGGGAAGCCGGCCGGGAACCCGGCAAATGTCTGCCACCACTGAGGCCATTCGAGCGCGTCGGCCTACATTTGGCGATTCCTTGTAAGATGCGTAATCTAAACGTGCGTGTTCGTTGCTGCACATATCAATTACTAGAATGAACGTCCCTCGTTGCAAAATGAGTAATCGAAACTTGCATGTTATTTACTGAACGCATCGCTAACGAGAATAAACATTGTTCAGGGGTTCATTACAGCGAGCGGGAAACAAAGTGGGGGGTGATGTCAGCTTGATGAACACAGAGCATAACTGAGTTGGGTTGATTATTTTCTTATGCGCTCACTAAACGGCTTGCCCGTAGTAGGGTGAGTCTCTTGATTGTTTCACGGATTGATGGAGTTGAACGTCCCAACGCAACACGTGTAATGAAGACGCCGTAGTGGTGGTACGTGTGAAGTGCGTCACGCAAAGTGCCCGAACAAACGGCCCAAATCACACCTGCTGCCTGCATTAGATACATATTTGCGACCGTACATGTGCACCCTTAATAGTTTGCCCCACGCAGATGAGTGAGACGCACGATTTATGGGTTCATCAACGCAAGACGAGGGCTACGAGACACACCATGCATAGTGGTGGGCTACGGCACGGCTAGTTAGACCGCATTGTGTTTTTAACGTGAACCTAATAACGATCGACACGCTAGCGTTTCTTTTGCTTCTTGGCATCCCACTTTCATCGGAATGCGGCCGTGAAAAACAATTTCACATCTTGGAATGAGGGAGCTTTTCTGTTACGGCGTCCTTTTTTTTTTCTTATTTTCTTTTTTTCACGTGGAAATCAACATACCGCAAGTTTCACCGCTGAAGTTGCACGTATATATGCGCCGTGGATGCATGCTGCCACGCTTGTTGCACCGCGAGAGTAACGCGAACAGGAAATATTTACGGTTATAGCACCTTTCATATAAGATACATGCTCTAGACAGAAAAGCACACAGTATTGTTCACTGAATACTATGTACACTTCTGCTAGGGTCGTAGATAATGCTCGTCCCCGTGTGTTCACGATATTGCACCGTTTAAAAGTGCCGTGCGATACAGAACAAAGAATGTCCCATATGGCAGCGTCACGGGTTGTGGGAAGAAAAAGAAGCCACGAAAAGCGGCTTGCTTTGCCTGTCCACAGTGCAGAGCCTTCTACGCACTGCCGTTTCGCGAAAAATAGGCTTACATTGCTTGGAACTGACCGATGATATGCGGTTGCCTGAACCGTGTCGTTTATTGCGATCACACGAATGTGTATCGCACTTACATCCAACCTACACGAACCTGATCGTTTGCTAAAGCATGGCCACTGTCACGGAAATGCATTCAACGTCATTCGATTTGGGAATTTTCTAGAAATCCCTGCACGTAGGGACTTCCCTGAAGTCAAATGGCCTGTTCAGGGACTTTTCAGCGCAGCAGCCATGTTGTGAATGGCGTGACGCAAATGTTGTATGCTAGACTTCGAATAGCCGATGTACTTGTTTTTAATCATTAGGAAGATGATTTAGATCATTATAATGAAAGAAAGCATGGCTGTTCATCGGTCAGCATTTGGTAACGGTTTTTCCTTGCTTGTCCTCACTTGTCCTTGAATGACCAGGGACATTCCCTAACTCACGGGGAGTTTTGTTCGCGCGCCAAGCGAGCCGCCGTCAGTTGCTTCCTTGCCGTCGCGGTGGGAGGACGTCCGAGCTCATGCCAGAAATGTAGTCGCTAACAAAGGCCTTCACTATTTGCGTAGCGCCTGTTGAAGTTACATGCCGTCTTCCTAGACGGGGGCTCCCTCGTGTTGTAAATTTTAAGAAGCTGGCTGAAAGTCTTATAACAGCTACAATTTCTCGACCACGCCAAGGAAGCTGAGCAGTCAAAATGGCGGTGAGTTTTTTTCTTTTCTTTGCTGGTTCGACGTGGTGGATGAGCAGCGGATTTAAACTGCTGATTCTACATTCGTGCTTCAGGCAGTGTTGATTCGCTGTTCCGTGCCTGCGATTATACTTTGATGAGCGGTAACATTCTAGTTTTCTGCTGGCGTATAATTAAGCTGTGAATTCTGAGTCGAGTTGCCGCAATGCATTGTATGCACTGTAATGCCTAGATACGGGCTTGCACAGTGCGAGATCGCGTTTTCATTGGTAAAATTTTGCTTCGAACGAGCAGCATACTTGTCTTGTGAGAAAGCCATGGCTAATCGACAATGACGCAGATGTGGGCGCGGAATGGCGATTGGTCTTAGCGACGTAGTTACTTGCTCAACCTGGCACAAAACTCACTTTTGCAGGACAGAAACCCTGTCCATCATTGTGCACAAGATCGCGTCTCCGGCGCCTTTATTCTTTCTTTGTTGCATTAATGTGGCGCATTTGTTAGGCCTCGTGGAATTTGGCGGGGGCCGGCGTTCCCAAGATGGCGGCCGGCGCGACTCGCGGCATCCTCCTCTTGACGTCATGGCGCTTGTTTCCGGCGGGGTTACTTGGTGCCCTTCCCTACTATCTTGGGTGGTCGCCGGTTGGGAGCAGTTGGGTTCGGGTCATCTTGTGGCCCATATGTACGAACAATAAGTAGGCGGACGTAAATCCAGGTCTTACAGCAATTTTGAGTATGCCGGTGGCAACGCGTGCGCACGCCGTGTCGCCATGTTTGGGTTAGCCTAATCGGGGCGCGGTACCAATGACCGTTATGGTCGCCATCATTTTTTTTTTCCTCTTTGAAACTAGGGCTCGCGCATACATTAACGTTCCATGTTATCAACGTTCTCGAGTGTCGCGCAGAATTAAAGGCCGTGTCCGAGCCGGCGACCGTTGAAAATGAACAATGAGGTCGTTAGGCTCGCATTAGAGCTAGATGGAATAACATTCAGGTGACACGGCGTTGCGTAGGTTGACAGCACAACGGAAAACGAAGACTAAGCGCAAGTTGATGTTTTCTCTAAGCATATTTCTATTTTCGGCGGGGTTCCTACACTACCTTGTGAAATCCTTATTTTTGAATTACGAAAAAGATTCAACGGCCCTACAAATGCCTTATAAATAAATGTGCTTATAAAATTAAAAACTGGAGTTCGGGGTGATTATTGAATGCGAAGCAGTGAACTCCGCACTGGGGCAATGCTATGGGCATTATATCGGGAAACGTTCCTCGATATTTTAAGTGTCGCGAAGTGATGCAATGTGGTATGGGCCACAGCTACCAACGACCGGCTTGTTTAATTTACTATTGCCATCATGGAGCTAGGCGAAATTAAGCGACTAAGCCGCACCACTATATTGTTCAGCTAGTTCGTTCGCGCCTCGGCCATATAAATGGCTCCATCTCAGTCCTAGGCTTTAGAAATTCCTGGCGGAAAGTTTCAGCCATTTGGCTTTAACGCAACGAGTATCGGGCTGAAATTGGACGCTACTAACAACCGTGCTAGAATGCGATAGACATACATTACAGTTGGGAAAACTTTAAAAAAAGGAACCTAGAAAGCTTGAAATATGTGTCAACACTGCTTAGCGGCAAGAAATTTCGGCCGAGGTTTCATTATTTTCGAGTGTGTATGAATTAGGTTTGTTTCCTCCTCTTTGAGTTTTGGCATTGTTCAATTGCCTTTGAATTAATGTTCTTTACGAACCCCTGATTTCAGGCCTCAAATCTCCAAAGCCCTCATACTGTGGAACATCGGCAGCGGCCACCCAGGTGCCGTACGGTGAGTGACGTTTGTAATTGAAATTTCCAGGCGTGTAAATTCTGTGGGAGTGGCGGATGTGTGTCGATTTTCCCTGTCTACTGTAGCACGTGCAGCCTCCGTCGCACTTGACCCGAACGCGCCTCGAGCGACCTTTTGCTTCTGGAGGTCTGGTTTGTGCGAATTTAATGGGGCTAGCTTAATGCGTCTTCCAAAGCGTTCAACGATTGGTCCTTACTAACTGCAATCGCTAAATGATTCTAGGTTGCTCGGGTCAAGTCTGCGGCGAGCTGAGTTAGGAATGCAGTTCCTAATGCAGCTCGTGTCATGTGAGCGCAGCACCTTTTCTTGCTTGCATACCGCTGTTGTAATGGAAAGGGCACTGAACTGGAATGTAAAAGTCAAGTTCAATTGCGAAATTAAGCTTCCGCAGTAAAGCGGACTCGTATCGTGAGAGGCAATAATGAAACGAAATCTCATCTTGGGGAAAGTAAACTAGCGAACAGAGGGTGAGGAGGTTTAGGATGGATGGACGCCAGCTCGCCGTGACGTCAAGGATGTTACGGCGTGTGCTCTGCTATAGTTGCATTTTAAAGGAGCCACACATTTTCGCGAATTTGCTGTTGCTTGCACTATAATCTGCCTGCCATGTTGTTTGTTTTAATTGCTTTTCATTTTTTGCCTCGTTCTACGCGCATCAAACTCTGAGCGCTGCTGCAAACATGTATGGGAAGGCAACGTAGTAGCGGTAGTATGTTCTATTCGCACTGGCACTGCCCACTACGGTATTGCTGGCGTTCACCGCTCAGGTACTTTCACACCGAAGGAATCTGCATCTTTGCTATAGCTCGGCTCAACTAGGCAAAAAGTTGCGATCCCTCGAGTCTTGTCGCGTTTAAGTTGGCTTCTCGCCGCTGCCAGCAATTTATTTGATGATATGCAAATGCCTTGAAACGTACAATGGCGGCGCCCTTCCGGTCGCATCGCCATGTAACGTTCCGCGTATTCAGAAGGCCTGCTTCAGGAGCTTCAGATTGCTTCAGCAGCTTCGCTAGTCGCAGAGCTTGTCGGATTACCAGTGAGCGAGTGACGGTGATAGCCTGTTTTGAAACAAAGTGACAATCGCGGCCCAGTTAGTATGAAATGCTGCAACAGGAATCTAGAGCTATCGAATAAAATTAAAACATTGCGGCTGCGTGGCCTGATACCAGCGGTGTGGGCATCGCGCCGCGCTGTAACAAGTTGATTGGCAGTGTGCGGAGTTCTCGTCAGTTCATTAAAACATGCCGCTGCAAGCAATGCGCGGTCACTCGTACCCGTGCAGGAAATGACCTCAGCTTGCACGCGCATGTTGCCCCAGTGGCGGGGACGTCATTTTCCAGTTTTCGAAAACTGCGGACTTTTTGCCATGGCCGTTAGATCACCGCGGGGAATGTAGCCGGGCTAACAGCGAACTCGACATCGTTTACGTCAAATCCGAGTTTTCGGCGCCACGAGAGTGCGGAAACGCGCGTTAAAACGAGGCAGTCGGGTTAAACGTTGCTGCCAATGTCAAGTGCCTGCAAGCCGACCGCATTTACAGGTATTTGTTGATCCAACACAGTTGTCCGGCCTACTTCAAGTGCTGTTTTGCTACGACACCAGGATGAACAACTGGTTGAAACCCTAGCAAAATTATAATACAAAAACTAATAGCCTATGAGGTTATTGACACTAATACAATCTATTATGTCTGATAGGTCTATTGATGTATTAGTCTAATAGGTCAATCGGCGTATTAGTCTAATAGGCCTATTAGTGTCTGTCTAATAAGTCTATTGGTCTGAAAGAAAAGGTTGCAATGCGCCACATACAAAATGAAAAATGGGCATAATTGCTAGAAGCATTTATTAGCACATGTATTTTTACAAATTCCTCTTTCGAAATCTTCACCAGGTCAGCAATCTTGATTGCCAGAGCTTTTACTCCACCACTTCAACCAGAGCAAATCCTTTTGAGGAGGTTAAAAAAACCTGGGCAGGAACGTACACATAGAAACGTTTAAAAGCAGGGGTGCTAGTTCTACCACTAAATGTTTAAGCTGGCAATACTTGCTTCTAAATTGGAATAATATGGCCCCGCAGTTTCCAAACTATAATTTTAGGGCAAAGCGTGATATGCTTAGCTCTAAATGTTTATCATAATGCAAAAGGACGTCACCTGACATTACAGAAGAATTAGACAGCACATAAAATGAACATAAGATGTTCTGTGTTAAATCGAAACTGTAGGCAGATAAGGAACAACTCTAGACAGAAATATTGCACAGCATAGTCGGAAACAGGCATGTCATTGCTGCTGTGCGCACAATTGGCCCAATGACGCTGCACTGAAGTACATCCACCCTTGGGATAAAAATAACCTTACACTATATACCATAGAAGCATTAATAAGTAGAATAATTACCTCCAAATGGTAGAATTGGCGCCGGGGGAAACTCATCACATCTATGCACGCTGATAGATGAAGCGCAGGTGTAAAAACAGTTGCCTTCCGTTTTTAAGTCTTGCAACATACATATATGAAACTATCCAAATATGCTACTGCACGAATAACATTGTGCAGGCGCCAACACCTCGTGTTTTTTGAAAACACATCGTTCATTCACTAAGTATCGGGTACGCCTCGCTTTGACATAGCTACAGTACACTGCAACATGGCAGCCGCCACACTTGCTGTGCGCAACTATGGCTGACTACGGTGGTAGTCTTGCGATCTTTCCACCCGCAGTGTTCCCTTCTCTGCAATACTGCTCTTTAGTGTCAATAAATATTATGGCCTTTTATATGCAGTATTAATTTAGGTTACAAGTTTAATGCTCATTTCTACAGAAAATATGGGACTAATGAAACTTCAGTTGCAAACAAATATGGTTGCTGTGATTGCACCATCGTTCGTAAACTTGCCAAGCACTACGACTCTGCCTTGCGGATTACGCCTGTTCGTTCATTGTGCTCTTTTTTTTCGTGGCAAAGTATTTGCAGTGCTGTAAACACTAGCCGTTTCCTCACGACTCATCACGACGAGGCTTAACACAGGCCTAGTGATGAGACGTCGCCAGTGAAGCACAATTGGCAAGGCCAGAGTCCTTCAATGCATTGAAGGACTCTGGCAAGACCACGTAGGCACACATTGATAGGGGCCAGTTTCACTAGCTTAGTGCAGTGAAACTAATACAAATGTGTGAATGCAGTGTGCTGCACATTTTGTACAGCAGAATTAATGATTCAGCTAATAATTAGACATCTCTCTGTGAACTGTCCCCAACACAGTCTAATTTTTCATAAACTTTCACCCTCGCAGCAAACTATGGCAACGGAATTCGACAATGCATGCTGCATAACAGACCAGTAACAATCTGTATAAAGTGAATAGTACGTATTAGTCTAATAAACTAGCAGGCATGCAACACTGTACAAGACTAATACGTCCAATACATATGGCCTATTGGTTTGTAGATCAATCAGTACAACTAATAGAGATTTCGTCTAATACAAACTTGTATTAAAATTTTTGCTAGGGAATACATTCATTGCCGTTTCCTGGCTGGTAGCACCAGTTATATGGAGACAGAATAAACGTGGCAACATTTCCACCAATGCAGTATAGACGCTCACTAGGAGGTCAACAGTGGCGCATGCTCTTATTCATCACACTTGGTTTTATTGCTTACAGCAAACACAAATCAAGTGCGACGAAGAGGCACTTTAAGGTTAAAAATGTATTCGAATAGCTAGATATAAGATTACCCCTCAACCAAGGTGGGGGAAGGGGTTATGGAAGCTGCATCAGAACTGCACTGCCAAAGAACTGAAGCTTGCGAATGCTTCGTTTTGCATGTAGTGTTTGAGCCTTGTTAAGATGCACTGGATAACAGCACGCACTTCCATTGGCGACCACATTGTCAGCGCACGTTTGCGTCTGCCATCGTAATTGGTACTCGAATAACCTCGGGCACGCAGGTCTGCTGCTATTCTGCTCTGCTATTCTGCTGCCCTCTGCGCATGTCATTCCTGCTCTGCTGATACTCCTGTCATTGAACCAGCAACAGGCATGGATTCTTACAGCATTTGTTTGTTTCATCTGATGTACCATCTTCTCCTTCAAAAAAGTGACAAAACATTGGAACGTCCCTCGTATAAAAAACAAACCTGATCTGTTTACTATCAATGACAAAATATTGCGGACTATACACATGCACACTGAATCTGCTGACAGATTACGTTAAGGCTGGGATCTTTCTGCAAAATTTGAGCAACAGGGGTAAGCACAAAATCTTTTTAAGATTAAAGGCAAAAGCCTTAGACGACTCATGGGTCAAAAAATCCGATGTCCGGCATAATGGCACCAAAATTCATAGGTGGTCGAGCCCTCGACCTTTGGTGTTTATTAGGGTGACTTAGACCAGCAATTTCTTTATAACAGTGTGAAGCCAAGGCAAAGAAGCGTCGGCACAATCTGTGGTGTTAAAGTTCATTCAGGTACTTGCACTTGCAATCTTTGGTGGGAGTTGAGGCCACTTGGAGATATGGGTAACCTGGCCCATGTCTCCAAGTTGGGACTCCAGTTGACATAGTGAAAGCTGAGAGTCGAATCCCCTTACCTTTGGTGTTAAGAGGCAGTTAATTTGGGTACTCGAACCCACTACTCTGGATTTGAATCCACTACATTTGGTGCTAAGCACAGGTGTTGAGACACTGAATAAGGCACTTGAACCCCACACCCTTTAGTGGGAGTCAAACCCTTGACATTTGGTGTTCATTAGGGCGAAGTTGATTAAGGCACTGAAAAGATAGTTAATGAAGGCACTCGTATCTTCAACCTTTGGTGGTTGGCGGGAGAAAATAGAAATTAACTAATTCTAATGAAAATGTCTAGTGTCTCGTGAGTGTGCAGGCTTTCGCCTTCATCCGCATACGCCGAAGGGATTGTCAACTTTTTTTTTTTAGAGATGTAAGCAAAATATGCCTTGGCTATATGCATCTGTTCGTCTGAGCAAGGCACGGGGTCTTGCTAACGATTCCAGTGCTTTAAAATGCTCCATTGCCTTTGTAACTTAATTCATGTCATTCTAGGGATGGAATTCTTCAGACTGCCATGGTAGTTTTCCTATGGCATGGCAGCAACATAACGATGGTGAAGATGTATGCTTAATACGATTCTAAACTCAGAAATACGTTCCAAGCAAATACATCTTGCGAAATCACTGGCTGCAATGAATAAATTGTAACATATGCCATTAAATAATTAAGTTTATTAGTTATTTTTAATTAGTTCGCTGTGTTTCGATTTCTCGTGCAGTAATGTCCCCCTCTGAACAATCTAGCTCAAGTGCTGGAATTCTGTTACCTACAACAGGCGATTTTTTTCTATCCTGGAAAACGTAAAAATGATATATTGTGTTCATCATTATTGCTGGCCTTGGATCCACTGCGGTATCCCAGTGGCGATGGTGCACAGCTGAGCTTGAGGTCGTGAGTTCGATCCATGCGTCGTGGCTGCTGCATTTCAGTGGCGCAAAAAAAGTGAGGGGAAACGCTCGTGTACTTAAATTAGGTGCACATTAAGAAAAGTCAAAACTAATCTGGAGTTCCCCTCACTACAGCATTCCTCGTAATTGTGTAGTAGTTTTGGCACATACAACCCCAGGATTGAATAGCTTGGCTGTAGTTGCACATTTTTGCAGCTCGCATGTTGAAGCAGCCGCACTTAACCCTTTATTGATGAGTGTTGCCTACAGGCAACATGCCAGAGAATATTTTACTTGTAGTTTCAGTATTGAGTACAGTTTCTTGCTAAATGTCTTTGGCCAACAATGAATGCCAGACAGCAAGCGTCATTATTTGTTGGTTTAGAGCAGGAACACTGCACGAGAAAAGTTGGGCATGCGACTATCTTTTGAAAGCAAGGTGGGAGGAGACAGCTTGATGCAAGATATACTGCTGCGGTTGTATCACATGTGATATAAAGTTCACATATGAGAGCTGCCTATATGAAAACCAAGTCTTAGGTGGCTTGGGCCGAATCACACTTGGAGTTTTCTTTTAGGGAGTCCCCACACCCTATTGCTCAAAAAATTTGCACAAATTTTTTGTTACTTATGCTTATTGATGTTTCGCACATTCAAATAGAAAATAACCATTTTTTTCTGGGTATTTGTCTCGTCCTTGAAGGGCCCATCACCAGGCCGCAGAGCAAATTTCGGTTACGCGCTGGAAGTTGTTACGTGCCCTCTAGGGCACGTAAAATCTGCCACAGAAAAATTTGAAATTGGTTAGTAGCAGAGATAAAAATACAACCTACGATTTCAGGCCAGTGCCAAGACTCCACTTGCCGCGTCTAGCCTCCGCAAGCGAAATTCTTTCCCTGCATCCTCCCATGCCGGAGCTCGATGATCGCATAACGCATACCTCACGGGCCCCGCCTTCATTTTTTCCCCCTCCTTTTTCTGCTGCGCGGCGCACCTCCGCTGACGGTGTCGCGTACGAGCTGTTGCGTTTGTCTCATTTCGCGCAGCGCGCGATTTTGTGCTGTGCACGGGAACACCTGCCTAGCGGTATAAGTCAGTGCTACACTAATACTGAGGCAAACATAAGCGGATCGCGGAGCATGATCGCGCGCTGGAACATGGTAGAAAATGACACACTTTCGTTGTTCTAGCACGCGACTGTACGACGTGGGAACAAGCAGACAAAACGGAAGTGCGTAGATATCTTGCCGCGGTGCGAAGTAAAATAAGAACACGCATACATTCGGTTTGTGTTTTATTATTTCTCTAAATTTTAATTCGTCTATTGAAGCAACATATTACACAAATAAGATGTTGCTTTGAAAATTTCTCAAGTGTCGCTGTGGGCGACTTCACAGAAGTGCGTAGGCGCACTTGTGCGATATACGTCGACTATCCGGCTGGGAGCGCGGCGCCCGCGCGAAGAGCGAACGGCGTTTGGTTTGGAATTTCTGCTTTTTACGCGGCACATAGCGATGCAATACTTCGCAGGCACGATCGTTCGCGCATTGTATGCACGGCGCTTGTCACCTCAGATTGCCCATACCTGGTTAGGGGCCCTTTAAAGGGTTGATATGGTACATTAACCTAGTCTAGTCACTAAATGATGCTGTCATAAAAACTTGAGGCAAATATAACACAATGGCAGATAGCCAGATTTTAAACTTGAGCGCGTACAGTGGGCTCTCGGCATACAAATATCTAGTAAACTGTTTGGAAGGTATGCCTTTGTAATGGAGTCTGGATTATAAATATAACATTGCCATCAAAATTTGTGACATTTGAATGTGCGGTGGGTGCTGTTGCTAGTGGGCGCACCTTGTCACTTTCTTTGCTTTTGCCTCCCTCAGTGAAGGGTGGCAAACCAAGTGCAATTAAGGTGCAGGCTGGGATAACCTCCCTGCCTCTTTCTCATGGACGTGCAGTGCTCGGCGTTCGAAACGCAGTGATAGGATCGTATGGCGGCGGTTGAGCGGCTCCGGTGAGCGCTGGGACGCTAACGGCATTCACAATGCATCCTAAAGACCCTCGCTTTTATGGCATACCATAATGCACAAGTTCGGTGTTCCCAGCGGCTACCGGCGGCTTAAAAAGCGGATCATGCGGGCCTACTGATCTGCTGTTTCCTGTATCGATATAGTTCAACACTATGCTTCTTTTCCATTTAATTATCCAATTTTTATCTTCCGCGTTTTTAACCAGTCGTTTAATGCTGTCTTTCTCCGTCCTCGTGTCTGGCATACTTATTGGTTAGCTTCCTAGTTCTTTTCCGCCCACCTGTTATCGTCCAATTTCCTCAGGCGTTTTTCGTATAGAATTTTACTCTGAGCTTCCCGTGCTTCGAACGATGCCCAACCCATTCATGTCTTTCACCAATAGGCCACGAATTCTAACCACTTACTCCCTTGATAACAACCCTGTGGAACTCGCAACTACTTACAAGTACCTTGGCATCAATCTTCAATCAAACTTATCATGGAATAATCATATTAACCTTACCCTTGCCTCTTCAAATCGTACTCTCGGACTTATTAAACATAACTTAAAAGAAGCCCCAATGCATGTTAAAAAACTAGCATACACAACATTAATCCGTCCTAAACTAGAATACGCGTCTGCCATCTGGGATCCCGAACAAACGTATATCATAAGTAACATCGAAGCCTTGCAGAACCGTGCTGCGCGATTTATATTTTCAGATTATTCACGTTACACCAGCGTCACCGCGTTAAAGAATAAAGCTGACTTGGACAACTTAGCACTTCGCCGTAAAATTTCTCGCCTAACACTTTTCCATAAGCTTTATCACCATCCATCACTTCACGATGATTTCATTCAGTCACCAACAGTTATTTTTCCACGCCGTGACCATCCATACAAAGTCAAACGCATTAACTGCCAGTCATCCCATTATGCATCTTCGTTCTTACCACGCACAATAACTGAATGGAACGCCTTACCATCAGTCATTGCCACTGAACCAGACTTGACTAAGTTTCAACATTTAATTCGCTCACGACTTGTCGACTAATCGTATTATTATTCTTTTTTGGGACTTTTACAGTGTTTTTCGATATTTGTTGGTGTTTTTAGTGCAGTTGCCTTATGTTCTCCTAATATGTACTAATGTTTTCTCTGTAATAATTGTGACCTAATTATCTTGTATGTTAACTATGTTTCACTGTATTATTACTTCTGTTAACCTCTTTGTTTTTAGTATGTACAAACTACAACCAGTGCTTGTGATTGACCCCCCCCCCCATGTAATACCCTCGTAATGAGGGCCTTTGGGGGTATTTTGAATAAATAAATAAATAAATATCCCCATCCCCATATTGATGGGGGGAAAATGGGCGACATCTCACGGTGAAATCTTGGTACTTCTGGTGTATTCTATGAGATTACGGAAGTACAGCGTAATTATTGCTTAAAATTGTAGTTGGTATATCCTTAGACACTCGGGCATTCTATGCGTCGGAAAGCGAAAACGCGTGCGTGGCTACGGCAACCCGCTGAACACGGTACCCCGTGTAAAGGCGTCGTTTCGTTTTCGATCGGATTGATTTCGTGTTGACTGGTTAAATACCAAAGCAGGAAACCACGAAATACACGTAGCGATTATCGCAGAAATATTTTTAACAATTCGGAAAATATAAATCGCAGGAACATATACTTGATAACCAAAATACTTTCTCCGAGTTACGGCCGCGCTTGTTTGCCTCCCACTAATGCCGGCGTATAATCGCTATCGCGCTCACCTATGACAGTTTCCAGCATGCTTCCAGCGAGCGACTACATCCTCACTGCAGGTCGAAAATGTTCCACGGCGTTTTCCGCGTTAGCACTTCATAAGACACATTGACCGGTAAGATATCCATTGCACACAAAAAAATGGGTGATGTGAAAATTGGTTGTCAGTCTCTTTAATCAACTAATCGTGCCGCGGTTGGTCGTATATCGAAATGATTACTTCATAAGTGCTTGTCTGATACATTTGGTAGAGGTGGGCAAATAGCAGCTTTTTCGAGTACGATTAGTAAGTGTTGCATAGGCATGCGAAAATGCATGTTTACATACAGTATGATTATTCGGTACAATTAGGTACCAAGCCTGTACTCAGTAGGAAAAAAAATGCACGAATAGCCTTTCGTCATATTTAGTCTGGTTGCAAACAAGCTTTTCAAAAAATAAAGTGTCGAAAGAGAAAAAAATGTGCTGAAGGACTTGTGCGTTTAAACGCATGTATACGGGCCCGTTCCAAGGAAAACATCACTGGTTGTACGGAATAAGACGAAACTGCTACATGACTAACGACTTCCAAAAGTACGTGTTAGACATTACAAGCAATAATCGCTGTCGTCATATGTAGGCTTCCCCAGCGAAGCCAAAATCAATGATTGCGTTATGCATTTCGTGTCTAGATTGCTTCTAAAACTTTTCACTTATTTCTGTTAACCAGCGATTCTTAGTTTAGCGGACAGAACTGCAGCAAGACAGGTTGTTGCAAAATATTTTAGTTCCGAGCATTCGAACATAGCGAATATCTTTTCGAATAGTCAGTGTGTAATATTCGATTCGCATTCGAAGCTTACAGTGTTAGCGCGCCTTTAGCATGGAGTAAGAATATTTAGGAGTTGAAAACTCGCGTCAGCGCGGGCGACCAAATAACGTCGCAAGACTGTTTTCTAGAATATACCAGAGGGGTCTCTGGCACTGCAGTCATTGACCCACCATGGGAATGATGGGAAGTACATGGACTTGTCTGATCTGTTCGCTTGTTAATTCAGACGTTCTTGTACCTTGTTCATTATGCTTTTGTCGTTAATTTCAGAGCAATCTATACTCTTCGAAGTGCAGAAGACGCTGCGAACATGCACAGTCGACTAATTTCAATGATTGGTCTTGCCGATGTGGCCAAATCGACACGCGCCAAGTGTCTGACTCTGACATACCCGGGATAAATTCATAGGGATCTCTCACATCGCTTGTCGATTCATGCGTCTGTGGCCTAATGGTTTCAACATCAGGCCTCCGTGCTTGAGGTGCTGTGTTCAAAGCCTGTCGTCCTCTAGTAATTATTGTATGAACCTTCATGAAAAAAAAATAGCATACGCCGACGGAGGCAACGTTACTAGACCAGGTTGACGGAGGTGCATGCAGTGGCGACGCCATGGGGCACGTCATGTAAGCCGCAGCGAAAAAAAAAAATTGCTCCACGGCGTTTTACGCTTTGGCACTTCATGATTAGACACTTGACCGGTAAGCTATCCATTGCACTAAAAAGGGGGGGCGGGGGTTGTACCATGAAAATTGGCTGTTCGTACCGTGGTTGCTCGTATACCGAAATGCTTTCTTGATATGTGTTCGTCTGGTGCATTTGGTAGAAGTGGGTATTCTGAGCTGACAAGCGCAGAGCATGCGTTGCGCGACAACGATGGTGTCTGCACTTCGTTGCCGCGGAAAGATCTGAAATTTTCAAATCGAACGCAGTTTTACCTTCTCGCGGCCGCCGCGCTCCAAGCCGGAGGATGACGTACACGTGGTAGTGCGCCTACGTACAAGTATTCGCACTGTGATGTCTGTCGTGGTGACACGTGACCTAGAGAATTATTGAAGGCAACATCTGTTAGTGAAATAAGTTGCTTGAATAGTCGACTTAAAGTTTAGAGAAATAAAACACAGACCGAATGTCTTCGTGTTTGACTTCGCACCGCAGCAACAGATGTATTTCAGTTTCGTATTGTTCCCACGTCGTGCAGTCGCGCGTGCAGGCACCGAAAGTATGTCATTTTCTACTGTGTTCCAGCGTGGAATCATGCTCTGTGATCCGCTTGTCAGCCTCACCCCACTAGTCAGGTGCCCTCGCGCGCTGCGCGAAACGAGACAACAGTTCGCGTGCGACGCCGTCAGCGGGAGTACGCCGCGCCGAAAAAAAAAGTGTGAAAAAAAAAACGAGGAAAAAAATGAAGGCGGAGCCCGTGACGTCTGCGTCACGCGTTCCTCGAGGTCCGGTATGGGGGAACGAAGGGAAGGAATTTCGCTTGCGGGGGCTAGACAGGGCGAGTGGAAAGTCGCGCTTGACAGTGGAGGCACCTCCTGAAATCATGGGTTATCGGCACTGAAATATTTATATCTTCTATTAATGAGCCGATTTGAAAAAAAAAAATTTTGCGGCAGAACGCTCTCTAGCGGAAATGTAACAACTTCCAGTGTATAACCAAAATTTACGATGGGGCCTGGTGAGGGGCCCATCTGGGACTATGAAACAGTGTATTTTTGCAGATATGCAGTTTCACGGCGCATATCTCGAAACCCGTGCGATCCTCAGAATTTGGTCCAAGCAGATAAGCCTTGCAAACGGTGTCACCGGCTACACTTATTAAATTTCAGTATGTGCTGTAAATTTGTTCAGAACGTTTTAATTAGTAGATTACGCATTCTGATTTTTCTTGGAGCTAATACCCACCTCGAGTATAAACCAGCTTGTGGATTAAATTGTGCTGTATCTGCGTTAAACTTTCTAACATCGTGTATACTCGTTAAAGACGTTGTATAGAAACGCTGTATTCTCTAACATTCCGGTGAAATTGTTGTAAATAGTACAATTAAAACAGCACGTTCCGCAACTCCGTCGCTGTCGCATAGAAAGCTTAGTTTTTATTAACGTAGCACTTAAAAAAGTTTCGTACATGGAGTGAAAAGCTATTGCTGAAGTATAAAATGCCGTTGACTTGGCGATAGTTGCTCTTATTCGAGGACACAGTGCTAAAGTGCTTGGATGCCTCGCATCCGACACAGCGTTTTAAAATGCTGCGTACTCCATTCTCATTTAAGTTTAACGTCAGAATATTCAACTTAGCGAGCGAGTTGGTTCATAGTTTCTCTAAGTCTGAAAAAAAAAAAAGGCTGGAGGGAGAGAAGACACAACAGAGGCATTTTCTTGTTTCCTTTATCTACAGATTGGTAAGCTCGCTACATGCGAGTTCTCATAAGAACACACTCTGACATCGACTAGTATTCTTTGTGTGATAACCCCAGCAGCAGTATTTCCGCTCACAGCTCAACTATATTCACGACACGGGATTTGAAATAGCTAGAGTGCAGTGTAGCCGTACTTGAACGGTAGTTAACCGGTGCTATCAGTCATGACGTTCGACTTTCTGGTGCGAGAACTTCAAGGGACTGTTGCCACAGCGTTTCGTCTTTTCTGGCTTACCATGCTTCCTCTTAAGGCACAAGTCGTCACTCTGCAACTCAAAACGGAATTTACCAATAAAAAAACTGGCTGTGGCTTAGCTAAGGTTAAGCCCTGGATGCGAAGCATACTAGCCCTTATTTTAACGCGATAGCGTTAAGGAGCTCATGTCGCAGAAAAGCCGGTGTCGTCGGCTCAGGCGTGCGGCGCTTGCTCAGGCGCACATTTCGTTGTCGCGCCGAACGCTGCGTTGCTCGACGCTCACCGCGTCCGATGCGGGGTGCGTAGTCGCTGCGCCGTAGCAAAGCCACCTAGAAAATCAGTCTCTGTAGCACGCCGCAACCTTCGCTTCTCATTCCAACGAGCAGCTCTGTCTCCAGGAGGCATCTCACCTCGTGAGTGTCTAGCAGAGGCAAGCGCAGCTGCTTATATACCGCCGCGAGCGACGGCGCGAGTTGGAGCCCCGTTTCTCCTCTGTCGTGACGTCACGGTGTCACGTGGTATTGAAGGCGACACCGCCGCGCCTGAGGAGCTGGGTTGAGCTCTAGTAATATGCTTCGCATAAAAAGTTTTTGAAAGCATTCATACCGCTTGCATGAGGTGACATGGTACTGATGTATGCCAGCGGCAAACCGCAACATAGCATTGCTTTATCTTGCTCCTTAGCGTGTTTTATGAAACGTATAACCGCATTGTCTTGTCATGGCAATCCTCACCTACTCCTATTAGGAAACTATTTCTGTGGGTTTTTCATGGTACAAACTCCCTTCTAACGTAGTCGCCTTTCAGCCACTAATCGGAATCCGAGAATCCCGTAGCAACGCGACAACAAAAGTAAAACGAGTGGTAACTAGTGAGGACCAGTGGGGGGAGGCTGCCTTGCGCAGCTTCAAGCCCGGCGTTCAGGAGGCCATCCTGGGGTGGGCTGGCTGAGAGGGTGGTCTACCTCGAGTAGACCTTCCTACCCAGCTGCCCCTTTCCTTTAAAAAGGATGAAGTGATTATTAGTACTACTTCGCAAATGACCAGCGGCTTTCTTTTCAAACATCATACAAGCCATCCTTTGTTGCATTCGTTCGATTATCCTGTGTTTAACGGCTGTTTGCCATAGGTTGGTGTTATTTGGAAACCTTCGTTTTGGTTTTGTGGCGATCACTTGTGGAGTATGTTGAGCCACCTTTAAAAAGGAAGGCAAGGTGGAAGACACCACCTTGCCATCCTGCAATATCTGAAATGTCTGTTTACTCAATGGAGTGTTTACACCAGCACACTAAACATACTGTTTTTCAATGGCGGCAACTTGTGAAAATCAAAGCAGCGTTAAATTGGCTGCCGATTTGTGTCTTAGCCATCTGAGTACAATTTCAAACATTATTCGGATATCTTGAAAGACCATGTGCTGACATTGTTTTGACTCGCACTAGTTTTCACTCCGTGGAAGCTCGTGCTGTAAGCTAGCGGCGTAAAATGCAGTTGCAATTTGTGTTCACTTCTATTACAAGCACAGGAGTGGTGTGTGCACTTCGTAAACACAACCATTTTCTGGCAGTATCCTGCTCACGCATGATGAACCCGTTTTTCTTTTTCTTTTTTCTTACAGCCTTCTACCGGCACTGGGAGGTCTGGCTCCAAACAGTTCAGGGACGCTCCAGCTGAGGCATACAAGTTGTCAGGGTGCAGGGAACATAAACACAGGGGGCGTCCCTGCTCGGCCAGCGGCGCATGTTCCGAGAGGTTCTCATTACGCCGACCTGGCAAGTTGTGGGTCGGACAGGTTGAAATCGTTGTGCTCAACCCATTTTGAGTCGCCAATTTCCACAGGGTTGGCGCCCAAGCGTGCCCGGCGGTTTGGCAGCTTTCGGGTTCTGCTTCAGGCCGAGGTTTTTGAGGTCAGACGCCCTTGGACTTTGGCGGTAAACCGGCTGTTGCCTATAGCCGCCGAGCGCCCGTGGAGCCTCCCCGCTTGTCACGGAAGGCGGCTCTGGGTTTTTGGTTGTCGTCTCTTGTGGACGTCCAGACTGGCTCGTCGAGGGCTGCGGTTCTCTCTCGGGATTTACGACCGGATTTGCCCGGAGCTTTGGGGGCTGGTGGGTTCTGCTTGCAGGCGGAGGTTTTTGAGGTCAGACGCCCTTCGACTCTGGTGGCAAACTGTCGGTTCCTTAAGCTCCGAGCGTTTGCGGTCGTCCCGGCCATCGGGAGTTCCCGCCTGAGCCTGAACGTCGGAATGGTAGCGAAGCCCTACGAATGTGCGCCCATCAGGTTCCGTTGCCCTTGGGAAGCTGCGCCCGATTCGCCCGGTGGTTTGGCGGGCGGCGGATACTGTCTGTAGGCGGAGGTTTTTGAGGTCAGACGCCCTCCGACTTGGATTGCGATACGTTGTTTGCCTTGCCTCCGAGCGTCCCAGGACGGCTCCCGCCCTTCGGGCTAACGGTTCCGGGCTGCGATTGCCGTGCGCAAGCCGCACGTGACACACCATTTATGTGCCGCACTTCCTGTGGCGCCCAGCTTTGGCAGCGGGCACTCAGTCGGGGCGCGCAGTTTCCATGCTGGCCCGGCGGTTCGGCCGGTGGTGGGCTCCTGTTGTTAGGCGGAGGTTTTTGAGGTCAGACGCCCTCCGTCTTCGACTGTGAACCTCCGGTGGCTTTGGCACCGAGCCAGCATGGACGAGCCGCCCAACTTGTTGAGCACTCCGCTGACGGACGCCGCAGAAGCAGCTTCACTGCAAACTCTAGAGCGGCACGCGTATATGTGGCAGACCTCTCCGGGCATGCGTGTCGCTTGGTCGCACACTCGTCACAGCGTGGTGGTATACGTGGGCTCACATAAACGGTCACAGTGTAGGTGAAGAAGCTGCGTTGGGTGGGCTCGGCGCACGCCCTTCTCGCGCGCGAGTGCTGGCTGCGCTGTGCGGCCTGCGGGCGGCCCACACTGCGACTCGAGCCGGGCCTGTGGCCAGCCATTGAGCACGTTCGTCCGCGGCCGCTCACCGCGGTCTTGCGGGGGTCACTGCCTTGGGCGCCATTCTCGCGACGCGGCGCGGTGTTGAACCGCTTCGTGGAGCGTAGAAGGCGTCCGCCCCCTGGCCGGTGGATGGAGCGGTCCGGGCGATGACCATCATTGGTGCGTAAATAGCCAATGCGTGCACCTCTCCGGCGTCCCGGGTCCTCTGTCTGATTGACTATTTCTTGGAGCTCAATTAGCTCCGTTAAGTGTCGGCCACGCCAGACTGGGGAATTACTACTCGCGTGCGCGGCGCCCAGTCGCGTCGCTTGGCTGTCGGGAACTTTGGCGCGGGTTTAAAACCTCGCTGGTTTGTGCGGTTGCTCATGTCCAGGTTATGTTCTAGTGATGCGCGCCAGGTGTTAGTGGTGGCGCGTAGTGGTGCGCGTGTGCCGCAAGGGATACACAAAGCCACACCCCCAGGTGCAAGCAAGACCAGCAAGATCCACGTCGTTCGTCATTCATTGTGTGTCGTGAAAAATAAGCCCCCCAGCCGGGGGTTAGTGCGGGAGTGTCAAACAAAGCCTGGCATGTAGCAAGCGTCGTTCTCGCTAGGACCCGTATGCCTAACCCGAGGGCGAGGTTACGCGCGGGGTCGTCGTGTCGCGACGGGCCCTAGCTTGCTTGCGCCTATTCAAAAGGCCTCGCGTTGGGTCCATCTTGGGCTCCAGGGCCGTCTGGGATTGTCGCGGGAGGGCTTGTCGCACGCTTTTTTAACCGTTGTCTCGGGCGTGTTGGCTGGCTACGCTGTGCCTGGCTCGGATCGCTGTCACTGGACTCTCCGCTGCTCCGCCGTGTGCAGCGGGCCAGCGCGCTTTGAAGGGCACCCGCCTTGCCGTCGCCCTGGCAGCGCTTGACACTCGAGGTACACCGGGGGCTGTCACACCACGACATTATAATCGCAGACACTAGGACATGTGCACCTGGAGCCTCGAAAGTGGTCGCACTGAAAGGCCTTTCTGAAATGGTAAGTTGGTTGCTGCCAAAATTATTTTTGTTTGTTTGCATAACCTGCGATTTTAGAACGGCATATATTTTTTACAAAATCTGAATGGTGCTTACAATGCTGAATGGTGCGGACTAGCGCACACCTTGGAAGCGATACTTCGGTGCAGTACGTATCGCACCTAATTCAGTTAAGCTAGTGTTATCAAAAGAAACCGCCTATTAGGAAGAACTTTATTTGAGCGCTTATACTGTGCTGTTTTACAAGACTAAACTGAAACTTTATATAAGTTGTACATTTCGTTGTCTTCGTTTTTGAAGTGCGATTAATTAGCTGAAGGGTATAAGCCATATTTAGAAACTTGTGGGACGTGCTAGAAACAGCTGAGCTCACGAAATATGAAAAGACGTAAAACTGCGCGCATGCGCTTGTCATTGCCGTTGTCTGCTTGTACTGTTTCACGTGGAAACCGCGACGCATTTTAAATGTCATGAAAGCATTTACCGGTTCTTTCGCCTTCGTGAGCATTTTCGATCATAAAACGAACTCTGCTTCGGGCGGTCAGGCGCCGTGCTCTTGCCGCATCGTCTGCTCAGTGCTCTCAAAAGCTGGCAACGCTGGTGCGTATTGACTTCAAGTATGCTGATACGCCTGCACCGCAAGTAGTATTTACATAGACTAGGTGCGTGTGTGTTCAGTAAACCTATTTCCGGTTCCAAACTGGAATACATTTAAAAAAGCTTACTTTGGAAGGGGAATGAATACGCAGCGTACTACGGAAAGGAAAACTATCGCGAAAGAAGCGATACTAGGACTGCAGTTCACTCGAGTTTTGAACCAACTCGCCCAGGAAATGGTTCTACTATGGCGTCTTCGCTCTCAAAGACCTGTGCGAGTTGTCTGCGTGTTGGATGTTCCTTTTGATATTAGCGTGTGGCAAATAAGTTCCACCTTAACCCGCAAGGTGGAGGAAAGATTACGAAAGGAAAAATTGTCATCCACCTGAGTTTAGCTAGAGGAAATCGCCGTAAGTTTCTCTGGTAGTTAGGTGCTACAACTCGGGTGGTTCGCTGCTTTTCAGTTAGTATCACGTGTCCTACCAGGGCTCTTGTCAAACTCTTGTCAAAAATTTAACTTTCGACTCAATTCCAGCTGCGCTGGAGGGGGTCGTGGCAAGAATTGTCTTTAGGGCCAATATTCGCCGCAGCGGACAGAACTACCCGAGGGATCATTTACTAGCCTAATTGAACAAATGGTTTTTCGAGCAGTAAAAATTAAGGCAAGGCACGTTGCCAAGACGAATTCGCCGCTTGGGAACATAATAAAACTGCGTCAGAATTACGCGTACCACATGTGGCGCGCTGATTGGAGTGCCGCTGCCCGTGCTTAGTTCGTACTTGGTTACTTTATATGTTGGCCAGAGAATCGCTGTGTGATGGCTTTAGCGGCTATGGGGTTGCGCTGCGCACGAGGCCCGGGCCGCGGCAGCCGCATCTCGTTGGGGGCGAAATGTGAAAACGCCGATGTCCCGTGCATCGCAGGCACTTTAAAATCCCCATGCTGTTAAAATGTGTTCTACGGCGGGCCTCAATCAAATCTTAGTTTTAGCAAGTAAAACCCCAGAATTCAAATAACTTCTTGGGCGAGTTGGTTAATATGTATTGCATGCAGCACAAAAGAACACGGACAATGAAGAGGACAGGACAAGTGTCTTCATTGTTTATTCCTTTGCGCTACCATGGCTTCATTTTAACCAGAAAACGCATAATTCTTTCAATACAGCCGTTGCTGAAACAACTGTGTAGAACTTTATGCAAAATGATTACAGCTCCCCGTGGTGCGTTTCTAGATATGGCGACACCGGCAGAAGAAATACTCAACGCCTCTACCGGAAGCATCCTTTCAAGGTCCCGAAGACATCTTTTGAAGAAACATTGGGCACAGGCTGCATCTATACATGGCACCCACTGGCGAAAGCTCCAGTCAAGGTCAAGATCTCCACTCAAGATTTCAAGGTCAAGAGCTCTACGTCATCGAAGTGTTCAGTGCCGTGTGGTGGTTACGGTGGTGCGTGTTTTTTATTTTTTTATTTATTTTTTTAATTTTTCCGCGAAATTGGTCTTCCGCATTCGGTGGTACACCCACGCTACCACCGCTTCCGGGAGACGCGGTGCTGTGCTTGTGCGTCTGTGAAGTGCTATGGCCTGTTCGTTCCAGTGGTTCCGCACACTGCCCAGTGAAGTGCTTGAAGATCTCTCTAGTGGGTGCCATGTAGAGTCCGCAGACTGTGACCTGAAAGCTAACTGAAGCAAACCAAGAACTGAACTGTTACAATGGTTCCTCTCTTCAACGTATGGACTTCTCAAAGAAAAACGTCAGCACGTCACTGGTAGATAGGGAAAGGGGAGGGTCATCATCGAGAAGCCATTAGAGAGGAACTTGCTTTTGCATTAAATATTTGAATTAAAAACTGGTGGTTTTCTTTTACCTGTGGACTTCCAAGGCACTGCGGCCAGCTTGCTTACAAGAGCTACGCAGGAGACGTTTTCACTTACAAGTGTCGAGGAAATACTCATGTGCCACACACGGTCGTCCACTTCCATTTGAACACGGCCCCGGGCGGCCGGCACTCCGCGGAGCGCCGCTCGTGGGCGCCGAAGGCGCCGGCGCGTCGTCTGCTACAGCGCGCCAGCACTAGTGCGTGCTGGCGCGCTGTAGCAGACGACGAGGCTGAGGCCACGTCGGTAGCTGCCAGTGCGCCGGTGCCAGTACCTCGGCGCTCCGCGGAGCGCCGGCCGCCCGGAGCCGTGTTCCAATTGGAAGTAAACGACCGTGTACATCACAGTACATCCATTCTAAATCTGACATTTTTCGCATTGGCAGCTGTTTATATGTCGCAGCTGCAAACTTATCTCAATTATGTTTCGAGTGAGCATTCCATGTTCCTCGAACGTTTGTCTCGTGAAACATGAAATAATGTACGAACATTTTGAAACGAACTGAAACGCGTATTCGGGTGCCTGTATTGACTCTCCGTCGGACGAGAGACGGGACCATTGACAAAGCTGTATACAATATGTACAGATGTAGCAGGTGATAGCATACAAGCGGGCAGAGCGCACCATACCGACGACGGCTGATGGCCTCTTGCAAGAGGCCGACTCCGCCATCGTCGGCAGGAACGGGGCAGGGCGGGTGCTTGCATCGCCCGCTTCGCGGCAGCAGTCTTGGTGCGACACGCCACCGGATTCCTCAGTTCGACCCACGGGAAGGCAGTTTCGTGGAGCTTTGAAGGTTCGTACACGCAGGTTGGGGGGAGTTGGCCTGACATGACGGTGTCAAGGTTATCAGTGGATGTTTGAAGCTCTGCACAAGGGCAACCACTTCAGAACGAGGGGGAGCGCCAGTAGTGTGGCGCATAACCTAGTAATTCGTCCAGTGGAACGTGACACGAGGACGTCGGCCGAAGTCTTCATCTGAGCAAAGTAAGGTCGATTACACTGAAACAACGAACTCTGCTCTACAGGCGGAGCACGGCGCGTTGCCTGCTGCGGATCCTCCGCCGTGCGCTCGTTGGTATCTAGTATAGGACGGCAGATTGGGCATTTAAACACCACTACGGACACGGGACAAAACACGAAAATGGGGGCACACGTCATGGGTCCCCGTTATGTCGGTAGCGCTGTTCTTAATATGGTATCTGTAGTTGGTGCGCACTAGCGGCTGAGTTCATACAAGTGCTGCGAAAGCCAAATGTATGCAGCCAGATTTATGCTGCGTGCAGGCGCACAGAATTTGCAATGTGAATAATACTTCCAAGGAATTTCCGTTTGCTAAGGACCATTTTGATTTTTTTATTGCTTTGTAAAAAATGATTGGGAAATTCCGTGCTATGAATTTATCAGAAAATAAATGGAAATCTCCGAGGACTATGGCTGGCACCGTGGCAAGTCCACTTGGGCGACAACCGGAGGCACCATCCGACTGAACTGGGTCGGTATTGGGTGATCACTTGTGTGGATATTTTCACTTAAAGGAGTATTGACAAAAGAATTCGAAGTCGAGTTAACGTGCGATATCGATTTACGGGGGCACACAGACGCCGTCTGCAAAATATAAAGGCGAATATAGCTTGGAACAGATTTAAAATCAATATCAAAGTACGCGTGCGCGCAGCCAACCGCCAAACGTAGCACCTCGCGAAATAAAGGATTGTAAACAAGCGAGAAAAATACGTCACGAGTTTGCGCTGCCATCGGGGAGGGCCCTGCGAGCAAGTTTCTCGCTGCTCCGATAGCCTCGGTGCTTTTTTTTTTTTTTTCGCCGCTGACGGCACCGCAAAAATTAGCAAACATTTGTTTCCGACACGAAATAACTAAGAGCGAACTGACCTCGAAAGTGTGCATGTTAAAACGTTGCGCGAAATATTAAATCATTGCCGTGATTTTGACCCACAAGCGGTAAGCGCAGCCGCCGCTGCAATCTCTGCGAAAGGGCTCGCCTGGCTAACGTGTTTTCGCACCGCTACGAACGGCATCGGGAAAACTAATTGTATTCTCACTTGTGAGCGACATAAAAGTGCAGACGTTGATTGTGTTGACGAATATAGGTGCTTTATTACGAGCTGCGGACGGGTCGCAAGGGCCGTAGGCCTCTGATCCGACGGCCGGCGAGCTAGGCCTATACCGTCTCCCAGCGATCGCCAGCGCGCCTGGCTTGCTCGTTCGCTACCGTCGGCGTCGATGAGCGGCAGAAATCCGACGATCTTCCACCAAGACTACGCACCCCCAAGCCTGATGCTGTGCCGACTTTTACCCTGCCTTGTGGCCTGCTCCGGAATATGCTTCATTCCCAAAGCGCCCGACGAATGGTTCGTACTATACTTGTAGCGGTGCGTACGCATATTGATAGCTGTCGTTGGCCGCACTTTTCCGAGTCGCTGCTTTGTAGTGGATCCAATCTAAAGTTGTTGGCCATGTCTAATACGGCGGCGACTCCCGCCTGCAGGAAATAGTCGTCGCTGGAGAACGAAAACGAGGATGACGATGAAGGCGAGGACATCGCTCAGCATGTGCAGGCGTCGCAGACGAATTAAGCTCGCGCGCCGGCGAGCGCGCTGGCGTGCAACGTCACAGTTTTGTGCGATCACGTGCCCAGCTGTGTTTACATTACATTCCTTCTTGCACCCATCTCGTTGCTCTCTGAAACCGAAACTTGGACTGGCCGCTACAAACAAGCCTCAGTGGCCGCTACAAACAAGACTCCAAGTAATTACCTGTCCTGCTCTGAAACAAATGATGTTTCGTGCCGTGATTACTGGGTCATTAGCTACTTATTGGAGCCGAAAAAATAAGATCGAAAATTTTTGTGTCGGTACTCTTTCAAGTGCGACTTTGCGCGACTCGGCACCAGACGCGTCCGCGTTTAGGCCGACATTGTTTCTGGCGCTGTGCCAAGTTCACACAGGATGTCTACATGGTGTCTATATACCAACCGGAAAAGCCGGAAATTCTCAGGGATTTTGAATAGTCTGGAAATGCTCAGGGAAAACTCGGAATTTGTGCTTCTATCAGGAAAAATTAGCTGTAATTTTATTAAAAGGGAACGAAAGTCGCAGTAATGCTGGTTCGAGCAACAGAGCGAGATCGTAACGAATCGTCTTTGTCAACTACTGACTTTCCGGACGCCCGATAATTCGGACGGCTTCGCGGCACAACCACGTACCCCAGGGTCAATGTATAGAAACGTCTGAAATTTAGGACGCGAGAACCCTTCGCTGTCCGATATTCCGGACTTTTTGCTGTCCGCAGGTCCGAAACGGCATCAATCAATGTCACCACCGCCGCCGTTTTGATAACTTCGCCGTCTTGAACCGACAGCACTCGTATTGTGTACTTCCTCTTGTCTTTCGTCAGGGCTGCGCTGCCCACCCATAGGAACATGTTGAACCAACGCTTTCGCACGCGCATCTGCTGGCTGCCGCAGCCACCAACGTGGCGAACGCTAGACCTTTCGCCGCTGTCAGCAGTGGCCGCTGTCAGAAATGGCACCGACTCCAACTTTGTGGTCCTCGTGATTGCCTTCAAAGCTCGGAAAGCTGAACGCGTTGCATAATGCTGGTTTCTAAAAGTGAGATTTACCTCAATACAGAAGTGTTACGCGGTGAAGCATGCGCGAAAGTATTGCGGTGCAGCTTAACAAGTGTGGGCAAGGGCAATTGTCACGGGACACAGTGAATAATACTTAATTATAACCGCATCCTTCCGCAATAGAGTGTTTTAGTTGAGCGTCTTTACGGTACGCTCCGCTCCGAGTGGCCCCGCTAAGCCAAAGCGGAGCGGCGGGAGATTTTCACGTTTTAGTTATACGTTTAGCGTAGCGGAGCGGACCTTTCGTAGTTGCCGCGCCCTCTGGCCAAATTCAGGGTAATGAAAAAAAATAAAGACACCTATTGATCAGTTTTATACAGTAAAACGTATATATGTTTATATATAACTTATTTCTCCATGAAGTATCTAGACGTGCGTTTGTAATGCGTTACCGGTCTCCATTTTACCTAATGGAATACAAAGCGCCGTCTTGGGGAACGCCACGTGATAGCCAGTGCCTTGCTTTCTGCATGCAATCCTTTCTGTCGCCAACGCTAGCCAAAGCGCTGCGCAGCACGCTCCGCTCAGGCAGCGTCTCAGCGGACCGTGTTCCTCGCTCCGCTAGCGGCCGGCGCATGCGCATTCGCGCTTCCGCTCCACTTAGCTGCTTAGCGGAGCGTAAACACGTTCAACTAAAGCACTCCATTATCCTGTCACAGTACAAGCACCGATATGCGTTACAAATGTACTGGCAGGCCTTTTCGGATGTGCCAGAGGCAATTCGAGTCATTAAAGGCAGTAAAAGACATCCGTTCATTTTTTCGAACTGCCCTATTTTCGGACGATCTTGCGGCCCCTAGTGAGTCCGAAAAATCGGACGTTGACTTGTACAACTGATGAAGAGGATGCTTCAAATGGTCCGTGGGGCGAACGCGAGGTATACGAGGAGGAAGCGAACAGATAGGACCGACGCATTTAGGAATGAACGGGAAAGGAACCGTGCCGCCGCTCCTTCCAAGGAGCTTAAAGCTCAAAAAACAGTGTTGGTTGTCGCCGAGATGCAGGTGCCCCTCATCCAAACCAAAATAAACTCTTTAAACTAGAGAAACGCAATACTGAGGAGTTGTGCGCTGGCTGAGAGTATGTCAGGACAGTTGAGCTTGACACACCAGCTGTCGAGACAGAATCTCACTTGTGACAGGATTCGAACAGCATACCACTCAGCTTGCTATCAATTAATAGAAATAGCTCATATCCCCTTCAGTCACAGCGTCCACATTTGCGGACGCGACCCATTTTTGCCATTTCTGTGCAGTGGTAGCAATGAATAGAGCACATACATTAAGCTTAGGGTGAATTGAACATTCCGATAATCGATATCACTTCCATCTTACTTCTGAGGGATATGCATCGTTACAGAGTACCGCTTTGGTGAAGGCACTACCGTGTTTTACGTGACGTTTGACGTGGGGGATATCGGTTGCAACCGTGAAATATACTTCTTTCTTTCTTGAATTCGAGCAGGGGATTTAATCATTTTTATAAAGAAACGTAGCATGACCAACTTTACAATATTGAAATATTTAATTAATCTGTGATTCTGATGACTCATCATAAAATGCTCAGTGTCATTCTGCCACCTTGATTTGCTTTCAGTGGTATCTCAAGCACCCTGGCATGCTTCACATATGTATCGACAGTGGATCAGAATTCGTGACTGAATGGGATATCCGAAAATATTTGTTTCTGTGTGCATTTCATTGTATTCATATTTGAGAATGATTAGAACTCGATTTGCAATAGGCTTTACTTTTTTGTTTTAAAGATATTTCATTCGCTGTGCATTTTACTAACTCCTCCCTTCTGATTTCTTTTTGAATAAAATAAACGCTGCTCCTTACTATTGAAACTGGATTAAGTCGATTTTTTTTTTAATTTTTTAGCATGCTTACTAGGGAGTGGCAGCATCGGGCGGTATGGTGTCATCCATCTTGACATAAAAGGAAGTTCTGTGTCACTCAGGGAATTTCGCAAAGGCACTCAGGGAAAACCTGGAAAACTCGGAAAATTTGAAAATGTCAACTTGGCAGACACCCTGCAGTAGCAAGTCCGCCGTCGGCCGTATGTACTTCGACGAGTTCAATGCCGATTTCAAGAATCTCGGAAGTCCCTGAGAGTGATCTCGAGAATACCGCCCCTGTAGGACGACGCGTCCAGCTTGTGTGGTTTGAGCCCATAGTGCGATTAGCGTTGGGTTGCATTGCTCTCAACGACAATCGTGCCATAATCCAGCGTGGCAGGAAGGTCGTCCTAGAAGCGACACACGCGGCTCGTGACTTCCAGGCGAACGACAGGAGCTGTGTCGTGGTCGCGTCACCATCGGAAATGGTCGTGCAGCGTTCGTCCTCTGACACACTAGCCACTGCGCAGCCACTTGCCACAAAGAAGTCAAGCGGCACAAAAACGCGGCAGTTATTTATAAAGAGTCACGGAGAACAGGAACATTTGAAAAATCGGGATCATCATAATTGCGCCAGGTTGTCTTTCAGTATTTGCCATAAATCCACTGACGTTGTGAAGGGTTGCTTTGCTTTAGTTGTTTATTCTCGGGAATGCAGGGGTAGCTGCACGTTTTATAGCCTTTTGCATCAAGAAGAACGCAGCCAGATACGCGACCTGGCTTTCAGGCTTGGTTTACATGGCGGCACGGAGTTAGTCCGAGGACGACGGTGAAGCGGTTGGGCTGCAACAGCTGACGTCGGTAACACCTCGTCTCCGGCGTTTTTGAGTATGGTGTAATTCGGCGGCGTTGAGCTACGTCATGCTCATCCATTGGCTGGATCGGTAATCTGCATTGTGTGAATCCTGCTTTAGTCACAAAACTTCGTTGCCGTTGACAACATAGCAATGCGAACATCAAAGCAGTGCGAGCGGGAGCGGCGGAGGAAATCGGTTTGATTGTGCCGGAGCAGCAACACTTGAAGCGTCGGTGAGGGCGCTCCGCAGAGCGCTGCCATTAAAGCCTCTCTATCGCTGCCATAGGAACGCTACGCTGCCACGGCCTCCCGTTTTCCCGCTAGCAGTGGCCGCACGTTTACGATGGAAGTCAACCTCCCAGCACAACCTGCGATAGTAGCGGGCGGCGCCGCACGGAAGTGTGCTCTGCCGGCATCTCCAAAATACCAAAGTGGCAAATGAAGCCTCCGTTTGCCACATAGTTTGCCAGTATTTTCGCACGTTACGTACTTCCCAGCGGGTATAGCGGATCTACTTCATTACTATGCAAAGGATTTCAAAGTACCTGTCAAGAAAAACGTTGCCCTAAGAAAGACAGAAACATACATTAAGCCACGATGCTTTACACATTACGGGAAAAAAGTAAGGGGATATTACGTGCCACAGATATTTAATGAACTTGGAGAAGCGCTTGGAAATTTAAAAACTAAACGAAAAATGACTAAATCAATAAGCAAATGGTGCTCGTCATTGCAGATAACTGATAGCCTCTTGCATGTGGAAGGTTGCTTTCCTAGATTTGCTCCTTGGATATTCTGTGAGTTGTCGTATGGCTCATTGTCAAGCTATTATGATGTCCTTTATTTATTTTTTACTTAGTTTTAATTTTGGCTCGAGTTGTAGTCATTATGTCTCTATAGTTTTGTATAATATGGTTAGTTTGTACTAGTATGCCTTACTTCATTGTTTTGTGGTACACGTTCGATGATTCACTGTGCTGCCTGAACAACCAACAAGCACGCTGTGCTTAGGTTGGACAGGAAATGAAAACCTATGTACCAAATGAAGATGAATAAAATTTTTGATTTGATTTAATTTGATACTTGGGCATGCCTCTGCACGAAACCACGGCCGCTGGATAAAGTCACAGGTGTGTGTCAGAGCACAAATCTCAGAAGTCCGTTCCTGAGGCGAGCTTCGACGTAACCGAACGAACGAGCACAGCGAAGGATGAAAAGAGCGAACGCGAATTGCAGCCGGGGATGAAGGACGCGAGGACGAAAGTGGAGGAGGAAGGTATTGCGAAAGCGTGAGAAGAAAAGCGTAGTGCGGCGACAATGGCTACGAGATGGCGCCAGAGTAGCGCACGTCGTCTGGGAGGTCTGTCTGCGGCGACTGCTGTGAATCATGCCCACTTGTCACCCACGCGCTGCCTCTCGCGATCTCCAGATGAGCGAGGCAGTCGAGGCTGGCGACGTGCTGCACGATACAAAATTGCACGAGTCAATACAACGCATACTGAAAACACGTATAGCGCTGCGCTCAAATTTCGCATTAGGGAGTATCGTAATTGGATAATTTTTTTCTTTCTTTTTTTCGGACGGGGGAGGGGGGTGCGTACTGGGAAGGAATGGCAAAGGAACGCGTGTATGCATAAAGCTCCGAATTAGAAGTGTGCTAATATCCGATGTTTCGAACACGACTCGAGTGGTTCATGCACATTCGATGCGGTTCGAGAATTCAATATTTGAGGTTGTGCCTTCGTTCAATTCGATTACTATGTAAGGCACAACAACATTTTTTTTTTTTTAACAGTCGGCAGGGAGAAAGACCGATGTAGGTGGGGACTACCCCTATAGACCGTTTTCGTGGTGATACCGTGGGCGCCGCCACTCCCGATATAGCTTTCTGTTGCTCAATACGTGCTACTTAAAAGGGTTTTTCCGAACGTGAAAGGCGCCCGCAAATGCACTTAAAATTGCCGCGCGACTGGCCGCTCGGGGCACTTTCCGTGTATTCGCGGGCCGCAACGCCGTAGTCTTCCGGCTATGGCGTTGCTCGAGGTCGCGGGTTTGATCCCCACGGCGGTTTGAATACAAAAACGCTCGCTACTTAGGTGGACGATAAAGAACCACAGGGGGTCAAAATTAATCCGGAGTACGCCACTACGGCGTGCCTCATAATTCGATTGTTGTTTCGGCCACATACAGCCCCACAATTCAATTAAAGTTTGACAGTTCTGCCACGATGCGATGTGCCATGTGAGGAAATGAGAATGCTAACCTTCTCGGTGGTTATGAACAATGGCGCACAACAACGCCTCAAGCAAAGACGTCTGTGTGTTGTGTACTACGCGGACAAACTGCTGTGCCGGGCGGCCGTTCAGAGGGGGAAGGGGGGGGGGATGCCACCCCGGCGGCATGCAGTTGTCGTGCTTCACGATACGATTCTTCACACCTGTCAGCGTTCACAAATTGGCACGACCACGCCAGAATCGGAGTCAGCAGACGTTCCCCATCTTTCCCTGTTTGTGCCAAGTGAGGTGCGTGCGTTTCCGACCAAGCTCCTTTCGGAGCAAAAGGACAACCGACCTCCTGACGCCATCGGTGGACCGACGCCATCGGTCACCCGACCCCATCGTTTCCCCAACGCCGGGATTGGTCTCCTGACGCCGGATTGGTGGAAAGCATCAACAATGACGACGCAGGCATAAAAAGCGGATACAGACGGCTGGCAGAGGAGGAGGAGGCTCGGAAGCAGTGTGACATTCGCACATGCTAAGACGCTACCATAGTGTGCTCTGATAGTTGGAGCCGTTTTGTAAATCTCAACCATGTACTTTTTTTTTAATATATTCCTTTTTCTTCATTCTCTTAAACGTCTCTCGGAACATTTTTTCCCGGCACCTGGCACGGCGTCATCGATAGAAACTTCGTTGGCCGCACGGACCCCCGACTTCACAACAGTGGTAGACAGCATTGAGATTGACCTCACGGAACTTGTGACGTGCTGACTTCACAACAACGCAAGGTAACGTTTAACATCAACTCAACACTCTCGTATTGCTCTAAACGAGCAATCAACTCTAAATACTGAAGAAATTAAGCATTCGCCGTCAACCTCACTGCTAATTATCGTCATCAAAGCAAACAGCGCAGAAAGCGTCACTTAAATCAATTCCCACAGTGCGTAGGATCCACATGATTTTTTTTTTTTCACGCGTGTTACTTTGCCTTCTTACGCTTTTGCAATATCATCGCCAATATGACAATGCGAGCGGCACTTATAAATCGAATGGGCCCCATTGCATTGTTGGTAAGTATATTTCAATTGCATTAGTATAACTGCACTACCGAGGTAGTACTAAGCTAGTGATACTTACTAGCTTAGTAGCAGGCAGTTAAAAGTACTAACTACCACTTTACTACCTTCACTTACTGAGAAGGTAGTTCTTTTTGTGACAAGTAACATGTTATAGTACTTAGTGATTGTGACGACATTTTAAAGCCAAGCTTTCTTTGTCTTTTCCACTGCTGCTGTCGCTGTCTTGCACGCCGCTTCGGGGGGTGGTAGTACCGTTCAGTACCGCTTGGTGGCACGGTGGTAAGGGGAGCGTTCAGGTATTTGTACAGGAATAACATTGATTCACAGTGGAGAAGAACTTGGAAGCGTATCAGCAAATATGCGGCCTGTAGGGTGAGCGACACAGCAACAAAGAACGTCAAACGGAAAGTCAGTGAAGCTGAAATAATCTCCGAGGTGGCGGCAATGGAAAAGAAACTTGCCATGAGTAACTATTTAAGAGGAAAAAACAAAATCAGGAAACAAACAATTTATATTAACTCAAAGGGAAGCTCATTACTTTTCGAAGCGAGATTAGGATGCCTTAGAACACGCACCTATAATGCGAGATATAAGAAGGAAGAAGCGTGTGCTTGTCGCGGTAAAGCTAGGGAAACGACAGAGCATGTTTTATTAGAATGTGAAGCTCAGCGTTCGATTTAGGCACCACTGGCCTCCTTGAAACTTTTGAATTCAGCGAGAGCAGGGGGAAAGTAAGCATGTCCGCAATAGGGATTAGTCAGAGGCGATTGGTGGAAGTAGGGAAACGACCAAAAACGGAGGCGTACAAAAACAAAGTTCACAATAGGTTGTCAGAAAATTTGGTTATGGGAATTCGCCGTTTTTTTTTTGTTTAACCTAGGTAGGACATTAGGCACTATAATAGCAAGATCTTGGTGGCGCAACCCACCACCCCGTTCCAAAAGGGACGCTCATAACATTCATCCACATCCATCCATCCATCCATCCGTTATTGCATTCTTCCTTCGTGACGGCTAGCGTTTTGAGCCGCTGTCGTTGTCTGCGCCTCTGGTCGCAGCGTCTGCGATCGGAGGCGGTGGCAGCACTGCACGGGGTTCCGAATGCGTTGCTTGAGGAAGTGGCGCTAGAAGTACCGGTTGGCTTTCGCTTACGGGTAAGGCACGATGGTAAAGGGGAGCACCCCCCCATAACAGAGTGCAATATAGTGTCACAAATAACCACCTACCAATGCATGCTCAAAGTACTCTTGAATCGTAAGCGTGGTTGGTTCTTCATAATTTTTGTCGTTATCCATTAATAGCAAACATTTCAACAGCCCAATTTCAGGCATATGCGTGTCAGACTTTGTGTTCAAAGTCTTAATTTAAAGAGTATGAAGGACGCTTAACAATCTCTTATCCTCAAATTTCTGCGTTGTCGTTGCCCACAATGGCAATTAAATTGTAGACGAAATTTTTAGACAAACCGGAGCCAGCACGGAGGCCCAGGCCAGGCGCCTTCCTCGTTCGCTTGCTTCGCGGCTTCAGACAAGCGCCGCCGATATCACGAGCTGGTCAGTTACTCTTGAGCGCAAAAAGATGGAAATAAAGAGAGAACGAAAGAAAGAACCTTTACATAGTGCTTTAGGTGCTCGCATGTGTCGTTGAGGAGGTCGACCAACAGCGCAATACTATACTGCACTTCGTTAGATCTTGCAAGAAGTGTAACCCCTCCGATTCGCCTTCACGTGTTACAAGAGTGTAACATGCTGCCGATTTTTATTGAATATAGGTGTCTATATATGGTGACACTTAACTTGGTGACGATAAACAGGCACGTAAAGCATAACAAAAACAACAACAACTACTGCTACTACTACTACTACTACTACAACAACAAAAGCTACCACCGCAGCTTCAAGGCTACATATTGTCACGTGGTCGCGACGTCAAAGAACACAGTAGCAATACTGTGAAACACAAAACTAACTTTTATTGGGCGAACCTGTGCCCACAAAAGAGGCTACACTTATAGCACAACGATAGCGGCGAACACGGTCGGCGATCGTCGAAAATCTGATCAGCGGGTCAAGTGCGTTGGCTTTTATAGGTCAGTCGTGGAATGTTCCAGATTAACCGATGGGACCCGCGTGCCTTCCACAAAGTTCTACACTATTCGCGTCGCGCATACATGCAATCAGATTACACAAGTTGCGGTGAAAGACAGTGGAGGGAACCATCGATAACATTCCAGAAACTTCCTTTACATGCAGGCGCGTCCTGCGCTGCACGATAACATTTGTTAGGCGGCCAAACGTGGTCGCCCGATAAAGATAAATATACGTGTCATTACCCCCCTCTTAAAAAGCATCGACCCGATGCTACATACAAAAGAAATAAAAAAACACCCGTAGCAAAGAAAACAACAAAAATAAGGAATTTCGTCAGCGTCCGTGAAAGGGTTTAAGGCGCACCACGTGGACCACTTCAGTTCGTGCGCGGCGCCGCTGTGAATGCGAAATGCCGTCTGGCACGACCTCATAGTCCAGAGCGCCAATACGTCGGATGACCTTGTAGGGTCCGAAATAGCGTCGCAGTAGTTTCTCACTCAGTCCTCGTCGGCGTATCGGGGTCCATACCCAAACACGGTCGCCGGGCTGGTACTCGACGAAGCGTCGTCGGAGGTTGTAGTGTCGGCTGTCGGTACGCTGCTGGTTTTTGATCCGTAGGCGGGCGAGTTGTCGGGCTTCTTCGGCGCACTGGAGATAGGTAGCGACGTCAAGATTCTCTTCGTCAGTGACGTGCGGCAACATGGCGTCGAGCGTCGTCGTCGGGTTCCTGCCGTAAACCAACTTGAACGGCGTGATCTGTGTTGTTTCTTGCACCGCCGTGTTGTAAGCGAATGTTACGTACGGCAGGTCGGCATCCCACGTCTTGTGTTCGACGTCGACGTACATCGCTAGCATGTCGGCGAGGGTCTTATTCAGCCGCTCCGTAAGACCATTCGTCTGCGGGTGGTAGGCCGTTGTCCTCCTGTGCCTTGTCTGACTGTATTGCAGAATGGCCTGGGTGAGCTCCGCTGTAAAGGCCGTTCCTCTGTCGGTGATGAGGACTTCTGGGGCGCCATGTCGCAGCAGGATGTTTTCGACAAAGAATTTCGCCACTTCGGCTGCGCTACCTTTCGGCAGTGCTTTAGTTTCAGCGAAGCGGGTGAGGTAGTCCGTCGCCACGACGATCCACTTATTTCCGGTTGTTGACGTCGGAAAGGGTCCCAGCAAGTCCATCCCGATCTGCTGGAATGGTCGGCAAGGAGGCTCGATTGGCTGTAGTAATCCGGCTGGCCTTGTCGGCGGTGTCTTGCGTCGCTGACAGTCTTGGCATGTTCTGACATAACGGGTGACGTCGGCGGTCAGGCGCGGCCAATAAAACTTTTCTTGTATCCTCGATAGTGTCCGGGAAAATCCGAGGTGTCCAGCGGTCGGATCGTCATGTAGGGCGTGTAGTACTTCTGGACGAAGTCCTGACGGGACAACAAGAAGGTAGTTGGCGCGGACTGGTGAAAAGTTCTTCTTCACGAGTAGATTGTTTTGAAGCGTGAAGGAAGATAATCCGCGCTTAAATGCCCTTGGGACAACGTCGGTGTGCCCTTCCAAATATTCGACGAGGCCTTTTAGCTCCGCGTCTGCCCGTTGCTGTGCAGCGAAGTCTTCCGCGCTTATCATTCCAAGGAAGGCGTCGTCATTCTCGTCGTCTTGCGGCGGCGGGTCAATGGGGGCGCGCGATAGGCAATCGGCATCGGAGTGTTTTCGTCCGGACTTGTAGGTGACAGTGATGTATTCTTGTAGTCTGATACGTGTCAGTATGATATAATCTAGAAACAATATTTATTTCCCTGTCAGGTGGTATTTGGCTGGCTTACACAGGGCCCCCACTTCATTGTCGATTTAATAAGCCTCGATGATTCCCCTCGTGTTTTATAACGATGGTTGCACAATATGACGGTACTATAAAAAAAAGGGGGGGGGACAGACCTATATTATCGGATATGCGCAGCTAAATGCGACGTCGCATCATTTTTTATCGCGATTTTGCCTCACACTGGTTGAAACCTGTTTAACGACATTTCTTGGCCATCATCTATCGTCACCCCAACACTTACACAATGGCAAACCCGTATCACGGGTTTGTTTTCCCACTGCCGATTGAGCGGGTGAGTACCGCCTACAGCTGAATTTTTGTTCCACGCCCAGTCACCATGCACCTCGCGCGAAACTTGGCGTAATCGCTTGTTCAAGGTACCCGCCACGGTCCATGGTATAGTGACCATGAAACTTCGCTGCAGCCCCATTTGAATGGGAGTGGAATAAAATAAAAAATAAATAAATAAAAAACACTCGTGCACCGTTTTTTGCGTGCAGGTTAAATAGCCCCAGGTGTATGGGCGTCCCTCATAACCCACGGCATCGGGACTAAAACATGCTTTAACGCTATAGCGTTAAGTGCCCGTGTCGCAGACAATCCGGTGTCGGCGTCCGGCGCCGTAGCCGGCGTTGGCGTCCCGTGAGCTAAAATTGCCCTCCTGTACGGCACTAAAGTTCAACTTCTACCACTAAAGTTGCTCATACCTTGTCTTGATTTCTTTACAAAGTTATTCCTCGGAACTTCGAGAATGACAGCCCACAAACAAGTGTCATGAAACAAAACACAGACAGAGCTTGCCTTTTGTGTTAGATCCTTTTAGATTAGAAGAAAGGGGGTTAATCGAAGGGCCCTATATTTATTAGTCATATCATAAGTGTTTGGTGGCTTCTTATGGTATGATCTTTTTAGAATAAAATATTAAACGTGTGAAACGATAACAGTAGATCGACTCACGCAAGAGCTAGGCCGTGGGGGCCTCTGCTATCGCTTTCTGAGGTTAAGCGTCCTCCAAATGTTTTTGAGGCAACTGTGCGGAACAATTTTGTTCACACAAATTGTAGTGATGGTATAGTCTAATAACTCCTAGTAAATAGACGAGCCTTAAGCACTGGCTGGATTCACTTGCACAGTTAAGCCACGTGGCACAGGCACGTACGCAAGATTTTTTGGGGTGGTGGCCCAACCCAAGGTAACTTCTATGCAAATGAGGGGGGGGGGGAGACTTTACTAGTACAAATGTGAATAACGTCCACCATTGGTCATAAAAACGCATAAGCCCACAAAAGAGAAATGAAATAAGGTGTATTTTACAGGTACGCCCTGTGCAATACACCTCCCCCTTCCTTGGCAAACAAGGAACTACGTCAAATGGACTTGCGCAGGAAAGAAGCGCAGGAAGAACACTGCCAAGGACAAGTAAAGAAGCCATAGTATAAAATAAAGATTACTTTAGTAAAATACAACTTAAAAAAAAAACAGCAGTTGGCAACCAAGGCACACAAACCGCGCGGGGTTGTGTTACTTCGCCAGCGAATCACAGAAGCAAACAAAATCGTCGTCATGCGGCCTTTTCAAAATGACGTCGTACTTGATACTTCCGGAGCGTTTGCTGTTCTTGAAGAGTCTTTTCATCGGCGGAAGTAATGAGGTGTGCAACAGACATGGACAAAGTGTATGGAGTCTGAGCATTTCACTCTTCAAAAGTCTGCGGCGCCGTTCATTTTACTGCTGAACCCGTTTTACTCATGAAACTTCACTGCCAACTAAAGTGAAACTTGACAATAAATAATTGCAGCAAAGCAAGTATGTTAAAGAATTAGGGTTTGGCCATTCCACTACAATAGGCGAGGCAAAAGGTATAAAATTACGCGCTAATAATTTTATTTATGTGGTTACCGCCTTATTTGGGTAACAGAAAAAGTTTGAAGTACAAATTATTTGCAGCCTCCCGGAGGTACAGTGCCTGGCGGTTATGAGGGCGTGGGCGGGGCTTCACTGCAGACTTAATTTGTATCCGACTATAGTAGCGTTTTTTTTAATTAGCTCTGGAAGAACTATAGAGAAAGATATATTTGCAGAACCGTCACAGTTCTTTTCGATCCCTCGTTTATGCTCTACCAGGTTAAGTGCCGCAAACGACTCGTACGCGTATTGTTATTTGGGAAGTTACGTAACGATGCGTGGCTGCCAGTCCAGTACAACCTCGTATACGGCGCAGGACGCTGCGATTCTAGACGTGCTACGCCCACCGCAGAAGCTTAGAGAGACACTTACATAAGCACAGCAGAGAAGTGGCTACGTCAGGCAGCTCGACTGATAACTGTCGAAGCGTCATTCAATAATAATAATAATATTTGGGGTTTTACGTGCCAAAACCACTTTCTGATTATGAGGCACGCCGTAGTGGAGGACTCCGGAAATTTTGACCACCTGGGGTTCTTTAACGTGCACCTAAATCTAAGCACACGGGTGTTTTCGCATTTCGCCCCCATCGAAATGCGGCCGCCGTGGCCGGGATTTGATCCCGCGAACTCGTGCTCAGCAGCCCAACACCATAGCCACTGAGCAACCACGGCGGGTGAAGAGTCATTCAAAACGCACGGAATTGTTCTACACTTCCGGCGGCGTTTTTTCTACTTCCTCGTTAAATAAGATGTTGATCTATAAATGTTTTCATGAACAACGGTTCAATTTGTTAACTTTCTCTTTTTCTTCCTGTTTGGCTGTTGCCTCGGTTGCCGGCAATGGATTCCTTAGTAACGCCTTGCGACTCTTGTTTCCAATTGGCAATTTTGCACGAAAAGTGCTCTACAATAAGGCATAACCAGAGAAGGTAATGGATGACATTCACGTTGCTTATAGATTTAACGGTTATTGCAGGGTTTGATGATGGACGCTGTTTCGCATTATTTTATTTTTCCCTTTATCTAACCCATATCACGGGTATATTGTTCCGAGAATCTGTCAGCGTCTCGGCGAGCCGTTACTCGAGGAAATAATGAAGCAAAAGGAAAAGTTAACCGCAATTCGCGTTTTCTCTGGCCGCAACTCGTTCCACGTGCATACAGACCGGCTGACCACGAACCGAATCCCTTTCTTGGCCCCTGGATCAGTCTAAACGAAGAAGGTTGCACTAACGAAGCAACAGCGAAGCGCGTGACCGTAGAAAAGATGGCGACAACTGAATGCATCTCGATTTAATCGCGTGGGCACCGAATCGATGAGGAAACTGGCCTTCACACCCCAAAAGATGCCGATAACTACCGCCATCCAAAAGGAGTGAAAAAGGCAGCAAAACGTTGACCGCCGAATAGCTGTCAAGTTTCAACATTGATTTGGCGGCGCTATGGGAATGTGTGTGAGAAGTGGTGGCGTGAGCGGGGAGGGGGGGATATGCGTCTTAATTTCGAGGGGGGGGGGGCCCCTTGGGTACGTGCCTGATGTGGCATATAGTACAAAACATTGAAGTAAATCGGTGAAGTATAGTGGTTTTCTGCCTTGCGCATCGATTCGCCGTGCGAGTACCAATGTGCGTATCCAGATAATCCAAATGAAAAATTGTGCTACAGATACCACGGGTGGTTTGGTATCCTGTTCAAATCAAATATTAGAAAGAAAAAAAGGAGGCGGCACAATGCAAAGCCTGGTACGCCCGAGCGTCTGTACCGCTTGTAAACGCGCACATTTGTACGTCAGCGTGAGTCCCAACGAAGTGCGACATCCAGTATGGGTTAAAGTATAAACCCCATGCAAGGGATCTTGCGGGCGACAAGCGACGCTATGGAGATGGCTTTCGCGTTCGATCGTTGCCTGCAATGCCTACAAGTCGTATACCCCACGTGAGCGACGACTTTGCGTACTATTTGAGCGACGTCTCCCCGGTGTTGCCGGTATATTAAGGCAGCAAATACACGCCGAAACTGGCGTGACGCGTGTTCTTTTTTAAAATTTAAGTTGATGTTTTTTACTAGTATAGCAGCATAAAACCCCTCGTGCGCAGCACTACGCTTTTCTTCTCACGCTTTCGCCACACCCTCCTCTTCCGCTTTTCCGCTCGCGCTCTCTTCACTCTCGCCGCTTTTTTCATCCCCCGCTGCGCTCCGCGTTCGCTCTCATTTTTCGCTGTGCTCGTTCGCTTGGTTACGATCGAGGTAGGACGCCGACGCTCGCCGCAGGAACGGGCGCCCAGCTGCGCTCTAAAAACATTTGACGCGTCACAGAACAACACCAGCGATAACAATGCAGTATTCAGCACTTACAAAAGCGACCAATGACTGACACTTTTCATACAATAGTAACGCCTTTTCTTTTCGAAGTTGCCATCTCGGGACGACTAAGAAGGAGCGAACCGGGCATCCTTCGGGAATATCAACCTATCCAAACTTCCACGTCCGTGTCGGAGACGGGATCAGTGTGTGATTCCCTCTCCATGTTCGTGCACAGTGGCGTGCATGTGTGTTTTGGGTCAAGCTCCCCTCGGAGGCAAAGGGCTGCAAACCTCCGGATTGGCCGAGAACGATGTCGCTCATCTACGGACACCGGATTATGGTAAGGTGACACGACGGAAGAGCTAAAAGACGAGACGGACGCTTGGTGATGGAGAATCGACAAGTACAGCTTGAACGTGAACATTTTATCTTCAGTATTCCTCCTCATTATTGTACAAAACGTAATATAAACGTGTGTTCAGAAACGTCCTGCATGTCACGCCAATGCCTACGATCTTTGCTTCGCCACGGTGCATGCAGTTCCCACATCTTCGAACCCCCGGCCACAACAATGTCCTGACGCCGTCATACATCGTTGTGCAGTTCCCGGTTTTCACAAGCGACAAGCGGTTTGACGAATCCGCTCTGCGACGCACGACGTTCCTCTGGCGTGACTCACTAAGTTGCAGCCATAGAATGAAAGATATCCCGCTGAAATCGCGGCCAGTTTTATAACTTCTCATCACGTAATCCATCACACCACTACTTGAGCCGATTAGAAGCCTCCCTACATACTGCACCCTATTTGCGCGCTGTCAGAGTAAACTCCGACGCGGCGACACAAGATACAACTGTAGGTACCACCAGTGCGTTGGTCCTGCCACGGTCATGGTGACGTGAAACATTATTCATTAGGCTGCTTTGAGTTAATCAGAAAGTGAAATGCTCTCATTTATGCGTTAATTGAAACGTAGAACGTCTCCGCGCGCTACTGTGGATGACTTAATTTAAATCAATTTTCCTTTCTGGATTACAGAGCAGACAGTGATCGGAACTTATCACTTTCAGTTCAGACTGGCCCCTCGAGGGTGCCAGCCATGATACGTCCAGATGCGACCAATTTGCGTATTCAGTAAATATATTCTTATAACACGCTGAAGCGTTTATGAATAGAGACATCTAGCTTTGCGAGTACATCACTGCGAGAACTTAGAGTGGTGCCCTCCTGCTAATGACGTCACGACCAGGATGCCGCTCGCTCCGGCTCGCTCGTTGCCTTCATGAATGCTTGTGGATGGCTCGAGCCGTACTGTCGTGCCTGAACGACAGTTCCTTCTTCAAAGCCGCGTGACTCGAGAAAATTCACAGAATTCACAGTAGTTCCAGTTTCTACAAACTAGTGATGAAGCAGTCCGTAAATGTTAAAAAAAAAAGACGATGAGCATGATTTTGATCTTCGATTTTCTCATCCTGGCTTTCTTCTGGCGAGGCGACAAGTGCGTGTGCCACTCCTATGATTGCCTTTTGGTCTCCGGGTCATATTCAAATACCCAAGTCTCGTAACCTGTAATGACGTTGTCCAAAAATTTTCGATCACGTTTGCACATGTCGAGGTTTTCTTGGCACGTTTCAACGCGGCATGACTTTTGGTCGTCAGTGAGCACTTTCGGAACCATTGTTGCGCACACCTTCCGCATGCCGATATCGTTTGTAACGATTTCATGAACTTGAGTTTTCGGAATGTTTAACATGTCGGCCATTAAACGAACACTTAATCGTCTGAGTTCAACAGTTCTCTTACTCGCGTCACATTGTCAGCCATGGTGGTGGTGGATGGCCGTCCGGCGCGGTCCTCGTCGTCGACCTCTTCCCGGCCTTCCAAAAAGGCCTTGTGCCACCGAAATACTTGCCGATTTGACTGGACATGTTCTTTGTAAGCAGTCTTGGGCATAGCAACAGTTTCCCCAGCGGTCTTGCCAAGTTTCACGCAAAACTTTATCGCAAATCTTTGTTCTAACGAGCGCTGCATTTTCACTTGCACAAGAATAAAAAACAACTCTCACGGACAGGCCCGTCCTGCATTTTCCGATGCTCGGAGCACACTGAGCGAGGGAGCCGCTGCTTAGCTGGGTTCCCCCGTTAACTATTTCAACCGGTTCGCGCTCAGACGTACAGTCGCGTCACAATAAATTCACTGACATTACTTTCAGGACCGACCCTGTACGTACCAACTGAGATATGTTTGATACCGTGCTGTAGCGCAGGAGAGAAAGCATATCCTTTATTGAACCGCACCTTCTCTGTTTATGGAGTCAGAAAAGGTATAGCCATGTGCAAGTGACTAGGTAACATGTAAAGTGAAAATTGAGCGTGAAGTTCTGAGTGCTTTGCGAGTAGACTGGTGTGCAGTTGAGCGCATACGCAGCCAACGCGTATCTGCCTATCTGCTGCGTGTGCAGAGTGGGCGTGCCGACATGGCGTCACATCATGTGTGCTGTCTTCCCGCGCGTTTATTACTGGAGGTTGAATAATCTCGAGTTTCGGAGACGCGTTGAAATGGGAGGCAGACGAAGCATTCGCTCCCCATTGTCGGCGCTTTTCATGATGATAGCGTCCCACTGCGGGCGACGCTATCAGCCGCGGGGGCGGGGTGGAAGCGAAAGCGTGACTAGTTTCACTTAATTCGTACCGCCGATATAAAGGTATCGTGGACACGTCATGATACCGTATCTTTCGTCGCCGACTCTCGAACTCAACAAGATGAACTGGTGTTCATCTGCATGGTGGTGTGCATTCAAATTTGATTTGAATGAACACCACCATACCCCCCCCCCCCCCCCCACCCCACCCGGGCGATGCAGAGGCCTCCTCACCCCCACTCAAACCGCCACACACCCCTAAAGTGCCATTACTAGAGCTTTGTCACCCACATGATTTGATGTTTCTTTTGACTTCACCTTTTCACTTAAAATTGTGGCTAATAGCTTACTGCATCATTGTTGTCGCGGACGTGCACGGCCTTTAATTCATATTTTCGCTTTATTTCTGCAAATCTTGACAATTAATAGGAGGACAAGCGCATTAGAAGCACTAGCGGTGGCTGCCTCATCCGTATTTTCTCACTTCAGCATAGTTCTAAATTTACACTGTGAACACCATGCACACACAATATATATTTACCCACAGGATAAAGTTTATTCTATTTTTGAAATAGATATATGTAGCCAATTAAAAAGTTTATCTAGAGGAATGGATAGCATATGCCTAGAGAATGAATATGTTGATGTACGTTCAGCACGCTTCAAATTGCTTTGCTTGCTTTTTTGACCATGAAAAAAACCTATAGACTTCAGTGACCTCTTCAGCAGAGTATTTTATCAATGCCGTGGGAAATGCACGTGAATCTTGTGTGTCTGAGAGTTGCTTCTTTTTCCAGTAAGCAGTGCTAACGACTCATGAAAAAAAAATTCTAATAATTTACAACATTTATTAGGGATGAAAACATCGTCAGTTGCATGCAAATTTAGGTCATAAATATATACAGGGTGTCCCTCTTAACTATCATGCACCAAGATTTAAAAAATAAGAGCAATGCATTACTCGAAGAAAACCTAGTGCATATTCTTTACAGTACAGTGGAGTAGCTGCCAGTAATCTTTTTCGTAACTGGGATGTAGTTAGGTAATTGTAATTAATTATCTAACTCGAGACGTACCATCCTAATTATCGAAGTATCAATGAGGCATTTGAAGGCACAGTCAAGGGACACCTAACTGCGGTATTTTCAGCGAAGTGCTAATTGCGTACTATAATTTTTTCCCGACTGATAAGTAAATCCCTCGAAATATGGAGAATACCGTGTGACTGCGCTCCCACCAGGATCATAAAGCAGCGCCCTCGAACAGGCTCACTCTGAGTTATCCAGAACAAAATAAAGGAAATAAAGAAAAACATCGAGATCGAGTTAGTCCCTTATCTGCCGCGTCCCGGCCGAAGTAACACGTTGCGTTCAGTGTTAGTTGGAAACAAGCTGTGATAGCTGTTGTCTTAGCGTAGATAAAGTGCACGAATTGTTTTTTTTATTTTTTTTTATTTTTGCTACAGAACCCATCCTCACAAAAGCGAATTCACAACGTGAGTGCGAAGGTTTAAAGGTGCGCTTTGTTTCGTCCCAGTCGCCATGTCTTTCTCTTATGAGCAGCATGTAAGCATGATCCTTGCCTTCGGAGCTGCAGATGAAAAGAGGAAGGCCGCATATATGTATTAGTCATGGAAGTGTGCCGGTAGACCGAACGCATCGACTATCGTCAGAAATTATGAAAACCTGAGACAAACCGGCAGCTTCGAGAAACAGCGGCGGAGGATTCCATCTTTGAGTCCTATAGCGTATACGCACAAATGTTCTACCATTTATGGCATCAAACCCTCATGCTAGCGTGCGGGACGTGGCCGCCCAAGTTCCAATTTCCAAGTCATCCGTTTGGAGGATCCTAAATGACGGCCTTTCACACGTACCAACTTAACCAGCACCAATTCTTAGAAAAGAGGGACCCGTATAATGGTGTAGATTTCTCGAATTGGGTCCTCACAAAAGCCGACGAGTCACCGGACATTTTGAGCAACATCATGTCTGCAGATGAAGCCAATTTTCACGGAAAAGCCCAGGTAAATTCGCATAATGCACACTATTGGAGTGACTATACAATACATACAGGGTAAAGCGCACTCGGCACCATGCCAGTGGTCGTTCAGTGAGCGATTCGGAATTTACGCCGGTGTCATAATCAGTCCCATCTTCTTCGATCACACACTGACTGGACAGCGTTAGGTGGACGAAATCCTTGAAGGAGCGGTGGATGAGTTTCTCAGCGAAGTCCCGCTTTCAGGTCTTGCACTTTTGTGGCATCAGCAAGATGGAGCACCAGCACACAGCAGCAGCCGAGCACGAAACTGTAGCAGGGAAGAAGTTTGGGCGATTCGCCTGCACCACTGTGAACCAGTTCACGGCGGTTCACGAGAAGCACGAAACTGGCTGGATGCGACTTTTCATGCGCTATAGAATGGAAGGCACGGGCCTGTAAATTGACCGGCTAGGGCACCTGACCTGGATCCACTCGATTTCTTTCTTTGGGGTTAAGTGAAAGATCGCGCTTACATGATCCAGACTGACGTCACATTAGGTCAAGGGAAGGATGATGGACGTCTTCCGTAGAATTCCGGCGCCGGTCATCAAGAAAGCCACCGAAGATGTGATAAAGGGACAGAGTACTGCGCAGCTGCAAAAGGAGACCTATTCGAACACGTTCTCTAGGCTGGTGTTCAACGGAGCTTACGAATTCATAGATAATAAGGGCACACTGAAATCCATTTTCTTTTCTTTTTCTTTTTTTGTGCCGACATTCTGATTGAATATTCGGCTCATTTAGCAGTGGTATATTTTACTTTGCGCCCGTCCATGTCCTTACTCGTCCGTGTCTTTTTTAGCGCAATTCCCTTCTTTAAGTATATTTACTTTCTTGAAGGCATCGGTTTCGCATTTTCTCTACACGTTGGTCGCTTGCCGATCTGTTTATTTCGCTTTTATTTTTTGACACGAACCTGTTTTTTGCAGCAAGTATACACTTTCGTGAAAAATAAAACGGTCACTTTAATTTTGCTTTGGTCCGAAGCAAATTTCTGGCGCGAAATATGGTTTCACGCGCACTCTGTCGATGCGGTGCGAGCAAAACCGGGATTTCGAAACATTGCATGCCTATTCCATTGCTTTTTGCATTTCGTGCGTGGTCAGAGCGGCGCTTCGGCCGCGTTAGCAAGGCGCTTATGTTGTCAATGTGATCAGTCGGCCTTGAGAGACGGATATTAAGTGTGACGTAGAAATGAGAGGAAGGAGTAGCCGCGAAACTTGCTGCTGGTGCTCCTTCCGTACTATTATCAAGGTGATGCGCTCTCTCCGGGTTTGCGACAGGCAATGTAGCTGCTTTCAATCAGCTTATTTGAGGGCGCTACCTTATGATGCGGGCGGGAGCGCACTAACGTGGTATATTTCACACTTCTTGAGGTTTCTTTGCCAGCCGGAAAAAAAAATTGTACGCAATTAGTGCGTCGCTGAAGACACCGCAGTTAGATGTCAGTTTGGGTTGCCTACATATGCCTCATTGACACTTTGAAAATTAGCACAGTACTTCACGAGTTAGATACTTAATTGCAATTATTGAATTAAATCTCAATAACGAAATAATTACTGGCGGCTACTCCACTGTACTGGAAACAATGTGCACTAGGTTTTCTTCGAGTAACGCAACTGCTCTTTTTTTTTAAGTCTTGGTGCATGGTAATTGGGGAACAATGTATATTTCCCTCAATAACCGAAATGAGGCCAAGCCGGATTCACTCGAAATCAGAATCAACAGCAGTCTCATGCGCAGCATCGCTTAAGCTTGAACTCACAAGAGAGAGAGAGAGAGAGAGAGAGAGAGAGAGAGGCAGTATATAAAAGCAACTGATGCGACAAATATATCCGTGTTCATAGTATAGACATCACATAACAGGACAAGTTGCGAAATTATGGCTGCGGTGATGTAAGGCTCAGCACAACTTCTTTATATAAATCATTACATGTACGTACAGTACATGTCGATATACAGGTTGTCCCACATAACTTGAGCCAAAGTTTTAAAAATGAAAGGCGCTCCTGACGCGAGTTGAATCGAATGCATAACGTTGGCGCTGACCTTCAGGCTATTCAGGCTATTTTTAATTTTCCCCTTAACTAACTGATTAGTTATTTTTAATTAATCAACTTTGAACTATTGGCTGCAGACCACAAGTGTGATACGCAAAGTTGTAGGGCACCTTGAGAAACCTCTCAATAAATTGTTTCCGACACGATATATCTCACGTGGTCCTTTCTTCCGCGTTCCAAAGAAAGCCCGCGAAATATGAAAAAAAAAAGAAAACACGTGACGGGGCGCTTGCGTACTGTTATTGTGCTGCTCTCAAGCCTGCGATGGACAAATAAGGTCGGCAACGCTCGGCCAGCAGCATGCATTTGCACCGTCATGCGATAAGGGCCGCATGCCCAGATACCTACACCAGGCATAACGCCCTGTCGCGGACCAGTATCGCTGCAGCCGACCAGTCACGTGGTATTTTTTCATATTTCGCGGGCTTTATTTGGAACGCGGAAAAATGGACCACGCGAGATATATCTCGTTGGAAACAATTTATTGGGAGGTTTCTCAAGGTGCTATACAACTTTGCGTATCACAGTTGCGGTCTGCGGCCAATACTTAAAAAGTTGATGAATCAAACATAACTAATCCGTTCGTTAACGGGAAAATTAAAAAAATAGCCTGAGTAACTCTAGGCCAGTGCCAACACTACACATTCGGTTCAACTCGCGTCCGGAGTGCCTTTTATTTTTAAAGCTTTGGCTCAAGTTATGTGGGACAACCTGTATATGCATTATATGTTTATACTATCAACGATACATGTGCTTGATTCACACGCGAGAAGTCTTGCAAGGTGGCCGCTGTTGTCGCTGCAACACCACGCTAAACTGCTATCATTCGCGCTCATCACTGAGTGATTGAGTCCCGAGTATGCGTGTAAACTGGTTGTTTGCTCCTAATGCGCAATTTGATAAACAACGCTTCATAACGGGCAGTGTAATGTCAGAAACTTGCGAGTTCACAACTACGCACGCCATCAATGCTGATTTATTTGAACAGGCACATGATTGATCTAGCTACCACCTGCGGTAATTCATATTTCGCTCATAGTTCTAAAGGTAATTGTGGAGAGCGTTGATCATGGAAGTTGCGAAAAAAAATCGGTGCAATCGCGCGCGTCGCAATGATATTTTTTAGACGGAATCGTCGGGGGTAATCGCATAGCCTTCTTTGGCCACGCGTGACCGTGGCCTAGCCGATCGTGAACGAGCCTAGCTTGATCGATATCGTGGGGCTACCGTTTCATACGTACACGTGCTCTTGTCGGATCAGAATAAATGAGTAAGCGTAATATATATTGTTTATTTTTCCCCCTTAATTTACTTGATAGGTTATCAGGCGGCGATGCGAGAACCAGCGCGCTGGCATGGACTACGTGAAAAACTTGTCGGCGTGGTTTTCCCCACTGAATCGAATCGCATAAAGACAAATTGCTTCCGAATCGAGAATGCTTTACCTCACTGGAACACTCGAGGCCGCACATGGCCGCACTTCATTTCCGAGACGGAAAAGCGAACTCCTCAACGAAAGGCGGTTGGCCACCTTGTGCTAGGTGAAGAAGCGGGATTGGGGTGGATACGTTGTTCTTTATTCTATGTGGATACCTCTTTGCCATCCGCTTGCAAAAATCGGTGCAATGAGTGCGAGAAGTCGCCTGAGAAAAAGTAACATATCATGCCAAGAAAAATGCGTAGGTGCTTATTTTTGTCACGACAGTTTGAAGTTGGTAAGACTGCTTCCGGCACCTAACAAATTATACAAAGCGATACACGTTAGAATAATGCGCGAATTGCAAGTCAGCGCTGTTCATAAACGCGTAAACATTGGAGTGTTTAATCTGCAATGTTATTACATTGGAATGGAGGACATTAGTACGCTTTGAAGCATCGGGTGCCATTTGTTTTGCTTTTGTGTTTTCTAGGAGGCATGCGTTGATACTTTTGCTTCCTCCATGCACTTTGTGTTGCCAGCGCATTGTCGTCATACGAAGACACTTGGATGACCAGATTGCAATTTGCGATAGCGAATGAATTGTGTGTGTGTGTGTGTGTGTGTGTGTGTGTGTGTGTGTGTGTGTGTGGATTATGAACTTTCTATATAACCGTAGATGCTGCAACAGAGTTCTGTATTTGTTGTTTCTTTATTTGATGTTCTATTGGTTATAGTTAAAACTCATCCCCCCCCCCCCCTCGCATACATTATATTTACTATTTCCGAACCTTCCACTGTGTGTTGCCAGCACATGCTAACATACCAGAACACGCAGGTGACCAGACTACAATTCGTGATAGCGAATGATTTTTTTTCCTGTGGATGAGAACCCTCGCTCCTGGAACCGAGGATGCTGCAACACTAAATCTTGTATTCGTTGCATCTTTCAGGCACTTCCGACGGCAGCCTGCAGTAGCAGGTTACCTTCGACTTCCATTCCCCAATTTCATAATTTCCACATTTCACTTAAACGACTCGGTTAATTTCCCCTATTGTTTCCTTGCCTTCAGTGCCTGTTGGCTAATTCCTTTCTTTTGTTACTAAATAACATTTGTGTGAAATATGTGCAATATACCATGTACAATATATATGTACTATTAGCACCGTATTGGTACCATTTCCCATAACATGTAGCCTTTGTGTTCTCATCAAGTAGCAAATTCCTCTCGGAGCTTGGTGAATTCATTACATAAAAGTCGCCTTGTAATTATTGGTATGACCTCCTACGGGACGGTACAATTCTTAAAAACCTTTAGGGTGAATACAAGAAACAGTCTCATTTGCTGGTGTTATTTTCCCCCTTATTCAGAAATGCATCTTAACTTGAAGCCCATGCTTGACTTGATCCAAATGACACTTGTCATGGCCGCACCGAAGGAAAGATGAGTGTCTTGGGTCATGCTCGCACCAGGTGCCATTTAGATCAATTCAAGCATGGGCTTCAAGTTAAGGTGCATATCTAAATACCGGGGGTTAGAACCTTTAGCACCTAAAAAGAGAACTTACCATGACATCAAAATAAAATCGACTGTACATCCATTGCTGCCATTCAAAATGAGTGGCAGATTGTGCCATTGAGCTGCACATGTCCTCTGCAGTTATTACAAAAAAATAAATAAATAAAGTAACCAAATGAAGATTAAATAATAATAAATAAATTAAATTTAAGAAAGAAGAAAAAAAAACTACCCTAAACTTTTAAGTAAAGCTTCAAGTAGGCTACCTTGAATGCAGAGATGACACCCAGCACGCCTGCTAAAGAGCTGCTTTTTTTGGGTAAAAGAATGATGCTTGCGCAATATGGGCACCCTGTTGCCTTTATTAACAAAGCAAGTGACCCTGGTCTGTCCTTCATGGCACTAGTTAAGAAAGAAGCTTAGGCTTCCAGGCACACTGGGCCCCAAAAACAGATCTAGTTAAAAGCACACTGCTATTTCCCCTCGCTTGACTTATGCTTGTCTTTGTCATCCTTATCCTTATCAGCCGGTTCCTTGATCTGGTTACTGTGGGTGATCTCTGCCAGAGCACTTTGGACAACACTGCTCTGAGTGTCTACACCAGGAAGGCTCTGAAGAATGGACATGATAAAGGCTGGGTCCTGGAATATGTCGTCGTATTCATCATCACCAACTGCATCCTGCACAGCAGTCATTGAGGATTCATATGTTGAATGACACAGCTTGAGGCAGGGCAGGCTAGTGATCTTGGTCTTGACTCAACCTAGCTCACCTGTTCTGGAACCTGCTTGGCCTCGTCTGTATCCATGGCATCTTCATCAACTTCAGCAGGCAGCATGTCTGGCAGAACTGGCGGGACAAGCTCAGGCACTAAAAGAATGTGAAACCAATCATGGTGTAAGTATTCAAACAAGCTATTTCTATCCCTTTTAAGGTTTCAAACTGAGTACGTTGCTGCTGGTTTACTGCCAGCCTGTATCTTGAAGCAGAAAAGCTTTGTGACACAGTGTTTCAGTGGGTAAGAGGACTTAGCTTGGTTGTTGGTTCTGGTGAAGATCACACTACTATAATCAAGCAGATCGAAAACAGGTTTCTGATATTATAGCCAAAAATCTATTCCTAAAGCTGCTGTCTCTTGTATTCCCCCTCCCTTTATTTTTTCTTCTTTCTCGCAGACCTTTAAAACCAAATGCCACTAAGAAAAATAGTGCTTCTGCAGTGCACTGTTTCCCACAATGTGTAATGCAGATTCTCAAGGGCCCTTTACACAGTCTAGAGATTTGCCATATTATTTCAACTATTCCCTCATTAAAAAATAACTACCGTAATATCCAGAGTCATCGCTGATCACCCTTTTAGACAAATAATTGAATATGTCAAAACCAATGAGTCATTGCCCACCCCTAGAGACCACAGACTGTGAGCCTCGCCATTTGCGAAAATTATCCTTCCAAATGTCACGGAAAAAAAAAAGAGAAAGAGACAGAGGAGACAGACAAACTGTTTTGTTCACACACCTAAGTTGTTGCAGTTGTGTGCAACAGGTGGCGGTTTCTTTCGAAAGGGGTCTATTTAAGCTTCAGTCTCGTGGTTCGCATTCCTTCTGTCACTGCCAGTGGTATTGCTGCCTTTTTATATGCTATGAGGAACAGCTACACAGTCAAGAAGAAAATGGAAGTCATCGAATGGCACTGGAATCGTGGAATGAACATGAGTACAACCACACGTCACTTCAATGTGGACCACAAGCGTGTACCACTGTGTACACATCACATGCACGTACGCCAGTTTTGTTTGCTTACAACTCACTTCCTTATCTGCTATCAGCGCTGGTCACTTCACTAGCCTGTAAATCGGATGCCGTTATTCTTTCTTTTGGGATGCGAGATAATATCCACTGATAAAAGTTGAGCTAGATGCAAACAAAAAATGCATATTTTCTAGCTTTTTCAAACTTTTTTGTTTGGTCCCCAATACATGGCCCACCCTATGAATTTCAGGTGGCAAGGGGGGGGGGGGATGACTTGGGATATTATGGTAATAATAAACACAACAACAAATGTGAAGTTTTGTTAGGAATTCGTGATGACCTGTTAAATCACTTTATTAATACAAGATATATGTATGAAGCCCCCTTCTTGAGATTGATACAGGTCAAATTGGAAGAGATAAACAACGTTCATGCTGAAGCAGTGTTAGCACCACCATATCTGGCACAGAAAGTTACCCTTTCCAATTGATTATCGATTTGGGCCACTTATAAGTAATAGTGCATAATCCTGAGCCACTGACATGCTTGTAGGTTATGCTTCTTTTTGGTGTGTAAAGTGTACTAGAGGGGGGAGAAAGGAGCTATGTCAGCTAAACACTTGATCACTACTATTCTGAATACAGAAAGCATTTATTTTCATTTTATAGTAACATATGGTCAAATATTGTACTACAGTGCTTAGTGGGAATTATCCTGTTCTGAAATTGCATACTTCCAAAGTTGGTGACTACATCAGAAGTTAGTGAAGCCTGCCATTATAGTACGAGCTGTATCCATATGCACTTCATTTAATGTATCAGTGAGATGGGGGGGGTAAAGCAAAAGGTACTTTGTAAGAGTTTAGCACATTCCACGCAATACATCTAAATAGTATGTATAATCTTCATTAGCGTAAAATATTTGATCACTGCGAATTGAGAGAAAAAAGAAGTTATTTGAGACTGCATTCTAAGTAAAAGCCCATTATCATGTGCCTCAACATTATGCACACTGTATAAAACACAAAAATTTATTTTTATTTCAGGCTGGATACATTGTCAAACATGTCATTGCAATCTACTTTCTGGTATTTATAATGACATTTTCTATGGTTGTTAAGATCAGCAAACACGAAATTCTGCAGCTAAATTAGTGCACTTTGGCTTACCCTACATGCTAGATGTAAGTGACTGCATGGGCATTATGCAACCTCCTAGTTCAAGGCCTCTGATTAGGGCTTAGTAGAACATTTTCCTGGGCGAGCTGGTTCATAATTGAGAAGTAACACAGAAGTGTGAAAGAAATAAGGACTTCAACCTGGATATGCTTCAGAAAAGGGTTGAGAAGACTGCAACAAGTGCATTAGAAGCCTTCCTTACGGGAAAACACACAAGCCAGACTGTCCTCTGTGAACGATCGTCACGGAGAAAGGTTCATCGCAAAGCCTCGTGGGAAGTTATTTACAGCAGCACTTAAGTTCACTAAAGATTGAAGACCCATTCTTTGTCCGCAGCTCAGTTGACATCATAAAGGAATTCAGAGGCAGAGAAGTGCCCGGCCCCAACAATTTTTCAATTGACGTTGAGAAATTGTTTTATTCCATTCCTCATGGTGTACCGTTCCGTGCTGTATGTGAGATGATTAACGAGAACGGTGAAATCAGATTCCAAAGTGCCACGGGGGTAAGCAGCGACAACTTCCTCACAATATTTGAATTATACCTTGAGTCAACAGCTGTTAGCTTTAACGGCCAAAAGTTGTCTGTCAACAAGCGCAATGCACTGAAATTTCATGTCACTAAAGCATGTAGGTATGTAGATGACTGTTGATTTGGAACAATGTAGATGGCCCTATTTCCGACAATATTACTACAAGCATTTTGAACGTTTTCGACAACGCAGCAGAAGGACTTAGCTTCACCTTCACCTGCTTTATATCCAGTTTCTGGATATAAAAATTATCTTCAAGCCCAACCACATATGTTAGATGTCTCCCTGCGTTGTGAAAAAGCATCCAGAGGACAGACTGGAAGATGCTTCAATGATAGGGCAAGAGAGCACACACTATTGGTTAAGAACAACTCGGGAGGGCACCTAGTCAAACATTGTAAAATGTGCAGGTGCGTACCAGAATTTGTGTGCACCACATTTCCAAAGTGGCCAGGAGACAGAACAGAAAGGGAAATTGTTGAAGCATTTCATATTCTGAAGATGGGTAACAAGTGTATTAGAATGCCTTCTTTAGCACTTAATGATAAAGAAGTCGCCTTCCTGGAGTGTAGTGTCGCAATTTATTGATGTAGCAACTAGCTCTTTAAGTAGTCATTGTTTTTGTTTTTTTTCCGTCTCTCGTGTATGTCCCTGTTTACTGATGCAGTGCCTCGTTCTTTAAGCATTGTTGTTTTTTATGGTGTTCACGTTTCATAAACTTTGTAGTCAAGTACCATCGGTTGATTTATGTTTTCTTGTCTTTTGTTCGGTTATTTACTCCTTCCAGGTCATGGTTTCTGGTGCAGCATCTACTTTTCAAGTCTTCTTCTAGATTTTTATTGGTGGGTCTGCGCATGTGCTTTAACCTACCTTCACATATTTTTAAAGCTAGTGTTGTGCAGTGCAATAATCTCTATTATCTCTAATCACCTTTGTTATACTGGGCCACACAGTGTCATGGTGCATGGCTATGATGTTGTTTCGGTGGGGGTCCTAGTGCCTTTAATATTTGATGGCTTTATCATGAATGTGACACCCTGTGCTGGTCTCGTGCTGTACTTAGAAATATCACATTTCTTCAATAAACCTTGATTGGAAATAAGCGCCAGTCCTTTGTACTCGTCTCATCCTTGTTTCTTTTGCGCTTCTGTTTTCATTCTCTGATTATAGTTTTGGTAGTTAAAATTGATAAAGTCATCATAATATTTAACAGGAAAGTCAGAGAACCTGTGAAGTGACAAAACCTTGGTTCCAGCTACAAGGTGACAAGGTTCAAAATTACCTTTATTTTATTAAAACTGCTTCTGTTGGCTTCAGAGAAAATAGCTACAACTTTCATAGATCTAGAAGCACACAGTTTAGTATCACAAGGAAATTCTCACTTTGGGAACCCGCCCGTAACCAGACAACATGTGGGGGGGGGGGGGGAACTGAGCTGAACACAGGCTGTAGAGGACTAAATACAAGGTATTGCTTACACAGGCTGTAAATGGCATGCTCACAGGAATGTGTATGTGCATGATTATTTTCTTGTTCAAAGCAGATAAAACATAAATTTGCAGGTGCGTCTCTATTTTAATGTAAATTGTTGTAAAGCATACAAGCATGCTCTCGCAAAGGAGGGATGAGCATCTTGTGCCATTTCTTTTCTTGGTTCACTAGCGAAGTTCAGGCTCCAACTTTAAAGCCATTGTCTTTATTGCACCCTAGATAGAAACAAGGTATTATTACTTTGGTTAAACTGTATCAGATTGTAAATTACTTCATCTGAGGTGAACATGAATCAACTTGTTGGGCAGGTAGGATGGCAAGATGGCAAGGTGAACACCTTGGCATATGTATGTGTGCATCTTCTGCAACAGCATGCATCATTTATGTCAAAGAATTATATAATATATGAATTTTATGGAATTTCTTTTTATTCTTATATATTCAAATGGACATGATGTCGCCTAGAAACAGTGCTGGCTATTCCTTGCTGCAGAAACAGCCCAAAACTGCTAGTTTGACTAAATACTATGGGAGCATACAAGTATTAATGAACAGCACACTGGTAATTACAAGAAAAATAGCTAAGCATTAGCTTATGTATGCCAATATTTACCATTTGTTTGCAGTTATTAAGTTTACGCACCTGCAGCCAAATATGTCGTTTATATACATAAAAATTACTGTGCAGGAAAAATAAACATTAACAGCTATTGCAAGAATATCTTAGAATAGCAGCTTGGGCTTATTGGTTTTCCACCCTGGTGTTAACAGCGCAAAACGTAGACGGGAGATGAGAAGACAGCACTTGTGGTGTCGTCTTCTCATCTCTTGCCCCGTCTACGTTTTGCACTGTTAACACCAGGAAGAATATCTTAGGGTGCTAGTTAGTAATTGTTGTTTAGGCAAGTATATGAAAAAAAAGAAACATGTATGTACTCAGTGGCATAGCTAAGTCGTCTGGCACTCGGGGCCCATAGGTCTTCTGTCATTGTCCCCCCCCCCGGGGTGTCTAATACACAACTGCGAGCCTCGGTGAATTTAAGTGAATGGGGCTGGACATTAGTGGAGACTAGAAAAATAATATATTTGCAAGTGCAAGTGAATGTCTACTAAATTTGCGGTGTTATCTGGCTATCATATTCCATTACAGCAAGCCTTTGTTTCAGTTAGATGAGATTTGACATTTTATTCTGGGGTTGTGGCTCAAAGAAACAAGTACGAAGAAAACCAGGAAGTACCGAAGCTATGGTAAAAGTAGAGTTAGAAAAATGCCATGGATGAGCAGTACATCTTTTTTCGATGCTTCTTCATTGTGAACACAAAACACTGCAAGCTGATCAGCTTTTATTACAAACATTCACTTGAGTATGCCACAGTTGCTAAACCATTGCCTAGGAAGCAGTGTGTAAATAAATGTGGGGCCTTCTCAAGCTGCACTGTAGGTTAGAGAGACACGGCAGCGCAGTGGCTCGAGATCATTTAAACCATCTGGTGTGGTTTAACGTGCACCTAAATCTAAGCACAGCAATAGAGCTTTGGTTTGGGCTAGTTGGTTCATTCAAGTACAGAGAGAGCAGTGCGAAAAAACAGAAGGAATTGTGCTCATCCTAGTTACGTGTTCCTTTGTAGCAGCACGACTATCGCCTCCAAAGCAGGCGAAAAAGATGGGCTCGCGTGCCGGTAGCGTGAGAATAGAACACGCTAGCACGCATAGCGAACACGGCTGGCCAGGCTAAATAAATCATGGCTACGGTAGCCACCTCTCTGTGCCGCCTCCCAAAAATTGGTGACCCAGACAACCGAACCCAGCCTTCACAGAAGTTAGTGACCCTAACGACTGCGCCCAGCCATGACAGCGTCAACGCACTGGCTCTGCAAAGGCGAGTGACGTCGCCTCACGCAGTTCGGAAGAGGTCTTGCGGTTTTAGGGTGTCCGAATTCTACATCGACATGCCAGACATCTGGTTCATCCATCTGGACTGCCACTCCCTTCTCAACAAGGTTTCAGGCTCCGGTTGTCATCCCTCGACCCCAACGTCTATGCGGATTGCGGACAGCCGTCCTTGCTCACTATGTCAGCTTGAGCGCTCACTGACAATAGCTCTTGCCATTTCAACAGTTGCGTCATTCTGCATCTTGTTGGCCCACATCATTTTTGCCGTTCGTAAGCATGTGCCAGTCCCAGCATGAAACCTCTACTTCGTCCATGAGCCTCCTCCCCAGCTCCCAGGCAGATGTGCGATGACTCTTTCTAAGGAATTCACTGGGCCAAACACGAGCGCCTTCTACTCTACGGTCCACCGCTCCGACATTCCCACAAGTTGTCCGCTTTCCATTCAGGGGCACCTCACTCATCACTGATTCAGAGGCTCTCCCACCTGCTCCACTAGGCACAAATTTCACTTTCACAGGCATGGCAACGCGACAAGCACAACCTTCGCAATGCATTCAGCGACCACCGCAACCCTGATGCTATCAGTACTTAAGATTTCACCGCAAGTAACAGCAGGCGAGCCTTTCGATGTTCTGTGCTCGCACCTCCAGCATATGTATGGCCTACTGCAGTTTTGCAGGAGCAGCTCTGCCATCTGGTTTCTTCAGCTCAAGAATCACTTCTATGTCAACAACATGAGTGACTAACACTTGCGCTATCTCCACTCAAGTCCCGAGCTGCCAGACAGTTTACTTTTGGAGTTCCGACTTCTACAGGCTCGGGCATCTACGAGAACCTGCAGCAGGTTGCAATTTTGCACGAGAGTATCACTGTGGCTGTGCCTTGCTCACAATTAACCTACGCTGCCAGTGCTGCCTGGTACGTCTCTCTCGGATTGCGTGAACCTGACAAGACCAATGACATCACCATCTGCACACTTTACCTGGACTTTACCATTGGACTTTATTTCAATTGCACTTTGCACTAGGAGGGGGTCCCTGTAGCGGCACGACTATAGTCTTCAAAGCAGGCAAAGAAGATTGGCTCATGTGCTGATAGCGCAAGAATATAATGCTCTAGCGTGCTCAATGTGAGCAGCCGCGGTGCCGGCCACTCCAGAGATCCTGCTGGCCGGCCTAAACAAACCATGGCTACGGCGGCTACCTCTTTGTGCTGCCTTCCGCACCTTCTCAGTCCACATTTTTTTTGTGCTGCTCTCTGTATACTTAAATGAATGAACCAACTAGCCAAAACCAGAGTTTTATTGCAACATATTTCTAGTCCTCTAGGTTCTTTTCGCTGTAGCCGAAAGAGAGAGAGAGAGAAAAAAACTGCACTTGTTCTGTTTGTGTGTGCCTTCCTTGTCCATGTTTTTTTGTACTGCCCTCTCTGTACTTAAGTACAGTAGCGTTTTTGCATTCCATCCCTGTTGGAATGCGCCTGATGCGACCAAGAATCAAACCACTGCAGAGGCAACCCTACGGGTCTTGAAGCAACATTATCACTTGGCTACAGTTACAATAACTCTAGGCTAGGCATGGTATAAGTGCCATCTGTTTAACTTGCTGGTGAAAAGGGTCTATAATACTGATAGCTGAAATTCACTGAACTGCCAGCTGTTTCAACATACTTTATTCTCACATATTAAAAAAATATATATATTTTGTGCTTACTACCTTTTTATTTATTCATATTGTGCTTACTACCTTTTTATTTATTCTTTTTTTTTTCACTAAAGTTTTACAAGATTGCAGTGTTTGATCCGTATCTTTCAATAATACCCTTGGCATTGTATAGCTGTTGTGTCCGGACTTTTATTTGCTGACAAGCAGTGAAACCATTACACATCTCTGCAAGCTCACTTGTTATATGGCAAAGTTTATTTACAACCATTGTTTTTCACTATTTTTTGACAACGAGAAAGCTAAGTTAATATGCTATGTATTTTATTTAATGATGTGCTCCAAAAAACTAGACCTTGCTTCAAAATTTGAGAAAAAACAAAGCAGCAATGAATGAAAAATGTTTAAATGTCAGAATAAAAATGGAGGTCACTGCACTTGCAGTTCTAATTGAGCAGCATATGGGCAATAGCAGCAATGAGCAAGTTCTAGAAACTTTGTAAACTCTACATAAATTCAAAACGTGGGGTTCGGGGAAAAGGCAAACCAGAGGGCACTCACAAGACTGGTGCTGGAGGGACATCAGCACAGCATAAGCAACCTGCTCATCCTCAGACATGGTTCTGGGGTCTGCCAAGCTGGCTACTGCACCGAAAGCACCTGGCTCTGTTCCCATGTAGAGGGCCCGCTCCAGAAGCTGCTGTTCTTCGGCCGACATAACTGCTCACACAGAATGGATGCATGCTAAGGGAATGCCTGTCTATAGCAGATCACTGCACCTTTACTCGCAATAACCGCACAGAGAGGTGGAAGTTGTTGGCATACTACACTGTCACACTGTTGCAAGGAATGCTGAGAAGAGTGGAGTGATGACAAGGTGATGATCATTCTTATCTAGACATCTAGCAGATTGCAATATCAACTTTTACAAGCATTAACACGAGCACAAGTGAGTAATCTTAATCCCCTAATGCCTAAATTTATTTTTCTCTCAAAGATAAACATTTGAATTGCTGTAAAAATCACTTGAATGTGACATTAGAACATTCAAAATTAGTTTCAAACCATTTGCTACTCTAGGGTGGAAAACTGAAATGGGCGTCCAGTGCAAAAGACTGCCTTTATAGCTTCACATTTTGTCACGGTGCATCCTTTGACTTCTAATGTGAACCATCTTGCATCTTATGGCAGCCTGCAAATAAGGTGCCTTTGCAGAGATGACTACAATTTGTGCACCTGCATAATTTTTTGGGGTGTTCTGCATAATTTTTTGGGGTGTTCAGCCTCTCTGTGCAGAGTTGTTTTCTAAGCGAGAGATGGTGAAAAGCTGTCATGTTTTTGTTGAATGGACCCACATGGTGCAGGAATTCACCTTTCTCTCGCTTAAGCATTCCATTTTTGAATTCGCAGCTCAGAACTGGCATGTCGGGAAATTTTGAGAACCAGCTAGAAAAGGTTCATTGGAAGGGACGTATGCACCTCTGAAACCCATTTTTCTTTGTTAATAAAGCTACGGCTATAGAACCAGAAATAAAATTAAAGTATAAAAAGCTCTTTCTGAAATTGTTGCACATTTTTATGCAGCTTCCTTGTGCACAATTTTTTACTTGCTAACATTATTTGTGTATAGGTGGCAGTTTTCAAAAAGTTCAAATAGTCTGAACACTTGTATTTCAGACCTCCTCTGTAGGGCAGAAGCATGCAGAAGACTGCACAAAATGTGGAAACCAACACACATTGTTATTGTGATGGGCAAGCCATTCTTGAACATTTTGTGGGTATGTACAGATGACATAGTTAAATGCATCTTTTTGCTGGTTTTAGTTGAAGTTACATTTAATAATGTGGTTTCTTTACCTCTCTGTGTTGTTATGTGGACTGGCACTTCTATCTCAAATGGCTGGCATGCAAACAGTGCAAAATTGGCAGCCCCTCGAGTTCCCATGACCGCACATTTGTTATTCCTGTGTTCCAGCACAAATTTTCCTTTATCTTTTTACATATGGAAGTATGTCTGATCTTAATGTTTCAAGCAACAAAATAGAAAAGATCCCTTTTATTTTTTTAGAAAAAAGAAAAGGTATCTCTGAACCTAAATGTCTCCTTGAAAATAGTGCCAGGTACCTTCATATGTGTGTGCACACGGAAGCCTCTATTTATGGAAACATTGTCTTGCACGTGAACTTCACTACAGCAGGTTGCTTCTTATTCACTCATAAGTTCATCACTCACATAGTCATTGTTATCAGCCTGAAGTCTGTTGTTCAAAGCATTGCAAATTGCATCTTGCAGGAACCCATGGAATCGCTTGCCCGAGTGATATTAACCATTGCTTCTACATCAGATAGGCAGAAATGGGCATAAATGCATGTAGTATGTAGTAGTGTAGCTGTGACCAGTGGACATGCTCATTCATTAAAATGAACTTATACATGGCAGGGTTTCTGCAGTGATTAAACCTAGCTCTTCTATTTGCAGGGACATCTCCTACCAATACCAGGTTTGTTTAATCAAAAGCTCTGCACAGGACAGCAACCTTCCTGAACTTCCCGGTAACTATGCTGTTGACAGGAGAGCAACCAGTCAACCTGCTATATTAAGGGAGACAGGTACATCATGACGTGCAAAGTTTGCTTAATTTTTTTTCTTTTGCAGTATATTTAGTACCTCGATTATGATGAGACATGCCAGTGCTGCTACTTTCAGGGCACCATGTAGTATATATGCAACAACAACACTCCACGCTTGCTTATTTATTATATACATAGACAGCGTAGATAGCATTAATAGTGATTGCAATTATCTGGAGTGATTAGGTCTTGTAAGAAAAAGAAATGCACAAATAGGGCAAAGAGAAAGAAAAAAAGAAAACCAGCAACAATTTCAGCTGTACCATAACACATCTCTGTGCACTAAATGTCCAACACCACCACCATGCTGACAACTAAACTGCACGTACATGCACTTGCAGTGTCAGAAGTTGCCAGAGTAGCATCCCTTGGTGAATTGGCCATCTCCTGCCTGACTTCGTAATCCTGCCATTGACGTTGCTCCTCCATGGACACACGCAGCGCCTGAAATGTAGAATGACTGAGGCAACTGTGCACAGCATGGATGTACCCACCACTCCTAAGGTCAGTAATTTAAATAAAGGCATGCATCATAGGGGCTCTAATAGAGTTAACGGTTTTTCACAAACTAAGCAGGCCAGGGCGCAAGTTGTTCTGGAAGCACGTTTACACAACATTCCCTGCACAAGTGATTCAGGTGGAAAGTGTCACATTTCACCAAGCAAGTGCCATGAATTCTTGTGAAAACAAAAATGAATACACTGCAGTCAATTATAATGGGTATACACATGCTGGCACATGCAGGCATGCAGAAACAAAGGCACACATGGATTTTTTCAGTTATAGGATGGGTGCAGAATAACAAGAGCACAATAGCATATTCAGCTGGTTTCAGAAAATAAGGGACACCTGGTTTTTATAAAAGCATCAGTTTCTAGAAATGAGAAAATGAGACATGTACACCAAATTTAGTGAAATACTGAGATCCAAGTGAAGGCAGAAGTTCTACTTATGGAAAATGTCACCATATGCGTGCACAAATGCAGGCATCTTTAAAGATGTTCCACCTACCAGAACTAAAGCTGGGTCATCGTCATCAAAGTCAAGGTCATAGTTAATTGCACTCCTGCTGTCACCTTGGGCTATTGGAGTGCCTGCAACGACTTTGCTCAGGATATTGCCTGCTGGCACAGTCACCATGTGTGATCTGCAGGAAAGGCATGTGCAGGCAGCTATGTAAGGCACTTACCTCAAGGACTTGTGGACACATCCAGAAACCTTAATTAAAATTGTACGTGACAGTGAGTAGAAACAAAATTAGTGATGAACAGCACGATTGCCGTCTTACAGTCATTGTGTCAGTCATCACACAAGTGCACAGAATGCCACACATTAAGTTATAACCATGAAAAGTTTCTACAGAAGAGAGGCTAGTTCTGTACTGACTGATGCAGTACTATACCAGTGTTCACAAAACTATAATATTAATTATAAGCAGTTGTCATATATGGACTCATCTGCCTAAGAATATTTATACAGTGCAGTCCACTTACATATGGCAATATGCATCATCACCATCAGCAGCATCAGCCTGTTCTATGTCCTCTGCAGGACGAAGGGGTCTCGCTGCGATCTCCAATTACCCCTATCCTGCGCCAACCGATTCCAACTAGCACCCACGAATTTGCTAGTTTCATAGCTCCACCAAGTCTTCTGTCGTCCTCGATTGCGTTTCCCTTCTCTTCATACCCATTCTGTAACCCTAATGGTCCGTTGGTTATCTAACTGGCGCATTACATGGCCTGCCCAGCTCCATTTTTTCCTCTTGATGTCAATCAGAATATCATCTATACCCGTTTACGCTCTGATCCAAACCGCTCTCTTTCTGTCTCTTAATGTTAGGCCTAGCAATCTTCATTCCATCACTCTTTGCACGGTCCTTAACTTGTTCTCAAGCTTCTTTGTCAGTCTCCAAGTCTCTGCCCCATATGTCAGCACTGGTAAAATGCATTGATTGTACACCTTCCTTTTCAATGGTAATGGTAAGCTTCCAGTCAGGAGCTGGCAATGTCTGCCGTATGCGGTCCAACCCATTTTTATTCTTCTGTGAATTTCCTTCTCATGATCAGGGTTCCTTGTGATTAATTGACCTAGGTAAACATACTCCTTCGTAGACTCTAGAGGCCGACTGGCGATCCTGAACTCTTGTTCCTTTGCTCGGCTATTTATCATTATCTTTGTATTCTGCATATAAATCTTCAATCCCACTCTTACACACTCTCTGTTAAGGTCCTCAGTCATTTGTTGCAACTCGTCTGGATTGTTGCTGAATAGAACAATGTCATCGGCAAACCGAAGCTTGCTGAGATATTCGCCGTCGATCTTTACTCCTAAGCCTTCCCAGTTTAATAGGTATAATAGGTTTAATAGGTATTGAGGTATCCCGACTCCTCTGGGTGCCTGTCGCCGACAAAAGATGCCAAGAGTGAGTGGGGCTATACTAATCCAGGTACAACCAAATTAAGAAGGCCCACTTAGCCTCAATAAGACACTCCCTCACCAGAACAGGAATTGGCCTCCCTTGTGCAGTATTCGGCCACCCCCTCCCAAATGGCTCGCTCAATTACCCTGTGGCCCTCAGTCCCCAGCAGCTGCGGAGAACCTGACCAAGGTGGTGGTCAGACCTGTAACGCAGCAGAGGGTGCTAAGAATGTCTGGGTCCGGACAGGCCGCCAATGGAAACTGACCCTTGCAACGTTTAAAACCCGAACCCTCTCGAGTGAGGCTAGCTTAGCAGGACTCTTTGAGGAACTGTCAGGCATTGTTTGGGATATCATCAGCCTTAGTGAGATTAGAACTGGTGAGGCTTATACATTGCTGAATTATGGACATGTCCTCTGCTATAGAGGTCTCCTAGATAAGAAGCAATACATGGTAAGATTCCTAATCCATAAGGACATAGAGGGCAAAATAACGAATTCTGCAGCATTAATGAGAGGGTAGCTGTAGTCGTAATCAAACATCATAAAAGGTGTAGATTAAAGGTAGTACAAGCCTACGCTCCAACATCCAGTCACTATGATGAGGAAGTAGATCAGTGTTATGAAAATGTTGAATTAGCGATGAGGAAAGTGCAAACTCAATATACTGAAGTAATGGGCAATTTCAATGCAAAAGTGGGGAAAAAGCAGGCTGGTGAACAAGCAATTGGCAACTACGGTGTCTATTCTAGGAACGCTAGAGGAGAGATGCTGCTAGAATTCACAGAAATGAATAACCTTCGAATAATGAACACCTTCTTCAGAAAGTGTAGCAACAGAAAGTGGACCTGGAAAAGCCTTAATGGTGAAACAAGAAATGAAATTGACTTCATACTTTCTGCTGATCCCAGCATAGTGCAGGATATAGAAGTGATAGGTAGGGTAAAGTGCAATGATCATAGGTTAGTGAGGGCTAGGATTCACATCAATTTGAAGAGAGAAAGAGTAAAATTGGTCAAGAAGAAACAGGCCAACTTAGAGAGCTGTAAGGGTAAAAGCAGACAAATTTAGGCTGGTACTTGCAAACAAATATGCATCCTTAGCACAGAGAGAGGATGATGACATAGAGGTAATGAATGAAACCGTAACAAGGCTGCCTTCAGAGGCAGCAATTGAAGTGGGAGGCAAGACACCAAGGGAACCAGTAGGCAAGCTCTCCCAAGTAACAAAGGACCTAATAAAGAAACGACAAAAAATGAAAGTGTCCGACTCAAGAGATCAGACTGAATTCGCGGAACTATCAAAACTGATCAACAAGGTGAAAAAATGTGATATTCGAAATTATAACGTGAGAAAGACTGAAGAAACCGTAAGAAATGAATGCAGCCTGAAATCAGTGACAAGGAAACTTGGCATAGGACAAACAACGATGTATGCACTGAAAGATAAGCAGGGTAATATCATCAGAAATGTCAAAGATATAGTAAAAGCAGCGCAAGAATTCTATACTGACCTGTACAGTACCCAGAGGAGTCGGGATACCTCAATTGGAAACAGTAATGAACAGGATACAGAAACTCCTCCTGTAACTAGGGGTGAGGTCAGAAGGGCCTTGCAAGACATGAAACGAGGAAGAGTGGCAGGAGAAGATGGAATAACAGTCAATTTAATCAAAGATGGAGGAGACATAATGCTTGGAAAACTGGCGGCTCTTAATACGAAGTGTCTATCGACTGCAAGGATCCCCGGAAACTGGAAGAAAGCAAACCTTATATAACCCACAAGAAGGGAGACATTAAAGAATTGAAAAATTATAGGCCCATTAGCTTAGTCCCAATATTATACAAAATATTTACCAAAATAATCTCCAATAGAATAAGGGCAACACTGGACTTTGGTCTACCAAGGGAAAGGATACTCTACAATGGATCACATCCATGTCATCAATCAGGTAATTGAGAAACCTGCAGAGTACAATCAGCCTCTCATATGGCTTTCATAGATTACGAAAAGGCATTTGATTCAGTAGAGATACCAGCTGTCATAGAGGCATTATGCAATCAAAGAGTACAGAACACTTACATAAATACCTTGGAAAATATCTACAGAGGGCCTACAGCTACCTTAATTCTACACAAGAAGAGCAGGAAGATACCTATAAAAAAAGGGGTCAGCCAGGGAGACGCAATCTCTCCAACGCTATTCACTGCGTTCTTGGAAGAAGTATTCAAGCTGTTAAACTGAGAAGGATTAGGACTAAGGATCGCCGGCGAATATCTCGGCAAGCTTCGGTTTGCCGATGACATCATTCTATTCTGCAACAATCCAGACGAGTTGCAACAAATGATTGAGGACCTTAACAGAGAGAGTGTAAGAGTGGGATTGAAGATTTATATGCAGAAGACAAAGATAATGACAAATAGCCGAGCAAAGGAACAAGAGTTCAGGATCGCCAGTCGGCCTCTAGAGTCTACGAAGGAGTATGTTTACCTAGGTCAATTAATCACAGGGAACCCTGATCATGAGAAGGAAATTCACAGAAGAATAAAAATGGGTTGGACCGCATACGGCAGACATTGCCAGCTCCTGACTGGAAGCTTACCATTACCATTGAAAAGGAAGGTGTACAATCAATGCATTTTACCAGTGCTGACATATGGGGCAGAGACTTGGAGACTGACAAAGAAGATTGAGAACAAGTTAAGGACCACGCAAAGAGCGATGGAATGAAGATTGCTAGGCATAACGTTAAGAGACAGAAAGAGAGCGGTTTGGATCAGAGAGCAAACGGGTATAGACAATATTCTGATTGACATCAAGAGAATAAAATGGAGCTGGGCAGGCCATGTAATGCACCAGTTAGATAACTGCTGGACCATTATGGTTACAGAGTGGGTACCAAGAGAAGGGAAACGCAATCGAAAACGACAGAAGACTATGTGGAGCGATGAAATTATGAAATTCGCTGGCGCTAGTTGGAATCAGTTGGCTCAGGTAAGGGGTAATTGGAGATTGCAGGGAAGAGGCCTCCATCCTGCAGTGGACATAAAACAGGCTGCTGCTGCTGCTGCTTCTGCTGCGGCTGATGATAGTGAAGTCACTGGCACCAGAAAATATCTCCACAATATCAGTATCTACAGTATAACACAAACTTCGATCATTTATGCTTCCAGAAAATTTGGCTATATATAGTCACTTGATTGTTATTAAAGCACTGCATACTTCAGCATTATTGACTCTAAAATGATGAAGGAAATATAATGTCTGTACATTTTGGTCTTGTCAAACACGTTGCAATCCCTGCAATGTGTCTGTGCACATCCTCTTCACTTTCTCAGGTATTTCTTATGCCTCTAATTATATCAAGAGGTGATACTAACTGAGGTTTGCTTCATTCATCTGTTTTGACAAAATGGACATGGGCTGAAAAGTGTACAATTGCATATGTCACTGTCTTGACACTGTGCCAGTTGTTCGGGCTTCTTTGATGTAGTGAATCAAATCCTTGAAGGTACAAGAGTATATTCTTTATGCGCAATATTTGAAATCTACTTGTGACCTTAAATATAACCATTTACCAGGCCATCCTGCTCACTGTCAGACACAGAAGCATTAGTGCAGAAGACTGTGACTCTTGGAAAGCAAGCAGCAGTGGTTTGCTACAAAACAGCATTCCAAGAAGCTTCAGTATCCAGACTTTTCACAGGTTAATGCGAGCTCAGTAGTATCAACATGCGCCAGGCTCATCAAAAGTAGCTGCTGCACTATCAAGCAAGAGGATGATTCCATGACCAAGTGATCAATGCTTGCATGCTGGTTTTGCTGGCAAAAACAAGCTTAAAGGGCCCCTTAATAGGTCTGGCCATTTTGAGCTGACAAGCGCAGAGCATACAACGTGCAATAACGATAGTGTCTGCAAAGTATTACATCGCTACGTGCCTCGGAAAGATCTGAAATTTCAAACCGAGTGCCGTTTTCCCTTCTCTTCACAGCCGCTGCGCTCCAAGCCGGAGGATGACGTACATGTGCTAGTGCGCCTACGTACGCATGTTTGCGCTATGACATCACTCGTAGTGACACATTACCTCGAGAATTAGTCAAGGCAACATCTCTTATTTCTGTAATCTGTTGATTGAATAGATAAATTAAAGTTTAGAGAAATAATAAAACACAAACCGAGTGTCTGCATGTTTTTGTTTTACTTCACACCGCAGCAAGAAAGATGTACTTCTGTTTTGTCTGTTTATTCCCACATCGTGCAGTCGCACATGCAGACACCAAAACTATGTCAGTTTCTACTGTGTTCCAGTGCAGGATCGTGCTCTGTGATCGTTTGCATCTGCCTCAGTATTCGTGTAGCACTGACGTACACTGCTAGTCAGGTGTCCTTGTGTACAGCACGCAAAATTGTGCGCTGCGCGAAGCGAGACAGTCACAACAGCTCGCGCGTGATGCCATCAGCTGAAGTGCGCTGCGCTCCAAGAAAGTGAGGAGAAAAAAAAAATGAAGGCGGGGCCCGTGACGTATGCATCATGTGATCCTCGAGGTCCGGTATAGGAGAATGCAGGGAAGGAATTTCGCTTGCGGAGGCTAGACGGGGCAAGTGGAGAGAGTGTCTCGCTTGGCAGTGGTGCTCAGCTCCTGAAACCATGGGTTCACAACGCTGAACTATTTCTATCTCGACTATTAATGAGCCAATTTGAAAAAAATTTTGCGGCAGGATGCTCCCTAGAGGACACGTAACAACTTCCAGCGTGTAATTAAAATTTGCTATGGGGCTTGGTGAGGTTCCCTTTAAAGGGAACAAAAAGGAAAACTATTTTGGGCTGTGTTAGTAAATTACACTTCTACAATACCAGAAGCCACTCTTACCAAGAAAAGAGGCTTAGTTGAGCCAGAAAATTTGCAGAAACGAACCATGGGTGGCAATGCCAGCTTGAAATTTCCGCACTAGCTCACCACGGCGTAAGGAATTTTGACAAGGTCTGCAGTTAATTTTTTATGGTCACCTAGGGACTACACTGTATTCTTAAAGAGCCTAAGACTGAATTTTGTAAGTTCCAAGAACTTTTGCTCAGCCACAATGGCCCACTTACAAAAATGTACTTTGAAATTCGTGCTGTCACACTAACGTACTGCCACTGGGTTTTTTTCCTGAAATGAGAAAAATGGAACTTTTACCTTAATTTGATTAAATATGAATTGAAGTTGACCTTGAAGTTATTAAAAATGTAGTTTTAAAGACAATACCCTATCACTCTAAACTAATTTAGTGTTTCTCTTTAATGCCTTTTTGATGCCTACCGAGGAAGGTGATCAACAGGTTGGTAAGTTCTTTTGTATTGCTATATATATAGTTGAATAATAATTTTTTCTGAGTTATGTTCATTTGTTCGCTGTCTATCAGCTATCTGTATCATTAAATCAGGGAAAAAGACTACATGGATGCTTAGGGGAGTTTGAACCATAGGCCCTCTTCACATGTATCTTCATAATGTTTCACTTTAATGAAGTTCCGCTGTGTTACAGTTTGCAAATCTGTTGTCAATTATAGCAGTGTCATGTGTGACACTGCCTACCTTGTACAGACAACGACAGACAAACATCACGCTATGCAGCTTTTACAATAAGCACCAGTCGCTCTCAAAAGGAATGGGCTGCAGCTAGCTTTAACACTTAGGTTCTGAGGGAATGCATATACTAGGTGTTCCACATAATTTGTGCCAGAATTTTAAGATATGAAAGTGCCTTGTAGCTGGACAGGACCAAGGTAATGTTGTTTGCTGTTGCTTGGAGCAAGGAAAACTATTTCTCCAGCAAAGCGGTTAAGGGCTACTTTCCCCACTATTGTGTCCACATGTAGAAAAAAATCCCGAAGATAATGCAATGCCGTACCTCACCCTCGGCGGAGGTGACGCAGGCGTTAAGCACTCCCCATACGTGGGCCGATCTTGAAGATAGTACAATACCAGGCCGACCAACGGTGTAAGTGAAGCAGGCATTAAACACTCCCCATACGTGAGCCGATTCTAAAGATAGTGCAATGCAGGGCCGACCCGCGGCGGAGGCGAAGCAGGCGTTAAGCACTCCCCACACATGGGCTGATCCCGAAGATAGTGCAATGCCGGGCCGACCCGCGGTGGAGGTGCAGTTCTCCATTAAAAGGCCAACATACACAGCTTCGCTGGTCATCCTTTTTCACAGAGTGGAATTTTTATTTGTATTTTGCCTAATTACATAATTAGCGTATGCCGCATGTTTCTTCTTCTTCTGGCGCGGCGCTGCTCAACCACATGAGCTGGTGCAAAGATGGGCAAGAAAGAGAGGAAGAGGAATAGATGGCGGGCGGATTCGCAGTTGGGTTTCTCCCAGCTGCTGAAATAAAGTCGCAAAGCTTTTAATGGTGCTTAGTAGGACACAGTTACTGGTGACCAGGCATCGAACAAGACCTGCAGTGGATTAACAGGGGCCACAGACGCCAGCAACTCTGCTGGTACCACCTCTGAAACTGATTCTGGACCTTCCATGAGTGGCAATAGGAGCTACAGCTAACCTCACCCTACCGCAGTGTGGATCGCTGATCCAGCATTATGGTTCATTCAAGCAGAGAACGAGTTTTGCATGAGTCGCATCAGCTCGTTACTTCATAAGTACGAGTTGCTTCTTGAAGCGCTGCCACCACAGACAATGGCTGAAGTATGTGACGTCCTCTTACTGCTGCCTGACGAAACTCCATATACGACAATCAAAAGGGCTCTTCAGTGCTGCCTCGTTCTGCCTGCACATTGCCGTATCCAGCAGCTCCCGAGTATTGAGAAGCTCAATGACTGATTTCCAACACAGTTTCTGTGTCACCTTCAACCTGTGCTCAGCAACACGGCAGATACCCTTGACACGGCCATACTATGCGAGTTGTTCCTGCATCGTCTTCTGGCCAACGAACAATTGACTCTGGCCTCAACTCATAAAAGTTGGGTGTCAGAACTTGCTGAACTTGCGGACGACATGATGGACGTTGCGCCGGCAACCATCAACGCTGTCTGTAGATCTCTGGTGTCCGAGGTTGATTCCCTCCAGGAAACAGTAGAAAGTCTCGTGTATCAAGTAGCTGAATTGCACCAAGAACTTTAACACACACATCTCTAACCACCGATTCTGCCCAGCTCATTAGCCCCTCACGCCGCCTTCCACATGTAGGTGGTTTCCATAAGCTTCACACAGTTTTTCACCGCAAAACCTGTGCTACTACCACTGCCATTTTGGTACTGCTGCTCGTCAATATGCATCCCCCTGTTCGTGGCACACAGAAAACACTGATGTAATAGTTCTGCAGAAACCCACAAGGTGGAGGAAAGCAATTAAGGGAAAATGAGACACCCACCCAATCGTAGCAGGATGAATTCGTCCCAGGCCAGGACGAATTTTTCTTCAACTGCGAGGCTTTTCGTCCGAGGAACCTGTATGGGTTTCCTTGGTAGCAATTGCTACGATTGGGTGGATGTCTCATCTTCGCTTAACAGAAAACACTGCGGCCGGTCATCAGTAACAGCGGCGAGCGACCACAGGCATTCTGTTAGCAGTTTTTTCTACGTCATTAACTGTATGACCAGTTTGTGCTTGCTTGCTGGCATTGGTGCAGAAGTCAGCATTGTCCCTGTGTCCCAAACTGATTGGTATCTCCGTGCAAAGTCAGCCCCCCTTCAGGTTATTTATGCTTTGGTCATTGCAATCTACGATCAAAAGTCTCTCACCATTGACCTTGACCTGAAAAGATGGTTTCGATGGCTATTCTGGATAGCAGGTGTGCGCTATGTAAGCTTAGGAGCTGTTTTCTTGAGACATATCCACATGCTCATGGAAATGAAGTGCTGTCGCCCGATTGATAGCATCACTGGTCTGACTGTCAATGGTTTTTTGTTGGCCACTATAGCTCTAAACCCAGCTTTTGTCAAACCTTTTTCTTTGCATGTAGGGCTCTTCACACTGAGTTTCCGGAAATCACTATACAGGTCCCAATGAACAAGCCTACTAGACACACTGTGGCTAGGGTTGTGGAAGAATGAAGGGGAAAGTTGGAGAGCTGGACACAAAGGCCTGTCTCCAGGGCCCATTCCTGCCTAGTGACTGCGCACCCTCGCACGCACTCGACGGAAAAGGTAGTACCGCCGAACTTTCCAGAAAGAAGTAGAAAAAGATGACTCAGAGGCGACAGAGGGCGCGTAACTTCACCTGCATTAGGAGTCGCCCTTTCCCGTTCGTTCTCGCGCTCGGCATCGACGGGGCGAAAGAAAAATCGAGAACCTCCCAGAACAGACGATTGCTCCTAGCCAATAGGAAGACGAGACCGGAACGGGAGAAGGAGGGAATTTGTACAAGGAACTCTATGTGTATGTGAACACCTGCTTTGGCGTTAATAACAGACAGACGCAGCGCGCGTCTATAAAAGGAAGTTGATCACGGGCTGCGATTCAGCCCCAAGCCGCCGGTTAAGCTTGCATAAGCCGAGCTCCCAGGGGACGCACCACTCTCGGCCAGCCACGGACCATCCAGGCAGCGTGCGCCAGTCATCGGAACGGCCACCGTTGGACACCTGCGGTTGCGTCGGACTGACGAAGTGCCCGGTGAACAATTAGCATCCATTCATGCGAAAATGCTTGCTAGGAAGCATCAAAGTTCAAAGCATCAATGAAAGGCGAAGTTAGAAAGAGAAGAGCGTGAAAAGAAGCTACCAAAGATGACAAAGTACCTACTGAATGCAGCTTTCGCGGGGCAATATGATCGCTCTACCCAGAGTCCGTGTCAAACTTTCAATAGTACCAACTGTGCTTCTGTGGAGGACTTACCAACTCCATCACCATGGTTTTCTGACAAGAAGCAAGGTTTGACTCGTCTTGGTTGTCTGGATCCTGTGAAAACGGTGCCAACGTCTTGGTTGTCTGGATCCTGTGAAAACGGTGCCAACCTCGGTCGTTCATATTTCTGAGCAACCGTCGCTAACCGAGCCCTGTCCTGTTCCCGAGTCAGCAATGTCTATGCTACTCGGCCGGGCCCCTGCCACAGAGCTCCAGGTGTCTGGTCCGCCACGCCCTATTTCTACTACTGCTGATCAACTGGTGCCAAACCTCCCTGATTAGCCTCCTTCTACTGACAAGCGCCAGGAAACAGCACTCCAAGAACCGACTCACTTGTTTCCTGTTAGTTTGGCTTCAAATAATCATGTTCCTATCCACAAAGTGTGCCTCAAGAGGACGAATGAGACGGCTCCTTGTTGCGGCAACAGAGAAGTACAGACACCCCTGCAGCAAGAGGTACGTTGCGAGATTCTCCGAAGTGACTCTGCTAAGTGGCCGGACATTATTACTGACAGCTTTCGGAGTGTATGCCTTAAGAAAGGGCCATGGTATTTTCAAAATCGGGCAGAAAATTTTCCGTCTTCCGAAAGGCAATACAAAACTCAGAAACGCTATATGTCACCTTATCTTTTCATGTGAAAGGCTGTAAATGGGGAGGCATAGGAGCAACACTGCTTAATGTACTCGTAGTCCAAAGGTTCCGTTTACTGTTTCATGTGCAAACTATTCTCGATTTCAAGCATCCCCAGTGCTTTCACCACGCACGGCTTTTCTGATTGGAAAATAGCAGAAGAAAAGGTTTGCGCACATGAAAATAGCGTCGAGCACCGGAACTACGTGGCAGCATGGCTTACCCGCTCCAACTCGAGCAGTACAATTGGCAAGGAGCTGGTTAAGCATCTTGTCACTGAGACCGCTTACTGAACAGAGGTGTTGAAGCGCGTAGTCGTTGTAGTTAAGCTTCTAGCTGAGTGCAACCTGGCGTTTAGGGGCAGTAAAGAGATTTTTGGTTCACCGAGAAATGGCAATTATATGGGAGTGCTTGAGGCCATTGCCAAGTTTGATCCCTTTCTAGAGGAGCACATCAAACGCTACAGGAACAAAGGAGAAGGTCACCCATTGTATCTGTCAAAAACCATTTGTGATGAATTTATCAAGCATATGGCAAAGGTTGTCAAGGAACGTCTCGTTGACGAAGTGAAATGCTCAAAATACTTCTCTTTAATTGTCGATTCGACTCCAAACCTTACTCACGTTGATCAACTGTCAGTTGTTTTACGATACTATTAAAATGGGAAAGTGTACGAATGCTTTCTTGGATTTGTTCCAATTGAATCACATACCGGCTTGTATCTTTTCGATACCGTGATGTCCCTCTTGAGGACAAATGGCATCTCATTTGATGATTGTAGGGGCCAAGCTTAAGATGATGCGAGTAATATGTCGGGAAAATACAAAGGACTGCAAGCTCAAATCAAACACCTGAACGAATTGGCAGTCTATCTCCTGTGTGCTGGTGATTCACTGAACTTAGTTGGCGCGTGTGGCATTGATAGTTGCCTTGAGGCAGTCAAATTTTTCGCTGTAATTCAGAGACTGTATGTGTTCTTTGCTGCCTTACCTAAGCGATGGAGGTATCTTTTGGGCAGCATGGGTGGAACTGGCCAGCAGCTTGTTTTGAAAAGTCTCTCTGAGACCAGGTGTTCAAGACAAGCTGAATCATGTAAGGCTATTCTGAAAAATTTCAATGCAGTCTTGTGTTGCCTTGAAGCTATATCAAAGAATGGGGAAGAAAATGGTGACAGTAGAAACGAAGCACACTGTCTCTTCAAGAAAATGACAAAACTAGAGACTGCATTCATGGCGATTTTCTGGAGTGAAATCTTGGAGCGCTTTGACAAAACGAGCATAGCACTTCAGAAACCAGGCCTTGACATTTCAACTACTGTAGACGTGCTGAGCTCTCTAGAAGGCTTTGCTAATTCTTTGTGACTTATCTTTGATACCTTCGAAAAGAGAGCACGCAGGCTAAGTACCAATCAATGTTATCAGGATGAGAGCAAACGCATCGTTTTGAGTAAGCACCCGGACGGAAAAAGCGATAGTGTGCTACAAGGTAGGAAAAAGTTTATCGTAGAGACCTACAATGTTGTACTTGACAGTCTAGGCTCTGCTTTGTGAGTGCGAAAGGCTGCCTACACTGAACTCTGCGAAAGGTTCGGATTCTTGAAATTGCTGACAGAAGTTGGGAGCGAGGCCTCTCTGGCACAGCAGGCTGAGAAGTTGGTGAAAACCTACAAAAATGATTTGGAGCCAGCATGTTCCGCTGAAATTGTTCAGTTTGCGAACTTTCTGCACAACTCTGTGTGCCAGGACACGAGTCCCCTGGGAATAATGAAGTTGCTGCATGAAAGAAAGCTTATTTATGTGTTTTTGAACCTTTCTATTGCTTTGCGAATGTACTTAAGAATACCCGTGGCAAACTGTGAGACCGAACGATCGTTTTCCAAACTGACGCTGACAAAAAATCGCCTTCGTTCGAGCCCCCTTGATGACAAGGTGAACTCGCTTGCTATCACGTCCATTGAAAGTGACCTCCTCCGCAATCTATCCTTCGAACAGACTATATCCGATTTTGCCAAAGCGAAGGTGCGAAAGATGCCATTTTAAAAGAGGACTGTTTGCACTATACATGAATAGTTCCAATAAGTTCGTTGTGTCACCTCCCAGCGTCCACGTTGCCAATGAAACGTTGAGCAGTGTAATTCAAGATATGCAAATCTTCGTTGTTCATCTCTTGTTTGTTCTTGTGATATTTAGTGTGCTTACAGAGAACTGTATTTTTGTTGTTTTTGATAGTGCCACGTTTATTTGGTGTCATCCTTGCTTGTCTTACCTTTAACAAAAATAGTTTCAAATAATTTTTTGTAATTACAGTTGGTAATTTTCATCTGTATTCTAGTGCATTTTTATGGTGTTTGTATTGCCTTAAGTAATGTATATATCTATTGCATATTTATAGAGTAACCTATATAACGATTACTGCAGTCTGATGCTTGAATTTTAATAAAGAATGTTTTGGATACAACCATGCATCTCCTCACGGGATTAAACTTAGTGATGCAAACAAAGCCTAGCTTCAGAAGGATCGACATCTGAGCTGCGTTGTCCTTTCTACGTTCTTGTTCGTCTTGAGTGCACTAAACTTTTCCTTAAAGCCTAGCTTTTGCTGAAAACAGAATGCAGATTAATCATAAAGTGAACACATGTGTTGGTGTTTACAACAGCACGCATTTCAAGCAAGTTTTGTTGTTTTCCTTATAATAATAATAACAATAATAACAATCCTGTTGACTGCACTTCGTCCTTTTTAATTTGGTGGAATTAAAATGAAACATGGCATATTTCCAGGAGCGTAGCAGGCGACAGGGGGGGGGGGTCAGTATAGGGAAAGGGGGCCTGCATGCGCATTAGCCCAGGGCCCCCATTTTTCTTAATCCGGCCCTGGTGCCGTCGACGGTGACTACTGACCGTAGGAGACAGCTTGAGTTTGACTTTTTCACATTTCTAACATCTCTTCTGTGCTGTGTGCGCACTCACACAAGCTGCTTAACACCTGGCATCCAACGGCTTTGTTGAGAGGCTGCACCAGCATTTGAAAGCAGTGCTTGCTGCTCAGCCTCATGCAGATGATTGGGTTTCGCACCTGCCAATTGTGCTGCTTGGCCAGAGCTCTTCTCAGTAGCCGAGATGGTTTATGGCTGCACCCTACACTTGCTGGGTGATGTTGTTGTTGTGTATTCCATGTTGCCTGTTGTTGATCCAGCTTCTTTTGTCCAGTGCCAGTGGACTTTCATGCAAATGTTGTGTCCTTTGCCAACTTCTGTTCACACAAGTCCATGCAACATTTTCCTGCCCTCAAGTCTGCAAACGTCCTCTTATGTTTTCTTCTGTATAGATGCGCCCCGTCATCCTCTTAAACCTTGCTATGACAGCCACTTCCCAGTCATCAAGCATTCAGAACACCAATTTACTATACTGCACAATAGGCGTGAGGACACAGTTGCTCTCGAAAGGATCAAACTTGACCCTATTGTCAGCGTGCCCACCTGTGGTGCCTCTTCCTTCTTCTGGCGCATCCCTGATCAACCACCTGAGCTAGGGGGCTATTCTGTAAGTGTCCACCTAGTGGGCATGTCCATTTCATCTGCTGCTGAAGTGCTGATTGGCTGGGGGTGCCCATCTACTACTGATGTGTATCCAAGCCCAGCCAATCAGAACTCCAGCAGCAAACGAAATGGAGAAGTCCACTTGGTGGACACTTGCAGAATACCCCCCATGGTGCAAAGATAGGCAAGAAAGAGAAGCAAGAGGAATGGATGGCGGGTGGATCTGCAGTTGGATGTCTCGCAAATGCTGAAATAAAGTCACCAAATTTTACAGTGAAGCTGTTAGCCTCTGGTTGATTGGCACTTTTTGTGTCCATGTCCGTGGGCAAAAATATGGGCCAATTCCGGAGGTGGTGCAATACTGAGCTGACCCACAATGGAGGTGAAACAAGCTTCAAGCACTCAGCAATGTGAAGCAAGAGGTGCATACATTCTTTGGAATCGCACATACAACATACAGAACAGCATTTGTTTCAATAATGAACAAGCACAAAACAAGCACCTGAATCGCGTAATTGATGATAAGGCACTCCTGATAACAATACAAAGAACATAGCACTCACCGCACACACTTTTGGTAAAGATTACTGTTCAGCTTGCGACGTGGGGAGTGAAGTCGCTAGCCTTTCGTATCTGAAGGAACCAGCCTAGCAACTGATTTCATTGTTGTTGCAGCACTGCTATTGGTAGGCAATGCATAGTTGGGACTCCCGAGGAGGAGCACGAATATGAGGAGCAACAAAGGAAAAAAGAAACAGCAATATGACCAGCAGTGGTGTGCTGTCAAAATCACCATTACTCTAAAGCAATGAAGCATTGCATACCCCCCTCAGCAATTGTAGCGGTGGTTTGCAAGAGCTTCGCTGGACATCTGCTTTCACAGGGCCAACATGGCGAGTCAATTCTTTAACGCTGCTTAGTAAGCCCACAGTTACTGTTAATCAATCAACTCCTCAAATGTTATATTCAGAGCAAAAGTGTGCATGAGAAATTGTAGACTATCCTGAAAAATTCCTGATCAACTTTCTCTTGCTCAATAAGTGCCACATAAAAGTTTATATAGCATGTGCCATGTAACTAGTCTCATGGTGCTTTTTTATATTTCACTGGCTTTCTGTCAGGCTTGGAAAAAACATTTATGTAGCATTTATTGAGCAACAGAAAGCTGGACTACGAATTTTTCAGGGTGGTCTACAATTTTCTCATTAACACTTTTGCTCTGAATATTTAATGAAGTAGATTATATAGTAAATAATCATATAATTAGACAAAATATAAAAAATAATCTGAATTGCTCAAAAGCGACAGCAAACAACATTACCTAGGTTCTTTCTGTACAGCTATGTGGCACCGGTATATTTTAAAATTTTGGCATAAGTTACGTTGGATGCATGGTATATTAAGCACTGGTCTAGGGTGGCTCACTCCACTAGAAACAGTTGTTTAAGGACACCAAAGTGGTGTTTATGCAACAAGAAGCAAAAACTTTGTTTACAGCCGGCAGGGCTCAAGAGGAAGCATTGCCTTGGGAGCAGACAAACCGTACCGCTCAGCATCCACTGAACCAATTTTGATGTTTCTTGCATTTAAACAAAAAACCTACCAGCAGTTGGGAGCACATTTTCCCCTTAGGCCACCAATTTTTTTACAAAAGTTATTCGTAAACAGGAAAAGGAATATGAAGGATCAGGTTTCCAATTTTATAACTTGGCAATAAAATGTAATATCACAGTTTAATTAAGTTAAAGCGCAAACGAAAACGGGACGACAAGAAACACATACAAGCACCTACCAGGACGGAAGGATGCAAAGAAACACGTAAACTTATTAGACTATGGAATACCAACTAGCCCAAACTGCTATCCTTCTAAGTTATATTTCTAGTTCATCAGGCTCCTCACCATATGTTTCTTTCCATCCTTCCGTCCTGGTAAGCGCTCATCTGTGTTTCTTGTCGTCCCATCTTCGTTTGCACTTTAAACTTTAATATAAGACTATGGAATACCAACTAGCCCAAACTGCCACCCTTTCAAGTTATATTTCTAGTTCATCAGGCTCCTCACCATGTGTTTCTTTGCATCCTTCCGTCCTGGTAAGCGATTGTCTGTGTTTCTTGTCGTCGCATCTTCATTCGCACTTTAAACTTAGACTATGGAATATCATCTAGCTCAAACTGCTGCCCTTCTAAATAATATCGCAGTTCTGTAAACTGCATCTACTGGGACATCACTAAATTGGCAGTATACACTGCTCTCGATTATGTTGATAATTAGTGAATATGAATTTTGCAAAGCTCAGGTAAACAATATAAAGATTTCATGTCAGCTGTAAACTAATACACTTTATTTGTTTGTTTGGATGATCAAACACACAGAGTTTACAGAATTGCAATATATGTTTCTTGGTGCAGGGTCAAGGACTTGTAAACCTTTTGTTTTAATTTCCTTGCTTAAGCACTTTTTAAGTACTCTTTGTAAAAAAAATAAAATTAAAGCTTCTAGGTCAAAATTTTTCTTCCAACCGTTGGTCAAACTGAGCTTTCCCTCATAAAAGTAAAAATTTCCTTTGTGTAATGAGACTACTCCTGCGTTTCATATGTCTGAACAGGGAAATCAGAGTTGGCCTAAAGTTAAGGCTTCCTTATAAGAGAGTCCACCACCATAATGACTTTTTTAAGCTTGGCAATCTGACATGTCCCACGTACATAGTGTAGCGTGTTGGTGCATTTCGGGTGTTGAGAACATTGCGACAGGTGAAAATGGAATATGCACTACGATGTGTTATGACAAAATACTTTTGCATGAGCAGCCATGCTCAAAGCTGTGGAAGGCCTTGAATAGAAAGACTGAATGGGACCCGAAAGGAAAGCTGGAAGAAACTGCATGTGGCATGCACTTAATGTGTGTCTTGTATGAAAATAAACTGGTTTCATATCTATCTCACTTAGTGTCTCTTATCAGTGGCCTATATCTTCATGGTGATTAATTATGGAGAAAGAGGTTCCAAGTCTCACTGCTGCTGCATGGGGCCGTATTCTGAAACGATTCACTTCGGCGATACTAATTGCCTCGCCAATAATTTGCCATGAGGCGTGCACTGATTGGCTGGTTTAGCAAAATCGGATGACATAGCTCATCCGATTTTGCGAACACAACCAATCTGCATGCGCCTGATGGCGAACTATCGCCGAAGTGGATCGTTTCAGAATACGGCCCCGGTTTCAACTCGTGGTACTATTATATTTAAGTGGATTGTACGGCAAGTTATTGACCATCAATTTGCTTTCCCAAATAACTTCCATCTTGTAATATGATTTATAATGACAAATTGCAGAAACTTAGGCACAATGGCCACTGTTGCTGAACTGCTTGTGGTGCTTTTATTGTGCCACTTCGTAATTTATAATGTGGCGGCGCTTGTCGCCTACTCACAATAAGGACGTTACAGTCAATCTCGAATATATCAAACCTGGACTTACCAACGCTTTTAAAATCCCCGTGAAAATCCCATGCAAAAGTATAGCACATATACTACGCATACATCGAACTCCCGTTCACCGCCTAATCGATATTCGTACACTGCGGCCCCGCAAGTGCACTTCTCCTACTGAACGTGACCGCGATGACTTCTCGCGTCATCAGAAATATTCATGCCGACGAAACGTTGTGGCGGATGCTGTCAGACAAGGCATTCAATCTGAATGGCACTACATATGCCATGATTTTCCTTCGAAGGAAAAATGGGCAACGTTCGTGTGTCAAAATATGGATGGCTCATGCAGCAAGGGTTTTATTTCCTCTGAACATACTAATGGCGGAAAAAACTAACTCTCCTGCAGTGAAGCATACTACCTGTGGCCTATCGTTATCACAAAGTGGATCACCACGCTGCTTCAAGAACGCAAAGGGTCTCCCGGTCCGATACGCGCGTCTCCAAAAGAAAACATGGATGGCACGCAATCTTCACCGAGTGGCGGATATATCCGCATTGCCGGGTTTGTCATGTCGTTTCCGCCATTTAAGGGTTCCCCAAGCAGGCCAAAATGCGTCGGACCCCAACCGCCACTTGGACAGATTAATATTACAGTTTGGATTGAACAGAACCACGTGCCGCACGCCACATCCGGCCTTCGTGGAAATACCATCATGGCAGCGGCGCGCAAGACTTATCGCTGTGTAATTCGCGGCCCACAGTCCGTGCAGAACGCGCGTTTCATTCATGATTGCAGGGAAAGATGAGTGGGAATTGACTTGGGCCGTATTCTGAAATGATCCACTTCGGCGATACTATCGCCTGGACGATAGTTCGCCGTCAGGTGCGCGCTGATTGGCTGGTTGAGCGAAATCGGATGACGTAGCTCATCCGATTTTGCTAAAACAACCAATAAATGCGCACCTGACGGCAAAGTATCGTATCACCGAAGTAGATCGTCTAAGAATCCGGCGCTGCGATCTCAACACGGGGCCACGCGGGCTCTAAGGTTAGCGCGTTGCGATCAAGCAGCGTGAGTGACTTGACATTCGTATAGATAATAATGATACTAAAAATTCAAAAAATTATTAATAATAAATAGTAGTTTTCTTGCATTCGACGCGGATTTGGAAAAAAAAAACGTCTGCATTTCCCGCTTTTCACGATCTCTAGCGACGGTCCGAGAGTTCTAGGTAAGCTACATGATCCTACTGCATTACTGTTAACCTCAAACATTACAATGAGACAGATAACCAGTTTAAGTGCGCATGCTAAAGCATGTATGCTGATATATTTACCTTAATGTTTTAGCATAAGCTGTGCTTGAAACAAGAGCAGAGGAATTGCTTTGTCCCACAAAGTCTGAGTTTTTCATGGCAATGAACATACCTGCCAGTACCATCTCCATTGAGGATGCTGATGAAATTTGACAGTTTTCCCATGTTTGCAGCCTGAATGGAATGAAAGAGAATTTTACTGCAATGCTGATCACGGGCCGTATAACGTAAAACTATTCCAATCTCCTGACGTCAAATTTGCGTAAGCGCCGACGCAAGCATTGGGCGGTCACTCGCAGGGTTTTCTGAACAAACCAATCAAATGCTTCTGTCGTTCATAGGAGGTCACTTTTGTTTGCTTGAAAAACGAATAACATTACCTGCACTGAGCGGCTTGTCTTATCTAATTGGCTCACAAGAGGCGAGGAGCATGCTCAAGTGGAAAGGGATTCGATGGGGCCAAGCCATTGTACTGAATATTGATAACTGGATGAAGAGGGTGGTGCCACCGTCAGCGATTGGTCCGCTTTCTCTTACTTAGCTTGCGGTGGCTCGTCGACAATCGCAGCGGCACGCAACGGAACCTTAAGAATGATGCTAAAACGGATCCTCAGCAAAGAAGAGTTGGCAGAACGACGTCGTAAACGTGCTGAAAGTTCTCTAAAATGTTACATGGCCACGCAAAAAGTTTTATTACACACAAATAAACCCATGCTCTCCGGCAGGGGCGAGTAGCCAGTGGCGGAGCGATCGGTGGAATAGTTTGGAATAGTTTTACGTTATAGCGCCCCACATTACTTCACAGTAGTGTGAACTGCATAACTCACATATTCCCCAAAGTTCACAATGTCAACATTGACTTTCTCTCTCTTCAAGCGTCTGGCAAGCAAACCAAGCTGAAGAAAAAAGAAAAGAGAATTATGTTTGTCAGGCAGGCTTCGGCCTTAGATATAAATTATCATGTATACAAACCTCTCCTGTGGTGGTGACAACGGGGCTGCCTACAAAAATTACCATACGCATTTTGTGGCTCTTGTTTTCACGATGCTTGAGCATAAGCTGCAAATAAATAGCAGGTTCAGACACGTCTTACAAAGCACTCTGAAGATAAATGCTGTATGTTCTTGTGACACAGCGCTTATTTAGTATTTTATGTTAACACATGTACAGGGTGCCCCACGTAACTTGTGCTGAAACTTAAAAAAATATGCGAGTGCCACGTTGCTCGACAGAACCAAGGTAATGTTGTTTGCCACTGCTTGGAGCAAGTCCGACTATTTTTTTTTTGCCTAACTACATAATTAGTCAACATTAATTAATTCACAAATATTATAATCCGAGCAAAATTGTCAGTCAGAAAATTGTAGGCCATCATGAAAAATTCCTGATCAATCTTTCTGTTGCTCAATATGTGTGACATAAAAGCTTTTTCCAAGTGTTAAAAGAAGCCTGCAAAACACTTATTGTGTGCTTTTGAGGGCTCCTTTCACGCTTAGAAAAAACTTTTATGTAGTACTTATAGAGCAACAGAAAGATGGATCAGGAATTTTTCATGAGGGTCTACAATAGACTGATTGACATTTTTGTTCTGATTATAATATTTTAGAAGTTAATTAATTATAACTAATTATGTCATTAGGCAAAAAGAGAAATTGTCCGACTTGCTCCAAGCGACAGCAAACAACATTGCCTGGGTCCTGTCCAGCAACATGGAACACCCTGTATACTCATAATAGAAACCTGTCCACCTTGTTCAATGCAGCTTGAACTTAATATTCCATGTAACACTGGAGCTGCACTTTCCATCTTCATCAAAGAAAGCACTTTTATCTTTGACAGAGAAGTATTAATAGTTGACACCAATCAGTGGTACTCCATATGCAAAAATGCACACCACATATCTGATTGCTCTGTTACAAGACAAAATGCATCATTTAATGCCAAATTCCAAGAGCTGATTCGAAGTGGCCAACTGACTCTACAGGTAAGTACCTCTTTCGACCAACACTTCCAGATTCACAATTCCTACAAAATTAGCCTCACAGCCACTGCAACAAGGCAAGAGTACAAGCGCTATAGACTGACAAAGTTACTCGAAATGAGGGAGTTGTGGTTCATGCTACTGATTTCTGCCAGTCTTGCCCCGAAAATGTCGCCGAGGAAGCACTCTGAAATGCACTGCATCTCAACCACTTGCTTTTCCACCCCCATTTCGCCAGAGAAAATGTTGTTATACATTTGTTCACTCCATGCATTCTCAAACCAGGGACAAAATTAAGCCTCAGGAGAAGGACATCTCCAAGGCAAGACTGGCATGGATAGCACCACTGATCATAGAAGCACATATTTGAAACAAGCAGAACATCACCTTTCATTAATGTACCAACAACTGGCTTTTAATTGACAAGTGCTTGTCACATGCTAAAACAGTTTGGCATTAGCAGCAAGTTCCTCAGGCTGAACAGCTATGCACAGATGAAGCCTGAAAATAGTGTTGCCATTACGTCTTCTGCAATACTATGCGGCTGGTATTCTGCAACTGCTTGTTGTTAATGGTGCCGAAAGGGGCAATTCACAATGAATCACTGTTAAGTGAAATCATAATGCCAAACTTTAGTTCATCCCATCTTTCAATTAATAAAAAAAATTTATTGTTAAGGATTGATGGACGTTCCAAAAGAACTGCATTACAATATGTGCATGGTGAGCTGTGTTATTTAAATAACATTGCTCACTATGCACATGTGTAACAATTAAAAATTAAATTATGCGGTTTTACTTGCCGAAACCATTATCTGATTATGAGGCACGCCGTAGCGGGGTACTCCGGAAATTTGGTCCACTTGGGGTTCTTTGACATGCATATAAATCTAAGTACACGGGTGTTTTCTCATTTCGCCCCCATCGAAATGCGGACACCGTGACATGTATTACAATTGACTTCCACCGGGGATAACCAAACCGCCGTGACAAAGGGGATTTTGTTACCAAAAAAGCAAAACTCGCGAGCTGTTTATTCGTGTGGTTTGCCGATGGTCACCTCGGCCTACCAGCGCGATATAACGCTTCAGGCACCTCGAGTGCCTTCGCACATAAGAGTTTCATACAATTATTGTAGGAAACGTACTCTATGCCCTCGCCGATAACAATCGGTCAGTCGAACGCTTGCTGATGCGTCACTTAAATGACGTGTCTCCATTCTATACTCCGTTCCGTACATAGCGGTCAGCGCTGTGAAGTCACGCAAGAAGTTCGGTCAAAAAAAGTTATCACTCCGCGCGTTCCCTCCATGCTTCGCTGTGCGCCAACAGCGTTCGCTGAGGCTCCTCGCTAGAGCACTCTATCCTCGCGACGGGTTGCAAATAAAATTCTCGAAAAGAACAACAAAAATAAAAATGATCTAAAACAACACATTAGCAGCCGCACACCATAGTGCGTTTGTTTGTAAGGATTAAAACTTGTTGTTGCGCGCAATTGCGGTCAAGAAACATTGAACTATATCCAAGTGCGAACGAAGCCACTGCAAGGAGTCGCTCTAGCCTCCACAGCGTTGACTGCTGTTTAAGGAACGCAGTACTTGTCTAAGGAACGCAACACATGCTTGTCTAACTCGGTGTACTAGCTAGATCGAGTAATGACAATTCAACGGCACCGTGATGCAATATAGAAAAAAAAACGTACGTGAGCGACGCGGAGAGTGGCCACGAAATTTACGTCTCCTTTCAGCTGGATTTGTGTAAGCCGGTACAGAACGCGTCCGACATCAGTGGTGAGGGACGCCAAAACTTCAGGACTGTGCAGACGAAAAAAAAAAAGTAATATGAACAAATCAAGGACAGGCAATACTATTCGGAAATATGGGCACGCACACTCACCTTGACATTGTCATCAGGGCAATGTTATTTTCTGGGTGGGATCGCATCTTTGAGTGGCAGACGACTTTAACTGCATCTTGCTGTGCGTGCAAGCGCGACGGTAGAAAGTCACCATTCCTCATATATTCGCTGTTGTCCACACTGCAAAATAATAAAAGAAGGTTCACTACATTTACGTGAACATAAAGAAAAATACGCTTAATATTGCGGCACGAAATAATTGATCACCCGAGAAAATCAAATCAGTTTCGGAGTTTCCTATAATCAGAAATTTGATGATTCTCACGTCACATTAGAGAAGATAACCTCTCCGAATACTCACCAAACAACTGTACTTTCGAGAACCATTTTACTAGCAATTGATATTTCAACCTGGCGTTACGAATGGCTAACTGGCACCTTCGCTACGAAAGAGACGCAGCTTGCGCGTTCGAAATTGGAACCATTTCGCACGCGGACGAAGTGTTGACTGGGGCGCCAATAGGCAGAGCGGTAGTCGTGGGCACCAAAATATCGTCTGCACTCTACTACGGTAACTTTGCATATCGGTTGTGGTTCCAATCTCTGCATAGCGAAAAAAAAGAAAGAGAGATACGATTGGTTTGTTTGAATTTGATAATTTACCACATTCTTATAATAATAGTGTTTTGGACAGACAATCTAAAAGAAGAAAGAAAGAAATAGTGGTATTTCAGCGGCAGCCGTGGCCGCTGCGGTGTCGATGGCATATGGTCAAGGCATGGTCGTAGTCGCTGCAAACTTCATAGTGCCAGATGTTCTGTGATAGTGCTTTGAACATCGCTGCATATGGCATAAGCAATCTAACCACTGCTTTTTTTCGATGTGTACAACCTACTGATATTTCGGTGGCAGAGTGCGCCATAGTGGAAGTACGTGTACTAGAAGCCTGCAATGGAAGTTATCTCACAGCTGCAGTGATACCGCGTGAGAAACGCCCCTTTCGCTAACCGTACATGCACGAACGTTCGACTTAGAACATGGTTCTGGCGTTTTTTATTGCGTCAGTAGCGGAGAAAACGTCGGGAATTATTTACTCGACATTCTACGGTTGGAACGAGAGGCCACAATTCGGCGACGCGCAGTGTGCGACTATCAGTGGCGACACCAACGATTTAGGCTCGGCTCGAGGGCCCAGCGAAATGAACGAGGAGCAAAAGACTAGATCCGATCTCCTGAAACGCCTTCATCAGAGCGCGGTAGAAGACATGAAAAACACACCGCCCGAAGTTTCGAGCTCATCCAGCGACGTCACGATGCACTTGACGGAACGCAAAGGACAGTTTTTCTTCAGCGACGTTGATGTAGGTGACAGCATTGTAGTGTGGCACTCGTTCGGCGATTGCTGTTTTGTGGCTATATGCGACGAAACCGAAAACGTCGGTCTTGCTGAATACTGCTTAAAGTTGATCATTCAAAGTGTGTCAGCGCACATAATATTTTTGACACCAGCGGAACTAAATGCTAAAATTGGACTCCTGCGCGCCATCGTGGAGCTTTACATGCCGAGTGGAAGACTGTTGTTTATGAATCAGGGTGTTGTGAAGCAGTACGAACAAATGTTACACAAACTAGTGTCTTGAATAAATGTTTCGCAAACAGCAGTACTTCAACCTTGCAGTTCGATTACCTTTGTTGTGGATGCATATCTTTCAGCTCTACTTGTTGTCTATATCTTTTTGCTGTTAAAAAAGAAGGAGAAAATGGAGGCCGGTACGTAACAGCGTTAAGTGACTTTATAGTGAATGCCCCCTTTGGCAATTTGCTAAGCATACTGCTTACCAGTGCACATTTAAGCTGTCACACCAGCGGCACATACATAGAATCTCTTCAAAACATACGGGCCACAACATACATATTCCACTGTGACATTTAAGCTGTTTAGCAGAAACATTGCACACATGATGCTCAAGCACATCAAATGTACCTGCAGGGAATGCAATTGTGAAGAAGAGATAGGCGGAATGTATATGTACGCGTTGTTGCATACCTGCCTACTCCTGAGCTTTTCATAAAATTTGCAAATTCGGGCTCGTTCTACGAGTTTATGAGTGTTCTGTCAAGTTTTACTAAAAAATAAATTCTGCTCAAGAAAAAGTGTTGCTCTTTGGTCTTCGATCATACCCTCGGAAGTCTTCTGGTAGTGAAAGCTACGACACCAGAGAGGTATCTGCTAGGCGCAAGCTTATTCGCACAAGTTCCTGAAGCAGGCGAGACCAGCGACAACAAAGTTGCTGAAAAGGCTACCGCAGTCTAAAAACAGTGTGCTGCTCTTAGTTTTGCGCTATTCCAACTTTGCTTGCTGCTGCTTGAATGATGTGTTTAATAGTAAATCATAGGTAGTTAAGTGGGTATATATCCTAAACAAAAGGTGCCAGCTCAGGGAAATCTTTGAAAAAAGTGCATGCTGTTCCTGCCCGCCCCCATATTGGTGTTGTACGGGCAAAATTTTACAAATACTAAGTTTCACTATAAAATAAATTGTGGGGTTTTACGTGCCAAAATCACTTTCTAACTATGATGCACGCCGTAGTGGAGGACTCCGGAAATTTCGACCACCTGGGGTTCTTTAACATGCACCTAAATCTAAGTACACGGGTGTTTTCGCATTTTGCCCCCATCGAAATGTGGCCGCCGTGGCCGGGATTTGATCCCGCGACCTCGTGCTCAGCAGCCCAACACCATAGCCACTGAGCAACCACGGCGGGTCACTAAGTTTCACTGGTTAGGTATGCTGATGCATGCCTAAATTTGAGTTTATAAATCTCCCAAGACCAGCACATTCTTTTTTTGTTTTGCCAGAATTCTAACCTCAGACACATCTTGCATATGTAGCAAATGCATTCTCTTATAATTTGCAGCACGCATCTTGTCCTGTATAGGACTTTCCACATCACTGTGATCCCTTCCAGTGGCACGTCACTTATAAGAGAAGCATATACAATTGATATCTCTGCAAGTCACTACAAATAGTTCATGTCACCAGAATCCGTGTTACACTAAAACCTCGTTAATATGCAGTTGGCGGGGAACATGGATCAGGTATGCACTAAGTGACGTACTAATTAACTGACAATGGCAGATGAGTGGCTATGGACTTACCGGCCAAAAAAACATGTTAATTCTCACTCAAACACACATGCAGACAAGTTTTATTTGTGAGCAAGCAGCAAAACTGTGATTTTCACTTGCTTCCATGGACGATGGCATCCTCAATCTCAGCAAGGCCGCGAGCCAGTTTCTCCATCAGGCCCCACTTCTCTGCGAATGCCCTCATGACGGTGAACATACTAGATACGTTGGATATTGAAGGGCCATCATCCATGTCATCATCCATGACGACGCTGTGGAAGCGCTAGAATTGATAGGAGCAAGAAACATGTCATGGCTACTATGTTTTGGCATCGCTATCAGTGGCGACTGCAGTCCTGAATAGGCCCGTGTGCCGCAATTTTGCCTATGCATGGCCTGCAGGCATGACATTTAATCAATTCCACGCTTGTACGCACCGAAACATTAAGTGAATACTATGCACTAACTGTTTGGCATGCGTTAAGCAACTATGGCTTAAGCAGTCAGCCAATACATTAGGTTCAATGGCAACAGGGCAGGGGATTCATCGCGACTACATTTAAACCGGAGTTACTTATTAAGCAGGTGTGTATTAACAAGGTTTTATTACAAAAGTTCAGGGGTGTGCAAATAGTAACTTTTGAGACTGATTGAATATGAATCAAATAGTTCCAAAAGCAAATCGTATTGAATATCTTTCAAACAGTTTTTAAATAAAGAGAAGCTTTTTTCACCATTACTATAAAACAATGTTGATATTCCGGTACTCTCTAAATGAGCTAGTTCCTGTCAGCACACTGCCCATTATGAAGTATGTTGTATATAAAGAAAACTTGAATCAAGCATTATAAACAAATAAGCAGGATTCTTCAGAGCCTGTGTGATCATGTAATTGTAGAATAAAGGTTTGAAAGGCAGGCTTTAGCATCTGCATATACCTTTGAGAATAGAATATCTTTATTTTCCAACAACAGTTGGGGGTCCTCCATGCGAGAAGCTATACAAGATAGCTTGAGTCTGCCTGAGGGCCCTTTAATGTGCGCAACAGCTTTTTGTTATGTAAGATGTAAATAAAGTTGCTAACGTTCACACAATTTACAAATACATGGTCCCAGAAAAAGTACTAGTTACATCAAATTTATAAAATATGAAACACAAATTGCAGAGTAGTGTGCACAATCTTCATATAATGCAAGAATAACAAAGAAACAATACACACACACACACACATCCTAAATAAAAGAACAAGATGTTTTCTTTTCATGACTGTATAGGAGATATAATTATGGCCATGCGTGTTCATAATATGAAATATAAAATACAGATTGCTGAGTAGTGCTCACAATGTTCCCATTACTGTGAGAATAAATAAACAATACGTAGACATGTTCTAAATAAAACAACAAGGTGTTTTTTTTTTCTCCCTGAACACACAGAAAAAATTATGGCTAATGCATGTTCACAAAATGCTGCACATTTGTCCCCTGGTAAAGGCAGTGATGTCACTATTTTCATCTTCGAACTTATTTAAAAGTGAAGGCATTTGGGGGGTACGTCAGTGCTGCTTCATGTAGTCAGTGTGGCTGTAAGGTACTGCCCACCTGTTTATAAAATGGAAGTGCACGTTGACTTCAGCAATGGTAGAGTTGGAATAGTTGCTCCAGATAGTGCTACTATAATGTTATTTGTTCCACCTGAGCATATTAACATTTACAGAAAGATACAACATCAATAGCACAAAAAATTGCCTATTGCGTGAATATCTTGTCAGAGTGAAATGTGAGTGCGAATGATTGTGGTTTAGCTGGAAACATCTGGCTCCTTGACAGCACATTCTGTGCAACTTGTTCTTTATGTCCACTGTGGCAGGGATGAAATTTGCTTCATTGTTGCTTCAGTTTCATGTTCATTCATGCATGTCTGGCAATGTGAAGAAAGCTACAAAAGATTTTTGCCATTTGCAAAGTGTAATGATTCAATTCAACGAATGAATCGAATGGGAGAATATTGGAAGTGTCTAATATTTGCACTCCCCTATACAAGAATGACACTTGTACTTTCCTATCAATTGGTTTTTCTGTTGTGCTTTCCTGCACAAGTAGTGTTTCTCACTAAATTATTATTTACCTGCTGGATATATCTTTTTTTGTAGGCCTGAACATATGCTGGAACATTAGTGCAATTTTGTATAACATGTATCAACACATCCTTTTTGAAGACAAATTAGCATTTTATACTAGTCTTACAACATCTATATAAGCCCTCTACAAAAATTTATTGTGCACACGAACAAAAGAAAAAGAACATTGAAACAATAAGAAAACAGAGACTTGAATTTTGTAAATGGTAAATACAGTAGTATAAGGAAAGGCCAATGAGACATTCAAATTGTTATACACGAGTAAAGCATGTGCAACAAGAGAAAGCTATATAATTCTAAGAAAGAATATGAACGAACAGTGATTTGAGTACAGTTAATTGTAACTTCTAAATACAGTCAACTACCCTCAATTAGACCCTGATGTGATCGACAAAGTAAATCTAATTATCCGGCGGGTCGATTTGAACAAGATGCAGAAAAAGAAAGCACTAAAATACACTGCTGATTTGGCAGTATATTCTCGATTCTAACATGCCCCGAATCAAATGCGCGCCCACTTTCAAAGTGTACAAAGTACAAAACTAACGTATAAATTATATTAAAGCTCCTAAACAAAGTAGAAATCAAACGCGCACCCAATTTCTTTTCAAGAAAAATGGGCGAGGGTCTAATATGTGTTGCACAACAACAGCCGGTTTTCCAAGTCAGCCTTGCCCCAATACTTTCACATTATGCGCATACAAACACCGCGAAGGTGGTTTTGGTATCGTGTCCAATCATTTTGTGGCCCGGCCACATCGAAAAACGAAAATAAAGGCTGGCGTTATGGAATACCGTAATCCGGGTAAATACTGTAATCAGAAATTGTGAGCTACCGTTATTGCTTGAAACTCTTTCTAGGGCAGGCCGAAAATAGGTGTTTTTGACAGATGACGTACGTTCAACGCATTCACTGTCCCCAATTCTCCGCTGAGGCACACGTTAGCGTGCATGCTGACTGGTCATGTTCAAAATATCTGTCGAAGGCCAATTTCAGGATTGAAATAACAAAAGTTTTGGACCATATAAATGCACGCAGGGGCGTTGGCCGGAACCTTTGGCAGGGATTGAATCAACCGAAAAATTGAATTAACTTGAAATCCTCAACTGTGTTTGAAATTGAAATTGATAAAGAACAATAACATACAGAAGGAGGTCCCATAGTCAATGACCGTATCGATCGGGACCTCCTTTCTCTTGGCACTGTAACCCTGATGGTCTACCGGTTATCTAACGTACACATTACATGACCTGCCCAGCTCCATTTTTCTCTCTTAATGTCGATTAGAATATCGGCTATGCCTGTTTGTTCTCTGACCCACACCGCTCTCTTCCTGTCTCTTAACGTTATGCCTATCATACTATTCTTCGTTCCATCACTCTTTGTGCGGTCCTTAAGAGGAAGCCTAGCTCAGGTGCTCCTATCTAAATACATGTAAAAGGAGAATTCGTTTCTCTCGGCAACCACGTACTGCACCAAATTTGACAAGGTTTGGTGCATTTAAAAGGAAAACTTAAGATCTAGTGACTGTTCATTTGGAATTTCTAATTTAGGTCGTCAAATCGCAAATTTTCACAATACGAATCTATCGAGTTTAAAGTTGTGTAACTCAGCAATGAAAAATGATATCACAATTTTGTGAATTGCATCTGATAGTACATCTAAAGCGGACAAAATTGATATGTATACACATGAATCGTAAACAAATTCAGTAATATGGAAATACAGCTTTTGCAGAACGCTTGTACACAATGTGACAAATTATCGAATTTGTCTGCTTTGAATGATCTAAGGGATGCCGTTCACAGAACCGCGATATCTGTTCTTGATACAGAGCTATTAAATTGTAAACTTCGTGCTTCTATTTTTTTCGGACTTTCACATTAAAAAAAAATATTTTAACAAAGTTCAGGCCCAACAGTCACTAGAATTTAACTTTCTCTCTCAAATGCAACAAATTTCGATAAAATCAGTCCTGGGGTCATCTCAGAAAAGCGTGTCTGCATTTTGCATTAGAACTTGAGACTGACTCCAACCAAATAACTGAATTTTATTAGCCCGACGTTTCGGAGCCCATTCGGCTCCTTCTTCAGGGGGTTGTTCTTCGGGGGGTGGCGGTGTGCCGCTTTTAAAGCGTCTTTTTTGAAGAAAGGAGGGGGGGGGGGGAACACGGGAGGTGGGGAGACACTCCACAGACGGAAAGGTGGGGGGGGGGAACAAAAGGAAAGGGGGGTTTGTGTTGTTGACCGCTTCCAAGGAGCTGCGATGACCGGTGCTGGGTGGAGTGCTCACGAGGGTGCCCTTGATGGGCCGCGGGGGGGGGGGGAGGTTACAGGGTCGCGCCGACGTTCTGTGTTGGTGAAACGAGCGGGAGTCTATCTGGCTGTGCGTCCTTTTCTTCTTTTCGTCATGTCGCCAATTCCAAACCAGACAGGCAATTCTGTCGAAATGTTTAGCTTCAAGTCTTTACCTGCATTTTGCATGTATTTGAATTTGCCGCATCGAAGCTGGGCCCGAGCTAAAGCTTCCTCTTAACTTGTTTTCGAGCTTCTTTGTCAGTCTCCAAGTTTCTGCCCCATATGTTAGCACCACCGGTAGAATGAATTGATTGTACACCTTTTCTTTTAGTGATAATGGTAAGCTTCCAGTATGGATCTGAGTATGTCTGCCGTATGCACTCCAACGCAATTTTATTCTTATGTAAATTTCCTTCTCATGATTAGGGTCTTCCCGGTTGCACCAGCACTGACCTCCTCCTTCAACTAGATGTCCATAACACACTGGACAAGCTCATCGAGGCCCAACGCCGCTCTCAGCTGGAGAGACTGACTCTCACAGCGACAGGCCGCCATATCCTCACCTCGCTTGGTATCACCTACCACCATCAACACGGCCATAAACACCAGATCCCCTCCACTATACGAGCCTGGGTTCACGCCGACCCTATCCCCAGAAACATGCACCCCGAATACAGCCGCGCACGCTGCAGAGCACGTGCCACGGCTCTCACCAAATCCCTTGCTCACCACGACGATGTGAGTTTCGTCGACGCCGCTGAATATCCCCACGGTACCCACTTTGCAGCCGTCACCATGCATGAAGGCTTTCTCCACCATGCTATCAGCCTAGTAACCCCACGCGCTGAGGAAGCTGCTGGCCATCGCGCTATAGCCACAATAGACCTAACGTGCCATACCATCGTCTCTGACTCCCGCTCCGCCGTTATCAACTATATCAAAACGGCCGTATTTCACACCAAGCCTTGCGCATCTTGCAACAAGCACCCCGCTCAACCGAACATCAGGTTACATTGGTCTGGTTCCCAGCTCATGTAGGCACCGTCCACCCGCAGCCACTCTATAGCGCAAGGAGGGAGGGAGGGAGGGGGCGAAGGGGGGTTGCGGGAGACGGGGAGGCTGCCGCAACCGGTAGGGATCGCCTGACATGCTACAATGACCTTGTGAAGTCCTTCTACTTAGAGCGTAGAACCTTCCCTGGCCCACACAACAAACTATCCCGAGCGCAGGCTACAACTTTCCGCCTGCTACAAACCAATACTTACCCCTCGTTACAATGTTACAACAAGATCTACCCAGACATTTACCCCAATCCCACATGCCATATCTGCAAGACACAGCCAGCACACTTCCACACATGCTTTGGGACTCTGTACACAACAATACCCCGACACTGACCCCACGACCATCTCGTCGAGATGGCACGCTGCCCTGCGTAGCTACAACCTTGATGACCAACTCTGGGTGACCCAGCAAGCCTGCAATGCGGCGAAGAGGCAACACCTCGATGTCCCCACATGGGAGGCCTAGGCCCATCCACCACCTCTTGCTGGTTTCAATAAAGTTTATTCAATCAGTCATGATTAGGGTCCCCTGTGAGAAATTGTCCTAGGTAAACGTATTCCTTCGCATACTCTAGAGGCTGACTGGTGATACTGAACTCCTGTTGCCTTGCCACGCTATTGATTATTATCTTTGTTTTCCGCATATTATTCTTCAACTCCACTCTTACACTATCTCTATTAACGTCCTCAATCATTTGTTGTAACTTGTCCGCAGTGCTGCTGAACAGGACAATGTCATCTGCAAACCGAAGGTTGCCGAGGTATTCCCTGTTGATCCTAACCTCTAAGCCATCCCAATTTAACAGCTTCGATACTTCTTCCAAGCACGCAGTGAATAACATTGGAGAGATTGTGTCTCCGTGTTGATCTGACTCCTTTCTTTATAGGTATCTTCCTACTTTTCTTGTGGAGAATTGGGGTAGCTGTGGAATCTTTGTAGATATTTTCGAAGATATTTACGTAAGCCTCCTCTACTCCTTGATTACGTTACTGTTTCATTCATTACATCTATGTCATCTACATCTCGCTGTTCTAAGGCTGCATATTTGTTCGCAAGTAGCAGCCTGAATTGGTCTGCTTTTATCCTTACTGCATCTAGGTTGGCCTGTTTCTTCTTGACCAATTTTACTCTCGCTTCAAATTCAGGTGAATCCTAAACCTCACTAACCTATGATCACTGCACTTTACCCTCCCTAACACTTCTACATCCTGCACTATGCTAGGATCAGCAGAAAGCATAAAATCTATTTCATTCCTTGTTTCACCATTAGGGCTTTTCCAGGTCCACTTTCTGTTGCTATGCTTTCTGAAGAAGGTGCTCATTATTTGTAGCTTATTCCATCCCGCAAATTCTACCAACATCTCTCCTCTGGTGTTTCTAGAACCAACACCGTAATTGCCAATTGCTTGTTCACCAGCCTGCTTTATCCCCACTTTTGCATTGAAGTCGCCCATTACTACAGTGTACTGAGTTTGCACTTTTCTTGTGGCTAATTCCACATCTCGGTTCTGAGCATTTTAGCCGATGTCAGGCACCACTCCAAGCTTGGAGAAGTTACCGGAAGTCTACTGCGCATACAGTATTGTAATATGTAAGGCCAACAAGGCAATCAAATTGTACGTGGGTAAAATGGGTGGAAAGCAAAGATACGTTATACAAATCTAAATAAAAGCATAAAGCCTTCCACTCATCTATGGATTGTACTAAGTGTGAACATTGATATTTTCATGTTCGAGTAAATTTAGGTTGCACTTTGTGTTCATGATCGATGCCAGGACAAAATATGATGTGCTAGCTTAATACATTTGTTGCAAATGTTGTTTCATTGTAATATAAAGAATATTGAAAAAAATGTAAAAACAAATATTTGCATTGAGTATTACGGTCGGGAATGTTGACGGTGTGCTTTAAAATGAAGTGTTCGCATAGGGTGAATACGAACAAAGTATGAACCTTAACACTTCAGTTTGTACCAACTTGTTTCTGTGAAGTAATGGTACTTGGACGCCAGATTATCGAGGCATGTTAACAGCGGTGCTGTTTAAGCTTGAGTTCCAGCCATGCCCAGCGACTGCTCAAAACTCTTTCATACGTGGGCCAGTCCCAAACATGGTGCAATGCCGGGCCGACCCGCGGCAGAGGTGGAGCTTGCGTTAAGCACTGCCCATACGTGGGCCGCTCCCGAAGCTGGTGTAATACCTGGATGACCCGTGGCGGAGGTGCAGTTCCACATTAAGGGGCCCACATTCACAGCTTCGCTGGTCATCCTACTTCACAGAGTTGAAGGGCACCGAATTTTTTCAAATGGAGACCTGATGAGAAATGTGTAAGTGTAAAGCTTCACTTCTGGGTTGGCAGGATACAAACGGCACTTGATTAGACCTAGTTTCACCTGTTTGTTATGTATTCTATCTGGTGGTGGTAAACTTTATTGAAAGGGGGAAGGGGGAGGTGGCTGAGGCATCGGGCTCAAGTAAGGCCCTGGACCTGCTTGGCCTTCTCCGCCCAGTCCACCAGTTCAAGCTGTCGGTCAACGTCCCCAGACCTAAGCCAGGCAGTCCAGTCAGACTCGCTGCTGACCGGGGGATGAGAAAACGGGAGCGAGGTGCATTCCCACATTATGTGTATGAGTGTCCCTGTTTGTGAACCGAGCCTACAGAGGTTGCTATCCTGGCCCCCTGTGGTTTTGTTAATGTACTTTAGGTGTGGGTATGTGTTTGTCTGGAGTCACCTAAACGTGACTGCTTGCGTTTCATTGAGTTGCTTGGCCGGTGGTGGGGGCGTGGGATGCCTTAAGCGATGCCTATGAGCTATTTTGTGATAAGTCCCACAGGGTTCCTCGTGTCTTTCCTCCTCGTTCATGCCATCAGCATCTGCAGATGAGGCTCGGCACGTGAGATCTCGAGCCAAACTGTGAGCCGTCGCATCGCCGAGCATAGCCACGTGAGCGGGGGTCCACACGAGGGTTTTTCAGCTGCTTAGGGGGTGCCATGTGAGGACACAATACGCCTGTTCAGAAATTCTACTGCGGACGAAATTACCAATAGCCTGCTTGCTGATGACGGCAGTCGCTTCTGCATGCATGGCTGTGTATGCCAAGTTGGTCTGTAGTTAAATGCCTAGGTAATTGGAACATTGCATTCGCTACACAACTGTATTGTTAATTGTGTAAACGTTTAAAGAAGTATCAGTCAGTGTAGAAAATGTCATAACTCGTACCCTATGTATTTTCTACGTTAATCTTGAAGTTCCAAACCTGACACCACTTATTTATTTGCATTAAGTCTGCTAGTTAGCGAGCTACGTCCTCAGGAGTATTTGCCTGTAAATGACGCAGTCATCAGAAAAAAGTATCATTTTAGAACTTAATATGTTATTCATTATACTATTAATATAAATTAGAACCAGAACTGGCGACCTCCCAAGATTACATGCATGTTTCCAGATGTGTGTTCTTTGATGACTACTTGTTGGCAGTAATTAGTCAGGAATTATGCAATTTAATAGCTTCTGTTAGTTCCTACGTTATCGAATTTCTTAGTAGGTTATGTGCAACATGATCAAAAGCTTTTTTAAGATTAATGAATATTGTGTCTGTATTTTAGCTCATGTATTTAGCTCAACTGACCAGTCATGAAGGTTAGTAAACATTTAAATTATTTGACAGACTTTTGTTCCTTAAGTGACGCTGACTGTACTAAAGTAAATTTGTATTTAAATGAGCCATACTTTGTGAAAAAAGGATGTGTTCACACAGTTTGCTGCAAATAGAGGTCAGCGATATTGCACGGTAATTGTTAGGGCTTGTGCTACTGCTGGATTAAAATGTGGGAATGACATTCATAAAGTTCCTATAATCAGGGATGCACCCACTGTCCAAGGACTGCTGAAAGATGAGTGACAGTAAAATGGCTGAAACATGCACTGTCCTTTTCAGAAGTTTAGTGTGAACGCTGTTGGGTGTGGGGCTTGATTAAAGTGGCAGCCACTCAATAGCGTGAGCTATGCCTTGTACGCTTACAGTTATCAGCCGGTACACTTGGGTGGCGAATAGCTTAATTAGTTCCCTCAGGAACAACCTGAAGAGGTGATAAATTAGCAAAGTTTTCAGAAAACCACTTATTAAAGAGATCAACCATGCCTTTTGGAACTGTTTGTTCTTAGGAATGATCACTTGCCTACCTAAGTTTTGTAGGGTTAATTTTTAATAAGCTAGGCCACATATATTCAGAGAAATGGTCTTCGCCCTCTTTAAATGCTAAGCAATATGGCACCTTTGTATTTTTGCCAATCACTATCACCGTTTGTTTTGTTTGCTCTTCGCTATGTTCCCCCTTTTTTTCCCCCTTGCTTGGTTTGCCATGCGGCATTAAGTCAGTATAGAACGAAGCATGCAGGCCCATTTCATAGAGATGCTGCAATAGTGACTTATAATATGTGTTGTCCATAATCCATCCCTTAGTCTTCAGCTTGATCACTGTTCAATTTCACACCTTTAAGTATCATTTTGCAAATTGTCTTTGTCCCAGGGCATATCCAAAATAGATGGCGAGCATCTGCTGCAGATGCAGGAGTGGAGCATTTCGGACACTGGACAATGTCTTCGTACTGTTGACCCCAAGCACAAGTGATGGCTGGTGTAAGGGCCAACCCGGCCCAAAGTTCCCGGAGAGGGACTTTCTCCACCCGAGAAAGATTGTGGGGAAGGGAGCAGACATGTGGTGGGATAAGGGCACGTGTGTCACGCCAGAGGATGGATTTTCCGGCAATAAAAACAGGGAAGGCAAAGGAGAGCGATGGGCGTTGAGAATGAGTGAGCAATGCGGTCCACAATGTTGTCGTAGTCATTACCACGTGCCGGCACCCAGTTGACAGTAATGAAGCCCACATCTATACTGACAGCCTCAGCGCAGTTGAGCATCTCAAACAAGTAACAAAAATGTGCATTTGTGAGCAGATACACAAAATTCACAATTATTTTTTCTATTAAGAATTTTTTTTTTCTCCATGTGAGTGATGGCACCTATTCTAGTTTTAATGGTTATTTTAGATACAAGCTACCTCGATTTTTTTTTTCATGTTAAAATATCTACCAATAATTCTACAGAGATCTCTTTCTGCGCAGACTAGGCACAGAGATTGATGCCAGCGGTGGTGCAATCACACTCCCCGGTACAGGTAAAAAATACTTTGACAAACTTCACTGGCAGGCAAGATTAATAGACGTGGCCAAGTTTAGAAAAGTTACTGTGCAATGCTTGTTGTTTGAAGTGGCAAATGGTGAAGCGTCAACATATTCATTTGCTGTTTTTACTTATATTATGCTCATTTGCCTGCAAACATGCAGCTTGCCTGAAAGGCTGCATAGTAGTGTTAACTTGACTTCAATACTGAGAAAAGTGACAAAGAATTATGCCAGTGTGACAAAACTTGGCCAATGAACTTTACAAGATAGCATCCCTTCTAAAAATTACATGAAATTAGCACTTAACATGGTATAACTGAAAATCTAAACATATCTGTGCCCACTTATATTCCTAGTATTTATGTTGTGTGCACAAGTTTATACGTTCTAGGCAAACTTGAAATCACATCAAGAATTAAAGAATCAGTAGTGGCGCAGCAATAAAGAATCTCTTCTGCTCAATTATACGTAACAGTGATGCAAAGCTGGTCACACGATAAAGTTATTGGGGTGTATTCTTTTTTTTTTTCACATACTGGACGGCCACATCTGTCACTCTTATTTTTGTGTAGCACACTAGTCCCACTGCGAGATCCACAATATATGATATTAGACAACATGATTGTTCATTTATTAAGGCGCAAGAAAAAGTACATATAAAACAATTGGTATACTACTGAAGCTTTGTTCTTTTTGCATGCGTGCAATCACCACTACCGTCTTCATCAATAATATCAGTCCACAACTCGTCCTCACTAAAAAAATCTTCCAAGGTTGGTTGCTTTTGATCAGCAGATATCTTTAAATCTACATCATAAAAGCTGTCCTTGCTCAGTCCTGCTTTTCCCAGAGTGTCTAGCTTGTTGCACACAAGTGGCCAGATATAGTCATCAGCAGTTCCCTTTGCCACAAGGTACTGAATAACAACACAGTTCTGCTGTCCTATTCGATGCACCCTGTCCTCTGCCTGAGTGAGTATGCCTGGATTCCAAAACAGTTCTGCAAAGATGACCAAGCTTGCAGAGCTCAGTGTTATGCCAGCATTTGCAGCAGTGATGCTCAACACAGCAACTTTGCACATGTCGTTGTACTGGAACTTGTCACATAGTTGCTTGCGCAACTCAGATGATGTCTTGCCATCAATGCGTATATGACTGCAGTTCTTCTTGGTTAGCAGGTCACAGATGCTGTCTAAGACTACCTGGTGGTGTGCAAAACAGAGGAACTTCTGATCACCTTCCACCAAATCCTCAATGTACTTGCATACTGCCTTGATCTTATGAATGCCAGTTTCGCGAAAATAGGTCAGCAGAACGCCTCTTTTTTCCATGACCTTGAGTTTAGTGTTGTGCATTTCACGAGCCATGTGCTGCAACACTTTATCTGTTGTCTTCACATGCGAGGGGTCAAGCAACACAACTTGCCTTTGCTTGGCTGGCAACTGTGACAGAACATCAGCCTTAAGCCTACGTATCATCACTGTTTTTTCAAGGAAGAGCTGCAGCTCATGCATGTTGGATGAGCCAGAGAAGTCCCAGCCCCACTGGTTTTTCTGGCCATTACAATATCGGATGCCAAATTCCTGCATGCCAGGCAAACTTTTTGGCTGCACAGCACATATCTGTGTGTACAGTTCGATTGGCCTTGACAGCGCTGGTGTGCCTGTGAGAAGAACTACTCTGGTGGCTTTGGAAATGGCCTTCTGGCAGGCTTTTGTCCGTGCAGTCTTTGAATTCTTGATGAAGTGGCTCTCATCCAGAATGACAACCTTAAACTTGTCACAGAGGTCTTCAGTCTTCTTCGTCAGGAGGTCATAGCTGGTGATGATTACTTGGTGAAGCGGTGAAACATCATCACTACCAGTTACCAACACTGTTACTTGATCTTGGCTCAGCGATGGCATCCAACGTAGAAAAGCCTCCTTCCAAGTAAACCGCACAGAGGATGGCGTAACCACAAGCACCGGCCATTCCTCTCTGTAGTAGGCAGCTATCGCAATGCCCTGGATAGTTTTGCCAAGCCCCATGTCGTCGGCGATCAAGATGCGGCCTTTGCGACGCACAGCGGTGCAGACACCTTCTTTCTGAAACGGTAGAAGCGCTTGTTCGAGCTTGCAGTCAAGGCCGGTCAGACTGACCTCATAATTCTCAGGAGTTCCTGAGAATGCCCTTATGATGTGTCTAGGAATCTCGGCAACCAGAACAGCGGGCCTCAAGCACTTAAGTTTCTCCATTAAAGCATTGTGGCAAGTGAGATGAAAGCTCCAACGTTTCTTCTCGGCATCGTACATTCTCGAAGGCATGGTGCGAAATATTTCAATCATTTGTTGGTGGTACGGCGCTTCCACTCGAAACCGATCGCCTGACATCATGACACACGCACCCGTCACCGGCTTTGTCGATGGTGCGCCGAACGCTGCTTGAACTGCACTACGCGACACGTCTTGACCAGGTCTCGCATTCTGGCTCCGTTGCAACGGAATGCTTTTTTCGAGTAAGCCTGCCGCATTAGAGCTGGTTGGTCCGTAGAAAGAGAGCGGCGCATTCTGAACGCATTTCTTTACTTCCAGTAGTGCGGAACATTTTGGAGGACACGGCGAGGTATGATTTGGTGTGACACACGCTGACGCAGCTTTCTGTCTCTCTGCTCGGCGGGCAAGTGCTCTCTGTCGGTTTTCTTCGATCAACTTTTTCTGCGCATCTGTTAAAATCCCACTCATTCTTGCTTCAGTCTGTCTTGCACCGCTCACCTCAGACCACTGTCGCAGAAACGTGGTACATTTAAGGCATAATGTAATGCCCATAACGAAGACGACATATTGCCATGATAATATGCCACGACTTAACGTGATTCAACTTTCATGACGAGGCGTAGCAAAAAAACGTTCAAGAGGTTCAAGCTGTTAAGGTTCAAACAAATCGTAACACTTTCGCACAGGTAGTTCAGGCACAGGATACAGTCTACAGGCTAGCCGAAGCAGCCACAGTTTGGCTTTCTCTATGGCATGTCTGTGGCCCATGTCTGTGGTTTGGCCTTCAGAACAAATGGTTTCGGTTTCGACGCAACCGCGCATGAAGGAAAAAAAAAAGAAAGAAAAAGAAGCAGAATAAAACGGTAAAAAAAAGTTGCAGTTTTGCCCGAAGGGCAAAGCAATGTGATAGCAAATTATTAAACTATGCCAAGTAGGAGTAGTAGCTGCAATTTAGTGGCTGCATAATATGCAGTAAACATTCACTTAGCGCGCACAGGGAAACATGAAGGACCGCGGACACTCGCCGTCACAACGCTGGCGAGATGAAAAGCGGCAGCAGCGGCGACCGAACGCTTCGTGCTGCCTCTAGCTTCAACGCGACCTCCAAAACTATAGGCGCGCGAGAGCACAGCGTGCACGAAGCCACCAGCCACTTCCGCTCGCTAAGCTTTGGTGTCCGCCGCAGATTACGGTGGTTTAGTTTAGGGGACGCAAGCGGCTTGCGTACGCAAGAACTAGGGGCGACGGTACTGCGCATGACTGAAAGCGGAGCAAAAGCGGACAAGCGGATTTTCAAAGCGGCGAGGCGGCGAGCGCCCGCGCCTGTTCAGACCGGCCGCGTTGTCGGGCTATCCGCGCCGCCGGGAAGGCGGGGCATTACGCAATTTCTTTAGCAATTTCTAAAGCCCCTTGATAATTTGAAAGTAGCGACACTCTCCTCCTCACGGCGCTTTCCTCCTCAATTCTCCTCGCCCGCCGGCTGCGCACGGCACGCTATTCCTCCTGGGCTCCCGTGGACGGGCCGCAGGATTCTATGGAGCCGTGTTATATTGGGCCAGTTGCGCGCCCCAGTGGGGTTGAAAATTTTGAGAAATGCTAATAGCAGCATCGATAATGCTGGAGGCAACGTTTATGAGGAGGTTGGTTTTTCTTAAAGCCGTATGAACGGGGTATACTGATTTAAAGGGAGCTTTGAGGCGAGTTCTATACTCCAGACAATTTTTCTGCCACATGATCAGATGCTTTACTTCGTGCGTCTGGTCTAGTATTGCTTGTGACACATCCCTTTCTCTGTGGCTTATTAAGCGAAAGCCTTAGACCTCTGTTTCAAGGTCCCGTTGTGAGCTACAGAATATATCACGTGACCGAAGGAAGGCGGGAAGCGAACCAAAGCATGTGCAGTCGCGTATAAGAGATGATTAATGATTACCAAAGTAATGATTGATTAGTGATTGGATTGTTGTTCATGCACCCTAATCCACGCCAATCGGTCTTAATACCCTTTCATCAACACTTCACCTTAATCCACCATAATCCACCTTAATTCTCCTCCACGCACCTAAATCTTTATTCATGCATCTTAATCCTTCGTAATGCACTCTAATCCACCTTAATCTTCTTTAATACACTCTAATCAACCTTAATCCTCCCTAATCCACCTTATGTCAACCACTAATGATTCATTAATTAACTTGGGTAATCATTCTTTCATACAGGGGTGGACATGCTTTGGGTCCCCTCTGGCCTTCCTTGGGTCACGTGATACTTCCAGTTTAGAACGCGACCTTGAAACATAAAGATCTAAAGGATTTCGCCTTAAAACTTAAAAAAAAAGCTCAATTTTGACTAGTGAACGCTCATCACCTACAATACTACGGGGATACTTGCCACTAATTTTTTCAGGGCGCAAAGCAGAATCAATAATAATGCGCTTCCGACTGAATAACAACAGTTAGCGACGTGCGAAGTGATGGAGCCACCTCAGAATATTAAGCACACTGAGGACAACCGCAACAAAAACGCTGGTGAGCAGGCCGGAAGAATGATAAAAAAAATGCAGCATTACGGGATGCTTTGCTACGAGCTATAAGAAAGACTCCTCAGCTCGCAAACAACGCTGTTCTTTGTCAGAACAAAGTTGCTTCGGCCAATGTCATGCAGCCACTGCTTCCTACGCAAGCCGTTACGCTTTTGTTGTGGTATCATAAAAACGGCATAACCATCTTCAGGCTTCTTGCTGCAGTTATATGCGCAACAGCCCCGCATAGCGCTAGCACATAGACCAGAAACACTGCGCACAACGTTCGCTACGCCGAGCTAAAGCACCGAGCCAGCCGTGCTCAGGAGAAAAATGGCGCGAACGAAAAAGAAAAACACAAGCAAAACTCAAGATCCGCGCGTTTCCAAGGGCAACGGCAGGGAGACCAATCGTCGTGCAGAAAAACGGGGGCAAAACTGGTTGCCGCGGGGGGGACACGCAAGGGGCGAGGAGGAGGCGAGGAGGTCGCGCGGCGGCGGCAGAGTTCAAAGAGTGGCGGTACTTTCAAATTATCAAGGGACTTTAGCAATTTCAGGGACGTGCCGCCATCTCGCGGCACTTTGGGTTTGTGCGCGCACTTTCGATATTTTTTTTTCGTGGGTCGGCGCGATCCCGTCCGCTATCTACTTCTGCAAAATGATGAGCTCAGACGAAGAAGACGAGATCGTTGGCATTTTACTCGCCACCTGTCTAGTCAATTTTCAAGATTTATTACAGCGCAACACAAGACAAGGACAAAAGAAGGTATAACCTTCTTTTGTCCTTGTCTTGTGTTGCGCTGTAACAAACCTTACTATGAATCCCAACCAACTGGCCCAACTTGCCGTTTTGACGCTTTTATATAACAGAAGCGAAAAGCCCAGAGAAAGACATTCGTTTTATTCCTTCACCAGCGCTTCCGCAGTGTCGGATTCTGATTGGCTGCGGCCAAAGCGGCCAACTTATCCGCGCGGAAAAAATCGGTCCGGGCGCGATACGGCCCAGCGGCCGCGTATTTTCCGCAAAGCGGAAAATCCGCCGCCGCTTGGCCGGATCCGCTTGTACACTCCGCCTTCGGTGTGCCTGGGCGCGCGCGGTCCCGCGCTCAAGCGCGCCATGCGCGGCCGAGGTAGACACACGCGCTCTTTCACCCTTTCCCTCACTTTGCGCACTTACAGCATACGGTGCCGCAGGACGCGATAGAATCTTCATCGCACTTGGACTTTACACGGCGGGCCATCCCACAAGAAAAAAAGTCCAATGGACGTCCCTAAAAAGATCCACATCCCAATGGAGATGTCTAGTGGTCATCCAAGCTTCCCGATCGGCAAGGTCCACAAAACGCGCCATCACGGATACAATTAGAATGTGAAATGAGCATGCGAAATATATATTCGACGAGCGCGCATCAGTAGATGGCATGCCAGATGGCTGTGTCTCTCCTTTCCTGATGGACGCTCTTTATAAGTTTATACATATATTTTAGGTTATCCTACCAGAGACATCCCGAGGACATCACACCCTGGCCTTTTTTCGGCCCTCGCAATAATAGTCGACCTTTGAATCTAGAGGTTCGGTCTTTCGAACAGTCTCCAAGAAAGAAAAACTTACGTTTTCTGATACGTTCAAATTAAGCTATAACATATCAAGCTCATGCATATACTATAGTTTGCAGATAGTTTAAGAAACCAATTACGAATTAATTAGCATAATACTTGTCTAAAAAAAAACTTTATAGTTTTTCTCTACATGCCAGAAATAAACGTCAGCAATCTGTTGGAATTTTCTTTGATGTGTAACTGTGTTTGGGCATTAAACACCTAGCCTAGTCGCTAATAAACAGTCAATAGTAGTGCTTGTGTCCATGTCTGACATATATGTGTGTTTTGTTAGTGCTAGTTCATCTAAAAAATTATGCAAGACATATATGAACAGCCAACCTTCCACTGCAGGACTTTTGCAGAAGGCATAAATTTAGTGTTTTGGTGTATTGCATTCAATGCACATGTACTGAATCACCATTCTTCAGTTGCAGGATTCCCACAATTGGCATTGTCTAGCCTGGCAAATTTTAGTGATACCAACTTTTGTTTTGGCAGATGCCTCAGAGATGGTGGTAGCAGCCAAGCAGTTAATATACTGCTGTTGTGTCTAACATATGGCGCGTGTGTGAGTGTGTTAGGTTGCTGCACGCAGATCTTGCCTTGCCTACTGCTGGAACCTGCCTCACCACCATATGTGCCTCCACCATACTCCAGTGACTAGTCAGTGACCACATATGTGCTTCCACTTGATAGTTGAAACAACCTCTGCAGCAGCAGCATGGACATCAAAGAGCCAGTGCAAGCCCATCATGATTTAATGAGACCGACAACAAGATGCACACAACAATCAACTTGCATACAACAAGCCTAATTCATGTTATTAGGTCAACTTCTGAAATTTGGAATGAAATTCTGTGTTCCTTGATGACTTCTTGATGTTTCTCCTTTGTTCACTGCTGTACATCCTTGATGTACAGCAGTGAACAAAGGAGAAACATTTCTAATTAAGAGAGGATAAAAATAACTGTTCACACTTCTGGGGGTGTATTCTGTAAGTTTTTACCTAGTGGAAAAGTCCATTTTGTCGGCTTCTGATGTGCTGATTGGGTGGGGGCGCCTGTCTCCTTCGCATGCCCAGCCGATCGGCCCCGCCAATCCGAACTTCTGCTGCAGACAAAATTGACATGTCGACCTACAGAATACCCACTCATGTGGAGCAGTCTGGTGCACATGAATGTGTACCATGCTGCCATGCATTCAAGCACGCACACACTCATTTGCTAACTCCCTCACATGCATGCATACACACGCACAAGAACCATTCAATACAAGTGAATAGGAATTACTACAACACCCAGTAAATCTCTTCTCACCATGCTGAGATCATGCATCTTTTCACATTCATTTGGCTTTTTACATGCTATCACGGCATTAATTGTGATGCAATAGCACAAATGTGTTCATTCAAGTGTTTCTTCCAAATAATAGCTCTCCAACTGAACTTTAACATCTACTGACAGACACATATACTTGCGTGCTCTCTCAAAACATAATATATAAATCTTCTGTATTTTATAAAGGCTCATTGATAAACAAATCACACATTCTTTCAGAAATCCACTTCTAAGAATATAAATTTACAAGTGAATACATTATAAATTTTAAAGACATAGACTCTATAAAATCTATGTAGCTAGTGGTCTCGCTCTTCAGGAGGTCGGTATTCAAGCCCAAGGTGTTCAAAAATAGATTCCTCTGTTGGTGTGGGAAGCCGTTTTCCACGACTTATCTTTTCTTCCCCCTGAAAGAAGACATTTGTAATAATTTAAATCCTCTCACATAATTCTGCATGCATCCTTTAGTTTATCTAGTTCCAATCTGCATATAAGTACATGTAAATACTATAAAAACCAACCAAAAAGTAAGAGAGATAAATATGTGTCATTCTTACAAACTGCATAATAGCACACACATGAGAAAGTTGAAATTTGAATGAGCATGCATTTGTTACCTTTACAGGTGATTGTGTCCTGTGCTAATCGATGCAAGTAGTAGAATATGCAGCCACAATATACCACCTTACTGCAGTCTTGCTCGCTCACAAGGACATGATCAGTTAAGTTTAGATCACCAGAGAACAAGCTTTCTTTTTTTTTTTCCAGTTGGATGTAGCAAACGCTGTGGAGGTAACTGTACAACCTACCTCACTGCATAAGTTAAGGAACACAATTAATTTAAAGAGACAGCAGTCACATCATTTCTCACAAACAACACATAAACACTTGTTATATAATTCCTAAATTTATGTGCGTATGTATTACGTCCTTTTTAATTAACACCCAACTTGTGTCCTGTAAAGAGCTCTTAAACAAGTAAACTAAACATGAAATTTCTCACTTTATCCCAAATATCCAAGCGGCACAACATATTTTTGGCCATCACATAATTATGTGGAAGAAAGAAGCCAATGAGGAGGGCTGAATCAGTCAATGAATTCTCAAACACAAAAGACTTAAAGCCAGACTTCAATTGATGTTTTACTGCTCCAAAAGTGTACGCAAGCCTGACATGTTTGTTGGGTGAGTTGGTTCTTTATCATAGAGAAATTAAAATTGCACAAAAGAAACATGAGCAAAGACACACACATGGACAAATTAACACTACTACCTATCTTGTATGGATTTTTTTTTCTGCTTGTTTAGTTTTATTAGGATATGCAAGTCATGAGATGCAAAAGCCCTCTTACAAAAACAGGACTTACAATCTGATAACGCCACCAAAAGCACTGGTATAAAAACGAAAACACAAACAACAGCAACAACAAATCACCACCTGCTTGCCCATGTACCATGACCACCACATAAAGTATGATATATAAGGTGTGAGGAATTCACTTATTCATGCTATGTGTGTAGCACAAGTAAGCATCGGAGGCCATCCCTGAATTTTCTTTTTGGAGTGATGCAAGAAAGCATACAATTATTTTCTGTTGTTTGACATACTTGAGTATTTTAAACACAATCTATTTGTACAGTTACAAAAATTCACAGGCAGTTTACTATTTTGAAAAGTTAAGCTATGGAAGCAAGAGGGACCCTGCTCCAGTAGCTAAGTGGCTAGGGAGTTGTGCTGCTTAGCTTGACGTCACGGGTTCAATTCATGCTGTGGTGGCAGCATTATGATGGTGGTGGAATGCAAAAATGCTTGTGTGCTTAGACTTATGTGCATGTTAAAGAACCCCAGGTAATAAAGTTAACCAGAGAGTCCTACTACAGTGTACTTTATAATCAGATCATGGTTTTGGCAAGCAAAAACCCCATAATGTTTTTATGCAGGAGGACAGAAATTGTTCCAACAAACTGCAGGAAGGGAAAGAAAAGCCTTGCATTAAGAAAAGGAGGCAACGTTGATGAGAGGACAAAGAAGATGGATGAAATAAAGAGAGAGGGAAAGCATCAAATATTGTATAAAAAAAAACTTGGTGATGGATAAAGAAAAAATATAAAAGAACATAATTCACAGAAGACTTGAGCACTAGGGAAAGAATGAGGCCTAAAATGGCAAAATATGTATGTATGTATATATGTATGTATGTATGTATGTATGTATGTATGTATGTATGTATGTATGTATGTATGTATGTATGTAATATATGTAATATATATATAAAATTGAGACTGAGATGCCGTAGAAGTCGGAAATCTGGGTAACATTGTTTCGGCCAGATGAAAGCCTTCGAACTTCAATGATTACCTTATGTATTCTTGTTACTAGCATATTGCAAGGACTCCAGGCCTCTACTTCGTGCCCACTGACTATAATGTATTGTGTGTGAGATACTATGTTCTTACGATTGTAACATGTTTACTGCATTACACTCTCCCTCTGCCTGCATGTTAAAGAACCCCAGGTGGTCGAAATTTTTTGGAGTCCTCCGCTACGGTGTGCCTTATAGTAAGACCATGGCTTTGGCATGTAAAACCATATAATTTTTTTCTCCCTCTGCCACCTTTTCTTGAGTCTGACCTTCCTTTTCATTCCACCAGATCTGTCTGCATATTTGTTTGCTTCTTGCTTCAACAACCTAACTTAAAATAATAATTGGCCTCCACTACATGTGCATTTTCTTCCTGCCACAGTTCTCTCTCCCGTTTCAAAGAAGCCAAATGGGCAAGGACCCTTGCTTGCAGAGCTACATTTTATATTAATCGTCTCTTCATAAAGATACAATAATTGTCTCTACAGCAAACATTCCTACTTGTCCCTTTTACCGGTACCATCTGCACTCTCCAAGCCTGCCCTTCTATCAAGGTTGTAGAGAAAGCGCAGCCCCGAAGTCCTGGCATCATTCCCCAGCCATGGCGGGAGCATTACTTATCTTCCTCTACTACTTCCACTAGCCACGATCTCATATGTCCTCTAGCGCAGATCACAGTAGCAGTTCCCACACTGCCCCTCCCTCAGTGGAGGCGGTATTACTGGCTTGTGATGACCTGGAGCAATGGCACGGTACCCCACCAGTGAAAAAAAAAAAAAAAAAAGTGGGCTTCTGGAACCTCGAATGTAAATGTGGCAGACCAAGCAATAGAGAGTCCGAGCCACCAAGGTCATCCAAGAGCCTTAGGGCCCAAACTCTGTTGGCTTCTTAGACATACAGCTAGGTTCCTTCCCAGACCTTGTACTGAAAAGTGCCCACAGCAGTTAGCTGGTACATGCAGCTGCTTACTTACATCCCTATCACCACAAGGAGACTAGCCAGCCGCCTTGGGGCAGAAGTTCCGTATACAAGCTATCACCAAGCCGTTGCCAAGCCAGAATTAAGATGAAGCTTCTCCCGGCATGCATTTTATTTCAAGAGCAGAGGCTCCTCAGAGTTATGAGGCATGGCTATGCCATTGGCTATGCCATTAGCACGTGTCTATGATGGCAGTGACACCTTGACAACTAGCTCTTGAGATCGTGGAACTTGATGTCCCAGGTCTAGCAGGAACACTGCTCACCGACGCTACCTGCTGTGGAACAGACGCCATGGCCTCCCCAAGTCCATCCATGAACAAAGCTGGGGCCCTACATTAGGCACCAATCTGGAGAAGGTGCGGCCCTGAAGTCCTGACCAGCAGATACTTAGCCATGGCTAGAGCATGCCTTGTCTTCCTCTGCTGCTCCCGTTAGCTGCAATGTCACTGTGTCTGTCCTCTAGCATGAATCAGGGCAGCAGTTTCCACAAGGTATAGCTTTTGAGAAAGGCGAGTTCTCTTCTTAAAATATTGGCACCAGACAGAGGCATCCCCTTCCCCTGTTCTCCCATATTGCTTGTTCATTGATATGTGCAGATTAATGGACATGTGTCACAGTTTACAGCCCATGATTAAGCCCAAACCCCACGAGAGTGATTTTGCGTAGGCTGCTTCGAGTGGTGACATGGGCAACTGCGTGAACAGATCGCTCGTTCTCGTCACTCGATTGCTCGGTTTTGAAAACCTAGAATTCATCGCTTGTCGCCTGGAAGTGCTTTGAGTGACTAGTCATAGTAGCCAATAGGATAAAGCTGTAACAGGATGTACAACAGGGATACTACCAGTTGTCACACGAAATGAGCAAATTGAATTTTTACAGGCGCAAGGATAAAAAAGCCTACTGCGAGTCCTTTCCTTCAGAAATACTTTATGCTGCTCTGTACAGCAAAACAAATCAACTTAAATTATTAGAGCATGCATCACGCCAGTTTCAGCATGTACTTGCTGCCTTCATACCGGCAACACCAGGGAGATGTCGCTCAAAGTCATTGCTCGCGTGGGTTTAGATTTGTAGGCAATGAGTGGAGGCGACGGCCATCTCCGTTGTGTCACTTGTTGTCATTGCACACAAGATCGCTTGCATGGGGTTTATACTTTAATCAGTACCACTGGTGGTTTCTTATGTGCACTTTATTTGATGCAGAGGAGTTTTTGAACTTAGCCTCTAATGGAATGAGGCTGCCATGCCTATGAACTGAAGCTCCAGCCCTGTGAAAAGTAATGCAATATTTTGTCCACAGTGAGGCATAAAATGCAAGAGAGAACTAAAATGACTTTTGGATCAAAGTAAAGTGAGGTGCAGAGATGAGAAAGCAAGTAAGCCTGGGCTAAGAGATACTGAAGACTCGTAACCTTATGCTGTTTCCTTTTAATTGTACCAGGCACAAGTTCATCGCCTATAATTTTTAAGGCATTGAACATGCTTAAAAAAGGGAAAATCAGACATCCACCCGTTCTTAGCAATTGCTACAAAGCAAACCCATACGGGTTCCTCGAAAGAAAAGCCTTGCATTTGAAGAAAATTCGTCCTGGTCCAGGACAGCAGCCCGGATCAGGACGAATTTTTCTTCAACTGCGAGGATTTTCTTCCGAGGAACCCTTATGGGTTTCCTTTGTAGCAATTGCTACGAATGGGTGGATGTCTGATTTTCCCTTTATTAATTACTTCTCTCCACCACGCGAATTTCCGCAGAACTATTACGTCAAACCATTGAACATGCGCAGTGCACTATGGGCAAGTATATAACTGTAGCGCATACAATCAACTGTCATTTTTTCTTGCTCCGGATGTGAGAAGTTCCATCAGTTTGTGTATGGGTAAAAGTTTGTCATAGAAATTGATCACAAGCCACTCCTTTTGATAACATCAAGCCCATAGTGCGCAGCCTCATCTTTTCAGCAGAATTCGCCAAACACCCATACCTCCAACAACAGACGCAAGCCCCACCCTCGCCACAACTATGTCCCAACCCCAATCCATAATAGGATCGCTACCGGGCCTTACGATCTGGCAGTGGAACTGCCACAGTTACGACAAGAAAGCAGTGCTGCAAAAACATATTACCACAGTAAACAAGAAACCCGACATTATGCTGCTGCAAGAAACGGCGACGGTGACCCCCACCCTCCCTGGGTATCGCGCTCATGTTAGCTAAGCGGAGGGAAGGGGCGTCTGCATGTTCGTCCGCAAAGTGCTCACGTTCATCGAGCACCAACTCAAACACGGCCGCAGCAGGGTGGAATACGCCTTCACTGAAATCATCCCAAGCAAACAAGGGAAAGGCAGCCTGTTCATCGCCAACATCTACAGTAACCCCAAGCACCACACACAGAAATTCAAGACCCTACTACACACAGTCAGCACCCAAGCCAGAGACAACACGTTGCTGATCGGAGGGGACTTCAACGCCGCCCATCGAGCGTGGGGTTACGTGAAGGACACGGCCAAGGGACGGGACTTACTACAGGATACCCTAGACCACAACTGTGTCCTAATCACGGACCCCGCGCACCCTACCCGCATTGGCAACTCCGTAGCAGGAGACACCACACCAGACCTCACATTCATCAAAAATGACCACACGTGCAAAGTAACATGGCATAATAAGGGCGTCGACCTGGGCAGTGACCACTACATCCTCGAAATTACGATACCCAACCAATTAAGGAGCAATACCATTATACACAAGTGGACGGACTGGGACGAATTCCGTAAGGGGTGTCTCACCACAGCACAAGAGATCAGAGAGATCGAAACCTGGACGGCGGAGCTCCGCGATGCAGTGCGCTCAAACACAAAGACCATAGAAACAGATGAGGACGTCATCATCATGGACAGCTGCCTGGCCCATCTGATCGAGGCCAAACATTCGATGCAGGCGCGTTGGAAGCAGCACCGGTTGAATCGCAATTTGAGGAAGAAGGTGGCTGACTTAAACATGGCCATTGAACACCATTGCATGCTCCTGTGCCGTCAACAGTGGAACGAAATCTGCAACCGAGCTGACAGGGAACTGCATCGCAGTTGTACATGGAATCTATTTCGGCACCTCCTAGATGAAACAAAGACTAAGTCATACCAGCGTGACCGCCTGGCCCGCCTCATGCACACCATCACACAACAACAAGGAAAAGACGCTGTTATCAGGAGCCTGGAAGCCAAGTATCTGCCAGACACGCCAACGGAAACCCACCCGCCGTACGGGGGGCTGCCCAACACGTGGCTCGACTGAGACATTACCATATCAGAGGTACGGGTAGCGCTGCACAAGCTCAACACCCGCTCAGCAGCCGGCCCCGATCTCGTTACCAACAAGATGCTACGCAACCTGGGCGATGCTTCGATAGAGGCCCTAACCCATTACTTCAATGAATGCTGGCATTCGGGTAAGCTCCCTTGACAGTGGAAAACGGCAAGAACGATCCTGATTCAGAAACCGGACAAACCACTGGACATCGGCAACCTGTGTCCCATCTCGCTGACGTCCTGCGTGGGCGAGGTGCTGGAGCACGTGGTCGCCAACCGGTGGCAGGAATACCTAGAGAAGGAAGGCCTCTATCCGGACACAATGATCGGCTTCCGGCGCAGACTCAGCACACAAGATGCCATGTTACAACTCAAACAAGAAATCATCTACAACAAGACACAAGACAGCAAAGTATTTCTGGGTCTCAATTTACAAAGTGCATTCGACAAAGTCAAACACTCAGCCATATTAGCACAAGTATCAAGACTCAACATGGGGGTAACGAGCTACAATTATATTCAAGACTTCTTGACCAACCGCACGGTGGAACTGCACGCTGGAGACCTCAAGCTCCCCGAACACAAGCTCGGCAGTACGGGTACTCCACAGGGTTCGGTCATCTCGCCATTGCTCTCTAACCTCGTCATGATTGGGGTAGCGAGGGCAGCAGCGGGGACCGGCGTCCGGCATACGATCTACGCTGACGACATTACCTTGTGGGCGGCCGGCGGCACCGATGCCGGCATAGAGCAACAGCTGCAAGCGGCGGTTACTGCCATCGAGCAGCACCTTGACGGCACAGGCCTAATGTGCTCGCCCGCCAAATCCGAGCTGTTCGTCCTCACGCCGCTTCGACCGGGACGGAAGCGCGCTCCCCTTTGGGAGTGTGACCACATCAAGATTGTGACTGCATCGGAGCAATGCATCCCCGAAGTTCCGAAGATCAAGGTCCTGGGCCTCCTGTTCAACAAGAGCGGCCGCAACGATGAGACCATCAACAAGCTTACCACCAAGGCAATGGACGCCATCCAGCTCCTACACCGAGTCTCTATACGATGGGCAGGCATGCGTGAAGACAGTCTTGTGCGCCTTGTCCAGTCGTTCGTGATCAGTCACACTGCCTACGTTGCGGCCTACCTCAACTGGCAAGTCACTGACAGGACCAAGATCAACAGGCTGATCAGACGGGCTTACAAGACGGTGCTGGGTTTAATAGAGACCACGAGTACGGCTCGGCTCCTGCAGCTCGGCGTCCATAACACCCTAGAAGAAATAGCCGAGGCGCAGCTCACTGCGCAATTCGAGCGCCTCTCTACCACCAAGACGGGCCGCAGTATACTGACGTCCCTGGGTTACAACCCCCAAGCTCCCAGCCGGCAACCGTGCGAGATCACAGATGAGGCGCGGGCCCACATTTACGTGGACCCCATCCCGAAGAACATGCACCCAGAGTACAACCAAGAACGGCGGCAGGCGCGGGCCAAGGCCCTCACCGAACAACACGCCCAAGACCCGCACGCCCGGTACGTGGACGCAGCGGAATACAAGCGGGAAGGCTTTGCGGCAGTGGTCGTGCGGTGCACGAACGCCACAGGTGTTGAGGAGGTTGCCATCGCTCTGGCGATCACCGAGGCCGAGTGTTGCACCGTGCTCAGTGACTCGAAGAATGCCGTGTGCAACTTTGCCAAGGGGCGAATATGCGCGCCGGCGGCCGCCATCATCGGCAAGCTCCAACTTCAAGACCGCGGCAGCACCGTCCGTATCAAGTGGTTCCCGGCGCACGCCGGCGAGTGTGCATCCTCACCGAACCACAACGAGACGGCCCATTCGGCGGCGCGAGCGCTTACTTTCCGCGCCACCGAGAGTTACCGTTCCGTGTGGTGGTTCGAAACCAAGAACAGATTGACCAGTTATGCCGAAGTAACCAAGTGTTACTGCTTAGCTCGACGGACAGTGCCGCCTCCCCACCCGGCACTCAGTCGGGAGGAGGCCGTAACTCTAAGGCAAATACAGACCGCATCACTCCTCACCCCCACAATGCTGCACGTGCTTCACCCAGAGCTCTATCCGAGTGGGCTGTGCAGTGTTTGTGCAGCGGGTCCGGCGGACCAATGGCACATCATGTGGGACTGTGCCAGGTTCCTAATGGCAGCTACCTCCAGGACTTACCCGCCCGAACTTCAAGGTGCACTGCAGTCTGCAGACAAAGACTCACAACTATGGGCTGTCCAGCAGGCCCGGGGTGCGCTCCTCAAAAAGCACAAGCCACATGATCCACTACAAACGGGCCCAACTGGGCTAGTGCAGAGTAGGGCATAACCCCAGGTCAACGCTTGGCCAGCGTCACGACACGTTAAACCGTCGTTTGCCGGCACTTTATTAAAGTTATTCCTATCCTAAAAGGGATTTGTGGCATGCCATCTCACTCGCAAATATTTTTCCGACAGCTCACGAAATGCAACTATTCCTAGAAGTTCATTCCCAGAAAGAATTTCGTCCTAGCAGATATGCTGTCATAGTCGTCTCCTACTTAGTACGGAAGCCGAGAATGCTGGGAATATGGGAGATGTCGATGGTCGTGTTGTTTGGCTAATGGGCTGCACCATCACCAAAGCAACACACCACAAATTAGCCAAGTGGTTTGTGATGACTATCTGAAAGCAGTTATCACCAGCATGGCAGCTCTATCTATGTCTCTAACCGTTTTCCTGCCAACTTGGGTAGCTGAATAGTCAGTGGTCTAATGGGTAGAGCATCGAGCTGTTGAGCTGAGGGAACCGGGTTGGGTTTGAACCCAACTGTCAAACCAACTTGGGTCACCGAGTATGTGACATTGGGCATGCACCGCTCCTTAAGCAACCTATATTTCACTCCAACTTGGATTACTGGGTATGTGCCACTGGGTATGGATGCTCTTCAATGAACCTCTACGATGCCAACTTAGGTCACTCAGTATGGCACACTGGGTATACATGCTGCTCATCAATGAACCCATTTCACACCAACCTGGGTCACTGGCTGCCAATGGAAACTGACCTTGTAAACCTTTAACAGCCAAACTCTGTCGAGTGAGGCTAGCTTAGCAGGGCTCTTTAAGGAACTATTAGATATTGCCGGCCTTAGTGAGGTTAGAAGAACTGGTGAGGCTTATACATTGCTGCCATTATCCATATGCTGCCCGGTTGCCATTATCCTTCAAGAGAAAAGTGCATAACAGCTGTGTCTTACCAGTACTCACCTACAGGGAAGAAACCTGGAGGCTTATGAAAAGGGTTCTATATAAATTGAGGACGACGCAACGAGCTATGGAAAGAAGAATGATGGATGTAACGTTAAGGGGATAAGAAGAGAGCAGATTGGGTGAGGGAACAAACGTGAGTTAATGACATCCTAGTTGAAATCAAGAAAAAGAAATGGGCATGGGCAGGGCACGTAATGAGGAGGGAAGATAACCAATGGTCATCAAGGGTTACGGACTGGATTCCAAGAGAAGGGAAGCTAGCAGGGGGCGGCAGAAAGTTAAGTGGGCGGATGAGATTAAGAAGTTTGCAGGGACAACATGGCCACAATTATCACTTGACCGGGGTAGTTGGAGAAGTATGGGAGAGGCCTTTGCACTGCAGTGGGCATAGCCAGGCTGACGATGACGATACATTGCTGAGTAACGGCCATGTCCTCTGTCCTGATAAGAAGCAATACGGGGTAGAATTCCTAATCCATAAGGACATAGCAGGCAACATTGATGAATTCTACAGCATTAATGAGAGGGTAGCAGTAGTCATAATCAAACTTAATGAGAGGTATAGATTAAAGGTAGTACAAGCCTACGCTCCAACATCCAGTCACGACTATGAGGAAGTAGATGAGTTTTATGAAGATGTTGAATTAGCGATGAAAAAAGTGCAAACTATGCAAAAGTGGGGAAAAAGCAGACGGGTGGACAGGCAATCGGCAACTACAGCGTTGATTCTAGAAACGCTAGAAGAGAGATGCTGGTAGAATTCGCAGAAAGGAATGAACTGCGAATAATGAACACCTTTTCCAGGAAGCGTAGCAACAGGAAGTGGACCTGGAAAAGCCCTAATGGTGAAACAAGAAATGAAATTGATTTCATACTTTCTGCCAATCTCAGCATGGTGCAGGATGTAGAAGTGATAGGTAGGGTAAAGTGCAGTGATCATAGGTTAGTGAGGGCTAGGATCCACCTCAATTTGAACAGAGAAAGAGTAAAATTGGTCAAGAAGAAACAGGTCAACTTAGAGAGCAGTAAGGGTAAAAGCAGACCAATGCAGGCTGCTACTTGCAAACAAATATGCAGCCTTAGAACAGAGAGATGATGATGATGATGATGACATAGAGGTAATGAATGAAACAGTAATGAGGTTGGCTTCAGAGGCAGCAATTGAAGTGGGAGGCAAGGCACCAAGGCAATCAGTAGGCAAGCTCTCCCAAGTAACAAAGGACCTAATAAAGAAACGACAAAGAATAAAAGTGTCCAACTCAAGAGATCAGATTGAATTCGCAGAACTATCAAAACTGATCAACAAGGCGAAAAAATGTGATATTTGAAATTATAACGTGAGAAAGACTGAAGAAGCCGTAAAAAATGAACGCAGCCTGAAATCAGTGATAAGGAAACTTGGCATAGGACAAACCAAGATGTATGAACTGAAAGACAAGCAGGGTAATATCATCAGCAATCTCAAAGGTATAGTAAATGCAGTGGAAGAATTCTATACTGACCTGTACAGTACCCAGAGGAGTCGGGATACCTCAAATGGAAACAGTAATGAACAGGATACAGAAACTCCTCCTGTAACTAGGGGTGAGGTCAGAAGGGCCTTGCAAGACATGAAACGAGGAAGAGCGGCAGGAGAAGATGGAATAACAGTCAATTTAATCAAAGATGGAGGAGACATAATGCTTGGAAAACTGGCGGCTCTTAATACGAAGTGTCTATCGACTGCAAGGATCCCAGAAAACTGGAAGAATGCAAACCTTATATAACCCACAAGAAGGAAGACATTAAAGAATTGAAAAATTATAGGCCCATTAGCTTAGTCCCAATATTATACAAAATATTTACCAAAATAATCTCCAATAGAATAAGGGCAACACTGGACTTTAGTCAACCAAGGGAAGGGATACTCTACAATGGATCACATCCATGTCATCAATCAGGTAATTGAGAAACCTGCAGAGTACAATCAGCCTCTCATATGGCTTTAATAGATTAAGAAAAGGCATTTGATTCAGTAGAGATACCAGCTGTCATAGAGGCATTATGCAATCAAAGAGTACAGAACACTTGCATAAATACCTTGGAAAATATCTACAGAGGGTCTACAGCTACCTTAATTCTACACAAGAAGAGCAGGAAGATACCTATAAAAAAAGGGGTCAGCCAGGGAGACACAATCTCTCCAATGCTATTCACTGCGTGCTTGGAAGAAGTATTCAAGCTGTCAAACTGGGAAGGCTTAGGACTAAGGATCAACGGCGAATACCTCAGCAACCTTTGGTTTGCCGGTGACATTGTTTTATTCAGCAACACTGCAGACAAGTTACAACAAATGATTGAGGACCTTAACAGGGAGAGTGTAAGAGTGGGGTTGAAGATTAATCTGCAGAAGACAAAGATAATTATGAATAACCGAGCAAAGGAACAAGAGTTCAGGATCGCCAGTCAGCCGTTAAGCATCTGTGAAGGAGTACATTTACCTAGGTCAATTAATCATAGGGAAGCCTGATCATAAGAAGGAACTTAACAGAAGAATAAAAATGGGTTGGATCGCATACGGCAGACATCATGAGCTCCCAACTGGAAGCTTACCGTTATCATTGAAAAGGAAGGCATACAATCAGTGCATTTTACCGGTGCTGACATATGGGGCAGAGACTTGGAGACTGACAAAGAAGCTTACGAACAAGTTAAGGACCTCACAAGCATTTCAGAGGACTTCTCTCCTAGAATCCAATCAATAAGAAAAAAGCTTTGGACCTGGACAAAACAAAACTGAGACAGAGGCGACAAGGTATTTCTATCCTTCGACAAGGTTAGAATCAATGGCAATACGTTCAGATAGGACGAGGCATTGGACAGGGCAGTTCCCTCAGCAGCAAAGTGACATACCCGGTCTAATTCCAGTCAAAAATAGCACAAAAGTAAAACTAAATCTTATTTGTGAGAGTTACCCCATGTCTTCAGTCCACTAACTGTTTTAAATGTTAACGCCCGGAGCGTTGTGAACAAGTCTGATGACCTTGAAAGCCTACTTCTTAGTTACAATCCTGACATCACGCTTCTAATGGAAACATGGCTTCATGATGCTATCCCCGATTCTGACATAACACCCGGCTCGTACAACATAATTCGCCACGATTGTGGCTCGAGAGGGGGTGGTGTCCCGACCATAATAAACAAGGGCATCCCATTCACATCCATTCCACACAACACTTCTGCTGAAATGGTTTAGATTCTAGTGCCGTCTTTCAAATGCAAGGTTCTTATTGGTGTAATATACAGGCCTCCGAATGCAGATATCTGAATTTTGGAATCGTTGCATGATTTTCTTTACGCCCACAGTAAACACTATACTCACATTATCTTATGCGGTGACTTTAATCTACCGATGATAACTGCTGATGATAACTGCTGATGATCTACCGATGATCTCTGTGCTCGGCATTCTCGTCAGCATGCTGAAGTACTGCTTGATTTGGCATTTTCTTTTAATCTAAAACTAGTAGGAACGCCTACACATGTTACTTCAAGCTCAAGAACTATCCTCGACCTTGTTCTTATCTCTGAAGCAGTCAGTGAAACAGGATTTACTGTAGAAGTTTTACCAGACATATCAGATCATGAAGTGATCCTGCTTAAAAGCAATCTACAGCAAGAACTTATCCATTGTTCAGACAAAGAAGTCTTGGATTTTGGGAGAGCGGCTGATGAAAGTGTACTCAACTACTTAGAACAAGAGTTCGACACTTTTCTTCAAAAATCAATTCAAGGCGTAATCAGTGTCAATGATTTATGGTTGCATTTTAAGGACGCAGTGCAGGAATGTATGCACAGGTATATTCCAACAAAACGCAAGAGAATGGCCCGCAATAACCCTTGGATCACTCGTGACATACTGCAGCTAAAGCGCCGCTTAAAACGCCTGTCACGCTCCAATAGTTGTGTCGATTGTTCCGTGCTACAGTCAATGCGTACCGAACTTAGGAAAAAAATTACAGACTCAAAGTATCATTTTTTCAATGTTAAGCTACACCATATTTTATCTAATGCCCCAAGAAAGTTTTGGATGCAAATAACCGAGAAAAAGGACCCGGTCACCAAAATTACATTGAATGATACCGAGACCAGTGATAACCAGAATATTGCGGAAGCGTTCAACGAGTACTTTGCTTCGGTATTTCTACGTGGTACTGAAGATGATAGCCTAGAATTTTCAGGTTCTGGCTGCAAACTTACGGACCTTTTTGTTTCCGAAGAAGGTATTCTTTCGTCCCTATTAAACATAGACATAAAGAAATCTGCTGGTCCTGATGACATACGAAATAATTTTCATTTTAGGTACGCGGAGTGGTGCACAAAGTATCTGTTTATAATATTTAACGAAAGTCTAAAGCAAGGTGTCCTTCCTAACGATTGGAAAGCAGCAAAGATAATTCCCATTCATAAGTCCGGAGGTAAACTCAGTATAACTAATTACAGACCGGTCTTGCTTCTCTGCACCGCTAGTAAGGTGATGGAGCACTTTATTTTTAAGCACTTGAGCAGCTTTCTGGAAAACAAGTTTTTTTTCAGAAAAACAGCATGAATTTCGGCGTGGCCTATCTACAGTTACTCAGCTTCTACATATTACCATTGAAGTCATGGCAGCACTGGACTGCGATGGGCAAATAGATGTGCTTTTTTTTTAAATTTTAAGAGCATTTGACCATGTTTGTTACAAAAGACTAAAACTGAAGCTACAATGTACGCTGAAAGATGAATTAATTCTTTGCTGGCTTGACTCTTTAACTAATCAAACACAATATGTCCGTATAGGAAACTCGATTTCTTCACCTGCTCCCATACTTTCCGGTGTACCGCAAGGTTCAGTACTTAGACCTCTTAATTCTTAATTCTTTGCGACTTTATTATTTGCGAACTCACTCGTACCACTTGCTGTTGCTATTGCTGGTGGTAATCCATTTAAATGGGGCGAGTATACCATTTATATAAAAAATTGTGTTGGATAACCCGACCTAGACTGATGTCCACGCACACACCTGTACCACCCTAAGTAGCTGAATGTATATGCTGATCAGAGCGTCTGCTGTGATGCTTGATGTGATGCTTCTAGTCAAATGTCAAACATAGTGGGAAAAAGAAAAAAGACACCTTGAATGAATCCTGGCTTTCCAGTTATGCTGGACAAGCAAACAAGAGAGAGGGCCATGTCCACTGAAATACACAATCAGTGAAAGTTCATCTTTACACCTGCAGCAGTCACTACTTTCTTTAGAAAAAATTAAATAAATCTGAATTTTTGACCAGAAGGAAGGGCCAAAAAGATGTGCAGGAGGTTCACTTGGAAAGGGTAGGAAGGAAAAGAAGTGTGCAGAAGGGTGAACAGTAGCAGGCAGCATATCTAGATGATACGAGGACATGCCACTAAAGAGATACCAATTTCTGTGGAAGACTCCAACTTTTGATCTGCTTTTGGCAGCTTCTCTTTTGAAGATTTTGTCAATGCCAACAGGGAAATGGAAGTCTGCAATACATATGACAAGCAATTCCACTGAGCACACCATGAGTCGTTGCCGAAATGGAATTGATGATGGCAACAGCTGAAAGGATTGTAGTGAATGTAGTAGACAGATGTGTACAAGTGAAGCAGAAGCTGGACTCAGCACTGCAGTTCTCCCACAAGGCCAATGATGAACAGGTGCTTATGCAGGAAAGAATCCACATGACATCACCTGACGGGTTCACCCATGTTGGCTGTTGCCAGCTTGTAGATTAGGCTCAGTGAACACCTGCTGTACATTGCCGTGCAGTGCAACAAGGTATCTCAGGTGTTTCTTAACTGCAATGATGGCAGCTGTTGATAGCAGGTTACTTAAGCAAATGAGATGATGGCGAGTTGAGATGTTTTGTTTTCTTGCCCTTCTTGATAAGCCAGGCATCTCAGCTGATTCTTGCAGTCCTGTCAAGTTTCAATTAATAAAAGCACACTGTGCGATGGAATGTTGTAAAAAAGTATGTTCAGAAAAAGAAAACCTTCATTTTAAATGAAAAAATATTTAATAGAACACGCAGCTACTTTTTTCTGCACTTTTCGCCCGATAAAACGTGTTACTGCAGCTTGGCTACTTCCACCTTTCTTGGCTACCTTATGATTGCAAGTTGCGATACTGGTTCAGGTTGTAATCATGGATGTTATTGAAGTTAAAGCAACAGTTAATCTTAACATTAAATGAATTCCACATTCTATTCTGTTGTCTTTTCGTGAGTTCTTCATCATACATAACATTCTCTTTTCACTTTGGTGCTGTGCACAAGAACAGGCCAGAAAAGAACAAACAAACTGAACAGGCTTGAGGACATTCGGGCACTTGAAACTTGCATGTTTTGTTCAAGACGAGTGGATAGTGTGCCTGCACTGTGAAAGGACAATTTGCTTCCAAGTCTGACCAGGCATGAATTTGGGACAGACGCCCATGTCAGCAGGGTCAAGTTGGGGCTCAGAACAATATAATGAAATCAGGAACAGTACTGTAAAATTTGCAATAGTTTGTAACTCCATGTACAGCTCCTTTTTCATGCATAATTGCTTCTACGATTACAGCAAGCTCGTACATATTCAGCCACAAATGAATACGAGAAAAAGAAAGATCAAGTACAAAATTTTCAAATCAAATACTGTGACTTGAAATGAAAGTGTCTCAGCCATACTTGAAAGCTCAAATATGTATTTGCCCATTCCTCCTATTCTGTCATAGCTAGTACAGTCAAATTTCAATATTATAGGGCATAATCAATTATCAGACATGACGAAGTACATATTTTTCTCATATATATTAGCATGTAAGGAATATATGCTTATAACAAATATCGGATGTTATGAAGCTATTTTAGTATCAGATGCGACTTCGTTATAACTAGGTTTAACTGTGTAAGTGTCACTGTATTGAGGTTGTGCCTTGAATTACAGGTACTGGGAGCCCAGGAGTCTTTTCATCAATATGCAAGGGCTCTGGCTTTTCCTGTACTTACTGTTCTGCAAACATCTGCATAAAGGCCATGGTCATTGAGGGACATGCTCTTGCGACGAGCCAGGAGGCGCATGGAACGATTAAAATGGGCAGAACCAGTGAAGGCTAGTAGAGAACAGGCAAATTCCTCCTGGGGCACCACAAAGATGTCCAGGCGACGATGCTGTTTAAAAAAAGAAAAAAAGAAGAAAAAATTGAAGATGGAGTCAGCTACAGGGGCGAAACTAAATATGAAAGCCCGTTTTTCCATTCTCCTATCGATGCCAGCAAGACTACTGCTTTGTTTATTTCATCACTCTATGTTAATTGGGACTATAGACCAATCAATGCATTGAGATTTAAGGCAGTTAAAAACTGTATCTCCAAAGTGCCTGTTTTTATGAGCAACCTGTCTGGTGTGTCTGCAGAATCACTTGTCAATGGCTAGCCCACTGATGTTTCTGGCATACCCGTTTCTTTCATCGCTTTATGCCAATGAGCTGTCCATCCAAATAAACATTTATCAGCATCATAAACCAAGCAATCATATTAAGGACCGCATATTGCAAGGTTGCGACATTGGATATATTTTGCTAATGAGGTAGTAGGAAAATATTTTGCTACTCCTATGCCTTTCATTTTTGCATCATTTTCAGGATACCAAGTCTCCTTTTACAGTACGAGTGACTTTCTTGCTATTGCAGAAGAATACTTAAATAATACAGCCAAACTTAATATTCCTTTTTAGTTTTAACAAGCCAAGGTCAGAAATTTTTCGAAGTGAGTGCGTTTCTCAAATGATGGGAAAGGCAAAGCAATCATTCGTTTACTGCTATATATATTTAGTCAGCACCAAACTTGAGTCAACTAATGAGTTCACAATCTATGGCCACAGGCACTTATTCATGTTAAACTCATGCCCACTCACACACACAACTACCGTCTCACACTCATTTTGACTGATGATGATGATGATGAATTGGTGTTGTGGCAGAAGGGCCAAATATTGCCAAAGAGCGCCATGCTAGTGTTAAATGAGTTGGCAATGTAGTAGTGAACTGCAAGAGGTAGATGTGAGGGGGTTGTAAAGGGGCCTTAAAACAGTCGCTATGTAATAAGGTTATGGTAACTACTTATGTATACTATGAACATGAAAGATACATTCTAGGAGGGTAATACAATGCTAAATATGTCAGTGGTAGAAACTTGTAAGAAGCACTACTGCCTTGACAGAGTCCTTGCAACCAAAGGGCTTGGAGGCATGTACTATACAGAACACTACTATCATAACAGCATCCTCGTCTGGCGAGAGGATGTGCTACGAATTTCTTGGGATAATAACATGTAATACAATGTTACTCACGGAACCTAGAACTGCACTGGTGTCAAAAAACAGTTCTGAACCAAGAAACATTACCGGATGGAGTGGGATGTGCTGGCAGTAGGCTAGAGGAAAGTGTTTCTTTCTCTAAGCTTCTGCTTCTCGGCACTCCAAGAGGACGTGGAGGATGGTCAGCCTCTCACCACATCTACCACAGGTTGGAGGTTCATTACCAGTCAGGAGAAAGTTGTGGGGAAACCATATGTGTGTCCTATCCTGAGTTGACAGAATAGGATATAATTTCATTGTATTTTCGTTGCGGAGGGCCGGAAACCTATCTAACTGCGGCTTAATCACATGAAGCTTATTGTTCATTTCAGTGTCCTAAAAGCGTTGCCAGTGGCTTCACAGTTTCTTTCGTAAGAAAGGCTTCAGATCTGTGGCCGGGACAGCAGCGGTAAGATTGATACCTTGTGATGCTACTGCCGTGGCAGTTTCGGTGGCAAGTACATTACCCTCTATTCTTCTATGCACAGGAACCCAGCATATTATCCCATCTACGAGATGAATAAATATTGCACAAGAGTGAGTAAAATTTAATAAAAACAGGATTTCTGTGCTTTCATAAAGACATTAAACTTTTACAACACCTAACGAGTCTGTCATTATTATTGTCTTCTCTGGTTTTAATTTCTATGTTTCATCGCAGAAATGTGTTTCATTTTAAGAGTTTCATCACAAAGAATACTGCATAGGCTACTGCAGTAAAGATACTTGTCTGAGGGTTCAATATGCCAGATTCAGAGAAAAAGGGACCAACAGCTGCATAACATACTCCAGCATGTGACTTTGATGTGTTGGTGTAGAATTCAGAGCAAGAGTACTTCGATCTTTTAGATTTCGAGCTCTGGTGTGTACTTTGTGACTTCTACAAAAGATATATCACATTCTATCATCTGCCACTTCCAAGGCGGTAACAACTTAACTAGAGGCATTAAGCGATGTTCGAGGAGTGGGAAATCCACTTCTATGCTAAGCTTCCTCACACGCAGTGAGAAAGACTGTCAGACAGAGGGTTGATTATGAAAAAGTGTAGCACACATAAAACTGCGTGCTACACAAATGTGAAGCTGATGTATGCTCTCTGCAGGTAGACTGACCACTCATTCGATTCTACGTATTAACTTTCTATAGGGCTTGTACTGGACACGCCAGTGGCCAGGCGGATACCTAGATGGTGGAAAGGATCTAACATCTTTAGCATGCTCAGGGTGGCAGAGTGATATACCACGCCACCATAATCCAATCATGATTGAATGAGGCTTTTGTAAAGGTTCATTAAACACTTCCTGTTGCTGCCTTATGCTATGTGAGATAAAATTTCCAGTAAGTTCATTGTTTTGAGGCATTTTGCCTTGAGATATTTTATGTGTGGAATGAAAGCAATTTTAGCATCAAGTATAATGCCTAAAAACTTGTGCTCTTTACTAGCACTGTTTAAGCTCTGAGTTTACAACAACCACATAGAGACATGAGCAGGATTACCAACTGCCCGAATTGATTACCTACTAGCCCAAACCAGTGCTTTGCATGTGCTCTTTGTTCACAGGTATTTGTTGCCCATACATTTCGATACTGGGATCTGCAATGAGCCCTTTCTTCCTTGTTAAAAAGAAAAAAAGAAAGCATAAGAACTTTTGTGGGGGTTAACTTTAAACTAGTTTTCATCTGACCACTTAGCCAACTTGTTCAAGCGCTATTGTATTTGTCTCTCACACACTGTAAGGTTCCAGGATATGAAACCTATTTGTACATTGCCTATGTAGATGGAATAGAAAATGGCTGGAGGTAGTGAACAGCGAAGCGTGTTCATCTTTACAATAAATAGCGTACAGCTGAGTACACCTCCCTGGGGTTACTTCAGTTTCTTGCATAAATGAGCGTGAGAGTCTGTTTCCTATTTTCACATGGAAAGTACATTTCGTGAGGTAACTCTCAATAACGTCCAGCACGTTCTCCCAATACCCATTCGTGACAGGTCTTGGAGGATTCCATAGCCATACGTGGTGTTGTAGGCCTTTTCAATGTCTAGAAACACAGATAGAAAGAATTGTTTGCCAATAAAATCATCACGAATATTAGCCTCAACATGCACGAGATGGTTGGTTGTTGACCAGCCTTCTCGAAATCCACACTGATACGGATCAAGTATTTTGTTCGATTCAACGTTATGTAGAAGGTGATGATTGATCATTTTTCCAAACAACCTGCAGAGGCAACTAGTAAGCACAATTGGGCAATAACTCATTATTGAAGTGGGATCTTTAACCTGTTTGAAAACTGGGATGACAATAGCTTCTTTTCATGTGGATGGAAGTTGCCCAGCTGCCCAGATAGTATTAAAGAGTGTGAATAGTGTGCTGTGCGTGTCTGTGTGAAGGTGTCTAACCATGTCATACATAATTCTGTAGGGACCTAGTGCAGAGCTCTGACATGCATTCAAGGAAGCTCCCATATCAGCAAAGCTAAAAGGCCGGTTAAAAGGTTCATTTAGGCTACATTTATGGTCGAGTGGTTTCCATTCTTCCCTATCTTTGTATTTCAGAAAACAGTCGGAATAATGCATAGAGCTAGAAATGCACTCAAAGTGCTCACCAAGAGCATTGGCCTGGCCCTTCAGACTGTTTTCTTGTTCATTCACCAAGGGCAACGAATGGATCTGCTGCCCCTTCAGCCTTCTAGGCCCATCCCATACTTTGCCTCCTGTGCGTACTTCTCGGAATGAAAATTCTCCCAGCTTGCCCTCATTGCTTGCCTTCACATCCACCTTCCCTGCAATTTTATGTATTTGAATTCAGTAAGGTTCTTTGGATTTGGGTATCGACAGAGTATGCCCCAAGCCTTCTTTTGCTTCTTTCGCACCTGTCTACAGTCATCATTTCACCAAGGGACTTGTCTTTTGAACAAGTTACCATTTGTCTGTAGAATGCACTTTACTGCTGTGTCTACTATAAAAGCAGTAAAATATGCTACTGCGTTGTCTATGCTAAATATACTGCTGAAATCTTATGATAAATAACATGATTCTTTCAAATGGTCCCAGTCTGTTGAGGCTAGTTTTCACTGAGGAACATTTGGAGGGCATCCATGCTGCTTTATCAATTTTAACGTTACAGGGAAGTGGTCACTTCCAAAGGGATCTTTTTATACACCTCACTCTAAATATGGAAAGATGGCTGCAGAGTCAATTGCTAAATCTATTGAAGAATATGAATTATGTTGGACACTGTAATATGTGGGCTCTTTTTTTATTAAAGAGGCACAGACCAGAGGATACAAGAAACTTTTCTATTAGGTGGCCTTTCATGTCGCACCGGCAGTCTCTCCAAAGAGTGCTATGGGCAACAGTGATAACATATGGTTCTAGGAACTGGTAAACAAGGCTGTAGAATTCCGTTTTGAGCTGATAGTTGGGTGGTATATAAACGGAGTAAATGTTATCAGCTTGTTGAACAAAACTGCTTGCACAGATAAAGCCTTAAGGGGCGTCTGCAGGGCAAACTGTTGGTGAGCAACAGACTTACTTACAGCTACAGCTACACCTTTGAACGAGGCAGAAGCATTGTCATGGTCATTACGAAAAATGGCATATTGGGTGAGAAAATTCAACTGTGTAGGCTTTAAGTGCATTTCTTGGAGACACAGCACCTTTGGATTAAATTTCTGTATCAGTTTTGTGATGCCACCGACGTTACGAAGAACTCCTCTGACGTTCCACTGTAGTATCTGTGTATCCATATTGCAGAAGAAGTTTGCGTGTATCTAGTATAAGAAGACTAACTTAACTTACAGAGCCCCTTTCAGGCCCTCTGATACAGGGTTTTTCTGTTTTGGAGCGATCATGAGAATCTCGCTGCTACTTAGGCGCTGGCAGTGTCGTCTGGTCAGTTGTTATGTACATCACCTCTTGCGAGGCACTGGACATGCGCTCTTGTGAGCGGTTGGTTTTACATGAAGGCCTTGTGTCGAAGGGCAAGACCCTTCCGAGGCCACTAACCCAGAGGTCGATGGCCCCCTTTTTTTTTTGAGATGGTGGAGCAGCTGCCAAGGGGGTGATCATGTTGCTGCCGGCTCACTATGTGTGGGCCAGACAGCCGCCAGAAGCCGTTGTGATGCTACCCTGACGCGCCACTTCGGTAAAGCTGTTCTTGGGCAGGTATTATACTCGCTTACTTGCCTCCTTGAATTGGATATTTTCTTTGACTTGGATTGTGCCAATTTCTTTCTCCTTCTTTCATGATTGGTGCGACCACAAGTATGCAGCATGTTCCCCATCACAGTTGACTTAGTGTGGAGTGTTATTACATGTTTTGAAATAATGTTCATTGGTACTGCACTTGGTGCAAGTCAACCGGCCTCAACGATTCTGTGAACTGTGGCCGAACCTTTGGCATTTGAAGCATCTGAGAGAGTTTGGCACGTATGGCCTAACACGAATCTTGATGTACCTGGCCTCGACAGACTCGGGCAGAACACTTGAGCTGAAAAGAAGTACCAGATGTTTGGTATGGATTTCTTTTCCGTGACGCCTCATCTTAATTCATTTAACCCTGATAATGTTCTGATCACTCCATGGATAGATGGACAGATACAACTTTATTGAACGTCGGGCAAAGTTTAATGTGAACCAGCTTAGGTCTCCGACGGGGGAACATCAAGGCCCTGCCTCAGCCCTCCAGAAGTTCAGCCTCAGTCAGCTCCCACAAATCATTATCGGAGACGACACTGCGGGTGGTATTCATGGTACGGTGCGGGGTCACTGTTACTGTAACATTCCCAAAGGACATTAGATTGGGCAGTTTTTCATGTTGTTTCTGATCGCGGAGCTCCAGAAGCAGATAACCGCTTGCCATTTTTTATGGTTTGTAACCTGGAGTGAAAACTTCACTTAAAGATTTAGAGACGAGGAAGAGTGAGATCATTCTCACCATCTCTTCAGGATTATTAGAGTGGATAATGTGAAACTGTGGAAAATTTTGCCTTCAGTTGCCAAAACATTGAAAGACATATTCAGTGCACCTTCATTCTTGAGGGCAATCAGGGTGCTTAGGGAAGTAATTATCCATAAGTGTATCTACAGATTCCGGCAGAAATGCCAGCTGCCCAGTGTGGAGCCCAAAGAGGGGATGCCACAGGACTTATAAAGAACAAGTCCTGCGGACGCCAACTGTATGTTTCCGGCATAACCAAATATGTACAGCCAAGGTTGGTTGTTCCACACAATGTTAACCCTCGCTGCCGGGAAGATCAGAAGAAAACGGAAGAGAGGAAAATACAGGAAAGATTAAAAGCGAGAGAGAAAGACAAAGATCGAAAAGGAGGATGGGAAACTGTCACTCACTCACATCCATACCCGTGATATGAGTGTAAGTGAATAGGAACGAGAGTACTCATGAGTGAGTATGCTGGCTTATGCTGTCAGCAGCCTTGCACCTTGCACCAACAATCCCAGTTTGAAAATATGCCACCCAGAAATACTGGTGGCTTCTTTTGCCAACAGCATGCCAACCAAAGAACATGTTCGGGGCATGTAGGTGCTAGTAAAAGCAGGAGTCAATTGGTTTGCTATTATTTGATTGTTGTGTCCAAAAGGTTACTTCTTTACACTCCATTACAAATTTTCTGCAATGAAATGCAAGCATGAAAGATGAAGCTCCACCATTGAAAGATGAGGAGAACACTTGGGGGAGCAATATGCTTTACGAATATATAACAGTATGGGAGGACCACTCCATGCCTTGTAGAGGCAGAATTTCTTTTTTCCTGGTGGCAGAGAGTTCTGTAAAGAGGCAGTGCGATGTGGTAGGGATTCCTTGCACAAGTGTGCTGTAACTGCCAAGTGGAAATAAAATTGCAGGAAGAATGAAAACGAAAAGCGTGGTTTTATGGCATGCACCAAGTTGGTGTGCATTGTCAATAACCTAGAATGTACAAACACAGCACAAAAACTCCTAGTGCAGCCTCATTGGCTGCACTGAGAGATGAGTATGGAAGAAAAACATGACAAGCAATATTTGAGGAGAAAATAGTGATTACACCTGCAGTGCTCGCTGTTAATTTTTGTTGCTGTAAGCTGTGACATTGAGCAAACATGTTTCTACTGCTAACATAGATGTCGACAAATATGTTGAGAAATATGTTTTGCAGTGCAAAAAGGCGCTCTGTCTTGGACATCTACTGCAGCACAAACTACAGCCAAGATTTTGAGTTGCTCAGCATAAAATTTTAGCTTCAATCAGATCAGACACGAAAAGTCTGCACATTTGAGTGAAAACTGAAAAGCAATATGGAATCTTTTGTTAGTATATCATGTTCGCTCCAAGTAGGAGCACAAAGATCTTGGCTGAGGAAGAGCTTGTGGTAAAGAGCTCCACATTCTTTTGTAGCAGTCACTCTTCTTATGAAGCTGCTTAATGTGGCAGCAAAGAAATCTGAACAGTTGTGGCAGTATTTCGTACTTTACAATGTCTTGTGTGGCACATTGCAAAGTCGTGCGTGGCACGACTGCCTCTCTAATCAGGAAATTGGGAGAGGCAGTGTGTGGGTGACACGTGGGCGCAATTCACAGCAGCTGCCAGACAGACCCCTGCTCGTGCAACGCTTTGTTTTCATGTATGTTGTCGGTGGATGTGCCTGTCGCATGCCTTATCGATGGTGTCATCGGTGAACAGACGATGCATGCTACTCTGGCGCCATCTCGTAGCAATGACTGCCGCAGGACATGTCTTACACGGCACTACTGTAAAATCCCGAGAGATGTCCTAACCCTGAAAGGTAACCCACCCCTGTTTCTACCAAGATTTTCTAGTTTTATAAAATAACATGTGCTAGTTCCTATAGGTACACTGAAAATTAGCCCACCTCATAATTTCACTAGATTTTTTATCGATTTTCGGTGGGCCATCTCTTCACATTTTACAGTAAGCTTTTCTTCTCACCCTTTTGCCATACCCTCCTGCTCTGCTTTCTGCCTCATGGTTTCACTGCACCCTCCTCCTCTGCTTTTTTCCGCATGCTTTCTTTACTCTTGCCATCTTTCATCCCCCGCTCTGCTCCGCGTTCACTCTTTCATCGTTCACAGTGCTCGTTAATTCGGTTATGCCGAGATAAGCCGATGCCAACGCTCAATGCAGGATAGGGCACCTAAGAATTGCGATCTTAAAAAAAAACCCCACCCACTGATGACCAGTATTCTTAGTAATGGGACAGCAACTTTCAAAGGGTCGTTAAGGATGCATCAAGAATTTAAAAACTAGGCCAGAACTTAGCACCATTAACTCTGTCTAAGTGTGTGTGATCACATACTTAGACAGTGATGATAGTGACATCTTGGCAACTGCGTATCAATGTGACGTTTCTATACCTCGCATCTTTTTTTGCGATTTCATGCCCTCTGTGATGCAATTGTAGTTGCTCCAAACACCTAGAGTTTTCTGCTAGATACTTTCAAAATAGGTGAAATCTGCTTATAATTCTATAAAGAAATGTGTGACTGATGGTGGGATCGAACTTTTGTCTTCCAGCACAGCAGCCCAATGCTCTAACAGTTAGGCCATAATTGCATGCATGCATCACTCGTGTCAGTTTGCTCTTCCAAAATGTCTAGTGCGTGCGTCACATACCAGTTTCTCGCATTCTTTCCTCGTGACAGCTAGCACTTTAAGAAGCTGTGTTAAACAGCACTGGCTTCATGATCAGCCGAAATTTTTGGACTGCACTGTCTTTACGATTGACCCACATTTTTTGTCAGATGGATACCTACAAAGTGGTCCACCTATAATGCTATTGCATTAAAAGGCATCATTTCAACACCAAAACTTCTGCAAATTGAATTCTAAAATTCAAACATCAAACATGTTGGTTGAGGTACACGTAAGATGAAGCATCTAACAGATACTGCCGAGTGAATGGCATCACGGGAAGCTATGGCTCTATTTGTTTTTGAATGCCAATGCAGTGTGATGGCATATAATAAATTACGAGTTCTTGCAATCTCAGGAGGTGTTAATATGGTGTTTAAGAAGTTTCAATGCATTTTTCCAACTGTGTTACTAACTTGTACATTTATTTAAAATGTGTACATGATTTAAAAGTTTTTTTCTAGCTCCATTTCACATCCCTAAAGCAGTCACCTCAGAGAAGCTACTTGAACTTCACAGACAAACATTGAATGCAAAGCTCTTTCATGCACTATGTTCTCCAATTTTGACTCTCCTTCCTGCTTACATTTTCCCTTTTAGCCTTAATGTCTCAGCAAAAAAAAAAAAGGCACAAGTCCTGCTTACAAAGTGCCCCACTTTCTGGATTACACAGCTACTACAGGGCACAGGTTTTGTACATATTCAGTAAGAGGGTCAGTTTTCCTTCTGTTGTACAGCATAAGAATGATCTTCTAAAGAGAAGACACCATCCCACCTTACTGCCATCTTCTGGTATCCTGCAGACACCCATGTACTTCCTGGGGCTGCCACCCTCATGTGGTACAACGAGGTCGTCAGTTAGAAAGCCTGTGTAAGCACATACACAAGTTAATGTAACCTACAGATCACATAAAGGAGTCAACAAACGATTTTGAAGATTCCATAACCTATGTGTGTACAAACAAAGATAATAACACCAACAGCTTTTGTAACAGTACTTTATCAAAGTTTGTGGTAGAGCATGCACCTCGTATGAACTTTTGAATCTTTATACTCCTGGGAACCAACTGTCTTTTCCTAATAAGTTGAAATTGTCTCCCAGCGTAGCACTTGATCACCTGTAGAGATGTGTATCTTGGAAAAGGGCTCTGTTGGAATTTTTCTAGGATTGCTTTCTGGGTGCCCTGTCTCCAATCACAGACAGCCTTGCAGAACATCTGCTGTAGCTGTGGGAGGCAGACTACACCTGCAGTCAGGATCCCGTCAGTAGAATAGGTACAGTTCTCAGTGATTCAAACACTTGAATCATAGCACTTATAAGCTGAAATTGTCTCCCAGTATAGCACTTGATCACTTGTAGAGATGTGTATCTTGGAAAAGGGCTCTGTTGAAATTTTTCTAGGATTGCTTTCTGGGTGCCCCGTCTCCAATCACAGACAGCCTTGCAGAACATCTGCTGTGTGTGGGAGGCAGACTACACCTGCAGTCAGGACCCCGTCAGTAAAATAGGTACAGTTCTCAGCGATTCAAACGCAATAATCAGCCAGCATGGAGGCCACCGGTAAATGCTGAGGGATTACTGGGGGGCTAAATGCAGTTACAATGCATCATAAAGGTCTTTGCTTTCATCATATGCCCCAATGCATCAGCTCGACTTCCCCAGTGGCCACTAGTGGCACAAAAAGCACTGGCTGCCATACGTGCCGATTATCGCATTTGAATCTCTGAGCACTGTACAAGCACACTCCCAGCCTTGTAATCGGCCAATATGAAAGCTTAATACTTGGGAATGGGGCCATCTTACAAGCAATAGTGGCATCCCCACTTGATAGGCGAATAGATGCCACATGAGAAATAGCCCTTATGAAAACCACCAGGACTCCATGGACCACAGTTTTGATAGGCTTTTCTTTAAATGTACAGCCTTCTGCATTTTTAGCTATATCATGTGAGCGTCCATCACGCATCATTTTAGGGCCTCAAAATGGTGGTAATCAGCGAGACCGGCAGAAGTACTCTCAGGTGCACTAAGCACTCCTCTGTGCAGGGGTTATCTAATATGATGTTTTCTTCAGGACGATGCACAAGAATATTAGTTTTGTCGCATGATATAGCTAAAAATGCGGGAGTATCTTTTCCTCATGATGGAAGGCTCTTGAAGTGTTTTGACATATGAGGTCTGCCCGGAAAGTTGCGAACTTTTGATATGAAAGCGTCAAATGGCTCACTGAGCGGAAAAGCCAGTGTCCGGCATCTGTAGTGGCCTAAATTTCCACGGCTGCAATGCCACGTCACGAGTGCGCCTTAGTGGAGTTCCCATTGGCTGTGCTGCCATGGCCTGAGCACGCCTCAATGAAGCAGAGTGAGAGAAACGGTATACCAGCACACCAGGTGTTGCATGAGGGGAGAGGACATCGCAGTGATGCTACGTCACCATCGCTCTCAGAAGCCTGTGTTATCGGCACATTCCTTTCCACGCAAGCTCTTACCTGTTTTCTAAGTGCGTCTCGGTAAGGCCAAATCAAAACATGCCAAGCGTCTCAACATGCTCACTTGCCCGTGAGGAGTTCATGACTCGAAGGACCGCTCAGCAGTGTTCAAATGGACATTCATGCTTTCACATTCACCACTCATAAGAAGTGCTTAGGTGTCCTTGAATTTTTTGTCCAACAGAATTAAATTTCAATGCAACTTGTATTTCCTTATAGTGGGAAATGTAATGTACCAGGTGGAAACAGCAGCTCTGTATTCATACATCACTTGTTTTGTTATGAACATTTGTGTGAACTGATGTTGACTGCACTTGATGATTTTCTCCAAACAAAAATGAGTGAGTCAAGGAAGCAGCAGGTTTGTGCAAAATTCGGCATAACGCTCATGTAGATGCTACAAATATGTTTTTGGACTACAGCTTTAGGAAAGACTACAACACACAAGTGGTGGATATGTTTTAAGGAAGCTTGTACTTCTGTTCAAGATGATTGTTTGGGTAGGTTATCAACTTTATCATAAACTTATTTCACTGTGTGCAAAGTGAAAGAAGTTATTTGTTTCAACCGTTGCCTGACAGCTTGAGAAGTAGCTGAAAAGGTTGGCATTTCAAAAACTGTTTGCCATATGATTTTCATCAGCATGTAGGGAATGCGCCGCTTCATAACAAAAGTTGTGCCACCGCTTTCTTCAGACGAACAAATGCAGACATGGCTATAAGTGAGTAAAAAGCTTCTGAGACAAGCTACATCTGATGAAAAATTCATAAAAAAACCTCATCACTAGGTACGAGACATGAGTTTATGGTCAAGATGCAGAAACCAAGCATATTGGTCATTGCAGTGAACGAGACAATGACAATGAGACAACAAGGTATGACAAGTTCAGTTAAACTTGGCGTTGCTCATGGTTTTCTTTTAAAATTCTGAAAGTGTCAATTACCATGAATACCACAGAGAAGACAGCCAATAAGGGGTACATTGGAAGTTTGGAAATGTCTTTGCAAAGCAATGCAGAGGAAAGGACAATGCTTGGGAAAAACAGCGCTGGAGGTTGCATCATATGCACCCCCACATCACTACTCATAAGAGAGTTTTCGGCCAAGAACTTCACACCACTTGTTCCCTAACTCTGTATTCACCAAACTTAGCCACAACAGACTCATTTTTTCTTCCATAAACTGAAGTGCGCTCTGAAATGACGACGTTTTGAATCCATTGACACAGTCAAGAAAGATTCGCCATTCAAGCTACATAGCATCTCAAGAAAAGTGCTACAGGAAGCATTACTTTCATAGTAGAAATGCTACGTTCAGTGCATGACTCAGACGCAGACTGCTTTGAAAGTGACAAACCTAACTAGCTGGTAGGTAAACACAAGCAGATTTTTTTGTGCAAATTTAGTGAACTTTCTGAACAGACCTCGTAAGAACTGTGCAAGTTATTCCATGGCTAACCATAAGATATGGTATAGAACATGCAAACATATGCAACTGGTTTATGGAGTGTTTCAGTGATGACTGTTTGCAGTTACCTCAATTAGGGGATTTTATTAAAAAAAATATTTTGTAGTCAGAATTTACAGAAGTGACAAACATCAGAAATTGTACACTAACAGCCAAGAAGCCCTTTAAAAAATTTAGCTAACATTTTATTGAGAACTTTAGGGCATGAGTTCCAATATCCAAATTGAAGCCAGTCACCGCTCAAGGCATGTTCACTTGACAGGAAATCCGAGACTAATGCCTCGTTGATAGTTATTCATCCCGAAAATCTGCCATGGAATACATTGGTGTTCCACACAACTTTGCATCATAGTGAGTAAGCAAGGCTTTTTCAGGAAATAGTACGTAGAAAAATAACACATTTCACGCTAAATTTGGAAGCATGCCTCAAATATGTTGCTATAGTCTCAAAATTTTGCCTTAATAATGGCGAGCTTTAATTTCTCCCTTGTGATGTATGCTAAAGCTACTTCATTTAAAATATTAATTAATAAATCCTATTTAGTTAAAATGCTGACTGGCAATGATATTGTAGTTTCTAATGTCTTCCATAGATATGAATACTGACCAGCAAAAATTTATTCTTTCGAATAGCATATTTTTATATTTGGGTCATTCCATGTCAAGTGTCTCCTCAAAACGTTGCACACTCAATAACACCAGCTAGCATGCCTCATGGGGTGGGGGAGTTCCCGTCTGGATTTGAGAATGCTTCTGTACAGCTACTACTGAATCCTTTAAAAGAAATCTAGCGGTAGAACACATTGTGGATGATGAAATTCGCTACTTCTACTGTATAACCAAACATTTTTGATAGGGCCTGGTGAAGGGCTTTCAAAGATATAGAAATTTTCGAACTTGGTTCTTGCACCACATTCGCTGTTGTTTCATATAGCCCTTTTGCTGCACAGCACATTGGCTGTGTTGCTGCAGGCACCTGGTTGACACAGCATTGGTCAGCAACAGGAGTATTTTGCCAGTATGTGAGGGACTCAGTTGTGTTGCCCAATCGACAGAGCCATTAGGAAAATTGTCTTTGCCTTGTGTCTCATTGTCACACCTGGCCAAAACAGTAGGAATTTGCGAGACCAGGTGGGAGCTGTCCGAGTAGGCTTATTATTTTACCATTTCACCATTGGTACATGCTACAATGGCAAGCTTACGTGCCTGTTCACATGACTGTCAGGGCACAGTAAATCTCACACTTGAGCATCTGTACATGGGGGTTCTTTATGAAAGGGAACACATGAGCGCGTGCTCTGTGCTCCGCAGCGGCTGCTTAGAGTGCCAGCAAATGGCAGCAAGAGGAAGCATGTCCGCTTGTTAACCAGGCACAGCCGATGGGCAACTGCTGCTAGCAAGCTATGCCATTTGCACAACTTTCTTGGGGAACGAGGGTCTAGCATGCATTTGTCCATCAGCCATGCCTGGTTATTTTGGTCACCAATAGATGACGCCACAAGTATGCTTTCTCTTGCTGCGATTTGCTAGTGCTCCATATAGTGAACGTGCGCTACATAGCCACTGCAGAGCAGAGGCTACATGCTTGTGTGTTCCCTTTAATACAGGACCCCCTTGTACATGGCAATGCTAGTATATTGCAGTATTTATTCCTGATGAAGGAGCAGAGAGTGACGAATAGGTACTGTTGAGCTCTTTCACAGGTGACAGTAAACAAAGCCTGATGAAAACATGCACAGTATGAGCAGTCAGATGGATGCTTCTGGCAACATGAGTGTATTAAAATGTAACGCTCAGGACACCCCTACAATGTAGAAGTCGACTTTGATTTGACAAACAGAAAGCAATCTCCTGAGGCCACATCATAGTGAGACACAAGATTCATGATTCAAAATGAGCAGTGTGATGCAATGGGGACCAAAGAACGAACATGTGAACAGACAGAACAAATTGTGCTTACTTGTTATTTCTCTCGTGCCTATACTGTCATGCTGCCCAATTTTTAATCCTGAATACCCACCAACTACCCTACTTTTCATTGCTTCTACAGAGACTTACATATATGGATAGTATAAATTCTTGTTTCACTGAGAACATCAGTACCGCACAGAAAGAACATATATTCAACACGGATCGAAATATTGTTTTCTTCTTCTTATGGGAAGGTTTGTAATGAAGAGGTGCAAAAGATGAACACATGATGATGGGCACCAATGGCATTCTGATGCCTTTGAAGCTTTCTGCAGACATAAATAATAGCTATCTTGACACCATAATCTGGTTGTTGTAGAAACTCGAAAGACTGACTTTTTCTATCACATTTTACAGCACCCTTATTGCACATATACTCTTATGTTGTGTGAGGACACGTCCTCTTTGATAAATCAAAAGTCGACTTACACATTTCATGGCTGCATTGAGCGCAACATTTCAATAAATTCATGTTACCACAGGCCTCTATCTAATTGCCTATGTGTGTGTTTTTGTTAAGTTTCATTTAAAGTCAACATGAGGAGGTGCTCAACAGCACTGCTTCAGCACACTCTATCCAGGATAGAGAGAGAAAAAAGGGGAGGCAGTAAGGGCAACTAGATGCATGTCCAGTTTGCTACCCTAAATAGAGAGATGGGGGTTAAGAGATGAAAAAAGCGAGAAAAAATAAGAGAAAACAATGAGGGTGTGTAGTCCAGATGTGCACATCAAGACTACAAGTGGTCACTGAGGTCGGTTATGTCAGAAACTGATGTATATGTTGCTTTCTGAGCTTCTGATGCATGTGGCCATGATCCAAGCACCTTTGGCACAGAGTATAGTTTTGAGTCCAGATTATCTAATGTGGTGTGGAGAAAGTGCCAATCGTCATAGTGAGTTGAATACTGCAATGCACTGGTGTTTTGTAGTGCATGTTTTATGATGCTACGACAGTTGTGTGAATAGACACATACGCTTGCCATTGCTACATGCACCAATGGTAGAATGTTAAATAATAAGTCAACTCAGAGAGCTCTCCTCTAGTCTTGCAACTTGTGGCTGGCTTGGCTAAATATGAGAATGAGACAAGGCAAAGACAATTTCCTTAATAACCTTGTTGACTAGCCAACACAATCAAGTCATCATGTGACAAGATGTTCCTGTTATAATCCATAGCTGTGCATACTGACTGTCTGCAGCAAAGGAGCTGATGTGTGGCGTGGCGAAACAGGTCTATGAAGTGATACCGCATGCGGTGCAAAGATCAACTTCAAAAATTGATATCCTGCATAAAACAAATACTAAAATAAGGTAACTTCAGTATTAAACTACCGATAAACAGATCTATTTTTCTCCTACCTTAACTTGGACCACCTCAGTGCTCAAATTAACATTGAATGTGTACAAAACTGAATATTTTGGCACAATGCTCACTTTTTTCTTTGGAATTATCTTGGCCCATGAACATTTTCTTCAACAGAAGGTCCGCAGCAATCCAGAAACATTATTGACTAATGTGAATGCATTTCTGGGTATAAAAAATTGTGTATAGTGAAATCTCGATATAACGAACTTCAGGGGACCGCGGTAAATTGTTAATCTGAAAGATCGTTATAGTGAAAGCCCCAAAATTAACCATTTCGCCCCCCAACCCATCAGTTCATAAGTTGCCACCATATGAGCTATCTACGAAAACATCGCTGTTGGCTCTCGGTACGCGCTGTTGCTGTTTTCCATAGACTCCGCCGCCATGTGCCACCTAAGCACCGTATAAGAATGACCTGTGCAAAACAGATACCGACGGCGAGAAAACTACCGACAAAAAGGCAGCTCCATGTTGCCTCCAAAGCACAATGTTTCTTGCTTTTATTTGTTTTTCACATTTCTTGCCACGGAAACCGCAACTGTCATGCTTGAGGCGGGCAGCTGAACTATGTCAAAGCACAAGCGCTCATAAACGACACCGTCTGGAAAGTGCAAGGTGCGACCGTGTGGCATCCCTGGGTGTACGGATGTTACAAGATACATTTCACCGCGTGCGTGGCCGCAGAAAGAAGCCTAAAAGAAGAGATGGCTGCAGAAAGAAGGGTGAAAGAAGGAAGAGATGTGCCTCCGCTGCTAGGCGACACTATGACACTTTTCTGGGCAGAGCATGCGCTTGCAAAACCTGATGCATCGTCACCTCTGCTCGCCCGCGTTCTTTTTTTCTCAGGCGCCGTCTCAGGTTTTCCAAACCCATGTGCCGTGACGTCCGCTCCACGGTGTGGTCCTTTCCATAGAGTTTCATACAATAATTACTAGAGGGAACTCTGGCGCTAGTGTCTATGGGAGCTGCAATGAGAGCGGTTGTACCGGCATGGGAATTATGGGAAGTACATGGATTTGCCTAAGCTTCGTCCTTTTGGCTTTAAACGGCTTTGTGACTTTGTAAACTCGTCATTTTCAACAATGTACTCCGTATTAAATAATTAAATGAACATCATTAAAACTGTCCAGTAGCAGGATTCGAACACAGGAACTCTAGTACAGAAGCCTGATATTGAAACCATTAAGCCACAGATGCATGCATCGACAAGCGAATGAAATGCCCTTATGCATTCATCGCGGGAATGCCAGTGCCTTGAGATGCTTGCCGTGTTTCGATTTGGCCATCTGGACAAGCTCAATCGTTGTAATTAATAGCAATTGTGCATGTTCGTGGCATCTTTTGCACTTCGAAGAGTACAGATTGCACTGAAACTTACGCCAATAAGATTTATATAGCGTAATATACAAAGCCACAAGAACGTCTAAATCCACAAGCATGAAGATCAGACGTATCCATGTACTTCCCATCATTGCCATGGTGGTACAACGACTGCAGCGCGAGAGTTCCCTCTAGTAATTATTGTAGGAAACTCTATGGTCCGCTCTTTGCACCTTGTTGTCTGCTAGACTACTATTTCGGCTGCCGTGAAGGATACACAGAAATCTAAGAATCCCTAGATTTTGGGGATATTAGGTCGTAGTACTGAGGCATTGTTAAAGGGACACTAAAGTGAAAAATGATTTCTTCAGCCATCAGTAAATTACTTTTCTACAACACCAAAAACACTACTCTTAGAACGATAAGACGTTTGGTAAGCCAAAAAAAGTGCAAGACCGAAATACGGGTGGCGACGCCTACTTAAGTTCCCGCACCTGGTGGCTGTGACATCATGGATTTTTATGGCATCTTCTAGGGCCTACTAATTATATATAGCGGTACAGATTGACTACATTGTGTTCTAAAGGAACCAAATATTAAACATGGCAAGTTTCGGGAACCTTTACTCAGCCAATGCGGCCCAAATGGGAAAACATACTTTCGAGTCCTTGACGTCACGCTGACGTACCGGCGGTGGGGTTTCGGCGCGAAATTCAAATACTGGTACTTGGACCTTCATTTTCTCATCTAATAATCAATCTATTTTTTTTTAAATGTCTGCCTGCAGAGTTCTGAAACAATGCTTCATTCGTCTAAACTGATTTATTGTTTCGCTTTAGTGTCCCTTTAACATCACAGGGAAACTGAATAACGATCGTTATTCTGAAAAGTTCGGTATTCTGAAGTTTGCAGAACTGAAATATGTGTACATAGAAACTATAAGTCAGCAGGGGAATTCTGAAAAGTTTGTTAATCTGAAAGGTTTCTTAATGTGGTGTTTGTAGCAACGAGGTTTCACAGTATTTAGCACATTTGTGTCAACATTTGGTACATTTAAATAACCGACAACTACCAAAGTAACCAATAAATACTACTACACATTTAAGAGTAATTTTTTTTAGTTTCTCTGGGCAAAATTGTGTAGCACCAACCACATTATTAACATTTTGATAAGTTTTCTTGTGACGCCATATCTTACGTACCTGAGGAAATTTTGGAAGTATCTCATGTGACAAAAACAAAAAAAAAATTTTTTTTCACTGAAACAATTTCAGAAGACCCTGTGCACAGAACCAAAGATAATATCGGTGCTGGTCAAGCATGGGACAGTTACTGAGACAACTGATAAAATGAAAAGTGAATGACACAGCGTGTGGTGTCCTGTACCTCATTTACATTTAATGAAAGTATGAAATAAACATTGTTACTAAAGCTATACATGTGTGCTTTAATGCTATTTCTATAGTGTGTTTTCCATGACTATGTCATTCCCACACTGTGAAGAATTGAAAAACGTTAAGTGTGGCTGAATTGATAAAACATTAGAGTGCCTCTTCTTCTTAAAGTGATGACAATGCAACAAATTGCTCTACCATATACTGGATGTTTCAGCAAACACTTTCAATAATTTTTAAAGGTTGCCTGTGGCAGATATAACAATTCTAGTTCATGAGCTGGCCTACTAGAAGAGGTGGACACTACTTGTACAAAAAATTGAAATGCATAATCGGCTAATTAGGTAACAAAAAATTACTAATTAAGTTTCTAACTAATTACCTTATGGCCCATACTGCGATTTACAATTCTAGCTGTGGAGTTTGCAAGGCAGATCCACTTGGAACAAATTCTCAGGATGGCACCAGTTTCGAGATATCAATTCCCGAACTTTGCACAGAAATGCACTGGCGTTCCAGTTACTTTAGTGCTTCAATGCATTTCTCCACAATGTTCGGGAATTAATATCTTGAAACTGGTGTCATCCTGAGAATTCGTTCCAAGTGGATCCAGCTCGTGAACTCCACTTCTAATTCATAAGGTAATTAGTTAAAAACTTAGTTAGTGAATTTTGTTAATTAGTCATATGCATTTCAATTTTTTAAAAATTAATGTCCACCTCTTTGAGCAGGCCAGCTCATGAATTAGAATTGGGGTACCTGCCACAGGCAACCATTAAAAAATTTGGAAGTGTTCGCTGAAACACCCTGTATATTCCAGCTGTGCTGCATTCCATGATGCCATGTTATGAATTTCTTTTGGGCAAGCTGAAAAATGTCACATTTTGTTCTTCTGACTTCTTCATTATTAATGTGTGCATTCATTTTACATGGGTGGTTCAGGTTGTATATCGAAATAGCGTACTGCTTTCGTGAAGGATCTGTAGAATCTTGCAGAGCACACCCTCATGAGACTTGCCGTCAGGGTGTGTGATCAGAATGTCAACATCGCCACACATGGCTCTGCCTCTGCGATAGGAGCCACACGGAATCACCTCAAGTCCAGGCTGGATCGACAGGGCAGCTGTCTTCACCTGCAGTTAGCACATTGTTAAAACATTCGAGATTAAGATGTATCTCGCACTCCTCCTAGACGTACTGTGTCTGCAATCAGCCTTGCTTCAGCATATGGCATCTTGTCAAGGAAGTCATGGAAGTGCTTGAGCCCAATCTTCTGTTGGCTGCTCAGACTTCCCTTGGCGGCAAGTTCTTCCAGTGAACGAAAACCCTTGTAACATAAAAAGAAAGGGAAGAGAGAGTGTGAGTACAGCCACATTTCCAGGAAGCACAAGTTGGCTACTAGCTAGATACAGCTTGAGCAGGCTAGAAGCAGCCAGAGCTTTGTTAAGCATTAGTTTAGACATCTTCAAGATGGCTAGCACTTGATGTCTCCAAGCCATACGCTTCTAGCCATTGTGAAGACAATTACTTAGAAAAAGTGTCGAAATTTTGAAGGCATCCAGGATACAGGGAAGCCTCAATGACTTGGGGGTGGAAGGGGGGGTAGGGGGTGACGTGGTCAATTTTGTGAGTAAAAAATTAAATTATGGTGTTTAACGTGCCAAAACCACTTTCTGATTATGAGGCACGCCGTAGTGGAGGACTCCGGAAATTTTGATTACCTGGCGTTCTTTTATGTGCACCTAAATCTAAGTACACGGGTGTTTTCGCATTTCAGCCCCATCGAAATGTGGCTGCCGTGGCTGGGATTCGATCCCGCGACCTTGTATTTTTTTTCTTTTTTTTGGTGAGTGTGGAAGCTACCGGCATGCTTTGGAAAAGGTGAGGGGATAGTGGCGTTGATAGGGGATAGTTGCATTGGCAGGGCATATGAAACTCCTTGTAGCATAATCAGCACCACAAATGGGGCATGCGGAAAACGATTCTTCGTAGATTTCCTACGCACATTCTGAAGTGCGCACCTTCCACCTTCGCCGGTTCAACCATGGCACCGCATTGACAGCATACTGTGACTTGCAGCTTGCAAAGGGGGTGCGCAATTTATTATCAACATAAAGGGCGAGTAAAAAATAAAACTTATTCTGCTCAAAAAACATAGCTGTCCATTGAAGTTGTTTTAAAGTGAAAAGACGTTCGTATATGAGTTTTCAAGTGCAGAACTTCGGATTGTGTTTGCAAGAATGGCAGCAACAATGCCGCTTTATTTCGGTTCAGTAACAGATTTTATGATATGATTGAAGGGTTCCTACTTTGTGGAAATGATGTCTCATGTTGAACGGCACAAAGATCAGTTAATGTTTTGGATTGTCATGTTCAAGCAGTTATTGACAAAGCCTGTTTCATATTGCAAGTTTTTTTAGGCTTGTTACCAGCATTTCTTTCCTTTTACCTCTTTGCAACTTGAATATAGTAATGGCTTTCAGCATCGACATGTTTGCACAGTGCAGAAGACAAGGACAGAAGAAAGGACGCAACACAGGTGCTATGTTGTCTTTCTTCTGTCCTCATCTTTTGCGCTGTAGAGACATGTTGGTATTGAATCACCAGATCGCCCAAGCTTCCACTTAATGGCTTTCAGGCTATGACGGAAGCTCTGTGTACCGACTTGATATGCGTTTGCGATACTATATAATTATTATGCACTGTAATTAAACATGACTGCGTAAATAACAAAGGAGAAGAAAGGGGGTTAACCGAGGGGCCCGATTTTATTAGTCACATCATAAAAAGCCAACAAACACTGACACGAAGGACAACATAGGGGAAATTACTTGTGCTTAATGAATGAAATAAAGAATCGATAAATTAATGGAAATTAAAGTAGATGAAAAAACAACTTGCTGCAGGTGGGAACCGAACCCAAAACCTTCGCATTTCGTGTGCGATGCTCTACCGCAAAATGCGAAGGTTGTGGGATCGTTCCCCACCTGCGGCAAGTTGTTTTTTCATCCACTTTAATTTCCATTAATTTATCGATTCTTTATTTCATTTATTAAGCACAAGTACAATCCCCTATGTTGTCCTTCGTGTCAGTGTTTGTTGGTTTCTTATGATATTCGTAAATAACAGTCACAGGCTACAACTACAGTTGAAAAATAAGTGAAACCACAAAAATATCGCACGAAAGTTGCCTCGACACCATATGTTGACCTTCCAAGTCAGGAAAAAAACTGCTAATGGCCCCACATTTAGCTCATGGAAGTGTGTCCACTCCACCATTAGACATGAAGGCAATGCAAACACAAACGGCAGGCTGCAAACAGGTGTTGTCACTGAAGGTAACGGCCACCTGCAGCTGAGGTCTCTTTTGTACAAAGATGACAGTAAAGAGCAGAAAATTACGATGCTGTTTCAAGGGAAGCCACAAGGGAGTAAAACAAGATCAGCAGCTCATAAGTGCACACATGCAACATTTCATGAAAATTTAACATTTAAAACAGTTCAAAAGTCTGCAGGGCACCACATGCTAGTTTGAGTGCAAAAAAATTATCACTTTACACATCAGCTAAATGAAACTTGCCATTTCAATGTTCCTGTGTGCAATGTAAAAAGCCTATCTGCTAATCATGGTGAACTTTAAATTACTTTTACGTGTATTGTTTTGGTTGAATGAGTATAATTTATTTTTTTTAATATTTATTTATATAGCTTAACTGTCAGTTGGCCTTTATTTTGTTTTTACTGAATAGTTTCTGCACTGCGCTATTCCATGTGACTGTCAAGACAGCTGTGTCGCTTGCACTGTTGTCACAGAGTAGTGTGCAGTCAATATAGTCTAATTCTTTTTCTATTTTTGTCATTCGAAGCATATGAATGTTTTTTTCTTTAGGATCACCTGTTTTCACTCGGAGGTTGCATTTTAAATTCTGTGTAAGCTATCACTGTTAACATGACATTCTACCTTTCTCACTGCAAGAGGAAAGCCTTGGATGAAGCATTCATAGCTGTCATGGAATGTGAGCTTGAAGTAATGTACGGTTAATTTGGCTGCAGAGAGAAATCAATGACAATAAATGTGAGACAAGAAACCAGGCTAAAACACGGTCCATTTTGTTTGTTGTATAGTGAGCTATCACATTTAAACTGTTTCCTTTACTTAAGCCAGTGCAGCTTAAGGCTGTTAATAGCCAATGTGCTATTATTTTTCTATTCTAATTTAAGTTGTTTGCGTTATAGGAATGACCCAACATGAGCTAATATGCTGTCACACTCTATCAAAACAGTGGCAGACTGGCTGACAACACTGCTACTTGAGTGTTGTCTGCGTCTCAAAGGTAAATATGATGCATTTTATAACCTTGATTACATAGAATTCCTACTGTGTTTTTTCGCATATGTATGAAAGTGAGTTATGTTTGCATTTACTGGCGGGGAACCTCTAGCTTTTTAATTTAGTTATAGATATGTCTGAACTCTAGCTTGCCAAATTGCAATGTTTAAATGCTGTCAGCATCTGGAAAGAGAGTTTTATGTTGGGCTATTTGTCAGTAAGGAAAATGGCCTTCCCTTTTGGAATTTATAATATTCAATGTTAATTTGACATCAAAGCAATCATGATAAGCTTGTGATTGTTTGTGCTTACGAGAGAGTACTTAGTTTTTTTTAGGAGTATACCACAAAATTTTTGTCTCATTTTTATAGTACCAAGAATGGATAACTGTGAACTCAGTAATTATGCTATGGACCCTCAATCACTTGTTTAATAAGAGAAAAATATTAAAAATACATTACCTTTTAGTGTTACAGCTCAAAACATGCACTAAGTGTAATGTGGCTTTTGACGTGAAACGGAAGTCTATTCATGTCACCAATATTCGATGTGGCGGCATCATGGTACCAGACACAACTGACGTATACAAGTACACTCTGACCATGCTGCGAAAACAGAGACCATTCACCACCCAACAGGATAACAGGGCAGAGAGTACTCCTGCATTTCAAAAAGAAGCATGCAACTGGAAGGGTCAATCTGATGGCTCTTAGCGACAAGGTCATTATATCACTGTCAACTACAGCATTGAGCCAACTATCTCATGCTTGAGTTGTTTCTAACACCGCATGAATTCCAACTATGGGTTTGGTGATGTGAATAGACTCCTGCTTGACATATAAAATAGTGCTGCATTTGGAGTACATTTTAAACTAGCTGCATAAACTGTGATGTAATAATTATTTGTGCTGCTCAAGGAATTGAGGCTCCATGTGATAATTGTGGGGTTGGCAACTAACTAAAAAAGCAAAAAAAAGTGGGGCACAAAGTTTTTGTGCCAGTACTACCTTAATGACTTTCTTCTAGGTGCATTAACTGATTTTAAAAAAAGTGTAATAATTTTGATGAACAACTTGTTTTACACTGTTAATGTATTGATTTAACTCGTGCAGAATAGTAGAAACCATTGAGCCCACCAATCAGACAGATATATATATATATATATATATATATATATATATATATATATATATATATATAGAGAGAGAGAGAGAGAGAGAGAGAGAGAGAGAGAGAGAGAGAGTGTGTGTTGGTTAGTTAACATTGGTTACTGGAAAGATATATACAAGAGAACATTGTGAATGCCCCTTTGCTGTCTTTTAAGCTTACAATCCTGTCCAAGTCTTAGCCTGTTCTTTCTCTGCACTGTTTGCTACCTCCCCCCCCCCCTCCTTATTGGAAAATAAAGTCTTCTACATTTAGTGATGCTCTCAAAAAAAGCTAATTGGTTCCTGTACCCATTTTATAAATATTTGAATTACCATCTTAACAAGGCAATTTTTTATTTTTGGTGCATTGACGATTAAGATTTCTAAATTCACTGCAAAGAAGTTGCATTTACTAAGGACCCACTCTATTAGTCATATCCATGGTAACCATACCGAATCACATTTGTATTTATGAAATAAACTGCATTTTTTTACTGCTCCCTTAAGCATCGATGGGCAATTATGCAAGGTTGTGTCAGTGTAGAGACAGGAAACAGCCTTTCTGCATGCTGTTTTATCTTGCTTAACATGCACTCTCCACACACTTCCACTCAGCTCTGCTGCCATTAGTACTATATGCAACTGTTTAGAGTGCAGTTTACCTGAGGTGATAGTGTCATTTATTGGCTGTATTCGGTCATGAAAATGGTATATGTGGCTTTTGCATATGGATCCATGCATTTTCATACCAGTGCAAGTCTACTAGGTGCATAAGATGCACACGCAGTGGGAACATACTGATGGTCTATGGAACAAGGGAAATAGAATTGTAGATTTGCTGCACTATGTCAGACAGACATGCTTATTAAGTGCACTGCTATAGCCGGCATGCATGGTACGTTATAGTATGCTAATACTGATCCACTAGTATCACAAAACAATGGCCCTTTCTGACTCTGAAAATGAAGAACTATTTACAGGCATGGTGCTTGAACATTGAGAATAATAATAATAATATTTGGGGTTTTACGTGCCAAAACCACTTTCTGATTATGAGGCACACCGTAGTGGAGGACTCCGGAAATTTTGACTACCCGGGGTTCTTTAACGTGCACCTAAATCTAAGCACACGGGTGTTTTCGCATTTCGCCCCCATCGAAATGCGGCCGCCGTGGCCGGGATACGATCCCGCGACCTCGTGCTCAGCAGCCCAACACCATAGCCACTGAGCAACCACGGCGGGTGAACATTGAGAATGGCTGAACAAAATGAGTGGACTGCAATGCATTATGTGCACTCAGTGTGTACTTAGGCTGAACTACTAAACTTGTTTAAGCTGTATCTTAAGTCCTTAAAAATAAAGGGGCATAATGTAAAGTCACTTGTACTGCTCCACATGTGTATCGGCAGATATCATACTTTGTATGAAAACCTCCAATAATGTTTCGTTACCAACTTTGGTACACATTAGAGTTGGTTAGTGCTGCAGCCATTGAATCATTAGAAATGCATATAGTTGCACTAGCTTAGGCAAAAACTGTTGTCTTGCAGTTTACAAGGAGCAGTTTACAAGGAGTGGGAGAACAATACATAGAGCACCAATACGTTGCTTTGTGAACATTGGGATAACTATTTCGGTACTGGTGCTATGCACTAACAAAAAGTATTTTGTTGCACTGTATTTATTACTAGTTTAAATGACTAGCAATTTGATATTTGTGCAATATTACAGTGGCACAGAATCAAGGGCTTGTCAACAGCTCATCTGGTTGGGAATTAACTTAGCACAACAAAGCCACTGAACAGTCAAAGTGAAAATTTTACTGTGGTTGTTGCCTTCTTTGCGCTTTTGTAGTGACATGTAAAATAAGAATTCAACCTTCCAGGATTGTAAAACATGGTAAGTAGAGCTAACTACAGCACTTGCGAAGCTGAAACAAGCCTGGACATTGAATGTTTACACCGCAGCTACAATAGTGCTTCCCAAGGTGGCTACTAGCGGTAAGTGGAAGGAGCATTATCTGAGCTGCCAGCTGGCTTGTAGAGGCTCGGGTCTAGAGTACAACTTACAAAAGACGGCTACTAGCTGTGGCCTCTAGATCAAGCTGGAATGTATAGGTCTACTAGCTAGTTGCGTGCTTCCTGAGTTCTGATTAGCAATATTTACCATTTGCAGGGACAAGATTATATGCAAATGCAGACAATTTAGTAGGAGAGGTGGAGAACACACATGTGCAGACTGTAAAGCACTGCAGTACACATTCAGCAAAACAAGATACTGCTGCTGACACAACAAGCTAACTTATGCACAAGATGCATTACATTACAATGTACAGGGCATACTGTGCAAATTTAGCCATCAATTCATCCATTATGCTGCTATTTAAAAACTTGGAACTCACCTGCTGGACCCACTTTTGTGCTGTTGATGGTCCGGCACCCCAGACTTTTGTGAACAGGTTCTGTGCAACAAGATGCTCCTGGCTTTGGAATTCCTCCAGTTTTTGGAGCCTGCCTTGCTGAACAATCTCCCAAATTTTGTCTGCAAGCCTTTTCCCAACGTTAGGCAGGGCCCTTGCTTCCTAAATGGAAGAGACATTTCATCAGCAGAAACTTACGACTAGGTGTAGCAGTCTGCGTTAAATAGACATATACAGGCATACGGCAAGGAAATAAATGATGACATCAAATATTTTTAGCTGATACTAACATTATTTTATACATTAATGTACCGATAGTTGATGATGTCAGTGATTTCAAATTGACACTAACAGTATTTAGTAGTTTATAGCACCCATAGTAAAATGAATGTGGTTTCAATGCCTAAACATACACACATGCTCAAAATGTTCCTTAATAAAGAATAAAGAAAATAGAAAACCTAGTGGGTCTCAAAAACCAAGAACATACACCTAGCAGTGCATATTAGGCATAAAGGGGACCAAGACAGGCATGTACTATAATATTGATGAAAGGAAAAATTGTCTCTCACCCAAGAGTAGCACAAAGCTTCAAAACAAATTCAAAATGGGCATCTCAAAAAGAAAGCTTCGCAGTGGAATAAAAGTATGTCCTGGTTCAGGGGTCAAACCCAGGACCAAACTCTTTTTTGGGGCGCTTGCTCTACCATCTGAGCTGACCAGTAGGCTGGCAGATTGCAGAGTGAGGCTGAATTAATCAGCAACACGAAGCGCAGTAACATAGACAATGGTAAGTCATCTTTGCAGAAATCCACAAGCTGAAGGAAGTTTCATGAAAAGCAGAAATCGTCATCCCCCCACGAGTAGGACGAAGCTACAAAAGAAACCCAAACTGGTCTGAAGATCGAACCCAGCACCAACACTTTTTTGTCGCAGTTGCTATACCAGGACAAATTTTCTTCACCTTCAAAGCTTCTTTCCAAAGAATCCTGTATTGGGTTTATTTTGTGGCATCATGCTGCTCTTGGATGGATGACAATATTGCCTTTCATGAAACTTCCTCCACTCGCACATTTCCGCAGAATTTATTTGCACTACAATACTGTATCCAAGAAGAGGGTTAAACTTTATTAAAAATGCTGTTAGCTCTTCCAGCATCAATAAAATTGGGAAATTACTGAATTGTGGCACAAAATGGCATGAACATGTTTGCACTTATTTTTTTGCGCATGTTTGCATCCTTACTGACCAGTTGCCTTCACCCAAAAAGATCACGTCCTCGTGACACCTGCAGCAGAAAGGATGGTCCTCATTCGGCACCAAGGTCTGCGAGTGGTGGTGCTGGGTAACACTCCCAGGGCTCTACTAGGAAACACAAAAACCCAAGAAAGTGGACGGGGAAGAAGCGCCGCGGTAGCTCAATGGTAGAGCATCGCACGCAAAATGCGAAGGTTGTGAGATCGTTCCCAACCTAACCAAGGTTACTTTTTCATCCACTTTCATTTCCTTTAATTTATCACTTCTTTATTTCATTTATTAGGCACAAGTAATTTCTCCTTAGTGTCAGTGTTTGTTTGCTTCTTACTACGAACATGTTTAAGTCATTCCTACACCACTTGCCAACATGGTAGCCACATTAGAGACTGGCCATTTTATTAGCAATCATCTACTGTGTAGCAGACACACCTGCTGGCTTAGAACATCATATGCAATAAGGTAAAGCAGTTGGGACAAAACTATGAAGGACTTCCACTAAAGACGCAACAGCCTTTTAAGAAGGGCAATGCTGAACTGAGATAAGAGACTGCAAGAATATTCACAGTGGAACAAACTTTAAAAGAAAAGAAGAAGAACAACAGAAGCTTCAGAGGACCCTCACACCTGCCACATAAGCAAGACATCTGAAGAAAGCGTTAGCTCAAAGGAGCTGCGGCCATCTCACACAGGCTGTTAAACACCTTTAAATGGGCTCTGCAACATGTCTCCCTGATGTAGCAGTTACCTTGCTTTCACTCTGTTATCCTTCCTTTCATCAAACATGGTTGATAAGGCCTGGTGCAGAACACACATTAGCAATACCCAGCCAGTCATGTGAACATGCAATTTCAACATGCCAGTAGCAACTTCCAAATTCAATGATATGACAGAACACAACCTTAGATCGCACAGAAGACAAAATATCACAAAAGGCTTAAAGGAACTCTAAAGAAAAAAATTATTTCATCATCACCATCATCAGCCTATATTATGCCCACTGCAGGACGAAGGCCTCCAGTTACCCCTGTCCTGTGCCATCCGATTGAAACTAGCACCCGCGAATTTCCTAATTTCATCGTACCACCTAGTCTTTTGCCGTCTTCTACTGTGCTTCCCTTCTCTTGGTACCCATTCTGTAGCCCTAATGGTCCAACCTGCCTGTTCCCTTGGTTGACTAAAGTTCAGTGTTGCCCTCATTCTAATCGAGATTATCTTGGCGAATATTTTATATAGTACTGGGAGTAAGGTAATGGGCATATAATTTTTCAATTCTTTAACGTCTACCTGTTTGTGGATCAGTATAATGTTTGTGTTCTTCCAGTTTTCTGGGACCCTTACAGTCGATAGACACTTTGTACAGAGAGCTGCCACTTTTCCAAGCATTGCGTCTCCTCCATCTTTGATTAAATTGACTGTTATTCCATCTTCTCCTGCCGCTTTCCCCCGTTTCATGTCTTCCAAAGCCCTTCTGACCTCATCGCTAGATATAGGAGGAGTTTCTGTATCCTGTTCATTACTGTTTCGAATGGAGTTAACCTGAGTCATCTGGGTACTGTACAGGTTAGTAAAGAATTCTTCCACTGCTTTTACTATACCTTCGAGATTGCTGGATATTACCCTCCTTATTTTTCAGCGCATACATCTTGGTTTGTCCTATGCCAAGTTTTATTCTCACTGATTTCTGCCTGCATCCTTTTTTTACGGCTTCTTCAGCCTTTCTCACATTATAATTTCGAATAGCACTTATTTTCGCGTTGTTGATCACTTGTGACAGTTCCGCGAATTCCATCTTATGGACACTTTCATTCTTGGCCATTTCTTTATTAGGTCCTTTGTTACTTGGGAGAGCTTGCCTACTGGTTGCCTTGGTGCCTTGCCTCCCACTTCAATCAAAGAAAGGGCACAGTAGCAGGGCTTGCATGCAGATGGCTCACCCGCTTGTCTTCTTTATGCAGATTATCGCCAGCCTGCTGCTGATACCAGCGGGACACCAAGAACCAAATCAGCCTTTCGGGATTCTAGACGTGCATGTGCTTCAGAACAACACCTTTTCGTCGTTTTTTTTCCTACCATTTGCGGAAGGGAACCCGTCATCGTCTACCTCTAGCGAAGAACATTCTTGAAGCCATCCAGTACGGCCCCTCACCTTACCAGGAGCATAAAAGCTGCCAACGACCCAGCACATCCCAAAGGGCGCGGCAGCAGGGCTTGCACGCAGATGGCTCACCCGCTTGTCTTCTTTATGCAGGTGAGAAGGCGTTTTGGAAAGTGTTTTCGCTCTAGCGAGCACTGTCTCGTCGTGCTGCCGTGCCCTACGGTGCTTCTCGATTTTCTGTATGACATAGTGTACTTTGCAAAGTTGATATTGCTTGCCGGAGATGCCGAAACAAATCCCGGGCCTGACCGTTCGGGTTTTGCCGAAAGTTAACTCAAATCGCCGCTGATATAAAGACAATAAAGGAAGAACAACTGACATCGATAGATAAAAAACTAGAATGTCTATCATGCCTTGAAGACAATGTTTCAGCTTGCACTAAACAAATCGCTAGCCCTCAAAAAACTGCATCGTACTTGGAATTACGGCTAGACGGTCTAGAGAATAGATCCAGAAGGTCAAACCTTACTGTGTATGGTATGCAGGAAGATACAGAAGAAAATACCGAATCTCTGGAACGCGCAGTGAATGAAAAGGTCATTAGGCATACTTTGAAGTTCGAAGCAGTGGCAATAGAACGCATCCACAGACTAGGCAAACCAATGGCAAACAAAACAAGACCAACAATCTTTAACCTCCTAGACTTCTGAGACAAAACAAAAATTTTGCGTAACTGTCAAAAACTCGATACTGATTACGCCATCAGCGAAGACTTTTCACCGCGAGTTCGAGATATTAGGAAGAAGCTATGGCAATATGGAAAAGCAAGGAAGGAATCTGGTGATAAAGTGGCCCTGGTCTACGACAAACTAAAGATTAATAGTTGCCTTTATTCTTGGGACGAGGAAAATAATGAGGTGACCCCCATTACGTCCACTTCAAGCGATACAAAAAACCAGGACGTCGGTACGCGAACCTTGCGTCCCTGCCGTCCGCAACATCCAAAATAACGTTCGGTAATATTAACGCTCGAAGTGTTAGTAGTAAGCTCGGACCCCTCGAATCAATGTTAATAGCTTTCGAACCGAAATTTATAGGCATAACAGAGACTTGGCTAACCAAAGACGTCACAGACTTCAAAATTACTCCCCCAAACTACGTCATTATTTGCAAAGATCGGCCAACATGAGGTGGTGGCGTTGCTATTTTGATAAAAAGGGAAATTTCGTACGTTAAGTTGCCCGACGTTGCGGGGGTTGAAGCTGTATTTTGCAAACTTTGCTTTGCCAATACCACCTTCATTGTTGGATGCATTTACCGTAGTCCTTCTACTGATTTGAATGTATTGCAATCATTGCACGTGTATATGCAGCAGCATGTGAAGGGGACCAAGCTCATATTACTAGGCGACTTTAATCTCCCTGATATCAACTGGCACACACTGCATCACCGTTCACCTTGCGCAGATATTCTTTTCGACATTATGCTCTCTTTTAACCTAACCCAGATAATAACTGAACCCACGCATGTACAAGGATCCAGTTAGACTAAACTAGATCCAGTTAGACCTAGTATTTTTAAGCATTCATTTTCCCACCCATAACGCTAAATTCGAAGTCTCAACCGGCTTGTCAGATCACAAACTAGTATTGTGTGAGGTGCCGTATCAAGATTCGCTACCCTCTTCACAACCAACAAAAACGTACAAAGACTACAGCAGAGCTGATGATACAAGCATCATTGATACACTGTCATTTCAACTATCGTCATTCAATCAACTTGCACATGATGGAAACACAGACATAGAAATTTTATGGCACGAATTTAAGTCCGTTGTGTCATATTGCATCAGTAACTACGTCCCCTTGAAAACTAAGAAAACTCATAAACATAACCCCTGGATAACTCGGACCGTTATTCATGCAAAAAGGAAAGTTCGCCGAATCAGAAGAAACAAAAAATCCCATCCCTCACAACGAACTGCTAAACAATTAACTTACGCCGTGGACGACTTGAAAACAAAAATTAAGAAGGCCAAATCACACTATTTCACAAAAACACATCCTAACTTTATAAAGAATGCTCCCGAAAAATTCTGGCGTTATTTAAACCCTAAAAAACGAGATGAGAGACATCTCCTGAGGATAACAAAAACGCTGCGACTTCTTTGAATAATTATTTCTGCTCTATTTTTACATCTGATAACGGAGAACTACCAGGAAAAACCTCTGGCACTGGTGTGAAGATGGAACCATTAACTATAACAGAAACAGGAGTACTAGATCTTTTACTAAATCTCGACACAAAAAAAGGACCCGGGCCAGAGAACATCCCTAACATATTCCTTCATCGATATGCCGAGTGGATGGCAAAATTCCTAATCCTCCTTTTTACCAAATCATTATCCACCTGCACCCTTCCTACGGAATGGAAAACTGCCAAAATAACACCAATATACAAATCAGGAAATAAATCTGATCCTTCAAACTACAGACCCATATCATTAACCAGTAAAGTACGCAAGTTATTAGAACATATTATTTTAAAACACGTAAATGCTTATCTAGAAGTAAATGATACCCTAACCCCTTGTCAGCACGGCTTTCGTAAAGGCCTTTCTAGTATTATGCAATTAATTGAATAAACACATGACATATCCAAGAGCATTGATAACCAGAAACAAACAGACCTCATATTTTTAGACTTTTCGGAGGCATTTGACTGCGTGTCACACACTAAACTTCTTGCAAAACTAGAACTAACTTTGGGAAGCGGCCCTATCCTTGATTGGATTAAAAACTATCTTAGTAATAGCACACAATTTGTTGAAATTAACAACGAGAGGTCCGCGACAACTAACGTTACATCAGGAGTACCCCAAGGAAGTGTCTTAGCCCCAGTATTATTCTTAATCTTTATTAATGACTTACCAGCATATGCTTCACAGAATATCAAACTTTTTGCAGATGACTGCGTTCTTTTCCAGGAAATTAACTGCCTTGATGACCATAGAACTTTAAATAACGCCATAACAGCAGTTTCCCAGTGGTGCAAGGACTGGCAGATGGATATCAATCTAAAAAAGTCTGTTCTATTATCTACAACCAGAAAAAAACATACATCAGCCTTCCAGTACACCCTTAACAACATTCCTCTTGCATCTGTTCATGAGCATAAGTACCTTGGTGTGACACTAACATCTGACTTCAGGTGGGATTCTCACGTTAACAATATCACATCAACTGCAATAAGACAGCTATTCTTCATTAACAGACGCCTTAAACTAGCACCATCTGAAACAAAGTTACTCGCATATAAAACACTTATAAGACCGGTTCTAGAGTACGCCAACACCGTTTGGTTCCCGTTTACTAACAAGCTGATTAAAAACTTGAAGGGGTACAGCAAAAAGTGCTGAGATACATATATAATAAACACTCCATCACAGACTCACCAACAGCATTACTGAAACGGGTAGAACTTCTAACCATGCATAACAGAGCCAAGCTTGCTAGACTAAAGGTCATGTATCAGTTAATACACAATCAACTTAAACTGCCTATTATGAAATACATATCAATGTCCTTGAATAGATTACTCGTCATAAACACACACACACACATTAAGCGAATTTCCATTCCGCACTGATATTTTCAAATACTCATTTTTTCCAAGGGTGACACGCGAATGGAATAATCTTAACACAAGTTTCACTGACAGCTCATCCTTAGATACGTTTGGTACCCTGATTGCGGATCAACTATACGCATTGCAGCAATAATTCTTCACATTATTTACGTAGTTCCTTGTTGCCTTGTTATTTTAACGGTGTTTGTGCTTGACTATAATTTACGGCAATGATGCAATACATTTCTTTTCTTGTTGGCACTATTGTAACCTTGATTGTTGCGTGACTGTTATTACCTCAATACTGACCTTCTAACTGGTTTCTGTAACTGCAATTATCGTTGTCATAACCTTATAGTTCTATTTATTCTCTTGTATAATCACGTAATCAAATTGTTATATGCCCAAAATTTTTATTGTATAAGATTTAGTAATTAACACCTTATACCATGTTCCTATGTATGGCATACAGCCCTTCCTGTTACAATCCCTGATGGGATTCACAGTATCAATAAATGAAATTAAAAATGAAAATTGCTGCCTCTGAAGCCAGCTTAGTTACGGTTTCATTCATTTGAGGTGTAGTAATTAACTACTCCGCTAAAATAGAAAATCAATTACTTTTACTGTAAGAAGAGGTACAAAGACGAGACAGGTGGCAACGCCGTCTTGAAATTTTAGTACCAGCTCACTGTAGCATCATGAAATTAACTCGTTAACTCAAGTTAACTTGTCACGGGAAAGGTTGCACTACCTTGAAATTTTAACACATAAATAATACACAATGCATTTTGGTATTCTTATTCAACATTTGAGCAGTAATAGCACTACAGGAATTCCTGGTACAATATTAAGAAAAAAAAAGAACAAAGAAAATATATGGATATATTTTTTAAATCCACACTTATGATAAATGTTTTAATAATTTATCTTGGCAGTTAAGGGGTTAAATGGCACCAGCTTCCTAGAAAACAGTTTCTAAGGGCGCAGTTGCTGGAAATGAAACGGGAGCCTCTGGCTCCCCTGCAATTTAAAAATGGTTGTGCAGAGTGAGGAGGCTGCAGCGACAATGCCTGTCTTTTCAATTCCAGAAACACAGCATTTTTGGACGTTTCTGCATCTTAAGTAAACAACTAGACCTGGCAAGATCTAGTGAATCGTGTTCAGAGCTTTAACTTAGTACCAACGATTGCAATGAAGATTTAGAACTTCTGCCAACCTCTCTTGCATGGATGTGGCTTGACAAATGCTTTGACACCTGCTCCTCTGCCATTTGCTTTCCATACTGCGCCAGAAATTATGTGTTGCATGGAGGATAACAAAAGCGTGCTCGACTTTCTCAAAGAAATATTGTGCTTCATATAGATTGTTTCTGTTGCATTGACTATTTGCAACTCAAAAACATAAATAATTGACAGGACATGAGAAATTAACAAATGATCTGCTTATACTGCATTAATTAAAGCTGTTCACAATGAACAAGTTACAAAAAAATTCAGGGAATTTCAGTTTTCTGAAACAAAAGGAAGTTGGCACAGAAAGGGTTAATTTGCTCTTTTTAAAATATGTTCTATGTTAAATTGTCCTGTATTTTTTTGCATTAACTATATAGTTTTCATATAAGTTCATGCTGATAGAAGATAAATATATGTTTATGACAGTGATCACTTTAACAGACCTAAGTTTCTGATATCCCACATAACTTTACATTCCCACAATGTATCTTCCTTGATGGTGTATTAAACCCTGTAGTTGAGAGTTCGGTGGAATACTGTCTGGTAGGGTAAGATTATTGTGAGAGAAGCAGGTCACCAACCAAAGTCAAAACAAAATGACGTTTTCGAGATGCGTCTTGAAACATCATTTTGTTTTGGCTTTGGTAGGGGTGCTCTAGATCAATTTCCGCTACCTGGAGTTCTTTTACGTGCACATAAATTGTAGTACACAAGCGTTTTTGCATTCTGTCATCAGAATATACGACTGCCACAGTTGGGAATTGAACCTGTGTCATTGTGTTCAAAAGCTGACCACCACAGCCATTAAGCCACATTTGCTATAATTTATTATTTTTGTGTCTCTATTGTGGTTTAGTTAACAGTGTTTATTACAGATCAGGATGAACATGAGACTAGAAATGAATGAAGAAAACTATGCCTGGTATTCCGTTATACCATTTAATGATCTGATGGTCTTAGCTAAACAACAGTGCATTGAGAAATCATACTCCTATATACTCCTTTACCTCCCATGTCGTGATTTCAGTAGCATGCCGCTTGAGCTGCATGATGGCTTTTTCATAACCAAGGGCCCTCCAGTGGTCTTTAGTGCTTTGGTAGGTTTCAACCATGGCCTGGAATAAAACAACCTCGGTCTATCAGGAGGTTTAACGCACAGTCTGTGCTGCAGATATCACCTCCAATTGGTCAGTTATGTGGGAATTCTTATTCACAGGAACGTCTGTGGAGGCAACTGCGCACACCCACTTGCCCTGCATGCAAAACGTCGGCAAAAAACGATATATATTTATTATGTATGCATTCTAAAACAGCATTTCACTTTAAAAGCGCGGGTTAAGCGTACCGAAACGGCCGTTTGATGCAGTATCGAGGATTCGGTGCTCCGAGAGACACCAGGCTGAGGTGCAAGATCTGCAGGCTCACGAAAAAGTCTTGCCCGTTTAGAAGGGGCGCCGTTAGAATCTTGGCAGCACATTGTGAAAGCACTCGGGGTTGGCTTGTAGTGGAGCTCATACGTAGTTGTTTCGACCAATGATCTACTCTTGAAGCACTCGCTTAACCACGTACATTTTACGATTTTCACGGATGCACGTAAGTTTGCTGTGTCCACTATTTTAGAAATACGGTCTCCGTCCAGCGACTCCGCCACGATTACGTGTGTGGCCAAGTTTTCGTCACTCACAACTGTGGCCCCGTGCTCCATCACTTTACTCTTATAAAGGTTCACCCGTGGGCCCCCAATGCCTGTAGGCACAATAAATATGCGAGCTCCTGAAAACATTGTAATGATATAACAACAACGATCAGACGCACACAGACGGGCACATTCGCTTACGAACACACTGAAACCGATGCTGACAACAGCTGTTCACGCGAACAGTAACATGCCTCCACCGAATTTCAACTGTTTCGATTGCTGCTGCTCCTCAATGTCCCTTAAAGCCATCGCAAACATGACTACAATATTAATTATGCCACGACGCCGAGCTCGAACGTACGAAGCCGCGAACAAAACGGACGATACCACAGAATAAAGTGGCGTCACCGCACGTCACCGCGTCGTGCGCCCAGAATGCATCACGTGATCATGTCCTAGGCATCTAGGGAGAGAATCATCTAGGGACTTTTGAGGGACCGCAGTGGCATGTCGTCGAAGCGCGCTAACTGCGATTTGTTTATCGCTGTTGCGTGATCTCTCTTCTGTGGGATCTGTGTTCGGCAGAAAGCGGTGCAGTGGGGGTGGTGTTAAAGCGGCCCTCGGCGACCTCCGGTAGCACAGAATCTACGTTGTGTGACCGGTGCTTCTGTAGCATCCGGTGGTACTGAGCGTCGCCGTGTCATGGAATAAAGAACCGTTTTTCTGCTGGGCCGCCATTCCTGCGACCCGGTCGTAGGAGTGGAAAGGGGGGGGTAACCGTTATAGTGCCCTGGTCGTACGAACGGTTAGGGCCCGAAAGCGTTAGGTTCACCCAAATAGACGCTAAATAATGATTTGGCTTGGCTCCGTATATTATTTTTAAATAGGTGTCGCTAAAGTGATGGACGCGACGTGAGCTCCATTCTGCCCGTGCGGACTTCGGCCGTGCCCCTGGCTGCTCGTGTGCTTTACTAGCTTTGTGGAACGCGATGATCGAGCCCAGAATCGGTGCTTCCGTTCTGTCCGTGCGGTCTTCGCCTGGGTCAGTGGCTGTGGAGAAGTGATTGTATCTGTTTGATGTCGTTGTATGTGAGAGCTTGTGGCGAAGTGATTGAGTATGGCCGTAGTAGTTCTGCTCATGTAGTGTTTTGCGAACTTCACCTGTGCCTGTGACTGATCGTGTTGCCCAATAGCTTTGTGAAAAACCGACGTGGTTTGTGTGGATGTCATCGCAGCGTTTGCCAGCTCCTGGGTGGCCCGTGTGCCAGTTATTGATGGCGTTGCCCAGTAGCTTTGCGGAAGTTGATGTACCTTGTGTGGATTTCGTTGCCGCTTATGACTGCCTTAATTATAGGTGGTCACACGCTGCCTTTTGAAGCGCGTCCGAGCGCGAGAAACTTCACCGATGCTTTTGTTAACAACGTGGACGTCTCGAAATGTTAGCTAGAAATCAACCAGCAGCAAGCCAAGTCTTTATTTTGTGGTTTTTCGAGCTTATGCTCATGCGAGCAGCAGAAGAACAAAAGGTCCGTTACATAATGTCAGTTCCGTAAAATCAGCTTTGCCGCAATACAGTCATGTTATGCGGTGAAGCATACGTAATGTATTGCGGTAAAGTATATGAAAAAGTAGGCAGGGACCACTGCGTTACTGGGCCGATTTTCTTGTATTATGGTCATGGCCGTGCGCGAACAAGAAAAAATCACGGTCGAAGCGCATGGCACAAACCTTGCCAATGCTTCAATTGGAAAAAGAAAGAAAACTAATTGGAGTGGGTGATGCCAAAAACAAAGCCTTGACTTTTGTATTATCAAAGCAGTTCCGAGAATCGCCAATCATATTCCAAGCTCCTGCATTATTTATGATTGTTTAAAGTATATGCATATATTGTGCACCAGCCTTAGCGCACCAATTCTAATGTACTTTAATGATGTAAGTTTAATAACACGTGGCGAATATATAATTTGTGCTGTATGGTGTTGTGCTGTTTATAAGCTGCTGCTTTCATGTGGTAATGTGTACACTGGCTGGAAGAGTTGATGCATCCTCCTTATAGAACTCACTGAAAGGTAAACCACCTGTCAAGCCATCATTGTTCTTGCAGTTGTACACCAGATTTCACAAACATGGGGACAGTTATGATATAGAAAGAGTAGCTGAGGCTTAACATATATCCACATGCATGCACAGGAGTGCGGGAGTCGACCATCTATCTCTCCAACTCAGGTTGAATGTGCATACTTGAGTAACATGCATGTAACACTTGTTGGGTGTCAGGTTTCTTTTATTGTTAGCCTAGTTTGTGTTTTTTCTCCCTTTTGTAGGTTTTAGTGTGTGTTGCTGTGTATGTATATAATTGCTTCCAGAGTGGCTTTCTTGTTGCTAATAAATTTAGAGAAGGCAGCGATCTTCATTTTGTGCATCAGACAGCAAGTGAGCATGTTTCAAAGGATGTTGGATTTTGTTGCCATAAGCGACAAAAAGGCATAAGCATATAGACTGCTTGCTGGAGGTACTCTTTATAGCATTAAGGACATTATCATGCTGATAACTCTGTGCACAATAATTAGAAAGATCACATCAGGTCCGACATGTCTTCTTGCCACCATGAAATCTTGTCAGATGCATAACATGGGACATACACCACAGATCTTGGCCAGCCATTCTCATTTGTGGTCTCGACCTCCTACCACTGAGCAGACTGGTCCAAGAGACAAAACATGCAACTTTTATCTGATTAAATGTAGTGCATGTTGCACAAAATTAGATGTCAATTGTTATTGTTGACACAGATACATATCTGTGAGCCTCATAAACTAATGTCAAAAGAAAGAGAGTTATACCCATGAAATGCACTCTTGGTAGGATGGCAGGACCATTATTTTGCAGAGTTAAATAACAACCATGCAGCAGTATCATGATATCAAACTGAACAATAATTCACTCCAAGAATAGGTTTCTTCATGCAACAAAACTGATAGTCTTGAAATACAATACAGAAGGCCTTCCAAATTATGCATGACAGGAGGGCATATTTTAGGAAGCAAGAATGAAAACGGAGCTGGTTAACTATGAAAGTTGTGAATGCAACTCTGCAGAAGTTAGAAAAATGAACCAAACGGAATAGTTTAAAAGTAAGTGGTTTAGGGACAAAGGCCGTTTTATTCCATGCCAGAAAAGCAAGCAGAGGTTGAAATGCTTTCCACATACATACCTTCAAGGTGCATGTACAGGGTCTGTCCTGAGAGTAATGTCAGTAAGGCGATTAAAAATCATTTATTGAATTTGTTGTTACAAAATGTTTTAAAATCTTCAAAATACTCTCCTTTTGCGTCAATACATTGGCTCCAAAGAGACTTCCAGCTCTCGAATGCGTTGCGGTAGTCCTCCTCTGGAATGGCCTTTAATGCTGTGGTGCTAGCTGCTTTAATCACGTCCGCTGTCCCAAAATGATTGCCTTTCAGGGGTGTTTTGAGGCATGGCAACAGAAAAAAGTCAGGGGGGAGCCAAGCCCGAGCTGTACGGGAGCTGGGAGATCGTTGGCCCCAATGCATTAACCAGGTAGTCGGTGACGATGAAGGCACTGTGGGCCAGCACATTATCGTGGTGCAACTTCCAGTTGTGTGCAATGTCCGGCCGGATATGTTGAACCCTGCGTTTCAGTCTTTCAAGGACATCCACATAAAATTTGGAGTTCACAGTGGTTCCAGGTTCTTCAAACTCATGATGAACCAGTCCGTAGATGTCAAAAAAAAACAATGAGCATAATCTTGATCTTTGATTTGCTCATCCTGGCTTTCTTCTGGGGAGGGGACGAGTGTGTGTGCCACTCAGATGATTGCCCTTTGGTCTACAGGTCATATTCAGATACCCAAGTCTCATCTTCTGTAATGACGTTGTCAAAAAATTTTCGCTCACGTTTGCACATGTTGAGATTTTCTTCACATGTTTCAACGCGGCGTGACTTTTCGTTGTCAGTGAGCACTTTTTGAACCATTTTTGTGCACGCCTTCCGCATGCCGATATTGTTTGTAACAATTTCATGAACTTGAGTTTTCGAAACGTTTAACATGTCTGCCATTAAACGAACACTTAATTGTTGGTCTGAGTTCAGCAGTTCTCTCGCTCGTGTTACATTGTCAGTCGTAATGGTCGTGGATGGCCATCCAGCGCAGTCCTTGTCGTCGCCCTCTTTCCGGCCTTCCGAAAGACCTTGTGCCACCAAAACATTTACCGATCTGACCAGGCATGTTCTTTATAAGCAGTCTTGAGCATAGTAACAGTTTCCGCAGCGGTATTGCCAAGTTTCACAGAAAACTTGATCGCAAATCTTTGTTCTAATGAGCGCTGCATTTTCACTTGCACAAGAATAAAAAACAGCTCACGGACGGGCCCGTCTGACACTCTCCGATGTTCGGAGCACAATGACTGTCGGACCGCTGCTTAGCTAGATTCCGTCACTACTAGTTTCAACTAGTTAGACCGTTCTGACATACAGTCACATCACAATAAATTTACTGACATTACTTCCAGGACAGACCCTGTATGTGGTGATAGACAAGCTTTTAAGATATAAATGTTGGGAACCTGGATGGAGGTGAGGGACATGTACAGTAAAAACAAGATGTATAAGGTCAAAAATTAATTCTTTTAGTCAGAAATTGGTCAGTGGTGTCTGGCTTCTCTTGTTCCCTGGCCCTGGATGGTGAATACAAAGTTATATATATATATATATATATATAATTTTGTACAATCAACCATAGAATTCAGGAGAGCACGTTGTTGGGCGAGTCGGTCGTACATACTTAAAGAAGGGAATTGCGCTAAAAAAGACACGGCGCCCGTCCATGTCCTAACTCGTCCGTGTCTTTTTTAGCGCAATTCCCTTCTTTAAGTACAACCATAGAATCATTGCCTTCTACCTGAGCTAACGTATGGGGCAGAAACTTGGAGGTTTCTTGGAGACAAAAAAGGGCATTGTGTTGTCATGTTATAAAGCACTTTTGCGGAGGAGGGTGTGTCAGCCACTGACATCAATTTTAATGAAATTTATACCAATATAGCTGACATAAAATGTTGAGCTGTCACGAAGTTGAATCAGTTTGGTTTGACAACAGTCTCAAATGATGTTAAGGTGGAAAAGGTTTTCTTTTATGCGCCTTCTTCAGTGCAAAACACACAAGCTTAGGGAATCCATTTCAGAACCATTGTGTCGGAATATAAATCATGGCTTCATGTTTCAGAATTTCTGCAGACACACCTTGACAGGCTGGGAATCAACGACCAATTCCTTGCTGCCAGCTCTCAGACTGTTGTACACTTCCTGCAGGAGCATAATCTGGGAAAATGGGCAGGCTTTAGTATAGATGCAGAAGATTTATACAATTCTTTACTGCAGGCACGTCTCTTGCAGTTTGTTAAGGACTGTATACACAAGCAAGCAGGTTAGCTGGAATTTGCTGAAAGGTGTAAAATTCTTGTTGCAAACTTTCTGGAGCTTCTTGATTTCTATTTAAGGTCAATTTTGGTCTGGTGGGAAAGTAAATTATGTGTCCAGAATGCTGGCATCTGCATAGGTTCCGGTGTTGCACCAGTGCTCAGTAATATTTTAAGTTATGTTGACCAGAAGATAATCAAAACCTGAGTGGGCTTGCTCTTAAAATTTTCAGATACGTGGATTATTTGTTTTTCATGAGCAAATGATAACTTTCACAGAGCTGTCATCGAAGTACTGAAGCTATTTAGAGAACAATAGCAAGGTTTCAACTTCACTTTAGAAGTTCCAGAAAAAAAATGTGCTGCAACTTCTTATGTCAAGCTTACTTTTATGTGAGATCACGTATGCTGGGGATATCAGTTGAGAACTTCTAAGCTCCTTCTTGATTATAGGTCTAGCTATTCAAAACTTATTATGTACAGTTTTGCCACTCACGCAATTGGAGATGCCTCAACCAAGAGCTATCCTCACCTTATCCTTGAAAGTGTAAGAAATCTGGTGACAAGGCTTAATGAGGCAGGTTATTCAGTTTCAGTGGTTTTTTTATCTTGAAGCACGTTAATTAAGGAACTTAAGGTGCGACCAGGATGGTAGAAGCTTAAGGAGCAAGAGCGGAACAAAGTTGCCATTATCCCCTCTATTAATTGTCGCACAGGCAGAAAAAGGTGGCTTCTAAGTTCCAGGAGAGGATTGGGTTTTAATTTAAAGATAAGCTGAAGGGAATATGTGAAGCAATAAACAAGCACATTCTTCACAACGGGTGTCTGAGCAGGGAGGACTGCAAAGTGAAATACAGCATACAGTTTGTCTCTTGCACACGAAATGTTGTTTATTCGATTCCTTTTTCTTGAAGCCTACAAAATATATATCAGTCAGACTGGAAGGTGCTTAAACATTCGACTAAGGAAGTACCATAGTTTTTTGAAGGGTTTTTGCACATCCACACCTTTCTGTGCATTGTTGCAGCATTGGGCATCATCCAGTTTTTTAAAGTACTATTCTGCTGTTCACACACTGTGAAAAGCTCTCACATGAATTAATGGAGGCTTATCACATTAGAAAGAAAGGCTCACTATGTGTTAGCCAGCCATCCATCTCGCTGTGAGACAGCGAGGTTGCCGTGTTAGATCTTAAGTAAAGCCACTGAGTTGCATTGTGCCTTAGTAATTGTTTTTTTACATTGATTAATCAGCCGTGACACGTGTGTTGCCGTCAAAACATGTGCATTCGGTGATGTGAAGGTTGTTTTGGTATGTATCTGCATATGCTAGAGAGCCGGATGTTGGTCACGTGATGTGTGTTATATATTGGTTGTTTTCTTTGAATAAACTTCATTTGATAGTGCTGTATCCTGCCCGTTCTGTTACTTTTGTCGGCATCTGTCATGCAGTAGCTGCCATGAAGCTTCAACAACTTGCCCAATTTTCTATCTTATGTATGCGTGTGTGTGTGTTTAAAGGTAAAATGGTGGTAAGGTGAGGTGGTAAGAGTAAACTGAAGAGATTTTCACATCATGACTAGTCCTTTTAACACATTTACCTACAAAATTAAACGCTCTGTTCTTATTAAGCACCTTGTACGTAGGTAATCATATTACTAATAATCTTTCAATGCAAATGCATATCAACTTTCTGAGTAATGCTAATAACTGAACACATGGCTTTTTGTGCTGCAAGTTTTCTTGGGACTCCTGCTTCCCTTAAACTTATACTGTGTAATATGCTTGTAAGATCAAAACTGGGGTATGCTTCATCAATCCGGGATATACCTACAAAAAACACAACTCTCATATTTAGTTGAAGCCATAAAAAACCAACCTGTACATTTTATTGTAGCTGCTTATTCCCATGCCACAAGCATATCAACAATTAAAAGTTGCCTTGATTGGCTAGGCAGCAAGAAAACTTGCCTGTTTATTTCACAAATTCTCAATTGAAACATGTTTTTATTACCTCCTTGTAGCTCATTGATGTATATGTGTGTGTATGTGTGTGCGTGTGTGTGTTCTGAGGCTGCCTTTTACAGGAATAGTAAAGATTGGTTTGGCAAGTTGGCACCTGTACCTTGAGGTTGTAGTTCATTCTCAATGAGATACAAGGAGGTAATAACATATGTTTCAATAGAGAATTTGTGAAATAAATGGGTAAGTTTTTTTGTTGACGAGCCTGGCCAATCAAGGCAAGTTGTAATTGTTGATATGCTTGCGGTATGGGAATAAGCAGCTACAATAAAATGTACAGGTTGGTTTTGTATGGCTTCAACTAAATATGAGAATTGTGTGTTTTGTCGGTGTATCCCGGATTTATGAAGCATACTCCAGTTTTTATCTTGCAAGCATATTATACAGCATAAGTTTAAGGGAAGCAGGAGTCCAAGAAAACTTGCAGCAAAAAAAGCCATGTGTTCAGTTATTAGCATTAGTCAAAAAGTTGATATGCATTTACACTGAAAGATCACTAGCGAAAAATCTGATAGGGCAACCTAATAAAAATTATATCAGTTTGTTTCTATTGCATTATGAAACGATACAACTGATACACTGATAAAATTACATTTAGTTCTATTCTGGACGTATCTGTGCTATTCTGCTTGTACAACTCTACTAGTGTATTCTTTTTATTAGTGTAATAGTGTATTCATATTAGTTTGCCAGATCTATAGTCTATCAGTATCTATGTGTGTTGTATAGGTGTAATGTGCTTCAAGGAGAAGCAAGCTTCCTCATTTGCCCAAAAAATGAGTCAGAAATAATGCATTTATATTATCAGAAAAGACAATGCATATAAATCAAATATGAAGCCCAGCATTCAGAAAGGAAAGATTGTTGGAACAAATATACACCATACAACAGCTTAAAAAGAATAAAAATGTGATCACATTTAAAAGAGAAAAGCTGTTTAGATTGGTTCACAACAGTTTAGCCTCTTTGAACAGGAGGTTATTGGCAATCAAGCCACCGAATTGGTTCACACGTACACCACAAAGATTGTTAGACTTCACAATCTGGAGAGCTAGTGAATGGAAGTGGTGCGTTCTTCATTATTCATTACCATGCCTTCATGGCTTTTTGCCAGATAAGTATGTCAGACATTCCAGTTTGCTTGTGGAGGGTGTCTATATACTTCTACTAGACACCGTCACTTCAGATGACCATAATGAGATCATCTGATCTTCTCTCGGAGTTTGTTGTGAGAGCACAGTCTTTGTTTGGATTTGGTGCAATGACATACAATGTACACCAAATCCTGCATCTTCCTAAATGTGCGGCTAAACTAGGACCTCATTGGTCGCATTCTTCATTTGTATTTGAAGGCGGAAATGAACTTCTTGTGAAATCGGTCAGCGGAGCTAATGATGTTCCTTTGCAAATATTGGAATGTTATGTACTTGCTCGAAAGTTATAGACAGCTAAAGCTAGTTTAAATCTTTCACCAGAAGCAGTGAGTTTTTTTGGTGTACAGGAGAGGAGAGCTGGTCAGCAGACAGTTTTGTTAAGCACTGGAAAGCTGTGCCTGAACTTGGATGAAAGTGAAAAACAGGCTGTAGTCCACAACCGTGGCTGTGACTCAACAAGTGTCACTGAATATTAGCGAATGGTCATCAACCAACAAACATTCCACTCTCTCCAGTACACTTGAACTATAAAGACTAAAAACTGCATTTGTCAGCTTCTCAAGTGCGTTTTCTCTCATTTGTAGAATTCTTACTGGAGTTAATTCTTGTATAATTCTGAAATGCAAGAAACTATTTCCTGTTGAAATTCTCCATGCAAAGCACCTTTCAGTCTGAGTCAGAAGAGAGGAGCCACTAGTTTACGTAACACCCAGCGAAGTTATGCGCCTTTATGTGTTTATAGAAATAGACAACAATATTTTTAAATGGATAATACGAAACCTTTATGAAAGAGACTAATTACGATGCTCAAGACATGGCAACGATGAACAGTATGTCTTCAGCCATGGTACATGAATGTCTGGTAATAACAGGTTATAGCTTAAAAAAAAACAGTTGGTAACAGTGCACCACACTTTATGGCATTCTGTAATAATCAGCTTTTTGAAGTTTGAATATATTAACCAAGGCAGAGCCATCAAAATTCTAGAGTGTTTATTTTTTCTTGTGTTAGCTTCTTGTTTTCCTAATGAACCAGCTAGCCCAATTTGCCACTCTTCATTATTGTACTCTTGTTGATTAAGTGCTTGGGGAATTGCATATGGTCTGCATGTTGGCAGTAGTGATGCAGCTGCTGATGAACAGCTGCAGTAGCCAAAAAATGACAATATTTTACAGGACTTATGCACAGTTTCAGGTCGGTGTCCTTACATGTAGTGAAGGGCTCTACTTAACCACGTGACTGCCTTGAGTGGGTGATCACAGTGAACAAACAGTGCTTCACTAGCAGATGGTGAAGAGGTAAAGCTTGTCAGTCTGTATGCAGAGGTATGGAAAGCAGCTGAATGTTAAGTGAGCAGTTATGCTACTTGATACAACAGCATCATTTTCACACCATGCATCTGTCTGCCTCACTTTAATTACTCCTTTGACTCAATGTAGCCGGTGCAAGTTTATCCGTTAACTGTGGCAGCATGACTAAGACACTATCTTTTTTCTGAATGAAACAAGCAAACTCTGAAATTTTATTTTAACAGTGTATTACGGTTTGAATCAAAGACTCCAAACACTATATATGAAGCCTGTTCTGATAGTCTTCTTTGCTTTCGCATGCTGAAGGCTACACAGGTTAAACTACTTTTACACTTATCGAGGTGCGGTGGTTGAACTAGCACCCAGTGAAGAATTGTGTCTTCTGATTTTGCAATATGTGCACTGATGTTTAGCTGTTTTTGTTCATGATGATGTGGTTTTAAAAATGGTAAATCCATGTTCTTACTTGAATAAGTTCTCAGATCTGCACTCACTTTTGTTTAAATAATATTGCTGTATTGTCATGTTCTGATATATTGCTGTAGATCTTGTACCAATAGCGATGCTTGTCCTGTTTCCTTGCTTCCTGTCAGTGTGCCATGCCAGTTTGTTCTTTTTACACAAGCTAACTTGTGTTCTGTCACATATCACAACACTTTTGGAATGAATGCAAAAATGCATAGTCTAGAGAAAATAGCTTCATATGAAGTTGTAATATTATAAAAGCATATGCCAATTAGACCTGGTGTTCTATACAGCATCTGTGAGCACAAATGGGCATGGTGAAGTTGGTACTTCAGTCTGTGTTCTTCCTCTTATGTGTTTGTTTAAATGTGGCTAAAGTTGCTTGCTTATTCTTTAGATAGTGGAGTGTAAAATAAACCCTAGTCATGTTTGTAGTCATGTTGCTTGTGTGTTGTCCTTGTTCCTTTGTGGATGGATGCATTAGTGTCGTTTTAATTTTCAAATCAAGTATGCACTAACTAGCCCAGAAAGTAGCTTTAATGAAATCACGTTGGTAGTGTCTAATTTATGGCATTCACAAACTCAGCTGGACATGTTAGAGCTACAGTTAGTATCCACAGTCTTGAAAGTGCTTTGTTTTGCTTTTGTAAATAAACTTTATTACAACAGTAGGAAGATACCTATGAAGAAAGGAGTCAGACAAGTAGACACAATCTCTGCAGTGCTATTCACTGCGTGCTTGGAAGAAGTATTGAAGCTATTAAACTGGGAAGGTTTAGGAGTAGGGATCGATGGCGAACACCTAAGCAACATTCAGTTTGCCGATGACATTGTTCTATTCAGGAACACTGCGGACGAGTTACAACAAATAATTGAGGACCTTAACAGGGAGAGTGTAAGAGTGGGGCTGAAGATTAATATGCAGAAGACAAAGATAATGATAAATAACCGGGCAAAGGAACAAGAGTTCAAGATCGCTAGTCAGCCTCTAGAGTCTGTGAAGGTGTACGTCTACCCAGGTCAACTAATCACAGGAAACCCTGACCATGAGAAGGAAATTCACAGAAGAATAAAAATGGGCTGGATCGCATAAGGCAGACATTGTGAACTCCTGACTGGGAGCTTACCATTATCATTGAAAAGTAAAGTATACAATCAGTGCATTTTATGGGTGCTGACATATGGCGCAGAGATTTGGAGACTGACAAAGAAGCTTGAGAACAAGTTAAGGGCCGTGCAAAGAGGGATGGAACGAAGAATGCTAAGTATGACTTTAAGAGACAGAAAGAGAGCAGTTTGGACAAGAGAGCAAACGGGTATAGATTATATTCTAATAGACATTAAGAGAAAAAAATGGCGCTGGGCAGGTCATGTAATGCGCAGATTAGATAACCGTTGGACCATTAGGGTGACAGAATGGGTACCAAGAGAAGGGAAGTGCAGTAGGGGATGGCAGAAGACTAGGTGATGCGCCAAAATTAGGAAATTTGCGGGTGCTAGTTGGAATCGGTTGGCGCAGGACAGGGGTAATTAGAGAATACAGGGAGAGGCTTTCGTCCTGCAGTGGACATAAATATAATGATGAGGATGATGACAGTAATCTTGTTTTGGATATGCATTAAATGTTGCACATCCGTCTCGCAAAATTTGTAAACGTAATTTTGTATTAAAAGAACTGGAGCACACCTGCTACAAAGATGTACATGATACTTTTCTCATGCAACTTCCCCAATGTAGTTTCATAGGCTAAGTAACGCTGCTGTGCTTTGAAAACGTGTGCTTTAATTTATGTTGAAACATGTTTAGGATAATATATCTGCATACAAGCTGTAAAAAGTTTTGATAATTGCACAGTTTACACACTTCATTTTTATTTGATACTCCAATATCCCAACTGTGTTTGTTAATCTGTTCACGTGACAGGCAATGCATTCAGGGTTGTATATTCAGTTCATTTTAAAAACGTCTCTTCAGGCGTGTGGGCACTGGCATGTGTGCTATTTCTAACATGCTTTATCAGTGCCTCAATGAGATTTCTGTATGTCATATGATGATCTCTATCTGGGTTTAAAAGATTGATACGTACATCATGCTATTTGGGCTTGTAGGCAGCACAGTGAGATCTATCTGCCGCCTGCCAGTCTGGTAAAGAGTTCTATGGGTGCAGGTAGGAATATATATCACTCTTAGAAGGGCCTGTATAACCTATACATATTCCTAAGAGACTATAGAAATTTCTATCAGTTTTTTTGCTAGGGTACTGATGTTAGGTTTTTAACTAGTGATGGCACTCTGGAGAGACAGTAGGGGAGACATTGCCCCACTGGGCACGTGCAGCAGCTAAGCCCAGTGGGGGGAGGGGAGATATGGACTTTGCGCCCGCTTGCGAGAGCAAGTATGACGTGGCATTGCGGCGGCGCCCTCTCCCCTCACGCAACATTTGGCGCGCTAGAGCGACGGCAGATGTACCCTTTCACCTGCTCTGCTCCGTAGAGGCACGCTCGCAATGTGGTCACAACCAATGAGATATGAGGTTCCATTTCGCTGAGACGATAGACGCTGCCTTTTTTACTCAGTGGGCCATTTGTTTAGTCTGTTTGAACGGAAACGGACCTGCCAGAGTTTGGTTGTTTCACGACAAAGCACAGTCATCAACAGAAAGTTTAGTTTTCTACGTTAAGTTCTTTGCGAGATCTAAAATGAGAAAAATCAAGGGCCTAAACACTCAGCATTGTGGCATGCCAGAAGTGACAAAAGACAGATTTGTGAATTGGAGTTGTTAACATAAAAATTGTGTTTAGTCATGAAGAAAGCATTCAGTGAATTTTAGTGATTGCATATGGATCAATATTAAGTTAGCTTATTCAGGAGAAGGAGGCAGTGGCACAAAGTAGCAGAATTTAAAACGCTAAAAGCATCCATTCAACGCAAGAACTAAGAACTAAGCTAGAACGCCCTCTCCCCTCACGCAACACCTGGTGCACTATAGCGACAGCAGGTGTACCCTTTCACCTGCTCTGTTTCGTCGAGGTGCGCTTGTGACGTGGTCGCAGCCAATGAGATTTGAGGTGCTGTTTCGCTGAGACGACAGACGCCGGCTTTTTTGCTCAATGGGCCATTTGATGCTTTCGCATAAATAATCGCTACAGAATAATGACGACGTGGTTATGTTGAGCTCGCGTTCACGCTTTATCTATATACACGGACCACCCTACCTGTGTACTTTTGGTACTGGGGCCAATTCTGTACCATGCAATACACTCAGCCATGGAGCACCCACAACGATCACGCGATAGGCAAAAAACGCTGTGCTTTAAACATGCACCTACAGAGTGCCCCAATATTGCAACCAGCCGATCCGTGCATAGTGAAGCGTCCGCATGGCCGCGTTAGCCACGTGGTCGTGCCATGCGAGTGTGTGGCTGATATATCAATTGAGTAATCGAAAGACTGGTTCCAAATGCATTTACTAACCAATTTGAGTCCGCGGCACTTTTATGTGCTGCTTTGAATAACTGCGTATGGTACCGCGGTTCCCGCAGTCGCCAAATGCATGTGGCGCGTACTTTAGCAGCAGCGCTCGGCGTGTTTCTACTAAAGCAATTTCATTTCAATTCTGCTCGCCACTGCACTCATGGCGGCTGCAGCTGCTTATAGTTATACAGTACTTTGGTTATAAAGTACAGTAAGTCTAGTTAATAAATTTTATTGGGATGTGAGGTTTTATTTGTTAAATCGAGAACTTCGTCAAATTGAAACCACTTGATTAGATCACGCAACATGCCATAAAATTGATGCAAGAGCCAAAAATGTCGTTTTTGCCTACGTTCACACTTATTGTAGCAGTTGAGCATGTACTCTGCCTTAACAGAAGAAATGATTAAACATTCTTAAAAGCTATATGTCAGTGATACTAAAATCACCAGAACTCAATTAGACCTACTATACCCACATTTTCCTTTTTAATTATGGCAAATCGGGCAAGATATTAGTTGATTCTAGGTTTTCAGTGCTCATGAATGTGACAGTGAAAGTATTGAATGTCATGTAGTGTAATGCAACGAAAACAAGGACACAAGAAAAAGCAAAACACAGACATAATTAGGCGCTTGTGTCTGTGTTTCATTTCTTCTTGTGTTCTTGTTTTTGCTGTACTACACTACATGCTGTTCCATGATGATCAACGAACAAGCCCACATGCCGCCCCCGTGTAGAGAACAGGAAATTTCCTTATACACCTAAACATTGATATAACAAAGTAGGTAAAATCGGCAATTCGCTTCGTTATATAGAAATTTCCTTGTATTGAAATTCGATCTGTTATGCAAATGAGTACAGTCGCCGATCGATTTTTGTTGCATGGAAAGGGGCCATGCAATTTTCCGAATTATTGGGCAATAAAAAAAAAGCAAGTTTGAATGGGAAAACATTTTATTTTGACGAATATAGGAGTCGGCGATGAATGATACGGTTTCATGCCACGTTGATATTTTCACATCAGCGGTACGCCTTATGCTTTCGCGTGCACTCCGCCCCCAAAGTGTCGCCCGGTCGCACTGCGACGACGCTATCATGAAAAGCGCCGGCAGCTGGGAGCGAATGCTTCGTCTGCTTCTCGTTCCAACGGGTCATCAAAACTCGAGATTGCGCAACCTTCAATACTAAACGTGCGGGAAAGCAGCTTACATGATGCCACGCCGTCTTGGCATGCCCGCTCTTTCCACACGCAGCAGATTACCTCTAGAGCAGGGTGCGCGGCTGCGTATGCGCTCAGCCGCGTTTACAGCCACGCGCAGTCATGGCTGAGACGCGCGCCAACTTACCCCCCCACTCCGCCCCCTCGCGCGCGCTTGATCGCGTTACCGCGAGCTCGCTTTCCTTCCCCACTTTGCCATTGCTCGCGTGGGAAGGCCGCACTTACGAAGCCACTATCTTTCTTGTCTCACCCTCGCACTCTTTCACTCGCACCTAAAGCACAAGTGCGCGGGGCGCGATAGGATCTGATCGCACTTGGACTTAATTTATACGGAACATAATGCGGCTCCAAGCTGTTGTTCTTGTCCCGCTGCACGCAGTTTGAGAGGTGCGGTTGCAAGCAGCCGCTTGTAATTCAATCATTTGACTATCTGCGTCCGCGGAAGTTACCATTGATTGTCTTGGCACTCCTCTGCAGCAGAAGCGAAATTTCGTTATATTGAAATTGCACACACACTTCTTTATATTGAGGCTCTAAATGCATGGTGTTCTATGGAGAAGAGGTTATGAAAAGTTAAATACTTCGCTATATCGAGAATTTCGTTATACTGAGGCTTAACTGCATAGAGATTTGAATCTATATACCTTGTTGTACAGCTCCTTAGGTAATGGTTTCTATGACTATGACTCATATGACTCTGTATCTGTTGCGTAGAAAATCTCTCTCGCCCCGTTTCCCTACCGTTCTCCTTTTGGAGGAGGCCCCCTCTTGATGCTATCCTTGTTCCACTCTTGGCCCACATCATTTCATAATCGAGGCATGTAAGGCCACAGTTCCTTATTCCGATGCAGCTCTGACATCATGCGTACCATACAGAATTGTGCGTGAGCCTGAGCCCATGCATAACCATTCTTCTGATCAAATGTTAATTTTTGGACTGGCATCCTTTCCTCTTGCATGACAGTTATCTCTGCTGTATTGTTGCTGCTCTCTCATGTATGTATACTAATCAATTATCTTAGTCAATTTCTTCTTGAACATTAAGTCCAATCTTTGCCAACTTAAGTGTGTGTTGAATGTTAATTTTTTAAGACCTGTCTTCACAATCTTCCTCCACTTCATCCATTTTAGCATCCTCAATTCAGTCACTTCTCCATCCTGACTTCTAGGTGACTTTATTAAAATTGTTTTGGTTCCATACAGTATTGCTGGTCATGTATTCTCTTATAAGTTTATTAGACAGTGAAAATCTTCAACTTGACTGGAACCTGTGTAACATAAATATCATACTGCATCTTTTCAGTTTTTCCAAAATATGTCAATTCTGCTGATTCTGTGGGCTGTGCAAATTTTCCATGTTGGTGTTTTCAGTTATCATAGAACCAAGGTATCCGTCTTCTCTATGGTTTACCCTCAAGGCTTCCCTTTCATCTACTCTGAGAAATTGGCATGCGGCTACCAAATGTGGGCAGCTTGCCTCACAACACATGCACATGCTCAGGTACTTTTGCCAACCTTTGTGCTAGATGTCAATCAGCATGAGCGAAGCAGCGAGAATGGGGAATAATGAAATTAAGGCAGAGGTTCGAGCATTAAGGGAAGTCATACTTATATGGTGAGTACATGTGAAGAAAAGTATTCAGAAATGTTGGGAATTTGCAGTTTCCTGTTTATTGGTCTATTAAACTCTCCCTAGCTATTTCAGTTATTTCATCATGTGTTGCAATTTTTAGTTGCAATATGTTCTTCTTAAGTGCTGCCACACTTACTACTAGAAGTTTGAGAACTTATATTTCTTATTCACTTGGTTCATTCATACCTACAAGCAGCAGTCTTTTCACTTTACATCAGCTATTGAATGTAATGCCCAGATATGTTCTCAGTCTACTTCAGTGGGAGTCACTAACACAGTGAATGATCATGAAGCATGCGTGTTCTTAGAAAGTGCCTTCATGTGATGCAGCTGTAAGTTAAGGTAGGGGATGCTTTGGAAAGCATGTTATGTGGCGCACATGAGAATTATTTTATGCCAGAAAGCACACAAATATTTGTGTTTATTTCTAGTGTTCTTCTTCCTTAATTACTTTCTTGATTCAGCGCATATATATGAAGCAAGAGATCTTGGCTTGTTCTTTCTTTAAATTAGCAAATTACATTAATCATATAATAGCACACTTTACATAATTGAGCACATTAAAAGTCACTTGGCGAGCAAAACATGTACTTGTCTTTTTGAATATCCCAGCTTAATGTTTTAGTGTGTGCAGTTTGGACGTGATTCTTGAGAAGCACTACATCTGCTTCAAGTATATGAAGTATAATTGCTTTTGCTTAAAAATAATCCTAATCTTCCTTGATAGCTGTCCTTTTTTTACTAGACAATATAAGCATGGTGTTTAATTCCAAGATAAATATGCCTGCTGTAACTGTATGCATCAGTGTTTGACTATTCCTTACCTACTATTCCTATTAGAAAAATGTATCTGCCAACCTCCAATTATTTGCATTGAAGTAGTGAAGAGTTTGATGGCAGCCTGCCTGGTTTGGTCAAAAGAGGCACGGTAAGTAGTTTAAAATTAGATGCTAACCATAAAAATGAAAAATAAGAACTGGTTCAACTGGAGCTTTGTTCACAATCTTTGCGAACAAGGCTTTCAAGTGGGAGCCGAAGCATCTATCTTGTATGCCCGATCTTCATTTGCTTATTATTATTATTATTATTATTTGAATTCATCTAGCACTAAAGAGGTGGCAATTTATTTCGAATACTACTCTTTGCATTTTGTTTCTATTGCTGAGTTTTTTTTTAAAGTAACTTCATGCACCACACAAGTACAACTCAAACATTTTCATTCTTTCAAGGACGTCACATCTAGTGGAAGGTATTCTGCGCTAACATAATTATTTTGAGATTTCCAGTAAATACGTAGTCCTCATAAAAAGTATCTAAATAATTTTGGCCTAAACGGTTATACATTAACCATGTAGGCTTCATCAGCTTCTGACATCACTTGGTCTTGGCAAACTTGTGAGCTGACAAGTTTGAGCATGCAGTCACTTCCCTCCATATTTGTTTCGATGAAGGCTTGCCCTTTGGTGCTACTCTGGACCCACCCCCGTTTCCTGTGATTACCACTATGGGCTTCAAGGCACACACCCTCAGGAAAACTTTTCATGCACAAACCTGGTTCTTTCACACTTTTACTAAGACAGACATTGAAAGCAAGGATGGCATAGCAGGCATGTTGGTTGCAGAAGTACTTTATTAAATAGCTTTGTAAGCATTCATCTTGTGGACATTTCCATATCCTCTTCTGCTGAATTAGCTGGGGGAGCATGTCTCCTTCTCGTGCATACCCCAGCCCAGCCAATCAGAACTTCAGCAGCGGATGAAATGGACATTTCCACTAGGTGGACACGGAATACATCCCCTGTGCTCTGTCCTATCTTTCCACCCTTCTCCGTGTATTTTACTCAGTAAACTACTGGTTCAGCATGTTGGCCACCTTAATCAATCTTCCAATAGCTCAGCACTTAAAAGGTATACAATACAAATAAGGCACTGTAAACCCAAGCAGTTAGGCTGGCGATTGCTGCTGTTATACACCATACAGGCAGATGCAATAGCTTCACTGTAGCTTTCTAAGTTAACTTTACTGAACTTTGAATTTAGAGAAGGCAGAATATAAAAACAGACTAGCATCTTTCTTATGTGCTTCACGCCTCTGCTTTTTTGTGTTACTAAAATAAGTATGTTGAACCTAAATGAAGTAAAAGGAAAAGGAATGTCAAACTAATTTCATTTCACTGTCTTTTTAAAGGTATAGCAAGATTTTTTAATTGCATTACAAGTTGTTACTTGTTTCGATCTTAATGTTCATTTCTCGTACTCCAATTGGAATACAAAATACAACTGTTCCCTCATCCACAGCTATCAAGGCCTTATGGCAACTTTGGAAGCTCTCTGAACTGAGTAAATGCATTGCATTATTTCTTAATACATTTTCATGGCTGCCTTTAACCTTTATAGTTCCTCATTAAAGCCAGCATCTCTCTTGTGACCACATTTAAAGAGCTTGTGGTAATGTATGCCTAACAAGAAAGATGGGGACTTTGTAGTGCTAGTATGCTCTAAGTAAATTGTTTTATGCAAAGAGTGCTGACATAATTGTCTGACAAATACTGCATCATGTTTGCTATTTTGCATTCTGTTTCAATTTCACTGCATCTATACATTTTACCAGTACATGAGTAGGGTTCAAGGCTGTTCTTTAAAATGCTCATGAGCACTTATCATGATCAGTTCCCCATATAAGTGGTTTTGCTGATGAGAATACAGGAATACGAGCAAAATTGACATGGAACCAACATATAGATAACGTCTGCATGACTGCCTGTCAAAAGTTATATGTTCTGAGAAAAAAAAAACTGGAACATGCATCACGTAATGTAAAACTTATTGCATACACCGCCTTCATTAGGACGATACTAGAATATTCAGCCGTTGTTTGGAGTCCCCATCAAGCGACGCTTAAGAGGAAGTTGGAAAGGATACAGAGTCTGGCGGCACGTTTTATTTGTTCGACATACCGAAGGAAGGAATCGGTCACGCTTACGTTACAGCGTTGCAACTTCTATCTTCTTGAGGTACGTAGGAAAAAATATAGGCTGAAGGTGCTTTATCAAATAATGCAGGATCAACTTAAGGTTGATAAGCTCAAATACCTACATGCACCAGGCAAAAGATACCCGCGAACTAACCACGACTACGTCATAAAGCCGGACCATACCAACAGTGATACATATCGATACTCATTTTTCCTGGATGCGATAGAAATGTGGAACCAATTGCCAAACGCTATTGTTAGCCTAAAGGATGTCACCGACTTTGAAAATGCTGCTGAGGCATATTTATGGGAGTTTTCGATTTAGTTTTGAAGTGCCAAGTGATATGTGCAACTTGATATTCATTGTACGTATTTTGATAAATGTCAGAAGTGTGCTGAACAGCATTCAAGTGAACATCTTATTCACTGTGAATTGACAAGTGTTAAGCAACTTTACGTACATTGACACTGTCCATATTTGATTTATGTAATTGTATTGTCCTCTCTGTTATGCCCCTCTATGAGGGTTGACAGTATCAATAAATAAATAAATAGACAACGAGGTATGTGGGTAAGAACACTTTATTTTCAGCACACATGTTTTTTTTTTATTGAACGGCTGTTATACTGCTGAAATCTGCACATTTAATAAAAGTACACTGCTCTGCTTCATCACTCCATGCTAAGTGCAAGTATCCTGTACCAGGAAGTCAAACCAAGACGTGGGATGTTCAGTCTGTGAAAATAAAAACGAGTTTGAAACATTAACGTGCAACAACTAAACCACACTCAAGAAAATAAACACAGCACAGGAACATATCCAATGAATCAGAATTACCTTTGAGAGCAAACATATAGTTTCTATGGCACAGTGAAGAAACCTTATTCCTCCGGCTTTTTTTGAGCGCGAGAAAATATGAAAAATATGAAAGTGCATGCGTTCTCCCCATATTTTGTATCTGTCACCTTTTCACACATAACAAAGATGGAAGAAATCAACAGTTCAGAAAAAAATGGCCGTGTAAACATTAACTGGCTTATGAGGTCGACAAACCAACGATTCAAAGCATCACAGCCACGTCCGAAATAGCGCTGACAGCCGGCCTGTACACTAAGGCGCCTCGGCGCGCGTAATGTAATAGGAGACGGCAGGTGCACGCGTACACCATTAAGGAACACATATATGTCAGTGAAAGCGGTCACTCTTCAGTTCTGACATGCTTCACCGCGTAACACCAGTCTACTGCGGCGAAGCTGACTTCAGGACGCCGATTTCTTCAACTCATCTAGCGAGGCAGGTCCGTTTATTACGCTTGGCAGCGTTTGACATATTCTGCATTAATTTCGTTTGTTCTTTTTAATTTTATTATCACAGTGACTCTGTATCACGCAGTAGCAGAGCTAGTGCAGCGTCGTAGCTGCGTTAGGAAAGGTAAGCGTGTATGCAGCAGGCACGGCGGCATTGGCTCTTGTTTGGAAACTTCAAGAGACGCTCTTCCGCGCAGCGATGCCATTTGTATTATTAAAAGAATGCAGGTGATGATTAAATGAGCCGCAGCAAAGCTGTAAAAAAGCAGTAGTAATGCTGTTCTAAGATCCTCTCGCTCGAGCGAGATGGTCTTAGAAAAAAAGCGCGATGTAACGCGATCTGACGGAACAGCTCGTCATGCCAGTGTTTTCTTACGTCCTCGTTCTTACGCGCACCGTCCCCTGAATCAGACTACTGAATGGTTCTGTGCACGCACTGACGATCCTGATGGAGGCAATACCACTCACATGAGCAGCTCCATATAAGATGCCACGGCCCTTTCACATGCCGGCGGCAATTTGACGCGGCCATGAGGCAAAATATGCGCACAAGGTACTTAATGGTAACGCATCAAACAGCTCACAGCCCAAATCCTTTATTACACGCATATAGCGTGGAAAGATGAAATACTCACGCTCTAAGTGGGCACGGAATACGAACCGCTTCGCAGCGCAGCCGGCTCGTAGACAGACGCCATGGAAATGAGCGGATGTGACATCATGGGTTATAGCGGACGTGACGTCATGGGTGAACGTAGACATTTCGGGCACCTTTCGTTTGCTGTGCCCCGGGCACAGCAGACACTGCCTTTGTGGTCCATCTCTTACGTAACTATGCGCCTTTGCTTGACATGAGTTGACAGACGCTGAGGGAGAAGATATATGTGTGCTGCTAGCCACGACAAATCACGACAGGCTAATTAATGCTTGTGAAACCAAATGTTAGGTTAATTTTCTTTTGATTTAGGAAAAAACTGTCGGGCAGAGCGGACCCATTCAAATAGTTATGGCGGGCCATGCAGAGCGAAACGCGGTACACTATAGTGACCTAGTACCCTCTAGCAGTACTGACCGCGGCAGAAACACCATTAAAGTTGCTGTTTTTCCCTACGTGCTTATACTTACTTTTAGCGACGAACCGGCCTTTGTGTGTATATATATATATATATATATATATATATATATATATATATATATATATATATATATATATATATATATATATATATATATATATATATATATATATTGAAATACCACGGAAAATTCCAAGACGGAAAAATGGCGTCGATGCAAACACAAACACGAGCCGATGATTGATGATGACTTTTGTACAGATGAAGATGAAGTCCGCATAAATGCTTACACTAATTTCCCCCGTGGACGGAAGCGGCCAGCCTGGCCGCACATTAGACCGTGGAACGGAGATGAAAGGGCTTCAGGCGGGAAACGTGCACGATCTCTGTTCCGCGGCAGCGTCGGTCAGTTGGGGCATCAACAGGTGTAACGCGATAGTTCACTGGCGAGGTCTGCGCTATGACTTTGTAGGGGCCAATATATCGAGACTCAAGCTTCTCACATAAACCGGGGGTGTTCGTGCAGGCGTCCATAGGAGCACGTCGTCACCGGGGCGGTAGGGAAACGGCGCGGTGCAGACGCATCGTACCGATGTTTGCGATCGTCTTGGCTGGCTTCAGTGTTCATACGGGCGCGTCGATGATGTGTAGTGTTTTATGGCGCAAGGGCCAGGTTTGGCCAAAGAGCGCCATGACAGGTGGTAATGTTTACGATGTGTTGTGGATGAGGTGCACAATGATCGTATCATGGTAAATGAGATATGGCTGTAAAAGGGCCTAAAAACTTCCGCTGTAAGTGGAGTAGAATACATAGGTGCTAAAATAATGACGGTGACTAGGATGTGATGTGGGCTATGGCAATCGGCTTTCGTTAAAACATGATGCAATAAAACTTAACACTGACAACAGAGTTTCAAGAGAGCCCTTGAAAGCAGGGCTGTTAGTCGTGTGCTTAAAAGTTGCCTGGCCAGATGATCTTCAGGGTGTCCGTTTCGGCTAAAAACTCTAAGACTGTTTGCAGATTAAAAAGAGGTTCATCGCTAAGAAAAAATGCAGGGTGAAGGGGTAAATTCTCGCGATATGCAGCAGGGAAATACTTTTTCCTCTCTGTTTCTAATGCAGGGCACTGAATAAGAGCATGGAGGACAGTGAGATTATTGCCGCACTTAACACAAGTTGGAGGATCGTCCCCAGTCAAGAGGTGAGAGTGGGTTCCGTATGTGTGGCCTATCCTTAAACGGCAAAGGAGTACTTCCTTGTACCTTGCTATTTTCCCAGTTATCCAGTTCCCCAGTTTTGGTTTTATCATGTGAAGCTTATTTATTGCTTGTTTATCCCATTCGCCTTGCCAATGATTCCGCAATTTACTGCGTAGAAAATGCTTTAGGTCTGTGGCAGGGATGGGGATATTTGAGTCTGCATCGCTAAAAGTTACTGACCCAGCGCTTTCGTCTGCAGCTTCGTTGCCTTTTATACCTTTGTGACCAGGTACCCAGCATATCACAATCACTTGATTGCACATATATAGGGAGCACAACAGACTGTACAGCTCACTAAAAACTGAGTTTTTATATTTTCTTGGTCTAAGTAGGGCTCTGACTACGCTTAATGAATCTGTAAATACAATGGCCTTAGCAAGTTTTGTGAGTCTTATGTTTTGAACAGCCGTGAGTATAGCGTAGGCTTCAGCTGTAAATATACTTGTGTGTGGATTTAGTGCTCCGGATACTGAAAACGAAGGTCCCAGAGCTGCGTAGGAAACCCCTTTAGAAGACTTGGAAGCGTCTGTATAATATTCTATACAGGAGTACTTCTCCTGAAGTTCATGAAAATGGAATTGTATGTGTGCTTCTGGTGCCCTCTTAGATATTTCTATGAAAGAGACGTCGCATTCAATGGTCTGCCATTCCCATGGTGGGAGCAGGTGAGTGGGTGCCATTAGGACATTCTCTGGGACTAAGATACCTGTTTCTTCTGTCAGTGTTGTCAAACGAATGCTCAACGGAGGTCTAATAGCTGGGCGGTTACGAAATAATCTGGCTGTAGACTCTTCATGAATAAGTGAGCGACATGGATGCTGAACATCTGATTTGGCCTTGAGAGCATAGGAAAAGGTTAAATATGTCCTTTGGAGATGTAAAGACCATTCATTACACTCCACATACAGGCTTTCTACGGGACTTGTCCTAAAAGCACCTGTAGCCAGGCGTATACCCATGTGGTGAATGGGATCTAGCATCTTTAAAGCACTAGGCGCAGCAGAGCTGTATACTATTGCTCCATAGTCGAGGCGGGACCGTATAAGACTTTTGTATAGGTTTAAAAGGCATGTCCTGTCACTTCCCCAAGATGTGCGGGACAAGAGCTTTAGTAAGTTCATTGTCTTCAGACATCTCGCTCTCAGATACTTAAGGTGAGGGACAAAAGTTAGTTTAGAGTCTAAGATTATTCCTAAAAATTTATGTTCGTGGCTGACAGATAGCGGTTGTCCATTAAGATGGACAACAGGGTCAGGTAATATACCTCTCTTTTTAGAGAATAGAACGCATGTGCTTTTTTGGGGGTTTAACTTGAATCCATTCTCGTCAGCCCACTTATATATTTTGTTTAGGACAAGCTGTATATGTCGCTCACAGATAGAAATATTGCATGATTTAAATCCTATCTGTACGTCATCCACATACACTGAATACAACATTGTTCGTGGTATGACGCTATAGAGGGAATTCATTTTTACGATGAAGAGCGTACAGCTCAGTACACCACCTTGTGGCACACCTGTTTCCTGCGTAAATTGACGAGATAGTACTTTACCAACCCTCACACGGAACGTACGATTAGAGAGGTAGCTTTGGATAAGGTTCAAAAGATTGCCTCTGACACCCATACTAGCGAGATCACGAAGAATTCCAAAACGCCAGGTTGTGTCGTATGCCTTTTCCATATCTAAAAATACGGCTAATAAAAACTGTTTGTGCACGAATGCATCTCGGATATTTGCCTCCATGCGGACAAGGTGATCTGTCGTACATCTACCCTCCCTAAAACCACTCTGCATGGGGTCTAGTATTTTGTTGCTCTCAAGATAATGAATTAGGCGTCTGTTTACCATTTTCTCAAAGAGTTTGCATAGGCAGCTTGTCAGGGCTATAGGCCTGTAGCTGCAGACCGAAGTTGGATCCTTGCCCTCTTTGAGAATAGGAATGACGACTGCTTGCTTCCAGGCAGATGGAATGTAACTGGCAGAGAATATGGAATTAAAGAGTGATAGTAGTGTTTTGTGTGTTTCGGCGTGTAGGTGTTCTATCATCTCATAAGCTATTCGATCGCTTCCAGGAGCTGATTTATTGCAGCAGTTCAATGCAGCCTGAAATTCCACCATGTTAAATGGCCGGTTGTAAGGTTCATTTTTATTTCCTTTCCTGTTCAGAGGCTGTCGTTCCACTTGTCGCTGATATCTTAGAAATGTGTCCGAGTAATGGGATGAGCTCGAGATGTACTGGAAATGTGCCCCTAGCGAATCAGCTTGGTCCTCAATAGTGTCTCCTTGTGTGTTGACTAAAGGTAGAGGGTGAGTTTCACGGCCTTTTATTTTGTTGACCCTATTCCAGGCTTTCCGTTCGTCAGTATATGAACTGATGCTACTGATGTATTTTTGCCAACTTTCCCGTTTGGCCCGGCGGCGTGTTCTTCTACCTACTGACTTTATTTTCTTGAAATTAATAAGATTTTCGGTAGTTGGAGATTCGCGAAGATGATTCCATGCCTTATTTTGATTTTTACGAGCTTCTTTGCACTCCGCATTCCACCAGGGAACACGTCGCCTAGTGGGCGAACCATTTGATTCAGGGATACACAGTGACGCCGCATCTACTATAAATGCTGTCAGATAAGCCACGGCGTCATCAATAGAAAGTGCAGAGATGTCTTCCCAGGTCATGCGGGTAAGTTCTTTATAACGTTTCCAGTCGGCTGACTCGACTATCCAGTGGGGGGCGCATGGGGAGCATTGATCATGTTTTGTTGATTTTATGATAATTGGAAAATGGTCGCTCCCATATGGGTTTTTAAGCACGTTCCACTCTAGATACGGAACGAGTGTACCAGATGCAATGCTCAAATCGATCGATGAAAATGTTTTGTTTGCCACGCTATAGAAAGTAGGCTCTTTATTATTTAGCAAACATGCACCTGTAGTGAAGAGGAGGCTTTCTACTAGGCGTCCCCTGGCATCACAACGACAACCTCCCCAAAGGGTGTTGTGTGCATTGAAATCTCCGACGAGAATATAAGGTTCGACCAGTTCATTAATAAAGCTTTGGAATTCCGTTTTTGAAAGATGGCAGTTCGGAGGGATGTATACTGAGGCAATCGTTACTAGTTTATTAAACAGTATCGTACGAACTGCAACTGCCTCTAGGGGTGTTCTAAGTTGTAATTGCCGGCAAGCAACACCCTTATCTACAAGTATTGCCACACCGCCAGACGAGGCATGAGCGTCGCTGCGGTCTTTTCGGTATATGGCATACTGCCGGAGAAAGTTCGTGTGTGAAGGTTTAAGATGTGTTTCTTGGACACACAGCATCTTTGGATTATACTTATTTAAGAGTTCCTTAATGTCGTCTAGGTTGTGGAGTAAACCCCTGACGTTCCATTGTATTATCTGTGTATCCATATTGTATGTGTTTTGTGCTGTGTGTCTAAGAAATAAAGATTATATAGGCTCACGAGACCTTTTCAGGCCCCTTGATACGAGTTCTCTCTTTCTTCCCGGCGCGCTCGAGGGAGCTGCGCCGTTCCTTGGGCGTCTGAGACGCCGAGTTTGTGCTTGTATCCATCACCTCGTCTGAGGCGGTGGATACTGCCCGCGGAGCAGGCACTTTCGCGAGAGTGCTGGGCCGATCTGTACGGGCAGTGGCCCTGGGTACAACAGGCCCGGAGGTCTGCTGGCCCTCATTTGCGGGCGACTGAACAGCGCTGGCTGTCCCAGTCAGGGGGGCGGATGGCGTGACCGTCGTCACTCTCCGAGTGACTTGGGCGGGTGCCGAACGATGTGGTGCTGCCCCCCGGCGCGCCACATCGGTGTAAGAAGGACTGGTCTGATTGTTGGTATAGAAACGCTTGCGTGCCTCTGGGAAAGTCAGATTTAGTTTAACCTTGAGTTCTATTATTTGTTTTTCTTTTTTCCAAGAAGGGCAGGATCGCGAGTAAGCAGGGTGGTCTCCTTCACAGTTGGCACAGTGGGTTGCTGAACTGCAAACGTCAGAAGTATGTTCAATGGAGCTACACTTGGCACAAGTAGCACGCCCTCTGCAGGTTTGGGACCCGTGCCCAAAACGTTGACACTTAAAGCATCGACGCGGGTTTGGAATGTATGGCCTGACACGGAGCTTGCAGTAACCGGTCTCGATTGATTCAGGGAGAATGCTGGTTCCAAAAGTTATGATTATATGCCTCGTTGGTATTTCTTTGTCATCTCGTCTTATTTTAATCCTTTGCACTTTGACAACGTTCTGTTCTTGCCATCCTTCAAGTAATTCACTTTCACTAAGTTCAAGAAGGTCATCTTCCGAGATGACCCCGCGCACTGTATTCATCGTCCTGTGTGGGCCTACTGAGACAGGAATGTCCCCAAACGCTACAAGTTTCGAAAGTCTGTCGTATTGTGGCTTGTCGCGAACTTCGAGAAGAAGATCACCGCTTCCCATCTTTGTTACTTTGTAACCTGGGCCTATTGCCTCTGTGAGGGATTTGGCAACAAGAAAAGGTGATATCATTCGGACTGTCTTAGTTTCGTGTTGGCTATGAACAACGTGATATTTCGGGAAGGACTCTTTTGGTTGCATAAAAAAGCTGAAAGGTTCATCGGTGCGCCCCCTCTTCAGGGAGCGATCAGGTAATAGGGGAAAAGCTTCAGCCATAAAAAATTGGAAAATTCGGCGGCGATGGTGGCCACCCACCACCGAGCCCAACAAGGGGACGCTACAAGGTCGGGAAAAATGCCTGCAGACGCCAGCCATGCATCGCCGCTATAACCTAATATACGATACCCAAGGTTGGATAACTACACCAGGTTAACCCTCGCCACCTGGAAGTCTGGAAGTAAGAAGAAGCGAAGAGAAGACAGGAAAGATTGAAAGTGAGAGAGAAAGACGAAGATTGAAGGGGAGAACAGGAAAAGGTGACTGCCGATTTCCCCCGGGTGGGTCAGTCCGGGGGTGCCGTCTACGCGAAGCAGAGGCCAAAGAGGTGTGTTGCCTCCGCCGGGGGGCCTTAAAGGTCCAAACACCCGGCATCGGCTCAACCTCCAGGATCCCCCTTTCCCCGGACACGGCTAAGCCGCGCACGACTACACGCGGGAGGGTCCAACCCTCGTGTGCTCGGGTCCGTGGTGTCGCAACACACCAAACGCCTGCTGACGCAGACGCCCCTGCGGGGTACGGGCGCGTCGAAGACATTGGGCAAGACGAGACACAAACTCGTCGCAAATGAATGGTGAAGCGTTGACGGGGCCAGAGAAGAAAGAAACGTCGAGTCATGAGGTTGGGTGGCGGCCGTATACTAAGAAAAAGGGAGAGTATCCGGTGGTGCGTTGAACAGACGTGTTGTATGCAAATGTTACAAATGGGAGAATCGCATCCCAGTTACGATGGTCAGGTTGAATATAAATGGATAGCATGTCGCACAGCGTGCGATGAAATCGCTCTGTTAGCCCGTTGGTTTGAGGGTGGTAGCTAGACGTTGTCTTGTGCACGGTGTTGGACGCTTGCAGAACTTAAGGGTGCTTGAAAGAAATACCTTGCCTCGGTCGCTCAAAAGAACGTGAGGCGCCCCGTGACGTAAGTAGATAGCCTGCAAGAAGAAGGCCGCTACTTCTGAGGCAGCTCCTGAACGTATTGGGGTTGTTTCAGCGTAACGGGTCAAGTGTCCAACAGCAGTGACGATCCATCTGTTGCCGTCTGGAGTAGGTGGGAGTGGCCCGAAAAGGTCAATGCCGACGACAGAGAAGGGTTGTGCTGGACAAGGAAGTGGTTGTAGCGTCCCGACCGGAGCAGTAGTAGGTCGCTTACGGTGTTGGCAAAGCGTGCACGAGGCAACATATCTAGTTATGCTCGTGGACAGACCTGGCCAAAAGAATCGGCTGCGTATGCGCTCATGTGTTTTGTGGTAGCCCAAGTGGCCTGACGTAGGGTCATCGTGTGAGGCCTGCAGAACTGCAGCGCGAAGATAGCGCGGTAGAACGGGAATCCATCGATGGCCTTTCGGGTGAAAAATGTACCGGTAGAGCACGTCGTCTTCGAATTTGAACAGTTTGAGCTGTTTCCGCAGCCTGGCATTGGGTGGATATGAAACACCGCTAAGGCGCTTGATGATACTACGGCAATAAGAATCGGCGCGCTGGTGAGTGGAAAGCACTGAAGGGCGGTTTGATGGAGCCAAGGAAGAAATCGGTAATACACGATGCGTCCTCCGTGCAGCCAATTTGACTAGGGGATGTGACGTGCTCCGATGATGGTGGTAATGGGCATCGTGAAAGAGCATCGGCATATCTTGGTGCTTCTTTCCGGACTTGTATATGACATCGAAATTATATGCTTGTAATCGGAATATCCAACGGCCAAGGCGTCCAGACAAGTTTTTGATGGTCGACAACCAACATAGGGCATGGTGGTCGGTCACAACCACGAAATGTCGACCGTGGAGATATGGACGAAATTTCTGAATGGACCAGACAACAGCCAAACACTCTTGTTCGGTTACAGAGTACTTCTTTTCCGCGGAAGTGAGAACGCGGCTTGCATATGCAACAACCTTTTCGCAAAATTCGTGGTCGCGCTGCAGCAGTACGGCACCAATTCCTTCACCACTAGCGTCAGTATGCAGTAATGTGGGCGCCTTGTCATCAAAATGACACAGAACAGGTGGGGATGTTAGTGCGCGCTTGAGTTCATGGAACGCGGCTTCACACTGATCGTTCCAATCGAAGGAACTTGAACTAGCAAGGAGGTTGTGGAGGGGCGAGGCAATGCTGGCGAAGTTCCGGATAAAACGTCGAAAGTATGGGGTGAGTCCAATGAAGCTGCGCAGTTATTTTGCACGAAGTGGGTGTGGAAAGTTGAGCACTGCGGAAATTTTGTCCGGATAGGGCTGGATGCCGTCTTTGCTAACGAGATGACCCAGGACTTTAATCGTTGTGCTAGCGAAACGGCACTTCCTCGAATTTAGTTGAAGTCCGGCATTAGAAAGGCATGTGAGCACTTCATCTAAGCGTTGAAGATGATCAGTGAAAGTCGAGGAAAACACGACGATGTCGTCGAGGTAATATAGACAAGTTTTCCACTTGAGGCCGCGAAGAACAGTGTCGATCATTCTGTCAAATGTGGCGGGAGCATTGCATAGACCGAAAGGCATTACGTTAAACTCGTAAAGACCATCCGGAGTAGAAAAGGCGGTCTTTTCTTTGTCCGCTTCGTGCATTGGAATTGCCAATATCCGGAGCGAAGATCAAGGCTGGAAAAGTATTGCGCGCCTTGCAAAGAATCGAGGGCGTCATCGATACGGGGCATCGGATATACATCCTTACGGGTGATCTTGTTTAGCGCGTGGTAGTCAACACAAAATCGTACCGATCCATCCTTCTTCTGCACTAAAACGACGGGTGATGACCAAGAACTGGCGGAGGGACGTATGATGTTTCTTTTCAGCATATCGGCGACGTTCTCCTCGATGATTTTGCCTTCGGCCAAAGAGACTCGGTAGGGACGACGGCGTACAATAGTCTGGCCATCGGTGTTGATACGATGGAAGGCAACGGAAGTCTGTCCGAGTGACGAAGTATCCATATCAAAGGAGGCCTGATGCTTCGTGAGCAATTTTAGCAACCCTTCACTCTGAGCAGTAGTAAGGTCAGGGTTTATCACGGAAGCAAGGGCAGATGAAGCAGGTTTGCCCTGTTGAGGAAGAGCTTGCGAGGCGGCAAGAGGAAGCAGGGAGACTGGTTGGGTATCTACATAACAGGTCACTGCGGAGCCTTGAGGTAGGAGGATTGTCTCTAACGCGATGATTAATGCAGAACTTTCTTTGAACCGCACCAGGCAGGAAGCGAAGACAATTCCACGGACAAGACAGCGGCCGTAAGGAGTGATGAACACGTCGCCATTGGTGATGTCCGTAGAAGAGAGACTTATGATTTGCTCGTGGCCGGGAGGCAGTATACAGAATCGGCAGCAGTGAGAAAACGCACTCGTGGCTGATTGGCACTCCCGCTGCAATGAACAGTGTCGGTCATATGAACTACACGTTGACGGCGTGTAGTCCATTAAAGCGGACGCTGACGAGAGAAAGTCCCAACCTAAAATTAGTTCATGAGCGCACGGGAATAAAATCGCGAACTTAATGTGATGACGGATACCATCAATGAAGACGCGTGCTGTACATTGGGCTGATGGTTGAATGATTGCTCCATTAGCCCCAATCAGGGATGATCCAATATAAGGCGTCTTCACTTTCCGCAGACGAGAGCACAGGTCCGTCCGCATAACAGATATAGTAGCTCCCGTGTCAATCAGAGCTAACAAACGCACACCCTCCACAGACACCAATAACATGTTCGAAGGACGTTCAGGAGGACTTGGAGCACTTCGTGGTGATGCAGTTTTCCCTCCAAAAACTGCACTCGTTAGTTTTCCGGTCGCTGGACAAGTAGTTGGGAGACAGGTCGAAGTGGCGAAACAGAACGTCGGAGCGGCGATGGGGATCGGCGTCTCGAGGCACGTGTGTTGTGTGCGGTGTTGGAGAAGTCGGCCGGGGATGGAGATCGGAGAACGGGAGGATTATCGTCACAAGTGGGGTAGACGCGAGGAGGTGGCTCATCGCGTTCAAAGGCAGCGTAACCACGACGTTCGTCTTGCTGGCGGCGTCGGCAAAACCGGGAGATATGTCCTCGAAAGCCGCAATAATAGCAGACAGGCCTCGACGAACGCCAGACAGAGTAGTAAGGCGGGTTCGGAGCTCGGGCGACTAAAGGTGCCAGGTGATCGTGAACAGGCGCAGATGGTGTGATTGGAGACGGCGCGGCTGGCATTGCAGCAACCTGGGCGTAAGAAGCCGGTTGTGGGCAAGGAGAAGCTTTGGTATGGTGGGCGTTCTGCAGGGAGGTATTTGGATCCCGCCGATGATGGCACCGGCTGTTGGAATCTCAGCGCTGCCACCAGCTGTTGGAACCTCGCCGATGGCACCGGTTGTTGGAATCTCAGCGCTGCCACCAGCTGTTGGAACCTCAGTGTTGACACCCGTTATTGCAATCGGACCGCTGGCGCCCGTTGTTGCAAATGGGTCGCAAGCCCCAAGGGTAGCGTTGGCCTGGCGGCCTGGGGCACACTGGAAGCATCCGAAGGTCCCGGCAAAGCATGAGTCGACTGCTAACAGAACAACTTGTTTATTCTAGCATCGCAAAAGAGCGGCCGGTCAGGTCGACCGAAGTGGAGAGACGGGAGAGCACGCTTCTCGACTGAAGAATTCGGAGCCTCTCTCCTGGCGTCCGGGGGCAGCTGCTCTTATACTCTTGGCGTCGCGGGCAAGAAGGAAGGTCACGGGACGACACCACGTGACAGCGGCGACGGACGGACTGAGAGACATGTTGGGACAAGGAGGCGACGCATCAGCCGGGCCGGCGCCGGTCAGACCTCCTCGCTTCACACTTGGGGAGCTCCTCTCCCCGGCTGCCGCGCTTTGACAAGCGTGCGCACACACACACACACACGCACACACAAAGACACGTGGCACTGAACATGCCGGGACGCGCTCGGCGGGGATGCGTCGCGGCCGCTCCGAACGGGCCAAAATGTCCGCCGCTTTGAACGAAGCCCCGACGTCCGTTGCATCCGCGCCGGCCATATCGCGCGTCGTAGGCGAAACGTAACAGACCGCCCCGCCGGGGGTGGGAGATCCCGATGGTCAGGGGACTGCATCCGCTGTCCGGAGGGATGTCGCTCGATGATGCTCATAACCGAAGTCGGTCGTCCCTCGGCGTTTCTTGAGCGCAGCGCACCGAGAAGGCCTCGTTCTCACGTTCAGGTTCACACAGGACACTGCAAAGTGACTTCGGGAGAGTTGTCATTTTTCTCTCGTTCCCAGCAAGCGTTAGAACTACGCCGAAACTCAGCCGCTCAGTCAGCAAGCACGGCACAACCCTCACTAAGCCATGCCAGGCTCTTTCCCCTTTTTTACTACTGCCTAGTTCCTTACAGTAGTCTATAGCAGCACTCAGAACGCGTCCACAAATTGGAAAATTGCACTAGAAAGCACATCATCACTTTGAAACACTACACAAAAGCAATATGTTAAAAATCCTGCCTCAGGAAGAAAAACATCAATAACAAACAATTTTGAGGCTGATTCCCACATTAGGGGCTTCGACTTAAGCCATCGGCATTACCGTTGAGACTCCCCTTTTTGTAACGCACCTCAAAAGGATACTGTTGCATAGCGAGGCTCCAGCGTAGGAGGCGGCCATTTGTGAAAGAGATAGTCTGCAGCCATTGGAGAGGGCAGTGATCCGTCTCGAAGCATGCGAAGCGGAGATCGCAGCGAGCGACCGTACACTAGCTCAGCTGGCAAAAACCCCGTAGCCGCATGCGGCGCGGTCCTCAATGCAAACATCACCCCACGCAGAAACAGCTCCCAGTCAGTTTGTTGTTCAAACCACAATGCTCTCAACACGCGCTTCATGACGGAGTGGAGCTTCTCAACGGGATTCGATTGGGGGTGGTACACTGAGCTGTGTAACAGCTTTACCCCGCACCTTTCGAGAAAGGCTGTCGTCAAAGCGCTAGTAAACACTGTGCCCTGATCTGATTGGATTTCCGCAGGAAAACCAACTCGCGCAAATATGGACAGTAGTGCATTGACTATCTCAACTGAGCTGAGTTCTTTAAGCGGCACTGCTTCAGGGAACTTTGTCGCTGGGCAGATCACAGTCAAAATGTGTCTGTACCCCGTGGCTGTTACCGGCAGAGGTCCCACTGTATCAATAACGAGCCGTCTAAAAGGCTCCGTAATGATAGGTACCAACTTCAACGGCGCCCTCGATTTGTCCCCTGGTTTGCCCACCCGCTGACAGGTGTCGCATGTCTTCACAAAGTGGTCTGCGTCCCGAAAACACCCTGGCCAATAGTACTCTTGCAAGAGACGGTCCTTAGTTTTCTTAACTCCTAGGTGTCCGGACCACGAACCCCCATGCGACAAGCGCAACAGATCCTGACGATAGCATTGAGGCACGATCAGCTGATCGAACTCCACTCCCCTGCGGTCTAGATACTTCCGGTACAGGACCCCACCTCTTTCCACAAAGCGAGCATTTTTCTTGGCGATACCTTCCTTGACAATGCAGCGTATGTTTTCTAGGCTGCCATCCTTCTTTTGCTCGGCTATCAAAGCAGACCGGCTGACTTTTAGCAACCTATTAAGTTCGTCTGACGTAGGCGCGATGAGCAAATCAGCAGATAGTTCTTCTAGCTTTCCCGCATCGGGCATTTCCTCTCCAGTATCTGGTGCCTTTAACGCTACAGACTCAATTTTATTCAGTTCGGGGGTGCTCTGAATATCAGCTTGCTGCGCCTCTGACCCTTTTTCATCCTTCGACAACGTCGGTCCCGCAACTACCGCCTTTGCAGCGAGCTCCCGAACCTTCGATCTGGTTAAGGCCTGAACGCTAGCCTCACCAAACAAAAGCCCCTTCTCGCGCAGGAGATGATCGGACCTGTTCGAAAATAGGTACGGGTACTGGGGTGGCAGCATAGATGACACCGCCGCCTCCGTCTCAAGTGCTCCGAAAGGACCTTCAATAAGCACTTTTGCTACGGGCAGACACACGCTATGAGCTTCCACGGCTTGCTTGATCCATGCGCACTCGCCCGTGAACATATCGGGTTCTACGTAAGAGGGGTGAACCACATCCACCGTAGCTGCGGAATCGCGAAGCACTCGGCACTCTTTCCCGTTCACGAGGAGGTCTCGCATGTAAGGCTCGAGAAGCTTCATGTTCTCGTAAGTGCTGCATAATGACAAAAACACGACTTTTGTTTTTGTTTCCGGACACTGCGCCGAAAAGTGACCCGGCTTCTGGCACGTATAACACACGCGCGCTTGCCTCGTCTCGAACCGCTTTCTGCGTTCGGCTTCGGCTGCCGCCGTCTCCTTACGTTCGGTCGGACTGCTTTCACTCGCATCCGCACTACGTGTGTCCCCCTTTGCTCTCATGGGCGTGAACTTCGGCCTCTCAAACTTGGAGCCAAATTCACCCTTTTGACCGTCCTTAGCTCCGCGAGCCCGACGCGTCACAAACTCTTCGGCTAGCTCAGCGGCTCTAGCCACCGTACTAACGTCTGGCCTATCCAAGACCCAGTAGCGCACGTTCTCAGGTAACCGACTATAAAACTGTTCTAGCCCGAAACACTGCAGAACTTTCTCGTGGTCACCAAACGCTTTCTCTTCTTTGAGCCACTCCTGCATGTTTGACATAAGCCTGTAGGCAAACTCTGTATATGACTCACTTTTACCTTTCTCATTTTCCCGAAACTTCCGACGGAACGCCTCCGCTGACAGCCTGTACTTTTTTAGCAGACTCGATTTCACTTTGTCGAAATCCTCTGCCTCCTCTCTCTCCAAGCGAGCGACTACGTCGGCCGCCTCGCCGGGTAGCCGGGTAACAAAGTGAGCAAGCGCTGTGGCCACGTTTCCCGAGAGAACCCCTGCTTCTCGCACGTTCGCTCAAAGTTAACCAGGAACAAACCAATGTCCTCTCCAAGCTTAAACGGCCGCATCAGGTCAGTCATTTTAAACAATACTCGTTCTCCTGCACCGTGTGCCTGACTTCCATTACGAGCGCGTTCCATCTCTAACTCGAGACGCTTCATTTCCAAAGCGTGTTGACGGTCGCGCTCTCTTTCTTTCTCTTGTTGCTCTCGTTCTATCTGTTCTTTACGTTCACGCTCATCTTTCTCTCTTTGCTCCTTAAGTTCGCGCTCCTGTCTTTTTGTCGTCTCCCTCTCCTCAATGGTCTCAAGGCATTCCGACAGCTCGTCATCCTCAGCTCCTAACTCAAGAATAGCCCTTAGCAGTTCTGGTTTTCTGAGTTTGTCTGAGACATCCACACCCAACTCTCTTGCAAGCTCCAGCAATTTCGGTTTGCGCGACGACTTCAAATCCATGGCTGCTCTGAATGCTGCTTTCTCTACTGCCTACTATTGTCTTGCCGCAAACTAACCCGGCAGCAACGACAACCACAATTACCAGCTCTGTTTCTGACACTAACAAAAGCCTGGCAAAACTCAGAAGAAGAAAGTCCCGCACTCACCAAACCTCGCAGCCAAGAATTCAGCGCAGTCGTTCCGCTGCAGGCAACCAGTCATCACACAGGGCTCGTTGCACTGCTCCCGGATGGTCGTTGTGCTGCTCAGCATACAGTCAACCGCATATCTTCGCTGCTGGCCTCCGTTGTCGCGATCTCACCGCTGGCAACCAGCTATTTGGATCCCGCCGATGATGGCACCGGCTGTTGGAATCTCAGCGCTGCCACCAGCTGTTGGAACCTCGCCGATGGCACCGGTTGTTGGAATCTCAGCGCTGCCACCAGCTGTTGGAACCTCAGTGCTGACACCCGTTATTGCAATCGGACCGCTGGCGCCCGTTGTTGCAAATGGGTCGCAAGCCCCAAGGGTAGCGTTGGCCTGGCGGCCTGGGGCACACTGGAAGCATCCGAAGGTCCCGGCAAAGCATGAGTCGACTGCTAACAGAACAACTTGTTTATTCTAGCATCGCAAAAGAGCGGCCGGTCAGGTCGACCGAAGTGGAGAGACGGGAGAGCACGCTTCTCGACTGAAGAATTTGGAGCCTCTCTCCTGGCGTCGGCGGGCAGCTGCTCTTATACTCTTGGCGTCGCGGGCAAGAAGGAAGGTCACGGGACGACACCACGTGACAGCGGCGACGGACGGACTGAGAGACACGTTGGGACAAGGAGGCGACGCATCAGCCAGGCCGGCGCCGGTCAGACCTCCTCGCTTCACACTTGGGGAGCTCCTCTCCCCGGCTGCCGCGCTTTGACAAGCGTGCGCACACACACACACACACGCACACACAAAGACACGTGGCACTGAACATGCCGGGACGCGCTCGGCGGGGATGCGTCGCGGCCGCTCCGAACGGGCCAAAATGTCCGCCGCTTTGAACGAAGCCCCGACGTCCGTTGCATCCGCGCCGGCCATATCGCGCGTCGTAGGCGAAACGTAACAGAGGCCAATTCCTCCTTAATAATGCCGCGCAGGTCAGTAGAAGCAGGTTGGACGTGAGCGCTGCTGCAAGGGGGTGAGCCATGCGCTTGCAATTCCTCACGAATTATGGCTCGAATGATAGACCGGAGCTCAATAGTGTTTGCCAGGGGGTTGTCGGAAAAGTCCGGTTGCAAGCGGATTGATTGCAGGGCGTCGCGTCGAGGCGCTGACAGACGGAGACGACGTCCGATACCGTCGAAGGGTTTTGAGCGGCCGGTGCGTTGAAGGCAGTAGATCCTATACCCTTAAGAAGGTGTCCAGGCGGTCAGTTTCTGGCATGGCACTGTCGACACGGTGGCAAAGCGCGAGGATGTCCTCAATGTACCAGGTATAGGACTCGCCATAGTGCTGGACGCGCTCAGACAGCCTCTTTTTCGCAACTTCCGAACGAACCGTGGGTGTGCCAAAAATCCGCCGTAGCTGCTCCCTGAAAGACGACCAATCACGGAAGTCCCTCTCGTGATTCAGGAACCATGTCTTGGCTACTTGAGAGACGTAAAATGGTACGTTGTTTAACCTCGATGTCTCGTTCCTGTTGTTGTATTCGCGGACACGATCGTAGTTGTCGAGCCAATCTTCAACGTCATCACCAGGCAAGCCAGAGAAGATTTCAGGCAGGCAGACACTAAAGCGAAACAATAAATCAGTTTAGACTAATGAAGCATTGTCTGAGAATCCTGCAGGCAGTCATTTCAAAAAATAGTTTGATTATTAGTAGAGAAAATGAAGGTCCAAGTATCAGTATTTGAATTTCGCGCAGAAACCCCAGCGCCGGTACGTCAGCGTGACGTCAGGGATTCCAAAGTATGTTTTCGCATTTGGGCCGCGTTGGCTGAATAAAGGTTCCCGAAACTTGCCATGTTTAATATTTGGTTCCTTTAGAACACAATGTAGTCAATCTGTACCGCTATATATAATTAGTAGGCCCTAGAAGATGCCATCAAAATCCAAGACGTCACAGCCCCCAGGTGCGGGAGCATACGTAGGCGTCGCCACCCGTATTTCGTTCTTGCGCTTTTTCTGGCTTACCAAACGTCTTATCGTTGTAAGAGAGGTGTTTTTGGTGTTGTGGAACGGTAATTTACTGATGCAGAAGAAATCATTTTTCACTTTAGTGTCCCTTTAAGACGACGCGACCAAATGAATGTTGGTCCCTTTTGTATGCAGTGTGTCATGCTATTTCTGTATATTGTTTGATTTGATTAGTCAAGATTAGTTAATCTATTTATGAAGCAACGAAGCTAGGGAAAAATTTCAATTAGAAAGTTGCAGAGCGGTTTGCAAAACGTTCGAATAAACAGTTTCTGTCTTTCTATTAGGTATTAGTTTTTTTCAGCTTGCTGCGGAAGCCCGCGAAAAAGAAAATAGACAACGTGACATGTCCGCTTGCGCGTCGTGATTTCACTGCTTCAAAGCATTCTGCGCACAGACTGCCATAGGTACGCTGCCGCTTAAGCGACAGGGAAGCGACGCAAGCGTTGGCTGTTCGATTTAGGCTAGCAATCATTATCGCTCGCGCTGCGTAAAGTGACTGACTGACGTGGTGGTGGGGGTAGGTGATAGTTCCAGACAGCGATAAACAAAGTATCGTGCATCGGCTGTTATAGCGCGAGAAATTACGTGATACCTTTTTCCAACGAGGAAAAAGCAGACATGATCCTTGTACTAAGAGCTGCAAGCGGACAGAGACGGCAGGCTGCAAGAATATTTCGTAGCTGGCACCGCGGTACGCGACCGAGCCGGATGACAATATTCAGTACCTACGAGTCGCTGAAGCAAACCGGCAGCTTCACAAGAAAGAGGCAGGGAGCTTCAGTCATAAATAATGAGGTTCACCCCAACGTTTTGTCTTTCATGGCGGCTAACTCACACGCTAGCACGCGCAGCGTGGCGCACAGCTCGGTGTGTCCAACTCAACTACCTGGATGATGTTTAAAACAGCTCGACTGCACCCCAATCATCTGCAGTTGCATCAATGGCTGGAGTCAAGGGATCTCCAAAAGAGACTAGACTTGCGAATCGGATTTTGATTCAGGAGGAGCAGGATTCTGACTTTCTCACCAAGGTACTCTGGACTGACGAGGCGAACTTTTTCCACAATTGCCAAGTAAATATCCACAACGCACACTAGTCGAGTGAGAAAAATCCACACTGGCTAGGAATATCCCGCCACCCATATGAGTGGCCTTCTAACGTTTGGTGCGGAATATATGACAGCACAGTCATTGGCCCAGCGTTTTTTAACAACACTCTGACTGGCATTAGGTATCTAAGTGAGTTACTCAAAGGGCCGGTTGAAGACTTCTGCTTAGCCGACCTTATCAAGATTATGTTTTGACAGGAGGTCAACCGCACGTTGCTTAACTGCCGAGGGCTTGAGTTTTACTGGCTGTAAATTCTTTTCTATGGCTGAAATCACTTTTTCTCAAAACATGTCATCTGGCATAATTACTACGTAACCTTCCTTGTCAGATGTTACTGGTCTAAGTTTATGCTCCACAAGGTAATTAACTAACGGTTGGACAGGGTCAGACGTCTTAAAATGAGAATTTGATTGTTTAATGCTTGCAATGCAATCTGAAATACAGTGCGAGCGTTCTTCTTCTGGGACGAACCTGGTTATGCAGCGCGGCATGCTTAAAACGTCAATGGGTTTTATGTTCGGCTTAAAACAGTGCTTAGGACCTAAAGCAAGGGTTTTTCTATGGGTATCACTTACGATAGCGTCTCCAAGAACCAGTACATTATTTGACGGTGAATTATTAGAAAGGTGTTTCCTCTTACTTTGTTAAAGCTCAGGGAAGTTTCATCCTCCACAGGAAGTCCGCGTGTTGCTCGGCTAACCTGTTCCAATCGGCGTAAAGGCGGTTCCAATGACGACCGTCTCCCAGGGCCTCGCAACGGACCTTTAAACACTCCTGGTAGAACCTAACTTGGCGCCATGATTCAGCGGAAAGAATAGCTCTAATCCTCCTAACATGTCCAGTTGATGGTTGAAGGAAGCCGCACATCACTTGAACTTCCAATGGGACTACACGATTACGACTAAACCACGACATGGTTCTAGCGCGGAAGATACATATCGCAACTAAGGAAGCTAACGAAGCCGGATTGTGTAGATAAGTAGGCGAACATGGAAAAGCGCTCAGAGTACTAGAAATGAAGCTTAGAACGACATAAAGCTGAGCTAGTTGGTAAGGATTCATTATGCTAAAAAGGTGAGGCGTGCAGACAGGACACAAGAGAAGTGGTCAACACGAACGCCGACTATCAACTAAAGGGAGTACTGAGGCCAAAAAAAGAAAGAAGACACAAAACTCATCTGCGCAAGCTCTGGAATGGTATCACCCCGTGTCAGTCGGGTACATGTGCCGGTCTATATGTGCAGAGATAGCTGTTAAGGCGCTTAATCTCTTCCTTATGTAAAGTAATCGAAGGCTGACTCACGCACGCACTTCCGCCATTATAGATATGCCATGCCTCTACCATAAGCAGATGAGTTTTGTGTCTTCTTTCTTTTTTTCGCCTTAGTGCTCCCTTCAGTTGACAGTCGGCGGTCGTGTTGTCCACTTCTCTTCTCTTGTGTCCTGTCTGCACGCTTCACCTTTTTTGCATAATGAATCCTTACCAACTAGCTCAGCTTTCTGTCGTTCTAAGCAGTAAGGGATGAGCACAATGACAACGATCAGTGATTATCACGGCTGAGGTAATTGATGGTCATAATTTGCGTAATGCCAGCACCACTGGCATTAATTCGGCTAAAAAGATCGGTTTGAAATCTGGCAGCCGAAGAGAAAATGTCCCATCAAGAATCGGGGAAAATATTCCTACACCTGACTTCACATTGTGAAGCATCTGTCGCGATTACAATGTTTGTTTGAAGGCTCTTCAGATGATCTTGTAATACACCGTCTAGAATGCGATGTGGAAATAATTTTGCATTATTAGGAAAAAATGCCATCGAATGGAATACCCTTGGTAACAGCTCTGTCGGGAATAGGAAGCAAATCGCATACGCGCACGTCCAAAGAATCAAGTAATTTTTGCACGAATGTAATTTGCGGAGTATGTAATCGCGGCCACTTGACACCGAAAAGCAACGCAGGCTGTGAAATAAATATTTTTTAGGGATGTCGCAGCGGTGATTCATAAATCCTCAAGAACGTCTGCACTGTCAGAAGCCGGAACCTGCGTGAAAGCCCCATCCAAGAAGTTGATTCGTTTAAATATCTGGGCATCATATTTGACCAGCATATACATTGGGAAGCACATATTCATAATGTATGCAAGACCGTAGCATACGGTTGTTACTCCCTAATTAAAGCAAATCAATATTTCCCTCACGAAGTACTCAAATCCCTTTATTATGCGTTTTGCCATGGCCATATTAGTTATTGTTTAGAATCATCGGGCGTGACTTACATGACATACTTACAACCTTTACAAAAACTACAGGAAAGTGCCCTGAAAATAATTAGCGCTTCAAATTATACCAATTATACATTTAATGATGTTTTCCAAACACAACACTTGCTATCCGTTAATGCACTGTGTAATCACAAAATCTCAATTTCAGTTAATAATATTTTATGCACTAACTTCCCTATTCCTCGAAACGTCTTTTCATTTCCAACTCGCAGTACTAGACATACTTTAGAAGGTAACCTCAACTTATCAAAGTGTTACAATGTATACGGCGAAAGGTTATTTGAATTTAGTGGCACAAAAATCTGGAATATTTTACCCCTATAGAAGTTAAAACCGCACGTAATTTCAAGCAGCGTAGCAAATTATTTTTTCTTGATAACCAGAATCTCTAACTTACTTATGTACGAGTATTTTCAGAATGTTTCTTTTCTGTATAACTCATGACGTGTTCCGGAATACTGTGATGTTAAAATCTGCGCCTGACCTGTCTTTTGTAATTTGTCACTGGACCGCAAACTAGCCTTCCCTGGCTATCGGTCCAGATATCTGTATAACCATGATTATGTGAAGAAAAATAAAGCACTTGCCCTTGCAAAAAAGAAGAGGAGGAACACGGGATTCTAGATAAAGAACAGAATTTGCAACAAATTTAGGAAGACCTAAACACAAACGTAATCTTTCTAAAAAGGATTAAGCCTTTCTAAGAGGATTAGCGGACGGGACTTGTATAGGCAGGAGCTCCAGAGAAGAGCACGCAATCAAATTCTAATACAGGGCGAACGCACATACGATATCATTAGGAATCCTATTCACTATCCTATTCGACGACTGCTCAGCCTACGCAATATGGCGATTGCCCGGCTACCTTTTCTAGTCATATGATCTATATGTGGGTGCCAGTTGAGAAAGGCGTTATAAATTTTAAAGTGGAAAGTTGGGTGAGTTGGTATACATTAATAATGCGAACAAGTCGACGGCAGCGTTCGTCCTGTGTTCTTTCACTCCGTCGTCGTCTTGTTCGCGCTGTTCCCATTATGGATTATAAATCTTCCTAAGATATTTAACAGAGTCTACCTGCGGTATGTCTTGAAGGTGGTAAGACAATGAGATGTGCACTGTGTCATGTATCGGAAAACAAGAATAGCACATTTGCTGGCATTGAGTACAAAGTGATTAACATCTAACTACCTCTCTAGAGCACAAAGGTAAGTTTGCAGTCGTTGGTACAGCGTGTGGATGTCGTTTGCAAATGCGAAAAACGCAATATCGTCTGCATAAACATAAGGAGTTACTTTTTGATGACAGGGTAATGCGCTCATGAGAATATTAAAAGTCACCGGGGAAATGACAGCCTCGCGGTACGCCTCTCATTTGTTTGTACTTAGAAGAAGAAAAGCCGTTTTTGTAGCAATATAATTCTCTTCACCTAAAAATAACTGAATCCACGCTACTATATACCCAGGAACACCACAGGATGTTAACCGATTTAGCAATACAGTGTGCTTCACGATATCGTATGCTTTAGCGATATCGAGCGTCACAAAGGCAGCGTATTGCTTGTGACATCGAGCTAGTTGTATTCGGCTTTCTAAGTCGACGTGGGCATGCCAGATGGAGCAGCCGGCCCTGAAACCAATCTAACAGCTAGGGACTAAGAATGGAATTATCATTAATAAATTACATGATACGAAGGTGAAGAGGCCTCTCAAACAATTTTACTACGTTTGATGTAAGCGCAATGGGCCTAATGTTCTCGAATACATACCCTCCCCCTTGTTTCTTAAGCATCATTATTACTTTGGTAAGCTTCCACTGCAACGGAATCCAAGCATATTTAATTGAATAATTTACCAGGTCTAAAAGAACGTTAGGCAATTCCTCTAACAATATTTTTAACATTGCATTTGTGACACCGTCAGGGCCACGGGCTGTATTCGGCAAGCACAGTGCAGTCTCATTTAGCTCAGATAGGGAAATTGGAGTAAAGCCATCCGAAGGATCTAACGCATAATGAATAGCCGGAAGCCGGGCCGTAAATCGATTTTCTAAGCCTTTGTCAATCTCTTCTAGGGAGGCGCTCAATTCTTGCGGGGTAAAAACGATCGAGTTTAATACCAAGGGCGTTGGTAGAACCTTCCTAGCACGAAGAAATGCGAATAAAGCAAGCTTATTTTTTGAATTTGATAGATAATCGTAATGCCTAATATCATATTGATCTTTGGCTCGATTACCAGTACGCTTAAGTACACCAGCGTGAAACTGATAATTTTCCCAATTTGTCGGGAACTGATTATGCAGATGCATTTTCCAAGCGGCTTTTCCTCTTATATACTCCCGCGTACACTCATCATTCCACCAAGGACAAGCGCTGCCTTTAGCCGAAAGAATGATGAATTCAGCTTGCTTCCGGGAACCCTCTAGAATTGAGCAAATGGTTGAAGTGATTTACTTATCATTGGCATTGGCAAGTTTCGAAACGGCTGAACGCAATGAAGTCTTAAATTTCTTACAGTTCACAAATGTGCATGCCTGGTATTCTAAAGATGTTATTGGACAAATGACTTCGTATGACACAGGAAGATGATCACTGTTGGTTGCTGAGTCAACCGCTACCCATGACGAAATCTTGATGACAGCGCTACAAAATGTTAAATCTTCCCCCGAACGAAAGTGACCTCTGGCAAACGTTACTTGTCCTGTGTTCTGACAAGAAAGGCGACTATCATTAGTCTACTCCCATAGTCGCTTACCACACAAATCTATTTTTAGCCCCCACGACATGTGATGCGAGTTAAAATTCCCTGCACACAAAATTTCTTTTCTACAGGCAGCCACAGCCGTATCAAGTTGACGCTCACTTTCCAGACCAATGGGGAAATAAGAATTTATAATTGAAAATGAATGGTACCCTGGGAGATGTAAATCTATTGCCAAAATTTCGCAGTCGGAATCCATGATTTCAAAAGGAATTTTTGCCTTGTGACAAATTTTACTGGAAACAAGTATCAGTAATTTTCCACCTCGCGAGTGTCGATCTCATCGGAAAGACCGAAAACCTTGCAAATAAAAATTTTTCCCTGGTGAAAGCCAAGTTTTTTTAAGTATGACATCTGGATTAAGTTGAATAGATAGACAAGATAAATCTGTTAAAGCTGAGAATATAGAGCGACAGTTCCACTGCAGCACTTTCAAATGTCCAATGGTGTTGATCGCACAGCAGCAGCAACTGCCGCCTTTAGAATACTTTCTTTAATCATAGGAGATGGTTGGATCTATTTTCATTTTAGTTTCATAATAGCAGAAATTGGGGCTCCCATGCGTCTGGGAGCTCGATTGTCAGTTTCCATATATGTGACACTAACCGTGTCTGAATAAGAGGGCTCGTCATCGCCTGGTTGGACTAACGGAGTAGTGTCTGTCGACTGATCTACAAATGTAGAAGGCGTCTCTACCTCGTTGCTAGGCATTCGAGGTGTGGCGTTAGATAATGAGGACTGCATCGGCGTCTTAGTGGTATGCGTTATTTGCATTATCTGACTGGAAATTATCTGCGCTAAGCAATCAGGTAGGCTGGATATCAATTTATCCATAGCTTTAGCTATTGCTTTTTCCCCAGCAGAGTCAATTGCTTCCGAGAGATTAGGATCCATTCTTGGAGTGTTGCACGCTGTAACACCAGACTATCCGAAGGCCCCGTCTTTAGTAACTGCAACTGCATCTCTTCGGGAGCAGCGACGGCGGTCGTTAAGTTCAAGAATTAGTCTTTCTTGAGCGCGAGCTGAGCAGTTCGAATGGTCTGCTGGGTGTGTTCCCCCACAGAGAGTACTTTTGACATTGTGCAGAGCATTCACTTGAAGCATGACCAACTCCACAGGTGCGGCAACGCAAGCTCGACTTACATCCTACTGCGCTGTGCCCGAATCTCCAACAATTCAGACATTGGATTCGACGTGACGCGAATGGTTCTACGCGGAACACAAGAGGCCACACTTTTATTTCTGACGGACATGATGTGCCCACAAACGTTGCAATTACTGATTCGGTCGGAATACTCTCGGTATTTACCAGTCGATTGGGACGGTAAATAGCAAAGATGCCTGCTGCGGGGAGCTTGTCCAGGGTTTCAGTTGGACTTAATCGGGAGTCGACGCCTCGTACGAGACCTTTGGTGCACGCAATGTGAGGCGGAATAAAAGCACTCACCGCGGTGGAGGCGAATGTAGGTCTTCCACACAGGTCTGGTTGGGTGACCGACACACTCTACCTCCCCGTCCGAACATAGAGGGGAGATAGCGAGACCAGACCTGTGTAGGTAAAAATTTAGAGGCGGTATACGGCATCTCAATTTGGAAAAGAAACTTCCAATTGCCTTGATGGACGCCAATTATTATTCCATGGGAAGCCAAGATGGTGGAATTCAGAAGACGGTGTTAGCATGGATATTGCAATTTTGCGATATAGAGAAATTTCTGTACCTAGCCGCGGTGACATAAGCTGATGTCGGCAAAACAGATATGATAGGGCCATTGAGGGATGGGTCCCGGTACCCAAAGCAAACATACTTTCCGTAAGTGCGGAGGTACCATCGAACGACATGTTCGTTGAATTCTTGAATTTAAAGATGCAGTAAGTGCTGCGCATACAGATAGCGAGTCGGTCGCAATTACAGCTAATGGGTCATTTTGGGAGAGTTTTCGTAATGTTAATATAATCGCTAATAATTCTGCCTGAAATATGGGTGTGAAGTTGGGAAGGTGAAGGGGGTAAGACCATTGAAGAGATTCAGAGATGATCCTTACTCCTGCCTTCTCATTGTACACAGAAGCGTCAGTAGCTAGATATTACATTGTCAGTGGTTAGCTGGTGTAGGTGGCCATGTAAGATATTAATTCTCTGCTTGGTAATAGTTTAGCATGATTTGGAAATATGTCCTCAAACTCAATTTTGAGGTCTGGTAAGGCATCATTTGAATGACAAACTTGGCGTATGGACACATCCAATTTTTGTAACTGTGCTTGCACACATATTATCTGAGGACTACGTAACCTCGACCATGATGTCTGAAGCGTAAGCATGCGGAATCTGCAATCTAGGGTGGGTATATAAGCTTCCTGATATAAAACAGTGTTGGCAACAAATCTAAGTAGCCCGAGGCATAATCGTAGAACTTCCCTTTCTAAAAGTATGAGAGGTTCAATGTTGTAGGCGGGACCACGGGAAAATTCTACGCAGCCGAATTCTAATATAGGCCGAACGTACATCTTATACATCATCAGTAATGCATACCTGCGCAGTCCAGTGCGATGGTGGCTGAGCCGGCGGAGCCGGCGGAGCATGGCTACGGCACGTTCTGCCTTTCTTTAATATGTTCAGTGTGACTGCGCCAGGTGAGTTTGCCATCGTAAATAACACCAAGGTACCTGACTGCGTCAACTTGAGGAATTATTTCCTGTTGGTATTGTAAATATATTTACACCTGTGCAGTTAACGGGAAGACTAATACCGTACATTTGCTAATATTTAACGACATACATAACCACTCTAGCCATGCCTCCAGCATTCCTAATTCTGCAACGACTGGTGTAGTGAATGTATATTATTTGCACATGTAAAAAACGCGATATCGTCCACATAAACATAAACATGTACTTCCGGAGACAAAGGAATTGTACTTAAGATAGGGGAAGGAACGGCACCCTGTGGTACACCTCTTGTCTGCTTGTGTTTAGACGTCGAAATACCGTGTTGGTAACAACAAAACTTTCTATCCCTTATAATGTTATAGATAATGTTATAGATAATGTTATTATAGTGGGCTTGGCAGCACCGTGCTCGGACGGATGCTCATGCATTTCTGCTTTTTCGCCCAGATTGCCCTTTTGCGGGCGGATCTTTCTTTTGCCGACGGAGGTTCTTTCACTGCAACACAGATTTGTCGCGCCTGCGCCGGAATGTCCCCTCGATGGAGCACCGTCATGGAAAGCCGCGCCTCAAGTGCTGTTCCGACACGATCTCGTCAGTAGTGTGACGTCAACGGACACTTCCCAGCTCGAGCATAAAAGCCGCAGCCATCTCCAACAGCCTTTCAGTGGGCTTGGCAGCACCGTGCTCGGACGGATGCTCATGCATTTCTGCTTTTTCGTCCAGGTTGGTGACAAGTATTTTGTCTATTCTATTCGGGACGATTCACTTACATTGACAGTGCTGCCAAGCCCACAGTGCCTGCTTGTTTCTCTGTGCGATTGTTTGCATGTTATTAGACTGCTCTTGTTGACATCAGGGGATGTGGAGCCTAACCCTGGACCGTCCTCAGAGTCAGAATCCGAGGCGACTCTAAATAGCCAGCTTCTCAGGCAAATCCTAAAAGTGCAAACAAAGACCAATAAGACGCTCAACATACTCTCCGCCAACATGAAGCAACTGGAATTAACGGTAGGCAACGTTCAAGAAAGGCTATCTTCAATGGAGAAAGAGCTTGGGCGATTAGAAAAATGTGAAAAGAAGCTGGCTGAGTACGAAGTAAACTACAAAGAGACGAGGGAGCTAGTGAATGAGTTATCGAATAAGGTTGATGATCTTGAAAACCGTAGTCGAAGAAATAATGTGATAATTTATGGATTAGGTGAAGAAACAAAAGAGGATAATAAATCCTTGCAAGATAGAGTCAAACAAGATATATTTAAGGAGTTGCTTGACACCGAAGTGAATTCAATTGAGCGCATTCACAGGGTTGGTAATAAACATGCTGGGAAATGCCGACCAGTTATGCTGAGGCTCTTTGAGTTTTCTGAGAAAGCTAGAATAATGTCATCATGCTATAAGCTAAAAGGAACTCAGATTTCATTATCAGAGGACTTTTCTAAAAGAATTCGAGACTTGCGCGATAGACAGTGGCGTTCTGCAACTGTGGAAAAGGCCAATGGAGCAAAGGTTTCACTTGTTTTTGATAAATTGAAAATAGATGTTAAAGTTTATATCTGGGATCAGCTTCGAAACCGCCGAGTGGAAATCACACAATCTGATGCGCAGACGCAGAGTGATTCCGATCACCCTGCTTCTGCCCGTGTGACCACACGAAGTCGCGATAAAAAATGACAATCTTCAAGCAAAGTTCTCCGAGTTGTGTCGCTCAATGCGCGCAGCGTCGTAAATAAATCCGGTTCCCTCGAAGATGTAATCTCCTGTTATCATCCGCATGTCTTAGTAATTACTGAAACATGGTTACATGCTCATGTACAGGATTCGGAAGTCGTACCTTCTACTTATAGGCTTATCCGTAAAGACAGAGAGTCACGAGGTGGTGGAGTAGCTATCGCGATTAAAAATAATATTGCATTCACACTAATGGATGGGATTGATAACCATGAAAGCATATGGTGCAAACTTAAATTCCGGGGCAAAAGTATACTTCTAGGTGGTGTGTACCGACCCCCAAATGCTTCACCGGAATATGTGGAAGCCATGCACGACTACCTTGCGGATAATACGAATTCCCGGTCGAACATTATAATAACGGGAGACTTTAATCTGCCGGGAATAGACTGGTCTAATTTTTCTCACGACGGCAAAGATTCTAAAAGTGCTCATGCATTGCTCACGACTACATTCAACTTTTGTTTGCACCAACTAGTTTCCGACAATACCAGGGTCAATAATTCATCATCTTCACTCCTTGACTTAGCACTTGTTAGCAGCTCACTTCAAGGCTGTACGGTTAGTGTTGAAGACGGCATATCTGACCATAAGTTGCTTGCTCTGTCATGTCCGGTTGTGGGAGGGCGTTCTTCTACTAAGCCTTCAGATACTTTCGTCAGAGATTACACACACGCCGACGATATCACGGTTTTAAACTATTTGGAATCACGCTTTGCTAACTTCAAGAATATCAGTGATGTTAACAAAATGTGGTCATACTTTAGAGAAACTCTTCTTTTCTGCGAGCAAGAATATGTCCCGTTAAAAAAGAAACGCACTAATAGGGAATACCCATGGTTCACGCGAGAAATGATTCATTTAAAACGTAAAATTAAGCGACGACGTAAACGCGGTAATACAAATGACCTTTCAAGCCTTATTTTTAATCTGCGGGAGCAAACAAGGTTGGCGAAATAACGTTTTTTTTCAGTCACTTTGCAATCGTTTATGAACAAAGAACCCCAGAAGTTCTGGCGCTATTTATCAAAGGATAAACGGGGTATATCAGAGATAAAAGTTCCAGGTGAAAGTATTGTTGACTCGACTGTCATTTCTAACAAATTTAATGCATTTTTCCAATCCGTGTTCACGCGTACAGTTTCGCATGCACCGTTACCATCATATGGCTATGATTGTCCTATGCCCGAGGTAGAGATAACAGAGGACGGTGTTCTGGGCCTCTTGCATAGGCTAGATGTGAAGAAATCTCCTGGTCTTGACCAACTCTCCAATACTTTTTTGAGCAGATATGCTGTATGGGTGGCCAAATATTTACATCCTATTTTCGTTATATCTTTAAGCACTGCAGTAATTCCTGATGATTGGCGCTCGGCAAAAATCATTCCGGTGCATAAATCTGGCTTTACTCTTGAAATTAACAACTACAGGCCCGTCTCTTTAACTAGCACCTGTTGTAAAATGTTCGAACACATTATCTTTAAGGCCATTGTTAATTACTTAGAAAATAACAATCTGCTTTATCCGCAACAGCATGGCTTTAGATCTGGTTTATCTACTGTAACCCAACTTGCTGAAATAACTGATGAATTAATTAGTACACTCAATATAAAAGGCCAAACGGACGCTATTTTCTTGGATTTTTCAAAGGCGTTTGATGTTGTTCCTCATAAAGATTTATTAACAAAACTTAAGACAATTGGCATTGAACAGAAAGTAGTGGCATGGATTGAATCCTAATTAAGAGATAGAAAGCAGTGTGTTGCCATAAATGGTAGTGTCTCCGAAGATTTGGATGTGTACTCTGGTGTTCCGCAGGGCTCGGTCCTCGGGCCTCTCCTTTTCTTGGTATACATTAACGATATTCATCATTGCGTCGAACCACCAATCCAGATTAAACTATTTGCAGACGACTGTGTTGTATACACAGCCATAAATAACAGAGATGACCAAATTAAATTGAACAATTCTTTACACTCCATTGATGCATGGTGCGCAAGGTGGGGATTGAGAATAAACACTTCCAAAACAGCTTACGTACGTTACGTTTAGCAACAAAAAGAAGCCCCTTGACTTTACTTACTCTTTAGGTAACGTTACCATCACAAGAACTGACAAAGTTAAATATTTAGGCATCACACTTACCAGTAACTTCAATTGGGAGCCGCATGTTGAAAATGTCTGTCGGGGTGCACTACAGAAATTGTCGTTTTTGAAAAGGAAACTGCGAAATACCCCTCCTGCAGTAAAACTAAACGCATACAAAGCGCTAATACGACCAAAACTGGAGTATGCATCGGTTATTTGGAGCCCTTGCCAACAATACTTGATTAATAAAATCGAAAGAGTACAAAATTTAGCTTTGCGGTTTATTTATTCTGTTTACTCCCGTCACTCTAGTGTCAGCAACTTACGTAATAGAGCCAACCTAGAAAAACTTGAGCAGCGCAGGATAATATCTAGATTACCATTTATTTACCAACTTTATCATGAGAACTTTAAGCTATCACGGGAACGATATCTTCAGGATCCTTTCAAACGATCAGAGCGAACGCACCACAGTAAAACTATTAGACAGCCAGTCAGCCACATCAATGTTCACAAGTTCTCTTTATTTCCTCACGCAATTTATTATTGGAATACGTTATCTGAGGAAGCAGTGAACTCCGCTTCGCTGGAATCATTTGTTGAATCTATTAGTAATGTCAACTTTTGTTGAAATTCGAGTCCAAGTGGTGTACACACTGAGTTGATAATATTGCCTTGTCCGCGTATTCATTTGTCATCTATGTCCAGTGTATAGCCATGTTTTTTTGTTTTTTGTTTTTCACTTCTGTATGTATTATATCTTTGCAATTATGTCAAGTAATTAGTTTAAATTTACTTCTCTTCTTTGTATTCTCAGTATCCACACCTGCATGGGCCCGAGAAGGGCCTGCAGTATCTGTAAATAAAAAAAAATAATAAAAAAAAGATCCAACCGGTTATACACTTCTGGAAATTCGTAGACTGAAGCTTATCGAATAGCATACAATATTCTAGAGAGTCGTATGCTTTTGCTACATCTAGCGTCACCAAAGCTGCGTACTCTCGTGGCTCTCTAAATCTACATGGGCGCACCATATGGAGTGACCGGGACGAAATCCAATCTGACGAGGACTGAGAAGGGTATCATCCTGCATAAAATTTGTTATACGGCCATGAACAACCCTTTGTATTAATTTGACGACATCGGAAGTAAGAGAAATTAGTGTTATGTTGTCTAAATCAAGTCCGGCTGATTTTTTCTTCAACAGTGGGAGAATTTTAGCTACTCTCCACTCTCTTGGAACCCATAAATTTTTCAGAGGGAAATGTATTATATTGAGCAGATCCTGAAGCGCATAATCAAACAAAACTTCTAGCATTCCAGTCGTAATGCCATCTGTACCTGGGGCTGACGCCGGTAACGAACTAATAATGCCCTCAAGCTCTGTCGCTGTTACTTTCACAAAGCCGTCTCCCAAGGGAGGTTCCTTTAGTCCTATCGGCAATTTATGCTTGTAACGTCGCGCAAGTCCTTGAGCAATTTTCTCAAGTGATTCTGATAATTACGTTGCTGATAGAACGACAGAGCCGATATTCACGGGCGCCGGTATAACTTTACGGAATCGAAGACATTTAAACAGGGTTTTTTTATAGCTAGGCTTCGAAAGACACGTGTTGTGCTTGGAATATTAATCCTCCTTAGCCTTTGATACTGTTCGTTTAAATATACTAGCTATATATGTATAATCAGCCCAATTAACAAGGCATTGGTTATATAAAAGCTTTTTCCACGCAGTTTTTTTACGTCGAAAAGCTCGTTCGCAGTCAGAATTCCACCAGGGACAATACGTTCCACCCTTAGTAGATTGCACAACAAATTGAGCTTTTTTTGATGATTGTTTTAGAATTGAACACAGGCTCATTGCTTTAATATCCCTCTCCATGCCCTCCATAGTGTTTAAAGCTGATATTAACGCATTTTTAAATTTTGCGTAATTAACAAAAGTGCGCACATGACTATCTAAATTAGTTAACAGGGTAATCAGTTCAAAAATTATAGGGAGGTGATCCCTGTTGGTTCCGGAATTTACAGTCTTCCAGGAGGTGACACACATGCTCGAGGTAGCACACGTAAGATCTAGGGCAGATCGCGACTGACTCCGAACAAAAGTATGTGCTATCGAATTTAAGCAAGAGAAATGATTTGATAAGACCCAATCCCACAAGCGTTTGCTACAAGTGCCCGTTCGGGAACCCCAGGATACATGATGAGAATTAAAGTCGCCCGCTAGTTTTATGTTCTTCTGACTGCAGGCAATAGAGGTGTCGAGATAACGGGCATCTTGCACTTCAGCGGGGAAGTACGTGTTAATTATAGAAAAAGGCGTGCAACCAGGAAGTATTATATCCAGAGATAAGATTTCAGTCTGGGGGACATTCTCTGGTATGCTATAGTAACTCTATGGCAGATGTTTGATGCGATAAAAAAAAAGAAAAACTCAACCACCGCCTCGGGATAGGCGATCCAATCGAAAACATCTGACATTTTTTAGATGAAAAGTCTGACCAGCGGTTTCCTGTAATATAATATCTGGAGAATATTTAGAAGCAGCATATAATAAATCTGTTGCAGTGGAAACTACGGAACGAGAGTTCCATTGAATCACTGTTAAAGTTCCTATGGTGAATAACTCCGAGCAGCAGAGACTGCTTGGTCTAAAACGCTCTCTTTTAAGAAGTCCTCCTTAGTCGGAATCTCTCTAACATACTTTTTTTTGCCTTGGAGTTGGTGGAAGAGCTAGAATTTTTCTCTACTGGTGACCTTGTTCATTCACGAGATCGGGGGTCCATATCTACATCTTGATTTGCCATTTCATCTATGTCAGAAAGACAGATGTGGTGAACCTTCTCAGAAGTTGGTGGCTTTGATGAATCGTTATTAGTCGATGGCTGCGCGGTCGATATTTCAATAGGTGAATTCCGCAGTGGACCCGACACCTGATCCGCAATGTTGGCTTTATTGGTTAGTTGAAGTCACGGAGCTAGTTGTGAGGACAGCACCTGAAAAAGGGAGTTAGTGAGATTTGTCACAATGCGCGCCATTGCTTTCTCCAACGCCTTTTCTACGGAAGCTGCCACAGCCTGAAAAATTGAGTTTTCCATACGCTGTGTTTGACGGGCCGTTATACCAGCATACCCTTGAGTCCTGCTCTGCATTTCTCCAATGGCCTCACGACGAGAGCATCGACGTCTGTCAATTACTTCAAGGATTTACACTTCTTTTGACCTTGCAGGGCAGTTAGGCTCATCTGCAGGGTGATGACCACTGCAAAGCCAGCAGGACTCATTTAGGGAAGAACAGTAGCTTTGATTATGACCTTCTCCACAAATCCCGCATCGTGTGTTGGACCTTCAACCTTCTATGGAGTGCCCAAAACGCCAGCACTTTAGATACTGAAGGACGCGGGGTGATAGAGGCTCAACTTAGTATGTAAGTGGCCATGCCTTGATTTCTGATGGGCGGTTCATTCCAGCAAAAGTAGAAATGACTGTTTCTGTGGGCATGCGCTTATTATCAACGACATGGCTGCAACGATACACAGAAACCACGCCTGCCGCTGAAAACATTTCCAAAATTTCTGCGGGACATAGACTAATGCCGACACCGCGGACTAAGCCTTTGGTGCATGCTAGGTGATGAGGTATGAAACTGCTCACCGAATGTGTCGCAAAAACATCGCACTTCAGTAAATCTTGAACACAAGTCTGGTCTGACGAACAGCAAAGAATGCCCCCTCGGCCAAACTGTCGAACCTCGACGATTTGTTGGAAATTGGCCGAGGCTATCCGGAGTTCGGTTTGAATTGCCTTGGGGTTCTTTATGCGAATCACTCCGCCATCACTCGGAACCAAAGCCACAGGTACACTGCTCGTCCCACTGCGTAAGAAAAGCTCCATCGGCAAATCAGAGAGAATAGAAGCCGACCAGGTGGAAGCCTCCTGGCCTGGCGATGAGAGAGACATTGCAGAGACATAGGAAATTACTCTGGCAAGTTAAGATATATTGGAACTAAAAGGCAATAACAATTAGGTAAAAGACACAGAGAACAAGGAAACCGCCAGCTACTTGACCAGAACCAGCGTCGCGAGACCCTCGGTGGGGGATCACTCGTGCAGCATCGAACGCTGAAGCCGCCGTCCGCTTTCTTCTTTTTCTGCCTTCTCACTTCTCGTTCTCGTCGCAGACGCAGGCAGAACTGACGCAGAAAGAAAAAAAAAACGTAAAGATTGCTTCAGCCGCTAGCCGTTCCCATTATTTTGTTAACAGAACGTCGTTTCATCCACTGAAGCACACAACTGGAACGTCAATGCATTTCTCCGCAAAGTTCGGGAATTCACATCTCGAAACTGGTGTCATCTTGAACATTCGTTCCAAGTGGATCCGCCTTGCGAACTCCACGGCTATAATTTGTAAATTGCAATATGGGCCATAATGTAATTAGTTAAAAACTTGATTAGTGAGTTTTTATTAAGTAGTCGTGCTTGCAACTCAATTTTTGTCCAAGTATTGTCCGCCGCTTCGAGTAGACCAGCACATGAACTAGAATTGTGATATGTGCCAGAGGCAGCTTTTAACGATTTTGAAAGTGATCGCTGAAACACCCCGTAGACGAAGCGCAACGTTATTTGTTTCGCCGGCAAAATGTATTTAATAACACCAGTAATACAAATATATAGTATTTAATGCTAATTAAGTACAAACTGGTAATCCCCCTTGCGATGAAGAGTGCTATTATGTTTTTTTTTTCATGAATGGTTGGTTTCTTGCTTTGCTGTTGTGTCAAAATAATGTCCTAATACTCGTCGTGCTTTTTTGTATATATGAACAGGACGCAAAGTATAAAGACAGGCAGATTACATGCGCTTGTGAGCGATGTAGAAATATGCTACCTCATCCGGCACGTAGTTCAAACAATGAGAGCAATTATAGGCTACTTCCTGTTCATGCAGATGCAGGTAGCCAGTTTAAGAATCTGTGGGTCCTTACTTCTCATACTATCAATAAAATACATGTAATATACTTCACCTTCTTTCTGTAAGCGACAAAATGTGTCGCTGTCATAACATACGTGATAGTAAGGTTCCGTGTGACCAGCCCGCGATGGTTAATTTTCGCATTGGTTAGAGTCTTCTGGAATATATATTCGCCCATTATGTACAAAGTTCAATGGTGAATGAAAATTGCTTCTGCAGATTGACACTTTTGCACTGTGTGGAGGTCAGTCTTTTTCCAGCACGGAATCTGTGAGGAAAAACAAAAACGATCAACTTTTACCTGCGTTGAGTTTTGGCTGGCTGAGAAATCGGCCAGCTTTAGTTGATGCACTTCACAACACACGAAGAAAATTAAAGGTTGATGGTACCAGGAAGTTATTTTCTTTACACTAGCCCCCAACTATATCTGTGGACTAGTTGAATTGTAGCCCAAAGCTTAACCACAAGTTAGGAATTTGAAAGCTACTACTTTCACGAAATGACGAAATTTAATATATTACTTGCGAATTGGAATTGGTAGTTAACGACAGTTTGCTATATAAATATTTTTCATTATAATTGCTTGGCACTGGTGGGTACGAGCGCTGACCCAGTGCTTTAAAAGAATTGGAGGACGCTTAAGCTTCGCCTTCAAGAGTGGAACGCGATAGCGTTCATCCCGTTCGCACCGCCCACTCATTCGCTCGGCATGCTCGAATCATACAAAGACGAAACGTGCGCCTGAGCAAGCGAAACGAACCAAAGAACTCGGTGTCTCGGAGGGAGAAACGATCTACGCGAGCCAAACGTCGCGATCGGCACGGACAGCCGGGCCGCGACGCGCCATGAAGGCGGACTGACGCCTCGATGGGATCGGTGGATCGGCCTCGATGGATGGCGCTGACGCCTCGATGGGATCGTCCTCTACCTCGCTTGGGAGCACCACGCAGACGCGTGACTCCTCGCCAGCAGCACGGCACACATCGCAGGTACGCTTTCCCACCAGACGAGCTACGGCGCAGTGATCACGTCAGAGGCGTCCCGCATCGGACGCTGCACCTAGGAATCGCGCTGTGAGCGGAAAGAGGTGCCGCGTCGCCTAAACACGAGGGTTCGAGTGACGCACGATGGAAGTGGAGAGAGCGAGCAAACTTATTAAACGCAAGGGTATTGGTGCATCCTCGCACCGGTCCCCGCACGTCCCCAATGCGCTCAAACGAGACGAAGGGGAGAAGCGGGTGAGTGGCGCGCCATCTGTCGGGGCAGATGCTGATGTTTGTCGCAAGATGGCTCTGCGCGCGCGCTAAGCGCAGAAGAAATGTAGCGGAAACGTACTTCGCTACGCGTTTAACTGCGACTTCTGTAGTTTACACGCTCATAATTACCGATATACACCGCAGTATAACTTTCTGCGGTACGTTTCTAAGGCAACACTGCATTCACTAGAGGCGATTTTGCCCTGCTTTGAAGCATCGAACTTATGGCTGAGTGGTAGCATCTCCGTCTCACACTCCGGATTGAGACCCCGGTTCGATTCCCACCCAGCCCATCTTGCTAGTTTTTTTTATTTATGAATTGCCTTCCACCATTTTTGCTTACGTCCAACGCCGCCGACACCGACGACACCGGCTTTTCTGCGACACGAGCTCCTTAACGCTTTCGCGTTGATATGAATAGAAGCTTCCAAAGTAAACGCGGCAGAAAAAAAGCGCTTCGTAAACACGGCACACTTCAGCGGGTTCTGCTCCGTGAGTTTGCCAATGTTGCCGCTCGTCCAGCGAACCTGCAAGAGAGGACGAACATAGCCCGCTTGCAAGCGAAGTGCGAAAGGAGGGCTTCGCGGCTACTCCTCCTTCCGGCTGCGCGCCCTCTCTACCTTCTGACCTCATCAGTGATGTCATGGAGGCATTGTTTTGTTGTAAATTATTTCTATTTGGATATCCGGCAACCGCCAGTGCTGGAAGCGGCGCCGCCGCCGCGTATCGGTATGGGACCGAGTGTCCCAAGGGAGGTATAGGGAATTTCAGCCTTCTTAGGATACTATATTTCGAGATCATGTCGCTGCCAATACACTCTTAAAAAATTTACACCCTTTGGCGCTTATCTTGTCCCACAACGATAATCGTCATCTGTCTTGCCCGCGTTTCCTTTCTTTAACGCTGCGAGCCCGGTACTTCCCAGTCACGAACGGCATGCGCGTTATCAGTGTGACGTAGCATTCTCGACAGGAAAGTAGCGAACGCCGAGTTTTCAAGAAAGGAAACGCAAGCTAGGCAGATGAAAAAAAATTAAATTAAGGCGTTTTACGTGCCAAAACCACTTTCTGATTATGAGGCACGCCGTAGTGGAGGACTCCGGAAATTTCGACCACCTGGAGTTCTTACCTAGGCAGATGACACTCTTAAAACGGTTGCACTCTTTGGGGTGTATATTTGTATCACAACAATAATCGTCATCTGCCTTGCTTGTGTTTCCTTTCTTGAAAGCTCGGTGCTCGCTACTTTCCTGTCGAGAAGCTGCGTCACACTGATAACGCGCAAGCCGTTCGTGACTGGGAAGTACCAGGCTCGCAGCGTTAAGGAAAGGAAACGCGGGCCAGACAGATGACGATTATTGTTGTGGGACAAGATATGCCCCAAAGGGTGTAAAATTTTCTAAGAGTGGACGATTATCGTTGTGGGACAAATATACACCCCAAAGGGTGCAACCGTTTTAAGAGCGTACGGGCCGACACCACGTATCGACGAAAGGGCATCACACCGCCCATACACGCGGCAGGTTACTGAATGATGAAAACAGAAAATACGACTGTATTTTAGTTCTCGCAACTTATTATACACAGAACGCAAGGCACCCACCAACATGACACATGGTTTCGACAACAGCGACACACAACGGCGGACTGATATACTTCTTAAAGGGGCTTAATTTTATTTTTCATCGTGGAACCGCAAGCGCAGGGAGCGCCCCGCGTAACCGCGGCCACGTACTGTAGTGGCACTTTTTTTCCTCTAGCAATATGGCTGCCGGCGGCTTCACGCGCTCCCGTTGGTGGACGGCGGCATGGGACTGACACTCGAGAAGTTTAAGTATACATATAACCTCCTTGCATAGAAACGACATCATGGTTGCTCATAGATTGTTGGCTTGGGTATGTTTGGCACGAAGCCCAAGACGGCACCCTGTCTTCTAACGCGTTCTTATGTTTGCGTTCGCGTCTGTCTTGAAGGGATGCGCGCCGTAAGAGGCTGCAGTGGTGCTTGCGTCGAGCGTATGCAAGGCGAGAAACGCTATTCTGAAATGTCTGTTCTCGAACTTGTGAAGTAAACCCATGTTTATAGTATTCCCGCAATCGCAAGAGTCACGAGTATAGTAACCGTAACCGTAAGCGTCACGGTATGGTCGTAACTTGTCGCGACATCGCCGTTGTAATCCTCAGATGCTCAGATATGTCCGATGAATAAGTAATTGCCAGCATTAGTATTCAGTAAACGTTTATTACCAAGAACGGCGGGTGCTTATACTACAGCAAAGGACGAATTCTGGGCGGTGACTCCAATCATCGACTCGCCACATCAACATCTACACTGGAATTCAACCGGCTTCACCAACTCTCGTTCATATTCTTTCGACCCTAAACTGCGACTTCGCCTGCCACGCGGACTCCAGCTTTTCCTCTTTTTGTCCCCAGCTCATTTCCCCACAATGTGCTGAGACGTGCTTCTGTTCACCACCTCGGGCCTCCTGATCCGGCTCAACTTCGCTTTTGCTGGGCCACCTCCTATGGTCCATCAATGGTCCATCACCAGTCCACTCCTCCGGTCGAAGCCACTGGGCCTTCCAGGCCGGACTGCTCCGCCGCTGCCCATGGCGACTCTCTACCTTTCTCCCTCCTTCCATCTCCTTCACTCCCATATCCTTCCCCTTGCTAGCGCTGAGCCGTGCTCCCGCAAGGGTTGCAGAGGATAGTGTCAGCCTTTCTTCCTTTCCCCAAAAGAACCACTTCTCGCTCTCTCTCTCTCCACCAATACTTGCTCCACCTTTTCCTCAATAAATGAAGGCATTCATTCATTCATTCCTAAATTGCTGCAGAAAATAGCGTGTCTTCATCTCCATAACCACCCTGTCTCACACCTGAACTCTCCCATCGCAAAACAATGTTGCTGTGGCTTGGCGTCGCATATACAATCTTCAAGGAATGGCCAGGAGCGCGGCGTGCAATTTTCGGTGGGTGACGAGACAGTAAAGAGCGCCTTCTCGGCCAATTCCACCCTCAGCGCTCTGCTCCGTGAGCTACTATTAGCCGCTTCGACGGCAGACCACTCCCAGCAAAAAATATCCCGGGAACTTGGCTTAACCATTATTCGATGCACAAGGCCACAAAATACCACCTGAGCTTTTTGAAAGTGCCGGCACTGTGTGTACTGCAGTGTTCACGCTCGCTACCTCGCGCCGAAGAACTACCTCGCGCCGAAGAACATTTGTTTGGATTATTTCGCAAGTTGTTTGAGTTCCTGCCGAAACGCTGAATGGTGAATCGAAGCTGAGTGCTAAGATTATTCTTACAGCTCTTACGTTTTCGTTACCTTTTTGTGTGTATTATTTATCCAGTTATCCAAGGACTCGTATTACTAGTTTTCTTAATACACTTTGGTATATACTGTACTGTACAAGATAAGACCAAAAAAAAGTACTCCCAGAGATAATCTGGGCTCTGGTTAAGCTGACAAAGTTCAGAGAATATCTCACAAGCATCCTCTAACAGCTCTAATACCCCAACATTATCAGCACTAGCATAGCTTAAAACGGATTTCTCCAGGGGAGGCGCATGGTGCTGGGGGAGAGGTTTAAAGACAGCACTACATACTAGCTTATGGTTAGACATACCATCTCTGGTTTCACAATCAAGTAGAAAAGGCATCATGTGATTAGACACAAAAACAAGGTAGAGGCTAGACGAAGTACGTGCACTGATTCTTATATAGTCGCTCACCACGTGGTTCAAACTAAAACAAAAAATGAAGTTCTAGTAGTTGCTCACAACTTGGAAGTTGCTCCAGGAGAGCAGTCATTCCAGTTTATTCCAGGTAGGTTTAAATCACCCAGAAGTATCACCGTGTTGCGTATTGCAATCCATAAACCGTCGCTGGTTTAAGCCTTCTTGGACAGCTGAATTTGGTGGATGATATACGGCGTTTCAACGAACACTTACACAAATTTTTTAAAGGTTACCCGTGGCAGATAGCTTAATTCTAGTCCATGAGGTGGTCTACTCGAAGAGGCGGACATTACTTGTACAAAAATTGAAGTGCATAATCGACTAACTAGCAAAAGTTCGCTAATTAACTTTTTATCTAATTACCTTATGGCCCATATTGTAATTTACAAATTATAGCCGTGGAGTTTGCAAGGCAGATCCACTTGGAACGAATTCTCACGATGACACCGGTGTCAAGACATTAATATTAATTCCCGAACTTTGCGGAGAAATGAATTGGGGTTTATTATATATATTTATTAAGAAAACGTCGTTTTGTGCATTGAAGGACAAAATTACCTTGAACACCAATGCTTTTTTCAGCAAAGTTCGGGAATTAATATCTTGAAACTAGTGTCATCCTGAGAATTCGTTCCAAATCCGCCTAGTGAACTCCGTGGGTACAACTCATAAAGTGCAATATGGGCCATAAGTAAGGTGGCTAGTTAAAATTTAATTAGCATTTTTTGTTATTTAGTCGATTATGCATTACAATTTTTTGTACAAGTCATGCCCGCCAGTAGACCAGCTCATGAACTAGAGTTGGGCTATCTGCCACAGGGAACCTTTAAAAATGTGAACATTTTCGTTGAAACACCCTGTATATAACGCCAATGTGGACGGCGTGGGTATGTAAAATTTCCCTAATTCATACAGCCTGAATATCAGCTGGAACATGGAGTACAAAAAAATCGATATTATTGCGAATGCTTAGCGCAACACCGCCTCTATCGCTTCGCTATCTAATATATATTCATGGAGCCATGTCTCAGCAACCATTGGAGTGTCCAGTTCATGTTCTAGAATCATTGCTTCGATATCCTCGATCTCATGTAGCATGCGTCTTGCATTCACATTCAATATCTCAAAGATTTACCTTTCCTAAATTCGCGCAGTCATTATGTGGGTGGGAACGTATGACACGTAGCGCTTTTTCGCGCGTACAGTCTATGCCTAAAGGGCATTGCTGACTTTGATTTTATCATGTACAAGATTAACCTTGGCTCCCTCTGCCCTTTCCTGCTCTGAAGAAGCCCATAGACTTTTTTGTATTTCTACGATTCTTTTGGAATAGTCCTCACTGACGCTTATATTCGTTCCCTTAAGCATAGAACAATGACGTAAAATATTAGATTTATCCCTAAAGTCAGCAACCCTTAGGATGATGCGACAGTCTCTACCTTCAGTCTTTTTACCTACAGATGATGTATTCTTTTAATTGTAGTTATTTTGTTTCAAACGCCACTAAACACATCGCCATTCACCTTTTTCATCAAAATATGTTCAGTTTCTCGCGCGTCTTCTTTAGTCCCTTTTATTATCAAGTTATTTGCCCGGACCAATTTTCTAGTTCATCAGGCCCCTTCGGTTGAGAGCATTCACTTCTCTGTCTTTTTCATCAAGACAGACCTTAGCATTGGCAAGCATGGTATCGACAGCATCAACGTCCTCGTATCCTTCTTCTGTGGTAGAAGACCGGCTATTCATTTGAAGTAAGCTTGCTTCAGAAGAGGTCTGCTTTTCTTGAATTTCAGAAAGTTTACGTAAGATTACCTTACGCGTTTCAAGAAGTTCCATATTAATTTCCCCATTAGTAGGCCCAGGATTTCATTCTACGTCGTCCGATAGTGACAAAATTTCTGCCAAAGAAAAACAATTCGCCGATACAATTGTTAGCACGACTATACAAAGGTAATCGCTACGAAAACCGTATTGTTTTTTTCACTAACCTGCACGTGAGGCGACGTGAGACGAGGTACGTGAGGCGACATTGTCTCGACCGTGCAGTCGTGTCAACTAAAGACCGTTGCCGCCGCTGCTTCATTTAAGCCCAAGAACCTGGCATGACGGCATCGTCCTGGCGACGTCAAGGTGCTCGCAAATGGTGCCTTGTACACGCTGTCCACGTCCAACCACGGCTTGCTGAAGCTTGCGCTGTGAAGACGGCTTGTTTCGACGAAGGAAGGCGAGATTCAACGGCGTGTTCACGGAGTGGTGCCCGCCATCCGCCTGTCCCACGGATCCGCATTCGATGCAGCAGCACCCAAGCACAACCAGCACGAATAATAGTACGTGAGGCGTCACTATCACGGCTGTGCCGCCGTGTCCACTCCATCGACTACATTATGTTCAAAACGTAGACTAAATTGTGTTCTAAAGGAGCCAAAGGTAGAACATGACGAGTTTCGGGAACTTCTGCTGAGGCAACACGGCCTAAATACGAGAAAGCACTGAAATCCAAGACATTACAGTGACGTACCGGGCGATGGCGATTCGGGGCGAAATTCGAAAACAACCTTTTACCTTATCTATTAATAATCAACCTATTATTTCGAAATTAACAACAGTTTTCAAAGAACGCTTTATCCGTCTAAACTGACTGTGTTTTGCTTTACCCCTTCCACCTTCCTTTATTGCTCGTTCTGAGCTGCGCCAAGCCTAAAAAAGTAATGACATACCAACTCGCCGAAACTGCTACCCTTTTGTCCCATTAAAGCCGTGCAGTTTTCACTGGCGGATTTGCACCGCAAACTTGCATTATGCAGGCCGTTAACATTAATGATGGCACGCGAACTTGCATTTCGAACGCTTATGCCATGGCTATCGCAATAGTGTCATGTATACTTTAACTTGGCTTCCTGCGAACCACTATTTATCCCGGACAACAATATCGGTTTTAAACAGTGGTTCATTAAATAGTGGATCATTGCAAACCTTTGCGAGCAGAGAACGTCGTTGCATTACTTCAGTATAACAACAAACTGACTCTGCAAATCAATTGGCCGTTTACGCGTCGAGCGCTTCACAGCGGAAGATAGCGTGTGAACGCAATAACCGCTCGAGCTGCGTGTGAACGCAATAACCGATTCGAGCTGCACGAACGGCAAGACAATATCCGGTTCCCGTGTCGCATTGCTAGATTCGGCGACATGGCATTGTCCCGTCGGCCACGGGGCGCGCGCACGGACAAGGCCTTCCCGGACGCCAGCCGTACTGCCAGTGCTTTTGGCAGTATTTATTTATTCACATTTTCACTTGCACACAAGACGAAAAGCCAGGAAGCGCGCTATCCGCCACCGAAGGCCCGAGCTAGAAGTTTGGCTCGCGCTGTGGGACACGGACAGTGTTGACACCGCCACGAGTGAAATGCACACTACTGCCAATTTAGGGAGGTGCATCTTGGGTCGAGAGTCCAAGCACAACAGGAACCAAGTGCAAGCGGCTCCGCGGCGTTGCAGCAAAAGGGGCTCTCCGGTTGGTGCAGGGAACACTTCCTGTTAAACGCTACGCAACGTCGTCGGCAGCACTGGACGGCTTTTGCCGAGACGACCCGGTGGCAGAGGGATGGTCGGTTCCGCCCGATTTGTCGGCAGGTCTCGGCGCGTTCTTCTTGGGCTGCTTGCGGCGACGGCGCAAGAGGTGCACCGGGCGACGGCCGGCGGGGACATTGGCGGTGACGTCGGCGGCTTCCTCGGCCGCGTCCTGGGCCGACGTGGCGACGGCGAGCACGCGCACCCACGGCGCGAGCGCAGCAGCGGTCTCGGCGCTCTGTCGCGATAGCCAGGCGGCCAAGTGCTGAAGCCAAAGCACGTTGGTCAGCGGCTTGAACCGGGCGGCCTGGTTGCTGTGGGGTCGCCACAACGCGAGGAAAAGAAGAACGATAAAAAGTGAACGTACAAAGTCCGTGCAAGACTAACAAGGAGGACGAGATGCAGCCGAAAAGACTTCGAAAAGTCTGCTCGTGCAAAGCGGAGATGTGGGGCGGCCTTTGCAACAGAAAAGTATACTTCTCCACTGAAGTTATCAGAGAGGCGACACACACACGCACACACACCTATATATATATATATATATATATATATATATATATATATATATATATATATATATATATATATATATATCATAAGAAGCCAACAAACACTGACACCAAGGACAACATACGGGAAATTACTTGTGCTTAATAAATGAAATAAAGAAACGATAAATTAAAGCTAATTAAAGTGGATGAAAAAGCAACTTGCCGCAGGTGGGAACCGAACCCACAAATACCCAAGAAAGTGGATGGGAAAACGGCGCCGCGGTAGCTCAATTGGTAGAGCATCGCACGCGAAGTGCGATGGTTGTGGGTTCGGTTCCCACCTGCGGCAAGTTGTTTTTTCATCCACTTTAATTACCTTTACCTTAGCGTTTCTTTATTTCATTTATTAAGCAATAGTAATTTCCCCTATGTTGTCCTTGGTGTCAGTGTTTGTTGGCTTCTTATGGTATGACTAATAAAAATCGAGCCCCTCGGTTAACCCCCTTTCTTCTCGTTTATATCATATATATATATATATATATATATATATATATATATATATATATATATATATATATATATATATATATATATATATATATATATATATATATATATATATAGAGAGAGAGAGAGAGAGAGAGAGAGAGAGAGAGAGAGAGCAGACCTTACAGAAATACGGAGCAAAGACAAAAGGGCGGGTAACAACATGTCCAACTCGTAAGGAGACTGCCGAAAAAAACGAACAAATAGCAAGGAAAAGCTCACAAATAACCTATGCCTGTTCCAAAAAAATGCACCCGTTGATTTGGCAGGAGAAGGCCACACATGCGGCCCCTTATAATAAGGGTAAAAATATCTGCCTCGATCCCCGCAAATAGCCAACCCCTCCTCCTCCTCCTCCTTTTCAGCGTACCAGCAACTCTATCCTCACGTGAAGAGACAAAAAACTCAAATCAGTTCGAACTGTTACTTGAAGCGAAAGCATTCTTCAACGGTGACACAGTTGGATGGCTTAAGAGGACGCTCTTGTGCAGCTCATCCATACACAAGAGTGCGTGGTCACAAGTGGTTAACGTAGAGGGATACAGAAAACTTAGTCTGCGCTCCATATGGCACTTGTACGAGTGAATGAAACTGGTATGTCCGATGCCAAATACGCACAAGCTAACGCAAATGCAAGGTGCGTGGTATAACTTCTTTATACGTTATTACGTAACAGCGCTGCCTATTTTAAGCTGCTCTGCAAAGATCTCAACTATTAACCAGGCCCCAACGCAGTCGCTGCGGACGTCAGCTTTATTTTTCGGGAAATCAGCATACGCTTATTGTGACATGACAGAAGGAAGACGTCACTGCTGATACGCGTCGTCTTCCTTCCGTGCTGTCAAAATAAGTGCCGCAAATTTCCCGGAAAGTATGAGTCATCTAGCTCAGCTGCAAACCGTAGTGCGCCGTCTCTATGCCAACAGCGAGGCAGTCAAAAAGATGGACGACTTGCCTCAGTCTGGAAGCCATCCTTTCGCACACACGACTCTCTTCTTCGCCCACGACGAACTCACGGTGGCGGCTCAGTTCAGTGTACTCCGGCCTTGCGTCTGCGTCAGCGAGACGAGCGGAAAGAAAAACGCACACGACCAGCGGCCATAAGGAATGCGAACCCGGGCTCGGGCGAAAGTGCGGGCGTATTTGCCTCTGTAGAACAAACGGCCGGTGCAGGACCGTACCCTGGAATTATTGTCGGAAAGGGTTTTGAGGGGACAATGGCGGCTATTTTTGAATATGTAAGTTCACCTATTCGCGCGTATGAATGAAGCACATCGCTAACACATGATAGGATAAACATATGATACATACCGGGTGTTCAAAATTAACCTTTATGGTTTTCCTAATGTTAGGCACTGGGAGGCACGCGAAGACCACCTGTGCAAATACGTTATGTGGCCAGGGGGACACAAAGTGAGGTAATTATCGCTGTCGGCCGCCTAATTAACTAAAATTGAATGATTGACTTTTTGTTGACTGCATTAAGTGGGAACGTTTGTATTGAAACGTTAAGATGCAGTCGTGTTTCTACACAGTATCAGTTGTAAGAATTCTAGCGTGTCCGTGCTCCGAGATATCCGATTCTAAATTTTAATTGTCGTTGGCGAAATAAAAAAAAATCGAATAACCTGGCACCGCTTTCGTAACACGCGACCGCGCAGCCTGTAACCATGGCGGCAGCTGCCGTGCCGAGACAATGGCGCGAGCGGAGAAGCCGGAGGGCAGTGCGCGTGCGTAATGGTGACTAGACGAGCGGCCGTGGTCCTTGCCTGGGCTACGCAAATAATGTGACTGCTGATTTGCGAGCATTGTAAGTTCTACTGAAATCAAGAGCAACAACTGGCCGGCACATCGCGTTGTCATACGTTGATTTCGCCAGCCGAGAGGGCAAAGGGAAGAGTTATCATCTTTGCCTCTGCCTCAGCCCTGTTGTCAGGCTAAACGCCGCACGCAACAGCCGCGTCACAACAGATAGGAAATAAAGTTAAATTATGGGGTTTTACGTGCCAAAACCACTTCCTGATAATGAGGCCCGCCGTAGCGGGGGACTCCGGAAATTTGGACCACCTGTGGTTTTTTGACGCGCACCTAAATCTAAGTACGCGGGTGTTTTCGCATTTCGCCCCCATCGAAACGCGGCCGCCGTGGCTGGGATTCTACCCCGCGACCTCACGTGTTTAGCAGCCCAACACCATAGCAACTAAGCAACCACGGCGGGTCATCAGGGAGGAGCTTTGCGCCGATCTTAACTCTCTTACATGCGTAATCATGCGAACAATTAAAAATTGGAGTCGGACATCTCGGAGCACAGACACGCTAGAAGAACTATTCCAGCTGATATTGCGTACAAACACGACTGCCTCTAAATTTTCAATACAAACATACCCACTTACTGCAGTCAACAAAAAGAATTATGCAATTTTAGTTAATTGGGCTGCTGACAGCGATAATTATCACCTCACTTTGTGTCCCCCTGGACATTTAACTTATTTGCACAGGTGGTCTTCGCGTGCCTCCCAGTGCCTAATTTTAAGAAAACAATTGATTAAGATTAATTGTGATCACCCGGTATATCGACGTGTAGTAAATACAGTGATATATAAATTGTACATGCAGTATACCGCCGCAGTGATAATTTCGGAGTGTTTCAGGGTCCGCTAATCATTCTCCTGGTTACGGGGCAGGGTGCATGATTTGCCCCCAGGATCATTGTTGTGCAGGATTCGAGAAATGTTTGACCCAAGTGGCGCGACACTTCTCGTTATTCTACTCACTTGAAAAGTACTGTGAAGCCTCGTAATAGTAGCTCCAGATATAGACAATGTCCACTAACAGTGAGAACAGAAAAAAAAGCGTTGATTACGAAACATCGTAGTAGTTTTGAAGGAATTCTGAAGCTGTTGTCGCTAGTCCGTTTTCAGTTCTTATGCTACTGAATGGTAAAGACTGGCGTGAATTAATCCGCGTGTCGCACTCATACTGACGTTAACCGCATGTCACCATTGCAGTTTATGACCTAGTATGCTATTCGTTGAGCAGAAGTACTTTTCCTGCTAATTTCGTAAAGCATGTGGGCATTTTTCGTGCACTGCCACCGAGATCGGCTCAGTCTAACGCCGTGGTTTAACACAGCGCTCCAAAGCGCTAGCGGTCACGAGGGGAAAAAAAAAGTAGCAGGTTCGCCCTAGAGGCGAAACATCGATTGCGATAGCAAATTAGTAGACAGCTATACGAAGTGAGGAGAGCAGTCTCATCGGCCGTATAAACTTGTAATCATTCGCTTACTAACTAAATTAACAAGCATGGTGTCACGCGCGCACAAGCAAACATGAACACATCTCACTCGACGACCGTGCACACTCGCTGTAAAAACGCTGGAGTGAGAAAGCACGGCAGCAGCAGTGAGCGAATTGACCTTCGTGCTGCCTCTTGCTTCAACGCGACCTAAGCGGCGAGAACAGAGCGCACACGAAGCCCTCGGTGCACGTAGACTATATGTACTCATCGCAGATCGCTTTGAAGGTGGGCTTGGGCGGCCGCGCCATACGCAGCCACCGCCGGAGTAGAACGCCCCCCCCCCCTTCACTCTCCCCCCGGTGCCCTGCGCGCGACAGAACACGGCGCGCTTCCATCTCGCTTTCCTCCCTTCTGCGCGAGAGAAACCATCTTCGGCTCGCCCCTCGCACACTCACTCGCACATACAGCATACGACGACGGCATAATCGTCCTTGGACTTTATACGGAACGACACGGCGACGCCGACAGCAGAAATGGGCCTGGAGGGTAACTGTTATTGCACTAAAATGCCGGAAACTGGAACGTGACGCACGCGCCGGACGTCGCAAAGAACTAGTTGGCTTGGGCACGAGAGAAGTGCGAGTATGACCTAATGGTTACGTAAGCGCCCATACGTGTGCCGATCCCGAAGATAGTGAAATACCGGCCCATCCCGCGGCGGAGGTGAAGGAGGCGTTAAACACTCCCCATACGTGTGCTGATATCGAAGATAGTGCAATGACGGGCCGACCCGCGGCGGAAGTGAAGCAGGCGTTAAGCACCCATACGTGGGCTGATCCCGAAGATAGTGGAATACCGGCCCATCCCGCGGCGGAAGTGAAGCAGGCGTTAAGCACTCCCCATACGTGTGCCGATACCAAAGATAGTGCAATGCCGGGTCGACCCGCGGTGGAAGTGAAGCAGGCGTTAAGCACTTCCCATGCGTGTGCCGTTCCCGAAGATAGTGGAATACTGGCCCATATAAATTATGGGGTTTTACGTGCCAAAACCACTTTCTGATTATGAGGCACGCCGTAGTGGAGGACTCCGGAAATTTCTACCACCTGGGGTACTTTTATGTGCACCTAAATCTAAGTACACGGGTGTTTTCGCATTTCACCCCCATCGAAATGTGGCCGCCGTGGCCGCAATTCGATCCCGCGGTCTCGTGCTCAGCAGCCCAACACCATAGCCACTGAGCAACCACGGCGGGTAATACTGGTCCATGCCGTCGCGGAGGTGAAGCAGGCGTTAAGCACTCCCCATACGTGTGCCGAGCCCGAAGATAGTGCAATACAGGGCCGACCCGCGGCGGAGGTGAAGCAAGCGTTAAACACTCCCCATACGTGGGCTGATTCCGAAGATAGTGCATTGCCGGGCCGATCCGTGGCGGATGTGCAGTTCGCGATTAAGGGGCCCACATACACAGCTTCACTGGTCATCCTTCTTCACATAGCGGAAGGGCGCCGAGGTTTTTTTTGAGGGTGCATATGTACTACACGAGCGTTTCTGCATTTCGACCCCATTAGAATGCGGCCTCTGCCATGGGGAATCGAACCCTCCAGCCTCAGCAGCAGAACGCCATGGCCACTGGGCTACCTTAGTCAAGCACCGTTAGGCCCCGATTCACACAGTCGCCAAACTCCCCGTGTCGTCGTTGTCACGGCGTCGGCGCGTCCGTCGTGAGACAGCGTTTCCTCGCTGGCGCGTGATGAAAAAAATGGAACGCTAGCGACGTTAAGAGCATCGGCCAACGTCACCCGCGCGTTATTTTCGCGGACTGCGTCCAACGGCTGTGTGAATCAGTTATGCCTCACACTTTGAAGAAGTCCACAGTGAAGCGGAAGCGCGTCAGCGCGTTTATAGTTAGGACAGCAGGCCTTACCTATGGTCATCCTGGCCATCTGGAGTCCCTGCAAGCGGATCTTGAACCCCGCGCTGGATATCCGTTCGAGACGGCCCCGTAGCGTGAACTCGACGCGGGGCGAACGCGTGGGACGGACCAGCACGGCGCCGACCACTGGCAGCCGGTGCTCGAAGTCGAGCGCGGACTCGGCAACTGCTAGCGCCCAGCATGCCTGCTCCAGCACGCTCTCAGCTTGCGCCGGACCGGGCAACTGCGCGCGCGGAGTGTGTTAGGTTAGGTTAAGTCGCAGGGGAATGGTGTAATGGCCGCGAAACGCGCTATACCTTTTATAGACACGGCAACTTGCAAAAAGAAAAGTGTGCACATAATCATCTGTGATAGTAACAGTCGTTCTTTAATTTATATAATGATAAAAACCGCACGAGGTCGAATGTTTTGGTTATCTTTCGTTACGTTTGGAGGCGGCGTCAACGTTATTTAATGTTGCCAGGGACATACACTTCAGCACAGCGAGTTGTTAATGAACGCACTTGGCTGTTACCAAAAGAGCGCACAAATCACGATCGATATACGTTGAACATATCTTTTCTTTTATATTTCAGTTGTATTTCCACGAATTCTAAAATCAGATGTCTTTTTTCTTTGCAGCTGCCCAATAAAACCTAAAAAAGATAACCCCATTCTATGTTAGAAATCGATATATATTATCTATTTATATTGATCTATATCTTTTATTTATTATTATTTATCTATTATCTATATCTATTTCTGGTTTGGAACTCTTAAACAATATTGTTGGGTTTCGGCCAATGTTTACGTGTATGCTGTATTCGTCCTAAGTTGGATTAAACTTCAAATACGGGCAGTAGCACGACACTTTCCATATATAGATATGGCTCGACCTTGGTAAATTTTACTGGGATGGATATCAACGTCGGGCCTGGCGAGATATATTCAAACATGCGAAGTATAGGTCAGATATCAGCGTTATTTAAGGCGGACGTCATTGGTTACCTATAAATTGTAAGAATGTGCGCCTCTATAAAAGTTATACCCTATGATACCCCATTTAGGGTGTACGAAGAAAGTAGCCACCCGAACGTCGACGCGTCACAGATAGCGGGCGCGTGCAACTCATCTTTCAGTGCCGCGTCACGACTGCAGACGAACCTCGCAAGATGTGAGCGGACGCCAGCCAGACTGGATCTCGGTCACCAGGTAGTGCGCGGGCTGCTTCAGGTCTGGGAAAAGGCGGGCGCACACGACTCAGTTGGCACGAGAACAGCGCGTGAATCGAGGCCTGCGCCGCGACGCGTGGGACCCCTCACCGGGAAACAGTAAATCAGTCGAGAGCGAACCAAACTTCATTTGCGTTTATATTTGGCCGAAAAACGCAGATCGTTAACGAAGAAGATTGAAAGCCGAACCTACCTTTTAAAAAAATGATAATTTCACGCCTAATGCGCCGTGCTCGTGACGCCAGTGTGCTCGTGAATTTAGGATTAGGCTTATATCTTTAAGGAGCGCAATGAAGTCACTACCTTCGAAAAAGTAGCCGCGATAAAACGCAGTTAAAATGTGCGACGTGGTGCTAAGACTGACTTGTTCGGCATTCCGTAATTGCAATCCTTACCAATCCAGCCTAACGCTTCTCTCAGTGCCCCCTTAAGCCCAAACAAGCGTCAAGTGGAACAATAGCGCTGTACACTTTAGACGATAACTGGCCAGCTGAGGAGGCTGGTGTTGGTATACAGGGTGTCCCAACTATCATGCACCAAGATTTAAAAATATGCAAACGTCACGTTGCTGGACAGAACCGTTTGCCGTCGCTTGGAGATACTCAGAATATTTTTTGCATTCCGCCTGATTACATAATTAGTCTTAATTATTCAACTTCTCAAATGTTACAATTAGATGAAAAGTGTCAGACGAGAAAATTGTAGAGCAACACGAAAAACTCCCGATATGAGAAACTCAACATTCACAAACCTTCCGGCGATGTATCTCCTGCGGCTGGGCCTTCACGGTTGCGCTGGCGCGCGTCCCACAGCAACTTCGGATATTTGTCTCGGACAAGGCTGGTCCTGCGAAGCAGGCACTTTCTTGTGTGGTGCACGTAGTCTGTTAGCGACAAAAATCTCCGACGGTAATATATTTTAAGCTTTGCATTAAGCGCAAGCTAATTAATCATAAACTTGGTCTGGCCGGAAGCAGTACCACGAAAGCGCAGTCCAAGTCGGTAATCATGGGACAAGCCAGTGGCGCTTCGGGTGCACTTCCGATTGTCGCGCGGCTACGGGACAAGTTGACTCGTGAATCCTCTTAGAACATTTGTAGACGATGATCGTTATAGGGAACCTCGAATACAAAAGCAGGTGCGCCTTGTCCGACCCGTGCTGTGCTGCTATATCGTGCTTGTTCTGTGAGTGGACTGTGATTTCACGCAAAACCTTAGACGCCGCAGAGCGTATATATAATGTACACCACCGTGTTAACGCGAGAGCGTCAAAAGCTCCGTGGCGCAGAAATTCCGGCTTCGGCGTCCCACATCGACCGTCGTTTCGGCAAACATCATTTCGAATCATGCAAACGCAGCCACGCATACCCAACCACGCAGACCCTCCGGGTAGCGCAAAGAAGTTACTGAAATAATTGAATTTCTGAAAGTAAAGCGCGTAAGAAAAGTCGTACAGTACGACTTGCACACAACCTATAGACATGATAGCGTCGCATTGTGATTTGAATATACGAGAAAACATAATTCTGTTACGCGGAAACTCAAACACAAACCCCTTTTGCAGCGTTTCTGCCATTCATAAATCAGCCACGGCTTCAGAAATTTGCGCGCGCCGGCGCGCGCAAATCTCGGAGACTACAGAGCGGCGCTCCCGGTTCCTTGCAACACCAGATGACGCTCGCCTTCACCGCATCGTATATACAGAAACACTACCGCATCGCGGCCCAAGGAAGAGGCCGCATTTCTACCAGAAAGCTCGCCTTCGTGCATAGCGTTCGCCGCCAGCGTTTCCCTGTAAACATTACAGTTACATACGCTCCAGTTGCCGGGAAGCGTGGGAAGCAATCAGGCATATTTTGAATGCTATCGCGTTCCACTCTTAAAGGCGAAGCTTATGCGTCCTCCAAATTTTTTCTCATCTTTTTTTCCAGGCAGCGCCGTCCTGCGAAGCTCTTAAAGCCTATGAACTGACCGGGTAGTTAACTACGTCTTTCTTGCATTTTCTGAAGTACAGAAAGCCGCGCGAGTCTGTCAGCATTCGTGATGGTAGAGCAACGTAGAGAAATGGACGCGTCTATATAAGTGACACGAAAAAGCGCTGAGTTCGCATCTTCTGAAGTTATTTCTAAACTAAAAAAAACTATGGCGCCTTCATCTCGTCGGTCATTATAGACGCCACTCGAAGATGAACCAGGAGGAGCGAAACGCAAGCTAGCATAATACGACGTGTGGCTTGGGGGAAAGCTGGTTCACGATATTCACGTCTCCGTAATGCGTGAAAGCAGGTGACACGTGAAAAAGTACGGCAGAGGCGCCCACTCGCGAATAAGTGTATTGGCAGAAAAAAAAAGAAAAAAAAAGAGAAAAACGACGTTTTCAAAGGTGCGCTGTCAAACTTTTGGATGGCGTTGCTGTATCCATGTGACTCTGAGAATTAGTCTTCAGTGTATACAGGTTGTCCTATTTCACGCGTGCGTTTTCGCGAGCTTAAGTAGATCGAAGAGGATGAAAGTCCCGCATATCATGTGGGGCATGCCAACGTATGATGTACAAAAACATACGTGTTTATATATGTCAACGTCATACTTCTCTATAATCATATGAAACTTGCCCCATACGATATACGGTGCGTTTCAGCGAACACTTTCAAAAATGCTTAAAAAATTGCCGGTGGCAGATAGGACAATTCTAGTCCATGAGCTGGTCTACTCGAAGAGGCGGACATTACTTGCACAAAAAAGTGAAATGCGTATTGAAATAATTGACAAAAATCAATAAGTTCTAAACTATATAATTACCTTATGGCACATATTGCAATTTACAAATTCTGGCCGGAGAGTTCGCAAGGCTGATCCACATGGAACGAATTATCAGGATGACACCAGTTTCGAAATAATAATTCCCGAACTTTGCGGAGAAATGCGTTGCCGTTCCAGTAACGTTTGTGCTTTAGTGCACAAAACCACATTTTGTTAAGAAATTGCACAACAGCGCATTTTTAGCACTATTTTGGCGGTAAAAATCGGCGCAAATCTCGTCGACGAGCCTCACCCACTTACAGAATTCAGAAAATTTAAGCTGGGTGGAGAGAGAGAGAGAGAGAGAGAGAGGGAGAGAGAGAGAGAGATAGAGAGTTTGATCGTCTATGCTGTGATCGACTGCTCAGTTTGTACAAGAGGCTCTCATGAGGCTCTCACAAGAAGCTCTTTGTAGAGTGGCGCGAACTGGTACACCGGCGACCAGCACCTTAAAAAAATTGCACACCAGTAGCTTGGGTAATAAATATACAGCCACTCTTTTCGTATGCGAACTTTGTTGTAAGGGCTTCTTGCTTTCGTACCTGGCATCCAGGAAGAATGCCGACGTCCGGTTCTGGGCGTTATCCTTGAGGCTGCAGAGTTCGCTGTTGAATAGAGAAGAAAGGAATAGTTTACGAAATATCGGTCAGCCAGGGATTATGATTCGATTGAAACTTGCTTCTACAATAACTGTTTTGGTACGGTATGCGAACAGATTTTACGAATATGGTTATATTTCATCATGTGAATTGTCTGTGTTAGTTGCGTATAACACACGTAAATACACGCACACATGCACACAGATTGTCCTTAGTGCTTCAGCTTCGTTTTTAAGATGCCTTGATTGCATCTGTTCGGGTAACCATTCATGACAGGCAGCACCCGTCGTTTACTGTGGATAAGTTCCAACTCACGCGACTGGGCAACATTGGGCTGTTTTGATAACGTGGTACAGCTACAGCTGACACTACTTAGTAAATTGCACTGCTGCTGACACGACTTTTGGTCTTGCCAAATATTATTGTTACATGCTGCATGTAGGCAGTGATCGATGTATCTGACTGCTGCGTATTGCTTTCTATTCTTAAATATCTAGGGTTTTAGGTGCCAAACTCACTATCTGATTAAGAGGTGTGCCATAGTGGGGGAGTTCCGGATCAATTTTGACTGCTCGGGGTTCTTTACCGTCCACCCAATGTACGCTACACGAGTGTTGTTACATTCCGCCTTCATCTGAATGCGGCCGCCGCAGTTGGGATCGAGCCCGCGACCTCAAGCTCAGCAGCGCAACGGCATAGCCACTGGACAACCGCGGCGTCTACGTTGTTAACTTCAAAATGGCACATCCGACTGCTATTGCGAAGTTTTGGGCAAGAGCAGTTGACGACGTCGTGAGGTTGTCTTTGGATCTGGACGCGTATTCGACGCGCCACGTACATTTTTTTTTGCACCGGACTCGCAAGACTGATTTATCCCAAGCCATTGCAGGCTTTTGTTTCACATTTGCCGCATGACCAGTCCTTGCCACAATTTGTCTAGTGGACACGTCACTTTGCTAGGGCATTCGTGCTACACTGTACGGCAGCCGTTACGTAGCAAATCTGGACGGATTTGTAGAGAAGGTTACATGGCTGGCCATCGATGACGACGGGACGAGAATGGCTTCAGCGGTGGAGCACGGAGCAGTGCGGACATTGCGCACGCGTGCTGGACAGAAAACGGTGGGACACAACTTTATCTGTCTTGGGCTCATTCCGAACGCGCCCTTTCGTAAGCTAAACGAAGGGGTGCCTTTATTAACATCGCAGCGTACAAGACGACACTCCTGATTACCGACGAACAGAATCTTCTACACAGGGTGGATCACTTATTTATTCGCGATGAGCATATCGCGCGATTCGGCCTGTTCAGGTAGGTTACTTAAAGGGCCCCTGAAACGGTTCGGACAAATTTTGTAGGCGCGTAGGGTACAGCTTAAGTAGAACATTCGCACCACAATTTAAGTGAAGCGTTACGTATTAATGGAGCTGCAAGCGATTAGAAGTTACCCTCCTCCCTAGCTATGATTTTCCTCCTCAACTCGCTCGCCGAGCGAGCGGCGCTAAGCTCCGCCTTCACTGGTTCAGCGTCACGATGCAACGTCACATCGTTCACTTCCGGTTGTTTAGGAGCACGTCCCCTCCCGCGCGAGACCTCTCCGCTAGCCGCTTGGCCGTCGACCGAGAGCTATCGAAGCCAAGAGCGTTGATCGAAGCAGCGTGCGTTGCGAGCATTCTGTCGTAGTGCCGAACGTGTCCGATACTCCGCTAAAAACAGGCAAGCTGGTCATTTCGGCAAATGACTGGAGGCATAAACTCAAGCTGATGAAGGAACTTTAGCGTAGACGTACGTGAGCGGCCTGATCGGTCTGCACGGTCCAGACACTTGCTGGCGCAGCGCTTAACCAGTCAAACAAAGCGCTAATATTGCTCTAACCAATTGTAAAGCATTTTAAACATTTATAAATCAACGTGTTGATGATTACACTCCTGCGAAAAATACACACCAGCAGCAAAGAATACACTTCGTTGCTGCTACTGTGTATGGTTGAGCTCTGTGCCACCAGGTGGCTGCACCGTGCAGACCGTTCACATTTGGCCTTCTGCTCATCTCGTGGCTCATCCCGGCGCAGTCAAGCGGCCAGACCCTGTACCCTTGCGCTTGCGTTTGCCCTAATACTGGACTCGCGGTTTGCAGGTCGCTAGGTTTGCAGTCCACAAGGCAACAAAGTCGAATCATAGTGCTCGCGAAAAGACTGAGACCGACTCTGACCGCGGAGCTCTCGTCAAAATGGAGTACGTTGTAACACAAGCAGACGACACTTGCTGTGTGCCGGAAGTGCTGAAGTGTACTAAAAAACTATTTTTCTGTATTCTCTTTAAGTTATTTTCTTTTTACAAAAACAAAGTAACTAACATTCCAACTATTACCAGCATCATTTGTTCCCCATAAAGTTGGAAAAATTATCGACCACGCGCCCTGGTCAGCCAATCAGATAGCTCGCCCATGTGACGTAATATGGGTTATTTGCATCATATGGGTAGGGGCGGCTTAAAATTCCGCCGAGCAGTGCGCTGCGATCGGCAGCGATGTGTGTTTTTAAAACCTTATAATAAATTACACGCTTTACGCAGAGCACTTAGATGCATCAATTAATGATCAGAAGAACCTACTCTAACGACTCAGTACGTTTGTAGAAAATCGCCAAAATCGTTTCAGGGTCCCTTTAAGACGTTGCTTGCACAACGAATTTCAATGACCATGTAGCTATTTTAAAAAAGAAAGGTTCAATAATCAACCTTAGTTATTCCTTTCAGGACACATACACCAATTGCGAAATTGAAGCTGAGCAATAATGAAATTCATGTTTGCATAGAAGAAATCATGAAGTTAGGCGAACTTTCCAGATATCCGTGCTTAAAATGCGCTACTAAATTAATTGGTCTTCCAATTACAGTTTCACAAAAAGCCTCCCAAAACAACAACAAAAAAGCGACAAAAAACAGCAACGTATTTTTTGAAGTCTTAACGTAAGGAACAACGTATTTTTTCGGACGAGAACGCTGAAACACCCGCTTTGTGGCCTCTTATATCTTCAGGGTGTTGTTGCCTGCAATCTGATAAATATTCTGACTCCGTGTCTCCCGCTAGTGGGTGAGCGCAACTTTTGAGGAAAAAGCAGGCAATTAAGCAAAACTGAGGTGGTGGTCTTCCAAGGCGAATGCTGCTGTTGCAGTAAATGAGCTCACAGCTAAAGTATCCGCTGAAGTATGCTGCTTTTTTCATGTTTAATGGTACATTAACATACCCGCCGTGGTTGCTCAGTGGCTATGGTGTTGGGCTGCTGAGCACGAGGCCGCGGGATCGAATCCCGGCCAAGGCGGCCGCATTTCGATAGGGGCGAAATGCGAAAACACCCGTGTACTTAGATTTAGGTGCACGTTAAAGATCCCCAGGCGGTCGAAATTTCCGGAGTCCTCCACTACGGCGTGCCTCATAATCAGGAAGTGGTTTTGGCACGTAAAACCCCATTATTAAATTACATTAACAGGCACCATTTTCTCCAGCACACCGCTCTGACCACCTGTTATCGCGGCTTCTGCAGATACTAGACAGCGTGCGGAAAAACATGGCGCGCTTTCGAAATCACCCCGGACTCGCGCAGTGTGCAACCGTTTGCGACGTGGACATTTCTGGCCTGCGCCTCTTTGTCGTAGTTCAAGTATGCACATTCAACGCACACCTTAGAGTCCATGTGCAGCTTTCGCGAAGCGGGTAATCAAATGCTATAAGTGTGCCCATTTGATTCCCGCGTTTCTGGCGCAAAGTGGCGCGCGCGCATTCGCTCTCCCGCACCCGTGCTCTATGTACGCGATGTGACACACGCAGCGATCTTCTCAAAGGGCAAGCTGGCGTTGGCAACCGTGGAAGTGAACACGTGCTGTTAATTTCACTGAGAATGCAGTTCGTGTTAGAGAGGCGTTCAGGAATCAACCTGATGTGCCCGAGTGTTTGATTGTTTTGTAAGACAGTTCAGGAAGCTTTAATACGTGTCAGCCCTCCCCCCCCCCCCCCCCCCCACACACACACACACGAACGCAATTAAAATGTTTCTTAAGCTTAAGCTATTCGACAAAAATAACAGCAGTACCCAGCAGCCACGGTCAGGAAAATCCGGGAGGTTTCGCAAAGAACGATCCGCTTTAAAAGTTAACAAGTAAGCTAAAAGTTTGTTTTTAAATACACTTCAACATTGCAACGAAGAAAAGCTTCCGTGTCATCAGAATTCTCGAATGGGTAGAATACGGTCTTGCTCATGATTACCACGGCGGAGGTAGTCACCTATAGGTAGATAGTGAAAGATCCGTATTGTGTAAAAATTGAGAAATGTAATAAATTGGCCAAATTTAATTTAATCTAACGGGCAGATTTTCAGGTTTTGTAGTCTCGCTAAAAAGCATTGGGCCGCCCATTCAATTTCAACTCCATTACGGAATCTCGGGCTCCCATTCCGTTCTCATTCCATTCGCCGGACTGGTGCCATAATTCCATTCTAACCGTTCGAACTCCGGAGTAGCCACTCTGCAACCCCCTGATCGGGGTAACCTTAAGTAGTACTCCAATGCATTGCTTTAGCAGGTTCGGAGGACAATATCTGGGAAGCGGTGCCAGTCATAATATTTATGTAAGCGACTTCTCTACTGCTCGGATTCAATTTAACTGTGGCAATATGTGCCCTATAGTGAATAACTGAAAACGTTAGTGAATGCTTTCTAATTAGCTACCTGAACATTGCGTTTTCTCATGCAGGTAGTTCCAGCCTCTACCATAAATCTACCAGAAAAGGCGGAAAACGCAATTAGTCATAGTCGATTAAAGGAAAATACTGTTCGAGTAACAACAACAACAACAACAACAACAACAACAACAACAACAACAACAACAACAACAACAATAATAATAATAATGACTATCATCAAATGTTTATTATAGTGCCCAGGAAAGCTTTGGGGAAGTGAACATTAATTGAAATTAATTATGAATGAGGGTTAAATCTGCGATAAGCTTCATGTTTTTAAAGGTGAAGGGAAAGTGGAAAAAACTTATCGTCGGTGAGTGCCGGGCCGAGAAGCTCCGCATGACTCCTGCTATGCGCTACCATTTGAACCAGCACGTGAATTGCCTGCTCCTGATCATTGTGCACTAAGTTATAGCTGCGATTGAAAGAGTGTACCACTACGCCGCCACTGTCGTGAGTGGTGCCGGTTATATATGCTCGCCTGGCAAGATTTAATACACGTGTCAGTCATGAGCAATATGAGCCAGCACAGTTAAAGTAGATAACCGGATGAGGAAGGTAGTGACGGCCTCTGCTGTTGGTCAGCTAGCCCTTACTTAGCTTGCAGTGGTTGGTCAAAAATCGCGACGGCGTGCAACGGAATGTTAAAAATTCCGCTAAAGCGGATCGTCAGCGAAGAATTGACAGAGCGATCGGCCGGCCAGCCATCTTCCATTCCTTGCAGAACGGGGCAGTCTCCGGCTATTCAGAAAAGGATCCAGTTTTGTTCGGCATGATGCTGTACACGTCACTTTGACGCGCGAGTTCTCGCGGTTTTGTGACCTCACGTGACAGACTGGTGAAGTGGACGCAGCCCGAAAACATTTAGCCAATAGCGAAAGGCTAATTGCTAAGAAGGTGTCTAATGAGAAATAATTTTTGTTTCGGTGTAATCGTGTACAATCAGTGTGTACACGTCATATCAGATGGGGAGTTATCGCGTTTTTCGCGACGCCGCGTGACAGACAGGCGAAGTGGTGGTGGCCCGAAAATTTGTTGACCAATTGTGGAATGCTGATTGCAGAATTGAAACAAAAACAGTTTGGAATAGCCTTACGTTATAGCGCACCTAATTTATTTTTTAAGCGATATTACTCGTGACGTTTGATTTGGAACGTGGTATGTGAATATTGAGAAAGTAGCTCTCAACGTTGAACATTTACTGTCATTGAACATTTATATGCGAGATGTGTGTGTTTAGCCACGGCGGCGTTTCTTGGAAGCAATTTTGTTGTTTGCCTTCATAGAGGGCGTGCATATTTTGCTCAAAGAGGCCCTCACCAGGCCACATAGCAAATTTTGGTTATACGCTGGAAGTTCTTACGCGCCCGCCCTGTAAGGAGTGTTCTACCGCAAGAATTTTTCAAATTAGTTCATTAATAGCAGAGATAGAAATATTTGAAGTACCGCGAACCCACGCTTTCAGGAGGCAAGCGTCACTGCCAACATAGACACTCTCTCCACTTGCCCCGTCTAACCTCCGCAAGCGAAATTCCTTCCCTGCGTTCTCCCATGCCGGGGGATCGCTTGACGAATGCCGTCACGGGCCCCGCCTTTTTTTCTGTCTTTCTCGCGTTTTCGCTGAGTGCGGCACATCCGGTGACGGTCTCCAGCGCGAGCTGTTGCGTTTGACTCGTTTCGTGCAGCGGACGATTTCGCGCGCTCGGGACGGGAGCACCTGATTAGCGGTGTAAGTCAGTGCCGCAACCACGACCACTGACGCAGACGCGAGAGGATGAAAGAGCATGATCACGGTGCTGGAACGAGGGAGAAAATGACACTTTCGTTCTCTGCGCGCCCGACTGCACCAAGCGGGAACAAGCAGACGAAACGGAAGTGCATCCGAGTCTCTGGTTACGGTACAACGTAAAACAAAAACTCGCAGACATTCGGTCTGTATGTCTTGCTATTTCTGTAAAGTTTAAGTCGTCTATTGAAGCGACCGATTAGACAAATAACTGATGTTGCCTCGAATAATTCTTGAAGTCACGTGCCACTGTGAGTGACGTCACAGCACTGCCATGCATTCGTTGGCGCACTTGCGTGATAGACGTCGACTCTCTGGCTGGGAGCGCGGCGTCCGCGAGGGGGAGGGCGAACGGCGCTTGGTTTGAAAGTTCTTTCCTTGGCGCGTAGGGGTGTAATGCCTAGCAGACACGATTGTTATAGCGCGCATTGTATGCACTGCTCTTGTCAGCTCAAAATGGCCAATACCTGGTGAGGGGCCCTTCAATATAGTAGAAAAAAATTGTGCTTACCGTTCCTTTGATCTTGTTCAAATTTCCAAGAAAGGTCGACTTTTTTTTTGCAGGTTGTTCAATGTAACATTTGGCAGATTTACTTGCCGGGTTTCTAAGAAAACAATTCAAAGCTGCCTTCAATTCAAGAAGGTAGCTGCTGCAGGGACTGCGCTATAGCATAAACTTGTGGCGTCGCCTGTCGTAACAGCGGAAAGCAGCCGTTCCGGGTTGCCCACTTTTCTGAAACACGCGACAACCCTCCCAGAAAAGCTGCTTTCCACAGCTGCCGACAGGCGACGGCACAAGTTTAGGCCAGCGCATCCTTGGCAGCAGCTAGCTTCCCCACAAACAAATGCAACTTTATCTTTTTTTAAAAACCCGGCAAGTAAACGTGCCAAGTGTTACACCGAACGCTACCGATGGAAAAATGCTATCTTTCTGCAAAATGTGAGCAACAAAAGAGCAGCGGCCAGCGCAAATTCTTTTTTCCATGATTCTAAGCGAAATATATATGTATCGCTCGAGGGGGCGCACCAATACCCAAGAAAGAGGGACAGCCGGTCGCCGCAGCTCAGTTAGTACAACACTGAATGCGACATGCGGAGGTTGTGGGTTCGGCTGCCAAGTTGCGTCTTTTTCTCTTCCACAGGCGAAGCGCGGGAGGCGCAGCATTCCGCGACCGACGTTCCTATAGTTTTGCTAATTTAGGGACGTTGTTCGTGGCGGAAAAGTGGGTCCGCCGCGTGGACGCACTGTCGGCCCACCTCTCTGCAAAACTGGACAGCGACGCGCAACGTACCGTGCCAGCCTGAGTCGGGCGGTGTGCCAGCGGACGTCCTGTGGGCGCAGTCGGAGCACGCGCACCAGCCGCTCCTCGGCTGGGCTGGCACCAAGGCAGAACAGGTCGCCGTCACCGTCGTTACAGCGCACGAGCGCCGCCTTCGAGCTGCAACACAGGCCACACTGTGGCTACACTCTGACCGGCCTCGCAGCTTGCCAAGCATCGTGGGTGCTAACACTGAAGGTGCATGGAACGGTGGCGGAAGGATTCTGTTACAGCCGCACGAAACGACGCAAAAGCTTACTTATTTTGGATGACCTGTTGGAATTCGACCGGCTTGGGTTCCGTGCACAATGCCAGGAGCTGAGTCCACGGAGTCGCGTCAGTCATCGTGTAGATGCGGTGTTCCTGCACATAGGCAACAATGTAAGCAGTATACTCGTCACAGCAGCGTAGTTCGCGCGACGAGAGACGCCACAAATATGTCAGTGTGGACGTGCGTCGAGACGTTGAACTGCAGTTTGTACAGGGAGTGTGAACCGCCAGAAACACCACGTGTGATCGTTGCGCACAGTTGTTTTCAGAGAATGTGAACCGCCAAGTATGTTAGGCGCGCCCCGAACTGGGTCTTTCTTCATATAGTTATATAGTTTATTGCACACAAACACGTAGCCTCACCGCCAATTTAACAGTTTTAACGCATATGCACGCGATTTATTATCATTATTATTGTATTTATTTTGCGAAGTGGCAACGGTCGGAGAGTGTGGCTGAAAAAAAAATAAAGAAAGAATGAGAACATTACTGCGGTTTAGTTTTAAGAAACCCAACTTGCAAAACAAACGAATGCCGGTGTTTGAAGTTACAACAGTCGGCACCGAACTGTTGCTTACTCGCGCAAGTAAATGCTCAGCGTCTGAAAACCGCGCAGCTTAGCCCAACGCATATGCTCGAAAACGAATGGCGTTAGCGGCTGAACAACGCAGCGCATTTTTTTCTCTCGTACAGCGGTATTCTGCAGCGCAGTACCTCGGGCTTGGTGACGGCGATGGTCTTTGAGCCTAGCTGTTGCAGCCGGCCGCGTCGTGCCGGCAGGGGGAGCGCGACCGCCTCTTGTCCGGCTCCAACCGAGGGCTCAGCAGAGGAGCTCGTCCACAGAGAAGAAACTGCGGCGCTGCCTCTGGTGCGCCAGCGCCGAATGGTCTTGGTGACCGATCGCTGGATGATCGCTGCGACGCCGAGGCCCAAATAAAGCACTCGCACAAGCCAGTATTAAGAAAGAGCGTGAGGCATGGTTTTGAGAAGCTTATATGTGATAGACACGGATCAGACGAGCTCTCTTGCGTGTTTTAAAGCGAAGCTTTCTTTGCCTTTTCTTTCGACTTTCCCACTGCTGCTGATGCTGCTGCTGTCTGGCACACAGCGTCGGGGGGTGGTTCAGAGCGTGTAAGACCGTTTTTTCATGGGCGCCACCATGGATGGATGGATGGATGTAATGAGCGTCGCCTTTGGAACGGGGCGGTGGGTTGCGCCACCAAGCTCTTGCTATTATACTGCCTAATGTCCTACCTAGGTTAAACAATAATAAAAAAAACACACTATGAATTCCCACAACCAAATTTTCTGATCCCCTATTGCGCACCATATTGCTACGCAGTGGCGCCATCTATGGGCAGTCGGCATGCGATTCCCACAGTGCGCAGGATCTACATAATTTTATTTTATTTTTGTCTTACGCGTCCCGAAATTAAAGACGCCGAATGTGAGCGGTAGATGTCTCTAAAGTAGCGCCAGGAGCCTGACTAAATCAAGCAGGCTAGGTGACTATTTGTCACCGCCCCGTTTCAAAGCAGATGCCAATAAATGACCACCACCACCATCATCATGGGGAACTGGTCTGCTTAAAAATGATAGCTTAAAAATGATAGGTAAGACAGACAAAATAAGAAAGAGCTTGGAGACGCAGCCCATCGCCTCGTTTGAAAGGGGACGCTCATAGCACCCATCCATTCATCTGCTATGCACCCCTTTATCAGACCACGAGACACTGCGGGGACTTCGTGTCTTTTACAGACGCCTTGTAAGACTGCCCCGTAGCTAAAAGACCGGTACCAGCATACAGCACTGCATTCCACCTCTGTGAATGACTGGTTCACTCCCTCGAAACCACATGTCTCTTCTTCAGGATTACCTGGTATACAGGCAGTGACAATCTGAAAATAAAAGCTCGGGATGGATGTTCTCGCAAGTTTGCTACGTAGAGAAAGTATGCTGATAATTACTGGTAAGTAAGGCGTGGGCGTTGTCTCAAGCCTTATCTTTCGTTCGGTATCTTACGACAATTGTCTTCATGCCATTAGACCCAACCTAACGGGCTTTTCTCTTGACGTGGAGTCCCGCGGCTTACTGTATTGGGGCAACAGCTTCGGCCCCATCGGCATCCCTTTAGGCTTCCTAGCCTACAAAAGTGTGAGCGGTCTGTCTGACACCTACTCTAGCTTTTTGGAGGCGAAATTGAGTAATATTGCGGGTTATGAGAAACGTCGTGGCAGAGTGCTCCGGATTAACGTTGGCCACGATGGGGTTATCTAACGTGCACCTGAATCTAAACACACGAGCGTTCTTGTGCTGAGTCCCCATCAGAACGCGGCGGCCGCGGCCGGTAATCGAACTGGCGACCTTGTGCTAAGTCGCAGAACTCGACAGCCATTGAGTCACCGCGGTGGGTTTTTCGAGAAAAGGGTAGATGCGCTGCAGCGTACTTTAAGGCTGCGGCGTAGCATGAGCGCGCTTTTGAGCGCGTGCACATTCCATTTCGGGGAAACGTTGACAGCGCCATCACACAAGCCTGCCCACAAGAAATAAAACAAAATTAAAAAAAAATGTATTGGGTTTTACGTGCCAAAACCACTTCCTGATTATGAGGCACGCTGTAGTGGGGGACTGCGGAAATTTCGAGCACCTGGGGTCTTTTAACGTACACCTAAATCTAAGTACACGGGTGTTTTCGCATTTCGCCCCCATCGAAATGCGGCCGCCGTGGCCGGGATTCGATCCTACGATTTCGTGCTTAGCAGCCCAACACCATAGCCACTAAGCAACCGCGGCGGGTAAGAAATAACACAAAATGGCCTTGACGAAACGCTGGCTCCAGGCTCAGCCGTCCTTCGTTCGCCCACCGTTGATCAGAAACGGCAGCGTTATTAAACGTGGTTGACTCGTGCTTTCATAGTTAGCGAAATCGCCATGGACCGCAAACAGTCGGTTCGCGAAATGAACCGTCACTAGAGCGTCGTAAGCACGCCCATCGAAGCCGCTACTCACTCGGTAGAGGCAAGGTACTGGCGCCCGGTGCGAGCCTGACGTCGTCCGAGTAGGAGTACTGATGGTAGTCCTCGCTCAGATCGACCCCTTTGAACGTCGACGTGGCACTCGTAGGGACAGAGGCGCCGCCATCGCTGTCTGCATTATGCGACCCGAGGACTGCGTTGCAGTGTCCACTGAAACAGAGAAGCTGGACTTACATTACCTTATTCAATGGTGTCTGTCGGCAGGGGAGAGCCTAGCAACTTCCAGCAGCGCCGGTCAGTTCTAAACTAGCGCGAGCTCGGTCTCGAGGGAAGGCCGAGGCGTATCGTCGTCTTCTTCACTTCAAGAGCCAAGCGACAGCACGCGACAAATGGGCTCTCTTCGTCATCACACAATTCAAATGAAAACACGCAGACCGGAGATAAAACTCATCACACTTACTGGCAGAATCTTACATCGAATGGTGCGATCGCACGGTTTCGGGACTAGCTTTCTAGCGCGGCAAAAAATGTCAGCGTGCGTTTCAGCAAAGATCAGGCATAATGAGTTATTATTCTTCATTAATTATTGTGTCGAATGGCATCCAGCTGCGAACATCGACGGCTGTGATAAATAAGATTTTACAGCGGAGCTGTTTATGCGGACCCTGTGACGTAATTGTCGATTTCGCTAAAACTATCATAATCAGCAATGGCTCGAGCGTCGTCGTCTTCTTCCACAGATGGCTCTTTGGCGCCCCTCGGCGCTACCGCTCGAACGCGCTCGTGCCGCTGCTCCCGCATTCGTCGTCGTCGTCGCCATCTTCCACAGCTGGCTCCGTTGCTTCTCGTCATTCCAGCGTTGAATTTCACTTCTCTTCTGTTGTCGTAATGGGGAGGCCAAGTTTACGGGGGTACGAGCCATTGCTTGAGGGGGTATGAGCCATTCATTGTCTTAGGTGACGGACAGATTTAATATTGAACCAATTTAATTTCGAAGAATCGCAAGCGGTAATGCCGGGCGGATGCTGCTAACCACGTCACCGAGCAAACTCGAGACTCCGAACGCAAGCGACAACGGCGGACTGCAGGCATGCCCTCACTGACGTCGTTCTCTCCGTCGCAGCCGAACGTGTGTGTGACCTCGTTAAGAAGTACAAAGACGTCAATCGTCAAACCAATCCAAGCAATGGTCATGTCCAGTGGTGGGCCTTTCGCCAAATATACGGAGCTTAGGATTAGGGATTCCGCACATTCCATCCCAGCTACAACTATGGCAAGACCACGGTGCGGAGCAACTTGTACGCGAAAAAAATAAAAAAGCACGGCATCCAGACAAAAACCTCACGAGCAAAAAAAGAAAAAGAGGAAAGAAAGCACTCTACAGCATGCTCACCACGCGGCGCACGCAGAAGCGAAAATGAGGTGGAAGAATGGTGAACAGGTTGAACGTGGTTCTTTGTTTGCCAAGTAAAGGAGAGGTGTATCGCGCATGCGTACCTGTAAAACACACCTTATTTCATTTCTCTTTTGTGGGTTTACGCGTTTATATATGGCGAATGGTGGGCATTATATACATTTGCACTAGTAAAGGTACCCCTCCCCCCTCACTTGCATAGCAATGTTACCTTGGGTTGCCGACCCCCCCCCCCCCCCCCCCTTCCGAAGAAAAATCCTGGGTACGTTCCTGATAGTGAAGCTAAAGATTTGCAATAAAGACTGCTTGCGAAGTTTGATTTGCATGGTGTAACACTCGGTGTAACACAGCTTCGCTGTTCGACCATTTTCCCGGACTGGAAGGGGCGGTGATATTTTGTGACTACACCCAAGGAAATCTTTGACTTCAATATGGAGTGCAAACTACATAGAAGACAGCATCCTACGTCGAACGCCATACTAATCAGGAAGAAAGGTTATCGGGTGAAAATTTAGTCGTCGGTTTCACGTAAAGGCAGGCGAGTAAAGCTTATAGGGAACATCGTGGCTAATTGGGTCAGCCCGCTTGCAAGTGACGGGTTGACCGTTTCAAATCGCTTGAATAAGTGCATGTACACGGAGTTGGGTCAGTTTTGGTCAGCCCTATATATACACCTGACTCGACCCCCTTGCGTCGAGCACGTGTGAGCGAAACTAGGGTCGCTCGTTCCTGCGCAGAGTCAGCAATTTTAGACTCTTGGAAATTTCTTCACTCATTGGGACTGATTTTACACCCCGGCAATGATCGTCGCCTATCTTGCGTGCGTTTTCTTTCTTTAAAGCTGCGCACCTGGTAATTACACGTAACGAACGGCATGCGCGTACGAGCGTTCCTGACTGGAAAATAGCGACCGCGCAGGGTGTTGAATAACGAAAAGGTGCGCAAGATAGATGGCTATTACTGTTGAGGTACAAGGAAATCCCCAAAGAGCGTCAATATTCACTCCAGTGTAAACATAGGGAATAAAATTGCCCGTGCCGAGGCACCTGGGATCGACGCGGCGCTTGCGACGCTTTCGGCTGCCACCACTTCTGCTCCTCTGCTTTCCAGACTCGTCGCGGTCGCTGCGGTGGTCACTGGCCCGTTGCCGGTCCGCGGTGTCCGTGCGGACAACGCTGTACGAGCGAAGCGGTAGCAGCGTCTCCGTCGACTTCACGCGAAGCAGCTTGCGCCCCTCCGCGGAGCCTGCAAACACGCATTCAAGGCTTAGCGGCGTCAGGCACTCATCTGCTGAGAGCAGCAAGGACGTGTTCCATGGTTAGGTTCAACTTTCATCAAAAGTACAATTTTCGAATTTATATAAGAAATACTTGGACCGATAGCCAATAGGCTAGTGAACGGCTTAGTTAAGAAATGATTGGTTAAACGATTTATTGCAGTCAGAAAAGGTACACAGTAAGTACACACTGCTCATCGCCTGTACTGTGCAGTTTTAGCGAGAAATAGGGAAAGAGGGAGGCATACTTACGCGACGTTCCTCGCACACGTCGAATAAAGCTCGAAATGTTTAAGTCAACGCTGAGCAGCGTGCAACTTGCAGCGTCCCTAGTAGCTGCATTGGCGTTGTTGGGGTATGGCTTATCTCGTTACTTCAACTGTCCCTTCAACAGTCTGTTGATGACTGAAACTGACATCCTCCGCGGTCACGAACCGCGGAGGATCTCGGCTGCTGCTCCACTTGTACCCAAGGGCGCTTACTACAACTTGTGTGGTTTAAGTTACAACCATGTGAAGAAAACTGACAACGAGAACAAGCGAGCGTAGGGGAAATTAATTGTTGTTTTATAGTGAAATCTAGAAATAATAAGGTAAATGCAAATGAAAGCGCACGAAAAGATACCTTACCGTAGGTGGGAGCTGAGCCCACATCTTCCGCATTACACGTGCGCTATTTCGCCAATCATGCTAGCGTGGCGCCCATCCTTCCAGTTACTTGTTTGTGTACAAGTTGTAGCTGCGCTAGTTGGTAATTCATCTTGGTATGGTGACAGCGTCAGAGCGCAAGAAAAAAAAAACACTCACATCCACGCACACACACATTCACGTACACAAATAACACACAAAGCATGCGCGGCGATTGTGAAGATATGTGGGTAGCATTAAGGCAAATGAACGTTCGGCAGCGAACGCCTGCGTGAAGTATGGGGGGGGGGGGGCGGAAGGGGGGTAGAGGGCGTCTTCGTCTTCAGTCCGTGTGGAACTATGGCGGTCATGGTCGCCATAGTGATATACGTTCTCAAGACGACGAATCCTGTGGTGTCTAAAAGACAACGACAAATTTAGAGCTAGCGCTGGCTTTTCATTTGGCCCTTTGGCCAAGTGCTGCCTATTTGTGAATATACCTGAATATAGTTTCTTGTCTGCTTCTTTGCACGTAACAACATGGCTGTAACTAACAAGAAATCTCGGCCGTCGGATTCTCTTATTCTACTCGCTCGTTGTGTTGTACACGTGATACAAAGCGCAGGAGTGACACCATTATTGCCATTTTTTTTGTGACCTTCCAGCACGTTTTCGGCGAACGCGGACGTATCGAATAAACCTTGTGTCGCTTCAAGATGTTATAGTACTAGGGCGAATCCGAAAGTCTTTGCCCCTAGGTTTTATCAGCCAAAATAGGGTACATACAGGTAATTACAAATATAACGTACTATTCTACGTACCTTACACTATTTTCCCACATAGTCGCCGCACCGGTTCAGACATTAGTCCCATTGCAGCACTGAAATTTAGATGCCCCTGTCGTCAGTAAGCAAGTCTTCACGGCCTTTTGAGAACTCACAACACCGCCGCCTCGCACTTCTCAACGCGAAACAGCTCTCCGCATACGCGGGCTGCATTTTCCTGTGGATTTTGATGGGTGTTTGCCCCTTGCTCCATAGAAAGTGAATCACACTTCGTTGCTCGTACGCCGTGGACGTGTGAAGCACAACCGCCATCTTCAACAACTGACCACAGTGCCGTGCTGCGGAGCTACCGGCAGATAAGGCCAGGCCGGCCCAAGAAAAGTCCACCGTTGGGAATGGGTATGTGGACTTCGCATTTGCATCCATAATTTGGCAAAAAAAATAATAAGGGTAAGGTCTTTCTGATTCGCCCTCGTAATATAAGCATATAACATCACGCAATCACGTTTGGTAAATTTTGTTAACCGATGCGTCGATAATAACAATAAAAAAAAAGACGCCCACGCGTTTGCGACTGGGGAGAAGGCCGACGCAGTTTCGCATCTGACCAGTGTTCTGCTCTTCTTGTATAATTTGTGATTTTCAGACAGCCGCAACAACACCTTACATGCCCCAAACCCAGCTCATGTTGCAACGCATCTCGCTTCTCACAGTGAAAAAGGCCACAAAAATATTATTGCCGTAATGATGCCACTTTAAATACAATCACAGGCATCTGGCCGTTGATATGTGAAGTTCTGGCCTATAGTTATCTTTTAAATTTACTCACGGGTGACTCAAAAAGAATTTAATTGTTCACATATTTCAAAGTCACATGCGACTGCTAGGGCAAATACTGTCTTTCGTTCACCAGTCGCTTGGTATACGACGCCACCTGGCATGCAATGCGACAGGACTGAGTAAGCAGGCTCACCGTTAGTAACGGCGGGGGAGGGCGTCGCCTTGGCTTCGCTCGACTCGGTCAGCATCGCTGACGGTTGACCGCCGTCTGTCGAGGATCGCAAGGGCGAGGCCTGTCTCTTGCCCAGACAAGAGGCTCTTTTGGTCTTCGTGCTCCGAAATGCGGGTGCAGACGTCGAGTTCTTCGTGTCCTTGCGAGACCAGCGAGCCGTGCCTACAGCGGCATTCGTAAGCGGCCCTTCGCCGGAAAGCTGCCATCGGCCACGCGTTGACGAGGTCGCGGGCGTTGGCAGGTCGGGGTCGCTAGCACTCAGTGTGGCGTACAGGGTCTTATCCCTGGCACGGTAGCGGGCACGAAGCCACAATGCGGCGATCGCCAGGCACAGGAGAAGGGCCAGCAGGACCAGGCACGCCACCAGGAGGCAGAGCGCAGTGCTTCCCAGATGACGCTTCAAAAGCTTCGGACGCTCTTCTGCGGAGGGCGTCATTTCATTCTCGCCATATGTGAGGAGACGGCGCCTGCCTCGTCGCAGGGGTATGCCCGAGGGTATTGCGGCGAGGACGACGCCGTCGTTGCTCCTGCACGTTCGAGATACCAGGACCTAAGCAACGTGTTCGGGGACCCTGGTGCCAAACGCAAAGTACGAAAGAACGCACCGAAGGAAGAAGGCTGGCGAACAAATAATAACAAGTCACAATGCGTTTTTGAAACCAGAACACTGCATTCATGAAACACGTGTACATAGAAGCCAGGGCAACCAAATATTGCTCGAGATTGCTTAGTGGGTGAAAAGCTGAGTCAATTAGAAGTAGGGTAGATAAGTTTCGTGCACCCAGAATACTATTTTGCAATTCAGGTATTCCGACGTACCCACTCAGGTTGCCAACGTTGTTGTGCCTGCGCTGCACGCTGCTGTTGAAGTAGTCGACCCGGCTGTCCATCGGCCTCGGGCCAGGCAGGTCTGCGGAGATGACCGACACATAGTACGTCACCGACTCCGGATCTTCCTGGCTCGAGTCCCGCTGGTTTTTGCCGCAAGCAATGGATACGATGCACAGGAGACGCAAGACGAAGCTCATCGTACATATGAGCAACATCATGCCTCCGTTGCATGGACTAACCGCTGCAGGTAATTGCACTCGCAGTGACAGGTATTCAGGTTGAGTCCTTAATGGAGTAGTCATTGATGATGATGGTGGGCCTTCAGAACATGGCATGTAACCACAAATTAGGATAGGCCAATAATAAGGAGATTTGCACGACCACATAATTGCTTTGCAAGAGCGAATAAGAAATCGGTAATTAGTACATTCGTCTGTGGGAGATCTTCGTTATTATCCCAACATGAACGGCACATACCCGCAATAAATATGAAGTGATAATGACTTCAAAGATAGTTGCGCAGAGCCACTAAGAAGGATTGGCGAAGAATCGGATGGCGTCGGCAAAATGCATTATAGGGAATAACTTAAAAAGACATATAAACAAATAAAAAAAAACCCGAAGAAAGGAAGAAGCGTGTGCTTGAGCAGTTAGACTAGCATAATTTCAGTTTTGCGTTTGGATAAACAACAATAAAGAAAAGTATCAAATGGGCGAGAGAGAATTATGAAATTAATCAACGAACAGTGCGTTTAGCAATGAAGTCGATGGTATTCGCAAAGGAAGTTTTCATGAAATTGCATATGTAGGATGTTCCTGCTAACATGGATCTAGCTTAAAAAAATATCCAGTGCCCTTCCACTCTGTGAAGAAGGATGACCAGCGAAGCTGTGTATGTGGGCTCCTTAATGGCGAACTGCACGTTCGCCGAGGGTCGGCCCGTTATCGCACTATCTTCGGGATCGGCCCACATATGGGCGTTGCTTAAAGCCTGCTTCACCTCCGCCGTGAGTCGGCCTGGTAGTGCACTATTGTCACGTGGTAGTGACAGTCAAGAAAAGAGTAGAAATAGCCAATGAGCGTTGGCGTATGCAGCTACTCGGACAGCTCTGAGCCAGTCCGGGACGACAAATCGAAGAGCACCCATTGCGAACTACATTTGGAGGACATACGGGGTGAAGGACATGAATGTTTAAGGTTGTGGCAGCGGTAGGTGGCGACGTCTGCAAGCAGCTGTGTCGCTGAAGCAGCAGCAGCAGCAGCCATCGCCATGTTGCGTAATCAGCGGCGGCCGTCGGCGCCACCGCCGATTCCTTGCCGGGACTTGCCGACGATTCCACCTTTTGAAACGGCGCGCCACGCAGAAACACCTACCCATCCCCTCTCCTCCTCGTGCTCTGCGCGGCCTCTCATTGGTCGCCTGCTCCTCCTTCGCTGTCGCTTCTCTTCTTCGGGAGAGTGCACTTTCCTAGGTCTGCCCATCTTATCGGTGAATGGGACAGTGATGCCGCCGGCGCACGACGCGTCTCTCAACTAGGAGCGCACGTGTGCGTCAGAGCATAGATCACCGCTAGGCGCAGCCAATCCCTCACTGCGCGCCTCCTCCCCCAAACGCCTTCGCCGCGACGCGCGCTCCTAGCTGTTGCCTCTCTATGTCTCGCCTAGCCTTTCCTCCTCTCCACTTCCTTTTGCATAACTGCACCGAGTTTTGAGCGGTCGCCGGGCACGGCTGGAACTCAAGCTTAAACAGCTGTGCTGTTAAAAATGATGGATCATTTTCCGGGAACGAAACTAAATACCTGTTGCTGACAGTCAAGTTGAGAAGCCACCAATAATTTTGGTTGCGGACATTCAATAAATTAATTACAGTTAATTATCTAAATGTCTAGACTGGTAAGATGAACATTAAGATGTAGGTAATTATAGGACATGGCGTACTAGGATGTGTTCAGCAAGATACAATTAGCGTGGTTACGTTATTCAGACGGGAAACAGAAAGCACGCGAAACGCAAAATATACCACGTGATGGCGCACCCACTTACCCGAGAAAGCAGCGTTCTCAAACAGGATCACTAGGGTACGAAAGGTATTGCGGCCCAAACTACAACTGCGCAATCAATCAATCAATCAATCAATCAATCAATCAATCAATCAATCAATCAATCAATCAATCAATCAATCAATCAATCAATCAATCAATCAATCAATCAATCATTTACTTGCTCAGGAAGAACCATGGCGTCTAAGTGCTGGCGCACGCTTACCTTATAAAAAAAGGAAACAAAAACAAAACGGCAAATGAATAAAAAGAACACTCTTGAAAGGAAGAGACTACATACAACAAGGCGCAAGGTGAGTACAAAAGAAAGAGGAGTAGAATGGGAGTTGAGCAATACGTGAAACTATGACACAAAAAAGCGAACTTCAGAAAATAACAATGACAGGCAGTTATGAAAGATATCAAGATAATCAAAATAAGCGTTATAATCCCTCTGTCTTCTGTAGACGGTTGAGTGTTGGTGATGACAATCAGGAACATGTGAAGTACTATGTTCTCTGGTGATCTTGCGCGGAATACGAAACATTGTGCAACTGAGGAGTTCGGTGCAAGTGAGGATACCTTGAAGGAGTTTGAAAAGAAACAGGTAGGCGGGATTACGTCAGCAGCTAGGTGAATCCAATGACAATAATCCAACAGTGCTAGAACAAAGTCCAGTGTCCTAGCAAAGTGATGACGATATATGCTAAGAAACGTTTTCTGGACCCGATCTATAATGTCACTGTTGGATCTCGAAATGCCATTCCAGACGACCGACGCGTATTCGAGTCGAGGAAGACGGATTGTTGTGTAGAACTTGCGGAACGGTGTAGGAGCATTGAATCCCTCGATAGTCTGCAAACAGCGAAGAGGGCACATACCCCGCAGTGCAACGCGTTTAGTGTGAGCTGCAAAGCGTAAAGTTGTATAAAAAAGTAGACCGAGATCGTTGATCTCACATACATTACACAATGGTACAGAATCTATAGAGTAAGAAAAAGAAATGCTTGTTGTTTTGCGTGTCAAAGTCATGACTTCGGTCTTAGCAGCATTCAAGGTGAGGTTATTATCCTGACACAATTTAGAAAAAAGAAAACAGGCCAGACTGCAGGATGCGACAGTCGTCAACAGTATGAATTTCCTTAAAAATCTTGTGGTCATCGGCATATAGAAGAGATGAAGAACTCCGAATAGCGGAAAGAACGCCATTGAAAAAACGATTAAGAAAAAGGAGTGGTGCTAACACTGATCCTTGAGGGACGCCGCTAGTTGCCATGTAAAAAGGAGACGTTTGTCCATTGACGTCAACATAATATGATGTATCAAGAAGATAACTGCGCAAGAGATTTACAATGGGCGAGTCAAGACCAAAGTGTGTAAGCTTGATGAGAAGAAGTGAGTAAATGGCTAATCAAAAGCCTTGCTGAGGTCACAATAAATGGTGTCAACTTGCCCCTTTTGAAGTACCGGCGCGGAGATGTGCCATGAAACTTGCGAGATTTGGGATAGTGGAGATAATAATATATAAGACAGGATAATTATAGGGTTATTATCTTATACACTGCTTGAGAGGAATGCATCATGAAGCTAACGAGGTGGGCAGTTGTGGAGCGTCCCGATATGAAACCATGATACTGAAGAATGATAGTATTTTTAATAGAAGATGAAATTATTCAGTGCAGAGTTGACTAAAATAATTTAGATGCTGCGCATAGTAGAGAAATAAGCCTGCAGTTACTCGCAGCAGTGTTTACGCCTGACTTAAAGACGGGAACGACCCGCGCTGTTTTCCAAGCCTTTGGGAATGTGTTCTTCTTCAAAGCAGAATTAAAATTACAAGTACGCACTGGAACAAGCAATGCCCCCTGCGTCTTAATCGAATAAGGTGGAATGTCATCAGTACCACACGAAAAAGGCGGTTTTAAGGGTTTGGTGCTATTAAAAACAAGTTCTTCTCAGACCGATAAACTCGAGTCCAGGAAAGGGTGATGCATTGTTTTGTTTCCAAGTTCACTTGGGTTTGGGATAGTGACTTAATTCAGGCTCTTAAATGTGCCCCAGCGACTACTCCATGTCCGAATAAAAATCGGCCACAGAGCATTCCGTGTAGGTGCGCGTAACGGAAGTTCTGATCAGTTATTTTCTGTGACTCGTAAAGGAGAAAGGCCCAAAAGCATCATTTCTCAAATCGGTGAGGAAAAAAAAAAAACGCATTCCAACTTAGTAACCAACAATAACATACAGACACGCGCATAAATTGTTTATCTTTTTGAGTGATCGTTTTTCACGGACCAGCCATTGTTACAATGTCGCTCGGCGCAAGTCGCGTCGTCCGTGTATTCAGAACTCTCTCGATGATGTCGCCGATTCTGTAGCGAGGGAGGAACCTTGTCGAAGTATACTGCACGTGCGTCGCGAATAGTGTTGTTCATTCGGGAACTTATGTGAACACCAGCGATTACGCTGGAACGTGCAATGAGTCATGTATAGCCGATGCGTTTGATTCGTGGATCAGAACTTCTGCATGTTGGTGGGGCTTACTGGGGCTTTTCGGGCGCTTTGTGTGCGTGTGTGTGCGCGCGCCTTTCCTTTTGTATGTCCCATCTAGCGCCCAAGAACCATGTTTAGTAAACTGTGGACCAAATTTTCCACGTTCGATGACTGTGCTAGCCGCATTTGAGTGCCACTTGCTTTTTTTTGGGCACAAGCTTGCCCATAAAGAGTTAGTTTTTGCCACTCAACTCTGTGGGGCCCACTATCTTGTTCTTCAGAGTTTCTACGACGGGACACTACTACTACTACTACTACTACTACTACTACTACTACTACTACTACTACTACTACTACTACTACTACTACTACTACTACTACTAGCACTACTACTACTACTACTACTATATTAATAAAAGAGAAGGAAGAATGAAACAGCTTGGCTCCTGCCAATCGAAAGAACACAATCCTGCTGCCCGATAAGAAAAAGAAAGTGTGGGCAGGAAGAAGGCTATGACTGCACTACAGTAAGCCAAATACCATTGCAAAGCTTAACAAATAACAGTAACACAAAGGAAGCAGGATATTAGCCCCGAGAACGAACTACAGGGGCGCTGCGAGCGCCGCTCGCGTGACGTCAGGGCAAGAACTCGCGCCTGTCGTCTGCTACAGTTCGGACGTTGTCCAGGCGCTTTCTGCGGTGTTTTAGTTTGTTCGCCCTCGTTCTCTCTGCTTGTATACTTATGGTGGTCGTCTCAAATATATTTTTACGACGTCTTCCTTTGCGAACATTTATTCAAAGAGCTAATATCTTAGACAACAACGCAGCTCTCAAAGGCAACGCTACAGTGCCAGCCGAAGGAGCGCAGACCAGCCCATTGCGGGTTTTTCATGCACGGATGGACAATCGCAAAAACATAGCATACAGGAATCCAAATATGATACCATATCTGCCGCGGTGCAACATGTATGTCACAAATGCTGGCTATATATGACTTCTACAACAGTTACGTTGATTTCAATCCGCTAAAACAGGTTTGCTCACGACGAGTAGTTCATGGTATAATATCGAATTTTTGCATTTCTTCACAGAAACGCTCGGCTTTAACACGGAGACTTAACTAATACTGGAGTTTAGATTCTACAAGCACCACTTGCTTCTTTCGGGAGTTTAGATTCTACAAGCGCCACTTGCTTCTTTAACTGCTTGTAAACATTAGGCAGTTCTTCACGTGTTTACTTTAAGCGGCGGAAATTTGAAGTAAAGTTAATGAAAGCTTACAGCTATTTACAGAATACAAATAGGAATGTACCAATATATATTCCCTTTTCCGTGCTACACGTTCAACTGACTTGAGAAATTTACTGGTGCTTGTTGCTTGAGGAATATACATGACGAATCTGTTTGACGAACTGACACAGGCTGCTCGGCCCAATTTTTTTAGTGAAGCATGCCTGTTGGACCGCATGGCTGCATCCAGAAAGAAGTCGAAGCGTCAATCACTAGTAGTATGGGACATATCGAAGATATCAAAATCCCCCCCCCCCCCCCCCCCAGTGGAGGCTCAGAAATCAAGTGAAAGTATATGCAAGGCTTGTGGTGCTTTCTTTATTAATGTTTGCGATTGGATTGGAGCAAACTTTAGTTGGGCAAGGTTCTTTTTTATGTACCGACGAAGCGAATAGTTATCCGTTTGTATAATTAAAGGACGCTGGATCGAGACATGGTGAGACGGAAGGTGCTTGAATTTTCCTTTTCTAGGCAGTATAAGCTGCGCTGTAGTAGCTCGGGAATACTTTAGCCATTCCAGTTGGCGCTGTAAAAAAATGCTTTATGGTTTCAATTCGAAGTTGTAGTGAACTGATGGGTTTCGCGAACATAGCGTGCCTCGCCATACTGACAGTCGATTGCCACCGTTACGTGATCAGGAGTGTGCCATATTGTCGATAAAGGCTACTGAGGGTCACTATGAAACATTTCATCACTTTCAATTGATTGGCTCTCGATCTTAACAACGAAACTTTTCTCTCAGGTGATTGCTACTATGGTGTTTATGAATTAACTATGTAAATACTCTACATGACGCGCCGTCGTGTTAGCAGCCGTGAACAATTCATTTTTTGGAGGCCTGTTTCAGAGCGGCATGAAAGTAGCAGCAAAAGTTTTCATAAGAAATGCGCGCCTAACTATTTTTTACGCATTAATGAATGGCCATATTTGAATAGAACAACACACCAGAGTAATAAGAATCATGATGAAAGCTTTGCTGGGCAGTGTCTTTCTAACATCGGATAACATGCTTACGCCAATTACCAAGATTTTTCTTCCATGTAAAATGCAATGTCTTTCATAGCTAAACACTAAGGGAATGTTAAGTGTTCAGCGAGGCATCATACACAACTTCGCGTGTTGAATTTGCAGACATTCTTTTTACGCAAAATTTACCGATAGACACGGCACGTATATGCAATGCAAAACCAGTAGACCCCTTTAAAGGAGTACTGACACAAAAAAAATACACGTGGTTTTTCTGCTTTAATAAGTAGTTAATGACCCAGTAATCACGGCACGAAACCTCATTTACTTCAGAGCGCGACAGGTAATTATTCGCAGTCTTTTTTGTAGCGACCAGTCGAAGTTTCGATTCCAGAGAGCAACGAGACGGGACAAACGGGAGTGTAAACAAAGTGGTCACGTGTTCGCAAAAAGCCATGACGTATGCTCTGACGCGCAGCCAGCGTGCGCGACCAACTTGCTGAATATTGTCGTGCGACTGCCGCATCGGTCGGACGACCGCAGCCAATGACAGCGCCGGTAGACGTGGCCAATCACTTAGCGACTCAGATATTGCGGCCGGTGATGGCGAGGACGAACCTCAACAATACCCTCGCATCGGCCTCGATCAATGGTAAGACACAACAAATCGGCGTTGAACGTTGTGGCAGCGCAGTCAAGCTGATAGTGTGGGAAATATCCCGATGGACACGACAAAAACTGCAGTTGCAGCGACACGGAGAGCGTCCCACTACAACAGCTAGAACAAGCAACAACAGAGGAGAAGAGCACATGTAAGCCGCATGGCAGCCAACGAAAATTTGTGACGTAGCCACATGACGTAGCGTTTTCTTGGCTATTTACAATCCCGGTTGATGTCAATGTCGCGAGGTGCTCTGTTTTGCGGTTGGCTGCGCGCACGTACTTTAATATTGATTTTAAATATGTTCTGAGCGATATTCGCCGCTGATATTTTACAGACGATGTGTGTGTGACCAACTAAATCGATTTCACAAGCTATCTCGACTTCAAATTTTTGTGTCAGTGCTCCTTTAACGCTACATAGCTTGCGATATACAAACCGCAAAGTTTCTCGACTCACGCGCTCTTGTAGAAGAAACTGTGGTTAAGGCATGGCAGCTGAAAGAAGCTGACGTATCCTTCAATACGTACGGCTCGAGCCACCCATACCCCAAGCATACACGAAGGGAACGAGCGCGCGCGGCAGCCGAGCGAACCGGAGCGAGCGGCGTCCTGGCCGTGACGTCACTAGCAAGAGGGCGCCACTCCTAATTCTCGCCGCTAATAGCTAAACAGATTTATTACTTAGCCACATCATCAAGATTTGTTATTTCAACCAAATCACCAGAGACCACCTCCTAGCTGCATTTTCTCCAGTTTTGACTACAATCTAAAAGTTGGCGCGCCCTCCTGATGAACAAAATTAGTTAACAACTCTTTTATTCTGAGAACAAGTCTGGAGCGGAACCGCTTTCCTGCTAGCGTTGCCATCATCCTGGGCACCGCATACTTCAAGACAGCATTACATAGATTAATTTTGTCATCATGCCAACTCATGTATATACCTTCTTAAAACCTACTTCTGTAATATCTTCAGAACTGAAAACAACAGTTTCTCTGAAAAAAATACCACCACTTGGATCAGGAGAAGAAAAAAACCACAACGAACCTCTTGCTTTGTTGGTTATATATTACAGAGCGCGTGCTTTCTGGGCTTATGGCAACTCGTGCATATCAACTTGCGCTAGCTTGCTTTTCTCGAACGGGGAATGGCTGCTGCGGTCGGGCTTTGTCTCCGTGCATGCAATTCAGAACGGTCGTTCGGCACCCTCGCAATATGGGGATCCGCACATGCTATAATGAAGTTCATCGATCTTGTAGCTGTACTGTATATATGTTGAACGAGGGGTGTTAACAAAGAAATAGCATAGCCGTGTAAATCCGCGCGCGGCAGAAGAGAAGAAGATAAATAAAGAAAGATCACATGGAGAAGGGGTAGGAGAGCGCGGGAGGTGGGCGGGAGTCATTGTGCCTGCATAAAGGTAGGTGCTCACGAACGAATACGAAAGTCAACACTGTCCCGTCATCGCCAGCGGCTGTGCCTTACTACATTAAGAAGCGCTTCGTGGCGACTGCATACTCAGGCTTTCTGTTCGCCGATCTTGCCATCATTGGCTTTGCTTGACTCAATCGAGCGATTGGAAGCAGTAGAATGTCAATAAGAACGTCACTGTGTGCGAATGACATCTTCATATGGGTATCAAATTACCAGCACAGAATCCCTGCACACATTGCCCTGCAGCGTGCAGGTTTCCTACTCCACGTTCACCTGCCAGCTCTTGACGTGTAAATGTTGGCGTAGAAATCGTCATTTCCCATTCATGGTATAAGACGACGAGACAGATGTTGCAGTCGAACTGGAGAAATCATTCGTTTCGAGGCGCCAGTGGCGCCCTCCAATGGCGCCCGCTAGTGCTGCTAGTTGATGCTGTATTCTTATGGCAAATTACTGCACACTCCTATTCGACAGTTTCCTTTTCCGGGCGTCTGCAACAGCGCCGACAAGCGCAACCGCGCTCGCCCGTTCACCGCAACGCCGACAAAAGAACGGCAGCGGTAGTGTCATGCTTTCTTCTGACTTTTCTGCGGGAGACAGGATTGATGGACACACGGTAACACATTTGGTGCAGATAGACACGCGCAAGCAGAGCAATTGCTGGGCAGGTCTGTCAGGCTAACTCGACCTGCAGCATAATCACCACCTCCACCACCACCATATTACAGGGTGACTAAATGTCTTTATTTCGATACTAATTCCGCAAAGGAAAAACAAAAGAAAGGTACATAATAAATAGTTCATCTGGCCTCAAAGCAAGGCGACCAGCACCCGTATGTTCATCGGTATGGTATGTAATCGCACTGCACGCGGTTTCAGGTACGGTTTTCAGGTAGGCTTTAGTTTTTTTTATTTCTTACCAAAAACGAAGTGTCTCCAGTGATACGCGGCTGCGTGGTTATACATAGCTAAGAAGTGCGTGCGCGTGTGTTTGCTTTCGTGTGCATGTGACATGCGACAATAATTCGGTCCGATCAAGAGGTGTTTTTTATTTCACAGCATCACGTTTGTTTGAACAATCCTCACCTCACGTTCGCTCAGAAACCGTGGGCACAGGTACTCCATCGCTTCTACTTAGTGCTGAATTGAAAATAAGATGACACTGAACTGTACAGCAGAAACAACTTTTGATAATTATAAACGATTAGGTGTTTTTTTTCCTTTGCTCATCTCGCATGGAGAATTATAGCCTCAATAGCGTCGGGAAAAATAATAATCCGCAGCCCTATAACCAAGCGAAAGCTCAAACCAGACAAAAACAACTATAAAAGTACTAAAAGCACACCATTGACAAACTTGAGGGTTGTCAGCGACATGCAGTGCACTTCGATTTGCTGCCACCCAACAGAGTGTCATGACGAGTATCAAAAGTCAAGCTATTGCACGTGTAAACACAGCCTATCATTGCATTAAGCACAAGTTCATAACCCAACAATTAAGTTACTGCCTTTCAGAGCCGCACATGCTCAGTACAATTATGCACTAAAACTACTCAATGCACTTTGAGGTGACAAGCCAGAACGCGTCACAAATATCCTCGTCTATCCTCCACGCCATCCTGGGCTATCAGTTGTGGCTCTGGCCAATCGACCGCAACAGCTCTTTCCAACGTTTGCCCGCGTCTGCTGGAGAGCAGCGTAGATAGACATAATAATGTTTGTAAGACTGCTACCCCCCTATCGTAGAAATTATTTCCAGTGGCTTAGCCAGAAATTTATTTCGAGGGGGGGTGGTGGTGGTCTCTGCGGACAATACTCCCCTCTCTCTCTCTCTCTCTCTCTCTCTATATATATATATATATATATATATATATATATATATATATAACTCGAGCGGTATTTCATTTCAACAGTTTCGACCGGTGGACCGATCTTCATCAGGGTTTACAAAAAAAAAACCCTGATGTAAACCCTGATGAAGTTCGGTCCACCGGTCGCAACTGTTGAAATTAAATACTTGTTCCGTTTACCTTGTAGCACCGCTCAAGGTATTTATATATATAGAAATGTATGTATATATACACACGACATCAAATTTTTCGAATTCGATTCGTATTCTAAAATGTTGATACTCGCCCACCTCTATTTTGTGCTTGCTTTTTCCGCGGAGAGAACTTTGGTTTATGTTTTTACACTCACTCATTGGAGTGCTCTCAATTTACATTTGCATTGCCCTTCTAATTCTCTATGCTTGTCAGACATTTTCCAGGGGCATTATCGGTTTCTATGCATAACCGTCTACCTCTCTGTTCTCGATTAGCGTGCCGCTAAGTCTTGGATCGATTTTTGTCGTCTAATGTGTGCGAATGGTTAGTGCAAGCAAATGGTCACTCCAACTGGCTCCTAAAGTTCTTCAGTATTCGTTGGCATGACAAGGTGCATAAACTTACTCCAAGTTTGAATAGAATTAGCTTTATTTTACAGTATTGTTAATGTCAAAAGCAACATACAGAACTTTCCTTTATCCGTTTCTCCTAACTTTCCCATTAACGTGTAACGCCAGTCAGTGGCACACGGGGCCCGTGCAGCCCCCCCCCCCCCACAGAATTAGGGAGCACAGAATTAGTGAGCGCATGCTAGCTTGCGCTGTCAGGGAGCTTTCTCCTCTCTCTCCTTATTTTTAACTGTGCATGTAGAAAAAGCCCAAAACTTCTGGCAGGTTGGCAGGTATAGAAAAAATTCCGAGGACACCTAAGCACTTCTCATCAGTTGTGAATGCGGAAGCATTAATGTCCAATCGAACGCCGCTGTGCGGTCCTTCGAGCTTTGCGCTGCGAGTAATGTTTTCGAGTTTCGCTGTGGGGTATAGTATCAAGTTTCGCGATTAATATGGCGCGGGTTATATTTTTTTGTACAGTTTCTACGTTAGTACGTTGGCAGTAGACCGGAATCATTTGGGCGATATTGCTGAGAAATCAAGGACGCCGCATGCCACCGACGTCCTGCGCGACGAGAGACCGAGGAAGCAGCAGCGGCCACCAAGGACGGCAGGCGCGCGCAGCAGTTAAGCCCAGGACGTGGCGTGACGTCGCAGCCAATGGGAATTTAGGTGCCGTTTCGCTGCTACAGACGCCGGCCTTTTCGCTCACTGGGCCATTAGATGCGTTCGCATCAATGTACAGGCTGTCCCACGTAACTTTCGCCAAACATTAAGAATCTGAAAATGCCACGTAGCTGGACAGAACCAAGGTAATTTTGTGTACCGTTGCTTGGAGATACTCAGATTATTTTTTTGCATTCCGCGTAATTACATAATTAGTCTTATTTAACTAATCAACTTCTGAAATATTTTATATAGATGAAAAGTGTCAATGAGAAAATCGTAGAGTAATATGAAAACTCCCGATACAGCTTTCTGTTTCTGTTGTTGAAAAAAAAAGTGTTTTTTTTTCGAGCATGAAAGAATCTCGCAAATACACGCAAAGGGCCTCGAGTGCAAATAGTGCGACAATTTTGCATGTATTCTCGGGCTTCTTTCAGGCTCGGAAAAAACTGTTACGTAGCACGTATTGAACAGAAAGCTGTATCTGGAGTTTTTCATTTTGCTCTACAATTTTCTCATTTATACTCTTCCTCTATTTATAATATATAAGAAGTTGATTGATTCATTAAGAATAAAAATGGATTGGATTGCATACGGCAGGCATTGCCAGATCCTGACAGGGAGCTTCCCACTATAATTGAAACGAAAGGTGTACAATCAATGCATTCTACCACTGCTAACGCATGGGGCAGAAACTCAGAGGTTGACAACGTAGCTCGAGAAAAAGTTAAAGACTGTGCAGAGAGCTACGGAACGAAGAATGTTAGGCGTAACGTCAAGACACAAGAAGAGAGCGGTTTGGATCAGAGTGCAAACGGGTACAGCCGATATTCTAATTGACACTAAGAGAAAGAAAATGGAGCTGGGTAGGCCAGATAATGCGTAGGATGGATAACCGGCGGACCATTCAAGTGACAGAATGGGTGCCAAGAGAAGGGAAGCACAGTCGAGGACGGCAGAAGACTATAGGGTGATGAAATTAGGAAATTCGCAGAGGCAAGTTGGAATCGGTTGGCGCAGGACAGGGGTAATTGGAAATAGCTGGGAAGAGGCCTTCGTCCTGCAGTGGACATAAAATTAGGCTGATGATGATGTAATTGGGCGGAATGCAAAAAACATTCTGAACACCTACAAATGCGACGTGGCGAAGAGCAAGGGCTTTCTGTGCCGACGTGAGAGCGGCCCGCTGCGTGCTATAGTGCAGGTTCCGATGGACCTCAATAAAGTTTTTCCATCCGTCCATCTCCAAGCGATGGCGAAAATTATCTTGGTTCTGTCCAGCTACGTGGCATTTGCATATTTTTAAAGTCTAACTAAAGTTACGTGGGACACCCTGTATAGCTTTGCAGCTGTGTTACCAAAGTTTGATTACTTTATTTCCAAGAAAGGATGATATGCACAAGGACAAAAAATAAAAAAATAATATCTAATGCCCTAGTTTTAACCGTCACAGTAGTTATTACAATTATCCGCTCTTTTTTCTCTTTCTTTTGCGTTTTAAAAATTCGGGAAATTTTTCGACACCTCCAATAAATGTTGGCGTGCAACTCGAAAGTGCTAAGCTCACTTCAACAAGACCTGACGTGCGCTTCCGACCGCGTTGCGGGTTTTAGTTATCTGGCCAATAAACAGCGGTCAACTCCATTAGGCGCTCATATTTGATGCACCGATATTAGCATGTCCGTCACCCTCAAACTTGAAGGCGAGGGATAGGGCGCGCCCAGTAGCGTATATAACGACTGCCGACGTTCACCTCGGTCATTTCTAACCATGTGCTCGTTGTGCAAGCCTTACAAAGTGCACAAATCTAAATATATGGCGAAAGCAGTGCCTGCTGTCAATTCGCCTCTCTTCTATAGCACTCGTTGGAACGGTGGTGTGCCACAGTCGGTAGCCTTGAGTGCTGCGTATATACTGTGTTCTACCCGGCGACATACCGCACATTGTAGGTACCGCTCGAGACGCCGTGCTTCAATAGTACTCGTATATTCGTAGAATGTTTATATGATTTAATTTGCCCTCAAGCGATAAAGAGCAGCTACGCCCGATAGAGTTAGCGTTTTATAAGAGGAGAAGGTCGGAGCAACGATGAAACACGAAGCACTGGTCTTCCAAGATTACGAACTCTGCCTGCAGGCACCACATGCGACGTGTTCGTATGACGTGTTTGTGTATTTTACGATAATTTACGTTTTTTTTCATTTAGGATCACCTTGGCGGGGCTTGCCAGTCTTTCCATGACAGTATTAACAGCTACAAAAACCACAGAACACTATATATATATATATATATATATATATATATATATATATATATATATATATATATATATATATATATATATATATATATATATATATATATATATATATATATATATATATATATATATATATATATATATATATATATAGTCATATCATAAGAAGCCAACAAACACTGACACCAACGACAACATAGGGGAAATTCATAGGGTGATTCCCTTCATTGCAGGGACAACGTGGCCATGATTAGTACATGACCAGGGTAGTTGGAGAAGTATGGGAGAGGCCCTTGGCCCGGCAGTGTGCGTAACCAGGCTGATGATAATGATGTAACGTCATGGGAGAGTGAAATGTGCTCTTTAGAACCGCGAAAATTCAAGTGGAGGGTAGCTATAATTTTGCTTGTATTTGCAATTTTCTCTGACCGATAACTTGGGTTTGTGCGAGTCAATTTTAATAATTAATTTTGCTCTGTGTTCTATGAGATGCTGAGAATATATCCAGAGCAAATATAATGACCCGAGAACGGCGTTGCAGGGCTCTTCAAGGCTGGATCAGCACATTAGTAGAGGGAGACGCTACCAGTCGACCCAGTCAGTCCGGTGGGCTCTGAGCCTGACAGCTGTTTGCCAGCAATATGGCAGCTAGTTGTCAACTATTTGCGAACTATCTGTTTCTCGTAAATGATATGTAAATGCATGTGTAAAGTATCTTCGCTTCTTGCCCAATTGCGAGACTCTGTCTATTCTCCCCAAATCCCAATGTCGGTCTCAGCCCTAGGATCCCAAGACCCGAAGTGAAACGGCGCGAAACGTGCCACGTGACTACGCGTCCGCGCGCGCCTAAACCAGTGACCCCGAAAGCCATTTGAACAAACTAACTGTGTCCATTGCGTGACTCGGCGATCGCGTGTGAGAGGCATGCTGTCGGCGTTGGCGGTTGGCTTTCGCTGATCGTGAGTTGCGTATTGCACGTGCCTGCGTAATGACTAGGCGGTTGTCGAAGCACGAAGTGAGCTGAGAGAGCTCCTTCAAGTCACTTTGGTTGCGCGTCGTGCGGCACATTTTGTATTTCGCGTGCTATAAGTAAAGCTCAAAAGAACTATATTGTATAAGCTTTCTAACAGCTTCGCTAAAGTCAGCCGAGACACTCTGTATAATGAGGAACAAGGACATCCGTTGCAGCACCGTCGCCAACATTTGGCAAGGTTCAGTGTGAGAATAAAGAAAGGCAAGGTTCACAAACGATACACAAAGGTTCAAATAACAGGCCCACGCCTGTTGCCGTGAGCGTATTTTTGGGTTCGTGCATATTTGGTGTTTGCCGGACTGGTGAACACGTACACACTAACTCTCTTTAGAACGCGACACAACCGTGGAACCCGGCTTTATAGAGATGGATATTCCGGTTTTGTCCTGATTCTTAAGCTACAGCATCTCCATAGGCATATGCAGACTGGCTGTATTGTGCAACAACATGTTTATTTAACTTAATTTATTTAATACATTCTACAGACTCAAGGACCAAGCAGCTTGGGTAGACATAAAGATATAAAAATACACAAACACAATAACAAAACAATTTAGCAACACCTTGGAAAACAACATTATACATGTTATTATGAGCAGTCCAAGCAGTTCCTATCCTTATTGGTGCGAGCGAAAAAAGGGTATTTGAATGAGTCAGTTCTGGCAAAACACGGAGTTAGGATATGCTGGAGGTGGTGTCGGGTAGGCCTGGTTGCAAGGGGGGTTACATACGGTGAAATGCGAGGGCTAGCTTTGTGTTAATGAGCTGGTGGAGAAGTTGCAGTTGCAAGTTCTTACTCCTTGCTTCCAGAGAAGGTATGTTATTGGAGTTTATTAGTTATGATGGTGAATCAAATGTAGAGAGTATGTTTTACACAAACCGGACAGCTTGTGTTTAAACTCATTCAAGACTATAACTATTAAATTGAGTGCAAAGGTGCCAGACCTGGCAGCCATACTCTAATTTTGGCCGAATAATTGTGAAATACGCTAGTAGTTTGACATTAGAAGGTGCTTTTAGGAGTTTATAATAAAAAGAAGACAGCTTGCGAAAAGCGGAAGCGCATACGGTGCTAATATGAAGATTACAGGATAGACTGGTAGTAATAGTGATGCCAAACTATTTGTAGTTAGCCACCTTTTTTGAGCGGTGAAGTGTCTAGTTTAGAAGTATATGAAAGTGGAAGAAATAGGTATAGGAAGAAATACACTTTCTTAGACATGATTATTGCCCATTGTTTGCACCAGTGTGAAATGGTAGACGTGTTGAAGTGATGTCGTGGTAGTTAGAACAAGCTCTCTGATGGAACAAAACGCAATCTGAACAACATCATTTCAACACAGGGGTTGACTTCATTCACAATATCCTTTACATATAATAAAAACAACAAAGGGCCTAAAACACTGCCCTCTGGAAATCCAGATGTGACCAGAAGACAGTCCTAGTGGTGCCCTCCAACACCCAGCAATTGTTCGCGGTTATCCAGGTACGCTGCAATCCATGATATAAACAGATCAGGAATGCCAGTTTTTCTAAGCTTTAATATTAATTGATGGTGAGGGACCTTATCAAATGGTCCGCTAGAAGCTAAAACAACTAAACGAATTTGGCCATTATTATTGAGAACCGAAGCAAATGAATGTATAACTGAAACAGGTTGAGTAACTGTAGTATAGCCCTTTCTGAAACTGTGCTGTGTGCGTGCTTCCCGGACCAACCAACTCATCCGGTGGAATTTTTTAATGCGAATAGCGTTTTGACGTTTTCAGACCAGCTTCTTCGCGGCAATCTAACCTAACCATCCTCCAATTCAAAATTCGTGCAGCAGAAACCGCCATGACATATCGACGTCATACGAGTACGGCTGCGGCTCTTCTAACGGCTCCATTTGACCATGTAGGGGTGGACATTGCGAAATTTCATTAGTCAACAATTTTCAAACCGCTCTTTTCTTCTCTCTCCCCTTTCGTGCTCATCTATCGGTACAGTTTTTCTGCAACACTGCCAGAATTTTCCAATTTCAGAGGGCATCGCAACGAAAAAGATGACTGATTCAAGGAAGAGATTGCTGACATCAAAGGATGTCTAGTGGCTGACGTACGGAGTAGTTTCATATATAACGTTCATATAGTTTCAGCAGTCCGCTCAAGAAACGGAGCTCGCTATTGGAGTTTCACTTAAGGCTCTGTATATCAGTATGCTGCTAAGGGGTTTGACTGCAGGACAGACGTGATTGCTTCGTTCTCACACCCACCGTGTTTAGTGATGACTGCTCTCGTCGGAATACTTTCCAGCTCCAGCACGGATGTTGCGCAACCGGACACGAAGGATGCGTTTTCAGGGGGGCAGAAATGAGATTCCCACGCACCTTATGTAGCTTCGTGGGATCAAAAATGATCATGGTCTTTTTTAGGCAAGTGAAAGTTTCTGCAATGTTCCTGCAAGGGAAACCCGGCTGCGTTTATTTGCGCTAAGACAGAAACAAAATAAAGCCCAGTTTCTGGCAGTTCTAACAGCTAAACTAGGCATCCGTGGTTGGTTCCTTTAATCGATCTTAGGTGCGAGCTATCGATCCGTGTTTACATTTTGCAGCAATCGGAATACGCATTCATCTCTCTAGCTGAAGCTCTCTGAGGAAAGAAATCGACTTCAGAGGCAGTTTCGCATTGCTATGCGCACGCCATACATGAAAGGAGCGTTCGGAAATGATGAGACAAAACTGCAGATGCGTAGAGCATTGTAGAGCACGTAGAGCACGGGCGATACGAGCGGCGCTTCTTTTGTGCGAACGTATTGGGACTTGACTGGCACAGCTTTCTCCGCGAGAACGTCGTTGTGCTTCACACGAACCGAACCGACGGCTTCCGAAGCGTCGTGTGATCGGGCGGACGTTCGAATCCACTGGACACCCCGTTGACAGGAAACAATCAATGCGCCCGCGATATACAGACTCGCAGACCGGAACACGGGTCGACGCTCCACGACGCCGCCGTCCGTTCGTTTCCTGAAAGGGCTCGTCCACTAAGGAAATTCTGGTGCGCGCTTCGGACTGCTCGCAAATCTTCGCAGCTTAAGTCGCGTCCCTCACCCATCGATCTGAATGTCTCGCGGACACAGGCAAGGAATACAATACACTTTCACGGGGGTGGTCGGGACCTCAGAGGACGGCTAACTGCGCTGGGGCCGCGCGAACACTTTTCGCAACAAAGGGGTGACAACGCTATCTCATCAAAAGGTCTAACGCGTGGCTCGTTCGACTAGAGCGCAGCGGAAAGCGCACGCATTTGTTGATGCAGGTCGGAAGTTTGCTCGCCCGCTCAGTGTATGCGTACTACATTTTCCGTTTCGGCCTACGCGCGGCTGGTGCTTCGATGCAGGAATATGGAAGAGATCGTGGATGGGAGAGACTGGCTGAGGAGCTTGCTTGGAGAGGGGGGGCTCGATCATCATCATCATCATCATCATCATCATCATAATCATCATCATCGTCGTCGTCGTCGTCGTTACCACAGTTCCTTTGCATAAGAAGTCGCTGGAAAGGAACGAGCTTACCGACGATTCATTGTGTCCGTCAGCTGCTAACAATCTTGGCCAACAAAAATATTGCCGCGTTGTCTCCAATCTTATATTTCTAATAATCAGAGACAGTCGTCGGTCTCATAATTTAAGTTGCACTGCATTTAGTTCTATCCTATCACACAAAAAAAGCTTTTCTTTTCTGTTTAGCCATGAAATAAAATTACACTAAGAAAAAGCACATAAAACTGGTGCGTCAGTTTCGGTTACTGATTAAAACCGACGCACCAGATGAAGTTGACAGAATTATGAGAGAACACCTAGATATAGCCTTTATTGACACCGAACAGATATCACTCCTCACCTTTTGATAAGGCATATTATGCCTATGACGTTTTGCTAATAGTAGAATCGAAGCCTGAAAATTTTCCAATCAATGGTTATAGTTACAGCTTTAGCACCCACGCTCCTCGTCATTGCACCTGCAGAAGAATGGAAACACATACCGTTTGGTCAATGAATTGATCATCACCTTCGTAGCGCGCGGGCCGACAGAGGTAAAACGGTGCTTAATACAACGAGCATTATCAGCACTGCTAGTTTCAGCCTATCAAATTCCACCTATACAAAAAAAAAGGAAAATAGAGACGTCGTGGACAACTCGAGTGCAAAAACTGAAAGCTGAACGTATAGCTTGCGCGAAACAATTGACTGAACAATTTTTGCTCTTTCTCTGCTTCGCGAAGTGACTCGTTCAGTTTGCACGCGGCGTCAACGATGCTCGTACTTCCTTGTTCTGGCGTTGTTTACGGCATCTAAACCAGGAACACATAAAAATAATACTTTGGGCTGTTGCGCCGATCCCGTCTTTCCATTCTGTTGCTCCCTCTTCAATGCACGGTCTTCCATTGGTGGAAGACCATGCGCGGATACCATCGACGTTCTTTTCGTAGTTCGTTGCTCATTTTTCACGCCGTTGGTGCCGTCCGCAGCGAGAGACGTGCCAGAAGGGCTTTCACTGGTGGAAGGAGGACGCTGGATTGACAGCTACCTGCAAAATGGTTCGCATAAGATCAATTACCAGAGTGCGCTGGATTGCGTGCATTCTTTTATTTATAATTACTTGAAGGTGAAATGACAAAACAGAGGAGACCAGTTACACCAAGTAGTTACAAAAAGTGTTTCATCATGGGGGAAGAAAATGCCACCGTAAGTCAATGAAAATTATCCTATAAAGACTTGAACAAACGACAGAATACAAGCGTGACGAATACTATACAATACAAGCTATATAATGATACCGTACATCTCAATATAAAGCACACACACATCATTGCGTGACAGAAAATAAACCATTTCGTTATCATAAAAACATAGCTAACAAGTACATAAATGCGTAGTGAGAGAGAGAATGAGAGAGGGCGAGAGAGAAATACAACAGAGGAAAGGCAGGTGGGTTAACCAGACGCATGTCCCGTTCGCTACACCACACTGGGGGAAGGAGGTTCCAGAATAGCTAGGCATGTGGGAAGGAGGTTCCTGTCGTTGGGCGTGCTCAATATGATTTGCAATATGGGAGCCCATGGCCTAAGGAGCTCTGAAACTGCACGGCAACACACTCTCAATTGGTTCCAATTACTGGTGGCACCCCCGTTTCCAAGATTTATGGAACTCGTATACACTTTCAATCTTGAAAATTTAAAGAAAACTGGTAGGTGTATACCGTGCTGCGATTGATATTGAGCGCGATATATGCACTTTAGGTGGATATATAAAAATGAAGTCGTCCAACAGTGTGGGACACCAGCTTTACGAACGCGATCACGGTATTTGCGATATGCACTGCGTTGGGAGAATTAAGTGCTTGCGTAGGTTACGATGATGATTTAATCTATGCACAAGTACTAAAGGAGATAATCTGCGTCGGCTTGCTAAGTCAGTTAGTCAGTTAGGCTTGATTTCATCTGTGTTGTGTACCAGTGGCGAGATCGTAAGTGAATTTAGTATTAATCTGACAGAATTGTCCAGATTATTTTGCAGTAAGTGGCTTAAGGTTGCGTGACATGACTTCCATGCCGACGCATCGTATTGAAGTTTACTCCTGATAAGATTTTTATACAGGGTATCCCAGCCAACTTTAGCCAGAGTTTAAGGATATGCGAATGCCATGTAGCTGGACAGAACCGACGTGATGTTGTTTGTCGTCGCTTGGAGATACTCAAATTATTTTTTCATTCCGCCTAATCAGATAATTAGTATTAATTAATTAATAACCTTCTGTAATATTATAATTACATGAAAAGTGTCAATGAGAGAATTGCAGAGCGACATGAAAAACTCCCGATACAGCTTTCTGTTGCTCAATACGTGCGACGTAAAAGAGTTTTTTTCCGAGCGTGAAAGAAGCTCGCAAATGTACCCAAAATTGCAGCGCGACTGGCTGCTCGAGACACTTTGAGTGTCCTTCAAAGAGGCTTGAATTGTATACAGCAATTGTGCGAAAAATGAATAATGTCACGAAAACACTGAAACAAATGCCCTTTACTCGCAGACGTGCAGCAACCCTAACTCCATATCTTTTAGGAAGTGCGCCTCTAAATATTGAAATGTGTCTAGAATCACACTGCTCGCTTTGTCTTGAACAACTGCGACTCTTACGTTACCATCACGTCCCTAAAAGACCAACTCCAGTGGGATCGATTGTCCAAGCGCCAGGTGGGATAATAAGCTTGAACTCATAGATCGAATTTACTCGAACAAAGTCGGTATGTAGAATACATCACCAACTAGCCCAGCAACAAGTTTTATTGAGGCTTAGAAGTGTAGCCGTCTGGTTTAGAACAAGAACTGACATCATTATCACCATACACTGAATGAAAATACTCATTAAAGATATCAACGACAGCTTTTGGATCTGCAAGAGGCGAATTGTTAACTATTAAAGAGCTACTACTTGTTTATCACCATTATACTATCTCCAGAACTTTTCTGGTACTTCACTGAGAAAGTTGCCTAAACTAACGGTAAAAAAAAGTCCTCAGCTAGCTTGATCTTGTTCCTTAACTACTTCGTATATGAAGTATATAAAACTTCATATAACGTATATGAAGTTTTCTCACCAAGTCCGGAAGGCAAGTAATATTTTAAAGAGTGTTAAAAGAAGATTTCACACACGTAAGGTGGACAATAATCTGAGCGCATTTTGGCTGGTGAAACCGCCCGATTAATGATCGTTGCCAAGAGAGCTATCGTGCATGCAGTTATGTCGGGGATCGTTAACAGAGTGTCATTTATCACTAACCGTCGTTCACATCAGCTGCACTTTTTCGATATATGCGGTGCAGACACGTAGACTTAAACGCATTTCAAATGTTCACGTGCGCACATTTTATGCAAAGCTTATTTTTACGATTCATTCATGCCGCATACTAACCAACTGCTTCGTAGCAGCAAATCTTCAAGTGGAAAAAGATTCAAGAAGGACGAGCGTCTAGATCAAATTTATTTCGTACAAGGGGAATGGATGACCAATAGCGGCGGGCAGAAAGGCAAGAGTGCTGGCTCTTGGAGCCTTGGGGGGCAGAATTTAAAGCAACTGGAAAGACAGCAAGCTAATAAGAATAACAGGTTATTTCTATTGAACTAATCACGTCAAGATGACAAACGTGCAAAGTAATTAGTCACACATTGCTGACGATAGTGTAACGCATTTTTCTTGATATTGACACGTGTACCTGTGTTTATCTGGCGACACGTTTCACCGCCTAACGTTTATTAGGCGGTGTGCTATCGTTGTGCTATATGTGTAGCCTGTTTTGTGGGCACAGGTTCGCCCAATAAAAGTTAGTTTTGTCGTTCACCGTATTGCTACTGTGTTATTCAAAGTCACCACCACGTGACAATATTTTCATACTACTCCGGTCAGTTTACCATAACACAGCGCTTATTAAACATACAGGCATAATTTTACAATGGTCGCGTCGACTAATGCCTATTGAACAAGAAAAATATTGCGGGCGGTAAACGCTGAAGCTATCACAGCTGCCTCATATGCGCGAGTGGGCGAGGTTTTCGCTTATTACAAAACAATGAACACTAGCGCATCAATGAACGTTACATGAAAAACCAAAACGCCAACAAAAAATTAAAAAAGAAAACAGGAGAGAAAAACCAGGGTGTGGCGGGCAAATAGTATCCGCTAGTATTTACTGTTTTGAACACACTGTTCTAGAGCCGCAAAGTCAGATCAATCGTACAAGCAACACAGCGAATTGGGCGAGTTAGTAAGTTAACATTCTCGGCGTATATGTGCAGCGTCACAAAGACATGTCGTTCATTATTTGTCCCGCGTCTGTGTCGAGCTTCACACATATGCAAAAAATCCTACAAATGAGCAACCTTTTACGCCATCCGTACGCATCTCAGCGTTAACAGGGGTGTTAGTCGAGATAAATGTTGCTTTAGTGTAAACAAGGCAAACTCAACTCTGCAAACAAAGCGAACGGATCTCGCATATCCTGGTCTCTTTCGGAGCCGGCCTGTGTCGGCTGGTACGCAGTAGCCATACCAGTCGCCGGCGCACGTCTGTCCAAAAAGCTTTGCCACCTTCCGCGTGGTTTGTGCAGTTTGGTGAGCTGCACCCCGTCATGCTGGAACACAATTCTCAATATGATGTACTTCGTATCCCTTCACCAAGTTACTTGACTTAATATCGTCGAATACCGTACCTACAGCTCGGAGCCGTTGAATGCAACGCACGCTCGACGGTCCGCTGGCACTGACGGAAACGACGAGTCGGCATCGCGCCCGTGAAGTTGGCTTCACAGTGACGCAGTTGAACATTTGACGTTATTTTGCGCCACGTGGTAGTGCTTGGCCAATAGCGGCGCGAGCGGCGCCAGATAAGTTATGCGCAACTTTGCTCTCTGCGAGAGCATATACAGGAACACCAAGGAGCGGGGCCCCGCCAGTAAATTGGTTAGGAAGAACGACTGAGGAATATGGAAGAAAGTAAATGGGCTGGAGAGTGTTCAGGTATTGGTACAGGAAAAAAAAAAACAACACTGGTTACCAGTGGAGGAAACGAGCTCGGGAGATTACCAGCAAGTATGCGGCCTGTATGGTTAGCAACATGGCAACAAAGAACGTCAAGCGGAAGCTCAGAGAGGCTGAGATAATCTCATGGGTAGCGGAAATGGAAAAGAAACCTGCCATGAGTAACCACTTAAGAGGGAAAAAAACGAAATAAACAATTTATGATAACTCAAAGGGAAGCTCATTACTTTTCTAAGCGAGGTCAGTACTTAGAACACGCACCTATAAAGCGAGATATAAGAAGGAAGAAGAAGCATGTACTTGCTGCGGTAAAGCTAGGGAAATGATGGAGCATGTTTTATTAAAATGTGACAATATCTGCCCAGCGGTCGATTCAGGCACCACTGGCCTCCTTGAGGCCCTTGGGTTCAGCGAGAGCAGGGGGAAAGTAGACATGTCCGCAAGAGAGATTAGTAAGCGGTGATTGGAAGATTGCTGGAAGAAAAGTAGGGAAACGACAAACAACGGAGGCCTACAAAAACAGAGTTTACAATAGGGGGTCAGAAAGTTTGGTTATGGGAATTCATCGTGGGTTTTTTCCTTTCCTTTTTTTACTTTTGTAACATAGGTAGGACATTAGGCAATAGAATAGCAAGAGCTTGGTGGCGCAGCCCACCACCCCGTTCCAAAAGGGACGCTCATAGAGCATCCATCCATCAATCCATCCATACATCCGGGGCCCCGCCGGAATTGGAGCGGACCAGTCAGAGGGCCGCAAGGGGGGAGGGGAGGAGGAGTGGACCAATCAGAGCGCACGCCGGGGGAGGGGAGTAGAGGGGTATAGGAGCAGGTGTTTCGCCGGCACGCCCCTATTAGCACCATGGATTCCGTTCGGCGCGAGCGGCAGCGGGAGCTCGCACGGGAGAGGAAGCGCCGACGCCGCGCAAATCCCGATCTTCGAGAAAGAGAATCGCAAGCAAAGCGCCAGCGGAGGGAAGCCGCTACCGCCGATGATAGGGATCGGGAAGCGCAAGCCAAGCACCGGTGGAGGCACTCCAACCATCACTTTCAAGAGAAGACAACCCAAGCCAAGCGCCAGCAGAGGAAAGCTAACCCCCAACTTCTAGTGTAGGAGGCCGAGCAGAGACGTCGACGCAGAGAGATTCCTCCCACGGAGGGTGACAATGGATGGTTCAAAGAGAGAGTTCCTCGACCGTGAGTGCGGCCACAGCTGCAAGGTGTGTGATAGACTGAGGTTTGATCACAACCTCGTGCACCTGAAGTGTGCGCAATCCGGAACCGAAGGTCAAATCTAGCAAAACGACGACAACGACACAAAAAATGAAAATCGCGCTAAACACGAGTTCAAACTTAAGATAATGACCACCAGCTTCGCTGTTTTCACAGCTTTCACTGCGTGGAACTGGCTTTACATTTTTGATTACTCACTTAAGCTCACATATTGCAATATAGGTATGAATTGAAGCTAGTGCTTTCAGAAGGCGATACATCCACTTGGAACGAGTTTGAAAACTAGCACGAGTTTTGAAATAACCGCCATAAAACTTGTGGTAAAAATGCACCGTTGTTCCATTTACGTTTGTTACAAATCGCCTTTTTATGCATTGAAGCTAAAGGATATCTGCAGCTGGAACACAAATACATTTCGTCGAACATTTCAGGAATGCATATCTCGAAACTGGTGTCATCCTCAGACATTGTTCCAAGTGCATACGCTTTGCGCACTCACCGGCTACAATGCTCAAATTGTAATACGGGTGGTAAAGTAACAAATTCGAAAGAAAAAAGAATGTTTGCACTTGTCTGTGAAGCCTTCTTTCTGAGGCTTCTTGTGTGTCATATGTGCCTGAGAGCTGTCCAGTCAAGCAAAATTTTACTTATGAAGGAAGTTTCACTTAGGGTTTGCACTCGTTCGTGTTTTTTTGTCTGTATCCTCTCGTCTGTCGTATGTATATACTCACGCAAAATGCAAAAATAATAAAGGCAGTCAAAAACGCCAAGGTGAGCACTGAAATCTTGAAGGCAGCAGCCATCATTCGCCGAGTGCACGAAAGATGGCGCCACAATGAAAGCGCCGCAGCAAACACAGATGCGTCACCAATGCCTGTGGTATGGGTGCAGCCACCATACGTGTAGCATACCTGCGCCTCGCTAGCGCAAGTTCGTCAACGTGCGCCTGAAGCGGTGGTTGATAAGCAAGAGCACGCACGGCAGCGTAAGCAAGAGTGGCTTGAACTAGTTATGTGGCAAATACATTCAGTCGAAGTTTTATGCGAACAGACTTTAGTCTCTTTTGTGATCACTGCATAATCAGTGCGGCTGCAGTTCCTTTTCTCCGTGGTAAATCCTCGCCATAAATAGAGGCATGTTTTCGTGTGATCAGACGAAAATGTTACTACATGACAATTCAGCTACATTTTCATTCATTCACTGCAATATTCGAAGCCTCCGCAAGTACCATAATCACCATTTAAGCTATCTTTGTATACTTAACCATAATGTTTCTTTAATATGCCTCTCTGAAGCATGGCTAACACCAGTAGATGGTAATCTATATGGTCTGCCAAGGAATATAGTTATCGTGGAGTTCAGCGAAGCGGTTGATCTGCCATTTTTGTGAATTCGTCGATTGCGTACACTCGTCGTCATGACCTTTCGTTCCCCAATTTGTTGTGCGAGTCTGTCTGGTTGGAGTTCGACCGGAATGTCTTGTCATTCAACCGGAATACAATCCTGGCGTCCAGTGATCGTTCCCCATCATTATCTTATTCGGACTTCTGTTCGCAGCTACAAGAAATATTCAGTGTCTTAACCAATGAAAACAAGAATAGCATCATTTGTGGTGACCTTAACATAAACATATATACTTATTCCCAACTGTCAGTCATGATCTGATTATGTAAACTGTTTAGCTACGGTTTCTCTTCCTTAATCGATGTTACAACAAGGTGTGACACTTCTCGCTCTTGCAATTTGATAGATCATGTATTTTCCTTGTCATCTTCTGATTATACCACAAGAGTAATAGATTATTCCATTTCTGACCACTATCATCTGCTCTTCTTTCTGCGTGTCGGAAAACGTACGCAGTGTCGCCAATCTACCAAAAGCTATTTCACTTAAACCTTATTTATACAGAAGATACAAGGCACTTGTTGGAACAAAGTTTTTCATTATAACTGTCCTGAGAGGGGTATTTTTATCAACAATAACAAACTATATTAATGACTGCACAACTCATGTGTCCCCTAAGCAGATATTCTCGTCTCCTAGAAATTCATGGATTTCAAATACGTTGCTGCGCTCTATAATAAAGAACAAGAATCTTCACAAAAAGGCGAAATTGCAGCCTTTTAACACAGCTGTGCAAATTCAGCCATGCTTAAACGTGCAAAACGGGAGTATTATGAAAGACGGACTATTCAGAACGGAACGAATATCAGGCGTAATTGGGAGCTTATTAAACAATTTCTTAAAGTTACTGAATCTCACAGGAGCATTAAAATAATTTACAACAATGTGGTATGCACTAACGAGACTGACATATCAAATGCTTTTAGTGATCATTTGGCCGCTTGCCAGAATACGCTGTCGCCTAGTGTTCTACGCCACATCCCACGTAGCCCTCAGTCATTTTTTCTTCGTCCGGTTTCTTCAGTAGTTTTAAAAGTAATTTCTTCTCTTAAAGTTACTGGACCTGGCCTAGATTCTATCCAGCCTTCTAGAGTAAAACTGGTTGCGGCAGACGTATAATTTGTTTTTGCAGACATTGTGAACAAAATTTTTAGGACAAGTATATTTCATGATTTGATGAAACGTGATAAAGTAGACCCTGTGTTCAAAAAGGGTTCTCGTGCCATTATTAACCACCACCCGATTTGAATGTTGTCATTTTTTTAGTAAAGCCATTGAAAAAATGATTTATAGTCGTCTGATGCACTATCTTAAGAAATGTAACCTTCTTTGTCCATTATAGTTTGGTTTTAGGCATGGTTACTCGACGGAATCGGCATTAATTAATTTCGCAGAAAATATCAAATGATTTATTGACGAAGGGTCTGTTGCAGGAACCCTATTCATCGATCTCACAAAAGCATTTGGCGCTATAGATCATTCTATTCTACTGCATAAGCTCGAGTCTTTCGGTATTACTGGCCCACCTTTAAATCTTAGTCGTAGTTATTTGTCTAACAGGCCTCAAGTAGTGTATCTCAATGACCAGTTCTCATCTACTAAATTAATTAGCTGTGGCGTTCCCAAGGCTCGATACTAGGTCCAGTGTTGTTCTTATTATTTATAAATGATCTACCCAATGTACTTACCACTTCTAACTGTTTGTTATATACTGATGACACGACCATTTACTCATCGCAGAACTCGCTTACCGCGCTTTAAGACACACTTAATAATAATAATAATAATATTTGGGGTTTTACGTGCCAAAACCACTTTCTGATTATGAGGCACGCCGTAGTGGAGGACTCCGGAAATTTCGACCACCTGGGGTTCTTTAACGTGCACCTAAATCTAAGCACACGGGTGTTTTCGCATTTCGCCCCCATCGAAATGCGGCCGCCGTGGCCGGGATTCGATCCCGCGACCTCGTGCTCAGCAGCCCAACACCATAGCCACTTAAGACACACTTAACACCGATCTTAACAATGTGTATTCTTCGTGCAGAAATAATCAGCTTCAAACCAATCCTTTATAAACAACGTTTATACTATTTCATAAACCACAAACTGTGAATGTTTCTTCCATAACTGTCTCGTTAAATATTTACATTATACTAACATCTGGTACTGTTAAATTACTAGGTGTTACTCTCAACAAACACCTTAAATTCAATAGCTATGCAAACTAGCTATTAAAAAAGGTTTCATTTGGTATCCGCATTATCATTAAAACCCATGAATTTTTTTCCAACCTCATGTTATTAGGTCGTTGTATCATGCTTATGTTAATAGTCATTTATCATACTGTTTATCTTCATGGGGTAACACATATCCTATTCATCTCAAACCACTTGAACGTCCTCAAAAGCAGGCAATAAAATTAATTACTTTTAGCTCATTCCACTGCCATTCTTTACCCATCTATCAACATCTTCGCAACTTACGCATTTAACAGTTGTTCTATCATAAGTTGTCTCTCATTACATTTCGTCTCTTTCATCGTGAAATATCATTAGACAGCCTTCCTCTTGATAATCTCATCAACAAAAATAATACTATGTTTTCAAGCGCAATAACCTTCTCTTACCTACAATCAGATCCAACTATGGAAAATGTACACTTCGCTTCTATGGTATTGCGCTTTGGAATCAAGCCCTGTTAATATTACGCCATCTCGTTCGTTGCAGTTTTTTAAACACAACATGAAAAATTATACTTTTCGCAGAACCATCTTTTCATTTGTCATTAATAAATTTCATAATTATTACATTTTCTTTACATGACTTTTATGGCTGTAATGGTAGGCTTTATGTTGTTGTGAAACAAGTTTAATTTTTCCTTGTTAGTAGTATGCAGAAAAGCGCATTTTTTGTTCATTACTAGAGATTTCTGTTTGTGAGCATTTATTGTGATTTTATCGTATGGCGCTGTTTTAATGCGTATGTAATTGTTTTCTATTTATTATAACTCGTTCCCTACCGATTGTATATCTTGACGTTTTTTCTTTGTTCACCCTGTTCTTGCTGCTCTAATACTCTTATGTACCCACTAATGATAGGAGGTCTCCCTGGCAGTTTCTGGCTCTGGGACCTCCTGATGCTGTATATATTATGCAAGCCCTGTTTTTGTACATGCAGTAACAAACAATAAACTATAAACTTCCAACTTCATGATGCGTTGTATTACCTGACTGGCCGACCACTGTGAGTGCCTCACGTGCGACACCAGGTTTGAACTAGCGCGCTTCTAGGGATGAAAGGGCACGAATAGTGGGGAAAGCAACGAAACAGTAAAGCTGATGAAAGGTGTTGCCCAATCCCTTGCCCTATAGCAAGCCTCTTTTTTTCTTTCTTGATAAAGAGGTCCTGGCTTCTTTAAAACTTAAACGCCAACAAAGAACTTCAGATGTACAGCGGTGGTATACGCCATCGGATACCTGCCCGCCAGTACGGATTGACATTAAGCTCGCGCATGATATAACATGACTAAATTTAAGTATGACTGATACATCCAAGGATGAACAAGTTGCCACTCATTCTAAAGAACTGGTATATTCGGGCCCGCGCCCGTAAACAGGCGCACGCAAATTTGCCAGCGAAGGTAAGGGAGTTTCACCGGAGTATAGACATGTTGCTTCAAGATGTATTGTTTCACTGTATTCTGCAGTTTGATCAATAAGCAAAGGAACAGGCATGGCCATAAAGCCGGCCTAACCCACACATATTCACCGCCTCTTTACGCGGTGTTGGGCGTGACATTACGCGTTTCGCACGAAGCCGTCACCCGAGAAACTGACTTTAAACGTGCCAAACTCCGATGCGTTGGCGTTTTCCGATGGCGTAGGGAGGGCGTCGTGGATCCACCCGCAAACTCGGTTTCATACCACGGCAGCACGGCCGTCTCTTTGGAGAAGAGCTGGAAACGCATAAATGAGCGGCGAACCGCAAACAAGAATAAAACATCCGCAGAACTTGTTCTTGAGAAAATCCAATTAGCATAACAAGTGAGTTCAGGTTCAATCTTGCTTTTCTTTATCACAAGGAAGTTCACTTCCTTAGATCCGCGTTTTATCTCTGGTTCATTTTCTAGCGCAACGTCGTTGTGTTTCAAGTGCCGCGGTAAATTGAGCGGGTTCCCACACTCTCGTTGGTTAAATAGGGGGTGGCGTATTTTGAATATAACGCCGAGAAGGTCTCACAACGAGACATATAAAAGAATTCTTCGGCAAAGTCGACTTTCCGGCAGCGGTCGACTCTACCGCCAACTACACTCGAAGCTTGAAGCAAACAAACGAAGCAACAAAAGAAGAGCGCGAAGTCAGGCACCTAACTAGCTTGTTATTCAACAAATTTAATTAGCATAACAAGTGCATTCATGTGCAAGGTTTTTTTCTTTTTTAGCTTCTCGGAAGCAAACAGTTCTCCATAGCACAATTGTTCCTTTTTTTAAGCGCCATCAGCCTTATGTTCTGAATGAACGCATTGATGTGCGTTTGCCCCAGTTCTACCCTTACGCACTTTCATATTAAACTTTTGGCTTTGTTTCCCAGGTCCGCTTTTTGTTTCCTTCTTTAAAGTGCATGGCCAAAAAACCGCGCTTAGGCACTCTTTTGCGCGCTGAATTCTCCGTACATGCGCTCCGAGGAAACAAAATAAACCCAGTAGAAATCCTCATTTATCGTGATGAAAGTGGTTTCGTGCATGTTAATCCCTCTCGAGGTCGGAGGGAAATGCAGTATAAATCGGCTGCTTAATTCCCTGCCGTTTACGCCGGCGAGTGAGGCGAACCGGCGGTAGCCTGAAATTCGAACCCTTATAATCTCGTTTTCACACAGCTTCCACCTTGACATTACTCACTGACGCCTCTGGACAAGGAAATACCTCATTTGAAGTAACAGGCAATCCAGAAACTATACTTCGTTTTGTTGTCCTTCTTTCTTGAATTTGGAAGTTTGCCCAACGGCATAAATGACTACATGAACAGGGTTGCCCACTCTTAGGGGAGAAACTTGATTTGTATTCGCCCACGCCAGTATAACTTTAGCATTTTTTTATTCTTCGTGGGATAAATCTACGTTACACGAAAACAAATTCGGAGATCTACGTTTGAAAAATTTAGTGTGATGGATTTCATGCCAAATATTAGGGTAGAATTGAGGGCTTCAATACGAATCAGGTGTTTTCCTTAAAATAGGACGACCCTGTACTTGTGCATGCTTGTTTTCGCTACATACAGCAACATATCACCAGTTGTGGTGGCGCTGTGGTCATACCGACTAGGGTATTTGTCGGTATAAGTCTACGCAAATACCAGGGTGTTTTCTGTCTCGCTAGACGTGGCTTCATAGAGAAATCTAGAAGTTGTCACTGTTTTCCACTATGTTCTGACTGCAAGTACGTTCAAAGGTTCTTCGCAGTGGCATCACAATGCCGTCAATAACCTGCTAATAGCGACCGAGTTAAGCGGTGACGGCCCGGGCAGAAGGCAAACGCTGCGACTTGTTGCTTCTCATGCTTCGGATGACCGCACCAGTCTCGGAAATTTTATTTTTTTATGCCTCGCGGTGCGCCCAGACATGCTGCTAAGGATGACCAACATTCGGTATTTTTTTATGGCTTCGGTAGGCGTTGTGCTATTTGGCGTCCACGCGGTGAGAGGCGGAAAGCCGAACACTAAGGGCCGGCGGTGCGGACCTTTATGGGATTGGCGCGCAAAATTCCCAGTCAGAATCGAGCAAGGGTACGAAGAGCGAGATCACCTTCAACAGGATTTGCTTGGCTTAGCGCGGGAATACCACTATAAAGCTCCTCGCTGCTTATTAGCAGATCATCGCTCTGCTTTGAACATTGCACCGACATGTCACAATCATCGCCTCATCGCAAAAAAAATATAAGAAAAGCAGAAAAAGCACTTCGTAAGGGGAGCGACCGTACGTCGACAGAAAATATTCAGAACACGATCTGTCCACTACCCCAAATAAAACACGTCAAACAAAGAGGTTGACTGTAACCGATACAAGGCGAAACACGGTAGACAAAAAGCTAGGACTTGGATTGAACCAAAATCACCCCGTACATTGTGAAGGTTCTATAACGCTTCTAGAAATGGCACTGAGAAATGCGCTGAATCAATACAACTTGGTGCTGGGCTAGTTGGTGATGCATTCTTCAAAACTGATGGTAACGCTCAAAAGGGACGAACACGCGGTGAAAAGGCGACACGACGACGCGGCGTTACCTCGTCGTCGTGTCGTCTTTCCACCGTGTGTTCGTCACTTTTGAGCGTTACGATCAGTTTTGAAGAACGCTGAATCAAGACAAAAAAAAAGTGCTTGATAGTTTTTCCCATCGCGGCGCACAAGGAACGCGCAACTAGAACTGATCTGGCAAAAAACTTGGTTGCGTACGCAGCGCCCGGTTGCGCACTGCTGCGGACGCTAAGCCAAAGTTGTCTGTTACTCACTTGTTGTCATTAAAGGGCCACCCACCAGGTCTGGTCATCTTGAGCTGAAACGCGCAGAGCATACAATGCGCGCTAACGATGGTGTTTGCAAAGAATTACATCGCTACGCACCGCGGAAAGATATGAAATTTCAATCCGAACGTCGTTTTCTCTTTCCCTCGCGACGACCGCGCTCGAAGCTGGACGGTGACGTACTCGTGTCCCTGCGCCTACTTACTCGTTTACTCGTGTCCGCAGTGGGACGTCACTTATGGTGACACGTGACTTCGAGAATTATTCAAGGCAACATCTGTTATTTATGTGATCTGCTGCTTGAATTGACGAATTGAAGTTTAGAGAAATAGTAAAACACACAAACGGAATGACTGTGTGTGTTTTTTTTTTGTTTTACTTCGCACCTAAGCAAGAGAGATGTACTTCCGCTTTGTCTGCTTGTTCCCACGGTCGTGCAGTCACGTGCGCAGGTACCCAAACTATGCCCTTTTTTACCGTGTTACAGCGCGTCATCGTGCTCTGATGATGACTGGAGTTTAATGGCGCAAGGGCATCTAAGGCCAAAGAGCGCCAGGACATATGTTTTTGCTTAGTAAAATTGTGGGTTTGGTGCTGTGACTTAAAATGGAGGCTGTATAGAGGCCTACATGTAAGAGAAATCTATAAATACTGGTGGATGAATTCTAAAATTATAGGTTATAGGGACACATGGTAAATTGTTGCGGATCGCCCGAGTCCCTTGCTGTACAATTCTTGCCTACGCAAGAAGTGCAAGAGCTCGGACATACTTATGTGCATCAGGCTGTACTTCACCTGTGAGGCACAGTCTGATGGTTAGCATGGAATGAGATGATATCTAGAAAGTTAGCTTGAGCAAGATAATTAAGCACTCTTTTAAAGTTAAAAAGTGCATCTTCTGATAAGAGCATCGAGGGATGGGGTGGTATATGGTGTGTATAGAGTTCCTTAAAATAAGCTAATCGCTCTCGGTGAAGTTCGGGACATTGAATGAGGATATGTAGGACGGTTAAGATCTCACCGCAGCGTGTGCACGTCGGGGGGTCAGTTGCAGTCAATAGGTGTTTGTGTGTGCCATAAGTGTGTCCTATTCTGAGTCGTGCTAGGGTGACTTCCGTGTGCCTATCAAGCTTCAGTCTGAAAGGTTTGCTTAATCGCGGTTTAAGCAGGTGCAGCTTATTTTCCACTTGCTTGTCCCACTCAGCTTGCCAATGGTCATGAAGCACCTTTCGTACAGCAGGTTTCATATCTACACCAGGTACCCAGCTTACATCAATAATATCCCGATGAGCCGCTTGTCCAGCATTCTTGTCTGCCATTTCATTGCCTGCAATCCCAGAGTGTCCTGGCACCCAGCATACAACAAGAGCTAGGTTTTGTTTATATGCTAGGTGAATGTGTTTAATGAGCATGTTTAATACAGGGTTTCGGCTTGTTTTGCCACAGGACAGGGCTGTGACAACACTTAAGGAATCTGTGTATATTATGGACTTTTGTATCTTGTGCTGCACTATGTATTCAACAGTGATCAGGATACCATACGCTTCGGCTGTAAAAATGCTGCTATGGTTATGTAAGGTTTTAGCGTTGGAGAAGTTTGGGCCATGGGCTGCACATGATACTGAAGTTGCCGACTTCGAAGCATCAGTGAAAAATGCCGTTGATCTATACTTGTCTTCAAGGGCCAAGAAATGTTGCTGGATGAGGGCACTTGGACAACTCTTTTTGTTCAGTTCTCTAAAGGACAAGTCACAGGTAACTGTACATTGTTCCCAGGGTGGAATAGGTTCAGCATTGTCGCTTTCCTGTAGATCTGTGAAAAGTACTCCGAGTTCTTCCGCAACAGATATTACTGCCAACGGGAACGGTGGGGCGTGTGAAGGCCTGTTTAAGTACAACTGGTTTGTGGATTGATCACTTATGAGTGCTTTGCATGGGTGGTGTTTTAGTGACATGATTCTTATTGCATAGGTGACTCCCAGATATGTACGTTGATAATGCAGCGGCCACTGATCCGATTCTGCGTATAGACTTTGGACGGGGCTCGTCCTAAAGGCACCAAGAGCTAGGCGGATACCTAAGTGATAGACAGGATCGAGTTGCTTAAGTGTTGTGTTTGAAGCAGACTGGTAAACAATACATCCGTAGTCTATGCGTGACAACACAAGGCTTTTAAAAAGAGATAGGAGGCAATACCTATCTGTTCCCCATGACTGATGGGATAAAATCTTTAAAAGGTTCATGGTTTTAAGACATTTCAGCTTCAACTGTTTTATATGCTGCGTGAAGGTTAGCTTACTATCGAATGTTATACCAAGAAATTTTTGTTCTTTTCTATTTACCAGGTTTCTCCCATGCATCGTAATGCAAGGGTCAGGAGATACCCCTCTACGTCTGGAAAACAGCACACAGGAAGTCTTTTCTGCATTGAATGTAAACCCGTTTTCGTCTGCCCATTTCGTGAGCCGGTTAACACTCAACTGTATCTGGCGTTCACATATGGACAGGTTGCAAGATTTAAAGCTGATTTGGATGTCGTCCACATAGACAGAGTAAGACACCATTGATGGTATAACAGAGCGGAGAGAGTTCATTTTGATTAAAAAAAGTGTGCAGCTTAGCACTCCTCCCTGTGGTACACCGTTTTCTTGAATAAAAGTTCGCGATAGTACATTGCCAATTCTAACGTGGAACTTTCTTTCAGATAAGTAATTTTGCAAAATATTTAGCATACTACCACAAATTCCATAGGAAGACAGGTCTTGCAGAATACCGTATCGCCAGGCAGTATCATATGCCTTCTCAAGATCAAAGAATATAGATAGACAGTATTGGCCATGTACAAATGCATCACGTATATATGATTCAAGGAGAACTAGATTATCGGTAGTAGACCTCGCTCTTCGGAAGCCAGATTGGCGAGGGTCCAGTATACCATTATATTCCAAAAAGAAGACAAGGCGTCGGTTAATCATCTTTTCAAATACTTTGAGTAAGCAGCTAGTGAGTGCAATTGGTCTGTAACTGTTAACTAAGGAAGGGTCTTTGCCATGTTTGAGTATTGGTAGAACTATTGCTTCTTTCCAAGATGAAGGTATATGACCAGTAGCAAATATCTTATTGTAAAGGCCTAAAAGGCAGTTTAGGGTCTCATAAGGCAGATTGTTGATTATTTCATAAGTTATTGCGTCAGAACCTGGAGCCGAGCTACCACAAGAGCCTAGGGCAAGCTTGAGTTCATGGAACGTTAATGGTCTATTTACCCTTCTGATGACTTTTTTGGACGCAGAGGAATATTTTCAGCTATTCTTTTATGGTTTAAGAAATTTTCGGAATAATTTTCTGAACTTGATACTCTCTGAAAGTGCTCGCCAAGAGTGTTTGCTTGATCTTCTACTGAATCACCAGAACCAGTGACGAGAGGAAAAGGATTTGGACGTTGTCCTTTCAGTTTGCGTACTCTGTTATATACTTTGCTAACATCCGTGTATGAGTTTATTGAGGATATGTAGCACGTCCAGCTTTCTCTTTTGGATATTCGGCGGATACGGCGTCCATTTGCTTTGCAGCGCTTAAATTCTATTAGATTTTCTGTGGTTGGGTAGCGTGAAAGTTTACTCCATGCTTTGTGCTGACGTTTCTTTGCAGTTTCGCAGTCCTTGTTCCACCACGGTTTTGCATTTACTCTATCTGTGCAGGATTGAGGTATGCAGTTTCGAGCGGAACAGAGGATGTGTTCAGTGATGTAGCTAGCCAGTTCTTCTACACCTAGATGGTCCACTTCTTCTAGGCACAGTTTACTTATGTTTCTAAATTTTGACCAGTCTGCTGAATGAAGTCTCCATTTTGGGGGGTAAGCTGGTCCATCGTGCCAGTTTGTTGTTTCTAGGAGTGTCGGGAAATGATCGCTCCCATATGGATTAGTGATAACTCTCCATACCAGGTGTGGGAGAAGTGATGCCGACCCTATGGCTAAATCTATACATGAATACGTGTTGTGTGTAGGACTGTAGAAAGTTGGCTCTGTCTTGTTAAAGAGACAGGCTCCAGAAGAAAGAAGGAAGTTCTCTATTGCCCGTCCTCTCGCATCACATCTTGAATCACCCCAAAATGGGCTGTGAGCATTAAAATCTCCAATTACTATATAGGGTTCAGGAAGCTGGTCAATCAGCTTTTCAAATTCTGCAATGTCTAACCGCTCATCAGGCGATATATATAGGGAGCAAATCGTTATAAGATGATTGAACAATATAGCCCGAACAGCCACTGCTTCAAATGAACTCTGGAGTGATACATGCTGGCATGCTACTGACTTTTGGGCTATGATTGCCACACCACCTGAAGAAGAATTGCCATTATTTCTATCTTTACGGAAAATTATGTACCGCTTTAAAAAGTTCTGGTGTGTAGACTTTAAATGTGTTTCTTGAACACAGAACAGTCGTGGCTGGTATTCCTCTAGTAGATCTTTGACATCATCTAGATTGCGAAAGAGGCCCCTGGCATTCCACTGAATTATTTGTGTAGCCATTTTGAGGAAGATTTTTGTTGACTGTGTTCAAGAACACGTGGTAAAGATAGATGGATATGTATACAAGAGCGGTAACCGTTTAGGTTACCGGTCCCTTTCTTTGTGCAGTTATAGGTATTTTATCTCTTTTAGCGCGCTCTTGGGAGCGCTGATCTTTCGGCGTCGATGACGCCAAGGATTTCTGATCGACCTCCATAACCTTCTCGGAGGCGCTGGAGGATCGTGAATTAGGCGCTGAAACTCGCGTCCCAGGCCGTGGAGTTCGGTTTAGCTTTGGAGCCTGCGGAACCGAAGTCTGCAGGCCCACCTTCGATGTTGATGGAGCAGCATCTGCTGCTGCCACCAGGGGGGCAGGCGGAGTGATTACCGGGCCACTGTCAGTGACCGCGGTAGACTCCCGAGGGATTTGTGACGCTGCCCCCCGTCGCGCCACCTCGGAAAAGCTCGTGTGATTCAAGTACGACAGACGTTTTCTTGCTTCGTGAAATGTTATATTTTCTTTGACCTTCAATGCAATGATTTCTTTCTCTTTCTTCCATTTAGGGCATGTTCTAGAGTAGGCTGGATGGCTTCCATCACAGTTCACGCAATGTGGAGATGAGTCGCAAGTGTCTGATGGGTGATCGTTCGAGCTGCATTTTGCGCAGGTCTGCCTTCCTCGGCACGTCTGGGATCCATGCCCATACCTCTGGCACTTAAAGCACCGTCGAGGATTTGGGATGTACGGCCTAGCACGTACTTTGATATAGCCTGCATCCAATGTGCTAGGCAGTAGACTGGTACCAAAGGTTAATACTATGTGCTTTGTTGGAAGTTGTTCATTGTTCCTCCGGATTTGGATTCTTTCTACTTTGATCACATTTTGGTCCTGGAAACCTTCAAGCAGCTCATCGTTACTAAGGTCTAAGAAGTCGTCTTCAGAGATTACTCCACGGCTCGTGTTCATGGTTCGATGTGCCGACACAGTGACTGCTACATCGCCAATGCATTTCAAGTCATTAATTTTATCATGTTGTGTTTTATCCTTCAATTCAAGGAGCAGGTCTCCATTCGACATCTTTGTAGCTTTGTAGCCAGATCCTATAGTGTTTGCGAGACATTTCGCCACCAAGAAGGGGGAGAATTTACGCACGCTCTTGTTGCCTTCGCTGTGGATTACTTGGTATTTAGGGAAGTGTTCTTGATTGTTCTTCAAAAAGAATTGAAACGTTGCATCGGTGCGCCCTCTTTTTAGAGGGCGATCAAGGGAAAGTGGTTTGCTAGAAGCCATATAGAAGTCTTGAGTTCGGCAGCAGCGCCAACCGCCCACCACCGAGCCCAACATGGGGACGGAGCAAGTCTTACGAGTAAGACAAGCCCTCGCCAGTTGTACGGTGCCACTATAACCCAATCTGGAGTACCCAAGGTTGGCCACCCACACAAGGTTAACCCTCGCTGCCAGGAAAGTTGGAAGTAAATAGAAGAGACGAGAAGACAGGAAAGATTGAAAGGAAGAGAAAAAGACGCAGGATGGAGAGGAGGACAGGAAAAGGCAACCAGCGATTTCCCCCGGGTGGGTCAGTCCGGGGGTGCCGTCTACGTGAAGCCGAGGCCAAAGGGGTGTGTTGCCGCCGCCGAGGGGCCGTAAAGGTCCAAACACCCGGCATTGGCTCAACCCCCAGGATCCCCTTTTCCCCGGACACGGCTAAGCCGCGCACGGCTACACGCGGGAGGGTCCAACCCTCGTGTGCTCGGGTACGTGGTGTCGCAACACACCAAACGCCTGCTTACGCAGACGCCCCTGTGGGGCATCGTGCTCTGCGATCGGCACGTTCTGCCCCAGTATTCGTGTGGCACTGAATTATACCGCTAGTCATGTGTCCTTGTGCCCAGCGCGCAAAATTGTGCGCTGCGCGAAACCAGGCAATCAGAAGAGCTCGTGCGCAACGCCGTCAACAAAAAGGAAAAGCGAGGAGAAAAAAAAAAACTCTGAAGGCGGGGCCCGTGACGTATGCGTCATGCGATACTCGAGGTCCGGTATATAGGAGAACACAAGGAAGGAAGTGTCTCGCTATGCAGTGGAGCTCTCCTCCTGAAATCATGGGCTCGCGGCGCTGAAATATTTCTATCTCGGCTATTAATCAGCCCATGTGAAAAATGTTTTGCGGCAGAACGCTCCCTAGAGGGCATGTAACAACTTGCCGCGTATAACCAAAATTTGCTATGGGGCCTGGTGAGGGGCCCTTTAAGAACCACCCGCCATGGTGGCTTAGTGGCAATGGTGTTGCGCTGCTAAGCACGAAGTCGCGGGATGAACTCGCGGCCGCGTCGGCCGCATTCTGAAAGGGGCAAATGCAAAAACGATCGTGCACCGTGCGTTGAGTGCACGCTAAGGAACCCCAGGTGGTTAACATTAATCCGGAGTGCCTCCCTACGGCGTGCCTTATAATCAGATCATGGTTTTGAGATGTAAAACCCCAGAAAAAAAAAGTTATCTTCAAGAAACAACGAACGCTCGACTCAAAAACCAGCCAATACTCCTGAGCACGGCTGAGCTTTACGCATGTCATGCAGTTCACTAAACAGTTGAAAACCTTTTTGATCTGTAAATTCCAGATCACAAAAGATGTGTGGACGCGAACAGTTGAAGCTCTCAGCGCCCAGGACGAACGTCTCGGCCTAGCGACATAAACAACAGAGCCGCTTAAGTACAAATATAAAATTTCTTCGCTGTATATAAACTACTACAAAGGGGGCAAAACTATATTAAAATTGTTTCATGGTGCAATAACCAAAGTATGAAATTGATACCAAAGCGGGAACATTGGCGCGAAATGGGTTAACATTTCTCCTTAGAATTGCTATAGAAGTTCTGCAAGTATATCTCGAAATGTGCCGGCACAGGTTGAAGTTCAGACGACGCCGTAATATTGGTCTCACAGTTTTACCTCGAACATTGCAGTATAATTACGGTGCTCAGGGGAAGGTTCCTGGAAGAAAGAAGGACAAAGAATCAGGAAGGATATCGCAGGCAACGTTTACCCCGTCAACTTCGGCGGGAACAAGGACGCCGAGCAGCCCTGACGTCTAAAGACAGGGGGGAGCTCCCACCAAAAAAACATAAATAAAAATTAAAGTAAAAAGTCACTGCCCTAGCACTCCGTACAGTTGGTTAACCGGCGAAGCTTAAACGTTCGGCCCCGCTGTTTATCACTGGGTGAATCCCGACGGTTCATTAAACAACAGCTTGGTAGGCTGCCGGATCCTCAGTACGCAGTTGCTGCTTGAGCTCGGCTGCACAAGCCCGTTCTTGTGCCCGGGCTGCAGAATCGGCACGGCGTAGACGAGCTCGTTCTCGGTTCTGCTGGCAGCCTTCCTGATCGAAAGCTGCCTGCTCTTCAGGAGTACGTATGAAGGCTGTTTCACATGCATGCGACTAGAACGAAGAAAATCGGTGCAATCGCAAGCGTCGCAATGCGATTTTTAGAGGGCCCATTTCACATGATTGAGATTTCGACAATGCGACTGGTGCGACGCCCAGGATTGCTTACTGCCAGGCTTCGCGGCACACGCTGCATAATTCGTTTAATGTAATGAATAAAATGTTTAAATTATGATACTGTTGACTTTTCTTTATTAGGAGCAAATAATATGCGTGTTTCGTGATTTAAAAACGTGTTGTAGTTAAGATTTCTTTTGCAGTGCGCCAAGGGTAGTTTCTGAAGTTGAGTGCGATGAGACACGGCGCACCTAAACAGCTGGTAAGCGCTCTGTGTTGTCTCATCTGCCCTCTGTGACCATTTCTTTCAGCCTGCGCTACAACAATGTACAAGCTGAGCTATCAACAAGTTCAGATAGCTACCCTCACCGCGTATGCGGTATTCGGAATTCGGCTGCCACGAAGTCGTCGTGTCAGTCCAACGAGATCCTTGCGCTACCCGTGCTCAGCGTCGGCTTCTGGAGAAATGATGCGTGTATATTGCTCGTGATTGCGCATATGCCGTGCCTGGTCCTAGCCATATTCTTGCATCAAACGCAACATCAAGCACCAACCCGAAAGTCCGCGTTTGTCCCTGAACGAAACCGCAAATGATCTGTGTGATTACTGAACATGGATTGGCAATTATGCTGTGAAATTCAACCTTAGCGCTAGACTGGTTCGTCCATCGCGGTGGGTGTGGCGTGAATACATATATGAGAGCCCTCTCTGAATATTTATAAAATCACAAAAGCAAACGCATCAAATTTTTTGAGCACTTACCGTCACTTCTGTAGAAACTGTACCTGGTATAATAGCATTCTAAAAGACATGCTTCTCGACCACTTTGTTGTCGTGTGTCTCGCGCTGGTAGTATACTGTGAAGTTCTAACAAGAAGACCATATCAATACGTGCTATCCATAATGAACGAACGTAGGCCCACGGCAGGCGCACTTGCCGTAGGGTTTCTTACCTTTCTGCTCAGCCTCGCAAGCCGCTCACGGTTAGTCTGTTTTGTGGAAATAAATATTATTATTGTTATATTATTGATGTTATTAGATATTAGGTTCCTTCACTATAATTTATAGCACTCATCTCCATTTCTTAAGCTATTCATGCATTTAACCTTTATTAGATTGTTACGACATGATAATGGGAGTCATTTGAAACTAGATTGCTCAGCCAATGTAAAAATGAACGCCTCAGTGTTTATTCCTATCTGGTATTCCTAAACAGATTCTATTTGCAGAATTTTATGCCCGCTTGAATTGCCTGCAATTCAATGCTCAATGCTGGAAAAACTGTGAAAAGGCTGCTTCAATGTCTACAGCAAGCTATAATTATTCATTTCGAGAGTCACTGAGCACGTGCTAGTGGGCGAGTTGGTTATACACGATTACGACGAAGGCGCCAAATAAAACGACGGACGAAGGAAGACGACATGGGACAACCACGAAAGAGCCTTCGTGGTTGAGCTGTGTCGTCTTCCTTCGTCCGTCGTTTTATTTGGCGCCTTCGTCGTAATAATTTCGAGAGTGTTAAGCAATGACTATATCTCTAAGCTCATCAATGCAATTTTGCTCCATGAACAGAAGTTTTCTCTTTCCTTCTCATCAATAGCCATGAAATGAAACTGTTCCCTTTCATAAGTATCAGGATGCAAGCATTCTGGAGTTTCTCCTGAGCATTTGTCCACATCCTATATAATGTGCGTGTTTGTATGAAGTTCTGATGTTGCAATCGCCGTGACGTACACAGTTTTTACAGATATGTTGCAACGATGAAATTTATTGAACTTTGTTTTCAAATGTACAAGATGTGACTTGTCAAGGTTGACGACTGGGCGTGTTGGTATAGCATATTAGAGGTTGGATTGCGCAACATTTTGACGAGACGCACAGAAGAGAAACACACCACAGAGCGCTCTGTGGTGTGTGTCTCTTCTGTGTGTCTCGTCAAAATGTTGCGCAATCCAATCTCTACAAGATGTGGTTACGCAGTAACGACCACATTAATAAGCAAAAAAAAAAAACTGCGAAATCAGTGCACGTGGTGGAATCTATGCGAAGTGAAGTTTTTGTCATGTGGTCAATTAAATACTGTTAAAATAGCTGCTATATTATACAATTGGTCTTATGTTCAACAATCCTACATGTTATATTTTGCAAGGTTTGTTTATGCACCACATAGGTCACAACCTTAATATCATGCAATGTTTATGCAATACACTGTTCACAAACTATACCAAAATGCAAACAGCAGTTAATGTAGATGCACACTGCAAGACATCAACAAAGTGGCGTTTGTTGAGGGAAGGATGGTGCGAGGTGTATGCAGATGAATGAATGACATGTGCTTATGTATTTATTTATTTATATACCTGGCAGGCTACAAGGTTGGAGTATTAGGCGAGGGGGAATAAAAAGTAGTTACAAAGGAAGAAAGGCACAACCTTATACAACACTGAACAAGCAATAACAGAAAATATTACCGCCCATGCACCTCCTACAGATGGTAAACCTCCAAGCTGAAATGTACGGCACCAATGTTTATCACTGGGTCAATACTGACAATTTATTAAAGTCTTTCTCAATTATTGGTTACGTCTGCGTGTTTTTTTGACGATGATGAGCTTCAAATTCACCTTCTCTGGGCACATCTGCAGGCTTGGAGCGATCACTTGGAGTGATCAGCCTGTCACCCGCCAAAGATGCCGAGAGCGAGTGGGGCTATACTAATCCAGGTACAACCAAATAAGGAAGGTCCACTATGCTTTAGCAAGACACTCCCTCACCAGAATAGGAATTGGCTTCCCTGGTGCAGTATTCGGCCACTCCCTCCCAAATGGTATGGTATGGTATGGTATGGTAAAACTTTAATGTCCCTCCCAAATGACCCACTCAGTTACCCCATGGCCCTGAGTCCCCAGCAGCTGCGGAGCACCTGACCAAAGCGGCGGTCAGACCTGTAACGCAACAGAGGGTGCTAAGAATCTCTGGGTCCGGACAGGCCGCCAATGGAAACTGACTCTTGGAACGTGTAACACCCGAATCCTCTCGAGTCAGGCTAGCTTAGCAGAACTCTTTGAGGTACTATCAGACATTGTTTGGAATATCATCGGCCTTAGTGAGATTAGAAGAACTGGTGAGGCTTATACATTGCTGAATAACGGACATGTCCCCTGCTCTAGAGGTCTCCTAGATAAGAAGCATAGCGGACAGGATTCCTAATACATAAGGACATAGCGGGCAACATTGACGAATTCTACCGTATTTATGAGAGGGTAGCTGTAGTCGTAACCAAACTTAATAAGAGGTATAGATTAAAGTACAAGCCTACGCTCCGACATCCAGTCACGATGATGAGGAAGTAGATCGATTTTATGAACATGTTGAATTAGCGATGAGAAAAGTGCAAACACAGTATACTGTAGTAATGGGCGACTTCAATGCAACAGTGGTGAAAAAGCAGGCTGGTGAACAAGCAGTTGGCAACTACGGCGTCGATTCTAAGAACGCTAGAGGAGAGATGCTGGTAGAATTCGCAGAAATGAATAAGCTTCGTAAAATGAACACCTTTTTCAGGAAACGTAGCAACAGAAAATGGACCGGGAAAAGCCCTAATAGTGAAACAAGAAATGACATTGACTTCATACTTTTTGCTGATCCCAGCTTACTGCAGGATGTAGAATTGATAGGTAGGGTAAAGTGCAGTGATCATAGGTCAGTGAGGGCTAGGATTCACCTAAATTTGAACAGAGAAAGAGCAAAATTTGTCAAGATGAAACAGGTCAACCTAGAGGCAGTGAGGATAGAAGCAGACAAATTCGGGCTTGTACTTGCAAACAAATATGCCGCCTTAGAATACTGAAATGATAATGACAGAGCTAATGAAAGAAACCGTAACTAGGCTTGCTTCAGAGGCAGCAATTGAAGTGGGAGGCAAGGCACCAAGGCAACCAATAGGCTAGCTCTCCTAAGTAACAAAGGACCTAATAAAGAAACGACAAAGCATGAAAGTGTCCAACTCAAGAGATAAGATAGAATTCGCGGAACTGTCAAAACTGATCAACAAAGCGAAAATAAATGATATTTGAAACTATAATGTGAGAAAAACTTAAGCCGTAAAAAATGGACGCAGCCTGAAATCAGTGGGAAAAAAGCTTGGCATAGGACAAACCAAGATGTATGCACTGAAAGATAAGCAGGATCCCAGAGGAGTCAGAATACCTCCATTAGAAACAGTAATAAACAGGATACAGAAACTCTTCCTATACCTGGCGATGAGTTCAGAAGGGCCTTGCAAGACATGAAAAGAGGAAGAGCGACAGGAGAAGATGGAATAACTGTCAATTTAATCAAAGATGGAGGAGACATAACGCTTGGAAAACTGGCGGCTACTTATACGAAGTGTCCATCGACTGCAAGGGCCCCACAAAACTGGAAGAATGCAAACATTATACTAATCAAAAAAGGGGAGACGTTAAAGAATTGAAAAACTATAGACCCATTAGCTTACTCCCAGTTTTATATATGTACGAAAATGATATCCAATAGAATAAGGGCAACACTGGGCTTTAGTCAACTGAGGGAACGGGCCGGTTTCAGGAAGAGATACACTACAATAGATCGCATCCATGTCATTAATCAGGTTATCGATAAATTCGCAGAGTACAATAAGCCTCTCTATATGGCTTTCATAGATTACGGAAAGGCATTTGATTCAGGAGAAATACCAGCAGTCATAGAAGCATTACGTAATCAAGGACTACAGAACGCTTACGTAAATACCTTGGAAAATATCTACCGAGGCTCTACAGCTACCTTAATTCTACACAAGAAAAGCAGGAAGATACCTATAAAGAAAGGGGTCAGACAGGGAGACACAATCTCTCCAATGCTATTTACTGCGTGCTTGGAAGAAGTATTGAAGCTATTAAACTTGGAAAGCTTAGGAGTAAGGATCGACGCCGAATATCTCAGCAACCTTCGGTTTGCCGATGACATTGTTCTATTCAGAAACACTGGGGGCGAGTTACGACAAATGATTGAGAACCTTATCAGAGACACTGTAAGAGTGGGGTTGAAGATTAATATGCAAAAGACAACGATTATGAAGAATAGCCGGACAAAGGAACAAGAGTTCAGGATCGCCAGTCAGCCTCTAGAGTCTGTGAAGGAGTAGTTTTACCTAAGCCAATTAATCACAGGGAAACCCTGACCATGAGAAGGAAATTCATAGAAGAATAAATATGGTTGTATCGCATACGGTCGACATTGTCAGCTTCTGACTAGAAGCTTACCTTTATCTTTGAAAAGAAAGGTGTACAATCAGTGCATTTTATCAGTGCTGACACATGGGGCAGAGACTTGGAAACTGACAAAGAAGCTCGAGAACAAGTTAAGGACCACGCAAAGAGCGATGTAACGAAGATTGCTAGGCATAACGTTAAGACATAAAAAGAGAGCGGTTTGGATCAGAGAGCAAACGGGTATAGACGATATTTTTATGACATCAAGAGAAAAAAATGGAGCTGGGCAGGTCATGTAATGCGCCGGTTAGATAACTATTGGACCATTAGGGTTAGAGAATGCTTACCAAGAGAAGGGAAATGCAGTTGAGGATGGCAGAAGACTAGGTGGAGCGATGAAATCAGGAAATTCGCAGGCGCTAGTTGAAATCGGTTGGCGCAGGACAGGGGTAATTGGACATCACATTGAGAGGCCTTCGTCCTGCAGTGGACATAAAACAGGCTGCTGCTGATGATGATTCGTAATGAGGTTTCGCACGTACACGTATGGCTTGGGTTTATCACATTGTTTATTTGAAATGCCACACATCACGCTTCGCATAATCACCATCATAGAGGGCGCAATGAGTGGTTCATTGTGTTAATCCCATAGTTTCATCAAAGTCTTTCTGAAATGTGTTACGCATCTGTATTGTATGTGTGCGAATTTGTACCTACCCCGCAACAATGACCGGCTTTAGACCCGGGCTATCTATCCAAGACGCCCTGAAGCTCCTCAAACATGAGATCATTGATGCAGACACAAGAGACGCGAGAGCAATCCTAGGGCTAGACCTCGAAAAGGCCTTCGATAATTTATCACACGACTACATACTCGACACGATCTCCAACCTCGACCTCGGCCCGAAACTCTACGCTTATACAAAATCGTTCCTGCGGGACAGAACGGCCACCCTCCGTCAAGGGGAAATCAAGTCTCAGAAATATAAACATGGCGGCAATGGCACCCCGGAAGGTTCTGTCATTTCTCCGACGCTTTTTAACCTTGCGCTAGCTGGCCTAGGCAAGATACTGGATGAAATCGAGAACGTCAAGTACACCATATAAGCAGATGACGTAACGCTTTGGACCCCCGGAGGTAGCCTGGGATCAAATCAGAACGCTCTACAGCAAGCGATCGACGCAATCGAGGAATACCTCGCTCCCACGGGCCTGCGATGTTCGCCTGCGAAGTCAAAAAAAATTTAGCAAAAGGTAAAGCGTATCGTCGTAGGAATACGTTTGGGATATTGTCAGGAACGCACGATGTTTTGGTTTTCAAGTTTAGTGACATAGATTGTGCAATTTCGTAACTTTTATTGTGCGAGCTTCAGCATAGCATGCCACCTTTCCAGTGGCACCGGAGCGAGGCGCCAGTTCTCACTGGGAGATAGAAAGCGCTCAGATTAAGCACGGACTGATCGATTGATTGACTGCCCATATAGCGTCCCAAAGCAACAAGCATGCTCTGAGAGAACCCGTAGTGCGGCGATCCCGGGTAATTTGGACCACGCAGCGCTGGTAAAAGTGAACCCAAATACACGGGATATCTTCTATTCCGCCCCTATCAAAATGCGGCCACCGCGGCAGTTAATCGAACCGACGGCACGTTTCATTAGTACGACGGGCACGGCCATTGTGCGGTGGACCACGGAGCGAACGACTGCGCAACGCAGCTGACGAATGACGTGGGGCAGACACGTGGCTTTCCATACGATCAGTGAATTTCCAGGCGCCCCATAGGATAGACAGTAGGATAGACAGTACTGTAAGAGTGCTTCATATGCCGTGGGCTAGAGGTCATCGCGTTCATTAGTGACTTCCTAAAATCTTGAAATTACGTTGACCAAATTTCAGCGCTCTATAAGTTAACCACAGTAGGCCAAAAGAGGGCTCGGTCATGCCATGGCATCCGTCATAGCTTTTGTGTAGTGCGTTGTCTTCCATACCCCGACGTAACTAGCGTCCCAAAACACTCCATGTTGATTTTTTTTAAGTCGCTAACTGATAATGGCGATGAATTGCTGGAGTTTTGGCCTTTCTATCTTTTATTGTTTTTTAAACGTCTTCCTAATATTTAAAAAAATACAGCTTTAACTCACCTACCGCGGTGGCGAGTCAACGGTGGATATGTTGGATGGAAAAACAACTCCCGATTTTTCCAAGTGGTATCACATCTCAAGATTGTGCTTTGCCTGGAAAAGAAGCTTCAAATCACCCAGGTGGCTCAATAAGTTCTTTGACATGTCTTTAAATGCAGCGACAAGTGCAGGGGCGTATGAACTTCAGTGGGAGCGAAGCATTGAACTTAGAGGGAAGCTGAAGAGTCTGTCGAATTCAATAAGACGCTCATATACGGATGCGGGAACCTTATAAACCATGAAGGTAAAATTTTGGGGGGGATTTTTCACTTAGGAGCGACGCAATCGTCGGTTAAAATTGCGCTGCAGCTCCGCCCCCCGTCGAGCGCCGCACGCTGCTGCTGACGATGACGATGCGAGCGGAGACCGGAAACCGCGGCTTAGTGACGTCAACACTGGTGTTCCGCTCCTTCGCAGTCTCCGCGACCGTGCCTGACCGGGCTTATTTCTGCGTGCGTGCCGTCCTAATCTGCTTCGCTCGACCCTACATTCCTTTATTTGTGTGTATATAGGAGTGGTAGTTGACGTGCGCAGCATCAATTGAACTTGTAGGCCGATCATGCTGGCGCTCTGTGCAGCCTACGCTTGCACGAACACCAGCGGCCGCGACGATGTTCCGATGTTCCATTAGTTCCTGCAAGACAAGAAGCTTTCAGCTAAGTGGGAGGCTGCTGTGAAGCGAAACAACTTCAAGCGCTCAAGAACAAGTGTTGTGCTCTAACCACTTCCGTGACAATTACTACCGGAGTTTATCAATATCGCGTGCTTTGGGTTCTCCTAAAAAAAATATTTAGCACGCTGAACGGAGGGTGCATGTTTATCGCCCACCCTTGACGCAGGTTTCATCGCTAAGCGCCGCGAATTTTCTATTCGCACGTGTGTTGTGAAACAGCCTGCATGCAGCTACCATAACGCAGTGCAAGCGTAAAGTTTGCATGTGTTGGAAAGCCTGCTCACGCCAAGACGCTGCGCTCCTCCTTCTCTCGCACACATAAGAAACCGACCATCTCACGTAGCCGACGGAATTCGCCGGTTACGAGTAGCGTGCGGATGGCGCGCTGATGAAGGTTCTATACTACACGTGCTTCAACAGCCGGTAAACTTTTCCCGCGTTTAAACCGTCTGTGTAGATTGCCGACAGCTTTGGGGCAGCGCACAAATGCTGAAGATCGCATCACCGCTTACGTTCTACGAGGAGGCATGCAGGAACATAACGCTGCAGTTGTTTGCCGGGAAACGTACTCACTAGAACGCTGAATGCAGCTTAACAAAAAACATACTCGCCAACGAACATTTCCAACACAAGGAGATGCTAACACTTCGCCTTCGTTCGCGTGGAAAGCAGTGCTTGCACCAGCATTTTTTGTTTCTTGAAGAGGCCGGCTCTGCGCAATCGGCTCGTACATGTAGTATGTACAAGTATAAACCACTTACAAGTGATCTTGCACGCGACAGCGACAGCGCTACAAGCGAGGCGATGGCTGTCGCGTTCACTCGTCGTCTGGAAGCCGAACTCCACGCGAGCGACGGCTTTGAGCGACTACTTCCCGGTATGAGGGCAGCAATATACGCGCCGAAACTAGCGAAACGCATGCTTTATCAATTTAAGTTGCTGTATTTTACTGAAGAAGGAGCATAAAATATTTCAGAAGGTCTTGCACTAGGTTCTTATTCTTGCACGTGTAAAATTCAATAGTTTGCTCGTTGCGTGCGACAAACAGCAGTATTTGAGTTATGTACATCCAATTTCGGCTTCGCACAATTGGCTAGTCGCTCATAGCATTTCCGGGCGACGAGCGACGAGTTCTAGATTTCTAGATACGAGCGATCGAACGACAACACCAAGCGATTTGTTCAAGCGACGGCCCGTTTTGTCGCTCGAAGCCGTCGCCCGTCACCGTCGCGCGCAAAATCGCTCTCGTAGAGTTTGGACTTAACGCCGAACTCCTTAGAGAAACGCAAGCTCTCGAAAATTTCCATGACCGTCTCAACAAAACACCATCAAACTACCTTGCACCGTGCTTCGTGTGTAGCGGCAGCAGTCAGTCCGGACGAACACCATTGCTGACGTCACGAGGCGCCCGACCAATCACAGGCGGACACGAGGCGCGGGAGCTGGGCGTGTCTGCTGCTGCACTTTTCGTCGAAATAAAATATGTTTGCGCTTTCTTACACTCAATTTCGATGCGATATTCGAATTCAGAGGGCTGAAAACCACGGCGTGCTACTCTTCCCTCATTTTTTCTGGAAAACCTTTCAGCTTCCCTTTAGCCAAAGTACCTTGAGGAATGTTACACCGAAATTTAGAAGTTATTTACGTCACTAAAGAAGTGGTTAAAATGCCGCCAGGACTACACGAAAAAGAAAATTGTAGCCAAATCTTGCTAAATTTAGCAATCTTCTCGCCACGTTGCCAGCGCTGGCTCTCGGGCTGCTCCTCGCTAATATGTGCACACGTGCGCCGTTCCGAAGCCCTTTCCTTCTCCCTGCGCGTCGTTCGGCGCAGTCCTCGTGATTCCGTGAAACTTGAGTGGGGCGTGACTGCTGTCAAGAGCCCTGGCGCAGCGCCACAGGGTTTTGCGAACGGGGAAAGAGTATACACGCACGCGTTCAGGCCATTTCCAAGCAGATGTAACTGTTCGCCGCAAAGTTATGCTCAACCACGTAACAATTTCCTCGCCACTGCCGCGATGCACGCAAATACAAACATCCAAGCGCTCAGTTTTGTGTATGATTTCATTGTTCGTCTTCACCCCCTTGCCCTCATTCGTGCCTCGCGCACCCGCTGACTTCTTGCTGCTTGCGATTCCTTTATGTGCAGTCTCATGCTGCGCATTCTTTGAAACGGAAACCGAACTTCCGTAAAATCACGTAGCGGAACTTACGTCAACACGCGCACACAGTTAACGGTTACGTTCTACTGGCTTGGTACAGCCAAATCGTCGGAATGGGGCCGAGAATGCGCATCGATATCGCGTGCATTTTGCGTTCCGCTACTTTGATACCAAAATCACATTGTCCTGTACATGATTTTTTTTTTCATATAGTAATTTTAAGGAGATCCTTCGTGTGCTTCTCTTCTCCGAAGGGAAAATCTAATTCATATCTCTAAAGTGGCTGCCTTCGGGACTGGGACTGTTCTAAAGAAAAAAGCAAAAACGGGGTTACAAAGAATCGGCGGAGCAAAAAGCGCTCAGCTTCCCGAAAATGTAACTTCGTGGAAGTGTTTCTCACAGCCGTATACAATTTACTGAGCAGACGCCCGTGCTGGAAAGAACGCGCTGAAAGGAAGACGGATGCCTCGTTGCGTGCGGCTCAATCGCCACCTGGGGACCTCCACCGTGGAAAAGTCACGGAATCAGTTGAACACTCGCCGAACAGCCTCGCTTGTGTGATGCGCTGTAAGCAGGCTGATGGTGCCGGCACGACTCCCTCCCCACGCCCTTCCTGAAAGGTACCAAGGTCGTTGCGTAGGCGTTGCGTACGTGTACCGGTGAGAAATCCGGAGAACTCGCAGATGTGCGCCTCAGTAAACAACATTACTGGAACGCTCGGAGAGGTGGGAAACGGTCTACGTATAAGCTCGTTAACCTGCGTGCTTTATACATACCGCCTAAAGCTTGACGTGCTTTTCAGTGCACAGAGCACGCTTCCTGGCAGAGAGTATTGAGAAACTCCTTGCGTTCGCGTCAAACTGCAGTCGTCATTCGAGTCGGCACGTTGTTGCGCTCCGTGTGCCGCTCGAACGAAGAATGACGAACTTCCTGCTTGATAGTGAGAACAGCATTCCGGGCAAGTTGGTAATATTGATAATATAATGATATTGCACAACAAAAAACGACACGGACGTAAGAGAGGACGACACACCAAGCGCTTGATAATCTTTTTTTCCGAGTTCGCGTGAACCGCGTGTCGCATTAATTCTGGGAAAGCGACATATTTGCCATCCCAACTGAAGCTCCGCATTTCATGCAGCGGGTGTAGAAGACGTGCGCGAGAATTCAACACTGAAGGGGCACGACATTTTGCCTGCATATAACTAATTATTTTAGACCACTCCAGGCGCGACAATACCCAGCGTGGCTGCGTGATATTTGCGCTTTCACTGTGCAGCAAGAACTAGTATAGGTTCGGGCGTCAGCGCTCTCTTCTTCTATAAGAACGGCATTCAGAACTGTGCCATATCGCATTACGAAAAAGCGAACTAGAGAGAAAAAAGAAATCAAACCGCTCTTGCGTGCGATTACCTAAGCGCGCAAGAGCTGTATGACTTGCTGCAATGCCACGATCTCGCTCTCAGGCAGACACGAGGCAGACATGACACATGACCTCGTCCTCATTCTCGTCGGCGCCTCGAAATCGCTCAGTGAGCTGCAGATGAAGCGAAGATCGTCCTCGGAAAGCCTGCGAGGCGGTGAAGGTGAGGGAAGGCGTCCGTTGTGAGATGAGGGAGGGCGACGTGGACGAAGTCAGGGCGCGTGAGAAAGACGCGATTCATGCCCTTACGGTTAATCGAACTTTATGTACAATGGACTCCGGATGAACGAAACTTGCTTAAACGGGAACGCCGGAAAACGGAACAATGGTATGAAGTTTGGTAGGCCGACCATATGCACAATGTTAACAAACTTCAGATATACGAAACACATGTTTTTTGTGGGCTCCCGGTTAAATGGAACTTTAACCGAAACTACTACCTACCTCATCGGAGTATTGAACAGTAAATGTCCAACAAACGTACCAAATGGTGATTCTATAAACAGTGAAGAAAATCTAATGTACCAAGAAGTTGCGGGAAAGTTAATGCAAATAAAAGATGTTGAAGTTGCAACGGCGTTTCCATCATGAGGACTTCGATAGGCAAGTATTGATCCCTGAGGAAGCAGAAAGCGCTATGGGTGTAGGTACAGAACCCTGAAGTCAGGCGGCCGCTATATTGCTTCGTTCACACTGCAAGAGACCTCAGACAATGTCCTTGATGCCTTCCCTAAGGCAACAGTTGAAAATTTTGTCGGTGAAGTTCGTCTCAAAAACTACGATGCTCTTAATGAAGACATAGATATTACTGTTCCAGCACCAGTTACTGTTACGGGAAGAGACGCACTTGAATGTATGCAGCGTTATTTTGGACGCTAGGACTGCGCAGAAGAATAGCCTTTCGCGCATGAACACAACCTTGCGCGAAAGAAGTTACAATATTAGAAGCAGAGCGCAGTAAAGTCTCTCTCTCTTTTTTACCAGAGTAGTATCAAAACACTCGGACGCTTTTAGAAAAAGAAAGGATTGTTATTAATTTTTGTGTCCTTCGCTTAAATGAAACTTCCGATAAACGCAAGACGTTTTCCCCCTTCAAGTTTCGTTTAAGCGGATGTATTGTATGTCCCTCGGTGAGCATCTTAAATATAGCCGACAACTATGGGCATTCCGTGCCTTCTTATCAAACAAGATCATATGGCACCATTTATGCAATCTACAGTATACTGCCGACAACATAACCTGTATGGAACGAAAAGACATCAATATATTTTTTTTTTGTTACCGCAGCCTCAATTAAAAGCTCACAATTGGGTTTGCTGTGCCAGTTTGACCGTCCTTTCCGTTACGACGACAACGACGTCATCGTATAATCGTTGTCGTTATGGTGTCGCCGTCACGCCTGCTCTTCATCCTCAACTCCACCTGCGCTACATAGAGCGAAGAAAAGAGAAAGAGAAAGAGAGAGAGAGAGAGAGAGAGAGAGAGAGAGAGAGAGAGAGAGAGAGAGAGAGAGAGAGGCAAACAAAAACAATATTGATGTTTTTTCTTTCCATACAGGTGATGCTTGTCGATAGTAGATCGAGCATAAGCGGTGCCATAGGATCTTGTCTTATAAGACGGCACGGAATGCCCATAGTTGTCAGCTATACGTAATTAAGAGGCTCACTGAGGGATGTACAGTACACCCACTTAAATGAAACTCGAAGGGTAAGAAAATCGCTGGCGTTTATCCAAAGTTTGATTTAAGCAAAGGACAGAAAAATTAATAACAATCGTTATTTTTCGAAAAACGTCCGAGTGTTTTGATACTACTGTGGAAAAAAACATAAAGACAGAGAGAGAGAGAGAGAGAGAGAGAGAGAGAGAGAGAGAGAGAGAGAGAGAGAGAGAGAGAGAGAGAGAGAGACTTTACTGCACACTCTGCTTCTAATATTGTAACCTCTTTCGCACAAGGTTGTGTTCATGCACCCGAAATGATATTCTTCGCTGTCCTAGGGTTCAAAATAACGATGCAGACATTCAACCGCGTCTCTTGCCGTCTGGCGTGAAACAGTAACACGTACTAGAACAGTAATATCTATCTCTTCATTAAGAACATCATAGTCTTTGACACGAACTTCACCGATAACATTTACAACTGTCTCCTTAGGGCAGGCAACAGGGGCATCGTCTGAGGTCTCTTGCAGTGCGAGCGAAGCAATATAGCGGCCGCCTGACTGCAAGGTTCTTTGCCTACACCATAGCGCTCTCTTTTTCTTCAGCGATCATTATTTGCCTAGCGAAGTCCGCATGATGGAAACACTATTGCAACTTCGACATCTTTTATTTGCATTAACTGACCCACCGTGGTTTCTTAGTTGCTATGGTGTTGGGTTGCTAAGCACGAGGTTGCTGGATCGAATCGCGGCCCCGGTGGCAGCATTTCGATGGGGGCCTAATGCGAAAACACCCGTGTACTTAGAGTTAGGTGCACGTTAAAGAACCCCAGGTGGTCTAAATGTCCGGAGTCTCCCACTAAGGCGTGCCTCATAATCAGAAAGTGGCTTTGGCAGGCAACACCCCAGAATTGAATAATTTTTTAATAAATTTGCATTAACGTTCCCGCAACTTCTTGGTGCATTAGATTTTCTTCACTGTTTATAGCATCACCATTTGACAAGTTTGTTGGACACTTACTGTTCCATACACCGATGAGGTAGGTAGTAGTTTCGGTTAAAGGTCCATTTAACCGGGAGCCTACAAAAACGTGTGTTCCATTTAACCGAAGTTAGTAAACATTGTGTATATCCGCGGCCTACCAAAGTTCATACCAGTGTTCCGTTTTCCGGCATTCCTGTTTAAGCGAGTTTCGTTCGTCTGGAGTCCATTGTACATAAAGTTCGTATAACCGTAGCGGCATGATTCGCGACTTTCTCACGCGCCCTGACTTCGTCCACGTCGCCCTTCTTCATCTCACAACGGACGCCTTCCCCCACTCGCAACGCCTCGCAGGCTTTCCGAGGACGATCCTCACTTCATCCGCGTCTCACTGCGCGATCTCGAGGCGCCAATGAGAATGAGGACGAGGTCATGTGTCATGTCTGCCTCGTGTCTGCCTGAAAGCGAGATTGTGACATTGCAGCAGAGTCGACAGCTAAAGACGGTACAGGGAAACGTGTTCCAGCCTGAAACTTGCCAACAAACATCAGGCAAGCTGGAAAACATAAATATTCAAAGGCGTACTTTCGAAGTTAGTTTTGACTTGTTTGCGTTTCAATTTACCTCGGGAAATAGACCTTAGCTTTATACTCTCATGAAGTATACGCTTTAACAGAGCCACAGCGTAAACAATGCAACTATAGTTACCGCGATGCGTAGCCTGTTTACAAACTCGGCATTGAGCGGACTGTGGCACGTTCCATAGAAAAAGGAAGGGAACTGCTCACGGTAAAGGTTTATTAGGTCGTTATCGAAAGCCAGTGCGGTTCTGAGGTAAAGATATTATGGGTTTTTACGCGTCAAAACAAGTATTTAATTATGAGGCACGCCGTAATGGCGGACTCCGGATTAATTTTAACCACACGGGAGTCTTTAACGTGCACCCAATGCACGGTGCGCGGGCGCTTTTGCATTTCGCCCCCATCGAAATGCGGCCCCCGCAGCCCATGGATTTGATGCCGCCCTCTGGGCTTAGCAGCGCAACGCCAAAGCCACGGTTCTGAGGTAAGCTGCTTACTGCGAAATCCGCGGTCGCAAGCTGTGCGAGTACACACCGCTAAATGAAAGCATTTCCCTGTTCTGTTACAAAAGCTGAATTTTTATGCCAAGTGGTTCCAGACGCACGACATACGATAATATGAGGAGGTAGTGTACCCTATTAACGGCAACTCATATAAGAACGGCAGCGACAGGGAAAAACGAAAACGACTACAAAGAATTCTGGCAGAACCCGTCTAACGAGGAATGTCGATGGTAATGTGCTTAGCATTGAAGCAAAGTAGCGACACAGCGCGTTGCCACCGCTGAAACACGCCATACATGAGGCGTGTACTGCAGCCGGGCTCCCACGTGCCGCTTCCCTTCGGACACGCTGCGCCATCGAGCGGCGCCACCGCGAAGCCCGCGCGGCGCGTGCTCGAATTAGCGGGTGTTTCAGCGAACGCTTTCAACAAGTTTTTTAAAAGCTTGCCTGCGGCAAATGGGACAATTCTAGTCCATGAGCTGATGCACTTGAAGAGGCGGACATTACTTGCACAAGCAATTGAAATGCTTAATCGACTAATTAACAAAAAATCGCGAATTAAGTTTTTAACTAATTTCGTATGGTACATATTGCAATTTACAAATTCTAGCGGGGGAGACTGCAAGGCATATCAAGTTGAAAAGAATTGTGTGGATGACCCCATTTACGAGATATGCGCCGTCAGACTTGCGGTAAAAATGCACTGTCGTTCCATTATTTTCTTACCAAAATGTCGCTCTATGCATTGAAGCACAAAAGTAACTGGAATGCCAATGCACTTCCCCACAAATTTCCGGAATTAATATCTCGAAACTAGTGCCATTCTCAGAATTCGTTCCAAGTGGATCTGCCTTGCGAACTTCCTGACTAGAATTTGTAAATTACAATATGTGCCCCAAGGTAATTAGTTAAAAACTAAATATTGAGTTCTTCCTAATTAGGTGATTATGCATTTAAATTTTTTGTACAAGTAATGTCCGCCTTTTCGAGTAGGCCAGCTCATGAATTAGAATTGTGGTACCTGTCACAGGCAACCTTTAAAAAAATTTTGAAAGTGTTCGCCGAAACATCCGGTATATTCTGACAACATTGTCTGGATATATGGGGTGTCCCCCGTCGATTGTGGCAAAATTAAAAAATACGAGAAAACCATGCAGCTGTGCAGAAGCAAGGCAACGTTGTCTGCCGTCGCTTGGAGCTGGAGCAAGTCAGACTATTTTTATGCTTTGCCTAAACACATAATTAGCTATTACTCATTAATTATCTTTTAAAGTAATATAATCAGAGCAAAACCGTCAACCAGAAATTTGTCGGCTGTCATGAAAGATTTCCGATCCATCTTTTCTGTTGCTCAATACGTGCTACATAAAAGCATTTTTCAAGCGCAAGAAAAGCCCACAAAAATACAAAAAATGGGCCGTGCCACTAGACCCGCGGCACTTTAGGCGTGCTTCTGCGGGCTTCTTTAAGCTAGAGAAACACAGATCGTGATGTCCTCTGTGACTAAAAAAAAATTATGGGGTTTAACGTGCCAAAACCACTTTCTGATTATGAGGCATGCCGTAGTGGAGGACTCCGGAAATTTCGACCACCTGGGGATCTTTAACGTGCTCCTAAATCTAAGTACACGGGTGTTTTCGTATTCGCCCCCATCGAAATGCGGCCGCCGAGGCCGGGATTCGATCCCGCGACCTCGTGCTCAGCAGCCCAACACTATAGCCACTGAGCAACCACGGCGGATGCTCTGCGACTAAGTGGTGGACAATGGTACATACTTATTAGTAGGTCTATATTAAAAAGAAGTGAATTCTCGGATTTTGTGCACAAGAACGACGATCTGATTATGAGGCACGCTGTAGTGGAAGGCTCCGGATTAATTTTGACAACCTGGGGTCCCTTAACGTGCACCTAATTCTTACGTTAAAACGACGACGCCATTTCTACACCTGCGAAAAAAAAAAACGTTAAGACCTGTTTAACCTGGACCGGTCGCACAGCTTTTACATAGCGTTAGCTGCTACGAGGAAAGGACTTGGGAATGCGGGCCGATCCCGAGAGCGGGGTTGCAGCCAGCAAAGCGTCTAGAAGTACTGCAGCTGTCACGAGGGAATAATTCGAGAAACTGGGACGTGACGCAAGCGCCAAGCGTCTCAAAGAGTTGGTTGGCTTTGGCACCGAGAGAAAAGTGTGCGTGTGATCATTGCCCAATGGTTTGAGCAGCGGGATGCTGAGCTGGAAGACAGAGGCTCGATCCCACCAGATGCTACGTTACGTTTTTTTTATAACCATAGGTGCCCGAAACGAGGCGGGACAGGAACCTACCTACCGCAAAGGGCATGAAACTGGGCAAAGAATGCTTCACATTAGAATATTTCATATAGCTCTGAAGCTTAGCGAAGCAGAAGAGGAAGAATAGGGTTCACGTTAAGAATACTGAGTCGACGGACTTTTCAAAGACCGCACTTCAGCGTCGTGAGCAGCCTCGTGTATCAGCATGCGCTGTAGTGTGTGGGCGTACTATTCTGTCGGTTTACTCTGCAACTCTTTCTGGAAAAGATTAAGGAAATATTTTCTTTTGCGGCCGTTACTACAGTCACAAGACTAAGCAGCTGAATCTGACAGAAAAGGGCCCGACACAAGCCACGTGAAAAAAAAAATCAGAAACAGAAAGCGGCGTAATTCAGCAAGCCTCTATAAACGCGATGCGGAAATTATGCTATTTTAGAGTAGTTAGATGGTTCTCATCACAGTTCCTCCTTCTCTCTTTCTCACTTCATACCGAGGAAAAAAAAAGAAAACGACAGGAAAGGAAGCGTATTAGGGGGCATTATTTCGTCAGTGCTCCAGCATCTCCTACAAACTTTCAACAAGAAATCTGCGCGTTGCAAGGCGAAGGTGAAAACTTTAATTGTCAAAGACGCAAGGAATGGGACGGAAGTTACTTCATAGCTTTGGCGTCTGTAAAGTGGGTCACCCTGGAGAGGATAGTCGATGCAGGGAGATTCCACAGACCCAACAATGCCGTATCAGCCACGTCGCGTTCTTTCTTTTGTGAAGGTGTTCAAGTGGACGCGGCGCATGGACTCGACAGCCATTCAAGTACAGCACCGATAGAGACCCTATACGCATCGAGGCTATATGTGCAAAGCTGCACACCCGAAAAGAAAAAAAAATGAATAAACTTAGCAAAGAATTCCTTGCCAATGTGTTCGAAGCGATCGAAGCAAGCATGAGCAGCAGAGGGGGCTGCGCCATCATCACATGCATCGCTTGGTTTGTGTCTGCTTTCAGATACGCGAAGCCCCATGGAAACGACATCGGCGCCGAGAAAGCAGTCAATATGGAAAAAGAAAAATGAGCAAAAAATTGAGCACCTGTGTCCCGGTCGGTGCCGAAAGGCAACCATGCGGCGTTTCTCGGCTGGCTGCCTCGGTGCGGGGGAGAATAAAACAAAATATTATAAGGTTATAAAAGATAAGTACCAAAGTAGCCGGTTCTTAAACTAAACCCTTCAAAGAAAAAAACAAGTAAGCAGCCTTTCCGAGCTGGAAGAGTCGACTTCCAGGTCAAGGAAAGCCGATGCATCATATATAGAAAAACAACCATCTGCGCCGAGCTAATGGGGTGCCTAAAACCAATTTGCTGACAGGATCTTTGTGCTGTTGAGAGTGAAACGGTTCAGCGAGATAAAAAGAACAATAACTTCTTTGCCTTGTGAAAGGCTAAAGAATGACAGTTGTTGCTAAGCTGGTGTGTTTATCGGTGAGAGAATTAACGAACTTCGCACGCGCCAGGGCACAACTATTTACATTCCTGTAAGAAGTACCGCAAACACTATCGCAAGCAGCTTAGTTCTGCTTGAAATTCTAGAGTGAGGGCGACAGCGTCAATGCGTTCTTTCCATCTTGAGAGCAGCAAGTGCCACCGATACTCGAGAGCTGACGTTCACGGAAGCAGGACTCCTGTTTATACTGCGACCTGATAAGAACGTTAGGGAAGTTTCTGTATAGGACGTCCCAAGGAATGGAGTTAATACGCAGTCGATAGCTCTTCAATGCATGTTCTTTGAACCACCGTCAACTTTTCAGAATCAGTCGATTTAAGATTTGGTTTTAAATCTTCATATAGTTTTATAGGAACAATAGTACGAACTGTAAAAATAAAAATAAAAAGCTAGAAAGTACATCAGCACTTACTTTACGTTATCACCGCTACCGAAGAGGACGGAATTTTGAATTTCTTTTCAGTTTTTCGTGTTGCGACAAAAATAGCCTGATGTTTCAAGGTGCGACTTAGGTGAGGATGCGCAGCTGCTGTCTCTGATGCTTTGAACAATGAACGCAGAGCGAAAGGACCGAGGTGTTTTCCGCGTTCTTCCTTTCGCCCCGTGTTCCTTAAAGTAGCACACACAAACAGCTACTACAATGTTTCGTGCGCAGAATCAGCATGAAGGCACCGGCACCTTACTAGAACATACGCGTTCTAGACTGATCGGCTGATCACTTGAAAGCGCTTTTATTTGCAAGTTAAATGCGTTATGTTGCGTTGTTGCTGGATAGAGAGAGAGACAAAAAGGGAAGGAAAGACAGGGAGGTTAGCCAGTGTTAATACCGGCTGGCTACCCTGTGCTGGGGAAAGGGGTAGAGGGAATAAAAAGAGAAAGAAGAGAAAAAAAACAAGAAAATTCACGCAGTAACGTGATGTTACGCGCAACAATAGTCAAAGGCGGTCGCACAATTCACAGGTCCTTAAAAACTTAAATGTTAAAGCAGAGCCCTTAAGGCCTTGAGTGCCGAAACCCGTCTGGACCAGTGTACTAGAACTTTCGCTTCTGTGAAAGGGCGATTGTCCAGTTTTTCGAGCGCGGTCACGAGCATTTTGGAGAACGTGGAGAGTCACAGAGGAGGTGCGCGATCGTCTCCTCGCAGCCGCAGGTGTCGCAAGTGGGGCTGTCGGCCATTCCAATGAGGAATGAATAGGAGTTCGTGAATGCCACGCCGAGCCACAGGCGGCACAGAAGTGTTGCTTCCGCTCGTGGCAACCCTGGTGGTAGGCGGAGTTGCAGACGTGGATCCAATCTGTGGAGACGTGCGTTCATGAATTCACTGGTGTTCCACAGAGTTTGCGTAAGCTCGCGTGCGAGGGAGCGAAGACTTGTGGCTGCATCTGTTCTTGACAGCGGTATGGGTATAATCTGGGCACCATCGTGGGCCGACCGGGCAGCGTCATCCGCACTGTGATTTCCCGAAATTCTACAGTGACCCGGTATCCACTCGTAGATGATGTGTATTGTTTCTCTTGTCGATTGCGTAATGGTGGAGTAGTCGGATGTCTACGACTAATTGCACATTAGGTCCGTAGTTGAAAGGGGACAGCAGACGCTGGAGACACTAGAAAGAATTGGCACGGGACCGGCCAAGCCGAGAGCCGAAGTGGAACTGTATTTATTCAGGGCATACAGATTCAGGACGTGCAATATTAGTGGCGCGAGCTTTGATTCAAGTCGAAAGACAACGAATGGATGGCAGGACACGAGGAAGCGACGATACTGTTGTGTGATTATAACGGGTGTTTCACGTAACTTGAACTAAGTATTTAAAACGAAATGGTTAACCGCAGCTGGGTGAAATCAATTGCATATGATTTGCCGTCATATGGCGCTCCTCAAAACATTTTGGATATTCCGCCAAATCACTGATATTAATTGTTCAAAAATTTTAATGTTCACTGTGGGGGCCCAATAAGTTTCGTTACGTTGTAGAGGGGGTACGGAAACGACCGATTCAATTTTTTTTTTGTGTGTCAGCGTACATGCTGCGATATTTTTCGGCGTTTAAAGAAAGCCCACGAAATGCGAAATAAAACCACGTGACTGCGCTCATGGGCTCTCAATCGTGCTTCGTGCCCATCGCTTGTCAGGGACGATGGTGCGTCCTTTCTGTGTGCTCCCGTCAAAGATGCTGACACACTGTGAAGCCGATGCCTAGAGCCCCGGCCGCTCACTTCTCCTCTGTCCGCGCGCACGGTTCTTTGGCTCGACGCACGGTTAAGAGCACTGCAATACGATAGCGCGTGAGAGGAGTCACGTGGCTTACTTTCGTATTTCGCGAGCTTTCTTCAAACGCCGAAAAAGATCATCCACGCAGCATGTACGTTGCCACAAAAAAATTGGATCGGTCGTTTTTCAGTCCCCCTACATTTTAAGGAACGCACTTGGCCCTAAAGTGAATATTAAAAAATTTCCATAACTGATCTTAGTTAATTAACTAATTCGGCGGAATATAATAAAAAAATACTCTAAGCGGCGCCACATGAGGGCAAACCATATGCCCCCGGTTTCATTGAGCTGCGGTGAACCACTTCCTTTAAATCCTTGGTTCAAGGTACGTGAAACACCCGGCATAACAACCAAAATCTGAAAAGGAACGACGATAGGCGTACTCGGGAGATTTTTGAGACATTTCAGATAAGTCAAACATAAAACAGGAGTGCAATGTGTAAGCCCACCGTCAGTGGCCATGACAAAAAAAGGAGTGACCTTTTTGAGAGAAGCCTCAAGTAGATAAAATAGACGAGATGTGGCGATGAAATAAAAAGCGCGGGAATTTCAACCAAGAAATCAATTGACAGTGCAGTTGCGTCCACGTCTATTCGTTATTTCTGCATCCATATTCCATAAGTTCTGCTGCGACAATCCTCGAACCCTGCATAACAAACCCTTCTTTTTAATGAGAATCGGCTTTCTAGGGAATACCATTTAAGGACATTATAGATATGTTTCTTTATAGCTTATTCGAAAGCTATAGCCAGCCGGAAAGTGCTAAGCCACGTTTACTCTAGTTACGTGGAGGCGCTTGTCGAGCTGGAGTATCGCACAGGAGGATTCTTCCGGAACGCGTAGTTTTAGGTGGACCAGGCTGTGTTAATTTTGCTGGAACTGGTGCATCGGAACTGGTGGATGCCCTTGGCCTTGAGCTGATGGACTTGGCTCAGCTATGGTGTAGTCCGCTGGCGAAGTTTTGGTAACAGTCTGTTCCGTAGCCCTCGATCGTAGATGGATGCGGCTTCTAAAGAAGATGCCTCCAGTGTCTGTGCTCATGACGCATCTACGAAGTTCTGGACCGACGTTGACCACTGTGGCATAGATGCAGCTTTTTTACCAGTTTCGATCGTGACGAAGCCACGCAGGCTGACGAGGAATGAGTGGCGGGATGTTTCTCGTGTGGTAGTTGCCATGTTTATGCTGCTCCTTTTGCGCGTTGCTGGTGGAGCGCATGGTGAGGTGCGGTTGGGAAGCTTGGTTTCAAGACGCTCGCCGAAGCAGGCAAGGATATGTGCGCAGCTTTCTGCCCTTTAGGAGCCCAGCTGGGTATTTTCCTTCTATTTGTGGTGTCGAACGATAGCTAGGTAGCACTAATGCGAAGTCCTTGCCCTGCTTTGCTCATTTGTTATAATTGATTAGACTGTTTACTTGAAGCATGTGCCTAGGCGGAATAAGTGCCGTTACTTGAAATTGTAAAAGTTCAAAAGGGAAGCACTTGGCCCCCCGCACATGCCGAGCTTTAGGGAAGTCCGAGGCATATAGGAAGCAATTATTGCGCGCCGCTCCTAAGTTTTTCTTTGTGCCGCAGGACTGATATGATATATCACAATACACCATCCACGTAGGTATTGCGAAGCTGTACCATAGAGTGGAAGTCACTTCCTTATCGCTGTCCAGCAAGGCAGCTCATCAGTTGAGGTTCTCTGCAAATCTGCTCGCGCAATCGCTTGACCTGAGCAGACCATGAGAGGTTATGGTCAATCACGATGACAAGAAATCTTTTGAGTTCTAATATAAGGAAGGCTCGACCACCAAGTATCAGTGGATAGCGATCTATCAGCTTTCGGGCGAATGCCATGGCAACGCTCTTTTCAGGTGATAACTGAAACCTCGAGCTGCTAGATACGTTGACACATTAAAGCGTACTCTCTGAAGCCGCGGTTGGGTATCTCGACAAGAGCACGACGCACTCCAAAGGCAGCGGTCGTCTGCGCACAGCATGATGTTAACTCATTTTGGTGAGCACCATAGGCGGAAAAGTTTAATTTTTCCGGGGAGGGCGAGGGGCGAGGGTCCGACCAGGTTTCCGAATCGCATATATGACCTTTAATAACAGTTGCACTTGAAACGTCGTGTGACCTAGAATAACTGTGCACTGAAGTGACGACCTTATATGAGTTTATACAAGACTTCGTAGTAGGCAACAGTTCAGTTTCACAGCCCGAGCCCTTCGCACCATCAAGAATCTGGCGTCTCTCAGTGGTGTAATCTTTCTTCGTGAAATTGTCTTATACTTCGCCATCCCTAATACGGCTCGCTATGACTAATACTACTCCGCCTTTCCGGAGAAGCTGCAGCATCTTTCTTTTTAGGCGAGTCCGAGTAAAGCGCTGCTGCGCATGACTGCTGTTGATTCTCATTTCGAGTGAACCCGGCTTCGCCTCATTTCAGTTATTGAGTTAATTATACAGGATGTCTCAACTATCATGCACCAAGACTTAAAAAAAAAAAGCGATTGCGCTAGTTGAAGAAAACCTAGTGCATACTGTTTCCAGTACAGTGGAGTAGCCGCCAGTAATTTTTTTAATTACAGAGATTTAATTATGTCATTTAATTATCTAACTCTAGGAGTACTGACGTAATTATCAAAGTCTTAATAAGGCATTCGTAGGCACTCCCCAATAACATCTAACTGCGGTGTTTTCTGCGACGTACTAATTGCGCACTAATTTTTTCCGACTTCTAAAGAAACCCCACAAAAATGAAAAAAAAAGCCCGCCGTGGTTGCTCAGTGGCTATGGTGTTGGGCTATTGAGCACGAGGTCGCGGGAATGAAACCCGACCACGGAGGCCGCATTCCAATGGGGGCGAAATGCGAAAAAAAAAAACGTGTACTTAGATTTAGGTGCACGTTAAAGAACCCTAGGTGGTAGAAACTTCCGGAGTCCCCCACTACGGCGTGCCTCATAATCAGAAAATGGTTTTGGCACGTAAAACCCCATAAGTAAAAAAAGTATATATATATATATATATATATATATATATATATATATATATATATATATATATATATATATATATATATATATATATATATATATATATATATATATATATATATATATATATATACCACGTGACTGCGCTCCAACGCGCATCATAAAGCTGCACCCTCAAATAAGCTGATTGATTGCAATAGGCTGTCCCGATATAGTGTTTGACTATTGAACCACCTTCTGTATACTAAATACTTGTAATGTGACCCAAAATCTAATAATAAATTCTGATTCTGTTACTGTACTGCTTTGCCTGCCGCAAACCCGTATAGAAAGCGCATCACCTTGATAATGGTACGAAAGAAGCACCAACAGCAGGTTTCGCTGCTTCGCAGCTATTCCTTCCTCTCATTTCTACGTCACACTTAATATCCGTCTCCCATGGCTGACTGATCAGACTGATAACAAAAGTCCCTCGATAACGCGGTCGAAGCGCTGCTCTGCCCCCGTAAGAAAGGCGAAAAGTAATGTAATAGGCATAGAATGTTTCAAAATCCCGGCTCTGCTCGCACAGCATCAGAAGAGTGCACACGCAGCTATATCTCGCGGCAGAAGCTTGCTTCGGACCAAAGCAAAATTAAAGTGACGGTTTTATTTTTCATTAGAGTGCATGCGTGCTGCAAGAACAGGTTCTTGGGAAAAAATTAAAGCGAAATAAACAGACCGGGAAGCGACTCACGTGTAGAGAAAAGGCGAAACCGATGCGTTAAAGAAAGTAAATGTAACACTTCTAAATGAGCCGAATTGGCAATCACAACGTCCGCACAAAAAAAAAAAAGAAAGCACGCAGAATCTTCTTCGAGATTTCCCTGACTGTTGCGTAATAAGCATATTGACACGTGTACTTATCTTTATCGCGCAACCACGTTTCGCCGCTTAACAACTGTAATCGCAGAGCGAGGGACGCGCCTGCATGTATCCGACGTTTCTGGAAAGTTATCGACGCTTCTATCCGCGTGTCTGTTGTCGCCGAACCTTGTGTTATCAGATTTCATCGCGTGACACGAATGGTGTAGAACTTTGTGGAAGACACGCGGGTCCCATCAGTTAATCTGGAACATTCGACGACTGATCTATAAAAGCCGACGCGCTTGACCCGCTGATCAGATTTTCGACGATCGCCGATCGCCGAGATTTTCGACGATCGCCAGGCCGCTTTCGTTGTGCTATAAGTGTAGCCTGTTTTGTGGGCACAGGTTCGCCCAATAAAAGCTAGTTTTGTATTCCACCGTACTGCTTCTTTCTTCACCGTCACTACCACGTGACATCTGGTGGAGGTGCTTGTGCGTTCATGTACCGAACGCCCCCGCAAAGCCGCGACCCAAGCCCGAAGCCTGAGGACAGAACCAACATCGCCGAAGACCAGCGTGCTAGCCGCAGACTGCAAGGACTGCCCCCAGAGCACGGACTTCTACCTGAGACGACAAAGAAGATCGTGGTCAAGACAACCCCAATGGCTGCCCCAGCGTCCCCTGTTATCCTACAACAACCTCGGGACCCACCAACCTTCCATGGAGCAGCGACTGAAGACCCGGAATCATGGCTGGAGACCTACGAACGAATCGCAACATTCAACAACTGGGACTCCGACGAGAAGCTGCGGCATGTCTACTTCGCCTTAGAAGACACCGCCAGAACTTGGTTTGAGAACAGGGAATCGACCTTGACAACGTGGGACCTGTTCCGTAGCGGCTTCCTACGCACCTTTACAAGCGTCGTGCGCAAGGAAAGGGCTGAAGCTATGCTGGACGCCCGAGTGCAGCTACCAAACGAGAACGTTGCCATTTTTACGGAAGAAATGAGCCGTTTGTTCCGCCACGCCGACCCGGATATGGCCGAGGAGAAGAAAGTCCGCCTACTGATGCGTGGGGTAAAGGAGGAACTTTTCGCCGGGATGGTAAGAAGCCCACCGAAGACCGTCGAAGAGTTTCTTTGTGAGGCGACGAACATCGAGAAGACACTCGAAATGCGGAACCTGCAATTCAACCGCCGTACAAGCTCTACCCACTACGCAGGAATTCAATCACTGGCCACGGACGATCTGCGCGAGACCATCAGGGCCATTGTGCGCGAAGAACTGCGGAAGGTCTTGCCTTCGTCGCAGCCTCAAGTGGCCTCGATCGCCGACATCGTAAAAGAAGAGGTGCACCGATCGCTTGGAGTTCCTCAAGTGCAACCAGAACCGCCGCAGCCTCAGCCGCAAGCGATGAGCTACGCCGCCGTCACCCGCCGTCAAGGTCCCCTTCCACGACCGCGCCAGGACCCCGTAACGCCGCAATTCCGTCGACCACCACCGCCGCCGCCAGCACGCCCACCCGTCGCCCAGCGCAGCTACCCGAGGAAGACAGACGTTTGGCGTGCTCCTGACCACCGCCCGCTCTGCTACCACTGCGGAGAAGCAGGTCACGTCTACCGACGATGCCCGTACCGAGAGATGGGACTGCGAGGTTTCGCCGTCAACGCGCCGCGTCCACAGCTTGGAGAGCGCCCACGTGACATCGCCGATTACCTCGCCGCCACTCAGTGGAGCCCTCGACGACCGTCCCGTTCGCCGTCACCAGGCCGCTACCTGTCGCCGCAGCGCCGACCGTACACCGGCCCAGCCCGGGGCCGCTCTGCGAGCCCATATCCGGAAAACTAAAAGCAGCAACCGATGGAGGTGCGGTTGCTGTTCGTCGAACTGACGAAGATCCTCCGCCGCCGACGAAGACGACGAAGAAACCATCTCGACGACCTAATGACGACACGCCGCCGTCCCGACGAAGTCTGGAAGCCAAAACTACACCGACGAAAGACGACTTGACGACGCGACGTTCCAACTTCATTTCAACACGACGCAGCCGTGATCCAACGCCAAGACCTAACTGCAATGCCAGACAAAGAACAACCGACCTCGACGTGCTTCTCGACGGCCACGCAGTCACTGCCTTAGTCGACACAGGGGCCGATTACTCCGTAATGAGTGGACACATCGCCGCCCAGTTGAAGAAAGTGAAGACCGCATGGGAAGGCCCTCAGATTCGCACCGCTGGAGGACACCTCATCACGCCGACTGGGATCTGCACGGCAAGAATAACCATTCATGACCGGACTTACCCTGCCACCTTCGTTATCCTCCAACAGTGTTCACGAGACGTCATTCTCGGTATGGACTTCCTGGACCAACACGGCGCAATCATCAACCTCAAGTCGAAGTCAGTAACGCTGTCGGAAGATAAAGCAATGCCGCCGGAGAGCCCTCGTAGTCACCACGCCTTGAGTGTGCTTGAAGATCAAGTGAGCATCCCGCCTCGCTGCAGCATTGTTATTTCGGTCAGCACCGAAACACCCGCTGACGTAGAAGGCGTCATCGAAAGCGACCAACGTCTACTGCTAGACCGTGAAATTTGCGTCGCAAGAGGGATCGCTCGACTGCATGGAGGGAAAACTGAAGTGTTGCTGACAAACTTCAGCCAGGAGTTCAAGCACATCAACAAGGGCACGACGATCGCGTACATCGAGGAAATTCTGGAAACAAGTAATGCGTTTGTCCTATCGGAGTCCGCCGCATCTACCCCGACGACCATGGTTCCCGAACCAGACTACGACATTAATCCAAATCTCCCTATGATTAAGCAACAGCAGCTGAGAAGTCTGCTCCGGCGATACAAAGGCTGCTTTTCGACGTCATCGAGGATTCGACAAACACCAGTCGCCAAGCATCGCATAATCACCGAGGAATGCGCTCGACCACTCCGTCAGAGCCCTTACCGAGTTTCGGCGCGAGAACGTGAAGCTATAAGAGAACAAGTCGACGAAATGCTGCGCGACGACATCATCCAGCCATCGAAAAGCCCGTGGGCATCCCCTGTTGTTCTGGTAAAGAAAAAGGACGGAACCCTACGTTTCTGCGTCGATTATCGGCGTCTGAACAAGATCACGAAGAAGGACGTATACCCCCTCCCACGGATAGACGACGCATTGGATCGGCTCTGCAACGCTAAATACTTCTCGTCCATGGATCTCAAGTCTGGCTATTGGCAAATAGAAGTCGACGAAAGAGATCGCGAAAAGACCGCCTTCATCACCCCAGACGGCCTCTACGAGTTCAAGGTTATGCCATTCGGACTGTGCTCGGCGCCTGCAACGTTCCAGCGCGTGATGGACACGGTTTTAGCAGGATTGAAGTGGCAGACCTGTCTCGTATACTTGGATGACGTCGTCGTCTTCGCCGAAAATTTCGACGTTCACCTTAGGCGGCTGGCAACAGTACTAGAGGCCATCAGGACATCAGGACTTACTCTGAAGCCGGAAAAGTGCCGCTTCGCTTACGAGGAGCTTCTATTTTTAGGCCACGTCATCAGCAAATCTGGAGTCCGCCCCGACCCGCAGAAGACAGCTGCCATAGCAAAGTTCCCACAGCCCATCGACAAGAAGGCAGTGCGTAGATTTCTTGGCATGTGCGCCTACTACAGGCGATTTGTCAAGAACTTTTCACGCATCGCTGAGCCGCTGACGCAGCTAACTAAATGCGACGTCGAGTTCAAGTGGGAAACGCCGCAGGCCGAGGCATTTCAAGAACTCAAACGACGCATGCAGTCGCCGCCCGTACTTGCGCACTTCGACGAGAACGCCGATACCGAAATCCACACTGACGCCAGTAGCCTAGGCCTCGGCGCCGTCCTGGTCCAGAGAAAAGATGGACATGAACACGTGATAGCTTACGCTAGCCGGTCGTTGTCAAAAGCGGAAGGCAATTACTCTACAACCGAAAAGGAATGCCTCGCCATCGTTTGGGCTACAGCGAAATTTCGCCCTTACCTATATGGCAGGCCATTCAAAGTCGTCAGCGACCATCACGCCTTGTGCTGGCTAGCGAATTTAAAGGATCCCTCAGGACGGCTAGCACGGTGGAGCCTCAGACTACAAGAATACGACATCACTGTAACATACAAGTCCGGACGAAAACACTCAGACGCCGATTGCCTATCACGTGCCCCCATTGACCCGCCGCCGCAAGATGACGAGGATGACGACGCCTTCCTTGGTATAATAAGCGCGGAAGACTTCGCCGAACAACAACGAGCGGACCCGGAACTTAAAGGCCTCGTCGATTATTTGGAAGGGCACACCGACGTTGTCCCCAGGGCATTTAAGCGCGGATTATCTTCCTTCACGCTTCAAGACAGTCTACTCGTGAAGAAGAACTTCTCACCAGTCCGCGCCAATTACCTTCTCGTTGTCCCGTCAGGACTTCGTCCAGAAGTATTGCACGCCCTACATGACGATCCGACCGCTGGACACCTCGGTTTTTCCCGGACACTATCGAGGATTCAAGAAAAGTATTATTGGCCGCGCCTGACCGCCGACGTCGCCCGTTATGTCAGAACATGCCGAGACTGTCAGCGACGCAAGACACCGCCGACAAGGCCAGCCGGATTACTACAGCCAATCGAGCCTCCTTGCCGACCATTCCAGCAGATCGGGATGGACTTGCTGGGACCCTTTCCGACGTCAACAACCGGAAATAAGTGGATCGTCGTGGCGACAGACTACCTCACCCGCTTCGCTGAAACTAAAGCACTGCCGAAAGGTAGCGCAGCCGAAGTGGCGAAATTCTTTGTCGAAAACATCCTGCTTCGACATGGCGCCCCAGAAGTCCTCTTCACCGACAGAGGAACGGCCTTTACAGCGGAGCTTACCCAAGCCATTCTGAAATACAGTCATACAAGGCACAGGGGGACCACGGCCTACCACCCGCAGACGAATGGCCTTACGGAGCGGCTGAATAAGACCCTCGCCGACATGCTAGCGATGTACGTCGACGTCGAACACAAGACCTGGGATGCCGTCCTGCCGTACGTAACATTCGCTTACAACACGGCGGTGCAAGAAACAACACAGATCACGCCGTTTAAGCTGGTTTACGGCAGGAACCCGACGACGACGCTCGACGCCATGCTGCCCCACATCCCTGACGAAGAGAATGTTGACGTCGCTAGCTATCTCCAGCGCGCCGAAGAAGCCCGACAGCTCGCCCGCCTACGGATCAAGACCCAGCAGCGTACCGACAGCCGACACTACAACCTCCGAAGACGCTTCGTCGAGTACCAGCCCGGCGACCGTGTTTGGGTATGGACCCCGATACGCCGGCGAGGACTCAGTGAGAAGCTGCTGCGACGCTATTTCGGACCCTACAAGGTCATCCGACGTATTGGCGCACTAGACTATGAGGTCGTGCCAGACGGCATTTCGCACTCACAGCGGCGCCGCGCACGATCTGAAGTGGTCCACGTGGTGCGCCTTAAACCATTTTACGGACGCTGATGAACTTCCTTAGTTTGTTGTTTTCTTTGCTACGAGTGCTTTTCTTTGTTACTTTCGTTTGTTTGCAGCATCGGGTCGATGCTTTTTAAGAGGGGGGTAATGACACGTGTACTTATCTTTATCGCGCAACCACGTTTCGCCGCTTAACAACTGTAATCGCAGAGCGAGGGACGCGCCTGCATGTATCCGACGTTTCTGGAAAGTTATCGACGCTTCTATCCGCGTGTCTGTTGTCGCCGAACCTTGTGTTATCAGATTTCATCGCGTGACACGAATGGTGTAGAACTTTGTGGAAGACACGCGGGTCCCATCAGTTAATCTGGAACATTCGACGACTGATCTATAAAAGCCGACGCGCTTGACCCGCTGATCAGATTTTCGACGATCGCCGAGCGTGTTCGCCGCTTTCGTTGTGCTATAAGTGTAGCCTGCTTTGTGGGCACAGGTTCGCCCAATAAAAGCTAGTTTTGTATTCCACCGTACTGCTTCTTTCTTCACCGTCACTACCACGTGACAATATCGTAGTACTGACGTGATGTTTCATGGTAGTATGCTGGTGTGTTTCGTGTAATTGCGAGAACGACCGCGAAATAACCGTGAAACGGAGAAGCGCTATTGCAACGCTAAACTGTTAAGTGAGACCTGCACGAGACGACGTAGAAGAGGCGAGTAGAAGGAATGTTCACTGGACGTGGGATGAAAGGACCAGGGAGATGTAGCAAATGAAGGAAATATATGCAACATTGATTAGATACACTGAACCCTTATGAACTGTGATAACGCCGTTGATAAAAGACTCTGCCGAAGGAGTCACTGAAGTCTGCAGGTTTTTTCAGGGTCTAAAAAGCACGCAAAGCAATTTGAAATGAAGTGAACATACAGCAACGTATTATTTATCTAGGCATAGGCTATGCATACCTTTAGACATAATTTTTCACTGGCTATCTCCTTCTCTTTCAAAAGTATAATAAACTTTGTCCTGTGTGTAGATTTAAATATATAGTGTATGTGCATGGCGTTTACAGTGGAAATCTAAAAAGAAATGTTGAAGTTAAAAAATAAGGACAAGGCAGTCACCGCTAGGGCTTCTAATGTCCTTATCCTCCACTTGTCAGGATTTGCAGAAATAAAGCGGAAGTATGAATTAAAAGCCGTGCACGTCCGCGCCAACAATGATGCCGTAAGCCATTAGCCACAATGCAATTTTGACTGAAAAGTCAAATGAAACCTCCAGTGATGTGGGTGACAAAACTCTGGTAGTGACATTTTACGTGTGTGAGTGAGAGAGGGGGGGTACGCTTCGGTGCACCATCGGCGGGGGAAGGGAGGCTCTGCCCCCCCCCCCCCCCCCGGGAAAACTTTTGTGGGGGCTCGGGCGCCGGAGCCCCCCCCCGTAGTCGGCGCCTATGGTAAGCACTTCTTAAGAAGCATTAGCGTGAGGTTGAAAAGCGTAAGGCTGACGACAGCGCCATGAGAAACTCCTCCTGCGGCAGCAAGGCAGGTAGTTGGGCTTTCGGGTGTAGCCATCAGATGTTGCGGTCCTCTCAGATAACTGAAAATGCGGGAGTAACGCTTTCCTTCAAGGCCAACAATGTCGAGGGAATCGAGAATTGCACATGAAGAATGAAGTAAACGGCGGCTTTTATCTCTAAAAAATTTGCGATTGGAGTGCGTCCAGAACCGCTTCTGCTGATGAAACAAGGGCTATAATGTTGTCCAGTGCCGATCTGTTTTAATGAAACCGGTTCATTTCCTGCCTCTTGTTTCATACGCCTTTTGTATCCAGGAACCAAGTGATCCTCTTGTGAATAATGTTTTCGATTACGTTACCGACACAGCTAAGAATGTCTATAGGTGGGAAAGAAATCACCGCCCCTTCCAGCCCGTGAAGATGGTTGAAGAGCGAAACTGTGTTAGTTACACCGAGTGTTACACCATAGAAGTCAAACATCGCAAGCAGTCTATATTGTAAAGTTTTGTTTCACCATTCTTTCACATCATATTCGCGTTTGCGTGCTTCGCGGGGTAAACATACTTGAGAGGTGCTTTTTTTTTCGGTTCTCCCATACTCTTTTTTTTTTTTTGCTCGTGAGGTTTTTGTCTGTGTTATGCCGCGCTTTTTTTTTTTCGCGTGCAAGTTGCTCCGACCCGTGGTCTTCCCATAGTTGTAGCTGGGATGGAATGTGCGGAATCACTAATCCAAAGCTCCGTATATTGGGCGAAAGGCCCACCACTGGAGATGCGGGCGTTGCAATCGTTTTGGCGATTGCTTGGATCGGTTTGACGATTGACGTCTTTGTGTTTCTTAACGAGGTTACACACACGTTCGGCTGCGATGGAGAGAACGATGTCAGTGACGGTATGGCTGCAGTCCATCGTCGCCATTTGCATTTGATGTCTCGAGTTTGCTCCGTGGCGTGGTTAGCGGCATCCACCTGGCATTGCCGCTTGCGAGTCTTCGAAATTAAATTGCTTCCAAATTAAATCTGTCCGTCACGTAAGGTGGTATGAATGGCTCATAGCCCCTTAAGCAATGGCTCATTCCCCGTAAACGCGGCCTCCCCATTACGACAACAGAAGAGAAGTGAAATTCTACGCTGAAATGACGAACGGCCACGGAGCCAGCTGTGGATGAGAACGACGGCACTCGAGCCATTGCAGATGATGATAGTTTTACCGAACTCCGAGTACGATGGCACAGGGTGCGCGTAAACAGCTTCGCTGTGAAACAAGACTTGTTAGGTGGTTTACCTTGCTTGAGTGGAACTCACTTCGCACACTTGTCTGCCGAGATAGGCCTTGCCTGTGGCGCGAGTAGTATGATATCTGTCAGTAAGGCAGGCCTCGCATATGAAACACTTTATATAGATGTCCCGTGACATCATGGATGCCACATTCAAACCGAATTCACACATTTCACTGCGCTTCTTCCGATAAGCTCGGAACACGTACATCAGATTAGGGCGAAGCTTCTCCAACACGACGGTCGCGATGACGTCAGTGGAAGCCACCTATTAAACAAACCGCTTAAGCTAATAGCGCCAGTGCACTTTGCGAGGAAAGTGTATACTTGCGGATACGCTTGGAGCAAACATCTGGCGTTCAGCGATGGCTCTGGCTTGGTAATCAAGGCGCAGAATGCCGAGAAAATTGCGTTCTCACAATAATTAAAAGCGTTAAGTGCAGCAGATTAATGAGGCCCTATCTGTTGACAAGTACTCGTCTTGTGGAGTGTCTGCTGTGATGAGAGGAAAGAAGAAAGAAGAAAAAATGCGGCTGGAAGAACTGGTGATTACTTAGATGCACGACCAGGCCCGCCATCGCACGGGCTTAGCGGCTATGGCGTTGCCCTGCTAAGCACAAGGTGCACAAGACACAAAAATGCCCGTGTCTTGTGCATCGGGGGCACGTTAAAGTTCCCCTGGAGGTCAAAATAAATCCGGAGTACGTGCCACATAATCAAATCGGTGTTCTGCCTCGTAAAACCCCAGAATTCAATTCAATTTCAAAAGGCGAACACAGGAACACTTCTGCGCATGCGTACGAGTGTGCACGCTTGCGCGTGTGTATGAGTTCTTGCTGTTGAGTTGTCATGCTGTCTACCATGTCTCCAACTGTGAAAGAGGAAAGACTATGCAAACTTAGAAACCACTATGCACACCAAGAAAAAAGAAAGAAAAACTCGGTGCCCCTCCATTCTGTGAAGAAGGATGACCAGCGAAACTGTGTATGTGGACCCCTTAATGGCGAACCGCACCTCCGCCGCGGGTTAGCCCGGTACTGCGCTATGTTCGGGATCGGCACACGTATGAAAAATTGTTGGCCTACGCGTGCACGCGATCCGCCATATCGTAGCCATAGACAGCTTCGCTTTAAAAATGGTTTCCTTCCGCGTTCTGCACTGTCTTTCCGCCATGACGAAGCTGGCTTCGTGGGCTTTGTGTCGTTTTAGTCACCAAGAGTAGCGCGCTGCGTGCGCGCGTGGGTGAATTGACGGTCACAATCACGGTTCTGTGCTTGTGCTCACATCTGGTTTAGAAAAGACTCCTTGACGAACGCAAAAATAGGGTTGCGCCAACCTGTGCTGCTAGTTCTTATGTATACCACGGCCAGCAAGCGCTGTGCGACCTCACTTGCATGTGTTTTTGTTCGGTAGCGTCATATCGTTTTGTTTATACTCTGCTCGCGAGTGCGTTTCCCGGTGACCGTCACGCAGTTCTTGCAGTTCACGCAGTTCACACGGGAATGTGAAAATTGTTGTGTCCACTACACTAACGAACCCACTCGGCCATTTCAATCACGTCTGCAGCAGCAATACGTTAACATCATGACAGGTTGGATGGAGCGAAAAAGACAGGGCATAGATCAATGACTTTCATCTCGCCAGCTAAAGAAAAAAATAAAGCTCGTCGTTTTTAAGAGCGCCACTTGTAAGTGGAAGAAGCACGTGTTGTGCGAAACGATACGCATTCGCGACAGTCACGCCCTGCATGGCTAGACACGTTGACACAAAACAGAGCATTCTGCATTCTGCATTCTATCGTATTCCATCGCTGCAATGAGTCAGAAATGACCTCCCTCGCAAAGTTTACGCAGAATATGCAACAGGAGCGACGTCTCATTTCCGCTACAGGTTAAGCCGCTGAGGTCAGCGGCACTTTCGGAAGGTTGAAAGAGTCGCAGCGCTACCTGGAAAAAAAAAATCTAAAGGATGTCGCAGCATCTGAACCAACAGCTCTCACTGACTATATACGTCAACATCGATTTAGGGGGTAGTGCACAGGAGCTTTGGCAAGTGGCAGGGTGTGCTAGCTCATAACTAAGCGGCAGGTGTACCCCTTTCTGGGCAGGTACAATTAGGAGCTGTCAGGTGATGTTTTTTGCGCCTTGCTTACAGGAAAAGTGTGGCGAACATTTTGTGAGACACTTTGGAGATAGAGTCACTGGAAATATGCATTGCCGTGCTTGAGAAAGCGGTCGCAGGCTTAAAGACCACTGACACCATTTTTCTGCGAGTGAAAAGGATGAATTCTTTCTGGGAGCTTTAATGACACGAAGCAAAATCGCTAATATACCACCACGCAGCAAAAGTCATTTGCAAGGCACAAGAAATGCTTCAGGCGCTGTCGTAAACTATGCAAACGTGCGATGCTCCCGAGACTCGTTAATTAGGCTGGCCGCTGTTGCTGAACAGAGATCACGAGTGCAGGTGCTCAGAGCTCGTTTCCAGACAAATCTTCTTTGAAATTTAGATTCGATCTGTGCCAGGCTGCTTTGCGAAGATCGCAATGGCCAGGCTTCTACAGAAGTAATAAGGCCTGCGAACAGCGAACGCAGAGTCACGTAGGTCAGGCAGCTCGAAATGCTAGCATATAATGAGTGCATACTGCGCGATAGTTCCTTGCCGCCATGAAGCAGAATCTCTCAAATAAGTCAGAACAGAACTGTAGACATTTTTTGAGCCAATACGAATGTGTTGAGAAAACATACGGGAACAGCTTCTATTTTACTTTTTCTTGTCCTCCCTTTTCCGCTGGTGTTGAATTTATAATATCAAATCAGCACACATGCTTTCAAGTCCTCTGACATAGGAACCGCAACGGAGCGCATTTATAATGGGACCTGTTCATACAAAGTCCTCACTAGTGCACACAGGCCAATTAATATGTATATTAAAAAAAACACCGCATCCCTGCTGGCCTTTTTCATTTCTTCCTCGCTTCCTGCAATGCCTAGCGCCAGGAGATAGTGCTTATGGGAGCTACGCTTACTGCTGAGATCAGGCGATGCTCACAGAAATTAAGGAACAATTTTTATCGTTAGTGAGATTTGACCAAATATATAATTCCTAGCTAAGTCCGTCACTTCTACTGAAATTGCTGCGCCTTTTTTTAGTTAATTGTACTCTATAGTGTTCAATGATGTTTACGTAAAAGACCGGCCGTGAAATAATTATAGGATGAGAGAGACTACGCGCAAGGGCACTATAGCCTAATATAACTGTCATTATCCTATTGGAAAAGACCCATAGGTCCCGTACCGTAATCCTACACAATGATATGGGTTTATATATGGGAACCTACAGGGTTCTTTTTTCATGCCGAATCTTATAGAATCCTATAGGAGTATGGATACAGGCCATAATAACACGCGAGATTTTTCATAATGTTATAGTACAACAAATCAGTTATACATATTATTAATTTTTTTGAACTTAGACAAGGATATTCTGAACAAGCGTGAATGCAGTAATAAACTAAAGATGGATCTCTTTTCCAGTATTTCTCCCAAAAGCCAGTACTTTAACAGAGCTATATCGCCAAAGGTGGTGTTTATTTGACGTATACGGTACCTCATATGCCACACAAACACGCTCGCGATATCCCGGTGTGAACACCGACACTACGCGACAGCCCACTCTAGCGTGACGTGTGATGCCGTGCAGCGACACGTCGGAGCTGGTAGCTGTTTATTTTCCGAGTAACAAAACAGGAGAAGCAACGGGGCTTGCCCGAATGGCGTGGACGTAAGTAGGTGCTCGGAGGAGAACTGGGGTCTTCTTGTCGGGCATACGTGACGTTTCAAGTCGCAGCGATAGTGAAGTGTCCAAACGCGTTTCTTTGGGCTCAAACCTGCAATCACATTCCATCTCCCCGATGTCGCGAAACGGCACGCTCTCCGCTGTCGTTTCAATAGTCGTCAAATGGTCATGACTGCCACCAGCCTTGAACTAAAGCACTCCGCAAACATCGTTCCACAATACCATACTCTTTGCCTTAGAACGCAAAGTATTCACGCACCAATATGCTTTTTTTTCTTTTTGCTATTGACAGTATCGCAACCCAGTATTACTGGTTCGAGTTAGACAGGATGTCTTTTCGTCGAAGCTCTTCAACTTGCGACCGAAACGTATAACGCCGTGCCTGATTCCACACTGTTTCCTCTTTCTGCATCAGTGGGCGTCTGGTGTCATCTAAGAAAGGAACCTCTATTCGTACTATTTCTTTTTTTTTTAGCTGTAAACGCAGCATGACGCTTAATTTTGGTCCTCGATTGCCGTCAGTCACAGAGCCATTTTACAGCCTCACAGAGACAGGCCGGCTCCCATACCCCTAAATTTGGTCATCGACGCCACGCAAGGGTGGTGGCACCTCATCATGACGTTCATCGCGTCGCGAGTGTTGACGGCCTCGACAGCCTCTACAGCGCCTATGCCGTAACTTTAATCGCTGTCTGAAACCAAGTCGACAACAAGCGCTGACCTTCCTAAACTAGTCGTTGCGCCTTATCCAACGATTGAGAAATTTGCCGCAGACACTAAATCTGTTCGGTCGGTTTTTTTTTATTAGTGTCGGTGTTTCCTAAGCGCGGAGTTTCACAATAGTCAGCGCTTGACTTATATAGCAAGTACGGCATTACCAAAGAAAAGGAGATGCCACGATGTGCGTGTAATTAAATATGTCATCATCATCACCATCATAATCATGTTTTATGTCCACTGCAGGACGAAGGCCTCTCCCTGCGATCTCCAATTATCCCTGCCCTGCGCCCCCCTCCTCCCCCCTCCTCCCCCCTCTTCCCCCCCCCCCCCCCCAAACCGATTTCAACTAGAGCCTGCGAATTTCCTAATTTCATCGCTCCACCTAGTTTTCTGCCGTCCTAGACAGCGCTTCTCTTCTCTTGGTACCCATTGTAACACTAATGGTCCAACGGTTATCCAACCGGTGCATTACATGACCTGCCCAGCTCCATTTTTTTCTCTTGATGTCAATTAGAATGTGGTCTCTACCCGTTTGGTCTCCGACCCAAACCGCTCTCTTTCAGTCTCTTAACGTTATGCCTAGCAATCTTCGTCCCATCGCTCTTTGCGCAGTCGTTAATTTGCTCTCAAGCTTCTTTGTCAGTCTCCAAGTTTCTGCCCCGTATGTCAGCACTGGTGAAATGCACTGATTGTACACCTTCCTTTTCAAAGATAATGGTAAGCTTACAGTCAGGAGCTGGCAATGTCTGCCGTATGCTCTACGGGCTCTATAGCGCCTATGTCGTAACCATATGTGAGCATAACTGTAACTAAATGCGGCCGTACATCATGCCCCTTATAAAAGCACGCCTGGAATATTTTATTCACCTCTTCATAATGCGTGGCGCGCTTTCGAGTTAGTTGAATGGCCGGTACTGTAGCGCATACATATGCGTATTTATTAACATCATATTCATTTTTGCTTTCCGGAGCTCGTTATCTTTTTGAAACTTTACAGCGCATTGAACCTGCTTTTTGAATTCCTTTCTAAAAAAATTATTTCTTCTTCTCTTGGCTCTCTATGCGTGTTTTACTTCCATCATGCATCTGTCGTATTGCTTTATATTATAGAACACATAATTGAAACCGACATAAAATTTGATGGATTATTTTGAAACCGACAGCATACGGTTTAGCACAATTTTCTGACTTCCACACATGGATGGGGCATACAGCGCCATAACCTCTAACGGCGACACAGTTCTAAATTGTCGTCGTAGTCGTCGTCAGTTTATGTCCACTGTAGGACCAAGGCCTCACCCTGCGATCTCCAATTACCCCTGTAGCGCCTCTGAACTATAGATAGCACCTCTGAATTTACTAATTTCACCGCCTCACCTAGCCTTCTGCCGTCCTAGACTGCGCTTCCCTTCTCTTGGTGCCCATTCTGTAACCCTAATGGTCCAACGGTTATCTAACCGGCGCATTACATGACCTGTCCAGCTCCATTGTTTTCTCTTGATGTCAATTAGAATATCGTCTATACCCGTTTGCTTTTTCTATAGTCTTTTTTATATAACATTTGCCGATGCCGTCTCAGTGGTTGTAAAGTTGATTCCATCAGAAAAATAATATGATTTGACTTTTGGGGAAGATAGCACTGCACTTTCTTGTTGCATTCACAAGTTTGCGATGTGACGTGCATCACTGTTGTCTTTTATCGCTAACAGGAAGCGCAGAGGAATCGAAAACAACTTGCTTGCCATGGCCTAGACCTAGACCTCTATTTCAGGTCATGGCGGCCACATTTCTGTTGGACGGAAATTCAAAAACGCTGACGTTATTTAGATTTTGTTACAGGGCAAAAAAACCTGGGGGGGAGGGGGGGTTAAAATTATTCTGGTGGCTTTCACTACGACCTCTCTGGTAGCCCCATTGTTGCTTTGGGGGCATAAAATAAATAAATAAATAAATAAATAAATAAATAAATAAATAAATAAATAAATAAATAAATAAACAGCTTTTCATCTGGATGGCAGGATTTCAAACACAACATTTACAATTGCGAACATGTGTGCGGCTCATGTGCTCTTCAGAAAATGGCTTTCTTCTCGTGCAAGTAGACGGTGCAGTCAAGGTACGCTATGCAGAAGCTTTCTGTGGCAAATCTGACCGTGTGAGTGTGTGAGTGGGAGAACGCCTCCTTTCGGGTTAGCGACATTCTTACAAGAAAAGTAAAAGTGCCGTGTCACATAAAATTTCGAGCCAGATTTCAGAAGACGCCACACGAGCCTTCGCGGTTTGATGGATGACGTGATAATACACTCATTTTCGGCCTTGCATTTCCTTGTTATCTGCGTTTCTCATCCTTCGCCGTAGCGTCTAGTTCAATGCGCGTAGTGCCTGTAGGCGCGCATGCCGCACTCCCACCCTCCTACATGACTGACAAGAGACGGACGTTAGTAATACACAAAGCGTGAAATAAATAATTGTGATCGACTCGGCTAAATGCCAGTGCTTTTCTCCTCTGAGGCGTACAAAAGCGGGTGAACGGCCCGGTCCTCGACCGGGATCAGTCGGCGGTGCGCCGAGTGACGCCTCTTCTTCCTTTGGTCTCGGCATTCGCACAGCGCCGCCGAGGATTTGCATAAACGGTGAGACCGAGAAAGACGGAGCGGACGCAATCAGGGGAGCGTCGCTCACAGTGTCCTTCGTTTCTTGAACCTGAGCCTCGGCGGCTGCCCCGACGAAGACGGCGAGAAGGCGCTGATAGTTTTGCCCGCTCGAAACCGATCAGCAAAACGTGGAACCAGTGAAGAAAGGGAAAGTGCCACTTAGTTTCCGCCTGCCTAAGCACTGCACGCTGGATGCCATCTACGTCGGGGCTTGTCGTTAGCTTCAACGCCGCGTGGAGGAAGCCCACCGGATAGCGAGGCTTTAATGTATTTCACTTTTTGTTAGCTTGTTTATTCCCCACACCCTATTTTTTTTCTTAAAATTCGTCCGTGCGGAGCGTAGTGATCGCAAAGCACGCATTGCTTAGAGATAAGCACACGTCTTTTAAAAACGTATCAGTTAAATGTGATTATTGAGTTGGGCTGGGTACTAAGCTGCACTTGTTTTGATTTAAATTCCGTGTTTTTTAAATTCTTGGATAAATTTCTTTACAAAAAACAAATTTATAAAATGAGCGCACAATACACGAGGCGCAGACCAAGTATCCATACGCCAAGTAATCTGCTGGTCAACGGGGAATATTCTGAGTCCGGACATCACATTTTCACGGCGTTAGCTAGCTTTAAAGAATAGCGAAATGATCAAGTTCACAGTCCCAACTAAATTTCCTAATTATTCTAATAATATGTGGCGCTTACAGGTCTGATTTAGTGCTGTCCCCGTAGCGTGGTCCAGTTGATCGTTGACGTGTCGGTGGTGAGGTCGTCCCCCTAGCGCAGGACATCGAGGGAGCCTTGATCGAAGTCCATGGTGCGCAGCCGCGGGTCATGAAGGGTCAGGCCAGGCCGATGCCATGCCGCTAGTGTCTCCCACCAGGCTTCAGCGTGGACTCTCCTGGTTCGCCTCTTCTAGCCGAGTTCTCCCGCGGCAGTCTTGTGCGGTTCTGGTGTCAGAATACTACGCTAGACAGTTACTGCGGTCACTAGTAATTTTTCCTTCCCTCCCTATCCTTTATTTATCTAGTCATTTAACATAGTAACCTAATTATTACTACAACTACACACCTGTTTGCTTGCTTGCTTGTTTTCTCCCTATATCATGACGGGGAGACTGGCCGTGAAGCTTCGGTTAAACGGACGAGGGGAGATAAAACTTGAGAGAAAATATACATCAGGGTAAAGTGCAAATTGTAAAAGAATTAAAGTAGGCAAATGTTAGATCATTTTTTAAAGGCGAAAGCCTTTCTAGGCTCATGGTGAAGTTTTTGTCAGCAGGCCTGAATGCCGGAGTGTCCGCCGAAGCGTCATCACACCATATGAACACATATTAAATAAAGAATTATTGAGTTGGCAGACCAGCTCTGGGCCGTCCGGCAAGCCGAAGATGCCGCCCGAGTCCAAGGACTTCGAGCCGCCACGTGAGGCCACCAAAACAACTGCCGGATCACTCTTTATTGAAGTTTCTTCTTCTTCTAGACAGTGAAAGTTAGTGAATGATAACATTCTAATAGAGGTTGGTAGAGGTTAATAAGGACTAGTAATGATTTGTAATGACTAGTAATGACTATGAAATGACCAATATGTCTAACGATAACTTGTAACGACTACAACTGATTAGAAGTGACTAAAAATGCTTAGTAATGACCAGTAATGACTAATACTGACTGAAATGAATTGTAATGACTACTGACGACTATGATATGACCAACATGTCTAACTACGGCTTGTAATGACCACAATTCATTACGAATGACTAAAATACTGAGTAGTGAGCAGTAATGAGTAATAATGACTGAAATGACTTGTAATGACTAGTAATGACTACTAATGACCAATATCTCTAACGACGAATTGTGACGACTGTAAGTGATTACAGTTGACTAAAAATGCTTACTAATTAGGCGATTGATAAGAGGAAAAAGAGTAGGCTTTCGCCTTTCACCTCTTAAGAGGGATCTTAAGAGACCCTGTAATTTTTCTTTAGAGGACAGCGTGTGCTTTACGAAAAGATAGCAAACTTTTCACTCTTATCAGGCCACGTCACCTATCACTCCTCTTGCGCTTTTTCTTTCTTTGTTTACCGTGCTGGATGCACGAGCTGCCTTTTTTTTTTCTTAAAGCAACGGCAGCCCCGCCTTTTCTGCCTTTCCGTATTGTCGCCGCTTGTGGCTGCATATCTTGTCTTCTTCTTCTACTAAACTCGTGGCAGATGCCTTGGATAGGCAGTCAAGGACGCTGTGGTTAACAAATAGTCAACAAACTCGGCCCTTTACCGAACTAGTAACAATTACATCAGCCGCTTACTCAACAAGAAGAGTTCAGCTATTTTGTTGGTAACCTCTGTCCCCCTCTCTCTTAATTTTTCTCTGTTGACCACTTTCATATTTTACATTAGGTTTTGCCTTCCCTCATTACCAGCAGGCTGCTGTTAGCCAATAGCTGAGCGGTCCTGCATTTATTAAAGCCTCACCCCTGTCAGCGACGAGGACCAAGGTAGACTGGCCGCCAAATCAGCGTCATCAGCGTTGATGAGAGTTTTCTCTGGCCCTCGCTTAGTGACAGTTGTAGAGCCAGCGAATCGTTATGCGCCAGGGCTTTTTGTAATGGTGGTACTTTGTGTGCCTGCTCTGCACTTGAAAACCCTGGGTAATTTTGGCGGCCTAGCAGCATTACCTGCATCAGTTTGCCCACGAGTCCTTAAATTCCTTCACATCGGCTTTCGGGACGTTTGTAAACTCAGCGTCCATGGAGGAGTATCGGCTTCCATTCCTCTGTTCTAAATAGCAGCAAGGGCTTAGGAAGGCGGGGTAGAAGCTTGCACCAAAACCACAAAAGTGCCTTACCATCCTAAGCGCACATATTGAAAAAGAAAACAAAATTAAAGTGAGAAATGCCAACGATCAGCAATGTATTCACGTAGTCCACCGCCTATAGAGGCACCACTGATAGCCACCTAGCGGGTGCTTCCAACAGTACGATCGGGAGCACTGGCAGGCGACAACCCTTTGAAGCAAGGATGGCTGAAGTTTGCTGCTGCGATTTCTCCTTTGTTCGGGTACCAGACTGCTTTTTCTATGGTTACAGTTGCGGGGAAGACACTGGCCTCTGTGGGACCGGGCATGAACACGATCTTACCGGTGTTTGGGACAACTCGGTCCACATACATGCCAGGTGCGTCCCGCAGACAAACACAATGAACCACATTTACAGGAAGTGGAGCTCATGTTAACTTGGCGCTAAGTTTCGTTGAGTAATGCGATGCTTCGATCGTTTTATTGAATTCTACCCTTGCCGTAATACTACTTCTGTACCTCAATAATAGACGCACGTCGTTAGTGCAGACTTATATCTCAAGCAAATCCGCTCGTTGCGATGTCTGCCCACGTCGTTGTGATCGGCGCGCACTACGCGTATACGCTCTGGTTTAAGAACTGTGCGGGCGTCCCCTATTTTAGGCGTTATTTTGCACGGTTTTTGTATTTGTTTGATGCACTAAAACGTATATTATTAAAGTTCGTTTGATCTATCATTCTGAGTGTCACATTCATTGTCCAAGTCGTATGCGATGCAGTGTGATGCACCACCTTAGTAGCTGGAATATCCGTGTGTTTGAAGCGTGTTGCTAGACGACGCGGCGATTGCCGTTCCCTATGGCCACTCACGAAAGGCTTTCAAAAAGCTGTCTGACACCGGCGATTTCTTCGAGACTCTTAGGAGCGCTATCACGAAGCTCCGGCCCGTTCACCATCGCGCCAGCCAGTGGTCGTGTTCAAGGAAAACTTGTAAGGAAGATCCGTGCCAAGACGGGCGGTTCCCCTTACAGTAGAACGAATTTGGGCTTTTGGCGAGTCGCTCGTGAAAATATGTAGTTGCTTGTCGCATTTGTAGGGTTGCTGGCACTCGGAGCTTCGTGTCGGCTCTCGAAGCCGCGCAGACCCTACCGCAACGATCTTTCACACGGAGGGATGTATCGGAGATGAATACCACGGCAGAAAAAGACTCTTCATGAAATGCGGCGCGAGTTAGCTTTTTCTTGGAGGAGGGGAGCTCTTTGAGGAGTAGGGGAGCGACTCAGTGGAAATGTCGTTTCGGTGCTGTGCCCGAGATCGTGAGCTTGAGTCTCAGCCCTGGTGGCCGCATTTCGAGTGGCGCGGTACGCAGAAGACGCTCGTGCACCTGGGTGCACGTTAAATGATCCAGGCAGCCCAAACGAATCCGGAGCCCAACACCACGGCATATACCTCATAGCCCGCGAGTCGCTTCGGGGCGTCAAACATCACTATTTGATTTCTTTTTTTTAGTGGACGGGTTTACTTACATATTGTGATTTAATCCAACTGCGGGAGTAGATCCACAGGTGCTAATGCGAAGAAATGGAAGGAAATGGTCTCGTAGAATAACTAGGCGTGCCTTTTTATCACACGAGCATCCGAACTGCACCAGACTGCGAATTACGTTTCTTTCCCCCCTCAATATAACGAGTGGCTCTTCGGTACGTAATGCAGCAAAATCAAAATTGCGGCACCCATTTCCAATATGTCGTTGATAGGATAAAAGAAAACTAAGTACACGAAACAGACGAAACACAGCAAATGTATACGTAAAGCAAAACGAGTAATAAATAGACCGATTGAATGAGAGTTTCAGAAATATAGCTGGGCCGTTTTATAATGTGTACACTAGACACAAATTACAGCGGTGCTCCTTCTGTTCTCCCTGACGACCTCGCCTAGCACCATCTGTCTCAATTTGGCAGTCGTTTTCCATTGCTCCGTGCGGTTTCCGGTTCGTGTGCCTTGGGTAGCAACGAGTCAGAGCAGGCGCGACATGGCTGGTGCAGTGGTGCAGAGAAATGCCGGCTACGCCACTACGCAATACTTTACCGACGAGCAAGCTGGGAGAGGCCGGTCGAGGCGTTCATCTTTATTTCAGCGTCAAAATCCTGACGTCGACCGGTACAGGGAAGCTCGGTTTCCTCTTTTTTTCTGAAGCGAAAGGGCGGTGACGCAGTTTTCGTTTCCATCTTTTCTCATCGCTTCCACTGCACGGCTTAATTAAGAGAGGCGCCGCGCCGGCCGCCCGTTGTGTTCTCAAGCTCGCAGTAATGCTAGTGCGGTTTTGAGCTGACAGATTTAATATAGTTCGTGCAAGAAAAGGCTTGAGCAGGCATTAAGATTGCCAATGGGCAGCGAACAAGCACAAAACTTCGCGCCAGCTCACTGTAGGTCCGCAAGCCTTAGTCTGTGCTCAGGCCTTCGGTGGACACGCTACAGCGAAACCGGTAAAAATGCTTCGAATAATGCAGACAAGCAGGAGTTCGGGGCCGTACGATCTAGTTCGCCTTTTTCGCAAATTCTCGAAGCAGCGCCAGTGTCCCATTGAAGGAGGGAAACCGGTACATGAAAAATCGAAAGGCAGTAATCGAAGCGAAAGACAATGTAAAAGGGCCCATTATGAAACAGAGATCGTCGTGAGGATAAAACACAAGTTGTGAGGCAGTACAGGGCGTGGGAAAAGCGGTACACGTTCCCCGACGTACAGTTCGTACCTCGCTGATGTACTTCAAATCTTAAGCACAATACCATAGAAGTCAAATGACTTGAAATATCAGCATTATGCGCGCATAAAAGAAAAAACACAAATTAAGCAGTACAGGAAGGCAAGTATCCTCCGAAGTGAAGGAAGCTCAGAGGAGAATCTCTTTCGATGAAAGACTGAGGAATGCGAAGGGAAATACAGTGAGTAGGTTTGCGGGTCGTTTTCTTACAGCGAAGCTGTATATGGCTAGCCGATTCGTCCATCCGTTCGTCTGTCGCCTGTACGCCGAAAACTCCTCCGGCGCAACCCCATGCGCATGCGCGAAAAAAAATGAAAATATAAAGAGGGGCGCGCGATTGGCTGCGCCAGTAGTGAGGTTTTTATTTATTTATTTATTTATTTATTTATTTATTTATTTATTTATACAATACTGCGGAGCAGAAGTCCAAGCAGGGTGAGCAAAATACAAAGGTGATATACACAGAAGAACAAGATAAAACAAGTGTGTAACACGCTTTTCACATAAACTGTTTGATCGTAAGGCAGACGATTAAGAAAAATTTTAACTTGATTTCAATACAACTATAGTTAATACACGAAATAACAAGGTTATTTACACAAATGATATACAGCTCGCGGGCGCTGGGGGTATGCTTCAGTTAGCTTATTCCAGTCATCTCTTGTTTGTGCAAAAAAGAGTACCGAAAACTGTCAGTCCTTGCGAAAATAGGTGTTAGGGAATAAGGGTAGTGGTGTCGAGTGGGTTTGCTTATCAAGGGGGATACGTAATTTGCGGTGTCTAAGGCTATCCTATGATTAATTAAGTTTGAAAGAAACTCTAGTCTAATTTTCTTTCTCAGTCGCAGCCGAGCGCGCGCAGCAGTTCTCCTCCGGCTCCGGCATGGGTAGGCAACGCGTCATACGTACTTGTGAGGAGCAAGTGGCTTTCAATCAGCAACGCCGCGAGCAGAACCGGGAACGGGTGCGTCTACGCCGTGCCGCTGCTGCAGCCCGGACACAAGAACAGGCTCGTGCAGCCGAGCGCAAGCAGCAACTGCGCACCGAGGATCCGGCAGCCTACCAAGCGGTCATTTAATTAATCGTCGGCAGTAACCCAGCGATAAACACCGGGGCAGCACGTTTCAGCTATTGTTGCTGATTGAAGATGCTTATTTTAAGCTTTCTTTAGATATGCCTTGGAACACAAACACAAACACGCACACAGACAGACAGACAGACAGACAGACAGACAGACAAGACAGACAAGACAGACAAGACAGACAAGACAGACAAGACAGACAGACAGACAGACAGACAGACAGACAGACAGACAGACAGACAGACAGACAGACAGACAGACAGACAGACAGACAGACAGACAGACAGACAGACAGACAGACAGACAGACAGACAGACAGACAGACAGACAGACAGACAGACAGACAGACAGACAGACAGACAGACAGACAGACAGACAGACAGACAGACAGACAGACAGACAGACAGACAGACAGACAGACAGACAGACAGACAGACAGACAGACAGACAGACAGACAGACAGACAGACAGACAGACAGACAGACAGACAGACAGACAGACAGACAGACAGACAGACAGACAGACAGACAGACAGACAGACAGACAGACAGACAGACAGACAGACAGACAGACAGACAGACAGACAGACAGACAGACAGACAGACAGACAGACAGACAGACAGACAGACAGACAGACAGACAGACAGACAGACAGACAGACAGACAGACAGACAGACAGACAGACAGACAGACAGACAGACAGACAGACAGACAGACAGACAGACAGACAGACAGACAGACAGACAGACAGACAGACAGACAGACAGACAGACAGACAGACAGACAGACAGACAGACAGACAGACAGACAGACAGACAGACAGACAGACAGACAGACAGACAGACAGACAGACAGACAGACAGACAGACAGACAGACAGACAGACAGACAGACAGACAGACAGACAGACAGACAGACAGACAGACAGACAGACAGACAGACAGACAGACAGACAGACAGACAGACAGACAGACAGACAGACAGACAGACAGACAGACAGACAGACAGACAGACAGACAGACAGACAGACAGACAGACAGACAGACAGACAGACAGACAGATGGATAGATAGATAGATAGATAGATAGATATAGTAGTGAATTGCGATTTACGCTTAGTGCTCATTTTTATCTCGTATGTCATCTTCGCATTTGAACTGTACTGTGTTGTTTCTGACACTTCACATGAGTCGGATTATATTGTGCCATATTAAAATGTGCTTTTTTTACTTTTGTGATACCTAATATCGAGAAGAAAGTGGGTTAACCGAGAGGGGCGCCATGTTTATTAATCGTATCATGAGAAGCCAACAAACTGTGATACCAAGGACCACATAGGGAAAATTACTTCCACTTACTAATTGAATTAACGAAATGTTAAATTAATGGCAAGGAAAGTGGGTGAAAAAACAACTTGGTGCCGGTGGGGAACGACCTCACGTCTTCGCATTACGCGTGCGATGTTCTCATAATATATATATATATATATATATATATATATATATATATATATATATATATATATATATATATATATATATATATATATATATGTATATATATATATAAGGTGTCCCATGTAACTTTAGCCAAACCTTAAAAATATGCAAATGCAAGTTAGCTGGACAGAACAAAGGTAATGTTTAGGAAGTTGAATTAGGATTAATTTGGCAGTTAGGCGGAACGAAAAAAAATAATCTGACTATCTTAAAGCGATGCAAACAACATTACCTTCGTTCTGTCCACCTACATGGCATCTGCATATCTTTAGTTTGGCTAAGTATATATACATACAATTTTCTTAGGGTTATTAGGGTTATATTTACAATTATTATTATTAGGGTTATAATTAAATTCGAGTGCTGATTGCCGTGTTATAGTTTGTTAACGAAGCTTCCCCTCAAGTCTAAATATTTTAAGGCAGTTTTCCTGCAGGCAGTTCAGGCAGTTCAGTTTAAGGCAGTTCACGCTGCTCCTCTGGCGGCCATTTTTCCAAGAAATTATGCCTTCCAACCTCTTGACTATCGGAAATCGACTGTCGCGGACATCATCAGTCCCTTTCCACATAAGTATGAGGCTCGGAGCAGGAGCTATGGCGCTTGAAAGTAACCGGTGGCTTGACGAACCAACCGACTGAGCTACCTTTCCGGGCAACATTGAAGGGTCACGAGTTCGAATTACATATTATGTTCCTTTTTTTTCTTTCTTTTTTTTAATGTCTTTTCCTTCATTTTATCACTTTACGGAAACCCTCCTAAAAAAAAAATTATATCCTCAATTATGTGTGGCCACACATGTGCAGGTCATAAATACCAGGTTCTCTAGCCGAGTGCCATCCATGCGGTATAACCGAGCTCAGATTGGTCCACCTTGACTGATCAAATAGGGCACCACTGTAGGTTAAATGAGGCGTACAACTCCTGCGGGACCCGCCGTGGTTGCTCAGTGGTTATGGTGTTAGACTGCTGAGCACGAGGTCGCGGGATCAGACCCCGGTCACGGCGGCCGCATTTCGATGGGGGCGAAATGCGAAAACACTCGTGTACTTAGAATTAGGTGCACGTTAAAGAAACCCAGGTGGTCGAAATTTTCGGAGTCCTCCACTACGGCGTGCATATTCAGAAAGGGGTTTTGTCACGTAAAACCCCATACTTTAATTAATTTAACTCCTGCGGGGACGGTAGAGTATCCGTCTCCAGTGCAAAAGGACCGTGATTCAAATCCCGGTGCCACGCAATTCTCCACCGGAAAATAAAAAAAAAACCCGTGTGTTGAGAAAATTGCACAAACAGGCCCGGAGTGCGGCCTGATCCCGGCGACCAGAACCGGTAACGCACTCTCTCACCAGAGCAGGATTGGCCACCCTGGTGCAGTACTTGGCCACAACCTCCCATATGAATACAACAATCAAACCCCGGCCCTCAGTCCCCAGCAGCCGCGAAGCAACTGACCACGGCGGCGGTCAGATCTGTGATGCTGCAGAGGGTGCTAAGAATACCTGGCTCCGGACAGGCCGCCATTGGAATCTGAACCTGGCAACGTTTAACGTTAGAACGCTATCTAGTGAGGCGAGTCTAGCAGTGTTATTGGAGGAATTAGAGGGTAGTAAATGGGATATAATAGGGCTCAGTGAGGTTAGGAGGACAAAAGAAGTATATACAGTGCTAAAAAGCGGGCATGTACTGTGTTACCGGGGCTTAGCGGAGAGACGAGAACTAGGAGTCGGATTCCTGATTAAAAAGGGAATAGCTGGTAACATACAGGAATTCTATAGCATTAACGAGAGGGTGGCAGGTCTTGTTGTGAAACTTAATAAGAAGTACAAATTGAAGGTGGTACAATTCTATGCCACTACATGCAGTCATGATGACCAGGAAGTCGAAAGCTTTTATGAAGACGTAGAATTGGCGATGGGTAAAGTCAAAACAAAATACACTATACTGATGGGCGACTTCAATGCCAGGGTAGGCAAGAAGCAGGCTGGAGACAAGTCAGTGGGGGAATATGGCATAGGCTCTAGGAATAGCAGGGAAGAGTTATTAGTAGAGTTTGCAGAACAGAATAATATGCGGATAATGAATACCTTTTTCCGCAAGCGGGTTAGTCGAAAGTGGACGTGGAGGAGCCCGAATGGTGAGACTAGAAATGAAATCGACTTCATACTCTGCGCGAACGCTGGCATCATACAAGATGTAGAAGTGCTCGGCAAGGTACGCTGCAGTGACCATAGGATGGTAAGAACTCGAATTAGCCTAGACTTGAGGAGGGAGCGGAAGAAACTGGTACACAAGAAGCCAATCAATGAGTTAGCGGTAAGAGGGAAACTAGAGGAATTCCGGATCAAGCTACAGAACAGGTATTCGGCTTTAACTCAGGAAGAGGACCTTAGTGTTGAAGCAATGAACGACAATCTCATGGGAATCATTAAGGAGTGCGCCATAGAAGTCGGTGGTAACGCCGTTAGACAGGAAACCAGTAAGCTATCGCAGGAGACGAAAGATCTGATCAAGAAACGCCAATGTATGAACGCCTCTAACCCTACAGCTAGAATAGAACTGGCAGAACTTTCTAAGTTAATCAACAAGCGTAAGACAGCGGACATCAGGAACTATAATATGGATAGAATTGAACAGGCTCTCAGGAACGGAGGAAGCCTAAAAACAGTGAAGAAGAAACTAGGAATATGCAAGAATCAGATGTGTGCGTTAAGAGACAAAGCCGGCAATATCGTTACTAATATGGATGAGATAGTTCAAGTGGCTGAGGAGTTCTATAGAGATTTATATAGTACCAGTGGCACCCACGACGATAGTGGAAGAGAGAATAGCCTAGAGGAATTCGAAATCTCACAGGTAACGCCAGAAGAAGTACAGAAAGCCTTAGGAGCTATGCAAAGGGGGAAGGCAGCTGGGGAGGATCAGGTAACAGCAGATTTGTTGAAGGATGGTGGTCAGATTGTTCTAGAGAAACTGGCCGCCCTGTATACGCAATGCCTCATAACCTCGAGCGTACCGGAATCTTGGAAGAACGCTAACATAATCCTAATCCATAAGAAAGGGGACGCCAAAGACTTGAAAAATTATAGACCGATCAGCTTACTGTCCATTGCCTACAAAGTATTTACTAAGGTAATCGCAAATAGAATCAGGAACACCTTAGACTTCTGTCAACCAAAGGACCAGGCAGGATTCCGTAAAGGCTACTCAACAATAGACCATATTCACACTATCAATCAAGTGATAGAGAAATGTGCAGAATATAACCAACCCTTATATATAGCTTTCATTGATTACGAGAAAGCGTTTGATTCAGTCGAAACCTCAGCAGTCATGGAGGCATTACGGAATCAGGGTGTAGATGAGCCATATGTAAAAATACTGGAAGATATCTATAGCGGCTCCACAGCCACCGTAGTCCTCCACAAAGAAAGCAACATAATCCCTATAAAGAAAGGCGTCAGACAGGGAGATACGATATCTCCAATGCTATTCACAGCATGTTTACAGGAGGTATTCAGAGGCCTGGAGTGGGAAGAATTGGGCATAAAAGTTGATGGAGAATACCTTTGCAACTTGCGATTCGCTGATGATATTGCCTTGCTTAGTAACTCAGGAGACCAATTGCAATGCATGCTCACTGACCTCGAGAGGCAAAGCAGAAGGGTGGCTCTGAAAATTAATCTGCAGAAAACTAAAGTATTGTTTAACAGTCTCGGAAGAGAACAGCAGTTTACGATAGGTAGCGAAGCACTAGGAAGTGGTAAGGGAATACATCTACTTAGGGCAGGTAGTGACCACGGACCCGGATCATGAGACTGAAATAGCCAGAAGAATAAGAATGGGTTGGGGTGCGTTTGGCAGGCATTCTCAAATCATGAACAGTAGGTTGCCACTATCCCTCAAAAGGAAAGTGTATAACAGCTGTGACTTACCAGTACTCACATATGCGGCAGAAACCTGGAGGCTTACGAAAAGGGTTCTGCTGAAATTGAGGACGACGCAACGAACTGTGGAAAGAAGAATGATGGGTGTAACGTTAAGGGATAAGAAAAGAGCAGATTGGGTGAGGCAACAAACGCGGGTAAACGACATCTTAGTTGAAATCAAGAAAAAGAAATGGGCATGGGCCGGACATGTAATGAGGAGGGAAGATAACCGATGGTCACTAAGGGTTACGAACTGGATTCCAAGGGAAGGGAAGCGTAGCAGGGGGCGGCAGAAAGTTAGGTGGGCGGATGACATTAAGACGTTTGCAGGGACAACATGGCCACAATTAGTACATGACCGGGGTAGTTGGAGAAGTATGGGAGAGGCCTTTGCCCTGCAGTGGGCGTAACTAGGCTGATGATGATGATGATGATGATGATGATGATGATATACATATATAGTAAATGCAAATGGCTCAAAGAACAGTTTGAGCTTCAATGAGGATTTACTGACGAACGTCAGAATAAAGTTTGCACTTGTGGGGAGAGCAAACGGCTAAGAAAAAAAAAGAAACGAGAATCTGTGCCGTATTGGAGCGTAGATTCTGTGCAGCACACCGCACTGCTATGTTGAAAGGTGAGGGCTTGGGGAGAGTGGAGGAGAGAGAGAGAGCACTTCCCGGAAGCCGGCGCTCTTCAGGTCGTCTCAACTTGTGGCGCAACTGGCAGTTTCCATAGAATCGCGAGAATGGAACGTGACAAAACAAAGGTGTTGCAGGACGTGAATGCAGAGTCGACCCGTTCTCTTCTCTCTTGTGGCCGCGATGGCCAGACATCATTAGAGAGAAAAAGAGGTAGGGCGGGGGGAGCAAGTGGATGGGCACGAGGTGACATTTGGGACAGGATCATGCGGCCACTGTGTTCTGCGCCCCCAGGTGCCACGCTTACGTTCCGATTTCATTCTTCCAACAAGGTGCTGTCTCGTGTTTTCCGCGAATTGCTGACGAAAGTTGGTGCACCCATCAAGGCTTTCAGACGCCTGGCGAAGCAAACGCCTGATAAACAAGGTTTTCTGAAGTGTTTAAAATGAAATGGGAAATGAAAATAAATATGCACCTCATTGAGGAACAAGAAAAATGATTGAACGTAACTGGAGCGTCAACTTTCAATACAATAGCCTGCGTTTGGAAACATTTGTTCCCACTTGTATGGGCCACGAAGCGACAGGCAGTTTCATACACGAGGGTAGCGCAACCGCAGACACGGACAGAATAAAAGAACACGAGTGCTGTCAGTACGCTCATGAATTGTTACAACCAGCTTGTATTTCGGTTACTGAAGATTTCACAATCCCGACTACATCGCGTGACTTCATGCTGCTGTCTGCGCTTTGTCCGTGTGTCGTGGAGAAAGAAAATCTAGGCTATTTATCACATTTGTATTTGGGTACCCGAACGCTGGACATATAGATGACAAACGTTGCAATGGTTTTGTCGCGTTTTTATCGCATTTGCTGGACCCAATAAAGGTTTATTCACTCCTTCACTTGTACGCATGCTTCGACACGCCGACGAGTCCCAAAACCATTCGGCGGGCACGTGGGCCCATAGGAAACAGAAGCCCTTCGAAAGAGGAGAAGGCAACGTCCCGCGCACGCGAGGAGAGCAGTATATTATCGAGAGAGGGTATAGGGGCGCTTTCCGGCGTCGTCGTCCCCGCTTACCCCGACCTTCGTGTGGATAGCGTCGGCCCGTCTTCCTTGAGTTTTTGGTGTATTCTTGGTGATGAAGAATTGTCGTTATCGTGGGGGGGGGGGGGGGGGGGGGGGAGTAGGGGTCATACCTCGCCGCCATCACCGTAACTACATTGCACAAAGCAGAGATTTGAACTATTCTGCGGCAGGCGGAGCTATCATCAGTCGGCGATCCTGGAGGTGGTCTCCCTCTCGTGTACTAGCTCAGATCAACGCTGCTTATCTTCGGCGATTGCAGGAGCCGGCACTCTTGCACCAGAACATGGCCGATGTCACCTTAATCCACATTCATGTTCACGCAGTTTGCAAACAGCTCGGTAAAAGAAAGGGGGAAAAAAGCGGCGCCCCCAGATAATCGACATCTGGGGCCCTATAACGTAAAACTATTTCAGTATGTTTTTATTACAATCTCCTGACGTCGAATTTGCGTAACCGCCAACGCATGCATCGGGCCGTGGCCCACAGGGTTTTCTGAACAGACCAACCAAACGCTCTCCTCGATCATAGGAGGTCACTTTTGTTTGCTTGAAAAACGAATAACATTGCCTACACTGAGCGGCTTGTCTTATCTGATTGGCTGACAAGAGGCGAGGAGCACGCTGAAGGGGAGAGGGATTCGATGGGGCTGAGCCACTGCACTGGAAATTGATAATGGAATGAAGAGGGTGGTGCCCACGTCTGCGATTGGTCCGCTTTCCTTTACTTGGTGGCTGGTCGAAAATCGCGGCGGCATGCAACAGAAGCTTAAGAATGACACTAAAACGGATCCTCAGCAAAGAAGAGTTGGTAGAACGACGTCGTAAACGTACCGAGAGTGCTCGAAAACGTTACACGGCCACGCAGAAAGCTTTATTATAAGCAACTAAACTCATTCTTACCGGCAGGTGGGAGTAGCCAGTGCCCGAATGATCGGCGGCAGCCATCTTTTATTCCTGTCGGAACGGGGCAGCCTGCGGCTATTCAGAAGAAAATTCAGTTTTGTTCGGCATATTAATGCATCGTTAACGCGTACACGTCACTTTGACGCGGTGAGTTTTCGCGGTTTTGTGACGACACGTGACATGCAGGTGAAGTGGGCGCAGCCCGAAAGCTCTTAACCAATAACCGAGGGCTAATTTCGAAAAGGCGTCGAATCAGAAATAACTATTTTTTTTTGTTGGGTAAAATTATGCATAATCAGTGTGTACATATCATATCAGATGGGGAGCTATCGTGGTTTTCGTGACGTCACGTGACAGACAGGAGAAGAGGGGGTGGTCCAAAAAAGTTTTTGACCAATTGCGGAGAGCTGATTGCAGAATTGGAATAGAAAGTTTGGACTAGCTTTACATTACAGCGCCCCTGTTTTGGAATGCATAGGGCTCACAGTGTTTTAGTTGGCAATGCACAAAGCCTTTCCGTCGCGAATGCACATAAAAAGTACCATTTTTGGCGCACTGCAAGGCGCGCGAAAGGGCTCTGCGTATTGTTAGCGTGGAAGTAGTGGAAAAGAGCTCGCTGGGGCTTCTGAACGCAGGTGAGTAGGCATGAGGTCACGCGGCACATGCGTGACACCCATGCTATACTAATGTCAAAACAGAACTGGTGCCAGCGGTGCAAACAACTCCAATTTCTATATGTGCACACGTGTTCCGGAATTGGGCCTCGCCACCCGGCTGTTTCATGGGACCTAACAGTGCCGGTGACAAATTTTCTCGAGGAAGTCATTGCCCAAACGAAACGCCTTTTTTTTCTTTTTACTTCGTCGCTCTGTTGTAAAATAGCTCGTTTTTACTCTTTACTAACCTCTCACGTACCCTACTCTTTTACTCCCAACCCTCCCCCGCTGTCGAACGCTGTTCAGGTGGCAGCAGACTGCGCTAGATAGCTACTGCAGTAGCAACTTCTTTCCCTTGTTTTTCTTTTATCTATCTGTTGCGACGCACAAACAATATTTATTATTTCAGACTTCAAACCTTCGTTTAGCAGGCCTGCACTTTGGAGAATGCTGGAAAAAAAAGTAGACGCTAGGAAGAAGAAGGAACAAAACTAGTTGACGCTCAATGTCGGTCAAGGTTCCGTCAATTTCAGTCTTAGTCTCAGGGGCAGTAAGCACTGCAGTCAGCAGGCCATCTACCGACACGGTTTTCGGAGCAGCGGCCCGCATTCACATGACAGCCACGTCAAAAAGCGGCAGTGACGAACAACTTACCCCGCCTATAGCCACAATCAATCAGCGGCACCGACCATTTTACATATAGAAAGCTTCAACGGAGCCACTGTTGAAAGCGTCAGCCGCGAGACGGCCACCACGCGCGGCCACAAAACAAGAAAAAACAAGAAAGAGCTTTTATTTCTTGATAAGTGTAGACGCGTATAGAAAAGGTGTTGACCGTGTTTTTGTTTTGTTGTGCCTTGCGCTTGTTCAGTACGGACTTGGCGGACGTCGTTTTCATGAATGAAGTTCAGTTGTTAGTCCAGCCACCTTCCTGTCTCTTTGTCTATGTCTGCATCTCAATTTTTTCTACTCTCAAGTTTGCTGGCGTTCTCCTAGTATAACACAAAACGAAAATGGTTCCTTGCACAACACGCCCTGAAGAAACGGGAGGCGGGGGGCATTTTTCTCAACTGCAGCAGATCACCTGTCGCAGCGTCACAACCTGGTTAGGGGTCTAGTACACTCTAACCTGGTCAGACCGGAGCATGCTACGACGGCTAAGAGAAGATTTTGTTCCCTTTTTCAAAACACGGAAAAGAATTCGTAGGATCAGAGTTTCGCCTTCCCATAGTCAAGAGCGTTCCTATCTTGGATAGAAGACTTTAAATCAACAAATCAAGGGTTTCTACTAGTGATTCTTGCTGCCTGACTTTTGGTGTTATTCTTGATGCGAACAAATGCGATACGGCCAGAGTGCTTTACATGTAAAGATTCTTCCCGCTATTTCTCTGATAACGTACTAGTTTGGTTCAAAGCGGGAGAGTCGGCGTAACACAATGCAGCGCCTTCACGGAAGCACGCGGGCCTCTACATTCAGGGTCCTTCACGTGCATAGTGACCACTCTATTTCAGTAAAGTGCAGCGAGGCCAGAGAACACGTCTTTGACGAGCAGAACACGACGTCTATTGACAAAAAAATCGTTGAGACAGGAGACAGAAGGCTTGCGCCGCGGATTTCATTTAATCAGACCTTGAACGCATATCATCAGCCAACCCTCAGTGAAAAGAAGCCGCAGACGTCTTGAGTTCCTCCGCGCGAATTCAGTGATGACTCGATCTATCAACTCGTCGCTGACCATGAAACCTGTCGTTTTCCATCGTCGAATGTAGCCATCGAACGTAGCCTCCTTCCCCTGCCTTGTCCCCTCCACTGCGCACGCCCATGGTATCACACACAAAGCAGTGGCATATCTAAGAGTGGTGTAAAATGCTCATAGAATGTTTCCTTTAAATGTCTGATTAGGTGCAGTTTACAGAATAGTGCTATTGAGTTCCAAAGCTGTTGCTTTATTGCTTTGAATAAAAAAGGAGATGTTGGCAAAGAAAAATGGTGCCTGCTACTCCTTTTCTCGTGGGTGAAATGCATCTCATATTACCTTATATCAGAAAGTTCACATAATATTAGGTACCACAAAAGCAAAAAAAGTACATTATAATATGGCACAATGTAATCCGACTCATGTTAAAAGTGTCAGAATTAAACAACACAGATGCAGTTCAAATACGAAAATGACATAAGAGATACAAAGAGGAAATCGCAATTCACTATATATATATATATATATATATATATATATATATATATATATATATATGAGAAGAAATGGGGTTAACCGAGGGGCCCGATTTTTATTAGTCATATCATATTAGTTATAGCTCAATTGGTAGAGCATCGAACACGAAATGCGACGGCTGTGGGATCGTTCCCCTCCTGCGGCAAGTTGTTTTTTCATCCACTTTAATGTCCATTAATTTATCCTTTCTTATTTCATTTATTAGGCACAAGTAATTTCTCCTATGTTGTGCTCTGCGTCAGTGTTTGTTGGCTTCTTATGATATATATATATATATATATATATATATATATATATATATATATATATATATATATATATATATATATGTATATATATATATGCGCGCACGGTGTTGAAAATTAAGCTCTATGGTTTTCTTAAATTTAGGCACTAGGAGGCACGCGCAGACCACCTGTGGAAATAAGTTATGTGGCCAGCGGGACACAAAGTGAGGTAATAATTAACGCTGTCAGCAGCCCACTTAACTAAAATTCAATAATTATGTTTCTGTTTGAGGGCAGTACGTGGGTATGTTTGTAATGAAATGTTAGAGGCCGTCGTGTTTCTACACGTACAGCACAAGTTAGAAGAATTCTTTTCGCGTGTCTGTGCTCTGAGACATCAGACTCCAGATTTTACTTGTTGTTCGAGAGATTACGCATGCAACAAAGTGAAGATCGGCGCATAGCTCCTCCCTGACGTGACGCGGCTGTTGCGTGCGGCGTTTAGTCTCACAAAGGGGCGGAGGCATTGGCAAAGGTGATAGCTGTCCCCCTTCCCCTCTCGTCTGGCGAAATAAAACATCGAAGAACCCGGAACAGCTTTCGTAACACGCGACCGCACAGCCTGTAACGATGGCGGCAGCTGCCGTGCCGAAATAATGGCGCGTGCGGAGAAGCCGAAGGGCAGTGCGCGTGCGTAATGGTGACTGGACGAGCGGCCATGGTCCTTGCCTGGGCTACGCAAATAATGTGACTGATGATTTCCAATTATTGTAAGCTTTATTGAAATTAAAAGGAACTGCCCGGCACACCACGCTGTCATATCTTGAGTTCGCCAGCGGTGAGGGGAAGGGGAACAGTTATCTTTGTCTATGCTTCCGCCCCATTGTCAGGCTAAACGCCGCACGCAACAGCCGCGTCACATCAGGGAGGAGCTTTGCGCCGACCCTCACTCTCTTGCATGCGTAAGCATGCCAATGACAATTAAAATTTGGAGTCTGATATTTCAGCACGAGGTCGCGGGATCGAATCCCGGCCACGGCGGCCGCATTTCGATGGGGGCGAAATGCGAAAACACCCGTGTACATAGATTTAGGTGCACGTTAAAGAACCCCAGGTGGTCGAAATTTCCGGAGTCCCCCACTACGGCGTGCCTCATAATCAGAAAGTGGTTTTGGCACGTGAAACCCCATATATTATTATTATAGCACTGTTTTATGATAGCGGCACAAATTACGAGCAACAAGTTTCGGTAGAAGGCAAAACAGCTTGACGACGACGACACTGTGACGACGATAGAGTTGGTGAAGGCGCGATGATGACGGCAGCGTGACTGACACGCCCGGAAGACAAGGGGACCACGACAGCGTCGCGACGACATCGGAATGACGACAGCACGACAACGGTGGCATGACAACAGCTGCTCGCGTGCACTGCGTTCTCCACTTGTTCCCTCCACGGAGACCGCCTACTCTTCTGACCATTCACTGTGAAAAAGTGTAGAACGCACGCACTGCGAAGTCGGTCTAAGCGAAGCTGTAGTCAGCCGGCAAGACGAAACGGCGCATCTACGCAAGCACAGCGGACTTGGGTGACAACCGCTCTCCGAAACCTTCGGCCCGGCCGACGGAGAAACGTGACATAGTGCCACCACCGACCGCACCCTTGAGACGCAAGTCATCATGACGGTGCGGGTGGTGAGGTGCACCTTCGGGAGCACCGCGTCGTCTTCTTCTAGGGCATGCACCTTACCGCCCAAAGCGCGTATGGCAAGCGCGTGCCTCGCCGGAAAAAAAGGCGGACGTTCCTTACGTGCGCTCGAGAGAAAATTTAACTTCGTCGTAACCTTTAGTTACGTAGCTGCGCACATGAAACACCATCGGATGATGCGTCTGTGCAACCCCATAAATGCATAAATACATTCTATGGCGTTGGTCGTTGAGCTCGCTATGGAGTGATCGAGTGACAATTATGTGTTATCGTCCGCGTGGAATTGTGCCGTGATTATGACTCAGTGTTCGTATCGTCTCTTGTCGAAATAAACTTTTTCTAAACACACGCTTATGTGTAACTGTGCCTTTCCGTGGGTCTATGCGGTTACATGTTAGTGAACGAGGACTCGGACACTGCTTTGAAATTGCTCCGTGTGTACAATGCTTCGTTTTTTGAATATGTTATCGTCCCGGTGGTATTGTGCCGTGATTGTGACTCAAATTTCGTATCGTCTCTTGTTCAAATAAACTTTTTCTAAGCACAGGATTAAGTTGCCTTCCACGCAGCCTCTTGCCGTTACGGAATCGGCTTCTCCCTTGCCCTTTATGGCGTGCGGCGGAGTGCTTGAAGCATCATGGATCCCTTCTTCCGCAGGCCCCCCTGCCTGGCTTCTTTTTCTGAGGTGAGACCACTGCCCTTCTCTCACTCCACTTCGTTCTTGACCCCTCCCCCCCCCTTTTTTTTATTGAAGTGAATGTTAGGAGAGGTTGGCGCCTTTATGGTGGCACCGGCTGCTCCTTGTCACTTGGCAAACGAAACAAATTTGCGTAAAAAGGGAGAATAGCGACACAAAATATAACTCAGTAGAACACCGGATCAATAAAATATATACAGTCCAACAGTACATTAGTCTCAAAGTTCTGTACATTAGTTCAGTCCACGTACGCACATATAAAGTCAGATGTTTTGAACAGCCAAAACACACAACACATGTAGTACACTGCAAGTAGAGAACAGAATTATACATATTGCGAAAAAGTTGCGATCACCACATAAACCAATTATGAACCACGAACAACGTTTATTTAACTCATTTAGCGTATTCGGCTTATCTGATACTTCATGTTTTCCTAAAATGTTGGTGTCCTCTAAAAACTTTTTCAGAGCAAGAAGTGCTCTTTCTTGAAGGCCCGCAGTTGGCCATGGGCGAAGTATCTTTTTTAGAGCGAATGGTCTTCTGTCTAATATAAACAAATTAGCTTGCAGTACCGTTCTTTGTGTATCGTATTTCGTGCACTCGAGAAGAAGATGATGTACATCTTCGTCTGGGTGGCCACAAGAACACTGCGGACTAGAGACACGTTTTATCCTGTACAAGAAATGTTTCGTAAATGCAGTACCAAGACGCAGCCGGTGCACCAATGTTTCAAATTTTCTGTTTCCGCCACTGATAACTTTATACATGGGCCTATAGAGTATAATTAACTCCGAGTATTTAGTTTGCTGGTCAAACCAGGTAGTTTTGCTGAGGCGACAAGAAATTTGTCTCAAGATCAGACGGACTTCACTACGCAATAGGGGAAGATTGGTTGTCTCTGCGTTATTGTGAGCTCGATTCGCAGCTGCGTCCGCTGCAGTATTACCAGGGATATTGCAGTGCCCAGGTATCCACTGAAATGCAATTACCTGGTTCATTGCGCTTGCTTTTGTGAGTTCTTTGAGCGTCTCATACAATAGCGAAGTGTTTAAAGAATTTTTCTTATTGCTCTGTAGAAATGTGAGAGCGGCTTGCGAATCGCTAAAGATATCCCATTCTTGCGAATGTTTTTTTGATGTTATGAAACGCAAAGCACACAGGATTGCAAATAGTTCTGCCATGGTGGAAGATGTCTCCCGGGATAATTTAAATGTTTGCTCTAGCGCTAAATGTGGAATGACGAATGCTGAAGTCGAGGAATTTTTATGACACGAACCATCTGTATAAACGTGGATGTACTGGGTATATAAGGAGTAAATGTGGAAGAGTGCCAGTTGTTGTGCGGCTATTATGAACATGTCTCTCTTAGATATAACCCCGTCAACCGATAATTCTATTTTAGGGCATGTTAACATCTAGGGAGGGTAACTAACATCCACTTTGCATAATTCAAATCTTGGTAATAATGCTTTATGTTCTCGAACAACATCGTGAATTTTGCTTTTGTTTCTTTCGGTGAGCGCGAGGTTTAATGGATGCTTCTCGTGTTGGGTTAAGTTGCGATAAATATGTCGGCATGTTTCAACCGTTTGTATGACTGGAAATGGGGCGTGACGAGCTTCAGCAATTACTAAAGAACTCGAGGTAGCCTGCGGAACTCCAAGACACACTCGTAGCCCCCTTGCTAGTAAACGTTGAAGATGTTCCTCAGAAGTTTGCGATAAACCATGGAGAATAGGTGCCGAGTAAGCAATTTTTTGTTTCATGAGTGCGTTATGAACTTGTAGTAGCGAAGAGACTGATCGCCCCCACGTTGTGCCTGCGAGTCGCCGAAGTACGTTTATTACTGCATTGGTTTTTCAATTGCGCGGATGTGTGAAGCCCACGTTAGCTGGCGGTCAAGAATAACTTCAAGAAATTTATGCTCTTTCACAAACATCAAAGTTTGCCCATTAAGCCTAAGTTGAAAATTAATCAACTGTCGTCTAGTGAAAGGAAGTACGGCTGTCTTTGCGTATGAAAGACTCATTCCTCTTTCTCTTAAAAAGGTGTTGATACTATCAGGACCCTCTCGCAGCGTTGTTTGAATGTCTTGTATATTAGATCCAGAGGCCCATATGCAGATGTCATCTGCGCACAGAGAATACTGTAGACCAGACGGGAGTTTTTGTGGCAAGGCTGCCATGGCACAGTTGAATAAGAACGGACTGAGAACACTTCCCTGCGGAACGCCTTGCGTGATGCTGTGATAATTACTTTCTCCTTCAATTGTTTCCATAAATATTTTTCTATCTTTCAAGAAATTTGATACCCATCGCAGCGTTCGACCATGTAGGCCAAGCTCTAACATACCAGCAAGGACGTGTATGTGACTTACAGTGTCGAATGCTCTTTGATTGTCTAAGAATACTGCTACTGTCATATTTCCGCAAATTCGTTCATGTTCGACGCATGTGGCAATGTCCAACACTGCATTCATTGTACAGCGATTTTGTCGAAAACCGGTCATGTGGTCTGAAAACACATTTGTGTGTTCACACCACCATTGCAGTCGACTGTCTATCATCTTCTTCATTAGTTTAGAAAAAACAGCTTGTGAGACTGACGGGTCGGTAGAAGTCAAGACAAAGTGGAGTCTTTCCTGGTTTTAGCACTGGAATTACCCGAGCTAATTTCCATGAATCCGGAAGAGTCTCTCTTATCCAGATATCATTAAATATCTCCAAAAGAGTCATTCTTCCTACTGGACCTAGGTTCTTTAACATCATATACGTGGCACCATTGGGCCTGCGGTTGTCTTTGTACGGCATGGCGAAAGAGCACATTTCAATTCATTTAAACTAAACTCACAGTCAAGTTGGGGATGTTGTGAAATAAAGGACGCACGAACCTTCTGTTCTAGTGTTGTCGAACTTGCAAATTGTAGGTAAGTAAACGGAATTCCTGGTCTGGATATAAGTTTACAGAATTCGTCAGCAACAGATGTTTCCGGAGTGCTTCGAGCTAAGGCAAGGGCTCGGAAGGGATGGCTCTGGGTAACTGGACCACTTAAAGATCGGACAACGGACCATATATTCTGGGAACTGGAGTAAACGGAGACAACGACGCGCAGTATTCTTACCATCTTCTCGTACCTAATTTTTGTAAGCGTCTGCGCGAAGTTGACTGAACTTTCTGTGCCATCTTGTAGTCATCCAGCTTTCCACTGCGGCGGTAAGCCCGTTCTGCGCGTCTTCTAATTGCTCTTAGGCCTTCATATTCGCCGTCGACTGCAGCGTATTCATTTGGAACAATGATTTGCTTTGTGCAGATCTTGTAAGACTCACACAATATATTTGGAACACTTTGAAAGTTCGGATTTTCACCCAATGAGTTACTTAAATGGTACTGAAAACTTTGCCAATTAGTATATTTTGAGTAGCGTCGGGTCCCCTCACTCCGTATGAGGCGATGTTTTACTAGGATCGGAAAATGGTCACTACCGCGTGTTTCTATGTCCGTTGACCATTTAACGCCATCAAGAAGGTCTTGTGAGCAGAGCGTAACATCTATACAGCTTGAGTAACGAAACCCCCGCAAGAACGTCGGAGAGCTGTCATTTAACACGATCAGATTACTTTTTTCTGCGGCAGACTCTTTAATGCTTCCACATGGAATCATTATGTTCACTGCCCCAGATGACGTTATGTGCGTTGAAGTCTCCACAAACCAGCACATGTGAGTTTGCGATACCAAACACATTCACCAAGCTCTCTACTGATATTTTGATAGAACATTGTAGATAAAAACTGATCACTGTGACGCTTGTATTTCTAAAAGATATCTTGCATGCTACGAACTCCGGTATATTTAAATCGCTCGACTGTATTAAATAGGACGGCAGGTATTTTCTCACGCATAACATCGCTCTGCTACTTCCAGCAATGCGCGATGATTTATATATAACATAGTTCGAAAGACGAAAGTCATCTCGTACGCCTGCCTCCTGTATACATAAAACAGGAAAGTTGTGTTGAGATAGTAGTTTGCGAAAATCAGCTGACTTATTTCGAAGGCTATTGGCATTCCACTGAAATATGAAAATATTGTTATAACAATTATTCATCGTAAGCCTGCCGTTGAGCTGTTGGTGGTTGTGGAAGCACCAACGATTTCATAGAAAGCAGTGCTTTTACTTCTGGAAGATTGTTTGCGTGTGGAATGGCACTGAGAATTCCACGTAGAGCTGCGAATAGCATGGGCAGGATCATCTGTGCCATGGGTAAAGACATGTAATCACCAAACGACGCCGAAGCTCCATGTGTGCTCGAAGCAGGTCGCTGAAGAGCTGACTGAGATGGTCGCTGGGATGACTGGTGTGGGTGAGGCGAATGTTGAGGTAGTCGCTCAGATGTTAGGCGAGGTTGCTGTGTCAATGGCAGAGGGCGTTGTTTAGAAGGTCGGCGAAGTTCACTGGAAGCCTGGGCAAGATGAGTAGTGCTCTCTGGAGGTGGATCGTGTCGCTCGCTGTTAACCTGAGTGCTTTAGAGCTGCAGAACAGTTCATATTGACCAATTGCTCTTTTTCTTTGTTGGCAGTTGGAGGCGCGCATCTTACAGCATCAAGGTTGGGTGGGGGCGCATTACGAGGAGGCAGCCTTCCGTATTTCAACTCATGTCTGCGCAACCTTGAGGCAGCTCTGCTCTGAGGGCACCCGGAGAAGGAAGCTGGATGGTTTCCGCCACAGTTGGCACACTTTGGCTGACACACAGACTTGCACTCTGAATGGTCGTAATCTTCTGAGCATATCTTGCAGTGACGTGGACTGCGGCAGTTCTTCGATAAATGTCCGAATCTCTGGCAGTTGTAGCATCTCAGAGCAGGGTCGTGATATTCTTCTACGGCATGACTCGTGAAACCTAAATGCACTCGTTGCGGCATTGGTTTGTCTTCTCTGAAATGGAGAATGACAATTCTCAGAGGGCGTGGTTCTACCGCTCCGTCTTCTTGGCGATTGTAGCGTGCCTGACGACGGGCAGATGTCACACCAAAGTCCTTCAGGAAGTCAACCAGTTGTTCTTCTGTATACTCAACTGGCACATGGCGTATCTTGCCAACATTATAGGTATAAGATGCCGGAATGAATGGTTTTACTCCCAAACCATCCACTTCGCTCATCGACAGGAGGTGTCTTGCAGATGAGACTGAAGTAACGTTGACAGAGAAACTTCCATCTCTTCACGCGGAATGACTGTACTTCTTCCTTTGCCGCGAAGACAATTTGCGACGCAGCGCGGTTTGGATTCACTTGCCAGAAGTTTCGCCCTTCCTGTGAGGGTCGAAAAACAACTGGAATTCCCTCAGGCCGCTTCTTTTTATACGTTACCAAGGAGAATGGTGTTTCATCGCAGTCTATGTCTTCATCTTAACTTAGCTCATAGGTAGATGTCTTGTCGTCGTCAACCCGTGGTTTCTTGGCTTCACTTTCGCTTGTCTCAGCCATATTCGCTGAAGGTGCGCTGGAGGGTGGGGCAGCGTTGAAAACTAGCGTCGCCGGCTTGATAACATTAGGTGCGCGTTGTGGCACTTCCGAGTGCGGCGCCGATTCTGCAGCACTCATGCGCCTAGGAACACGGTGTCGGAGATATGGCTCGTGCCGGTGTTCTTGGCTGCCCACCGCCGTGGCAGGCGTAGATGCGCTGCGTAGCGCAGCAAAACCACGCGATACTGTGCGCGATCTCCAGCACACAGGTATCCCACGGGATATCCGTTCTCTCTGGACAACAGCGAAGTCTGAACAAAGCACTGATTCTTGAAGAAAACAGAAAACAATATCTCACCGAAGAAGCAGCGGCCGCTCGGAGCAACCCTCTTCGTTTTACCTTTCCCCTTTCTTAACTCCCCTCCCCCAAACCCCTTTCCAAAATGCCAACAGCAGACACAGTACATCTAGTATCGCAGTTTACGATCAAGATTCTGGAAATCACACGCACCTTCCCGTTTGATTTATTTAAGAAGCAACGGAATGAACGTAAAAAAACATCACGTGAATGTTATGTCACCACTTAAATAAAAATGAGAGAGAGAAGGGAGGGGGGGACGTGCCATCTGACTTTTCTTTTTTCGCGCATGCACATGGTGTTGCGCCGGAGGAGTTTTCGGCGTACAGGCGACAGACGGACGGCTAACCGGCTAGCCACATGAAGCTTTACTGTAAAACACGGCTTGATAAGAGTACATGAGATGGAAGCTGCAAGAAGCTTCGTTACTACAAAAGATTGACTTTTTACCCACGTAATAGCGCATTAGTTTGTTTTTACAGCCTTGTATTTATTATTAACATTGCTGTTATTTTGAATAATGCAGAAGTGGCTGTTTTACTTTGTGATTCATTTGAACAAGAAGTTGCTGCGTTGGTTAAACGTAGGGTCTTGAAGAAGGCCACGTAGGGTAATGAACGTTTTTTTTTCATTCGCCAAATAGGGTTATTTTGAAAAAGTGTTTGGCAATGATCCCGATCTGGCGCACTACAGTGTACTAGTAGACGTACAAAGCGTTAGATAGACAACGCATATGTACAGTGAAATTCTGAAACATGTCCTTTCTTTAAGTCGGAAATCAGAAGCAGTTTTAGTTGTTTCACCATAATTCCTAGTATCGGCTTTGTTCTATGGAATATTTTGCGCGAAGGTTTTTCCACACATTGGATTCAATAATAATTGATGAAATAATTGATAAGATAATACAGTCTGAGAAAGAGCGCCTGGAAAACATTGTGCACTGGGCCACACTACGCACCCTCAGACTTCCCCGGCAAGCTGTCGCTGCGAATTGTTCCATATTTCCCATTGCTTCGACAGCAATCTCATGCGCAGAAAAACTTCCCCCATCTAAGGGCGTTTGCTCATTGGCCTTCGAGTGTCACCACACATGGTGTAGATATCGGTGTAGTAGCAAGGTCATTGCGGCGATGGCCAATCGAAGCCTGGTATTTACATAGGCATATAGTATAGACGTCTTATGGGTTAGGTTTTTCTGCCGGAAGGTGATTCACCGATTCCACTTCCGCACAGCATATCACGACACGGACTTTTTCGTGCGTTGTAGTCGCGTGGAACTTTGAGATATGAGACGATCATATGTTTTTTTTTTTGACACCGCGGCTCATCCTGCAAATGCATCACGCGAGCGCGCAGAAAGCTGCTCGACTAATCTATATTTCCCGCGCTTTCATCCATCCTGCCCATCCTGCACTGGAGCAGGGCCCTTATCGACACCATCGCAAGAAGACGGGACATGCGGAAGGCCGTGCCACACTGCAGGCCGCTGACGACGGAAAGCGCGCGCTTGTGATGCGGAGGATGCGCGGCAGCCGGACAACGAACGGCCCGCGGGGCCTGTCGGTGGACGGCGTGACCTACATCGCGCGCTCGCCTGACAGGGACGTCACTCTAATGAGCGTTTAATGAGGGCAGCCAGGCCGTAATAGTGCTTTCGTAGTCAATTCCTTTGTGATCCCCCTCCTGTCTTTCACGGCACGCAGCAATGATGTGAGTGGCGTAACTTGCGGAAAGTTTTTCGGGAAGGAAAATTACGACTCCGGGCAACGTATATAGGCCTCCAAGCAAAAGTCGGCGCACTGCGCCACGCCTTTGCTTTGTGCTGCATTGCAGCTACTCTGTCTCGCGGTTGGAGTATTGGCGACGCGAGCCAATCTGGGGAGAGTAACATGTCCCACGCAGTTCATAAATTCCGGGGCAAATTTATGGATGAGGTTTAAACGGGCACCGAAGGGAGTTGCGGCAGACAATTGCGTCTTTGCGTGGAACTCTCCCGTATGTATAGTGAAATCGTCTCTCGCATGGCTAAGCATTGTCTCTTCATTGCGTTGGGGCTGCCAAAGGGTATTTGGCAGCTTAAAACGTGTTCGTTTCGTTATCAGTAAGCACAATATAAGCCAAACCAGCACATTGATGTGATCCTTGTAGGGAAGAGAATCAGACCCAGAATATAATAATAACTTTATACGCAAAATTGTGGAATGTTTCCAAAGTCACGATTGATGAAACGGCGATGTAATAAAAAAATAAATGCGCGAAAACGTGCGTTAGCTCACGGTTTTAAGAAGGAGCAGTCGCGGTGATAGCCACTATATTAACCAAAAGACTGCCATAAATTAAAACCTGAGAGAAGATGAATATATCAAAGGAATTCTAGGTCATCGCGAGGCTGACATATTGAAGGCACATTTTTGTTGACGTGAAAGGAGACGAGAAACTTTTGTGTTCCCTCACCACTGTCACCTATGTGTCCAACTGTTTAATGCGCCTCACAATGAATGCGTGCATAGCACGTGCTCTGACATCGTAAGGATTCCATGGCTTCTATGGCGGTGAGATCTGGACTTAATTTAAACTCAAGCATTTGTTTTGACAAAGTGAAAACAAGGCAACAGAACGGGTCAGGACGTAGAAAAAGGTATGACGGCCTCTCCCCCCCCCCCCCCCCCCCCCCCCTCCCTCAAAAAAAAAAAGGAAAAGGAACGTTGTCTGACTCTTTACAAAGGTAATCTAGACGAGAAGACAGGAAAGTATGCAAATAAATTATATATATTACAAAAACGAATTAACTGAATAATGAAGGCTTTGGTATTTTTGCGAGTGATACGAAAAATCAAGATTTCTTGTGATGCCCAACTTGGCCTAACAATTAAGCATTATTAAAAGTTCGACAATGAAATGAAATATCACCTTACCGCTTTTGATCATGGAGACAGGTTATTAGGAGTGCCGGGTTTTACCTTACATCAAGTCACCAGGAAATTTACTAAAACATGTTATTTCTATTCTTCACAGACTAAACAAAGTGAACATTATTTTATTTTTCGACAGATGCGGTTTAATTTTTGTTTTGTTTGTATGGCATTATCGATCGCATATTTCGCAGGGTACGAAACAAAACAACTCTTGTTCGACCGGGTAGTAATGTCCCTCCTACGTCCTGTCGCTGCGCCAGTTTTCGTGATTGACGCGCCTATAGAGTATATGGAGACAAGTCGTAGCTGGCGCTCCGTAGCGGCTTTGAATCGGGTTAATTGGCGTGCATGCATATTTAGGCGCGCAGGTGCCTTCACACGCCACTTCTATTGGAATGAGCCGCTGCTAACCCAGCCCCGCGTTATTGCGCTCGACGGGAGAGCGGCATGGACGTTGTTGCCCTGGTGTTTTTATACAGCGAAGCTGTATATGCTAGCCGATTAGTATGTCCGTCCGACTGTCGCGTGCACGCCGAAAACTCCACCGACGCAACCCCATGCGCATGCGCAAAAAAGAAGAGAGAAAGAGAGGCGCGTGATTGGCTGCGCCAGTAGTGACGTCGTTGCTTTCCGTCGCAGCCTAGCGCGCGCGCAGCAGTTTCTCTGCGGCTCCGAAATGGGTAGGCCACGCGTCATACGTATACTCATGAGGAGCAGGCAGCTTTCCATCAGCCACGTCACGAGCAGAACCGGGAACGAGCTCGTCTACGCCGCGCCTATATTGCAGTTTGGGCACAAGAACAGGCTCGTGCAGCCGAGCGCAAGCAGCAACTGCGTACCGAGGATCCGGCAGCCTACCAAGCCATCGTTTAATGAATCATCGGCATTAACCCAGTAATAAACACCGGGACCGCATGTTTCAGCTTCGGTGGTTAACCATCTGCACGGAGTGCTCGAGCGGTGATTTTTTAAAACCTTAGAGTCACGTATCAAAGAAAGCCCTAAACCCGCCGTGGTTGCTCAGTGGCTATGGTGTTGGGCTGCTGACCACGAGGTCGCGGGATCGAATTCCGGCCACGGCGGCCGCATTTCCATGGGGGTGAAATGCGAAAACACCTGTGTACTTAGATTTAGATGCGCATTAAGAATCCCAGGTGGTCGAAATTTCCGGAGTCCTCCACTACGGTGTGCCTCATAATCAGAAAGTGGGTTTGGCACGTAAAACGCCATAATTTAATTTTAAGAAAGCCCTAGACAGTTATGAAAACTGGTAAAAACAAACAGCAAAGATGAAATTGCGATACCACCCTTAATGCTATATAGAGAACGTAACTATAAGCGACGATTGTGAAAAAAGCAAACTGCTTCAACGATTATTTTTTTAAGATGCGCAGACATGTGTCACATAGCAAAAATTTGCGCAGAATTGACATTCACATTTCAGTATGTGCAGTCTGTATTTTGGGACAAAAACACATTGTTATGATTTTGGCGGCATCCATTTCTTAAACACGATATGTGTGTGTCTAGAGAAACAGCAAACCACTCGGACAAAGCCTGAGAATCAAAATGTAGCAAGTAGTTTGTTAACGTAACTTCGATTACCAGTCTTCGTTAAATCAAACTAGCGTCATAAAAAACTATAGCTTCATCAACTCAAGCCCAGCAGCCATATATGTCGTTCAAAAGACGCAGGACTGAATGCGTGCGGCGAAGTCGGAGCGTAAAGGGATTCTTGTCCCCCGCTCAGCGGCGCGTGGCCTTCCTTCAGGGCGTTCGAGGGCTTGATGATGAAGACGGCGTATCTTAAAGGAAACCCTCCTCCATCAACGCAGCTTTATGGTCGGGTTATTTCGCGACTAGCTTACACAGAGACTTCTGTACAGTTTAAGGCTCCTTTCAAGTTGTACCGCACGCGTTCGCACCACCGAAAACCAGCAGGCCACAAGTAACTATCCAAGGTTAAAAAAAAGAATTATTGTTATTATTTTGTTACGTGAAGTGCATTGAACGGGGAGGCGCTTGTGCCGCTGACCTGAGACACAATGACGAAGTGCTGCTGCAGAGTTTAAGCAGTTAGAAATACGGGGCGCCTTTCAGTGCAGTTGTTAACAGAGGCGCCATTGCAATGTTGTCATTGTGTACTGTGCTGTATTCGCTACATTGTAAATCCGAATCCACGCCGCGATTACAATGGTTATCTCTTGCGCAGGGTGAACGGCTAGATGAGCCTGCTTTGTCTCTTGGTTTTACTAGTTAAACGTTCTTACGTTAAGCTATGACCAAGAAACAATGGTGCCGAGCATACGCGTGTCGTACCCAGCGAGGGATCTTTCCCGTCAACGATTAATGCAACTCACGTTGTATTCTGCAGCGTTGCACTTTTAGTACTTGACATTATACCGGAAACAATGCCAAGTAACGCGAATTTTGATGCGAATTCTGTGCCGCTGACCCTCTTACGGTTCTCGCAACCTGCATCGATCGAGCTTTAGCGGTTAATGCTTGCTGATAAAATTCGAATAATGAGACCGGGAGCCCGGGCCTCATAGAAGGGATTTGGCGACAGTAACGCGGAGAATTTATTGCGGTGCGCAACATTATAGAGGCTTTTTTGCTGCCGCAATGGTGCGTCATAGAACAAGGTCTCGCAGCTTGTTTGAACCACATGACCTGAAAAGTTTTTTGACCTGCCGCGAGTGTTACAATGACATGACCTGACCAGTGACGCGCAAAAAGTGCTACAAAAAATTAAATTATGGGGTTTTATGTGCCAAAACCACTTTCTGATTATGAGGCACGCCGTAGTGGAGGACTCCGGAAATTTCGACCACCAGGGGTTCTTTAACGTGCACCTAAATCTAAGTACACGGGTGTTTTCGCATTTCGCCCCCATCGGAATGCGGCCGCCGTGGCCGGAATTCGATCCCGCGACCTCGTGCTCAGCAGCCCAACACCACCACTGAGCAACCACGGCGGGTGCAAAAAGTGCTCTGACGAATGCTTGCGGGTTACTGAAAGCTCATGTGGTGTCGGTTTTAGTTATTCGTTGGGGGTCTTTCCATTGCAGCTGAATTCTGGATTGATCCAGTTCGACAGCAACGGAGTACCCACCGCTCCCCCGCGCGACTATCCAACATTATTCTCGCAGTGCCACCCCATAAAAGCCCGCAACCTGGAATTGCATATTGACGTCCTGTAGCTATAGGGGTTCCGGATGGCGCGTTAAAGAAGAGTACACTATACTTCACCAACAACATAGGACATGGATATGGGGCACCGCAAGAATGGGCCGTCTAGAAATAACATTAATAAGGAGGCCGGCGTTGTTCCTCTCGAAATGTGGGCGGAAAATAATGACAGCTGCTTTCATCAGATGCATTTTATCCTGCGCCAAAACGCGTTCACGGTGCGGCCGTAGTGCACTGCACGGCGTGCACTGTGGTCCTTTATGGCACCGCTGATGAACGAGCGCGCCAGCGACCATAGAGAGAGAGAGCGCGCGGCGCACATAATAACGGCTTCTGCTGGTGTCTGCACGCTGTGAATGCCAAGTGCCTGATTTCAGTCGCTGCGTTGCGCGGAATGCGCGCCCTTGCATTTGCGAGGGGCAAAGTTTAGAGCTTATTGCGTTGGCTGCATCTCCTCGTCGGTCGGCGTTGTTCTATCGGTTGTAGCGGAAATTTACGGCCCACTTTGGCCGCAACTTTGGACTGCGGATTGTATAGGTGGCACCGCACCGCTCGGCCGCCAAGAACGGCCGTATACAGGCGCATCTGTTCTAAATATCGAGCGCGCATCGACTCTTTCTTTCGCATAGATCCGCGGTAGGCGCCCGCGCAAATGCTTCGAACAGAGACTGCACCACGGGAGCCTCTACTGTGCGTTCGCCTACGCCGTGCGCCCTCCGCAAAACACATTTTTTTCAGTGCGTAACAAAGGAGTGTGCGCTGCGTTGAAATTTGAAACTGACAACCTAAAAGAAACTTACACTTCCGCATTGTTACGCACAACGTAAATCTACTTGCGACGAATATTGCCGCTTGGTCCGCTTGCTCAAACGCGGACATCAAAGAGCGCAAGTGCGTCGTTAAGAATACAAATATGTCTTGACATGCGCATCGTAGCTGTCCTGCCCCGTATTTACCAATCACAATTGCAGCCACTGTGGTGCAGAGATCGCGTTTTATGTATACACCATGGGTAAAAACAGCACCACAGTGCATCACTTAGACTGTAGCACCCCGCCGTGGAAGTCGATTTATTGTGTGCAGTATATAAGAACTTTATAAGAGACGGCAAAAAATAGATATCACAGCCAGCGCGGGTTTGGACGTCTTTTCATGTGAAGCTTAGGAGCTTTTGCGTGTCGGTACAAAGCGGGAACGCAGTATGGTTTTTGGAGGTACCATCATCGGAGGTGCGTCGTTTTCGGCCACAGAGCAGCGTTAGTCTTTGCTGCGGCGTCTTATGGCAGCCTGGGCTGAGCATTGGACCTCCCATTCGCAGAGAAGCAAGGAAGAGATTGAAGGAGCCCGAGTCGTCACGTTAGAGTAACTCTGCAATACAGATATAGGTTTTATTGAACAGAGAAGAGATAAATGAGATATAGGCAAAAATGCAAGACTGCAAAACATGTAGCAAAACCTTATTAGTAGGCTAGGTGGTCCTCGCAGCTACGCTTCAAATATAATAATAATAATAATAATAATAATAATAATAATAATAATAATAATAATAATAATAATAATAATAAAACTTGCGGCAGAAGCTATCTCAAGGTTACTGCGGACGGTAATGCATTCACTGATCAATATAGCGACACAATGTATTGCCAGAGTCTAAACGAGCTACGCATGAGGTGCGTACTGCAGCGGGAGCCCTCTTTCGCGCTTCGCTAAGAACACGCTGCCCCACCCAGCACCACCGCCACGAAGCCTACGCGTGGCCTCCGAAATGCACGGCGCGCCGGCGCGTGCGAACGCTAAGAAACGCGTCATGCGGCACCCGGTCTCCTCTATCGCGCTTTTTTTCTGGACACGCTGTGCCATCCGGTGGCACTGCCGAGAAGTCCGCGCGTGGCCTCCGAGACGAGAAGCGTGGCGCACAGGTGTCTGCTTAGCTGATAACTGCTCCCTCGCTTGTCGCATACTCAGTGGCCAATACTGAGCAACTCAATATGGTGAGAGATTCATCGGAGAGTGGTACACACCCAGTGCATTCGTGACCCAGCTCGCTAAAGCGTTGGCGTGAAAGGCGGCACATACCCAGCTAATGCGTCGGGTTGCTGTCCTTGAGCCACCCTTGTAACGTGGGTTCGATTCCGTTCAGCATCGGAGAAAGTTAAGGCACCTTTTTCGCCATTGTAGAGCGGCACATTGCCAGTGGCCCACGCCCAAGTTGGCGTCAAAGACGTTCGTTGAAGAGCGGCTCGCACCTGCTGGCACATGACCAGATGTTCACTGGAGGCCAGCGCAGACCGAGTGGCACGTGCCCAGTGCTCCAAGACGGCGTCAAAAAGTTTCTTCGAAGATCGGCACCTATGCAGTCCCTCATCTACAGTGACCCGTGTCGGCATGAAAGCGGTCCGTTCAAGAAGGGCAGGCGTGTGCACATTGCCATCTACTCGGTGATCCAAGTTGGTCCGATGGTTGGTTTCGATCCCTGTTACCTCAGCACAGCAGCACAATGCGTTATTCATTCGACCATATTCTACCCAGTGATCCAGGTAGGCGGGAAAATGGATAGATACAAGCAAACATATATAGATACAAATATAGGTAAATACATACATCGCCCGCGGAAAGCGCGGGAAGCAAGCTAAGAATGCAAACGCTTTAGTAATAATTGCTGCTGTTGTAAGCAAGTAATGGAAAGAACTTAATAAAGGTTCTTTCTCTCCAGCCTTAGTTAGACTTAAACCCAGTGATTCAGGAAGCATTCATTCATTCATTCATTCATTCATTCATTCATTCATTCATTCATTCATTCATTCATTCATTCATTCATTCATTCATTCATTCAATCTTTATTTACAACATATTTTACAAAATACAAATGTCGAGATAGACAACGACCGCAATTTTATTCTGCTGGAGAGTCGTATTCAGCAGGTGCGTCAGGATGAAAACAGCGGAAGAAGTGGATTTCTGAGGTCTGAAACCGTGTTGGTCGGGGCTCAGTATATTTTATTTGGATATGAATTTGTTTATGTGCACAGAGAGTATATTTTCAATAACTGTGTTGATAACGCTATTAACTGAAATCGGCCGATAACTTGATGAATTATAACTTTTCTCCGTTCTTATAAATCGGAATTACTTTTGCTATTTTATATTCTGAAGGATATATTTCGGAATCAAGGTAGTGATTAAATATGTGAGCGAGGGGATCCGCTAATATGTCAATGTTGTCCTTAATTAGCTTAAAATGTATTTGGTCAAGCGCAGCTGCCTTAGTTCTTAGTCCATTAACAACTGCTATTATTTCATCCACTGTGATATCATCAACTGCCACAGTATTCACCACTGATTGGATAGACTGTGTACATTCGGTGACTTGAGGAAGTTGGTTTGCTAGTTGCGGTCCTATATTTACAAAATACTCGATAAATTCATCAACTGTTTTCTGGTCAAGTACATCAGGCAATATACGCTGCTCTGAACGAAGCCCTACTGCACCTGTTAATATATTCAAAATTTTACCTGTGTTGCCCTGAGCAATAAGAATAAGAGAAGAGTAGTATTCTTGTTTTTTTTACGCAGTAGAGACACGGACAAGCTCCTGAAACGCTTAAACTGGCTTAGATAATAATGATTGGTTTTAGCACGTTTCCACTTCTCATGACATTTTTCTTTCTCCTTCAGTATGCGTAGGATGTCGTGAGTCGTCCATGGGCATATAGGTGCAACATATCGACCCGAGGACTTGTGTGTGGCGCTCTGCAAGACGGCACTCTGGACAACTGTAAAGACGTTTGTATATTCTTTGTTTATGTCGGTATCTCTTCTCCCCACCTTTCATCCCCCCCCCCCCATCCCGCTCCCATGTGTAGGGTAGCAAACCGGTTAAGCTAAACTGGTTAACCTCCCTGCCTTCCTTTTCCACTTTTTCCTTCCTTCCTTACTTGCTGCAAGTTCTCGAGAACTAATCTATAGTCAATCTTTTTTCTGCGGTTCATGACCAGATATGTTCGCAGATATTTTTCCTTGGATTTCTACCGCAACAAATATGGGTATGTGATCGGCTATTGGATCCAGGTAAGTTCCGACCCATCTATTACATATGATGTTCGTAAGCGCATGGTTTATTAAAGTGCTAGAACTGCCTTAGATACGCGTTGGCTCTGTTATAAGATTGCATATGTCATATGACCGTAGAAGTAACGTGTAATTGTTAGTTTCTCCAGAAACATCTATATTAAAGTCTCCTACAATTAAAACACGGTTACTTTTTGTATAGGTTAAGATTTCTATAATTGATTCAAGTTTCTCAATAAAAACTGAAACAGCAGAACCGGGAGGCCGTTACACCACACGGACTGTTATACCCCACTCAATCTTTATAAAAAGTGCCTCAATTGTAGGGTCACTGATAGTAAGGACAGGGAGAACTTCAGAAGCAATACTTTTTTTTATAAAGAAGGCAACACCACCTCCTTCTGCCCTTGAAACCCTTGGCAGAGAAGAAAGTTTGTAACCTGGAATAAATGGCGATACTTTATCCTTGAGCCAGGTTTCCGTAATAGCGATCAAGTCGAAAAGAAAAGTGTGCTGGGATAAGTGCGCCTTCAATAAGTTAAGATTTTTTTTTGGATACTGCGCACAGTGCAATGAAAAACTGAGAAGACATCGTGGTGTTTTATTAATTGATCAACTTGATCCAAACTGAAAGCCATGGTGAAACAGAAGGACAAGAAGAAGATATGAACAGAAAGAAAACTATACGGATTGAGCCAGGTGACTCTCAATTCTCAGCACAGTTGGGGTTTCTGTCTTCCTCATGAGGATCTTTCCTTGCCAAACCCAGGCAAGCTTCCATTTTTTCTTTAGGCGCACGCAGTTAACGCGCTTTGCACAACAGTACTTTGATCTCAATACAGAGATGCTCATTAACATAAACCGGATTGCTTTCTTCGAAGCCAAGAACTCTTGTGGTAAGCCTTGCCTTTCTAGCTGCAGAAAAGAACTTATCCCGCACAGCACGAGTGGAAAACCGCAACACAACATTCGGTCTTTCCTTGTCCTTTCAATGGACGTGGTGTACAACGTCGATGTCGTCTTCGGAGACATCGACACCCACAAATGTTGCTATTTTTTCCACTGACTTACGCAGATTCTCATCAGGCACCATTGGTATGCCTTTTATTTCTACGTTCTGGCTCCTACTATATTGCTTTAGCTCGATAATATTTTTCTTAGCTTCCATTAGTGCCTTCAGCATCTGCTTAATTTCGTACTGGCATTGAGAATTCTGTGTTTTGACTTCGGTCACGTCGCGACGGAGCTCTACGACATCCTTCTTGAACAGCTCAAAACTCTCATTCATGAAACCCATGGCCCCTCGTATTCCCTATTGTTCAGAATGGATATCAGTGTTTGATGTTCGCACGGCTGCAATTTCATTCTTCACTTCAGTTGCGAAATTGTCAAGCTTCGCTAGTACGTCGGTTAACACTTTCACAATCTCTTTTGTGCTATTCGGTTGTTTTTCGCCAAATGCCGTGAGAGCGTCCCCGAGAGTACCAGTGTTTGCCATAATTTAAAGAAGAGAGAGCCTCAGCGGACCGCGAATGTCCCCGCGAACACAAATTAGGCAAACAAGCAGGCAATAGGCTCGTTGCACTCGTTGCAGCAACAGCGACGGCGCGGCGTAATATTTCCGCAAATAGGAACGGAATTACCACCAACCTGCGAAAGGTAGATCAAGTTGGTTATGACGCGTCTGTACGCCGCCGCTGCTGCTGCCAAAGTGAATGCGGCACACAGGAATGCGCCCCCTCGATGAAGCCGATAAGCCCAGGAGTAGTCTCCGGTCAGCGAAAACAGATGCCAACAGGCGTGAGTCCTGTTGCACTTGAAGTACTGGGTTTTCTTCAAGATTGGCAATGCACGAAGGCAGGTATGTTTCGGGACCCTTGCAATATGCTGGCGGTTATTATTTGCCACAATTACCGCATAACAAAAGCAAAGCGACGAGCAAACCTTCCTGTAACTAATACACAGCACTCGCTTACTTTTGCGTCCTTGATAAAAACATACACAGGTTGTCGTACATAACTTCCGCCAAAGTTTTAAAAATGAAAGGCACTCCGGACGCGGGTTCAACCGAATGCATAATGTTGGCACTGGCCTAGAGTTGCTCAGGCTATTTTTTTTATTTTCCCCTTAACTAACGGATTTGTTATGTTTAATTAATAAACTTTTTAAGCATTGGCTGCAGACCCCAAGTGTGATACGCAACGTTGTACAGCACCTTGAAAAACCTCTCAATAAATAGTTTCCAACACGATATATCTCACGTGGTTCTTTTTTTTTTTGCGTTACAAGGAAAGCTCGCGAAATATGAAAAAAAAATACCACATGACGGGGCGCTTGCGCATTGTTATTGTGCTGCTCTCAAGCGTGCGATGGATGAACAAGGTCGGCTGCAGCGAGACTGGCGCACGACAGGGCGTTACGCCTGGTGTAGGTATCTCGGCATGCGACTCTTATCGCATGACTGTGCAAAAGCTGCTGTTGGCCGAGCGTTGCCGAAGCGATAAAGCGTCTAAGGCCACGAAAAAGAAAAGACGAAAGCAGTATTTTCATTCCGCTTGAAAGAAGGAAAGGGCGAAGCGCGTGGAAACAATGGAAGGCGATAACGGCTGCTACAATTCTGCCTTTGTACACAAATTACCTTGTAGGAGTTCTCGAATTGAACGATGAGGCTACAACTTTAAACCTTATGGCTTAAAAAGCGGCGGATAAATCACACGGGGACAAAACTAATTAATGCTAAAAAAAACCGCGGTTATATTTAAGAAAGATTACGTATGTCTTCTTCATACGATGACTCTTTTCGCACTGGCCCCGTCTGCTCTCCTTCTCACACTTACCGTCTACCAGACGTTTTTTTTTTTTTATCTCGCACTCCGCACGTGCGCATCGCTTCGTAGTCGCAGTATCGGGTGGCCGTGTCTGGCTTCACACTTGTGCACCGTGACCGGCGCGTCAATCCCTGCACTATTAATCAAATTTACACCCTTTGGGGTGCATATTTCCCCAACAATAATCGTCATTTGTCTTGCTTGCGTTTCCTTCCTTGAAAACGCTGCGGTCGCTACTTTTCTGTCGACAACCCTCAATCACGCTGATAACGGACATGCCGTTCATGACTTGGAAGTACCGGGATCGCAGCGTTAAAGATAGGAAATGCGGGCACGAGAGATGACGATTATTGTTGTGTGGCAAATGCACACCCCAAAGGGTGCAACTGTTTTTAGAGTGTAAGAGTGTGAGAGAGCGGGCCCGCGGGCTGTTCCAGTTTACCAGATGTAGATCATACCTTATGTACCTCGTTTGAACGAATCCCAGTGAACTGCGATGTATCCAGTGCTCCCCAGGCACCCGTATCACTGCGTGTTCTCTACAGCAACGCTATTTGGCTGTGACCAACGTTGAGCAGCAGATATGGCTTGCTCCAATGAGGAAAGAGCGGCTATGGTTTTGGCTCTAGGTGCGTCAAGTGGGCATAGAAGGTGCGCAGTCGAGCTATTTCAATGCTGGCATCCAGGTACGCGTCCGAGCTCAACGATGATTGTGCGTGCATATAAAACGTTGAGACAGACTGGGAGTTTTACGAAGAAACGACATAAATCTTCAATCCTGGGCGAGGACGTGGAGACAGATATTCTGTCAAAGTTTTCTTTAGACTTACATGCAAGTGTTCGTATACATAGTGTGGGTGCTGAAGCTGGGCTGATATTTTGTAACGATGCCTTTTCCGATTCTATGCTTTTTCAGGCTTTTCACGCTTGGCCACTGGTCAGAGCGACGGTCTGCCCACATTATCAACGCGATCAGGCGGCCGTGTGTGGTGGATGATAAGAATAGCATAGAATAAGGCATAAGGAATCGCTACAAAATAGCGACCCTGGAGTGTCAAAGTATTCAGTGTGGATAGTACTTAAGAAGAGGCAACTTCATCCGTACCCCGTACAGCTGCACCAGATGTTGGAGCTCCGCGATTTCGAAAATCGAAAGGACTTTGCAAACTGGATTATAATTAAGACGGAAGAGGACCCAGGCTTTGTCAACAAAATACTGCGGACCAATGAAGCTACCTTCTAACGAAATGCCCAAGTGAACATTCACAACGGTCACTATTGCAGCGACGAAAACCCTCACTGGAATTTGAAGACACATTACCAATATCAGTGGTCGGTTAATGTGTGGTGTGGAATTTAAGGTGGCGCTATCGTTGGCCCCGTGTTTTTTGATAACAGGCTTACAGGCGAAGGATACGTCAACGGCATCCTTGATGGGGCACTTGAGTATTTTCTTTGCGAAGTTCCATTGGCTAGGATCAAGGATATTTGGTATCAGCATGATGATGCTCCCACGCACGGCAGCAGCAAAGCTTGCAAATGGCTGCATGAAGTATTCCCGCAGCAGTGGATTGGACGACATGGGTCCATTGCTTGGCCGGCACGGTCGCCAGATTTATCTCCCCTCGATTTCTTTCTCTGGGGCTACGCCAAGGATCAAGTATACCGTACACCAGAACATCAGAAAACCTTAAAGAAAAAAATAAGACAAGTCTGCAACTCCCTCCCTGATAGCATGATGAAGAACGCCTCCGAAAATGTGCCCATGAGATGCCAAATGTGTATTGCAAGAGATGGTGACTTCTTCAAACACGCAGTATAATCAAGGGGCGCTTTTTGCATTGAAGGTCACTGAAACATCATGCCTCCCCACGCAACCCCACTACAATCCGTCGGCAGGCTGCCAGCTCTTGCCCATTTCAAGCATAAAAAAATAAACCCACGTTCGTGTTCTCTTTCGTCTCCGTAGACGCTTTATCGCTTCGGCACCACTCGGCCAGCAGCACACATTTGCGCCGTCAAGATCATATAAAAGCCGCATGCCCAGATACCTACACCAGACATCACGCCCTGTCGCAGGCTAGTCTCGCTGCAGCCGACCTTATTCATCCATTGCACGCTTGAGAGCACAGTAACAGTGCACAATAGCCCCGTCACGTGGTATTTTTTTCATATTTCGCGGGCTTCTTTTGGAACGCGGAAGAAAGGACCACGTGAGATATATCGTGTTGGCAACAATTTAGTGAGAGGTTTCTCAAGGTGCTCTACTCCTTTGTCTATCACACTTGGGGTCTGCAGCCAATATTTAAAAAGTTGATTATTTAAACATAACTAATCCGTTTGTTAAGGGGGAAAAAATAGCCTGAGTAACTCTAGGCCAGTGCCAACATTATGAATTCGTTTCAGCTCGCGTCCGGAGTGCATTTCATTTTTAAAACTTTGGCTCAAGTTATGTGGGAAAACCTGTATACTTCTTACACAAACGCACAGTCTCCAGCAGACTATGCACATTGAAGAAAGGACGGAGCTGGAATCAGATTGTTTCCTGTTTAAGGAAACGAGTGGCTGTTCTGTCCATCCTAGTAGCTCCTTGCGCGCAGGCGCACAAATGTAACCTGCTTTCCCCTCCCTCCTCCCCTCTCCCATTTCGCTTGAAAGAAAAGAAGCATAAATAAATATTTGCGAGCGATAGTCGCGCGGCACGCTGCGTTCTATCCGTTATTCGCTAAATGCGCTTTTCTAAGCGCGCAAACTTGCCAGAGCTAACATGCGCCTACGGCAGCCTTGAAGCAACCTTCAAAATAGGTCCTTACAAACGAATATGCCTTTTTTAAAAGTATGGGCGCCATCGACAGCGATGCGTGTCAGCTCCAAAAACAATATTTCACGACTCTGGGCGTATAGGTTGTAAAGAACGCGCACGTTATTCGGCTCCTTTCTTCGTTGAAGAGAGGGCAGATTCCTCTTCTGTCATACGAGGGTGCACTCCATTTTCCGCTTTTATTTTACGGCAGATTCCCTGCTCTTAAGGAGTGTCAAATTTTGATAGCCTCTTGTCCGCCAGAGTTATACTTCCGTCTTCCGCGAGTCGATCCTGTCTCAGAGGTCACGACGTCCCCGTGTTCCTGTCTTCTTTCAGAGACGCTACAGAAGGCAATCGCAAAACCCGGAGCAACAAAGTAGGACATTTTCTTCACTGCCTGGAAGTATTAAACGTGTCATCGCCGGAAGAACGGGTCTGCTGGAGCTTTGCGCAAGTGTCACAGCCGAAGAGGCGGCGCAACGTGCACGACTTAACAAACGCGTCGAAGTTACACAATTTTCTTTTGTTCTCACATTCTCCTCTCATACAAACACTCGCAACATCTCTTGCGATCTTTACGGCGTGCGTGACATTTCCTCATATATTATTTGACTACCATCGGCGAGCCTTCCACACATATTCTCAGCCAAGCTGCGCTGGAATACTTGCCGAGCACTGCGTTAGCACCACCGCAAACGAAATGCAGCAATGAGTGCGAGGTCGAGGAGCTCAGTTCTCGGCTTTAAATAACAGCAACACGAAGTACTTTCTGCTGCCTTTATCGCATTGCGCATTTCAACATCAGAGCAGCAATAATAGAGACAAATGATGATCGTTGCGTTTGTGTGTGATGGAGAACGCGGATGAACATCAGCGACTTCGATGCTCAGGTTGCCGTAACTTGCCTTCAAGTGGGACCGTGGTACGGGATTCTTCAAGCGGTCAATAGGCAGTTTTAGGATAGCGCTTGCAACCAAACGTAAACGCATTACGTACGTAAATGATATAAGCGCTAGCTTATAGTGGAACAAAGGAAGCGCTTTCTTCGGAATCCGTACAAGTTGATTATGGCTAAATTTTCCTTACAGATAATTCTCTGCGTGTATATTTGTGTCACGAATTTTGGATGAAGTTTCAATACCTTATAAAACTTTCGGAGAGATCATGACATCGGTGCTCACCCAAATTAATGCTCTGGCTAGAAACAGCGAGTTTTATTTTCCAATGAGCTTTTCATTTACAGTAACAAAGCAAAACCACCTGAGCTGTAAGTGGACTTCAGCTCTCGAAACTCTTTCAGAGGATTGGCGCACTCTTCAGCTTATAACTGCTACCCAGAACAAACAAACAAACAAACAAACAAACAAACAAACAAACAAACAAACAAACAAACAAACAAACAAACAAACAAACAAACAAACAAACAAGCAAACAAACAAGCAAGCAAACAGACAAACAAAACAGAGGCGATATAAATTGCTCCCTACCGGCTTGTCGTGATTCCCAGTGCGCACTGCCGTCCTGGCTTTGCTGTGCGAATAAAGTGATTTATTTGGCTCCCATTATGCTTGTCCCATTTTTCCTCCGAATACCAAAGTTTTCCCTGTTATTTGTCTACCGCCCATGAAGCATGCACTGCTGTGCTACTGCGTTGCATATACGTTGTGGCATTAGTAAATTTTCGGACCAAACGAAATGCGACTATTGGAAATAATAAACAAAATAACAACGTAAAATGCTGAAATGACCAATCACCTACTCTGTTACAAAAAGATGCAGAAAAAGGGGAGATGAAAAAGGGAATCAGAGGCGCAATCTAATTTATGTCCTTCAGTGCACGCAGTGCCTCTTCTCAGACAGTTCAATCAATCGGACTGAAAATTCTGAAGTGAAATGTCACCACAATGTAGGATGATTACGACGGCACCAGTAAGAGGAAAAGAAACATCTTCATATTCTTTCTTGAAAAATGCTGACAGACCACAACGGACGATGAATGACACTGTTGCTGGTTTCCCAAAATGTACCTACTCGCCCAGCTCTCGATTCGTCTGTATCTTGAGACGCGACGCATGCAGGTCTAGAGCAATTAAATACAATACATGTTAGATGAAATTGAACATTTAATGTCTCCCAAAAAAGGGAACTAAATATCAGCAAAACAAAGTACATCCTGTTGGTGGATTGGTTTATGGATTTTATAGCACTCAGTTTTGAAGGTGAACATAAAGTTATTCCTTTTTACCTTTTTTCTGCCTTTATTCTCAGTGCTTGAGATGCGTGTTATCATTTTGTCAACTGTACGCAGGGAGAGGTGGGTGAGTGTTAGATGGCGCCAGCTACTACTCTTAATTCATAGATGGGCTCGAAAAAAAGCGAAAAAAAAAGAACACGTCAGACAAAGAAACAGCAAAGAGTACATTGACAACAATTCTAAATTTCGCATACACAAAACAAACGATTGTTTCTGAGTGGTCCACAAGATCTATGGTTCATGCTAACAATCGAGTGTTATATACTTAATCGCCCTAAGATTGTCATTTATTTACATGTTTTCCCTGCGTTTACGCAACTAATCTTCCAGCCGTCTTTTACTTTTCTGCACTACAGATTCATTCACCTTCTTTTTACTATTCTTAAAGCCCAAGGCCTTGGGAAGGGTAAGTACGCCATCATTTACATCTGGAAGGATGCTGCGCAATAATGGATGCTGTGCAAGCCATCAAGTGGAGAAAACTTCGCATCAATCAAGACAATAAATCTTGAGGTGCCCCCCCCCTCCCCCTAAAAAAAGAAAGAAGAAAACGAAGCATCCTTGCTTGAGCCACCGAAGGTTAGCACGCCAAAATGATTGATTGCTGCACCTACTCGCTTGGCAAGTGCTCGCTTTGTGTAGCGATGACACTTTGTGGAGCAAATGACAGCTAGAAAAAAAAATGAATTGAGTGTAGAAGTAGTAAAGTATTTCTGGCTAAAGCGGCCGTAATAGCGGCCACTCGAAACAACCAGCAGAACGCTCATTTCATGCATAGCACCTTTTCTACGTAATCACGCTTTAATATTCGTAACGGTGTCGCATATCCGATCGCAAGCTAATATTCGAAGAGATCGAATATGACATCCTCGAATAATACAATCACAAAATTCTCGAACGATATAAGGGTCTGTCCGACAGCCGTCGACGCGTGAGTTATTCGGTGCTGGCTCACATTCCAGAATGCAATGTCAACAACGTGGACACGGACAGAAGTGTTCGGGGGCATGAGTGACCTGAAACACGTTTGCTTTGGCTGTTGTTTATCCTCAATTACGGTAAACCCATTTGCCATCATGTGGGCCCCGATTTCTTGGGCAGCGGGCGTACAATGGTTGCCTGCGTTTGCTTCATACCGTGGTGTGTATCGATGCGCTTTACATAACTACACACACACATAGGTTGCAGCGGTGGTCGCTTTGTTCGCGGTAAAATTTATTATCATAGCCCGTCACAGTCCGACCCTTTTGTATCGCTGTGAGCGTTTTCTTCTTCTCTCAGCCTTTTGTGCGTTGCTTTCCCTCTATTTTGTTTCTTTCCTTTGTTGGGCTGTCATTCCCACTTTTTTTTTTCGTTCATTATTTCTTCTTTCTCTCGGCGACGGCACTCCACGTTGTTTCCAACACTCGTCTGCTCCTTTCCTGATGTCGCCCGGCGGGACCTTGGTCAGTTCCGTCTTAGTCACCACATAAGAAAATCTAAGCACCGATGATTAAAAAAGAAGACGCGCAAAAACAGGGGAGAGTAAACAGGGCAGATGCGAAAACAGTATCACTCACTCAGGGGTCAGCATAATTCTCAGGCTCGATGCACGTAAAAAGGTGGAAAAGGGAGTTCGAAGTAAATGTGGGCACGAACGTTAAAAGAACAGCGAATGACTAAATTCGAAGGGGAAAGCGAATAAAAGAAGACGTAGGCGAAAAGGGGTCGCACGTGACACAAAGAGAAATTAAAACGGCCGCATGCATCGTTCGAATGGCGGCGAAGCTCGGCGCAAGCGACAAAGAAGCACAAAGCGCACCTAAAGGAAAGCAAATTTCCCATCGGCGAAAAGGGCAACAAGCATGAAGGCTCATGGGTAGTGACAGCGATGAGGCCATTTGTCGCGCGTGTTACGACAGCTCCTCGTGACAGCGCTTTTAATGGCCGGCCACGCGTCGGCAGCTGAGGTGAGCGCTCTCCGCTATCCTCTTGCTGCCTCCGAAGCCAAGCTGGGTCGACGCTTCCCCGCTGAATGGTCAATGTGACGGGACGAGCAGCGGCGGTCGATCAAGCCTCTCACCCCATTATTGCTAATTAATTCTGTCTGGTTCAAACGAGGCTCTCTGTGCGCAGAGCGCAGCCGTTGCGCACATAATGTAGGGACTCTGGTTGTCCATCAAACATATTCAATTCCCGAAGGCTTAAAAGTACGAAAAGGGACAAAAGCGCCAAATGCTGACGCCGCAGCCACTGCGTTGAATGTTCGCTTGCAGCGCAGTGGGAGTTGTTACTTTTCTTGCTGAAGAGCTAAAGCAAAGAGCGGAGAAATTTATTTAAGAAACAGCACTCTAGCCTGCTTCTCGGTGCCAGAATAAAGGGAAAGGGAGATAAAAAAGGCGGTCACTATGTTGACAGAAGGAGTGAATTACCGTCTGTGAAAGGCAGACCTTTCACAGACGCGAGAGAAGCCCCTTGCTGTGTAGTAATGCAAGTAATGCGCACGCTGCCCTGCAGCTATAGATTTCCAGTCTGGCCAAAGTTCCCTTACTACGTATTTAGTAAGATGTATAGTGCCGATTGTGGACAGCCCTGTAGCAAAAGACAGGAAAGACAGGGACGAGGCGTTCAACCAGACGAGGCGTTCGTTTTGCTACCCTGCAAAGGGGTAAGATAAAAATTCATCCACGATTACGACACTCCATAATGCGAAATTTGAGCGCAGCTGTATAGGCGTTTTCATTTCGCAATATATTGGCTGGCGCGGACAATCTGTCTCGTGCGGCACGTTGCAAACGGAGCGAAGTGGGGCGCGACTGCCTCGCTAATCGGGAGATGGCGAGAGGAAGCGCGCGGGTGACGCGTGGGCGCGATTCACAGCAGCCGGCGCAGACAACCTCCGCTCTTGTAGCGTTTTGTTTCCATACAGATGACGCGCGCTACTCTGGCGCTATCTCGTAGCCATCGTCGCCGCAAAGCCCCTCGTACGCGGCACTGCGCTATTCTTCTCACATTTTCGCCATATCCTCCTCCTCCTCCGCATTCCTTGTCACGCTCTCTTCGCTCCTGCCGCCTTTTTTCATCCCCCACTGCGCTCTGCGTTCGCTCTCATCTTTCGCTGTGCTCGTTCGCTCGGTTATGAGGTAGGACGCCGACGCCGACGCTCGCCGCAGAAACGGACGCCTAAGAGATAATAAAGAAGAGTAAACATTACACACACAGAAGAGGCAAAACATGGGGAACTCGGCAGATGGAAATTCAAGACGATGAGAAAAACGAGACCAAGGCAAAAGCGGCGGACAACGTTTCGACAAGTTGACTTGTCTTTTTCAAGGGGACATATGCTTTCCTCGGCACAGTATATATAGGTAGGCGTCTTCTAGGGGGGGGGGGGGGGGGGAGAGGGTAAGGCGGGTGGTCAGGCGGTGTTGGTTCCGCGTCCATCGTCTGTGTAGATGTTTCTTGGGTTCTAGCTTTGGTGGAACGAGCGCACGAGCTGGTGTTGACGATTTCAGGCGTGTGTTTCTGTGTTGTAGCTAACTGGGACGGGGGCTTTACTGGTGTTGATGGTTGCGTCGGTTTGAATGAGTTCCTGAGCCAGTACTTGATGTTAGCAATCACCTCCACGCTATAAAGATTGGAGTATAGTCCTTCCAGGGCGAGCAGAATGACGGGGCCCTGGTGTAATTCAGCGTGGTGGATAACATGGATGTTTTCGTGTTGGTTTCCAATTTCCAAAAGAAAATCATTGAGCTTACGTGTCCCTAGTGTGGGGGCTAGGAGTGCCTCTGATTTTTGAATAAGTAGCCTGTATTTGTTGGCGATCCTGGGAAGTACTGTTGTCAGGTAGATTTTTGCGTTTGGTCTGTTGGTGTGCAAATCGTTTATGAGCGTTTTCATGCCCTTAATTGTGTTATCACCGGTGTCGTGGTTCAGGTCATTAGTCCCGCAGTGAATGATGAAATGTGTGCTGTGGTGCTGCGGCAATAGGGAGGTCTCGTATGGTGTCTGTCGTGGCACCACTCTTAAAGCTAATGTGTGGTGAATGTTGGCCCGGCGGGAAGTGTTTTTTTTTATTGAAGTGAAAATGAAAGAGAGAGACGTAGTCACCTTATAATGGTGATGGATACTCCTTTTCTCATAGTGGAAACAACAATATAAAAAGATATGTAAGGAAATTATAAAAAATCCCGTCATATAGTCAAAAGTCCACAGCACACAGTCCTATACACCCACGAGCATCACAATATAAAAGTCAAATGCAATTTGAACCACAATGAGTTTGTAAACAGTCACAAACACACTGAAAGGGCCGTAATGTAGACTGCGATGAGCACATAAACAGATGAGGAAATACTCAGAGTGAAAATAATGCGCGCACAAAATACAAAAAAGGTATAACACGTAACACACAAGCACTAATAATTACAAATAATAGAAGCAAGTTACAGCAACATAGTGTGATTACTCAGTGCAATATCTAGTACTTGTTAAGCATGCCTCATCCTTCATAAAAGTGTTCAAGTGCGTTCAATACTTTTCGCGGTGCTATTTACGATGGCTATGGGCCCAGCAATTTTGCGAGTGAGAAAGGCCGTTGAGGATCAATGGAGTGTAGCTCTTGTTCTAGCTGCCCTCTTTGCATCGCGTATGTGGGGCATTCGAGGAGTAGATGGCGAACATCGTTATCGTCGTGGCCACATAAACAAGCCGGGGAAGGAGCCCGTTTTATGCGATATAGGAAATGTTTCGTGTTTGCTGTCCCAAGGCGCAGCCGTTGAATTAGTGTCTCGGTACTTTTCGAAAGTTCTAGATCCAGCCGCTATCTGAGTTTAGGCTTCACTTCGTAAAGAATTGATTCCTTAGTGTTTTCATTAAACCAGGTTGACATACACAAGTCCTTGTTTAGTACTCTCAATATGCGTTTCATGTCCTTTGGTGATAACACCCTCGCCGCTAACACACACTCGGTCATTGCCTCGACCACCACACTAGGGACACGTAAGCTCAATGATTTTCTTTTGGAAATTGGAAACCAACACGAAAACATCCATGTTATCCACCACGCTGAATTACACCAGGGCCCCGTCATTCTGCTCGCCCTGGAAGGACTATACTCCAATCTTTATAGCGTGGAGGTGATTGCTAACATCAAGTACTGGCTCAGGAACTCATTCAAACCGACGCAACCATCAACACCAGTAAAGCCCCCGTCCCAGTTAGCTACAACACAGAAACACACGCCTGAAATCGTCAACACCAGCTCGTGCGCTCGTTCCACCAAAGCTAGAACCCAAGAAACATCTACACAGACGATGGACGCGGAACCAACACCGCCTGAACAACACCTGCTCACACGGAGGCCCACAAACACCCGCGGAACCTTCCCGCAAATAGCAACATACACTAATAAGCAGACATACACAGACAGGCATCGGTGCAGGCCTCTACAACAAAATAAGGCGTAAAAAGACACCGCCTCAAGATGTTTCGTCTTGGAGGTCTGTCCGAACCAAATAGAAATGACTACCACGCACTACGGATAGCACATGCAACAAATCTCGCCCTTTTCTTCAATCCCGCAAACTCGCCGCCAAACAAACAAACTACAGATTTCACATAAAAACGTATACTAGCTGCAATACACAAAGGAAGATCCCAAAAGGTCTCAGAATTAAGGTTAGATGTGCCCTCGCCTCTGTACCCTCCAGGCTATTATTGAAGTGGAATGCTGTCCTAGAAGATACATCGCTCTCTTTAATTGATATTCCCGAAGAGCGCTGCAAGCAACAACTTATGGTAGTTACCAATAAGCTCAACAGCATAAATTTATCTGAGCGGGAAAAAAGAGAATTTGAACAATTCGTCGGGAAACTAGGAAGATAAACCTACTAGATGACCAGCTCAAAGGTATTGGATGTGCAGATCCGCCCTAGAAATCTAATGTAACACCTACAGCACATGGCTCCACCGATAGTCCTACAGGCGAGCATCGAGAGCACTGCAGCAACGTGGTAGACATCCCAGAGTCTAAGCCCCGAGGAAGTTGACCTCCTGAAACTTGGTATAACGTTTTTTCCCACAAACAACGCAGAAAATGAATACGAACTCCACAGGTTATAACAGAATTTTGAAGACGCATGCGCATCAAGGAATTCTTCGATATGCCAGACGTATGAAAACAGGATAGAGACCATCTTAGACCACCTAACACGTGGACACCGGAAGCCGAACAGTTCCCAGACCTCGATATACACACAAAGCTAATCTCAAAGGAAATTCTAGAGTCAACGTGGCATTGCCGCAAACGCAAAAAAATTGTCCCCGGCTGAGCATCTAATTCTTAAAGAACTCGCGCGAAGAAATGATGTAGTGAAACCAACAGATCGTATGGTAGTCTGGCCGACAGTATCGTAGTCTGGCCTATAGAAAAGTACAAAAATAAGGCCTACAAACAACTGAGCAACCACACCCATTACATAAAACTCGACTCTAACCCAACTTCAGACGACAGAAATTTTGTGCAAACCCCAAAAGTGGAGCTCATGTCCAGTGAACTAATCAACAATCTGAATATCGTTTCATGATGCCCAAGAACAAAGAAGCAGGCTGCTTTTATCTTCGTCTTAAAATACACAAGGTTCCCATAGAATAAATAATTACAGCAGAAATCGCAGGTCAGTCTACAGTGCCTAGTAACAACACACCTGCCGAGTCACTATCTAAATTCCTAAATCACAACCTGTCAAACATCCCCACCACCCTCCCGTCTATTGTTCAAGACACGTCCCACTTCCTTCGAATTATAGACGGCATCAACGCCAACCAAATCCTTTCCAACAGCGCTATTCTGGTCACTTTAGATGTTTCTGCCCTTTACACCAACATGCCCATGAGTGAAGGAAATGAAGCCGTTCCTAAATGCCTCGCAGTCAATCCCCATGTGCACGCTCCTGCAGTTTACCTGTCACTCCTTAGGTTAGTTCTCACGCTCAACTATTTCGAATACGATTCTATTTACTATCTGCAAACCTTCGGCACTAGCATAGGAACACCATTACCTCCCACCTATGCGAACATTTTGCATAACAAAAATCATATTCTTTAAAACCCCACACCTATTGCGTTACATTGACGATATATTCATAATATGGGAACACGGCCCGAGCGCGTTAACTGACCTAATCAGCCATTTCAACCGCTTTCACCCGAGTATTAAATTCACTGCTGACCACTCTCCTAGTCAAATCAACTTCGTCGACAGGGCGGTCTACACAGAAAACGGAAAATTGAGAACGACACTTTACCGGAAGCCTACGGATAGCCAGCAATATTTAGACTACCACAGTCATCGTCCGCGACACTGCAAGCAAAGACTTTTTAGTCGGATAAGCGCAACGGATAAGAAGAATCTGCAGTGAAGACAACAATTATATATACCGCCTAAATGACCTTAAAGCAACGCTAGCAGAAACAAACGATCGACAAGTTCCTCTAGACAGAGCTTTTGACTTCGCATTAACACTGAAGCGGCAGTCGGAATTAGGTAAGGAACAGCCTACACCAGAATCTGAGAGACCACCAGCCTTTACAACAAGATATTCTAATGCCTTCAGAGACATAAACAACATGCTACAAAAAATACCACCCTATGTTATCAAGTAACGACCACATGTGCAAAGCGTTCCCAGTGATGTAATGCAAAAGGATAGAAAGTTGTGCGAGTTTGTACGGTAACATATTCTTGGTTTGCAGCGCGAAGTGACACACACACAGACTAGAAGAAGACAGGGCGAGCGCTAACTCTCAACTAAATCTTTATTGAAACTACGAACATATATATAAGTGATTGCAAATACCGCAGAATACGAACATGACAAGGTCTAAAGACTGTCAGTTAAACATATCAAGACGTAGGGAAGCCATAAAAACCAAACAACAAAAGGCACTACTTGAGACTGACACATGTGCTGAGAAGATATTGAAATTCGCTTTCTAATATAGAAATTGATGCTTGGCTAACGCAAGTCTCTCCTAATCTTTTAATGTGAAATGTCTCAATTATTTCGCGTGTGGTTTGACATTTGTGTCTTGAAATGACTTTTGTGTCTTCAAGCAAAGGTTTACAACCGCACTTGAAAGAATGCAACGCTGAATGTGAAGCATTAGGGTTGTTAAGTGATTCTTTATGTACATATTAGTTTAATATTGAGGCACCTGCCACTCTGTCCAACGAAAGCTTTCCCGCACTTGAGTGGAATCTGATAAACTACACAAGTGTTACAAGGCACTAAAGGGGACACATGCCTAACGCCGCAATCATTTTTTCTTCTTTTGCTCCCCTGTTCAAGCTTCCTATTTATCATAGCTCACATCATAGACAATTTGCGGGGGGTCGAGAAAACTGCATTGACGTCATATCTACTGTCACGTTCCGTAAACCGTGTGACAGCCTATGTACACCCTCGCAATTTTTTAACGATAGCACGCGAGCGTCGACGGTAAGGCGTTTCCATGGCCTTGTAGTGGCCAGGGAACGGCGGGATTGGCAACAATACGTGGGGTCATGCAAGGCGAACTATAGTTCGAATGTGTACTGCTGCACTGTTCGCTTCAGGAGTGCCCCTCACCGCTGCAAGCCCACTGACACGTCATGTGATCGGCGCTCGTGCGTTATTGTTAAAAAATTGCAAGGGTGTACATAGGGCACCACAGCAAACTTTTTTTTTTCAATTTTTCTTGTTTATTAGCAGCACTTTTTACCCATTTCGAAAGCTTTTCACAGGTTACAGATAACAAATGAACAGGATAACCAGCCTTCCCAAGCCTATCTATAAGTTGCGAAAAGCTTTGTTGTATACTGTGTGGTCAAGACTTAGCAAAGGCAGACCTAAGAGCTGAGTACGCTATCCCCCCTGTTTTACAAGTTTGTAATGGCAAGAAGATAATTCAAGTAGTGGTTTTTTTGCCTTAGGTGAATAGTACCAACACACATGTTCCTGTTGGAACGTTAAGCACAGACCTAAAAACTGTAATTTGTTGTTCTGGATAAGCTCAAGCGTGAAACCAAGACCCGCACCACATTCCCCCAAAACTTTTAAAATATCCGTAGATTTTTTGCTGTAGTTATCACGTATTTAATTACTAGTAATTATGACGGGTCTCTACAAAATGCACAGTCATTCTCATCCCACCTTGACTTGCTTTCTACGGAGTCTCCAGCACCCCGGCGCAAAATTACGTAAACTTCACACATTTATCGACAGGAGACCGTAATTCGTGACTGAAAGATACAAACTGCTCAGTCATTTTTATTTCACGATCCATGCTATGGGGCCAAGACGCACGCATAGCGACGCGCACCAAACAGGGCTTTAGTTTTGTGATGGATAAACCTTAGCCACTGCCTACAGTTTCCTGCGAAAGAACAGAGACGACATTCTCGACAGCTAGAAAACATTTCCCTTATCTGCACCGCAACGTTGCGCCGGAGACGAGGACTGCGTCACAACCCTGAGAAAGCAAATGGGGACATGTCCGCCTTAAGAATTTCACGCACGGTTCTATAAATAACCGCTAGCAACGCTACACGGCACTTGATCTTCAAGCCACTGCTTACCAGAGTTTGCCACGTGACCAACTGATAAATGACCCATCACTTTCTTCGCGCTGATCTTGATAGTCGAATAACCAAAATATAGCACAGAAAAGAAAATAAGGCGGCGTTATCTTTCTGTATTTCTCGCTAGATGCTCGTAAACTACGTTGACACTCCGCTCCCGGTATACTGCCTTTTACATGCAAACCAAAATTTACGGAGCGGGACGAGTACTTTCTCCCTCTTTCCTTCTGGTCCTGTCACTCTTCGCCATGATGCAAACGGTGTCCCGTCGACAAGACGCCTTTCCCGCAGCCATTATAAAGATTCAGCGCCGTATACGACTAGCGAAGGTTGATGGTTTCGCACAGCATGAGCGATGCCTCGGCTTTTTTACAAAGACGAAGTGCACGGAGTCACTGCTTCGTGTACTACAGTGCGGTGCAAGATGGGGTAGGAGCGAGGAGAACGTGCTTGTATACTATATGTCACCGGCTCCCACCTTCTGCACTGGTCTTGCTCCTGCGCTCCTTCACTTGAAGGATGTCGCAAGCGCGGCTGGTTTATTTTGTATTTAATTGCAACAGTTACATTTCATGTATCTCCAGGACTAAGAAATAAGTATCTAAAAGAAAAGATGTGCCGTGGTTGATACAGCAGACAGTAGGCGGTTATTTATATCTACTGGAGGCTGTTGCAGTCGCGAGAGATTTTACACGAAAATAAATGAGGAAAGAGAAGCGTCAACTCTTTCGTTTCTTTTTCTGCGCTATCAGCAGGTGGAGTCATCTGTCATATCACATTCAGAAGGTGGAATGGGACAGCGTATTAAAGCCGACCTCGCTTTCTCCCGTTACCAGAGTCAATCACTGTTGCCTCGTTTACCATACAACTCTCGTCTGCCTCCATAACGTGACCGAAGCAGATTAAGTCTTTCTTCTTCAACTTTGGCCGCATTCTTCGCGAATTCGTCCCTTCCCCGGATATAGTCGTTTAAATTAGATGGAAATTCATGCTAAAGAATTGTAAAATTATAGGCCATTACCTTCCAATATTATATAAAATATTCAACAAGATAGTCTCTAATAGAATAAGAGTAACGCTGGACTTAAGTCAACCAAGGGAACAGGCAGGTTTCAGGAAGCGATACTCAACAATGGATCACATCCATGTCATCAATCAAGTAATCGAGAAACCCGCAGATTACAATCAGTCTCTCTATATGGCTTTCATAGATTACGAAAGGACATTTGATTCAGTCGAGTTACCAGCAGTCATTGAGGCATTACGTAAGCAAGGACAATGGGACGCTTACGTAAATATCTTGGAAATTATCTACAGAGATTCCACAGCTACCTTAAATCTCCACAAGTAGGAAGATACCTATAAAGATAGGGGTCAGACAAGGGGAAATAATCCTTCCAATGTTATTCACTGCGTGCTTGGAAGAAGTATTCAAGCTATTTAACTGGGAAGGCTTAGGAATAAGGATCAACGGCGAATATCTCAGCAACCTCAGATTTGCAGATGCCCTTGTCCTGTTCAGCAACACTGGGGACGAGTTACAACAAATGATTGAGGACCTTAACAGAGGGAGTATGAGAGTGGGGTTGAAGATGAATATGCAGAAGACAAAGATAATGGTCAATAGCCGGTCAAATGAACGAGAGTTCAGGATCGCCAGTCAGCATCCAGAGTCTGTGAAGGAGCACTTTTACCTAGGTCAATTACGCACAGGGGACCCTGATCATGAGAAGGAAATTTACAGATGAATAAAAATGGATTAGAGCGCATTCGGCAGACATTGTCAGATCCTCACTGGAAGTTTACCATTATCATTAAAAAGTGTGGGGGCACCACTCAGCGTGCGGCTAGGGCTGAAGGCAGCTCCGGATCTAGCCCCACACAGTCGCTCCGTGGTACTCCCCAACCCGTAGCGCGGGAATCGCGGCTACGTCGGGTTCGAACGAATAAGACAACCAGCGGCGTCAACTGTAACAACGTTTATTGCTACCAGCAGTAAAGAACACTGGCAGAGGGGAGTCCTCTCAGTAATAAGTAATAATAGGCTGGCCTCGTTGGCCGAGATAGTCAGGCAAATGAGGTCACTCACGAGTTGAGGCAGGTACTCAAGTCCGGCAGGTTAGAGGTCCGGCATCAGAGAGAGAGGGTCTCCCCCGGTGACGCTGTTTTGTACTTTTTTTAGAAGAGTTAAGTGCTGGGCTAGTTGGTGATCTTGCATACTGAAAAGATTTTGCGCCAAAAAACAACACACACACAAGAAAGACGACGACACCGTCTCGTGGTGTCGTCGTCTTTCTTGTGTGTGTTGTTTTTTGGCGCAAAATCTTTTCAGTATGTACCTTTTTACCTTCGCGAGGGGAATGTCCTCCTCGCCCGTCAGCTACCTTCTCGCGAGTCGGGAAGCAAGGGTGCGCGCGCTTCGCGAGAGCGAGGGAGAAGACAAGAAGACAAGACAAGATCTAGACAAGAAGGCCTGAGTGCTCGGCGAGTGACGTCACGCAGAAGAGGCCGGCGGCGCACTTGGGGATACGGGTTGAATGAAGGGAACGCGGCTTGGTTCACTTAGAGGCAGTACGCTTCCATTGACTACTCCACACTTTTTCTTCAGTCGAAACGGCGGAATGAGCAGCAGACCCCTTACAAAGCATTGATTTAGAGGCACAGATACAAAAGAGCTTTGTAAAGCTTGTGCAGGTATTGATGCCAGCAGCTCTTTATCGCGCCGCGCTTTGTCGTCCTTCTAATGTACCTTTTTTGTGAATTATTGTTATTGTACCCCATACTTTATACCTATTACTTCAAATAAATTGAATTCATAAAAACTTTTCCTTCTGTAGTTTTGTACTTATGCTTTTTATGGAACGGCAATGATGAATGTAACGCACTCGATTAGCTTCACAATTGCATACGAAGAATTTTATTGGGGACTCATGTACTTATTCCAATCTAGATTATGCTTAAACGAATAATTTCGCTCTCGACGCACCAATTACCGCAGTCCGCTAACTTACAACAACTCAAATATGTTTAGAAATGGGATATAAAACATTCGTGCAGTTATTTACAAGGAAACAGCTGCCTTACTGCGCAGAGTTTCAGCTTTTCTCTTCCTTGCCTTAGCATTGGCATTCAATATCTTGTCATTCATCTTAAAGCAGTAGAGTAAAGTTTCGTTCGTTCTCCGTCCTCGCTTCACCGTTGGAACTTGAAGCTTCTCGGACGATGATCGGCAGTTGTTCATCAAACGCAGGCAGGAAACGATGAGATCAGATGTACAAGAAATATTTATACGTAAACTTTTCTATATACATGGCAGGTAAAACAAATACATTACAAATTTGAACAATTGAGAAACAAAGTCTCACTCTTCTACTGTCTCAATGACTGTTAGAGCCCAGACTCGTTTTAACGTACATAGTACGGAGGCTCACTGATCTATCAGCAATCCTGATTTCAGCCAAGTCTGAGGGACAGCATGTGGTCCCGATTTTTATAGCCCAAATACACAAAGAAAAAGAAGGCGGTAGGGCCGTTGGCCCGTCCCACAGGTTCAGTTGCCAATCAGAGTCAACCGTTTGTTAAGCCACAACCCACAGGGATGGGCTTACTCTTAAAAATAAACATATTGGAAAACAAAGCTCTTTTCCTTCTTCCCCAAAACTCCGATGCCCTCTCATTTCTTCGTAGTTAGTGACGGGCTTAGCAAAACACGCCAGGTCCGAACAAGTTATCGCTAGACCGTCTCAAATCCCAACGGCGTCTAGGCCGCAACTGTCTCGGAAGCAGGGGCATCGACACCACGTAGTGCCGCTGTACTCAAAGTTTGGCTGTGTGGGACACGGATGGCCCTCCTTGTCCTTCAAACTTATTGTCTGCAAGACAAAGTTCTCCGAGTGCGTGTTTCCAAGACGCCGTCGTCCGAATGCACTCTTTACGTGTGCACCGCATTCCTACAGCGTGCACTGTAAGCTGGCCTTCGACACCACACAGGCAGTCGCACCCAACAACAAGGCTGGCGATTGCGTTCCGGACGCGTAGAAGATTAGGTCCATGCTCACTGCATGCGGCACGGGGTCAGAGTTGCCAAGTCCTTCTTAACCTCGGCGGCGCCTCCAATTAGTCAGGCACACGGGCGCCAGACCCACAATACCTTGTACAGCGATCCCTTTCAAGGCTGGTCTGTGTGACCGTCGGCGGACTGCCAACACCTTGCGCACAATACGGACTTCCCGGAATCGGTACTCGCCCTCCTGGCGCCTGTCGCGACGCGTCACCCAACACCGCGCGGCCCGTGACCCCACATAACACAGAAACGGTTGCCCCGCTGACATGGGGGGGGGGGGGGGGAGGAAGGGCACCCCCTCTCAATACACACAGCACGTGGCCAATTCGTGACACTTAAGAACACGAACAATCAGAGCGACCTTACAAGAGGACGGAGAACGAACGAAACTTTACTGGCGCAGCATGACAGGATCGGCAAGCCCCACAACGAGCAACGAGCAGCGAGCCAGGCGCAAGGAATCAGAGGGCCACCAGCGAATTCCGCAAGGGTTGCAATTCATCTGGACAAGGACGTCAGGCGGCGCCCCCAGCAGCAACGGGTGAGCTGGATTCCTTGCGTTTTGTCTAGGTTGGCATGGCTGTTGTTTGGTGAGGTTAATGGTGTTCACGCGCAGAACAGCAAATGCGAGTGAGGCTAAGGTAAACATTGATACGGCATCTGAACTAAGAGAGGGTCAGAGACGGCAGGAACTACAACGCATCGGAGAGACCGAGTCTGAGACGTCGGATACTGAAATGGATAGTGAGACGCAAGGCGCTGCTCAGGCTCTGGGCACGACAGATCCAGAGGCCATGGCGGTGAGACGCCTGGAGCTGGAGCTGGAAAAGGTGCGCCTACAGCTAGAGTGCGAGCGCATTGCTCTACGGAGAGTGGAGCTCGAGCAGTCGAGCAGGCCGCCTTCGGTGTCGGAAGGAAGCGATCGGCGCGGTGCCATCACGGATGGAATAGCACAATGTGCTAAAGTGCTTAAGGCATACCGGTTGCCGTGTGATGCTGACGTTCCGATATGGTTTGATGAGGTCGAAAAGTTGTTTGCATCTTTTCAAGTACCGGCACATAGCCGGGTACATTTGATCATGCCTGCGCTGGCCGAGCGGGTCCGTTATCTGTTGCGTGGCCTCAATGACGAGGAATGTACAGATTATGATACTGTAAAGAAGGCGGTATTAGATGAACTTAAGCTCACGCCAGCTAAATACTTGGAGAGGTTTGAAAAGGCTTCCAAACGAAAGGAGGAAACTTGGGCTCAGTTCGCGTCCCGCGTTAGAACCTATTTGGCCTATTACCTTCAATCTCGAAATGCAAACACCAAAGAAGCTATGACGGAGCTTAGGGTTGCTGACCGTATGAAAGCCAGTCTAAGCTCAGAAGGCCTTGAATATGTTCTTTTGAAGGAGGGCGAAGATTGGTTTAAGCCAGTGGAGGTGGCGAAAGTGCTCGAGACTTTCGAGCAAGCTAAAGGGAAAGGACGAGCAACTAAGCCAGCCGCAACAGCCTCATTGCCGCAGCACGCAAAACTAGCTGGCCCGCAGAGGACAAATTTAAGATGCCACGTGTGTCATATACAGGGTCACCTAGCCAGAGACTGCCCAAAAGCTTCAGATAAAGAACCGCAGGGGAAGCCACCGACTGTGCAAAAACAAAGGGTACAGAAGGTTGCTGTTGTAAGTGAAGAACGTCCACCAGAGCAAGAAAGGGTGCTAAGCGCTAGAGTACATGTCGTAGCTCAAAATGCTAGCTCAGGGAGGTCGAAGCTGGACCTAATCCCTATCATGTGCGGGTATATAGCAACGGAAGCTGTATTGGACACAGGTAGCGAGATAACGGTCGTCCGTAAAAGCTTGTTGCCCGTCGTTTTACAGGAGCCATCGGGAACAGTAAGACTCGAGTCGGCATTCGGAAAGACCATTCGAGCTAACCTAGCTACGCTGCCAGTAGGCATGCATCACCCGGGGGCTGTGATACAACCGCAGAGGATCGATCTGGTGTGCGCAGTTACAGACGAACTTGCAAAGGGGGTTGACTGCCTGTTGTCAAAAGAAGACTGGGAACTACTACAGGCGCAGGAAAAAGAGTTTGGACGAGAAAATATTCCGCGGGTAGCCAATTCCGCGGGAGTCCGATCAGTTGAAATAGTCGATAACACTGAGCCAGACTGCGGTCTAAGTAGCGAAGAAACGACAGCCAACATCCCTGCATTGCAAGAGAATATTTTGATACAAGATGTTACTGGGGTGCCCAGTCAGCGGGAGGGATTTCGAGCTGCTCAGCTTGCCGCTGAAAGCCTGGAAAAGGCCTGGAATAATGCGAGAAACGGCAAAGATGACATGTTCGTGTCAGACGGACTTTTGTACCATTGGGATTCCTTAGCGGGAGAAGTCAGACAACTGGTCCTACCAGAAGAAAGACGCAATGAGGTAGTGCCGCTCCGATCCCTGACAGCGAGGGCCACATGCGCGGCTTTACTGGAAATTTTCAGTCGTACTGGAGTGCCGGAAACGATCTGTTCAGACGAAGGTACTAACTCTCAATCTCAACTAACACAGTTAATGTTACAAAAACTGGGCTGTCCACCTAGGTTCTCCACTGCCGAACACCCTGAGAGCAACGGAGTGGTTGAGAAATGGAACAGAGTCCTCAAAAATATGTTGTATCATGTAATGGAACGGGACCGAAGAAAGTGGGACAAGCTGATCCCATTTGTTCTGTGGGCGTATCACGAAGTGCCGCATGATACCACCGGGGTGGCGCCGTTCAGGCTATTGTACGGTAGAAGCCCAAATGGGTCCCTATCAATACTGCAGCAAACTTGGACGGGTGAAAATGCGGTGCCCTCAACTCTGAGAGAGAATTACGCCGACGTGGGGAGCCCGCTTACAGCTTTGACAAGGCGAGGGGTTCCTAATTCAATTCCATGGTCGGAAGATGCGCAGTGCGCGTTAGAAAGTAAAAAATTAGCTCTCTGTCTGGCTGTCGCCATGAACACTCCTGAGCCTCATCAGCCGTACCGGCTATTCACAGATGCGTCAGCGACGGCGGCCGGTGCCTGTTTAGCTCAAATGTCAGCGGACGGAAAAGAAAAGCCGATCGCTTTTGCTAGCCATCGCTTTAACCCGACACAAGCGCGCTGGTCGACTATAGAGAGAGAAGCCTTTGCTATTATTTGGGCACTCAAGAAATTTGACTACTGGCTTTTCGGAGCAGTGGTGAATGTTGTCTCTGATCATAACCCATTGTCATATTTGACAACCAGCACCCCGCAGGGGGCCAAGTTAACAAGATGGGCGCTTTCACTACAGCGCTACAATGTAACGGTGCGTCACCGGAAAGGAACATGTAACGCCAATGCTGATGCATTGTCAAGGCTTTCGAATCGTTCATGGGAGCCAACCGATAAAAGAGCAGAAAAGAAAGGATAGACAGAAACAGCCATGCCAGCTAGGACAGGCGTGAATGTTCCCGTTCACCCGAAGGACGTGTGCGTGGGACAGTTCAGCCTTGATGGAACTTTCTGTGGTTGTGGCCGTCCATGTGTGTGAGGGTTATAAGACTGTGCACATACTATGTATATAACCTGCATATGTCACTTCTCTGCTGTTGTGCAGTGCAGTGCGTTGGAAAGTGTTCCTGTACTTACATATGTAGAGTATTTCTTTTGCATGCTCACTGCCATATGACTGTGTTGAGCTTTCGCCCTTTTCTTTTATCGCTGTGAGGAAATAGTTTTTTTTTCGTGGTCCCTTTAGTTCATTTTCCTGTTCCTTACGGGCTCCGCAGCACCCGTTTTGGGCAGCGTATATCAATTTTCTTAGACGGAACCTTCAGAGCCTAAATTTTACGATACAGCGCCCTTTGGCTCTTGTAGTATAGCTGGGAACATTGTGAGCCCAGTATACTCTTTAGGAGGGACGTGTAAGGTCGCTCTGATTGTTCGTGTTCTTAAGTGTCACGAATTGGCCACGTGCTGTGTGTATTGAGAGGGGGTGCCCTTCCTCCCCCCCCCCATGTCAGCGGGGCAACCATTTCTGTGTTATGTGGGGTCACGGGCCGCGCGGTGTTGGGTGACGCGTCGCGGCAGGCGCCAGGAGGGCGAGTACCGATTCCGGGAAGTCCGTATTGTGCGCAAGGTGTTGGCAGTCCGCCGACGGTCACACAGACCAGCCTTGAAAGGGATCGCTGTACAAGGTATTGTGGGTCTGGCGCCCGTGTGCCTGACTAATTGGAGGCGCCGCCGAGGTTAAGAAGGACTTGGCAACTCTGACCCCGTGCCGCATGCAGTGAGCATGGACCTAATCTTCTACGCGTCCGGAACGCAATCGCCAGCCTTGTTGTTGGGTGCGACTGCCTGTGTGGTGTCGAAGGCCAGCTTACAGTGCACGCTGTAGGAATGCGGTGCACACGTAAAGAGTGCATTCGGACGAGGGCGTCTTGGAAACACGCACTCGGAGAACTTTGCCTTGCAGACAATAAGTTTGAAGGACAAGGAGGGCCATCCGTGTCCCACACAGCCAAACTTTGAGTACAGCGGCACTACGTGGTGTCGATGCCCCTGCTTCCGAGACAGTTGCGGCCTAGACGCCGTTGGGATTTGAGACGGTCTAGCGATAACTTGTTCGGACCTGGCGTGTTTTGCTAAGCCCGTCACTAACTACGAAGAAATGAGAGGGCATCGGAGTTTTGGGGAAGAAGGAAAAGAGCTTTGTTTTCTAATATGTTTATTTTTAAGAGTAAGCCCATCCCTGTGGGTTGTGGCTTAACAAACGGTTGACTCTGATTGGCAACTGAACCTGTGGGACGGGCCAACGGCCCTACCGCCTTCTTTTTCTTTGTGTATTTGGGCTATAAAAATCGGGACGACATGCTGTCCCTCAGACTTGGCTGAAATCAGGATTGCTGATAGATCAGTGAGCCTCCGTACTATGTACGTTAAAACGAGTCTGGGCTCTAACAGTCATTGAGACAGTAGAAGAGTGAGACTGTTTCTCAATTGTTCAAATTTGTAATGTATTTGTTTTACCTGCCATGTATATAGAAAAGTTTACGTATAAATATTTCTTGTACATCTGATCTCATCGTTTCCTGCCTGCGTTTGATCAACAACTGCCGATCATCGTCCGAGAAGCTTCAAGTTCCAACGGTGAAGCGAGGACGGAGAACGAACGAAACTTTACTAGTAGTTCTTCAATAAAATGTTCGTGCTACACCACAAAAGGTGCCTTAGTACAAATTCACATTTGTGTGTATCCTCGCAGGCGTCGAACTCTGAGGAATCATCACTTTGTGTAAAAGCACTTTCTTTAATCGAGCAATTAACCTTTCCGTATTTTTCAAAGGTAACTATTTAAAGAAGTTCTGAACATCTTACCCTAGAGTGCGGCAATACAATGAAGCCTGCACGTGGTAACGCCCTAATTCAGGCACTCTGGGCATCTTCATCTTGCGAAACTTGAAGACATGATTTTTCTGCCCCGATTTGTACATGTAATTGCTCCGGCAATTGGACACGCAGCACTTATTAGGTAAATCTTGGCATGACACTCCATATTCCGGAATCGCAAGCACAGCACAAGTGTTGAGACTACAAGCATTCAAGGAGTGGCAAGGCTCCTGGAACTAATCGAGTTGTTGTCGCCGCTGTCGTCCCCTCGGTCCCCTACGTGTAGCCGGGGTTAACGATTGTATGTCTTCCGCGCTTCCTTTTCAACGCAGGTGCGCCGATCGTAGCTTCGTAGCACGCTGCACGGAGCTTCTATGTAGGCCTCTTTTGCGTGACGTAGCTCAAGGGGAGAGGGTCAGCCCGAAGGCCTTAAGTCCTAGAGGGTGTTGGCCTCTCTCGTGTCTATGTCGGCTCTTGACGCTGTTACGATCGGCCTGCAGGAGTACTGCTCTGCAAAGCTATCTCAGTCCGCTGCAGGTGCTTCGATCGACCCGCGGTGGTGGCGCCCTTCAGAGAACCGGCGAAGACGACAGCGCTAACCGACCATGAACTTCCTTCGGAGAATTGGAGACCACGGCAGCGTTAATCCACCATGCGCCTTCTTCGCAGAGTCGGCGACGGCAGCAGGGCTGGCCACGTTTGGCGGACCGTGTATTGATTCGCCGTGGCCTTCATGGTCTCTTTGCAGCAAGAGCTTCTCAAACAAAAGGGTGCTTTGCGATACGTTTTTCTCGGCCCCCACGATTCGTCACAGTCTGCTGACACTCGTGGCGACGACGCGAGAAAGTCAGCTCTGGAATTAAGAGGCGACGGCTGGGGTCAGGCGTGACCATCTGGCTACGAGGACCCTCTCAACTCGGTTTCTGGGAATCCAAAGGGCGTATGTGCGTGTGTGAGCCCTCCCCATCGAAGGCGGGTTGACTACGCCCCAACAACTGTGGACGGTCCGATTGGATGAAGATTGGACAGCAGTTTTTCCTCCCCTAGGGATCCAGGGAGGACAGAGGCTTCTTAAGCAGCAGTTTGTCGGCTGCTGGGGTGTGCTCGTGCTACAGAAGCAGTGTGCTTGGAGCTGGAGTGCTGTATGCTTCGTCTTGCGTGTTCCATTGGGGAGTCACGCTAGACTGTTGAATGTATCCCTTGTTATAATGCAAATATGTAAATAAACCCTGTACTCCTAGTTCTCGATGAGAACAAGTTCCTCTCTACTACCACGTCCCAAGCGTGGGTGAGTCGGACGATGGCATGGGCCAGCTACCACATAGTTCATGCCCAACCACAACCCTTAAAACGCGACCACGACGACTCGGGGGAAGATGGGCGCGTGTGCTCCATACAAAAGAAAGATGTACAGTCAATGCATTCTACCGGTACTGACATATGGGGCAGAAACTTGGAGACTGACAAAGATGCTCCAAAACAAGTTAAGTACCACGCAAAGTGCGATGGAACGAAGCATGACATAAAAACTGTTACAGCGCAAACACATGCAACCACAAAGTATAAAGGACAGGACACAAGCGCTGACTGTAAACTAAATTTTATTAACGGAAAACGGATACCTTATATAAGGGGAAAGGCAGAAGTGAAGGGGGAATGGAGTGATACAATCGGGGAAAATGACAATGCGCATCGATGAACGAACGTGCCAGCAGTCAACGGAATCGGGCTCGAAAAAACAAGAAAAGGAAAAAATTAGGAAAACACTAGCAAAAGGCGAGGGATACGAAGATACAATGAAATCAGTAAGCAGTCGCTTCCAAAAAATGAAGCTCTGCCGCAAAAAGCGATACAGAAGGGGTGCTTACGCACTTGCTGCCATATTTGTGTGTGTGGAACGCTTCCAAACTGACGCGCGCCGTCGCGTCGGCACTCTTGCCGAGAATCTACGTCTCTCCCAAACGAGCCTCGCATCCTGTGCATCCAATTACGTGCGCGACCAAATGTGCGTACTTGTCCTTTAAGTTGCTTAAATTTCGGGCATGTTCCCCCAAGCGTTCATTATTGCAGCGGCCGGTTTGGCCGACATAAGCCTTTCCACACTTCAAGGGAATGGCATAGACCACTCCTGTGGAACACTTGATGAACGGCTTCTCACGTTTTAGCTGGCAACCTCTTTCTTTAGAGTTGCAGATGCGTGGGCATAACTGTGCCAGCTTGTTGGGAGCCGAAAAAACAACGGAAACACCATGCCTGTTGGCTACCTTCTTGAGACTGTGCGAAGTCTTGTGCAGGTACGGCACAACCAAAGGCTTGTCGGTCTTCCGACGGTCATCTTTTCCTCGTGTTCCCAGTTTTAGCTTCTGAAGGAGGGTCTCAGACACCGCAGTCAAGACAGGATGGGGGAACCCCGCCGCCACAAGTCAGCTGGCCTGATTCTCAAAACTTTTCTACATCAGGTGCGGGCACGACTTCTGAAGGGACGATTCCCAACAGTGCGACGCTATAGCTCTTTTTTCAAATACTGTAAATTCTGCATTCCAAAACTGTGAAAAGAGCTATAGCGTCGCACTGTTTGGAATCGTCCCTTCAGAAGTCGTGCCCGCACCTGATGCAGAAAAGTTTTGAGAATCAGGCCAGCCGACTTGTGGCGGCGGGTTCCCCCATTCGGTCTTGATTGCGGTGTCTGAGACCCTCCTTCAGAAGCTAAAACTGGGAAAACGAGGAAAAGATGACCGTCGGAAGCACAAGACTTCGCACAGTCACAAGAAGGTAGCCAACAAGCATGGTGTTTCCGTTGTTTTTTCGGCTCCCAACAAGCTGGCACAGTTATGCCCACGCATCTGCAGCTCTAAAGAAAGAGGTTGCCAGCTGAAACATGATAAGCCGTTCATCAAGTGTTCCACATGAGTGGTCTACGCCATTCCCTTGAAGTGTGGAAAGGCTTATGTCGGCCAAACCGGCCGCTGCATTAATGAACGCTTGGGGGAACATGCCCGAAATTTAAGCAACTTAAAGGAAAAGTACGCACATTTGGTCGCGCACGTAATTGGATGCACAGGATGCGAGGCTCGTTTGGGAGAGGCGAAGATTCTCGGCAAGAGTGCCGACGCGACGGCGCGCGTCAGTTTGGAAGCGTTCCACATACACAAATATGGCAGCAAGTGCGTAAGCACCCCTTCTGTATCGCTTTTTGCGGCAGAGCTTCATTTTTTGGAAGCGACTGCTTACTGATTTCATTGTATCTTAGTATCCCTCGCCTTTTGCTAGTGTTTTTCTAGTTTTTTCCTTTTCTTGTTTTTTCGAGCCCGATTCCGTTGACTGCTGGCACGTTCGTTCATCGATGCGCATTGTCATTTTCCCCGATTGTATCACTCCCTTCCCCCTTCACTTCTGCCTTTCCCCTTATATAAGGTATCCGTCTTCCGTTAATAAAATTTAGTTGACAGTCAGCGCTTGTGTCCTGTCCTTTATACTTTGTGGTTGCATGTGTTTGCGCTGTAACAGTTTTTATGTCAAGTATGCACCAACTCGCCCAGAAAGAAGTTTTAATGAAGGAACGAAGCATGTTAGGCATAACGTTAAGAGAGAGAAAGAGAGCGGTTTCGATCAGAGAGCAAAGAAAGATAGCCGATATTCTAATTGACATTAAAGGGATACTACAGTGAAAAATGATTTCTTCTGCATCAGTAACTTACCGTCCTACAACACCAAAAACACCACTCTTACAACGATAAGACGTTTGGTAAGCCAGAAAAAGCGCAAGAACGAAATAGGGGTGGCGACGCCTACTTGAGTTCCCGCACCTGGGGGTGGTGACGTCTTGTATTTTGATGGCATTTTCTACGGCCTACTAATTATATGTAGCGGTACAGATTGACTACATTGTGTTCTAAAGGAACCAAATATTAAACATGACAAGTTTCGGGAACCTTTATTCAGCCAACGCGGCCCAAATGCGAAAACATACTTTGGAATCCCTGACGTCACGCTGACGCGCCGGCGCTGGGGTTTCGGCGCGAAATTCAAATAGTGATACTTGGACCTTCATTTTCTCATCTAACTATAAAACAATTTTTTTTAATAACTGCCTGCAGGGTTCTCAAAGAATACTCCATTAGTCTAAACTGATTTATTGTTTTGCTTTAGTGTCCCTTTAAGAGGAAGAAATGGCGCTGGGCAGTTCATGTAATGGGCAGGTTAGATAACCATTGGACCATTAGGGTTACAGTATGAGTGCCAAGAGAAGGGAAGCGCAGTCAAGGACGGCAGAAGACTAGGTGGGGTGATGAAATTAAGAAACTCGCAGGCACGAGTTGGAATTGGTTCGCGAAGGTCAGGGGTAATTAGAGATCGCAGGGAGAGGCTTTCTTCCTTCAGTGGACATAAAATAGGCTGATGATGATGACGATGTCAATATGGAAGAGGCCAGCTTGCGTGAATCATCAGGATACGCATGGGTCTTAAAGCACAGGCAGTTTAAGTGAATACTCACAAACAAATCTTTAATTTGGGGATACGCACATCATTGGATTTTGATGCAGGTGAAGTAATAATGGCAAACGCACATTTAAAGACAGTGCGCGAGGTTGAAACAAAACTGCCGTACCTCGCGACATTGACACCAGTGTGACGTGAGGAAAGCTGCGGCGTAAATCTGTTTTGTAACCTCCGGCGATGGCGGCTAATGTTAGCGAAAGGCATTGAGGCACAGGTTCTGCGCGGGAGCAGGAGACGAAGGGCCGTGAGGAGATCAATCCGCGCGGTGCTTCTCTATAGTCCCCTTGACCTCCGCTTCTTACCGGTAGCGCGGCGTATCCCGTCTGGCGTGTAAAATAACTTCGATTACGACGGAAGAACTGCTTTGGCGGCACAGGATCGACGGGCTTGACACATCCAGCTTGCGGTGAGACAGTTGTTGTGTAAGCTACCACGGACACTGACTGTGTCACTCGATGCGGGCACCTGAACTTACTCCGCGTCGTCAGCAATCGATGTTCTCTTTGCTGTTTTTTCATCTTATGTGTTATGTAGCGTATTTTGCGTCTGAATACCAGCGCCAACTTGTATGAAAAGCAAGTAGGCTTCGCGTTATTCCTCGCATATTGCAAATGGGTCGTTGGCTGACCGTTTTGCGGTGGCCATGTTGCCGGGAGATTGCTTGCTTTCTTCTGACATCCTATTACAGACTTGTATGACCACATAGGTTGATGGTTGAACACGCTGCGTCACCCGCGCTCAAACCAAGGCCTGCCATTTATTGCATATTAATACAGCATGACGTCGGCGTTCAAGAGGAAATCGGAATGCATAAAACCAAGGATTGGACGAGCCCAATGCTGCTCAGCCTCGGTGACCTGACGACTACTGGTGCATTTTAAGGTTGCTTCGTCCGATGTAGAAGTGCTCTCCCGCGCTGTGCCAGTGTCACGGGTTTTTGGCTTCGATGCTAGATTGGTACGAGGTTCTTATTTATATATTAAAACATGAGCACACCAGCTACCCATCTTGGCTTGGACCCAAGAATGCGATCCACTGAGAAACTGTTCATACGACCGTATTTGTTTTCACATAATATTTCTAGACCAGAATCTGACCTCTTAGCTCACAACTACGTTTTTAGCGCCAGTGTAAAAACAATTGACTCAGGATTGACGACCATGACCAAATTCCCGGTTATTATGGACTGAAATTCTTGAGGTTTTCATCACGTGACGTCAATGCCGGTGAAGTAGAGCAGTTATGATTAGAAGACGAAATAACGAGCACTGCCTGATAATTTATCCGCCTTTGAGTGGCATCCACGACACAGACTAGCAATAAGTAATACGTGCCGGTCTGGTTGGTATGCAAGTAGGTTATTTGCACGCTCTAGTAAATGAGGCCAAACATTTACCTTCTAAGAGCAAAAACAGCGTGTCGATTTTCTGTTCTTTTTTTCTTTCATACGCAAGAGGGCGCTTGCGTATCGCTTCCTGGCTTGTTTATGTTACCAGGATCAAACAACGACGCAACGCAGTAGTACCCGCATTAATTTTCCTCCCTCTTCTGATGCTGCATATGAATGGCTTCAATTACTGAGGGAACTGTTGCTCGGGGAATGTAACGTGGACATTGTGGTAGTGACTGTTCCATGCCAACAACGCGCGGAAGGTATCATAACCGAAGAACGGAACTAACTGGAATCAAGTTAATAAATTATTATAGCCCCCACTTACAAGCAAACAAAACATGGATAGATTGACTTTTACTGCCGTATGGCTACCTCGAAACTGCCGGTATGGTGGCTAGATAAGTGTAGTAAACTCACGGTGGGTAAACCAGCCTTCTGAAGCCGCCCGCAGCTGCAAAAACTGGTGAAGTTGCAAAACTCGGTCGTCCGAAACCACATTCCGTTGACCAGACTTACCCCCGTACTCACAAATGCAACTCGACTCGACTCTCCCCTTGAAATGCTCCTTGAGGGCGGTTTTTCATTTCACAAATCGCCCTGCACTCCAAGCGCACCTTGAGTGAAGGAATTTCAGGGAAACCCCGCAGCTACCTTGAATCACTCCTAGAGTGAAGTTACTGCGTAAACATGGCTGCCATGCGATCTGTCGCTCGCCTCACCGGCTTTTTCCCATGGACGCCAGCTGCCTCCGTAGCTTTTATTTCATTAACGATGCTTGCGCATTTTAAAGGGCTTCGTTTTAGGGACCGGTGCAATCCTCTGGAGGGCTTCGGCAACTAAACATTTCCACTGCGGCGCCGAGACAGATCGGCCGTCCTGCCAAGAAGACTGCGAGATAGTGCAGCGATTTGTCATCTTTACTGTGGTCTTACCCCGTGCATGAACCAGTTGATGACCTTCACACGGGTATCCTTCGTGCGAGTGCTCCCGAACTACTATCGGCGCCAGTGCGTGCATGTTTCTCGCTGCTGGTCGTACAAGGCCGCATCAGTTCAAGCACGGCGCGATACAGAACTACGGCGGACTTCGAACCTATGAAAACAATTACGAAGATGTCTGCCATCAGTGCATGTATTGCCTGTGTGTTCGATTGTTGGATGTGGATCCGGCTGTGCAATCGCCGACATTCGCCCCGCCTGAGAGGTTTGCACTCGGGTAGATCGTCGCTGACTACGCTGATTCAAAGACGGCGAAGCACACCACAGCAAGGCGAGCTTCTCTACAAACTAGCAGATGGGTTCACTTTAATTTTTGCAGTTGGCCTTCATTTCATGCAGATAGTTGCGCTACAACAAGCACCAACCCGAAATCCCGCGTCTGCCCCTGAACGAAGACGCAAACGGTCTGTGTGGTTACTGAATGTGGAATGGAAATTGTGTTGCGAAATTCAACCTTAGGCCGTAGTCTGGTTCGTGTATCGCGGTTCATGTGCTATATTACATTATATATATATATATATATATATATATATATATATATATATATATATATACATACATATATATACACGTCAGTGCAATATACTGTGCTTATTCAACGCACGTCGTAGTCGTTTGCTTCATTTTACTACCGGGGCCAGCGCGATTTCCTCAGCCACATATATGAGTCCTTCCTGAATATTTATAAAGGCGCAAAAGGCAACGCATCAAATTTTTTGAGCAGTTACCGTCACTTCTGTAGGAACTATACGTGGTATCATAGCATTCTAAAAGACACGCTTCTCGTCCAATTTGTTTTCCTGTGTCTCGCACTGGTAGTATACCGTGAACTTCGAGGAAGGAGACCATATCAACACGTGTTATTCATAATGCAGGAACGTAGGCCCACGGCAGGCACACTTGCCGTAGGGTTTTTCACCTTTCTGCTCAGCCTCGCACGCCGCTTACGGTTAGCCTGTTTTGTGGAAATAATCATTATTCGTATTATATTATTAATATTATTAGATATTATAGTTCCTTCACTGTAATTTATAGCAATCATCCACACTTCTTAAGCTATAGAGTCAGGCATTTAACCTGTATTACATCAACATTGCTACGACATGCTTATGAGAGTCATTTCAAACTAGATTGCTCAGCCAAAGAAAGTACAAATGAAAGCCTCAATGTTTATTCGTATCTGGTATTCCTAAACAGGTGCTATTTGCAGAATTCTATGCCTGCTTGAATTACCTGTAATTTTATGCTCAAAGCTGGAAAAACTGATTCCTTTTCTTGCTGTCGAAAGCCTGCTTCAATGTCGATAGCAAGCTATAATTATTCATTTAGAAAGTGTTAAGCAATGACCATATCTCTAAGCTCATCAATGCGATTTTGTTCCACGAACAGAAGTTTTCTATCTCCTTCTCATCAACGGCCATGGGATGAAACTGTTCACTTTCATAAGGAACAGGATTCAAGCATTCTGGAGTTTCTCCTGAGCATTTGTCCACATCCTACACTGTGTGCGTGTTTGTATGAAATTCTGATGTTGCAATCACAGTGATGTACAAATTTTTAAAAATATGTAGCAACAAGAAAATTTATTTAACTTTGTTTTCAACTCTAAAAGATGTGGTCACGCAGTAACGACCACATTAATAGGCAAAAAAAAAAAACTGCAGATTCAGTGTACGTGGTGGAATCTATGCGAAGTGAAGTTTTTGTCAAGTGGTCAATTAAATGCTGTTAAAGTAGCTGCGATATTATACAGTTGGTCTCATTTTGAACAATCCAACATGTTACCTTTTGCAATGTTTGCTTATGCATCGCATAGGTCACAACCGTAATATCATGTAATGTTTATGCAATACACGGTTCACAAGCTATACCAAAATGCAAAGAGCAGTTAATGTAGATGCACACTGCAAGACATCAACAAAGTGGCGTTTGTTGAGGGAGGGATGGTGCGAGGTGTATGCAGATGAATGCATGAGATGTGCTTATGTATTTATTTATTTATATACCTGGATTCCAAGGAAAGGGAAGCGTAGCAGAGGGCGGCAGAAAGTTAGGTGGGCAGATGGAGGAGGAGGAAAGAGAAAAGAAGAAGGCAGGGAGGTTAACCAGAATAACGTCCGGTTGGCTACCCTACACCGGGGGAATGGGAAAGGGGAAAGCAAAGATCACAGGGAGAGAGAGGAGGGAAGGAAAGAAGGAAATTGCGGCAAGTTCGCTGACGCGTGTGGTTTTACAGAAATTGCCTTAATAGATTAAGAAGTTTGTAGGGACAACATGGCCACAATTAGTACATGACCGGGTCAGTTGGAGAAGTATGGGAGAGGCCTTTGCCCTGCAGTGGGCGTAACCAGGCTGATGATGATGATGATACCTGGCAGGCTGCAAGGTTGCAGTATTAGGCGAGGGGGAATAAAAAGGTAGTTACAAAAGGAAGAAAGGCACAACATTATACAATACTGAACAAGCAATAGCAGAAAAAATTACCGCCCATGCACACCGTACAGACGGTAAACCGGCGAAGCTGGAACGTGCGGCTCCCCTGTTTATCACTGGGTTAATTACGACGGTTTATTAAAGTCTTTCTCAATTACCGGTGACGTCTATGTTTTTTAATGAGGTTACGCACACGTTTGGCTTGGGTTTATCCCATTGTTTATTTAAAATGCCACACCTTGCGCTTCGCATAATCGCCATCATGGAGGGTGCGATGAGTGGTTCATTGTAATAATCCAGCTGGTTCATCAAAGTATTTGTGAATTATATTACGCACTTGTGTTTCGTAATGCGTTAAGCATAGTATTTATGATTCGGTTATGCACTGCAGTTACCAAGTGACACACCGGCACCGCACATTTCATTTCATTAAATACAGGAACACATTTTCGAACCTATTGCGAAGTCAGAGAGAGACTGCTGCAAGCGCACTCTGCTGCGATAGAGAAACGACGTCACTATCGGTGTAGCCAATGGCCCACCACACCTTTGCTGCAAGATAATTATGTCATCATGATCTTGTCTTAACCCCATCCCCCTCTGTATCCTTTTCCTGCAATAATGCGTATATAAATGTACATGTTTTAAATGCGTATGCATTTCTTTGTCTACCCAACGAGAAATATGTCCATCGGTCACGTAAGACGAATGCAATGGCTCATACGCCCGCAGTAGGGTTTCTGTGGTCGGACCACGAGTGTTTCGTCTAGGCATATACAATTTCGCTGTAAAAAAGAATGAACACCCTTCTGCTAGAGACCAAGACGATCATAAGGTGCACTAACAAATTAAAGTTTATTGAAGATGTCGAGTAAATGCTGGTTGACAAGCAATAAACCAAAGTTACACAAAAAGGACAAGCAAGAACTGATGTGTGCCTATAGAGATCCCAACAGGAAACGCATTAATCTCTGAAAGTGCAACAGATGCCATACTGACAAAAGAATCTCCCAGTGTCTTTACCTCTACAGTTTCCATAATTTCTCTAGGCAGCCGATCTGCACAGAATGCTAGCTTCTTCCTGTACAACGCATCCTCGACATCTCAGCGTGCATTCCACCGAAATGTAGCTCAGTGCTCCAAAGCAAACCCATATGGGTTCTTGAAAAGAAAAGTTTTGCATTCGAAGAAAAATTCTTCCTGACCCGGGACTCGAACCCGGGACCACCGCCTTTTCGGGGCAGCCGTTCTACTATCCAAGCTAACCAGACGGCTAGCAGGTGGCAGGCGAAATTGAACTTATCAACAACTCAGAAACAAAGGCACGAGTTTGACATAATAATTCTGCGGAAACCCGCAAGGTGGAGAGAAGTAATTAATAAAGGGAAAATACCCAAACGTAGCTAAGTGCTACAGAGAAAACCCATACGGGTCTCTCGAAAGAAAAGCTTCGCAGTGGAAGAAAAAATTCGTCCTGCGAAGCTTTTCTTCAAGTGCGAAGCTTTTCTTTCGAGGAACCCGTATGTGTTTCCTTTGTAGCCCTTGGCTACGTTTCCGTGTGTGTCTCATTTTCCCTTTTTTTAAGCTAGCATTCTCTGCAGATCGGCTGCACAGAGAAATTATGGAAGCTGTAGACCTAAAAGCGCTGGGAGAATCTTGTCAGAATGCTGTTCGCTAGAAATGAATGCATTTCCTGTACATTAATTTTGCTTCTCCCTTTTGTGTATGTTCGGTTTATTGCTTGTCAGCCAGCATTTAGTCGGCATCAGGGGCGTGGCCAGGGAGGGAGGGGGTTCATAGGGCTTCAGCCCCCCCCACTCCCGAAATTTTTTTGTGCTGTCATGCACCGCCGACCAAAACAACCACCGGTGCCAGAAATCCTGGATTTTGTCTAGAATGTGTTTTTCGCTCTCGAAAAGACATTTCGGCGCGAAGATTGTGCACTCGGGCTGGATTTGGTGCCAACGCCCATGCACCTGGAGTCACATAACGCAAGGAGCGCCATCCGCGCACAAATTTTCAAGGGCGTTTCGATGGCGAGCGGGCTCGTCGCCGCATCTCGCGGAGGCCGCGGAACCTACACAGCGCATGGATTTCAAACTGTATGGGTATAAAAATTGCATAGACTTTCGATACGAAAGGTGCATTGACATTTCCAAAGTCGCTCGTGCTTTAGATTTTCAGTTCCGGATCTTTGTGGGTTTGATGCTCTTATGAACATTCGGCGCCAAAGGTGCATTGACTTTTCTAAAGTCGCACATCGGACCATACAACGAGACAAGACAAATGAACACACTATCATAAGATATATATATATATATATATATATATATATATATATATATATATATATATATATATATATACATGTACACACTGTTGACAAAGCACGCAACGAAGTCCAGTGAGACGAAGCACTGTGATGGTTCATTTGTTATGTCATGTCACCAGCGCCAAAGCATCCATGTCAAGGCACTAAAGGCACCACCTACGTCCTTATTTATTTTTTCTACTTTGACTTTTATTCACGACGAGACACTGAACGTCTTCAATTTCCTTGTCCTCGCTACCCGTGGGCTGTCAGAGCCAGCCAGAGGTCATGCGTATTTCACGTGTTGCCCTGAGAACCACGCGGCGCACTTCGGTGCGCGTTCGTTTTTCTCTGGCCGAGTGCACTTTGGCCTCACAGATGTTTGGACGCTTTCTGGCTAGCAGACGAGAAAAAGAATCAATGGTTGCTCACCGCCACCACTGTGGGGACTCGGCGGATTGCAACACATTTGGTTGAGGGCATCACCTTGATTTTGATGTTATCGCAACCTTATTTAAGGGGAAATGAGACATCCACCTAATCGTAGCAATTGCTACAAAGGAAACCCATACGGGTTCTTCGAAAGAAAAGCCTCACAGTTGAAGGAAAATTCGTCTTGGTCCGAGACTAGAATCCGGGACCACCGCCTTTCCAGGGCAGCTGCTATACCATCTGAGCTAACCAGGCGGCTAGCAGATGGCGGGGCGAAGTCGAATTTGTCAACAACTCGAAGCAAAGGCAAGAGTTTGACGTAATAGTTCTGCGTAAACCCGCAAGGTGGAGAGAAGTAATTTATAAAGAGAAAATGAGACATCCACCCAATCGTAGCAATTGCTACAAAGGAAACCCATACGGGTTCCTCGAAAGAAAAGCCTCACAGTTGAAGAAAAATCCGTCCTGGTTCGGGACTCGAACCCGGGACCACCGCCTTTCCGGGGCAGCTGCAATACCATCTGAGCTAACCAGGCGGCTAGCAGATGGCAGAGCGAAGTCGAATTTGTCAACAACTTGAAGCAAAAGCAAGAGTTTGACGTAATAGTTCTGCGGAAACCCCCAAGATGGAGAGAAGAAATCAATTAAGGGAAAATGAGACATCTACCCAATCTTAGCAATTGCTACAAAGGAAACCCGTACGGGTGCCTCGAAAGTCAGTCATACATAATGAGGTTTGCACCAGCGTTCTGTCTTTCATGGTGGCTAATCTACACGCTAGCATGCGCAGCGTGAGCACACAGCTCGGTGTGTCCAACTCAACTATGTGGATGATCATGAAAACAGCTGGACTGCACCCCTATCATCGGCAGTTGCATCAATGCCTGGAGTCAAGGGATCTCCAAAAGAGACTCAACTTTGCGAATTCGGTTTTGACTCACGAGGAGCAGGATTGTGACTTTCTCCCTTTTCTTTTCCCGAACTTGTCGAGTAAATATCCACAACGCACACTATTGGAGTGAGAAAATTCTCCAATGGCTCTGAAGATACCACCACCAATATCAGTCGTCTCTTAACGTTTGGTGAGGGATATATGACAGCACAGTCACTGGCCCAGTGTTTTTTTACAACACTGTGACCGGTAAGAGGCATGTAAGTGAGTTCCTCATAGGGCTGGTTGAAGACTTCTTCTGCAGCATGTCACTAGACCGGCTAGACGCGATGTGGTATCAGCACGACGGGGCCCCAGCTCACAGCTGCAGTCAAGCGCGAGCATGGCTTAATGTTACCTTCCCAGGGCAATGGATAGGGAGAAACAGGCCTGTCATGTGGCCGGGAAGGCCACCCGACCTCTACCCTCTTGACTTCTTGTGAGACAATATTAAGGATCACGTATACACGACGGAAACGACAACTCCAGAAGCCTTACAAGAGAAGATAACTGAAGTCTGCCACAGCATTTCACTGACGGTGCTCAAGGCAGCGACAGAAAGCCTTCTCAGAAGATCCCAGCGTTCAATCGCTGCAGAAAGTGACTTATTCGAGCAGTTGCTGTGAAAGCGCACGAAAAATAAACGTAAATTCAGTGAAAGACTGCGTCTGGCTATTTAGCATACTCTTATTCTACCATTTTCAGCCTTCTGAAAACTGAGTTTTTATTTAGGGCAGTTCAATTTACTTACAGCTATCGCGAAATGACGGACCTGTTGCTTCCGGCAGCACGAGCAATAACCGCTACGTCTGCTTATCTATATCACCAACTTTCGCGAGGGTAGCACATCGCTGGCGTAAATGGCACAGCCAACGCCTACGTGGCTGCCTTGTCGGCTTTTAAGTGGCAGCGCGCCTATGGCTGTTATGTGCGCGGAACGTTTTGGAGCACTGCAATCAAGAAGCGCAGGCGGGCGTGTTACGTAGAGTTTTGTAGTTCGCGGGCATCATCAGTAAGCTAAAATACACTAATACCTAATAGATACAAAGACATAATCTGTTTATTCGGACGTTTTGCAAACCACTCTTCAAGTTTCTAATTGGAATTTCTTCCCTGGCTTCGTTACATCAGAAGTTGGTTAATTAATCTTGACTAAAAAGCAAATTAAGCCAAAAAAAAGAAGCGTGACACACTACATACAAAAGTGAGTAACATGCGTTTGGCTGCGTCGTCTTAGAGTGCATCGGCATATTTTTAAACTCTGGCTAATGTAAGCTGAAACACCCCGTATACAGTGACTTTTGCTTAGATATGTGCAGTCAACCGCAAAATCTTACGGGACGCAGGATCTGCCAGTGTGGTGACACAGCCTTGAATTAAATGTTCCAGCATGTAGTAGCCTTTGCCACCTGCACAGTGATTCATTAAGTACGAATTGCCATGCCTTAACAGTGCAGGAATTCACATTTGCAAGGGAAACCGCATGCCGCAAGCTTTTGCTGTTGACTGTACATTTATTGATGACTTACACGCGCATTTAAATATCTTGTTGCGAGGTTTTGTGGATACATGCAGTGAACTTTGTTTCCAGTGACACTTTTTTGCTCTTTATCAAGCAATTTATATTCGCATTTGTGTATTCCATCGTGTCTTCGGATTTCTAACGTATATATATTTTTATAACGTATATATTTTGCAGAAATCCTGCTTTTTATATGTGATCTCTGTTGCGACTATAATTTCGGTGCAATTACAATACACGACCAGGGACAGTTGCTCCTGCGCAATACATTGGAACGAAAGACAGCGTCATTGAGAGTTGTCCTTGGCCGTTGCATATGTACAAGAATGTAAAAACGGTTCTTGAATGACAAAGTTTCATTAAAGTATTTGTCCTCAACTTGTTCATTTCACGGCGTTTACACGTATCATATCAGCGGCATGCACTGATTCGCTCGTTTCGAACTGATATAGTTCTAAAGTTCGTGTGATATTTTCTTTACTTAATAAATAGACCACAACATGGAGGCATTGATATCACTCATTATTGACACAGTTTTTGGGACATACGAATATATTTTTTATGAAATAATACATACTTGTCTTGACACTGTGTAGCGTCCAAGAATTCATTCGCAGCCTCTTTGGCAATGGCGATGCAGTTATTATTCGTGTATTTTATCCGTCGACAAATTCTGTAAGGAGGAGGCCGAGCTCCAACGTTAGCCCCCCCCCCCTCCCCCTCCTCCTCCAACAATATTTCTGGCTACGTCACTGCTCGGCACCTACATTAAACTTTCGGTTGTTAGATCATCTCGGTTTTCTTGTTCGTCCTAAGTGTTCTCTGGCGCTGTTTGCAGCCAGGCTATTCTTCATTTTTTGAGACTGCAACACGTATGCCACTTTAATGGCCCTTATGATGCTTCCGTGTGCCTTATATAATTTTTTGTTTGGGCAATGTTGCAAGAGTGTAAACTGTGAAGCAGCAAGAACAGGGCATGCTAACTTCTAACTAAATAGTTCATTGTGAGAATGCAGTGATTTATAAAGGTTACCAGAAAGTAGTACAGCAAGAAAGCCTGATAAATACCAATGCCTGATGAAACCATACAATAAATATACAAGTCCAGGAAAAAAAAAAGCCTTGTGATCACCAACTCTGCATGCAACTACCTTCCAAGAAGCAAGTTTTTTCCCCCAATGGTATGGTAATGGAAGATTGTGCTTGCATAAACAAGCTGTCAGTCTGTCTATTGGAAAAAGAACAGCGTTTCTTGAAAGGTGCTGGCATGCATGATTGGCGATTGTAGTTATTTGTTTCTTCCTACACTTGGAATTTTTATCCGTGTTTTCTTTGTGTAACACTTTTATTTATGTTTGGTAGCGTCTAACACCAATTTTTGCCTGGCCGTCCTGCTGCCTTTTTTTTCTGGTAAATTGCACAAATTGCCGCATTTTCACAATAAATATTTGTTGAAATGTAGCCCGCATCCTTCTCTAGCGTCATCCTTTGACGCTGTTTCATGCTATGCACCCTTGCAACATTTATGTGTGTGTGCCAGTATGTGTGTGAGTGCTAGAGATTTGCATGTGAAATCGGGGTCTTGGGCGGGAGTATTGTTCTTCTCCTGTGCAGCCTCATCGATTCATTAATTACAGCGCAACAGAAAGCCAATAGACAGGACCGAAGTGAAGGTACAGAGTGCTTTGAACTTGTTCGTTGTCTATTTTTTTCGCTGTAGTTAATAATGAATTCACGCCAACTCATCCAGTTTTCATTTCTTATCTTGGGCTCATGAGGCCACTTGTGTCCTGGAATATCAGCATGGATATATATCATGCAATTTAATTTCTTGGCCGTGTGCTTGCAAGTCATATGTGAATCTCCCAATTTCCCTGACAACCTTGTGTGATGTGTAGGTCCCAACAGTTTCTGGTGAATGCATGCAGGCATGCAGGATGTTGTCTTCTGCAAATATGCACTGCAAGTGCTGCTTTGATTGCTCTCAGTTCAGCTTTTCTGGTTGTATGGCATATAATTTTGTGTAGTGTACGTCTTACTATTGTTACACTGTTACTGCCACATCAGTGTATTATATGTTGCTGGTGTTTGTTTGTGTCATGATTAGCAACCTCTTCTGTGTGTTTGGCAATTGCATACAGTCTCCTGGTCTAACTGTTTACCCCCATATTGCATGCTAGAGCCTGTTGTGTTTCAAGTTCAGGTTCTCCTGAGGTTGTGTTTCTGAAAGGAGTGGTAGTCATCTTTGCATCTCACATGCTAACCAGGTTCCAAGGTTTGAGGCAAAGCATTTCGGCCGCAGACTGCAATTCTACTTTATCTAGGTGCTTGTTCGTTTGCTCTTTGTCGTAGAGGTCTTCAAGCATGGTAAAGTTGGAAAGACCTGTCAGTACCCGACGCCTGTATTCGATGAGTTGTCTTTTTTTTGTGCGCTGCTGGTAATTCTTAACGTACAATACCTTAGACTCAAGTACCGCATCTGCGATTTTCCATAGTTTCCGCTCGTCCACCACCCATAATTTTGAGATTATTCTTTTCACTGGGTGTGGAATTTTTGTCCAGGCATGACACAATTGTTTCACCGAGGTGCTGGCTCTGCCATCTTGGTCTTACACTTGCAAAGGATTTGGGGCTGTTGACATGCGGATATATTTGTCCAGCCATGTGAAGCACAATGTGCAATCTGGGGTACTTCTTGATTCTGGTCTTATTACCGACGTCGATGTGAGCTGACTTATCAGAAAATGAGAGGCCAGACCGGCTAAGAAAGTCTGCCATGTTGTCTAGAGCTTGTTGCATCATTCTTTATTTCTGTTTAAGATAGCTGTTCCAGAGAGTCTAGTACTCGATAGGCTGTAGTATTTCTTGTAGTATGCCTGTGTTGTTGGTGTGGGTGGGCGAAATTTACTTGCAACCCTCACCTAGAATTTTCTGTCTTTCAAAAAGTTACAGTTTAACTTACGCGCTGTACCACCAATGTTTTTTTGCTCATCGTTCCTCCTATTTGAGTAGCATGAGGAACTGTATTAAAAGCCTCTTCACTCTCTACATTGTTTCACAAGTGGTATTACCCAACGCGCTCTAATAAAGTTACTGCTGCTATGGCCCACTCATATCTTCCAGAAGGGACAACTCTTGAAAAAGGTTTTCTTTGTGCATGATGTATGAGCATTCATGTCTTTTGACACTTATAGATCTATAGAACCAGCTACCTGATAGAGTGTTTACTTTGCCAGACCATGCTCATTTGTGTAGTGCTGTTGAACAATAGATATTGATGCAATAAATGTTTACACATTCGAAACATCAGGAAAGATTCTTGTTATACAAATGCGCCCTTTGCTTTCGATTGGTGGTAGTATTGCATGTTAGATTTTGCTCATTCATGCCCCCTTATGCAATAGTCTTGCAAAGTATAAGGGTTCAACAAATGATGATGAAATAAATCGAAGCGCAAGGGCTTTTTCAACCTTTTATTCCCATCGAATTGCGACTGCCACGGCTGGCAATTCAACTCCTCACCTTGTGTTTGCAGCACAATGATATAGCCACAGTGGCAGGCGAATTGATTGAACAATTTCTTTCTGTACAGATGTTTTTCTTGCCTGTATGTAGGTAAAACTTGCAATAAGTGTGTCATTGAAAAAAAAAAGAAAACAGTTTGTGGTCCTTGAATAACCGGCACATAGTGTATAGTGGAAATGCAGAAACTGCTTTCAAAATCCCAGGATTATATGTTCTGGCAAGTAGCATGGTACTTCATCACTTATAAAGGTAGCAATAACAGAGGATATCGTTATATGGGTTTACATACTAATAAATGTGATCCCAAACTTATCAGAAACTGTTATTAGACACATGTAAAGCATGTATGTTTCTGCACACCTGATTAGCTGTGGACGTGCAAGAACCGTTTATACTTAAAATATTCAGAGAAAGGGATGCAACTGCCCCTGAGCTCACTGCACAGTCTTGATTTACTTTAACGTGTGATCTTCTGCTGTTTCGTCTGCACAAGAACAGGCTCTTTGCGTGCTTTTCGCATTGTTGCACGAGCTTTCATGACGGTGCGGGAGGCTGCGTTGTCTCTGTGCCATTATAGCAAGCCAATAATTCGCTAACTGTAGAGTTAACTACCGTTCAGAGCAAGTGTTGATACAGTAGCAGTAAGGATGCAAAGTCGGCAACATATTCAAGGTTTATTGCTTTCTGTGCAGGAAAGAAAATTCTCCAGAGAAGGGATGCATCTTAACGTGCATGAAATATTCGAAAAGAAATTAACGACGCTGTTTATTCAAGCCATGGAGTTAATGCTATCGCAAAAAATTTATTACAATAGCCGGCACGTTTGCTATGTCAAATTTAATAAGTGAGGTAAGATAACTTTTCAAGATGCATTGTGAAAGTCAGGCTTGAAAACTGACAAGAAACTGCAACTAAAGAGTACTACGTTCAGCATAATGTTGAAACTTCGGGTACTTTGCTGCCTTGTCATTTGCCCTTGCCGAAGTTGAAATTATTTAAGCTGCTCCGTACGCGGCGATTTGTGTATGCTACTGAACAAAAGAAAATTGTGACGACCCCAAAAGGCCATGTTGTCTGGTGGGGACCGAACTCTCAGAGGCGTGCGAAGCAAACGTGTAAATGCACTTCATTTACTGCGTAGCGTGTCAACGAACGCATAGAAAAGGTAGAATGGAATCTGCGGTACAAGGTTTTATTCTCCCTTCGCGTACGTACCGAATTCGGCAACCCACGTCTCCGCACATTGCACTTGTTGAGCGAGACACCATTTCATAACAAACCGGCAAAAAAGCACTCCGCGCAATTTCGACGGAAAATTGTAGCGATCGCTACGACGGTGCGACCAACCGGTTGGCCGCAGCCGAAAATCGGGGGGTCGGCTCTGCGACTGCAATTTTCGTCGCAAGCGACGGACATCGCACTTGCGGTGCGACGAAAATCGCATCATGTGGAACAGGCTTTAGCCGTCGTATGCTACGGCAGGGCCGGCATAGGTGGCGCCACTGCCGAGGCCGTGCCGAGCGCGGGAGTGGAGCGGAGGAGGAGGGAAGTGGTTGGCGCTACTTTTGGATATTTAGGGGTTTTAAATGCCACAGAGCACCCCGACTGCTCGTTTCGTACTAGCTCTCGCTTGCTTTGTTGGTTTTAGTTCGGTCTAGTTCACGCTTGTTTCGATTATCTTCGTTTGCCATTGTTTTCTAATCTGATTGTATGCGCGATGCGAATTGTGTAGTACTTTCTGGAAGCCTAGCGGCTATAGCGATTACACTGGAACCTTCGACGAGTCATGTATAAAAACCGACGTGCTTGGCTTCTGCTACAGTTCTCAAATTCTTTGCTTCAATATATCGCGTAAACACATATATAGCTGCGCTGAAATTTGGCATTAGGGAGTATCGTAATCGCCAGTGAACTGTGTGTGTGTATGTGCGTGTATGTGCGTGTGTGTGCGTACGTGTGCGTGTTACGGTATTAAGAACCGACTGAGCAACGTGAAGGGTACACGCGCGTGTGATCCGACATTTCAAAAATTGATAGAAAAAGGAAAGTCGCCTCCAAGAATGCCAAGCTCGGGTCGACGTCACGCTTCCGCTGCCAGGACCTCCCTATAACGTACGCTTAGTGTGTTTTCTTACTCTCCTATGTACAATGACGGTCGCCAAGTGCAGAACCCTCATGTATTTATGTTTGTTTTTTGCCCCTGGAAGACGATCACTCGGTAATAAATACGCAAAAGCTGTGGCATAAATTAAGCTTTATTAAACTGGAATGAAAGAAACACAAAGAGTAGACAGAAATGACTTGAAAAAGTTAAAGTGTGGAAAATCACACATGCACTCCAGCGGCGTCAGCAGCCCTGGCAGCTTGACGACATGACACCAACAGAGGATGACAGTCTATCGAGGGCCGATGCTTGCACACACGGGCAACACGCAGTTAGACAAGTTGCTGGCTCGCCTCTTGCAGAGCGGCGTGCGCCATCGACGACCGTGCTGACTGAGGCCCGAACCAGCCGTCGGTCAGTCAAAGGTACCGACCGATGCGCAGGGAACCGCTGAGGGACGGCGCCGCCGAGCAGTCCGGCGGCGCTGGGGTCTGGATGGTCAATGCTGCTCGGGGTCCCGCTCGAATTCGATGCGGTATTCAAGGCACGAGGCCATCCGGCGTGCCCTGGGGTTGGCGCGGGCGGAAGGCCGAACGAAGGGACGCACCCGCGCAGCCCCGCCGCCGTTCCGGTAGACGTTGCGCGACGAGTTCATGGGCGCTGCGGCATCCGCTGCAGGGCACGGCGCCGTCGCCCGGGCGCCCGTCGAGCTGGGTTCGCCTTTCACGGTCATCGTGAGAAGAGCAGTGTTCGCCGAACAGCGTTCGTCGTGCCTTCTTGTCGCCAGCACCTGGCGCCTAGCAATGGCGCATGCCGCACTTCTTCCCCTTGTGGCGCGCGACCGCGAAGGACGAAGGCGAAAAACAACCCGTTGGAGCAAGGAAGCGAGAAATGAAGGCAACAGAATAAAATTATATCGGGACGACAATAAAGGACAATTATTTATTGCAGACAATAGGCTAGTGAGAGTAAAAACATAGTGTAGACAACCCTGCTAGCCAAGACAAGGTGCCAGCCAAAGGCAAAACGTGAAAGGTCTTCTTTCTCGTTCTCCGAGCGTCGCGGCACGTACTCGCCAGCAAGAGAATTCGTCAAGGCTCGGCAGTTATCTAAAGCTATGATGGTAGCTGACAGTGGGCAACGGAACAAAAGGTAGTACCGACATAGCATAAAACGAAGTCTATAAAATATTATTCTGCCTTCTCAGTTAAGCCTGGCCGTATGGCAGGTGTATACAAGGAACAATGCAAAAAGAAACGGCATAAAGAATGAGAAGGCCTCGGGACGAGCGCTTGTCCCGTGGCCTTCTCCGTCTTTATGTCGTTTCTTTTAGAGTGCAGCTATTAGGCGCCCGTTCCTGGGGTCGGCGTCCCTCGGCATAACCGTAAGAGTGAGCTCGTGCCACTGCTCGCCCACTCGTCCTCTCCCACAGCTGGCTGGGATGCCTCTCACCATGCCAGCGTTCCAACACTGCGAAGGCGCAGACTGTAGTGGTCCACTGCCAGTCGGTGTGATTAATTCAGTCTCGAATCCTTCGCCTCAATATATTGCGAAATGAAAACACGTATACAGATGCACACAAATTTCGCATTAGGGAGCATCGCGAATGTCCGACATATTTTTGCGCTGTTGCAACAAACTGGCCCAACTTTCCATACTATTCTGTATATCGACGGAATCAGATGCTGAATGCCATCGCATACGCCTTGGCGTGTAGAATTGATGTCAGTATAGGACGGTGTATTCAGAATATAGAGACCATCATAGCCTAACGACAAGTTCCTAACATTAAGACAATCCACTATTCGGTCTGCGCCGCACTTTCTTAAGGCGAAAGCCTTAAATCTCTTTGTTTCAAGGTCGCGCTGTGAGGTACAGAAAGCATCACGTGGCCCAAGGAAGGCCAGAAGCGAACCAAAGCAGGTCCAGCCATGTATAAGAGATGATTAATGATTAGCAAAGTTAATACATGATTGATCAGTGATTCGATAAATGTGAATTAGGGTGGATTAAAATCGGTTAAGGTGAATGAATGACGATTAAGATGGATTAATCAGGATTAAGGTGGATTAGAATGAATAAAGGTAGGCTTAGGGAGGATTAGTGTGTTAAGGTCGATTTAAGTGGTTAATGATGATTAAAGTGGCATAACGTTGAATAAGGTGGATTAAGGAGAATTAAGGTGGATTAAAGTGGATTAAAGATACTTAAGGTGGATTAGGATGGGAATTACAAGGCTTTCACCGTCGCTTTTAAGGCGATCGCTAAGGCATCGTACTATCGACGTCCTAAGTGTTGTAATATTTCTCAGTGGACAAGGGGAAGAAGACGAAGTGCTTTTCTTGTGGAACACATCTCGCCCGTCTTTGTGCTTTTCTGGACTTCTCACTGCACCTGTGGGGTCTACAGCCCCCTCCGTCGCGGTGATGGATGTGCAACACCTCGAGGATCCTCCCGGCGCCCGTTCACCCGCGGACATCGGTTCGAGGAAGCGAGGGAATACATCGAGTGATAGCGAGGACACAGAGCTGTACTCCGCATCAGGTGACGAGTCCTCGGAAGACAGCTTTCGACTTGTCCAAAACCGCAAGGCCAAACGAAGAATTATCAACTCATCTTCGGCGTCCAGCTCGAACACTGTGAAAACAGCGCCTCAACGATGGCTTCACTCCATCTTCTTTGTGCCACAGAACGCTACCGACAACCTGAGCGTCCTCAACAGGCAAGCACTCTCCGTGTATCTAGAAAACACTGTGCCAAACGAGATCAAGGATGTCAGGATAAACACTAGGCGAAACATCCTGGCAATCGATGTGATGAACCCGAGCGCGCTGACCATACTACAACATGTAACGCAGCTGGGAAACATCAAGGTCCGATCCATTATGCCAACGAATGGTGCCACAATAACAGGAGTCATCTATCACAATGACAACGAAATTCCTAATGCAGACCTCCCAGTTCTCATAAAACCAGCAAGTGAACATAACGTCATTGTGCATGTTTGTCGCCTCGGCAACACACGTTGTGTGAGGCTAACGTTCAAAGGCGACTGCCTTCCACCCTACGTGAAGGTCGGCCACTTTCGCCACCAGGTTCGACCATTTATTCCAAGACCAATGCAATGCTTCAATTGTCAGAAGATTGGCCATGTGAAGGGTGTCTGCAGAAATTCGGCCGTGTGCCCTCGATGTGCCGAACCCCACTCAGAAGACAACTGCAGCGCAACCACATTGAAGTGTCCTAACTGTCAGTGGGATCACTGCGCCTCTTCCAAAGATTGTCCCCAGATCAAGAAAGAGATCACCATTCTTAAACAAATGGTGAGAGACAATTCTACCCACAAAGAGGCCGCTGTGAAAGTACGATAATTTAGTAGGATAAAAGTAGGATAATTTCGGCATCATTCCCGAAAACCTTAATATCAGTATTTATGCATTCGACTAACTCTTGATTCTTCTCGTGCAATTATTTCCGGCCCACAAATACGTTAGGCCCAGCCATGTTTTTTTTCCCACTCATTGTGCCTGATAACCAAAGATGCTGTTGACATTTTGCATTAACTCTTTTCCATTTGGCTCCCTGATTGACGAAAATTCCGACTCCCCCTCCCTTTCTTTCCGACTAAGCTCTGTTTCGCCCTTCCCAAACATACTTCTCAATCACTCGCGGCTCTTCCGAGTCTCTAAGGAGCGTTTCTGTAACTGCATACACCCCTGTTTGTTCTGTATTTAACTGCTCCTCAATCTCTACCCACTTTTCCTTTATTCTGCGGCTCTGCATGTTTATGTAGCTTATTGCATGGCGAGCTCTCTTTCGTGTTTTCTTCCATTTTTGTGTTATTGATCGCTATGCTGTCATGAGGTTCCCCTAGGGGGCCTCCTTTTATGACGTGATGCCACCTCGCAGCGACAAGTTGAGCAAAACACACATGCTTTCTGTATTTTAGGTCTTCTGTATTTTAAGTCTGCAAACCTATGAAAAACACAATTTGACTTACATGTAGGGCCTACCATAGCGTGTCTACGTTTTCCTGTGCCCGGAAAACCTTCCTGTAGGCTTTACAAGCGTCCTGCTCACGGAAATTAAAGAAAAAGTGCGTGAGGGGAAGTGGCCTATACCAGTCTATGGGCTCGGGTGAAGCTGGCGGCGGCCATCTTGCGGGGGGCAAGAAGCAGCCTTTCAAGAGCTTCGCAGCGCAATTCGTCGACTTTTCCAGCGGTTTTTATTTGCTTAACCGCTTTCCAGGTTTTAATGTTACACTGTGGGCTATGTGGCGAGTCATATTTCAGCCCTTCGGATAGGAGATATCCGAGCACTGGGGCATTTTTCTACTTTATCGGCATCAATATGCAGCTGCCGAAAAGCAGAAACAAAAATTCGCGCAATGATTACCGTTTCTTCACCTTATTTAGTTCACTGTAGACGTTGATCAATCATGAAAACTGTCAGAACAAAGAGCAATTAAAACCTGAAAATGTAGCATGAGAAATAGCAGTACATGCAGGAAAGATAAGTATTCTTTATTTTATTCATTATCAACAGGCGTTGCCTTAGCATCTTCATTGCATGGAGGGTCTCGGAACTTTGGTGGCGGCCGTTCCCTATTACCCTAATATATAAAGTTTTCCTTTATTGTAGAGCAAGACAATGCTAACCTCCAACCCTATTTAAACAAGATGGATAACGCTAACATGTCCACTGCTTGTATGCTAACTTTCCTAAGAATACCCGAGCGCTTTAGCACATTTCGGAATCCGCACAGCCCCGCGCACGGCAAGATGCGACGATCCGAGACACATAAGCTGGAGCGACTGACCTGCTTTTGCATCCCGCAAGGTGGTGAAGCGGCGGCTTCACGCTCCCTTCACTCCAGCAGTTTTTCTTTAACCTCCCTGGTCCTGCTCAGCCACCATCTTGTTTGGACAGGAAAGTAGTCTGCATTGGTTTTGACTTCGATGCTGTCTTCGCGAAGCTGTCTACTTCGACGTCTTCGTGAGAATTGGAACGAGACTTAAGATGGCCGCTGTCCGCTTAGCCGTCTACTTTGCCGTCTACGGCGAGTATAAAAAAACAGCCCATGTCATGCGTAATGGCGTTAGGGCTCTATTCTCGACCAAGGAGGTTTAACAAATATTTGCTGAGGTGGAGATGCCGTCTCAAAAGTGAAGCCGAACTGCTCCTATCTTACTATAGGCAAGAAATAACGTTAGCAAACAGCGGGGAATATATGAAGCGCTTTCGTGTTTTTAGCATGCTTAATTTAGCCGTACAGACACCGCTGGACGTCTTTCTGCCACTGGTTTCTGAAGGAAGCCTAAACGTTTTTTTTTTCAAATTTCATGAAACTCATGATATCAATACGCAGCCAAAGGCAACATTTTAGGCAATAACTTCAAGCTTTTATTTTCAACTACCCATAGCATTTGCAGTCCAAAAACAAGAAAGGGGCTGGCAGATGGAATGGCACACTGTGGTAGAAACTTTTTTAAAACAGGGTTGAAGTGCCTCAGACAGGCTGGCCAACGTTTCGATAGGTGGACCTATCTTCGTCAAAGGCGGCCTCGTCATCCTCGGCGTGTTAGTTTTAAAGGGTTAGTGCAGTGACGTCACGTGCGGGTGTTGTTGCTGGCGGCTGGTTTTAAAGAGAGAGATTACAAGAGGGAACAGGCGCTGTCGTCCGACGTCTGTGAGCCTCATTCTCAAGACGAAGGGACAAGAGCGTGAGAGTGGGCACGCGGGGAGGAAAGAAAAGAAATAGAAGCAGAAAAAAGGGGGAAAAAAAAAGCAGGGGGGTGCCAGGGCCGTACCAAGACACAACAAAGGGGGGGGGGAGTGAAAGAAAAAGAAAGAGAAAAATGAAATCTTTAAGAAATATGGGGGCTTGGGAGCGTGTTGGGGATGCGAACGGTTAGGAGGTAATCCGAGGGAGTCGTTGGCGGCATGTTTTTGAGGCATTAGAACGGCCGGTCAAGCAATAGGTCGAGTAATTTTGAAATAGTTAAGGTGGCGACGGGGAGTCTGCGGTGCAATGTGTGGGGTGAATGAAAGGCAGCGGCATGGTCTTTCAAGGGGCACTGCCCCACGCGCTTAACGTAGGTGTCGTTACGGCGGCATCCAGATCGCCAACCATCGCCTTCTGGATGCCGCCGTAACGACACCTACGTTAAGCGCGTGGGGCAGTGCCCCTTGAAAGACCATGCCGCTGCCTTTCATTCACCCCACACATTGCACCGCAGACTCCCCGTCGCCACCTTAACTATTTCAAAATTACTCGACCTATTGCTTGACCGGCCGTTCTAATGCCTCAAAAACATGCCGCCAACGACTCCCTCGGATTACCTCCTAACCGTTCGCATCCCCAACACGCTCCCAAGCCCCCATATTTCTTAAAGATTTCATTTTTCTCTTTCTTTTTCTTTCACTCCCCCCCCCCTTTGTTGTGTCTTGGTACGGCCCTGGCACCCCCCTGCTTTTTTTTCCCCTTTTTTCTGCTTCTATTTCTTTTCTTTCCTCCCCGCGTGCCCACTCTCACGCTCTTGTCCCTTCGTCTTGAGAATGAGGCTCACAGACGTCGGACGACAGCGCCTGTTCCCTCTTGTAATCTCTCTCTTTAAAACCAGCCGCCAGCAACAACACCCGCACGTGACGTCACTGCACTAACCCTTTAAAACTAACACGCCGAGGATGACGAAGCCGCCTTTGACGAAGATAGGTCCACCTATCGAAACGTTGGCCAGCCTGTCTGAGGCACTTCAACCCTGTTTTAAAAAAGTTTCTACCACATAGCATTTGCAATAACTTACCAGAAGGACGTGAGCTGTGAGGAGTCTCCGCTGTCGCGGCCCTCTCTCAGAGTAGAAGTATAGGCAAACTCTAGCTTCACCTGTGCTGGTTAGAAACTACGGGGGCTGCCCTCCAGCTTGTTTTTTAAATATCCTTGTTCTCGACACGCATGGCGGCTGCACGGCCGCCATTATCCGCCATGTTGACTCTCTCACTGGCTGTCGAGAGCTCACGTAATTTGAAATTTGTGCCGGGAAATTAAAACTTTGCAAAATGCAATTTTGCATATTCATCAAGATGAAACATGACGCGGAGCTGAAAATGTTATCGACTAAGGCTTTTTTTCTGGTCCTTGGCAGTGATATTGCGAGTGTAGTGCTACAAAAAGAAAGTGAGCGGTAGCGTGCAGGATCCCGTTCAATGTACCTGCAATTTCCCGAATATGTGGTGGCGATCCAAGATAGCTGCTATGACAGCTTGCTGATTGGCTGAAGGAATATGCCTTGAGGAGCGTTACAGGAAGGGTCGTTTCGTAAACGTCAATTTGACGTTGCGTGACGTTGCGCTGGGTCGCCATTGCAAAGATTTTCGGCCAAATTTGCGGTGCGAGGAGCCGCGCGAAACGCTAATGAACGGCCATATACAATGGCGTTCGAGAGGCATGCGTATCGCCGCATTTTCCCCAACGTTTGGGCCATGAAAATATTTTGTTCATAACACGCGCTCATAGTATTTGCATCACTCTCGAGTGCTGCTGGCATTTTTGTTTTGAACCATCATTAAAAATACACACACGCGCTTACTTGAAATAATATTGGTTTAACATTGCAAACCTTCTGCGACGTTTTCCACTTTTCACTGCTGCGTTTGTATTGTAATCAATATTAATGACTTTTGGCATCATCAGAAGTTATGAAAACGGCGGCTTTTTAATTTATAAACAGAAATCTACGCAAGGCGGTGCCTAGAAGTTTCCACTGATTGATTGATTGCCCTAGAACTTTGTAATCGACATGTTTGCAATTCAACCAATAATAAAAAAGTTAAATAATTAAAAACAATGAATTAATTTATACTTCGCGATGAAAAAAAAAATACTGGCTGTAAGTACACACGACTGCCGCTACTATACAGTCGGTACGATTTCTCTAGAGCCTTCAGTTTTTTTTTTAATCTTGGTTCAAGTTAACTGGGCACCCGGTACATAGGACGTGTGCAATGTCTAAAACATAATGTTCCATGGAAATCTACTGTACATAAATGGTTCACTGGGGAGGAACACCGGCGTCGAACATGAGACATTTAGAATCGTTAGACTCCCTCGCTGAATTTTGTATCCTTTTCACCAAGTGCAAACTCCTAGAGTATCCACGGTACTGCGATGAACGGTAAACATTATGTTAAAAAAAATTCGCATCGACAATCCCCAAGAACCGTCGCTGCTATGAAACGTGCGGTTATCACTGTCGGCTTCACAGCTACTTCGCCGGGCGTAATCAAGTGTAGAGAATTTTCGAACGAATGAAGCGTACGGCCATAAAGGCGAGATTAGAAATGCTGCCTGTAGGTTAATGTGAGATAAAACCAAGCTGGCTAGCATCAAAGTGCTGCTTCCAGAAATTGGAGTTTCCAATATCCTACACACTACAGGGCTGGCCATCTGATCTCGCCCATGGTGGTTATACACGTTGAAGCAGTACACCTGTACAGTGCTGTACAATAGGGAGAACTATGGAATAGAGAGAAAACGTCGAGCACGCCCGGATGTACGTTTTAGGTTTGTGCGACGCACCAAGCAATCGACAAATGCTCAGTTATTTCGTAAGGAAGCAGATGTCGAGCGGAAACCTAAGCTAACAATTGTGTTGGAAGGACGGCAAAAGCGGATATTAATACGTGGATGACGACATCCGAGCATTAATATCCGCCCATATCTTCGTTTGAGCACAATTGTTGCTTAAGTTTCCGCTCGAGATCTACTTCTTTACGAAATAGCTGAGCGTTTGTTTCCATTCTTGCTCGATATCGCAATCATAAGTAGTACTGCTCATGATTGCGATATCAAGCAAGTACGGAAATTACATTGGTGGAATGAGACTTCATAAAGGTTCGCTCCACTCAAGTGTGCCGCTACTTATTGCGTGGAAACCCGTCAAACACGTGCAGGGTAGAGCGCAAAAAGAACTTGCGCTTTTGATGGAGGCGCTTGGAGAATTAAAGCTAGCGAGGTTAAAAGTAAGGTCAGTATGTTGCGTACGTGTTTACACAAGGCGCGCTTGCACCTGTTTGACGCAACTACGTTGAGAAATGACTTGGCAGAACTGACAAACAAGGAGGGAACGCTGTCCTCCCACGCTGCACTCGCCGGCTGTGCATTGCACGCCGTTAAAATGAGACCAAATATATTCGCCGGAGAGACAACGGTGTCGGTGGCGACGCGATATGCGGGGCGACAATGCGCCGAGGCAAGCGATACCTCGAAGGCAGAAATTGGGGCGACGATCGGCTCACTGTCGTTACACGCGAGTGCTACTCGTGGCCGAGATCACGCTGTAAATGTTAACGGCCTGTCGAACTCGGGCGTAGGCGATATGACGGAAACGTCTGAGGAGGGCCGGCGCATCAATGCTTATAGTTTGCGCGTGTCCCACGCGCATGCGCTTAGGTTATCGTAGCACCTGAAGTTTAGCGGTGATTACTCGGATGGAAAGTGGGAACGACCGGCAAGTCTAGTCTATACGCTTGTGTCGATACACGGCTCAAAGTATGTATCCACCGCGGCTTTCTGATGCGGGCTCGTAAACGATGGCGCTGCAGCATTTAAGATGCCCGCCGAGTAGCCAGTCGACCAACGTGTTTGGCGTTCTACAATTTACAGATCAAAGTGACTCCAGGCCTCAGCGCGCGACTGAGTCCGGGAGAAAATTTTGCCTGTGAGGTATGCAAACCAAATTCAATATCTTGTTTCGGAGAGGAAAAATAAATCCATGAGACTTCCTGATAAAAACAACACTTGAAACGTTTTCGACACACGAAGGAAAAAAAAGAAAGAAAGGTTACTCCTTGAAGCCTTGCGCTTTCAATTTCCGCGCGAAATTGTTCTCTCGCGTTGCATCATCTACTCGGACCTTAAACCAGCACTGGCAGTGCATTGCGGCAAAGAAAGGTTCCCTTTGCCTCTCTTAGAGGCATTGGCCTCGACCAGACACTTCAGTTGCTTGTCAATGCATGTGCAAGTGTACGATGTATGAATGCGTCATTTCATGTGTCCCCTTTGTCATGTGGAGCAATGCAGTAGGCGCATGGCCATGCAAACATCTCTGGCCTATATTAAAGGATGCCTTTTTTATGTTTTCTGGGATGTTAAAGTTATCACAGAAACCTTTCTTGTTGACATGCGTTGGCCATACTTCGTTCATACTTCAGCAGCAGTGATTATAAAGATTTCGATAACTGCTGGAGAGATAAATGATGACAAGCACGCACGAACGGAGGCGGTGTCAAGATAACTTAGTATGTTAAGACGACAGCTTTAATATACGAAACTGGTGGCCCTTCTCCCCGCTTTGAGGTTTGTATGTTTCTCTCAGTTTATGGGAGGAGAGTCAACTTTGGTCACTATATGCCGGTGCTGGCTACTGTGATCATCATCATCATCAGCCTAGTTACGCCCACTGCAGGGCAAAGGCCTCTCCCATACTTCTCCATGGCTACTGTGATACTGAAGAGAAAACCATTCTTAGTCGATTTTCTGTAATGGCGGTGACGGGGCATACAAGGGGTACGTAGCCTTAAATGTATAAAAACAATAGGGGGCCCATCCGCAACAGGCACCTCCGCGGCGAATGCGACCGCTTGGTTGATAGCTATATTGCAACCAAGTTACAGCCCGGATACTAGGGATAGTGGGAGTTGCTAAGGAGATTCAACTGCGGGGCCGGAATTACACCAAGATACTCGTATACTATGTCGTGGTATCATTTGGCATTGTGGTTGGCTATGAGATTGCCGCTTCGTGTGTCAGCTGATGTGCCCACAAGGTTTAGTGACACACCGATGGCATGGATATATGCAGCAGGTTACATGAGAAAGCTATCGCAGACGTTTACGGTCATCTTGGATGGTTTCTGCCTCAATTTCTAGGTCATTCATACCGCAGGAAAATGGTACAGAAGTGGCATAAAACATAAAGGGGATCCACCATTTAGCGTTAGTGTTTCGTGCGCGCACTTGAGTGTGCTCCAAATATGTATCGAAACGCGGTGTATTCATCTGTGCAACCAGGTGCCGTCATCCGGGGGGCTCTATCCACTTATGTCAACGCAGGCACAAGACACTGAAACTTGGAAAGCTATAAGGTCGCTTGGCCTTCCTTGACGTTGAAGTCATGCGCACTGCATCCGGCCTTTCCACGAGTGTTTACCGAAAGCCTACACGCACAGGGAAATATCTCCACTTTGATTCGACCCACCCCCTTGGACAAAAACGATCTGCTGCCTCCACATTGTTCACCCGTGCATTCCGATTATGGTCGACTACTGACGCACGCAGAGCTGAGTTGAAGAGAGTGACGCAGGATTTGGTCAGCAATGGCTACCCCGGCCAGATTATAAAGACTGAAGAAAAGCGTGCAGCTGAACCCCCTGTAAGGCCGGTGAGAACAAGAAAACGGGCATCTCTCCCTTATGCACGAGGCGTAAGCGAGTCATTATCAAGAATTTTCAAAGATTATGATGTACAAATCTGCCACGTCCCTTCAAGCAAGCTAAAACAACAACTCGTCCGAGTGAAAGACCGCCTAGAAAAAGAAAAATTTCCGGGCGTCATCTACAAAATTCCTTGCCAGGACTGTCATGCGTGCTACGTAGGCGAGCCGGGGAACTTTAAAAGAAGGCTACAGCAGCATCGCAATGATGTAGCCAAAGGACACACGGTCTCCAGCGCCCTGGCAGAGCACCACGAAAAGACTGGACACATTATTAACTGGAATTCGGCTTCTATCATCGAAAGAGAGAAAAAATTATCATCCCGATTGCTCCTTGAATCATTCTGCATACAATCTACTACTAACACGATAAACCGGACACGGGGACCCCTCCCTGAGTTGTACGCAAGCGCATTACGTCTTCCGACGCATATATAATAAAGACCACCATGCATTCGCTCATTGTGAACAAGGCACCCGTATTGGGCGCCGAAACGTCAATCCGTGTTTTGAAAAAATTTTTTTTTCAGTTGGCGAGTGTACGTTTATTCAGCCATGTTATTTCCTCGCCAGACGAGTTTTCGTCAAACCCTAGACTTCAAGGCCGACTGAGTCACACCCTCTGTGCAGAAACCGTGCTGGGCAATAAAGGGTAAGAGTCGTGGGTATGTGTTACGCACTCACCATCTGTTCCACGGGACAAAAAAAAAAGAAAAAAAGGCAGTCGTTACACGGTCACCGTCGCATTTCTTGCTCGCAATAAATTGCTCGCTAATGAAAATTGACCCTGGCAACCTTTAACACCCGAATTCTTTCGAGTGAGGCTAGCTTAGCAGGGCTCTTTGAGGAACAATCAGGCATTGTTTGGGATATCATTGGCCTTAGCGAGATTAGAACTGGTGGGGCTTATACAGCGCTGAATAACGACCATGTCCTCCATTATAGAGATCTCTCACACGAGAAGCAATACGCGGTAGGATTTCTAATCCATAAGGATATAGCGGGCAACATTGACGAATTCTACACCTTAATGAGAGGGTAGCAGTAGTTGGAATCAAACATAACAAGGGATATAGATTAAAGATAGTACAAGCCTACGTTCCAACATCCAGCCATGATGATGACGAAGCAGATAGGCTTTATGAAGATGTTGAATTAGCGATGAGAAAAGTGCAAACTCAGTATACTGTAGTAATGGGCCACTTTAATGCAAAAGTGAGGAAAAGGCAGGCTAGTGAAGAAGCAGTTGGCAACTACGGCGTCGGTTCTAGGAAACCTAGAGGAGAGATGCTGATGAAATTCGCGGAAAGGAATAAGCTGCGAATAATGAACACCTTCTTTAGGAAACGTAGCATCAAAAAGTGGACCTGGAAAAGCCGTAATGCTGAAACAAAAATGAAATTGATTTCATATTTTCTGCCATTCCCAGCATAGTGCAGGATGCAGAAGTGCTGGGTAGGTTAAAATGCAGTGATCTTAGGTTAGTGAGGTCTAGGATTTAGCTTAGTTTCAAGAGAGAAAGAGCAAAATTGGTCAGGAAGAAACAGGCCAACCTAGACGCAGCAAAGGTAAAAGCATACCAATTCACGCTGGTACTTGCAAAACACATATGCAGCCTTACAACAGAGATATGAAGATGACATACAGATAATGAATGAAACCGTAACTAGGCTGGCTTCAGAGGCAGCAATTGAAATGGGAGGCAAGGCACCAAGGCAACCAGTAGGCAAGCTCTCCCAAGTAACAAAGGACCTAATAAAGGAACGACAAAGTGCCCAACACCAGAGATGAGATGGAATTCGTGGAACTGAAAAAAAACTGATCAACAAGGAGAAAATAAGGGATATACGAAATTATAAGTGGAGAAAAACTGAGGAAGCCGTAAAACATAGACACAGCTTGAAACCAATGAGAAGAAAACTTGGCATAGGAGAAACCAAGATGTATGCACTGAAAGATAAGCAGGGTAATATCATCAGCAATTTGGAAAGTGTAGTAAAAGCAGCGGAAGAATTCTATACTGACTTGTATGGTACCCAGAGGAGCCACGATACTTCTGTTGAAAGTCGCAAACGAGCAGCACACATTGTTGCACCCGTGGTTGGGGGACCGACGACACAAGAGAAAGAGGGAGCCGGCGAACGGACGAGAGGCGCCCCACTGCAGCACGTGCCGGCCGGCGCATCTACCAACAACCTGATCCGTTCCACCGCCTTTTCGGCGAACCGCCCACTCAGTGCGAGGCGCGGGCGCCCCCGACAAGGACGAAGGCCTCGGTGCGGCCAAAAGAGAACGTGGACTTTGTGTTTCTTCTCCCTTTCCCTTCTCCTTTCTTCAATATCTTTTGTAAATAAACCAGTCTCGAAACGGATCCCAACGAGTGAAGTTCCTTCCTTCGAGGCTCCTGCGTGCGCGGCCGACGCCGTCCACCTTAGTTAACACGCAGCGAAAGTTAGCGGAGTTAGCGAAAGCGCGAGCATTCATTTACAACTTCCATTCGAAGCAGTAATGAACAGGTTGCAGAGGCTTCTATTACTAGCGATGAAGTTAGAAGCGCCTTGCAAGACATGAAACCGGTAAAAGCTGCAGGAGACGATAATGCTTACATAATGCTTGAAAAGCTGATACGAAGTGCCTATCCACTTGAATGGTCCCAGAGAAGTGGAAGAATGCAAACATTATACTAATCCACCAAAAGGGAGACGTTAAAGAATTGAAAAATTATAGACCCATTAGCTTGCTCCCAGTATTATATAAAATATCCATCAAAATAATTTCCAATAGAATAAGAGCAACACTGCACTTTACTCAACCAAGAGAACAGGCTGGCTTCTGGAAGGGATACTCTACAATGAATCACATTCATGTTATGAATAAGGTAATAAAGAAATCTGCAGAGTGAGTGACTGAGTGACGAAATTTTGTTGTGAACGCCTGCAGAACGGTTAGCCTTCCTCTGTTAGGGAGGCGTTACCGTGACGCGGCCATGACGTCTTCGCGGCGTGTGGCGCCTCTACTTCGGCCGCGGCCGCACTATTCCCTTTGGTCGACCGCGCCTGCCCCTCTTTTGGGGCGGCAGCCTCCCTCCGGTTTCGCTCGGTCGTTGCCTTTCGAGGGCCGCCGAGATCTGCTGGACGGCCTGGGTTTGGACATCTTGGTCATAGCATCTCGTTGCGGCCTCGAGCCGCGGCGGGATCGTTGTTATTGTTGCAGCTTCATGCGGATTCTTAGCACAGTCCCAAAGGATGTGAGCTGCAGTGGCTCTTTCCTTTCGGCACACACAACACAGATCACTTTCATAAACACTTGGACACACGTGCCTCATCAGCACCGGGGTGAATAACGACCCCGTTTGAAGTTGTCGGTATAAAACCGCCTCCTTACGGGTCAAGCACGGATGAGGTGGCGGCATAGTCCTTCGCTCTAGTCGGTACCATTTCACAATTTCATTGTAGGAAGTCATTTTGTCCTTGGTTTCCCACCACCACGACGGGTCGACTGTAGTGGCAGCGGCACGGTTGGTTAGAATACAATCAGCCTCTCTATATGGCTTTCATAGATTACGAAAATGCATTTGATTCAGTAGAGATACCAGCAGGCATATAGGCATTACGTAATCAAGGTGTACAGGCCACTTACGTAAATATCTTGGGAAATATCTACAGAGATTCCACAGCTACCTTAATTACCCAGGAAAAGTAGGAAGATATCCATAAAGAAAGAGGTCAGGCAAGGAGACACAATCTTTCCAATGCTATTCATTGCGTGCGTGGAAGGAGTATTCAAACTATTAAACTGGGCAGGCTTAGGAGTAAGGATAAACGGCGAATACCTCTGCAACCCCAGATTTGCGAATGCCCTTGTCCTGTTCAGAAACACTGGGAACGAGTTACAACAAATGATTGAGGACCTTAACAGAGACGCTGTAAGAGTGGGGTCAAAGATTAATATGCAAAAGGCAAAGTTTATGAAGAATAGCCGGGCAAAGGAACAAGAGTTCCGGATCGCCACTCAGCTTCTAGAGTCTGTAAAGGAGTACGTTTACCTAGGCCAATTAATCACAGGGAACCCTGACCATGAGAAGGAAATTCATAGAAGAATAAAAATGGGTCGTATCGCATACGGCAGCTCCTGACTGGAAGCTTACCATTATCATTGAAAAGGAAGGTGTACAAACAGTGCATTTTACCGGTGCTGACATATTGGGCAGAAACATGAGAACAAGTTAAGGACCGCGCAAAGAGCGATGGAACGAAGAATGCAAGACATAATTTTAAGAGATAGAAATAGAGGGGTTTGGATCAGAGAGCAAACGGTACAGCCGATATTCTAATTCACATTAAGAAAAAAGATAAAGCTGGGCAGGTCATGTAATAAGCAGGTTATATAATCGGTGGACCATTAGGGTTAAAGAATGGGTGCCAAGAGAAGAGAAGCGTTGTCGAGGACGGCAGAAGACTACGTGGAGTTGTAATCGGTTGGCGTAGGACAGGGGTAATTGGAGATCTCAGGGAGAAGCCTTCGTCCTACAGTGGTCATAAAATAGGTTGATGATTATGATGATGATGACGATGATTATAATGAATATGCGCACCGTGCGGATAGGAAAATCATCAGAACGAAGCAGGAAGACCTGGAAGGTGCTATGTAAGACATAATGGCAAGTTTTTGTAATGCCATTTCAAAATAGTTAATAAAATTCGGTTCAGCTGTGGTAGCTTTTATGCGGGATAGGCCGTCGTCTCAATCATAGGTCAAATGAGCACAAGCAGTCATTGGCCGGTGGAACGCCGCCTAACCATTGGTTTCACTGCAGAGGATGTCAAGGCACTCCCAATTTTAAAGATAATGAAGTTGTACTACAGGAATGAAGAAGTGCGTATCTTGGAGGTGAGTGGCTGCTGCTATAGAAGCTGGAGCTAACGTGTGTACAGTCGCAGCAAGAATGGCTTTTCCCCTTGAGGAGAAAAGGGTAATGAATCGGGGGCCATATATTTTCAAACGCTTTTGTTGTTTCGATTAGATTTATTTCTTATCACCTGTCACGTCTGGGGCCTATCCCTACGGTAGCCATTAAAGCGGTGGCTTGCGAGTCCTTCAAGAAGTACAAAAGAAATGGGAAACTAAAAAAACAAAACAAATTCTGAATTAATCAAGGCTGTCCAATCCCAGAAAACTACTTTTATTTCTGAGGTTTTATTATGGGGTTTTTCCTGCCAAAACCACGATCTGATTATGAGGCATGCCTTAGTGGGGGACTCCGGAAATTTGGACCACCTGAGGTTCTTTAACGTGCGCCTAAATCTAAGTACAGGTGTGTTTTCGCATTTCGCCCCCATCGAAATGCGGCCGCCGTGGCCGGGATTCGATGCCGCGACCTTGTGCTTAGCAGCCCAACACCACAGCCCCATAAGCTACCGCGGCGGGTCTTTCTGATGGTGGTACATGCCAAAACAACGATCTTATTATGAGGCACGCCGTAGTGGGGGACTCTGGATAAATTTGAACCACTTGGGGTTCCTTAACAAGCACCCAATGTGAGGTACACAGGTATATTTGTATTCCCCCCGCCCCCCCTCCTATCGATATGCGACAGTCGCGGCGGGTTCCACAAAACTACACGTTATACGCATTTGTTTGCTTGTTGTGGCACTGTCATTGAACATCTGAAGGTGACTGTTCGAGCGCAGTTCGAGCTCCACGACATGCGAGATGCTCGCGCTGGCAGTGATGCTGTAGGCCCGCAGCACATGCGTAAACAGCGCAGAGGACATTGAGTTGGCGCTACATCTTAGAACGCGTCGTCTGCTACAGCATCGTGTACGGACAAGTGCTACGTTTTTTGTACATGACCGCTCAACGAACATCAACATATTATAAACACATCGGCTTCCTCAAGTTGGAAAGCAGATCTCAGAAAGCCAGATACATCCATTAGATGTGCTTAATATAGTACACCTTGCACATTCAGTGCGTCTATCAGATATACAGATTTATCCAGAAAACGTTGCGTGGATGTACTATGCATCATCGCAAAGGCGTCCAGAACATCTAAGTTGTACGCTGTGGGGTTGTCAGGGCTGGATATATGTAACATGTAATAGATGTCCACAACGTCCTGTAGATATATCTATTACATCTAATAGATATCCATATTAACCACACTTAAGTCCAGAGAACATACATTGTGCTACGTAGGATTGTATCTGCAACATCTAATAGATAACCACATTGACATTCACTGGATGTGCTTTGTACTATTTTCGGCTGTTACTTATATTCGTTATGCATGCATGCACTGGGCCTCTTCAATTTGTTGTACCAGACTGCCCCGGACTGCCAGTTTGCCTTAGCGCACGCGGCTTCTCGGACAGTCTTGGACTGCTTGAGACAACAAATCAATGTGCCCCCACAAAGCCAACAGAAAATCAAGTTTTCACCACCAGCATATTTACTGTGAAACCTCTAATTGGTATCAACCTTTTGCCAAGTACGTAATGATCTACACAATAGATGCAGTGAAGTACAACGCCGGATACAGTACCAAAAGCGTGAGGCGGGGCATCCACCTCTATGTCAACGGCGCAGAGATCCCCGCGGTCAACAATATCCACGTCCTCAGGTTGAGTATTGAGGCGAAATGGTAGAATTATGAAACGCTTACTAGGTTAGAAGGAAGGGCAAATCATACGTGTCGTCTTATCCGATAAATAGCGAACAGGCACACTCGGATGAAGGAGGCGAATCTCCTGAATCGCGCAAGCCTTCGTAATCAGTATAGGATAGTGTACGTGGCACCCTACTTCAAGCTCAACAAAGTGGAACGGAACAAGTTCGAAATCATTATCCCGAAAAGTGTCAAGGGCGCACTCGGACTTCCCGCGAATACGTAAGCAGACAAATTTATGAAGCTAGGGTTATCGAACACTCTTGAAGAGCTGATTGAGGCTGCCGTTACCGTGCAGCATCAAAGGATACTCGGATCTAAAACGGGGAGGAAAATTTTAGAGAGATGGGCTATGAGCCCAAGCATGAGCAAGTGCGCTCAAGACACATACCGAGACAGATACAGGGACAAGATAAAAATTCCTCCGCTACCCAGAAACATAAACCCTGCCTTTCATGAAGGTAGACGTAGACATGGCCGAGGCATTACAAGCAAGGTATACCGGTCGACAGGACGTCTTATATACGGGGACACACACACGCACACGCACGCACACACACACACGCACACGCACGCACACACACACACGCACGCACGCACGCACGCACGCACGCACGCACGCACGCACGCACGCACGCACGCACGCACGCACGCACGCACGCACGCACGCACGCACGCACGCACGCACGCACGCACGCACGCACGCACGCACGCACGCACGCACGCACGCACGCACGCACGCACGCACGCACGCACGCACGCACGCACGCACGCACGCACGCACGCACGCACGCACGCACGCACGCACGCACGCACGCACGCACGCACGCACGCACGCACGCACGCACACGCGCACGCACACGCACACGCACACGCACACGCACACGCACACGCACACGCGCACGCACACGCACACGCACACGCACACGCACGCACACGCACACGCACAAATGTAGCAGGAAAAATAAAAATAAAGTATATGTAAGGACCCGAAGCGGTGCACAGGAGAAAAAAATCGTGAGCCATTGCCCTCTGTGAAGGTGGTGATACATAAGTTTGAACAAAGATACGAACTCATTTATTGTCTTGATGGGTGGTCATAGTGACGAAAGGTACGCGCACTCATTTATTGTCTGGATCGGTGGTGATTATTTCACTCGCAACTTCAATCACATTCTTTGATAATGTCAAATCGATGGACATACGCCGCTGGGTGGTCGGTTGGGCCGGATCGGTGTGGCGTCGCAAGGGATATGTCTGCCACACGTAACGCGTAAACCACTCCCATTTCGGTACCGATAAATCCACATTGAAATCACCGACAATGACAACAGGGGTAGTGTCATCACAGCTAATTCAAGCAAAGTTAGTAGCCAGGAACCTCACGGGACTATGAGTCATTGCATTTTTTGCTTGTATACGTGGGTATGAGCCATTCGTCATGGGGGTATGAGCCATAGCTCACGGGGGTGTGAGCCACTGATGATGATTGTATTCGACATGCTGTTCTGTATGTTGTGTGCATGATTAAAACGAATTTAAGCCCTGTTCGCTTCCCTTTGCTGAGTTCTTGTAGCCTCTGCCTTGCGGGGCTATGAGCCATTGTATTTTTTGCATGCTTACGGGAGCGTGAATGATTACAGGGGTATGAGCCATTGATGATGGTAGTTTTTCTTCACGGAGAACAAAAATGCATGGAACCGTAGCCATGTACAGCTTCACTGTAAAATATAGTTACTGATTTTACAGAACCAGTTTAATCAGTGCTTGTTACGCACTCTGTTTACACGGCAAATGTAGCTTAGGAGGGAAATGATTGCAACACCCACTAAGTTACATATTTATTTCTCTGTTTGCAGGCGCGTTATTGTTGCCCTCAGTTGACCAAGCGACGCCAGTGGTGTAAAGTACCAGTATCCTCGAAGGCTCATTAGCCCGTTAGATTAGATTTGCTTTCGCTTAACGTTTTAGCTTAGACGGCTAAGGGAAAACAGGGAATTTCTTTCGCACAATCTCTCAGCAGCTCGGTGCCCCCAATAACCCGAGCGGCAGTTGCCTTGTTGGAACACGTCGCAAGTACAGTCGTCTCGGAAATGCACAGCGGAGTCGCCAATCACCTGGCATCTACTTCGTCATTGCAGAAACGACGCCCGTTCTGAGTTCGTAAGTGGAAACTTTTAGTGCCTGCCGCTAGTGCTGCTCCTAAATTGAATAACAGCGCCATAGTTGTGAAAGGTGGAGTGCTCCTGTTGTACAAGGCTTCGCACTTAAGACAGCAAGGGCGTTACACGGTATTTGGTTCTCAGCTTCCATTCTTGGAAGGAAGCACGTTATACCCAGCGCCGACGCCAACGTTGCGGAACAGTGCTGAGAAGGCGTAGCCAAACGAAATGTTGACGTTGCGAGAGAAGAAGGTTTTATACCTATACAACCGGTGGTACACGGCAGTTAATATAGCGTTGCAGCCTTGCATCGGAACTACCGATGTCCGCTTCTCGGCACCGACCGAACGGTGTGTACGCGTCACATGGCTAATGGAGACACGGCTTGCCGGTGTCTCGCCAATGCAGTTCCTGGAGCGACGCAGTCGGTGCTCCGGCTAAACAAGCGGCAACACCCCAAACTTCCCCTCCTCCGGAAACAGCTGCGTGCGTATACCGGCGGTTCCTTAGAAGGCGACGCCAGCACAGCGCGCAGCTTTTATGGCCGTGCACATACATCATTGCGCTTGGTAAAGGACCCAGGGTTGGGTGCCCAGGAAAACCGGAGCGGCTGCGGCACTCTGCACATCGGACTTGAAATTTAATCCACCCGTCTCCTCCTCGCGCCCATTTTACCGTGTTTACGCCAAGACGCGAGCTTGGCGCAAGACGCGCGCTGCTTCTCCCTACGCGCCAGCGTTTACGGCGCGCGGCGCTCACGTGTACGTAGCCTTTATGAGCGCCGTCGTGTCGCGCGCCATATTTTTACGGCCCAGGTTTAAGACCGGAGCGGCGTCAATTTACGACGAAGTGGGTTCGGCAAGGCAGGTCGAAGCAAAGTTGAGCCCGCGCGGTATTATGCAAGTTGTCCCAATACGGGAAACGCCAGCACCATTCGCCGCTTTCTTTTTTTCTTTTTTTGCTGCGAGCCGCATCTCGGGCGGTGCTTCAGATATCATTGCGCCGCCTCCCGGTGCTGATAAGTGGTGCACGAAGTCGTATCTCCAATGAAATCTTAATTGCACCCCAAACCAGCTACACTGACACGCAAAATGGATCACTGCCTAAGCCATGTCAGCTTGCTCGTCGGCAGCCATCCTGGGGTGCCACTCCTGCTATTTCAGGCAGACAGTGGTGGTGCAATACTTCTCCGTTTTGAGGAAAGCGTAATGACATCGTGCGGCTTTCTCGCTATTTTGCCTCGTTTACGGGAGGGCTTCGACAATAAGTGGCCCGACACGGGCTAAAGGAAGGGGGAGGTCGGGAAGGAAAAAGCTTCTTGCGCTACGCGATGTTCCTACTTTCGAAAGGCAAGCAAGCACATGAAACGTTTTGGGATGAAGAACGAAAACAGAAACAGCCTTTAAATAAGTAAAGGGATGGAAGAACGTGTCAGCTACCCTACGCGGAGAACAATATGCAATCTACAGCTCCATTTTAAAGGTTGTATACTTAGCTTTTAGGTTGTGGACACAAACGACCGTCTGCTTTCTGCTCAGCGTAGCAGGAATGTCGCGCTGACACATGCGTGCTGTCGTTCTCTCTTGAGCGGTGCTGTTACTATTTTGCCAGAATGTTTCTGATCAATGCGAGCGTCCCCGCAGTCTGTTATTCGAGTTTTCGCGGGATATTGCGAATTAGCGAGAACATTCGCAAGCGATTGCAGGTTTCAAAATTAGGAAAAAAAAAGGAAGAGTGAAAGGGTGGTGAGAGTGGGTGATGGGGACGGGGAAGGAGACGCCACGTGCTCCTGCTGCCTTTTGTGCTTCACGTGTGCTTCTGAGAAACGTTTTTCTCGTGCACTGGCCTGAACACTGTGCAGCCACTTTGATCGACATTGGAACGCTCGTGAGATTTTCAAGAACAAAAAAAAAAAAGGATGAGAGAGAAAGACAGATTACCGGTTAAATGACACGTGCGTTAGTCTAGTCTTTGACCTAACAGCGCCAGCTTTCATCTGAAGTTAGTTGCATGTGTACATTTCGCCCAAAACTATTGCAAAAGGGTTTGAAGTCGAGCGGCTTCATGATGGAAGAACAGCACGAAAAGCGGGACGAATTGGCGCCTAGTACTGTGCACTGTTCCATCATGAAGCAAAACTAACTTGTGACTCGGGATGAAAGTACCGCCTTAAACAAAGAGCACACGCACGCACGCACACACACACACACACACACACAGAGAGAGAGAGAGAGAGAGAGAGAGAGAGAGAGAGAGAGAGCATAAAAAACAAATAAAAGAAAACGTTGCACGCGCCTCCAGGCGCTTTTCGGCTGATTGTCATCTCATCATTTCTATTAGTTTTTCGTGGGGATCGAAGCCAGCCAGTGCTTAAGGGTCTACTGCTTAGATATCCCGAGTCTGGCACCATTCGGACCGCAAACTTAAATTACGGGTTTCACGGGTCAAAACTACGATATCATCATGAGGAACGCCGTAGTGAGTGGGTCTCCGGAATAATTTTGACCACCTGGAGTTCTTTGACGTGTCACAAATGCACATTACCACGGTGTTCTTGCATTTCGCCCCCATCGAAATGGGGCCGCCGCGGCCGGGATGCGATCCGGCGATCTCGTGCTGATCAGCGCAACGCCAAAGCCAATGGGCTACCACGGCGGGCCCGCAAACTTTCTTTGAAATGAATTGGCGGGCCACTCACCATGTCCCGAAAAATGCCTTTCCTATCTACTGTGGACAAAAACAACGTGGAATGCGGCATGAATGATGCAATCGCAACATGCTCTCTTAAGTATAAATAACTAAACTTAGTAGCAGATACAGGTAAGTGAGAAGTTGAATGGTAATTATGGCATATGTTACGTTGTCCACGGGCACGAGTAATGCTTTGCCGAAAAAAAAAAAATCCCGTTGTTATCCCTACTGCGCTGTATTTTAGATTTCTTCGAAGACTTCGAGGAACAATTTGATATAAGTTCTACAGAAAAAAAAAAGATTCTTCTTTGTTTTGTGCGATTTAAAATCAACACAAATACGGGACGACAGGCACGGTAGCAGATATGCACCAGGGGACCTTTTCTTTAACGATCGATTTCGGAGACACCATTTTCATTGCGCGCTGATTGGCTGGCTGAGCAAACCCGCTTGGACCATCCGTTTGAATTGTACTGTCACGCGAAAATGATAGTATCGCTGAATGTGATTGTTTGAGAATATGCCGCCCCAGATCAGCTGTCGGATAACGGCAAGAAAAGCATGGCGGGCTTCCGAAAGGAGAAGCACTCCTGCTCAATTGCTCTGCCCTGCAGCTCCATTTCTTCTTGCTCATTTCAGCTATTTAGAGCAGGCAGCTGACAACCATGTGAGCGATATCGCGGTCAAGTTTCAGTAAGTGCGGAGAGTAAGGGAAGCGTAACTCTCGTAAACAACGTGTGTTTCTATTGTGCATTCATGGTCACAGGCATGGAGTGACGCCAACTCTCATGCAGGTTTGGAGTGACGCCTGACACCAGCAAAAGATACCGAGAGCGAGTGCGGCTATACTAACCCAGGTACAATCAAATTAGGAAGGCCCACTAAGCTTCAACAAATCTACTTCCTCTACAGAACAGGAATTGGCCTCCCTGGTGCAGTATTCGGCCACTACTGCCCAAATGATTCCTTCAATAAACCCATGGCCCTCAGTCCCCAGCAGCTGCGGAGCACCTGAACAAGGCAGTGGTCAGACCTGCTGCAGAGGGTGCTAAGAATCTCTGGGTCCGAACAGGCTGCCAATGGAAACTGACCCTGCCAACCTTTAATTACCGAACTGTGTCGAGTGAGGCTAGCTTAGCAGGACTCTTTGAGGAACTATCAGACATTGTTTGGGAAATTAAAGAACTGGCGAGGTTTATACATTGCTGAATAATGGCCATGTCTTTCGCTATAGAGGTCTGCGAGATAAGAAGCAACACGGGGTAGGATTCCTAATCCATAAGGATATAGCGAGAAACACTGACGAATTCCACAGCATTAATGAGAAGGTAGTTGTAGTCGTAATCAATTTAATAAGAGGTATAGATTAAAGGTAGTCTACGCTCCAACACCCAGTCACGATGATGAGGAAGTAGATCAGTTTTATGATGTTGAATTAGCGATGACTAAAGTGCAAACTCAGTATACTATAGTAATGGGCGACTTCAGTGCAAAAGGGGGGAAAAAGCAGGGTGGTGAACAAGCAATTGGCAACTATGGCATCGATGCAATCAATCAATCAATCAATCAATCAATCAATCAATCAATCAATCAATCAATCAATCAATCAATCAATCAATCAATCAATCAATCAATCAATCAATCAATCAATCAATCAAATCTTTAGTTACAACGCCAGTTGGGGGTCCCTTAGGCGAAAAGCGGCAAGAACACCACTTGAATATGGCCCACGTACATGACAGTGGTATTAAGATCCATACTTTCAAAAAAAATTTCCAATAAAAAATAAAAGATACAGTTAAAATAAATTAGAAAGAGGTTGTGTGAATACAACAATGGAACAATTAAACAAATAAGGTCAATGTATAGGTACACTCCAGAATGGTTGTACATTACAGGTGAAATATTCAATGTTCCCGTGAACACACGTACGAGGAAGCAGTCAAAGTTTTAGATGACTACTTCGACCCCAAGCGTCATGAAGTAACGGAGAGCTATCGGTTCTTCAATCGCTGCCAGTTAGAAGGTGGGCCCATTCAACAGTTCATCCTTGAAGTTCGCCGGGTTGCGGATGGCTGTAATTTTGGTGGCATGCTAGACCGGATGCTTCGCGACAGGATCGTCTGTGGAGTGAGGTCAAGCGCTGTTCAGCTATTAGCGAAAACATATTTGACGTTGAGGGAGGCTGAAACAATTGCCATATCAGCAGAAGTGGCGGAAAAATATACAAGGAAGATGTCTTCTGACATTGAACCTATGCTCAAGGTCAATGCACGACAAGCTGATGAACTGGTGTCAGTATGTGGGCATTGCGGAAGTAAGAAACACAACAGAAACGCCTGCGGCTAGACGAGAGCGAGGTGTTACCGCTGTGGTGTATACGGCCACCTGGAGAAGATGTGCCAAAGCGACGTGCGGAAAGGACGCCTAAAAGCACGTTCACAATGCAGGCAAGGAGAAGCGTTTGCAGTGCCAACGGATGTCACTGAGGAAAATGGAGACGATGCGCACATTTGGACATTAACCGCACCCTCCCATGGTCGGCTACCACCACCTATTTTTCATACTTTCGCATGGTGTGGCATTGACGTACCTATGATTGTGGACACCAGCTCACCCGTCTGTGTTGTGTCCAAAGAGATTTTTGAGAAAAACCGTGAACACTGGCCGCAATTAGAACCCGCATTCATTAAACTGTCCTGTCATCTTGGAGAACTTCCAGTATTAGGGAAACTGAGTATGACAGTGTGTTACAATAACAAGGAGGTCAAGAGTTCCTTGATGGTCCTGACCTGTTCAGGTCCAAGCCTCTGCGGACGAGAGTTGATTTCCAAGTTCAATGACGCAGGATCCTCGGTGTTGAACGTATCAGTGCAACAAAGCCCTTGTCCAGGAAGCAGCCGTACCCCCGCCATGCATGCCATCCTGTCAGAGTTCAAAGACGTCTTCAGCCCCGACCTGGGTCTAATTGACGGACGCCCTGTCCATCTGAAGCTCAAGGAAGGCGCCATGCCAAAATTCTGTAAGGGCCATTCCCTTCCATTTGCTTTACGCGACAAAGTTTCGACAGAGATTGATAGGCTCGTAATGCTTGGAGTACTGTCCCCTGTAACGCACGCCGAGTGGGCTACTCCCATGGTGCCTGTAATGAAGAAGAACGGCGCGGTTAGAATCTGCGTTGATTTTAAGGTGACCTTGAATCCCGTCTGAACTGGAGCAGTACCCGTTGCCAGCTATTGATGACATTTTAGCATGCCTGAACGGTGGGGACTGCTTCAGCACGCTGGATTTAAAAGACGCGTATAACCAAGTCCCCCTCGATGAAGACTCAAGGAAGATGTGTGTAATCAATACACACCGTGGTTTGTTTTGCTGCAACCGACTGCCATTCGGCATAGCTTCCACGCTTGCCATCTTCCAGCCGGATCAGTAAGACGACATGCTGACCAGGTGCGGAACTGGGAAGATACGACGCCACCGCTTGGTAAAGACCAAGAAGCGGCGAAACGAGAATCGAGAACAGGTACTCCTAGCGACTACCCACTGTCGCCGAAAACGCCAGCCGAAAAAGGGGGCATAACAGAACCTGAGCATGAACTTCAGCCGGAACTCGCAGGGAGCAACGCTGAACCTGTCAGATCACCCCAAGCCTTGCGGCGCTCGGCACGTCAAAGAAAACCAGTACAGCGACTTCAGTATTAAGGAAGAAGAGATGTTGTAAAGTGACGTCAGCCGCAATCAGACTGCCTTGCAAGCGCTGACGGCACGTGGGTTTATCGTTTGATATCCTTCCCTTGTTCTCCCTTTCCCCCTCTCTGTTTCGTATATATACCCTCCGAGATGGAAGCAATAAAGACTCATGTTCCAACCTTCGAATGGCCTGATGTCGTATACAGTAAGACACGCCACGTGTGTCGTAACTATATAACAGTACCCAGATGACTCGGGATACCTCAATTGGAAACAGTAATGAACACGATACAGAAACTCCTCCTGTAACTAGTGGTGAGGTCAGAAGGGCCTTGCAAGACATGAAACGAGGAAGAGCGGCAGGAGAAGATGGAACAACAGTCGATTTAATCAAAGATGGAGGAAACATAATCCTTGGAAAACTGGCGGCTCTCTATAATGTCTCTCGACTGCAAGGGTTCCAGAAAACAAGAATGCAAACATTATACCAATATACTGAAAGGGAGACGTTAAAGAATTGAAAAATTACAGGCCCATTAGCTTGCTCCCAGTATTAAACAAAATATTTACCCAAATACTGTAGAAGGATCGACATTTGGGGGAGTTGGTACTGGTTGAACATCTTGAAGGGGCAGCGCAATAAGACGAAGACAGAAGGCAGGAACACACAGCCTGTCCTGTGTGTTCCTGCCTTCTGTCTTCGTCTTATTGCGCTGCCCCTTCAAGATGCCTAAATACTGTGTGTGAACAGTGCAGTTACCCTGTAAGTAAAAAAAAAAAAATTCTACAGAAGTTCTGAGGATTGCCTGCTAATGTGTAAGCATTTTTGGCTACACTGCAACTTCGCTTTCGCTTACCTATTTAGGTAGCTTATCCACGTGTACCCATGGCTACCAATCATCTAAGATCACTATTGTAATGATTGCATGTGTTAACGTGACCAGTTAAACATTTATTTCGCAGATATAAGGCATCACGGGACGGGCAGGTTTTGCTGGGGTAATCTCCAAACAATGCTTATGCATTAAAGAAAAAAAAAAAAGGCGCACGGAGGGATTGAATGCGCTGCTTGCATCTTAAAGAACTCGCCGCGGTGGCTTAGCGGCTATGGTGTTGCGCTGCTAAGGAAGAGGTCACGAGATCAAATCCAGGCCGCGTTGGCCGCATTTCGATAGAGGTGAAATGCAAAAGCACCTGTGTCCCGTGCGCCGAGAGCCCGTTAAGATCCCTTGGTGATCAAAATTAATGCGGAGCCCCCCACTACGGCTTCCCTCATAATCAAATTGTGGTATTGGCACGTAAAGCCCCAGAATCTTGAAGAGAGGTAGTCAGGGGAGTGGAAAAGATTCGGTACAAACCACCTTATGGGGCCGACAAACGAAACGTTCTACGCATGACCGTTGTCTGTTCGCCTAGCAGGTCTCGGAACAGGAAGCATCCCAGAAATGTCCTGCAGCGTCCAATCCATTGAAGCAGAAATAATTTGAATATAGGGACAAAGATTCTATATTTATTTACCCCCTCCCCCCTTTATGTAATACCCCAACAGAGGCCTTGAAGGGAATAATAAATGATGATGATGATGAAGGACTGGGGACTGCTGCATAGGAATTATGCATGCAAGTGAACCCTCATATTCTTTCTTGCGAGGAATCTTTAACTAGTCTAAGGTTAAGTTCAGAAACAGGTTAAGTTAGACCTCGAAAATTGTAAGAACGTATGTTGCCGTGGCTCAAAATTAATTGTGGTCAGTAATGGCAGCAACATATTTATTTAGTGGAATTCACAAAGAAGGAAGGAAGTCGGCTTGGAGACCCTGCAACAAGCCTTGAACGTATGGTTCCCTGGCGTGTTCGTACCGGGAAAAAATGAAACTTGATTCGTTCTGCAGAATGTACCTATTTTACCACCATAACTGAAGAACCCCAAAATACGCTATCTGGACCGCACAATTATACTCATGATATGCCGACAGAAAACTACAAATTCGCAGCTCTTATGATGGCCCTTGTATAGAAATGCATTATTAAAGTTAAAAAAATATTTTCTTTCGAAGAGAACACCACAAGGCTAGGTTATCAGTTGCTTTTTTTTAGATCTCCGGTATATGCATAATTAGTTGGGTATAGTCAACTGCAATAGCTTGCTGCAAATACTACTATTGTTGAGATTTTAAAGCGAAAGCTATACTAACCGCGTCGAGCCGAGTTTCGCCGTCGCCGTCAATTTGACCTTCATTTGACCGCAGCTACGCCGTAACCTTAGCAACGAATCACACCGGAGGCGCATGCGCTCTCCGCCGCTGGGTAGCCGCTTGACCACGTGACTTGCCGCGCGCTTGGATAAAGTCTTAACCAGACGTACCCGCAGGCGCACGGTCGCACGCGCCGCACGGCGTCCGAACGCGTACGGCGTCAGGCGCGGAGGCTGCATCGCGTGTCGACGCGCGGCGGCGTGGAGACCTTGCACTGCTAGGTTTTTTTACGCCTGCGCCGGAAGCTGCCGCGCGCGTCACCCGCCGGACGCGCCTCACGTGACTACGGCGAACCAACGTGACTTCCGGAAAGATTCTTCGCGCGGCGTGCAGGCAAGCCCGGGCATGCTGCGTGCGTTGTGATGGGAGTTCCGCGCGGGTTTTGGTATCTTATGTTGGCAGCCTACGAAGTCTTCAGCCATAACGGCTGCATTAATGATGAAATGTTCATCGCCGAAGTTCGCGACCTGACACAGCGTCCAGCACGTGTAGAGCACATAGCACGCGAGTGATGCTATGCCGACGATGCTGCAGGTTTCACCGAGGTCACAATATACGGTATTAAGTCGCAGTTGAGCTCACTGAACCGCTAGGAGCCCTGCAATATCTTTTTGAAAATATAAAAGGAAATTTTAAGTTAAATCTTATTGTGTTGTATTGCCATCTTCAGCGGATTGCTTAATGCGACCGTTAAGAGAAGGCTGGGCTGCCTTCAACGCAGAAACCTAGCAACACTGCGCCGCCGCGACGAATCCCGCGACGACGCACGGCAAGTCGTGCGCCGTTTCGGTGCGCGCCCTCTCTCTCTCTCCGTCGGGCGCGACGTGACCCCTAGTGAGCGCGGCGCGTGCGGACGCGTTCCAACGCGTCCACCCTCTCCCACCTACGCTTTCACTCGCACATGCAGCATGCGGCGCGCGGTCGCGAATGCTATCGCCTTTGGAGTTGACACGGAACATGAAGCAGACGGCGAAGGCAGGAATGCGCCTAGATTGTGCACACAATCGCTATCACAGTATTAGAGTATCCGGCAACTGAAGCGTCGCGTGGCCCATTACTTTCCGCAAAAGAAGTAACAAAATAGAACTTTCACCATGCGACAATTCGCTGCGCCGCAACAATGTCTCTTTCTTTCGTGGGGCGGGGCTTCCAAAATGAAAAAAAAAAAAGGCGCGAAGAAAAGCAGGTTGACCACAATCGAATGCCTACTTTGGGCACCTACCGATGGAATATCAAATTAAACATGAGACGCTTGGTCCACGGAGAATCATACGCATAATGCTCGGTATCCTACACCGGCGAGACAAAACTTTCCGGAGAGGTTACGCTCAAGCGAACGCGTTGCAATCCGCCGAGTCTCCACAGTGATGGCGGCGAGCGACCATTGCTTCTTTTATTCGTCTGCTAGCAAGAAAGTGTTCAAAACTCTGCCGCGCGAAAATACACTCGGTCAGAGAAAAACGAACGCGCACCGAAGTGCGACGCGTGGTGGTCGGGGAAACGCGAGAAAAACGCACGCGCTCTGGCTGGCTCTGGATAAAAGTCAAAGTAGAAAAATAAATTAGCTGGCTTTAGTGTCTTCACATGGACGCTTTGGCGCAGGTGAAAAAACAATGTTGATGTTCTTTTCTGCTACATGACGGCACAAATGAACCACCACAACGCTTCGTCTCATCAGACCTCGCTGCGTGCTTTGTCAACTTTAGAGTAGCACACTCTAGTCAACTTGTCTGATAGTGTGTTGATTTGACTTGTTTCGTATGCTCCAATGTACGACTTTAGAAAAGTCAATGCACCTTTCGCATCAAAAGTTTATAAGAAATTTATGCCCACAAAGTTTCGGAATTGAAATCTATGCGCTCCGTAGATTCCGCGGCCTCCGCGAGACGCCGCGACGAGCCCGCTCGCCATCGAAACGCCCTTCAAACTTTGTGCTTGGATGGGGCTCCTTGCTTTATGTGACTCCCGGTGCATGGGCGTTGCCACGAAATCGAGCCAGAATTCGCAACGATCGCGCCGAAATGTTTTTTCGAGCATAAAAGACATTCTAGACAAAATCCGGAATACCCGCCGTGGTTGCTCAGTGGCTATGGTAGCCTGCTGAGCACAAGGTCGCGGGATTGAATCCCGGCCACGGCGGCCGCATTTCGATGGGGGCGAAAGCACCCATGTACTTAGATTTAGGTGCACATTAAAGAACCCCAGGTGGTCGAAATTTGCGGAGTCCTCCATTACGGCGTGCTTCATAATAAGAAAGTGGTTTTGGCTCGTAAAACCCCATACTTTAATTTAAAAAAAAATCCCGAATGATTTCCGGCGACGGGGGCTGTTTTGGTCGGCGGTGCATGACAGCACGAAACAAGTGCGAGAGGGAAGGGGCCGAAGCCCCATACGCCCCCGCCCCCTGGTTACGCCCCTGCCACTGTGACCTAGGCACAGCCGTCACACCTGCCTTAACGACGATTGTATACCTGAGTATAATAATTACAGCTAAATCAAAGGTTAACTAAGTGAAACCAAGACTTAAGCAGGCTAAACGAAGCTTTCGCTTTGCATATCAAGGGTTAGCTTATAGCTAAGCCGCAGCCAATTTTTTAAAAGGATAATGGCTTTATGGGAATAATAACTCAATTTAGCAGGAGTGGTAAGGCACTGGGGTAAGTTACTGGACATTTCGTAATTGTGAACGTAAAATTTAATCGCAAATTTCACCACCATGCGCAATTAAAGTGGAGTTCAATAATGAAACAGCTCATTCCTCTTATGCTTTCCCAGGCGTAACCTCTGTTGGCTCCATATGCAGAACAGCGTTTTAGGCACGTTGGCTTTTCCGAGAACTATGCAATATTTGACTCCGGTTGACCCTCTTCTACTTGTTGCGCATAACACGCCATAACGTTACGTGTCTGCGGGTACGCAGTCAGCTATGTTTACAGCCGGCTATATGCAGTACATATGTGGTGTACAGAAGTGAATATAAATTATCATTTATGCGCACGGGGGCACCGCGTGCCTGCGAGTGAGCTACATGCTCGAGTTTGGCAATCGTGTTATGCGTTTTGTAATGGATCGTGCGTATTTACGGCACCTATAAATTTTGCACACAGTATTGCGCTTCATGTTCTAAGGCAAAATTTTTTGTCATTCAGGCGCAATACCCTCCCGTAGCGATTGACCTAAACGTGGAGCATCGCATCGACTTTCGTTGCGTAGGAAGCCAGCCTCTTCATTGTTAAGGGGTGCTGTCTCCATCCATCAGTACTTGTGTACGAGCTCCTAGCCGTTACAGATTTGGTGGATGGAGGTGGAGGGTCCTGAATGCTGTTGGACCTCCGGCGTTCGTACCAAAGCAGAAGCGTTGCTCAAGCGAAGTGAGGCAAGTATGACGAACCGACGCCACCAACTGTCCCCTGTGCTCCCTCAAGTAAACTTACTCGTGCTTTCGTCTGACGCTTCGTGAGCGAGGCCGAGCGCCAGACGCTTCTCGATCTGACGCACTTTGTTCGCGAGTTTGCCAGCACCGCTGCACTCGTAGGTCGTATGTTTTATTTTTTTATTTAAACCTCGCAAGGCGCCTTGTGTAAGGTGCAATTCCTCGTGGTTCTGTCTTATAAAGCGACCTACGTCTTGCGTAGTAAAGCCCATCAAAACATCTCCCCACTGATCTTAGCGCCATCGTCCGCTGCGCAGTTTTGAGCATCTTCAAAGTGGTCTTGTGCCTGCTACTGCCTGCTGTATAATACGGACCATTTGTCAGTGGTCTTGCTAGAAAAGTGGCGAACGACGCGCGGCATTTTTTTGCGTTGGGAGCCTGGTTAACTTCCACTCGGTTGTGGCGATATCGCAACATACCGTTACTCAACCAAATTTTGAAGCGGGACGTTTAAATTGAGAGAAATATGCGTTCTGACGTCATGTGCCGTTGTCGAACGACGATATATAGATGTGGCGTCATCTCGCATTCGAAAAACGAAGCTCGGGACACGAAACTTCTAACGAGGCTGCACACTCCAAGAGACCCCCGCGTTTGCTTCCAGTGAGACGCAAAAAGTGCAAGCTTCCCCTCGTCCATATTCTCTGCTTTGCAAGGTGACATAATAAGCGATATAGGTGGCTTTCCAGGACAGAAGACATACAGTGAAAAAAAATGGATATACAGGCATTCTTTTGCGCTAGATACCAGGTTCGTTTTTTTCTTTTTCGTTATTTTATTATTTTGTTCATATACTCACACATTTCATACCAGGGCAAGCGAGAAATAAGTACTGAACATTCTCACCACATATGCGCCTGCCTGGATCGGTCTTAAGGCGCTATTCCTATTTTTCGGGGTTTAGTCTTAGTCTCGGTCATATATGGGATCAGGCTCTATGATCAAGCAGGGAAATCTTCGAGCCTACGGGCGACCAAGTAAGCCACCCCGCGAACGAAAGGCACGGTATGTTTCCGCTGCGGTGGCTCATCGTCTGCAGGTTGTCGAGATTTAAAGACGTGGTGCAGAGTTTAAACAGCCAGCTGAAACACTTGGAATTATTATATGTTAAGACAGTTTGTTCCAAGGCAGAAACAGATGGCGAAACGGTTAGGAAACGAGGCGGTTCTTTAAAAGGTTTTATGGAGATATTGGGAAGGCCTTGCGTGACGCCGTAGAAGAAAAACTATGTTCGCCCTTACTCAAACCCGGGTCAGCTATAGCGAGACGCTTCATACTATACAGATCTTAACATCGACGGTAGAACTTATTCTGGATGGTAAGGACTAAGACAAGTGAAAGGCCTGTTCAGGAGCAAAGTAATAGCGTCATGAGTTCGCTCACTGGCTTGAAAACTAGCTAGGGACATCAGTTAGCCGGTACACTGCATAGTACATTCAGACTAACTGTGAAGTAAGATGCAAATGAAAGCACCTATGTGTTTCCCATATGTTCAGGTTGGGAAGTTGGAGCTGTGTACGACCTAAGGGGAATTTTAAGTGTTATTCATTCGTTTCATTACTTTCAAGCTTCGTATTGCGGAATTTCAACTAGGCGAGTCGAAACAGCTGAACAATTTCGCACGAAAATTCTATAAGCAGAGGCAAAAAGAAAAGGTGATCATTAAGTTCTTTTGCATAAATATGCGAGTGAATGGATTTGCGATTGAAACTTCATCTTGCCCATGGTGCCGCTGACATAAGTGCTTGTGCCCATCAATCGCCGCTTCGGGTGCACGCTGACAAACTCTCGTTAGTCGGACGCAGCTACTACGTGTCTTGATGAAGCCTTTGCGTTCGCTGCGTTATTTCGGCGTCATCTAGCATGCACTCAACGAATGACAGCTGTTGCCTACTATGTTTCGGTGCACGTCCTTCGGGCTTTTTTGTTTTGGGCATGATTAGACATAGGACACACAAGAGGCTTCATACAAGCCGACATGAACCAGGCGCGCAAGCAACACCTTGCTATCCCAAGGAGAAATACCAAAGCTCAGTGCTTTCCATGACAACAGAAGCGTAATAATTCACAACAATCTACCCCTCCCCCCCCCCCCCCCTCCAAGCGACTATTTAGGCCGTGACAAGGAGCCCGCCCATACCACTTCTCCTCCTCGGAAGTGCACAAAAAAAAGAGAGAAAGAACGAAACTGTCACAGCACGAAAGATGCAGTTCAAAACTAAAAAAAAAAAAATTGTCAGCATACGACTGCGATTCGTCGAAAGTTCTTGCTATTAATTTTGAGCATAACGTTTGCGGCTGTTGGCAAAATTTAATTTGGCAAAGGCTTGACTAACATAACAAAATGTGTAACGTTGTTCCTTCGCACAGAACAATAAAAAATAATAATAAACAAATAATAATAATAATAAACAAATAATAATAATAATAATAATAATAATAATAATAATAATAATAATAATAATAATAATAATAATAATAATAATAATCAACATGTTTTATGTCCACTGCAGGACGAAGGCTTCTTCCTGCGATCGCCAATTACCCCTGTGCTGCGCCAACCGATTCCAACTAGCGCCCGCGAATTTCCTAATTTCATCGCTCCACCTAGTCTTCTACCGTCCTCGACTGCGTTTGCCTTCTCTTGGTACCCATTCTGTAACCCTAATGGTCCAACGGTTATCTAACCGGTGCATTACATGACCTGCCCAGTTCCATTTTTTTCTCTTGATGTCAATTAGAATATCGTCTATACCCGTTTGCTCTGTGATCCAAACCCCTCTCTTTCTGTCTCTTAACGTTATGCCTAGCAATCTTCGTTCCATCGCTCTTTGCGCGGTACTTAATTCGTTCTAAGCTTCTTTGTCACTTTAGCAGGGAAGAAGTTTGGGCGTGTTGGTGGGATGCATTAAGACTGGGATACATAGCGCAAAAAATTACACAGGGACAAGCAGAACACAGGACGAGCGCTCGTCCTGTGTTCTGCTTGTCCCTGTGTAATTTTTTGCGTTATGTATCCCAGTCTTAATACTTCTTTGTCAGTTTCCAAGTCTGCCCCATATGTCAGCACTGGTAAAATGCACTGATTGTACACATTCCTTTTCAATGATAATGGTAAGCTTCCAGTCGGAAGTTGACAATGTGTGCCGTATGCGATCGGACCCATTTTTATCCTTCTATGAATTTCCTTCTCATGATCAGGGTTCCCTGTGAGTAACTGGCCTAGGTTAACGTACTCCGTCACAGACTCAAGAGGCTGACTGACGATCTCGAACTCGTGTTCCTTTGCCCAGCTATTCATCAGTATCTTTGTCTTCTGGATATTAATCCGAAAGCCACTCTAATACTCTCTCTGTTAGGAGGAGGGAAAGAGATAAGAAGAAGGTAGGGAGGTTAACCAGACTCACGTCCGGTTGGCTACCCTACACCGGGGGAACGGGAAAGGGGGAACACAAAGATAACAGGGAGAGAGCGGAGGGAAGGAAAGAAGAAAATTGCAGTGAGTTCGCTGACGTGTGTGGCCTTACAGAAATTGCAATTAGAGTCACAAATGGTCGCACAAGCCCGTCGTCCTTAAGAAGCACAAAAGTGCCTTCACCGCTTTTTGGGCCGACGGGCGATGGGGGCGGTGTTCCAGCAGCACCTGCACAGAAAGCGGCCGATTGTCCAGTTTTTGAAAAGCTTTGGCAAGTTCTTGTCTCTCAGGGGTGTATCGTGGACAGTGGCACAGCAGGTGGTCGATGTTTTCTTCCGTGCCACAGACCTCGCATGCTCCACTGTCAGTCACTCCAATCAATGTAGAGTATGCCTTTGTGAACGCAACTCCTAACCAAAGGCGACAGAGAAGCGTAGCTTCACGTCGAGGAAGTCCGAGTGGAGGCCGGAGTTGCAGGGAGGGGTTTAGTCGATGCAGTCGTGTAAGTCGTAAGTTTGGCGAGTTCCACTCGGTCAGTGTGAGACTGCGTGCCAAGTGTCGAAGCTGCCTAGCGGCGTCTGTCCTCGAAAGCGGAATCGGAACGCTCTGCTCTTCATGATGTGCTGTACGAGCAGCGTTATCGGCGGAATCATTGCCACTGATTCCACAATGGCCAGGTACCCATTGAAAAATGACCTCTTGACCTTTTTGTTGGACATCATGGTAAAGTTTCGCGATTTCGTATGTCAGTTGGTCATGGCATCCGTGTCGAAGAACTGACTGCGTGCACTGTAATGCCGGTTTGGAATCACAGAACACAGCCCATTTTCTAGCTCTTTCAGATTCAATGAATTCCAGTGCTCGACGCAGGGCCGTTAGTTCTGCTGCCGTTGAGGTCGTGACATGCGATGTCTTGAAGCGCAGTGTCATTCCTCGCGTTGGTACCACCACGGCACCACCGGAACTGCACGACGTAGTTGATCCATCGGTGTAGATGTGGACGTAGTTTCTGTACTTTTCATGCAGACTCTCTGTTAGGGTCCTCAATAATTAGGGTCCTCAATAATTTGTTGCGACTCGTCTGCATTGTTGCTGAATAGAACAATGTCATCGGAAAAGTGAAGGTTGCCGAGATATTCGCCCTCGATCCTTACTCCTACGCCTTCCCACTTTAATAGCTTGAATATTTCGTCCAAGCACGGAGTGAATAGCATTGGAGAGATTGTGTCTCCCTGTCTGACCCCCTTTTTTATAGGTATCTTCCTGCTTTTCTTGTGTAGAATAAGGGTAGCTGTAGAACCTCTGTAGATATACATACATTTTATAAACGTATATAAAGAGACGCAGTGTTCGTCAGTGCATCCGGACTGATTCAAAAAAGCAATATGATGAAATTGATTCAAATCAAATCAGTTTATTTCAGCATCAGAGGAGACAATACAACAGTCCGAACAGTGTTGATGTGGGTGAAAGCAAAAAGTCATCAAGCCTTGACGAAGGCTTTCACACCATTTACGGCATAGCAAACAGCAACTTGAAATCATGAGTATTTATACAATGGCAAACATGTCTTTGAGTATTGTATTGATTGCATTCTAAACGCATATAAAAGAAGGATGTTTGCAGAAAAAGAATGGTATCATTCATTATTATGTAAAACCTGTTTAGTGTTAGTGGCAGTAAATAGTTCATCATTTGGCAACCATAGTTGGTACGTCTGTAAGGGATTTTCCAATCATCAGTGGCTGGCGTGCTGTATTGGCCGGTGCGTGGTGCTAAATGCGCTGCGTTTATAAGAAAAGAATCATAATTTGTTCAGCAAGTACGATATCGGTTAAGTAAAATCGAATTATAAATGTCAGGCAATGGTTGTAAATTTAGGGCTTCGAAGATGGGTTTAGAGTGTGCATCACGTGGGAGCATCTAATTATACGCACAGCTTTTTTCTGTAGTCTATATATTCTGCCTAAGTTCTTTTCCGTTATGGTGCCCCATACTAGATAGCAATAACTTAGTGCAGGTTAAAATAGAGAAATATATATTAAATATTTAATTCTTGGCGGCAAATTAAAACGCAGACGCGATAGGATCCACCTACGATACGAGAAAGTTTAGAGTGAACAAGCTCATCCCGATTGTTCTATAGCATATTTTCGTGAAAAATCACTCCCAGGGTTTTCACTATAGGTTCCATTTTAATTATTTCCGGGCCAATCGATAGGGTTAAATCGCAGTTTACGGGCTCATTTTTGGGATGGAAGAGTAGTGATTTCGTTTGAGAGGTGTTTATAGTTAACGAATTGCTTATACTCCATTTGTTCAGTAATTCGAAGACACCGTTTGGTTTATCCACAAGTTTATGCAAATCACAGCCCCTTAAAAAATAAGCTTGTTTCAGCTGCATAAATAATGAAAGTTGTGCTATTATCCATGTTCACCAAGTAATTTACATAGATATTGAAAAAAAGCGGACGCAGGATACTACCTTGGGGCCCGCCATTTCATAATTCTTTAAAACTGGATGCTTAGCCATTAATTTCAACTTTTTGCTGTCGGTATTCCAAATATGATTTGATGACATTTAAAAAGTTACCCCAGAAACCATAGTGGTCTAGCTTTTGAATTAGTGTAATGTGGTTTATTCTATCGAAGGCTTTTGAGAAGTCAACGAAAATTTCAAGTGTATATGTTTTCTGTTCGAATGCATCCATTATGATTTATTTCTGCGTTAGTAGCACAGTTTCGGTTGAACGCTGCTTTGCGAAACCAAACTGAAGAGGCGTCATAATGTCGTGCATGGTTAAGAATGAAACTATTCATTTATGTATTAGTTTTTCAATTACTTTAGAAAAAACTGGCAGTATGGAAATGGGTATATAGTTTGGTATGTTCTTCTTGTTTCCACCCTTGAAGATAACGGAAACTTTGGCTATCTGAAGACGCCTAGGAAAAGCGCCTAATGAAAACATTAAATTAATGACATATTCTAAGATAGAGCATACAATATGAGTAATATCTTTAATTGGCCGAATTAGCAGGCCGTCAGCGCTGCAAGAACTGCTGTTCTTTAGGGACATGAAATGAGCCGTAACTTCCTGTGTAGTTATCGCACACAGAAATGCACTTTCGCCTATTTGCGGGCCCACGAAACGGGTGAACTTATTGTCATGTGAGCTCTCTCCTATGGAGGTAAAGAGTTTATTAAAAGCTTTGGCAAGGTCAGCAACTGTGACGATCTGGTTGTCCACGGTAAGTTCAATCGAGTATGTGCTGCCGTCCGAGCATGGATTAAGCAACATGTTTAACTTTCTCCAGACGGCTTCAGATGTTTTGGTGTTTTGGGGGTCAAATAGGTTACTGAAATATTCAAGTTTCTGTTTCCTTAAGAGAGAATTTGTATTGTTCCTGCGTTTTCGAAACGTCTTAGAGTCTTTTTCCCTCGATTTTAAAGAGCGCTCGTAATTGGCACACGGAATAAGGCACACGTCTAAGTTCACTGGCACATCAATCAACGTCAACGGCGTTCGGGTTAAGAATGAATGCCACTATAGCGTTGAATGAATTCTGGGCTTTTACGCGCCAAAACCGCGACTTGATTATGAGGCATGCCGTAGTGGGGCACTCCGCGTGAATTTTGACCCCCAGGAGATCTTTAACGTGCCCTTAATGCACGGGACACTATAGCGTTAGTTTGAGCGTTAAAATCTGTAATAGTATATCTAATGGCAACGCCCATGATGTTCAGCGCTTTATTTATTTTATTTATTTATTTATTTATTACATACTGCCAACTGCCTCTTGGCAGTCCAGGCAGGAGTGAGTGTATACAAAGTCGGCACTGCAAGTCAAAATAACAAAAACTTGGGTTACGAGGAACCATAAAAAAAGAATTCTTAATGATACAGACTATTGCGTCGGGAAAGGCAGCATGTACAAAATTACAAAAATAGGAAAATGGTGATTCTAAAACGAACACGCTTCATTGCAAAGATTGTACGGCAGCCACAAATGAATCAACCGAGGACATACAAGCGACTTCTTGCGGTAGAGCATTCCACTCTGCTATAGTTCGAGGGAAAAACGAGAAGCGATAAGCAGTAGTTTTAGTCGGTGGCATCACAATCGTTTTGCTGTGCTTGCGTCTGGTTTCTCTTGTTTTATTGAAATTCATGTATATGTCGGGATCCATTTTTGTTTGTTTATTAACGATATTAAACAAAGTTTGTAGGCGATGCAGTCTACGCCGAAATTCAAGTGATGGGAGGCCAGACCGTAGTTCTCTGCAGTTCTATTCCCGCTTTACAGATGCTAAGAGAATATAATTGTTTCGTTAAAGTTTGGTTCTGCAGATGTCGGGCTATCATCATGTTCACTATCTTCTACCTTACAAATATTTGGCACGCTAGATGCCGCTGATTGCTTATAAAAGGACTCGATGCCTAAGGGATTGATCTGCCTTTAAGGTGTGGTAAGTGTCGAGTACTTGCGGCAGAATAACAGCGTTTATCTTTAGCTGCACCAAGCTTTTAAATATTGCCTGTGGCATTTAGAACAATTCTAACCTTTGGATCAAATTATTCGATGAGGCGGCCATTACTCCCGCGAGAAATAAAAATGCCTACGTGTATAATTAACGTAATTATACTAATTACATACTTAATTACTGCACTGTACATATTTCAGTCTACGACTTGCAGTCGGTGAGTTCGCAAGGAACATCCCCTCAGTACGAATTCTGAGGACTCCACCAATTTCGAGGTATTTTTTTAAATTTACCGCGAAATGCATTGGCGTTGTAGTTACTTTTGTGCTACAATGTATAAAACAGTCATTTGCTGAAAAAAGTAAGTGGAAGAACAGCGCATTTTTACCGCAATTATGACAGCGCATATCACGAAACCAGTGCAATTTTCAGAATTAGTTCCAATTCAATTTGCCTTGCAAGCTCACTAGCTACATTTCATAGATTGAAATATGTGCTGTAAAGTAAGGAACGAATATGTAATTTAGCGCAATTAGATAATTAATTAATTAATTGAGTGATTATTTATTCAATTAAGGCGTAAGGATTGAGGTCGCCTCATCGAGTAACCTCGATCAAGGGTTAGAATTGCACTATTGGACAGAAGAATTTATTTTAAAAATGTTGATGCAGCTGAAGAAATACCCTGTAGGTTACCGTCCTATCGCTATATATGAATGGTTAAAGTGAGCTGACGATGCCAATGTTTCATGGTTGCTTCAGTATACTGAATGCTGGATTTTTTAATTGTTGTATAATTAAAATAGATATGTTTCCAACACCTTTAAAAGACGTGCAACCAGCAACTTGCTTTTGCTTGTGTGCACGAAATGAAAACATTTGTCAAAGTTTCTGCTATCTTTAAGCTGTTTGTAACACAGATGAAAACGTTGCAACAGTCTCTTTCTATTACGATTTCGAATCGCTTTAAATCTTCTGCTTCGCGATTCAATGCGGAAACACATCCAGAAAATGCAATCTAGAACGGATGTTTTTCGCGTACAAAACTCTGCGCGTAAAGTGACCGCTGCATTTTAAATGACTATTTGAATCAAACTCTGACGTTAAAGGGATTGTTCTGCTTTAGGGATTCAGCGATTATAATTCCGTGTGAAAAGCTAAAAAAAATGAGGAAAGTAACAATCAACAAGAGGTCAGTGACAGACGGGCCCACACAAAGCGTTTCACTGCTGACCGGACTTCATTTCCTGTGCTCCCACGTAAAGCGAAGACCGTGGGCATTTCCGTACTGGCCATGCCTACTCCCGCGCTATTTTGTGGATGCCTGTTTCTGGACGCGCTGCGCGTTTGTGTCGGAATAGATCTTCGGGTGGGCTCTCGAGCCGTGAGCTGCTGCAGAGCAACTTAAGCTCACCGGAACCGAAAAAGGTGCCGCTGTGCTCACACGTGCGCGGTGGTGGACGGCGGATGGAAATAGGATTTCAAAATCTGTGCTGAGGCAGGTGTAGCCAGTTTTGTGTCTCGTTTAGGCTGACCCGCGAGGTTCTATCGGGCGCACGCGTCGGGTGCGGGCGGATACACTTCCGTGGCAACGAGCACTCGCTTTTGACACTCCGCGCTCTCGTCGCCAAGAGGTGGATCATGCAAACATTCTTTAAGACCGAGAAATAGAATTTTGAGTTCCCCCTTCCGATAGGTACGCCGGCGCACCTTCTGGAATCTCATTATGTTTGTCGCTTTTGTGTTTAGCGCCTTGTTACACACGGTTGTTCCTTCTCACATTTCGGTGAAGCGTCTTAGAAGCTGGCGCTCGCTTCAGATGCTGCTGGCCTCGAGGGCCACCACTGGAGAGACCGGCGCTGCTATCTTCCTTTTTTTATTCGGAAGTTTCCTCTGCGGCCTAAAACGTTGTCGCACGCGGGATATCTATATAGTGTGTCTCGGCTAATGTTATCAAAGATGTTCAAAGAAAAAAAAAGATTGTTAAAACACGGTGCAAGGTACGATTTTAATACTGACGGTGTGCGGTTGTCAGACCTCTGGCGACCACACAACGTAGGTCTTGTATAATCGCATCTTGCACCGTGATTGCTATCTTTTTTTTTCAACACCTTGGCTAAGGTTAGATGGGATACATGGTATTCATGTATTGGGGGCGAGGTCTTACGCAGTCGCCATCTGTCGAAAGCACCTCGCTTCCATAGTATGAGGGATAACGCGGAGCGCTCCTCATATATGTTTGGCTGTCGCCGCTCAATAAAAAGACCACGCCTGAACTCTCCTGGACATTTATTTAGGTACTCTCGAAACGAGGGAAGTTTTTTCACTGTCAAAATAATAATTTTTGGCTAACAGAAAACACAGAACGGTTTACAGACGCTCTTTACCGAATACGTACAGTGTACGCCCACTGCGCGCGGTCGCCGCGATGGAGTCCCCCGAACCGGCTTCTGGAGTGGAAGGTAAGCAATCGCTGAGAGCAAAATATGTGAAATATGTTCTTGTAGTGGGTTGTCTGCGTAACCAAATGGAGCATACAAAGAAGGAAGATTCAGTGCAGCGATCGCACGGGTTCGCAACGACCGATGTGCGTCTGCATGCATGTCCGCGCACAATGTTTCGCTTCGTGCTCTGAGCCTTAGGGGGCAGAATATGAGCATTTGACAGCACGCAAGTAACTATTGTTGCATCGACGCTATCACAGCTCTTCAAAAATAATTTCGCTAAAACTAGGGACTTGGACGCCCACGGCGACTTCTGATGTGCCGTCGCGACAATCTAATCTTTCTTTTTTTCTTTTCTCCTAAATTCTTGGAGGTTTCAATATCATTATTTCCCAAGTTGCGCCGCACTGTATGTTCATCGTGTAATAAGATGATTTATTATAAGGCACTAGGCACAGTCTAGTCGCACTGGCAGTAGGCGAACGCTGATCGCGCGCACAGCCGACACAAGAGCGCCTTCTTCGTCTTCCTCTTCACCACAATGGCCCCCGGGAGAGAAGAGGAGCCATCCTGGCGACTTACGGCGTAGGTAGGATAAGGGCGTCATAGTACGGCTTAAGTCGGTTGACATGAACCGTGTCACGCCCGCGATGCCTATGGTCGGGTGAAGGTGTCACAGGTTCTACAACAGAGGTGACAGCGGAGGTATGGTCTATGACGTGGTAGGGGCCATCATAGCGTGCAAGGAGTTTGGCCGAAAGGCCAGGGCTGTGAGGCGGGACCCACAACCAAACAAGGGAACCAGTCGGGAAAACTGGTGTAAGCGCGCCACTGTCACGCCGCAGCTTTTGACGACCTTGAGCAGCGGTCGTAAGGGTTCGCGCGAGCTGCCTACAGTCCTCGGCGTATTTGGCGGCTTCAGACACAGGCGTGCATTCGGAAACGTCGGGTCGGTATGGGAGCATTGTGTCCATAGTACACGAGGGCTCTCGTCCATACAGCAGAAAAAAGGGCGAAAAGCCAGTGGTAGCTTGTGTGGACGTATTATAGGCATACGTGACGAACGGCAAAACAGTGTCCCAGTTACTGTGATCCGAGGCGACGTACATAGTCAACATGTCACCGAGTGTGCGGTTGAACCTCTCTGTCAAGCCGTTCGTTTGCGGGTGGTAGGCTGTAGACTTGCGGTGAACGATGCTGCATGCAGCGAGAAGGGCCTGGATGGCTTCGGACAAGAAGACACGTCCCCTGTCGCTGAGCAGTTCGCGTGGTGCGCCATGTCGAAGAACGAAGTTCCGCAAGATGAAGAACGCAACTTCGCGCGCAGAGGCCGCCGGGAGTGCGGCAGTCTCGGCGTAGCGCGTCAAGTGGTCGACACCTACAATTATCCATCGGTTACCCGAGGAGCTGCAGGGAAGTGGCCCGCATAGGTCTATGCCGACGCGATCGAAGGGCCGAGCCGGGCAGGGCGCCTTCTCTTATGTGACTCCTTATTTCAACAGCATTCCGTACACAGTAGACTGCCACACTGAATAGCTTCAAACACACAAAACGCAGGCTAAGCCCGCTCCGCATAGGCTCGGAATCATAGGCTGGTGAACAAACCATTTTAGGCGCCCTTTCGCTTCACGTCTAATTGAACATACTATGGTTCTGGGAACGTTTGCGATTTTCAAAGCTCTTGCGGATAGCGGCCAGTGATAAAATCCCATGCAGTTATCGCGACAACTGGCTTTTTCGATTGACACCGAGAGACACAGCGCGCTTAATCGCCTAGTCCGTTGTCAATCGCGTCGGCTAAGCGCCAAGACGACCTCCTGGCGATAGCATGTCATATACGGAGAATGTGCACCAAAGTTAGCATTCACTTACTGTTGAGGATTTGTTGTTATATCCAACGAATGACGAACGACTGTCGTGTTTTCGCGGCGACGCGAGATGGCTGACACACAATCTCCCTTGGATGGCCTCCGTTGCTGCTCGCTGGACAGATCACCTTTCTCCAGTGCTTTGCTGTTCCGCGATGTTGAGCGCGCGCGCGTGCGCTGGAAAAGTAGAGCGCTCAATACGCGTTCCTTTGAACTGTTGCTGCCGGTTCCCTTAGAAGCAAAACGGTGTGTTCTTTGCTCAGCGTGCGTGAGTGATACATTGCCATGTTCGGGGCCAGCCTCCTACAGTTGAAGCAGAAGATTACGCTAAGTTTTGTTCTCTACCGCCGCAAGAGTAGAACGGGCATTCTACTCTCCCTCTGAAAGGCAGAGTGGAAAGCACATTTCACTCTCTCCTTGGTGACGGAGTGAACAATGCATTTCACTCCAATCGACATTTTTAGAGAGTAAAAGAACGCTTTGAAGAGTAAATCGGCCGCTTCACTCCTGCGATACCCTCCCTAGTTTTTAGAGTGTAGTTTTGATGTTTCCCGTGGTTGATATCAAAGTAGTCAGTGCATCGTATATAGCATAGCATCGTATCGCTATGACGTATTGAGTGACACCACGAGATTCGCGTTCGCACCTTCGTCGCAGTCAACGCAGCTCGTTGGCTGGGCGATTGAAGCCTTGATTTAGGGTGTAGATAACGTGCTTCCTGCCCAGGGGTGCTATGCAGGATGCGCCGAGTTTCTCGTTCACCCGAGTTTTACCCGAGTTTGCTCGACGGCAGTCAGTGAACGGAGATAGCGTGGAACGCGCAAAGGCTGCAGGCAAAAAAATATGTAGACAAAAAGCCGCGTATGACAACATGAGCGCACCCTGCGCGGCACGCTGCTTCCACGTTTCAAGCGCAGACGGCTGCACAACGAAACGCGCCAGCGCCGCGTATTGTTATCAACGGATTATCGCAACTTAGCAATACCATGACTGTCCCGCTGTCTGTCTGCACACTTGCCGTGAGCCGCTTGCCACGCCTTTCCCGGGCGCGTCAAGAGCGTGCCTCTTCTTTCGGCAACTATCTTTCTATCCTCCATCGAATGCGAACAGGGTACATGCGGCGCATTCTGGCACCTACGCTTTCGCTCAAACGAATACGTTAAAATACAACAAATAAAATAACAAACATTTTTATTTCTTTAAGTGTTTGTTTTTCGTTTTGAATGCTAGAAATTTCTGATGACAAACGGTGATCGAGCAAATTATTAAATTTTACACTTCTTGCCGCGAGTGGCGACAGTGAGGCGAAAGCTTAGAAGCGGATACATTGAAGCGGGTCGCACGCACGAGGCAGTTCATACGGTGAGATGTCGCCTAGGGGCGCTACAGTGCTTTTCTCAATAATGTCAATGATCACCACTCTTTCTCTATTAGGCGAATAGAAACGCAGCGTCGTGATACGGCTGTTCATCGCAGGCGCCTTAATGCCCCCGCTTTACCAACTAAAAGCGACGCACTATTCACAAATAGGTGAGCAACGGCTGTTGCTGTAAAATGGCGGGCCGTAGTGACGCAGTTAAAAAAAAGGAACGAGTTTATCTTTGTGCGCGAAGCCTCGGCGATGCATTGCGAAGAAGTGCGTGCTTCCCATCGACACAATTCATCGCTTGTCATCGCTTGTCCACTGAAAGTGCCCCTGAGCGCATGTACGCAGTATTTGAGTGTTTTGTGCGCACCAAGGTGCTTGCGGATTACTTTTGCTGGAGCCAGCAGCGATCGCAGAAGGATATCGTAACGACGCCGCAGCAATCGCATTTTGGCAGGTAAGGGCTCTTGTGCGCGGTTATGAAATGAGACTTCGAACTGAGGAAGGTGTTGGAACTGTTGAGTGCGCAGTGTTTGTGATGAAGAAATGCCATTGCACTGGGTCTAGAAGAGCGAGTGATTCTCGGACGCTGATCGTGTTTACGACGTTGTGGCTCCGATACATCACCGATGACAGAGCAGTCATCTCAAACGACTGCTGCAATACGCACTCCTCAGCATCGTCGTCACCCTCGGCGCATCGACGCCTTTTAAGCAGCTACAGTGATGTGCCGATAATTATTTACTGTGCGCTACGTCGCCACAATGCAGGCAATGAAACCGTGCTGTGGGGCCATCTCAGCCAGAGAAGATATATGCATAAGCCGGCGACAGTCAACGATTTGTTTTTTATAGTAGTGCGCAGTACATCACCGATGACAGTGCGTTGCGTGTGTCTTATGTCGATGGCGAATATTGTTGATGCCTCTCAGCTCGGCACCGCGTCGCTGTTGCCGAAAGATAAGTTGGGCGTGGCCCAACCGTGGTGGGTGCGCGCACAAGAGTTACATGCCTCGCGCGGGGCGTGACCTCTGGCTTTGATTGATAGGCGAACTCGTGCTAAACTCGTACATCGCGAAACCCCTTCCGAGTTCAACTCGGGAACATGGCGGCGGCAGCAGCAGCCTGTGTTATTGCAGCTAGTGGCAGCAAGCGTCAGTATGACCGTCTGGACCCGTTCACGTGCATGAACGCCGTGGAGTTTCAGCGTCATTTTGGCCTGTCGAAGACATCAGTGCGCTGGCCGTGTGACGAGCTAGGCGAAGACTCTCGTCTGCGGAGACAGCGTTGCGGGCTTCATTCGCTCACCGTCCAAGAGCAAGTCCTCTGCGCCCTCCGTTTCTACGGGACTGAGTTTTCAGTGAAGCGTCGGCGCCGAGCCCTACATTGGACGTCATAAAACTACTCTGAGCCTCTGTGTCATAGATGTCTGATGCGCTTATTGACGCGGCAGTGCGGAAGCGGTGGCTCGTTTTCCCGAAGACTGCGGCTGAGCGGGCATTTATAAAAGAACGCTTCTTACTTCGCGGAAACATTACGAACGTAGTCGGGTGTGTCGACGGAACGTACGTAGGAATTAAGGTGCCTTCAATGTCAGCGTTACTGTGATTAGCATTGAAGCAATGTCTAGACGAACCATATTGCCAAATTCGTCACTTCTGTGTAGCCGACTTAAATTTTGTGTTACCGACATCACACATGCGGCAGCCTATGATACTGACTTTTTCGCTGGTTGCTGACTTTTTACCGATTGTTCTACTTGTCTATCAGGGTGCCTTCCAAATGGCTCACTTTTTGGGGAAAGAGGTTAATGAAGTATAAATAGATAAATGGATATCACAAATTGTGTGAAATACCCTGTGAATGCTAATCTCATAAAGAACTTGGGATTTTTTATGAGATTACTTAGTACAAGTTACTCAGTATGCATAATGCCGAATTTTGGTCATGCGTCATCTATCGGCCGCACTATGAAACAGCAAGGCATTGCACAATTGCAATGCGAGATGTGGATGTCGTGCCAAGCCGGTTGTGCCTATGCATGTATGGCAAAATTAAAATGCATTGAGAATCTTAGTGTGCTGGCTTGCATGAAGAAAATACTTCAGAGTGTTTGCTGTGTTCACTGTTGGTGCATGTGCCAGTGGTTCAGTGTGATTTCTTTTGGGGGGGGGGGGGGCAGCGTTATTCTGTTTGGACAAATCGTATATTTCCCTCTCATAATGGGGCTCTAATTCATCAGCAGTAGAACAATGCAGATCCAATGCTCTGCAGAACTCGGTGTGCGTGAAGATGTCGTGAACCACCAAGGCAAAATTACATATTGGGAGAAATGTGGTGCAGATGCCAATGAAAAGTTGGTCTTTAACCCGTCATGATACGAACAAAGATTGCAGAGTGAATCGACCTTTTTTACAGCTTTAGAGCAATGATTACACAAACTGTGACATGCTCAAACGTGTAAAAGCTTGCCGCAGTGCCAAAGTAGGATGAGCGATATGCAGCATATTTTGGCATTGAACATGTCTTGTAAATGCTATTTTTACTGTAAGCCTCGCTGTCACGCCTTTCCCTCCGGCACTCCCTTTACTGAAACGCAGGACTGTCTTTCTATTGGTGTCATGATGATGATGGTAACGGCAGTAGTAAGGCTGGTTAATGCTTGCCCCTTTGATTCCTGCGAGTTTAGTGGTACAGAATATGGCACGTGCATACACCTGTGCAGCAAAATATTATGCTTGTGGGGATTTGCTGGAGAGCTAATTCGTGTTGGGACATTTCAAAGACGTGCACCATTTTGGCTTAATAACTAGATCATTGGTGAGGTTGAAGACTCATTGTAGTGGTATAGAAGCTTGAAGCTGAATTGCACAACGATTCGACGGGACACAAAGAAGAGAAATACACACAGCAGAACGCTCTGCTGTGTGTCTTACTCTTCTTTGTGTGCCGTCGAATTGTGGTGCGATCCAACTTCAAATAGAGCATTGGGCCTCTTTGGTGCAGGACCGAGGAAGTGTGAGCTATTCGACACCATGCCGGTGCCTTGCCACACAATTATGGAAGTCTGAGGGTTTGCAAACAAAGCTTTGCTTTCAAATCCACCTGCTCATGTAATACAAGCACTGATTGAAAGAACCGTCATACAAAAATAATGGTGAAATGAATGGCCTTTCAAAATTTTTATGTTGACACTAATGACATAATAGGTGCCACAGCGAACTCGACAATTGTACTGGACAGAGCACTTTGTTTCCTATGTGAAGCAAAAGCTTCCATTACATGCTGTGCAGATAACCAAGCTCAGTTTGTTTTAACGTGGTACACAACATTCACTGTAATGTGTTTTTGATTCTAAAGTGCCAAACACCACCTCTTTTTCAAGGATGTCATGGGAATATTTGGCGAGAACTGTTTACAGCCCCTCATAATGGATGTCTGCCCAGCCAGCTTTGCTGGAGTGCCTTTATATATTTCTGTTCCTGATCACTGTGTGCTATCAAGTTGCTAAAGGCTATGCAACCAGTGCAAGGCATTATGTGATTCTATAGTCTGATACAACTTTAGGAGGCCGCAGAACCTGCACTTCAATGGCAGGTGAACACAAGCCTGCACCAATGGGCACACACTCTACACTGACGTCGTGCCGCTGGACGCACTAATACCCGCTCATTGGAGAGGGACTATTTCTTTAGACATGGAGGCAATCGGCTGCTGCGCTTTGGTCATCTGGGCGGGGCCTCTCCTGTCTTGCGAAGTTGTATCCGACGAGAGGATGCCGCTTTTCATACAACACAAACGGACAAAGTGTAGAATTGTTTGGCCTATGAAATGGATACATCACAAGTGAGCTACGCATGGGCTTAAGCTGTGTGAAAATTAGTACATGCAAATATATGACATTGTTAAAGAATATGTGGTATCGAACATGCATGTAATGGCACGTTTAAATTGGGGAGTGTTGCATTGATGTGCACAGTCTATATGTCATAGCATTATTAAGGTCATGCCGTTTCCTGTCTTTTCATTGTGAAATACACACACCATTCATCTTGTGGCTAATCAACACCCACTGCATTCTTGCACATAGAAAGAACAAATAGCACAATGACATATATGCTGCATTAGTGTCTTTTTCATTTACACGGTCCAATAGTGGCACAGGTTGTCTTACGTGTTTGCCCATTTTGAAGAGACATCAAGTGCATGTTACAAGTGTCCCAATATACACAGCACAATGTTTACTGCAATAATTTTATTCATGCTCTTGAATAATAAACAAAATAATAAAGTGAAAGCTCCTTTATAAGGTGTGTTCTGGGGGTTCGACTGGAAAGCAGTGAGGGCACTGATCCTGCTGTTGCAGAGCTACTGTTGCCACACTCTCAAGAGCATGTGCCTGGCGCTCGCCTACTGCCACCAGGCGGTTGAATGCCTCCAGCAGCAGAATGTTTTGCTGCAAAAGAAGTGGGTTGTTGGAATGAATCAATCCCATATAAACCATTATTTACAAATAAAAATGCTCATTGCACTATTGGTACTAACTGCCCTTAACTGTGGAAGCCTTTAGTGTATGCATAAGAAAACAATTTGTCGGGATAACATTGCTTTATTTTTCATAACAGGTTTTTTTCAGAGCCAATTGTCATGCTTGTTAGTGTGCCAACAGCTGAGGTGTCCTCGCACCTTCACGAGTCTCTACTGACAACACGACAAACCTATTTTTGTTCACTGCAAAACCAATGCTTCTCCCTACAATCCCGTCTTATGCGAGCTGATTGCATCCTATGCCTACAAACATATTTTTGTCCCATTACGCAATTTTCTACCATCCTCAGCTGCAGTTCTCTCTCCTTGACATCCATTCTGTCACGCTTATGTAATCACCTGTTATAAATTGGCAACAAGTGATTGAAGACGTGCATGGCCTGCCCACCGATTCCATTTTTTTTTCTTAATCTCAACTAGCATATCAGTTGCCACGGTTTACTACGCCACTGTCTTCCTGCCTTAACGCTATCTCCAACAATTTTTGTTACTTCGCTTTCTGCACAGTCCTCGACTTCTCAAGTTTCTTTGTTAACCTCCAGGTTTATGTCCCATACTGGATAACCGGTAGAATGCAACGATTCTAAACATTTTTCAAGGATATCGGTAACGTGGCGATCACGATTCGGAAATGCCTCCCATGTGCTGTTCAACCCATGAAATTTTTGTATAAGTTTCCTGCTTTATATCAGTACCTGCTATTGATATTTCACCTGGACAAAGATACTCTTTCATAGATTCTGCGGGTTGAATGTCACTGATGAATTTCTGCTATATCACTAAGTTAGTGAAGGTTACCTTTATCTTTTCCATATTTTCGCGGGCCCACGTAGATGTAAAAGCACGAGCACTCATTGGCTCTCAATGCCTTTTTTAAACTGCTGGACATTCAGTTCGTTACTACGAAAGTGACTTAATCCGTGCACTATTATTATGCTAAATATTAAACAGTAGAAATATACTTATCTGCAGTTTGTCGATGCTTCCTTCACTGTGTTGGTTGCGAGATCCATCGTCGGCACCACCTCCTTGTCGCATCGTAGCTATATCGACTGTCTTCCTTTTGCACACACTGTGCAATATTTGTGACGCTCGCAGTCACGCAGAGTGGAGGAACTCAGCGCACTCACATAAGCAGCACCGGATAAGTTGTTTGTTCAGGATTGTGCCGTGAACAGTAGGTGCGCGTTGCGATCTGTAAAATCGCCTAAGCTATTGGCAGTCTTTCGGGGAGCACGGAAAGATTGCTCACGGAGCAATAGAACTATCCAAGAAATAGTGGTCATCGTCGAGCCTGATCACTACGTCGCGTACTGCAAGCTCGTAGTATGAGTTTGTTTACACTGGGCATCGCCGATGCTTAGCCACCATGCTCGCCCGATGAATGTATGTATGTGATGACGCCACCACAGCGTTCCCTCGTGGTATAATGCGAAGCGTACTAAATTGCAAATTAGTCGAATATACATTCAGTGTACATCTTGTAAGCTTTAAAATGCTTTTAAACCACGTTAAACTAACTAATAATATTGTACTAAATGCATTTGTTTTATAACTCGCTTTTGTCTTATAACTCGGTGGAACGACAAACAAGTGAAAGAAGGCGCGACCATGCACCGACGGTATGATCACGGGAGCCCCAGTTTGTCGACCGCCCAGAAGGCAACGCCCAAGGAATGATAGCCAGCCAGAGTGAATCTAGATCAACCAATGAAACTGGAGGCTTGTCGAAAGATAAACTGTGTCTCGGTACCATTCGTGCTTTCATCTTGGGGTGTCGCCAGAGCTCGTGAAGATCCCGAGTTTCGCCAAACTCGGCGCATCCTGCATAGCACCCCAGGGTAGCAATTCAGTCGCGCACTTTCACAGCACGGTTTACTGCTCGGTGCCGCAGTGCCAAACGTATCCGACAGAAGCAGGTGTGAGTTTTCATGCGTAATCCAATACGAAGCGATAGCGATATGCTTGGCCAATAGAGTCACTGAAAACTAAGTGATATGGCGATTGTAAGAGTCGAGCAATCGATGCACACAGGGCCTGTAGCGTGCTCGCTTGAGATGACATCAGTCAAAATACCTTGCGCAGAGATGCGTGCAACTTGCATGCTCACACAGGGTGGAAGCGCGGATTGAGGAGACCAAAATAAAAGCAGTTTGTTCCACATATTATAATATTCGGGTGATAGATTGGTCCCGGTTAATTCTGAGTGTTTGCATGTTTCCCGCTCTGTATGTGAGGCGTCTGGGTTGCGAAACAAGCTAGCGCGTACATCACTAGTCTGGCACATATACGACAGCAAAGGTGTATAGCGAGAGGCCAACCTGGTGTTCTCATTTCATTTATTCAGTCCGCGTGATCCTTCACAAAAGTTGCTACACGCACTTTTGCCACAAGAACAATACTGTTCGCAGCATTCCTCCCGGGGATTGCAGCTTGCCACTTTCGCCAGAATTACCGCAGGATTAACATAATATTTTGCGTTCGACACAACGAGCAATTTCTGCACTTATTATTCCTAAAAAGGGTGCTTTCGTCCCCTTGTGGAGTAACTGCATGAATGTGCGTACCGTGTTCAAATTTCGGAGAGTAAGTGCTTAGTCCCTGGTCGGAAAGAGAGCAATGGGAGGCCGAACGGCAACAGTTACTCCCCAGGCACTTCGCTGTTTTCGTCTGTGTCGTGGAGTGATGCGGCAAAAACGGTATTGTCTATAAATTGTGGATACTTCGAAGTTCGTGCACTGTCTATTGAACTACATGCAAAGCAGCACTTTGCCTCTTCGTGAGAAAATATCGTGAAATTTAAAAGCTGGAATGTGAAGAACCATGCCCTTCATGCGCACACCATAAGTGAGTCATTGACAGACTGCCACATTTTGCTGGTCAACAGTACCTAAGTTCCTTCCGTTCCAAAAAGATTACGAACTTAACTGAAGCGATGTGTAGCTGAACGGGACATACTAAGCGACAGAGAAATTGTCCTTCTCTGTCGTCTTAGGGGCCCCGTTTGAGCTCGCTACACATTTACATAGCGTAGTGCCTGAGTTTAAATTACCCTAAGAATACTCGGGCAGATTTCTTTTCGCACTCGTTTATGGTCGCAAGTACACTCAACGTTATACTCTCCCCGCACAGCATACAGAAAAAGCCGAGTCGCTTTCACATTGCCGCACCTGCGTTCCGATGCTTAACCTGTCTCAATTTCCTGTCACGTCAACCGTTTAGTGGTTAGAGTATCTGACCTGTGAGCGCGAGGACATGAGTTCGAATCCTACTTTCGGGCACTTTTTTTAGCTCAGTAATTTTTTATCGGGGTATAAATGCCTAATTTCAATAATTCCACCTTTGCGGAGCTTCGAAATAATGACCGTTGCTCCCTTGAGGAGCACCGGAAAAGAGCAACTGTTAGTCCTCGGAGGAGTAACGGCATGGGGAGTAACAGCTCCTCCCCTCGCACTTGCCCCCTAAAGGGAGGAATGGTTGTGGCAGATCATTTTCTCCCCTAAAGGAGTAACCTCAATATTAAATTTCCTCCTTTTCTTCTTAGAGTGATGGTTACTTGGATATTGGGCATTTGTAATTGCGGATTGTAATTGCGTCTATGGACGTCACGTTAAACAAGCTTCGCCAAACATCGGAGCGCTATCCTTACATAGAGGGGAAACTACAGCGAATTTGACTGGAACACTTTATTATTGTCCTGCACTCTAAGAAGAATTCCGGGGAAAACGGGAGTAACTGCGCAGTTAGTCCCAAAAAGGGCGCTTTCGTCCCTCAAGGGAGTAATTGCATGGATGTGCGTGCCGTGTGCAAATTTCGGAGAGTAAGTGTTTAGTCCCTGGTCGGAAAGAGAGCAACGGGAGGACGAACGGCAACAGTTACTCCCGTGCGCTCCGCTGGTTTCGTCCGTGTCGTGCAGTGATCGGCAAAAATTGTATTGTCTATAAATCGTGAATAGTTCGAAGTTTGTGCACTGTCTATTGAACTACATGCAAAGCAGAACTTTGCTTCTTCGTGAGAAAGTCGCCTGAAATTTAAAGTTGGTATGTGAAGAGCCATGCCCTTCGTGCGCACACCATAAGTGAGCGATACACATTAAACGCGCCAGTCATTGATAGACTGCCAGATTTTGCTGGTCAATAGTACCTAAGTTCCTTCCGTTCCAAGGAGATTACGAACTTAACTGAAGCGATGTGTAGCTCAAACGGGACACACTGACGCGATTAGCGCGCAGCGGGCTCTCCCACGTAGCGCAGAAAAGGAGCAATCGCAGGCCCGTGGCGCTTGAAAGCGTTTGTACGGAAATGTCCATCAGCTTCGTTAGCACGCCCCGTCACCAATGCAGAGAATCTGTAGCACCGGACGCACGGACAGCCAACGCGTGATGCGAGCGAACGAAAACTAATTTCGCCACGCAAGCAATGCGCATGAGCCGCAGGCTCCCCGTTACGGCGCACTGACGGCACTGAAAGGCACCCGCTCGCGTGTTCACTCTGACGCCGATGAAGATTGCACGCACGCGCCCCCGAACACTACAGAAGGCTGTTACGTAGAGGACGCGTATATGGTCCCGCATAGCGTTCGTGCCGTGATTGTCAGCGTAACGTGCCTCTCGAGTGCTGGAGTATAGCTTTCAGTAAACACGCCAACAGATACAGTATTTCAGGCGCCGCGTGCTCCTTGCGGGAAAGCTACACCGTTGCTACCCACGTCGCCGCGAGTACCGCATATATTCGTGACATCACACTTGCCAACAGTACGCGCTTGGACGGCGCTGCGCTGCCGTCTATGCATGCGCTCCCTGATGAGCATGCGGCTGTAGCTCCGCGCGGGTTGGCCCACATCAGTGCCACGTGCGGCGGCACATCCCGCAGATCACTGCCGGCGGCTTAATAAACCCGCGCCACAGATACCAGGAGCAATCTATGCGCTCCGCGCGGCCCATATGCGCACTGGGATACAAAGAGCACTGACAAGTTCAATAAGCCCGTAATTTATTCCTCCCTCGGCTCTAGCGAGACAAGGGAGGAAATTGCGAAAGAAAGAAAGAAAGAAAGAAAGAAAGAAAGAAAGAAAGAAAGAAAGAAAGAAAGAAGTATCACATTGGGACAACGCACCTCGAAGCGATGTCGATGCTGTGTTGCAGCGTTCGTGCAGATGCGTAAAATTGATGCGAGATTAAAAGCTTGGCGATTATTTCTATTCGTTTTACTTGCTTACACACCGACAATCACGAAAGCTTTGCTATGAACAAAATTTGTCGTTAGTTATCCACGACAAGAAAGCTACGCTCCATGCATATACCGTATATTCTTAAAAGCGACAGTGCAATGTATAACTGCAAGGGACGAGTTACAAGGATTCTTTCCTCCATTTAAAGAAAAAAAAATTATGTACAAGACGCATAGCGTCAATAAAATTGCGCGTAATATGCGTAATATATTTACGGCATGCTCCATTGGGTTTTTTCTAGAATGGTCCTTCTGAACGAGCACTCTAACGTCTCAGCTATCCAAGCAGCCCGTTTGCTCTCGGTATATAAGGCAAAGCATGAAAAGCAATTCTTGGGATAGTTCTTTTTACTTTGTTTTGCTGCGTAACATGACAATGTCCAACCTTTATTACGATAGCAGTCACACTGTCGGAGTCGGCGTCATGCCCCAGATGTATAGTATATGTATACTGTCTTGGCTATGTGAGCACAGGTCTTCGGGCGGCAAAAGAACAACGCAGAACTGTTATTTTGCATAGGACACACTCGGAGTTTTTCTGTGGAATACGACGCGCTATGTTGGTGCACTATCCCTCCCTTCACCACGCCCCACTCCCCGTAAAAAAAAGAAAAAGAAAAGCCCTTTGCAGCACGGCCAACGCTTCGGGTGACGCTGGCCACTCAATATCTGACGTTATACGCAGTATAGGCGCAGGAAAAATGAACCCATTAGCGTGTTTTTGATCTCTTCGCTTGGTGTATACTTAACTTACCGAGCAACCTCCGACATACGTCGCAGCACCCACTCATCTCGTAATTTAATAGAGCTGGCCAATAAGTGTCCCCAGCAAAATTTTTCAGAAGATCTGTCCGAGAACTGTCACTTGACAGTGACAGTCAGCGTCCCCAGTATTTTCTGCTCATTTTTTTTTGCTACTAAGAACGATAAAAAGCATTTCACGCAATCAAGTTCGACGTCCACTCACAACCTCCCCCCTCTATCCAGTCTTCCAAAATTTCTCTTCCCCCATCCTCGTATTAACCCGGAATATCGCATATTCCGGGTTAAAAAGGAACAAAGAAGGTTGCAAAACATCATGAGGGAATGTACCTTTACGCTTATATACTCTTATCGAGAACCGCATGATTTGTGTAGACAGAATTGTTATTTTTTCTCGTCTGGCGTAAGAGCCAACCAACAAATTTCCAGTCAAAATGCGGGTGCAAGTACGTCTTGCGACTAGCAGTTCATTTTCTGACGGGGCCCTGTCATGTGTTTTCATATTTTGTTTTAACATCAAAGCTGTCATCTCTTAATAACGTCATGAAGCTTGACTATATAGTAAGCGAACTGAATAACGTACCACGAAACAGTCGGAGAAGCCTTAGGCAATCGCTTGTTTGAACTTAACAGCTTGAAAATCCATTTCCAGAAGTGAATACAAGCATACTAAGGAGCGACAAAAGGGATTTACACTTCGGCGGGCGTCTCTCTCTCTCACCACTTCAGTCACCACGCATTCAGCAACGAAAAAACTGATTCTGAGAAGGCATACTTCTGAAAGCGCACTGCACCCATCTTGGTCAAATGAAACGCGAGTTAGTTAGGACTGACTAGAATGCGTTCTTTCGTTTCAGCTTCCGCCAGCTCGTGTAATGTCATCGCGACTTCGGCTGGTGCGCTTTCTGTGAGGCGCGTACCATCGTGGCTGACGGATAAGTCGCGATGCAGGATCGCGCTCCCGAGTTTTTTGCTAAAGGTGCTATGGCTTGCAATTTTTTGTTCGCGTTTCATTGCCACGGTAGCGCAGTCCCTTTGGCAAAAGAAGCTTCCTCAGCTCTCCTCATCACTAGCAACGTCTGACTCCGACAGCAATGAATAGTTCGAAATTGGGTTTGTACTTCATGGTTATATTGCGCTTAGTTTTACACTGATGATATTAAGTGAAGGACAGGACGTGGACGGACGTAGCGCATTTTTTTTTGCGCTACGTCCGTCCACGTCCTGTTCTTCACTTAATATCGTCAGTGTAAAACTAAGCGCAATATAATCATGAACGTTCACCAACTAGCCCCCTTCATTGCTTTACCAAATGGGTTTGTACTGTCCGTCCGTCTGTTCGCCCTTTCCGTCACGCCGATGAGGACATTGTGACATCGTGAAGTCGTCGGCGACGTCCTATCCTGCTCATCCTGAGCTTTGACACCCACACAACACATGCAGCACACATACACACCCAGCACACACTTTATATAAAGAGAAGTAAGGGAACCAAGGAGTAGGTTTCTTATCAATGACATCATGAGAATCCCACAACCAAAGCCGAATTGACGAGCAAATAAACGCTTAAATATCTACTCCCTATTTCATAAATACTTTGGTTCTCTACACTATTATATATATATATATATATATATATATATATATATATATATATATACACACACACACACACACACACACACACCCACACACACACACACACACACACACACACACGACTTCGCTGGTTATAGTCCGCAGCAGAAGTGTTGTATATAACGATAACAACCATAATGTGCGACCTTGCTCCGACATGCGAGCCAGAACAAAGCAGCGCCAAGCCCAAATGTTTTAGAGCAAAGCTTTCATTACCTCTTCCACTCACATTTGGGGTGCTATAGCTGCTGCTTCCCGTCGTGCATGATTGGCAAGCACCGGACATACTGCAAAACGGGCACCGTATATGGTTCAAACAGTGGTGGCCCATGGTGGCAGGTGATGTAAGTAAGTACGGACGTGAGCTACAACCGAAACACGCTGTAGTCGTCATACCATCATTGCGATTTCATCTCCTTCACTTCTTTGTGATCACTCCTTCGTCGTCATATACCGTCGTCATCGTTGTACCATCTTCACTATGTCGTCGTCACTGTGTTGTCATTTCGTAGGCAACCCACCTCCATCGTCATGCCATCATCATCATTCCGCAGTCGTCATTACATCATCATCATGCCATCGTCTTCATTCTGTCCTCGTCATACAGTCGTCGTGAAACTATCGTCATCATCTTAACATTGTCATCGCACGACCTCATGCCGTCGTCATCATATGATTGTCATTCCAGCGTCATCACCCTACCGTCATCGTCCCTTCAGCATTGTCATCCGAATGTCGTTTTGCCTCCGTTGTCAAGCTACTCTCATTTCGTCATCATTCCATCGCCGTCGTTGCATCATCGTCATTCTATCGTAGTCTTTCCAGTGTCGTCATTCCAGTGTTGTCATGCCCCTGTCGTCATGCCGACGAGGTCATTCCATCTCCGTCATGTCAGTGACGTCATCCAATTGTCATGATGTCGTCGTCATGTGTGGAATTCGCATGTTTATGTTGAGCGAAGTGTTTCCCGGTGAAAACGTGTCCAACTTGGTCGTGCGGTCTACTGCAAATGGTCGCTAAGCATCTTAGTAAACACCAGTGAAAGCATCGCTTAAACCTATTCCCATTGCGCGTCGGATGCGCATATTTCTTTTTAAGCTTTTAAAAGAGAAAAACGCAGGACACTCGCAGCAGAGAGAGAGAGAGAGAAAGAGAGAGAGAGAGAGAGAACTCATGAGAGAACGGCAGGGAGGTTAACCAGGCTGAGCCGTGTAGGCTACCCTGCACTAAGAAAGAGGACAGGAGGTCAGCAGAATTCTTTATGCTCCAATTACCCTCAACGAAAATCCACGTGGCACTGAAGCCACTCGCAAATTGCTGTAGGGCACCATTGATGCACTAATTTAACACGATGTTACTGGAATTTAAGGTGCCATTAAGGTGTTATTTCCCAGAGGATAGCAAAAAAAAAAGAAAGAGGTAAAGAAAGAAGGAAAAAGGAAACAAGAGAAGGAAAAAAAGGTATTGTTCCCTGGCGGCGTCCGGTTCAGAAGGCTTCTGCCGACTTTATCGCGATTCTCGTATGTACACGTTGCGTCAGCCCACGTGCCTTCGCAATCAATCAGCTCCTTGAGGGCAATAGCCGCGCACCGCTTGAGAGAATGCCGTCTGCGTTTAACGGAAAGCGACCGAAATGGAAGAAACGCCAGGCTGGCTGTACGGGGCTTACTCAGAATGGTGGTCGTTGGCATGGTAATAGCGCAAAACTAGTCTCTTCAGTGCGCGTTATTTAGGCAAAGCACCGCTGAGGTTGCACTGAATGTCTGAAAAAACAAAAGCCGCTCGCCATTCACTCGCGCTAGCGCTGTGCGTGCGATTTTGGTATCGTTAGTTTGGATGGAATTTCTTCAACACCAACGTGGAGTGGAAGGAAAACAGTCGTGGCAGTTTCAAATATTTCCCTCGTGGAGATGAGTCCATATGTGATGTGCCTGTGCTTTCGTGGGACACTTTTTTTTCGTAGGTTCATTGCCAGTGAAAAGCGGGTTCATATAGTTTGCTGATCCTAGGCGGACCGCGAAAGGGACGATATGATTTCTCTAGTTCTGCTTTTTAGAACTAGCATTGCCAAACCAGAGGTCGCCACTTGTTGAAAATGGTGGGGCAACCTCTCCTTCTCCTCCTCATCGCTCATGATATGAAACGACTGGTTAGAATATTTCGTGGCAGTTCTACTGCATTCCTTGCATTATTTCCGTAAAGTTAAGTGTCCGTTCAGTAAAATGAGACAAAAACAATGTACGTGAGACAGAATTACATGTCAATGGTTCGTCATACGCAGCTGATTGACGGTAGTGGCTGATGCGTCCTAACGTGTGCGGGATGTCGAGATTCTTCAGTTTGTTAAGAATGTTTGCGATATATATAGAAAAGCCTCAATAAAGGCCGAAGTTGAGGGTTCCTTATTACTTTTGATCGCCTGGGGTTTTATTAACGTGCACCCGAAGCTCGGCATACGAGCCTTCTTTGAATTCCACTTTCCTCAAACTGCTGTCACTGTGGCCGGGAAATGAACTCGCAACGTTGTGCGCAGCACAAGAACACCACAGCTACTGAGACACCGCCGTGGCTCGCTGCGAGTAGACGGAAGCAGAAGCAGATAAAACGAGAGAGAGGAAATTGTGCTCTGGACAGCGGCTTCAGCCGCTGAGCTGCATCATCAATGTCTGGCACTTAAGACACGACACAGTACTTGATGTGTAGGTAACCTTTGCATCAGCACAACGGGGTCTATAATTAGGTCGCTGATGATTTCATGTTGTCAGCGCGCTGGTAGCCATCGATTCGGTGAGCGACGTGATTAGTGTATCTGCGTATGATAACGGGGAAGCCAAATACAGGGACGCAAGGTGGTGATGATTTATTGGCATCCACTTTGAAACGGGAAAGTCACAAATGGTCGTCTAGTTTACTTGAGTTAATCAGGTATGCTATACATGCTTTTGTTTGTAGCATTTTTGTACACATCTCCCAAATCTTTTTTCTCTTCCTCAAAACATCTATATCTACTTTGTAACACCACCTATGCCTGAAACGAATCCGGTCGTTTCCATCCCTTTCCGCCTTTGCAAATGCGTAGGCATTTCTATGCCTACCCAACGAGAAAACTCATCCGTCCGTTGGTCACTTAAGACAATCGCCAAGGTAAATGTACTTGGTGGCGAAACTTCCATAGAAGCCCATAAGTTCAAAGCATGGTGGTTCATAGGTTGTTCATAAAGCCCCTTAAACTTCGTAAAGTAGTGCCACGCTTTGAAGAATGCCGCCTCCTCCTCGCGCACTCTGGACGAGGCTGACGCCACGTCGCTATTGGCCTAATAGCATCACGTGGGCCCTCGCGCCGGGTTCGTTTGTTTACAGTAGCGCTTTAGCGCCATTTTCGCCACGGAGTGGCGAGGAGCGCATGTTGGCGCCGTAGCTATTCGGTGTTGTTTCGTCTGCTACTCTCGAGCGGTGTAGGGGGCACAAAGGTCGAGGAAGGAGGGTGAAAGAGGCGAAACGAGGAGTGAAGGCCGAGGAGGAGAGAGTCGCTACTTTACGAAGTTTAAGGAGTTTTAGTTGTTCATGGGGCTTAGCGCCATCTGTGTGAAGATGGAACACTTTCGGTGGAAAAAAATGTATGTTACGCCATATCCGTTTTAAAGAGAAGTGACGTCATTTTGTTCTCAAAGGCGCGAAATTTGTTTTAATGGCCTGTCAGAGCTGTGTATTTGAATGCGCCGCCATTAGACTTGATGAGCCTATCGAGCTTTCAGAACGAAAAGCGATGCAGGAAAAGGAAAAGGCCAGCCATACGGTTGTCGAAATCGCACCCCTGCAGAGAACGTGCTTTCTTTGGAGGCCGACGAAAGCTTTAGGTGTAGAGGGCTGGTCTTATCGTCGGACGCTAAGCCCGTCAACCAGCTCAGTCGCACGGAAACAGCTGAAGTAAACAATTATCTGGCGGTCGTAACTCACTAATGAACAGGTTAAGAAATGATGAAGCTGTCCACGTCATCAAATTCAAACAAACGTCGACAAGCAAAACATCACAACGTGTGATGGGGGCGTATTGTAACACGTGAAGTTTACGAGAGCGCCTTTCTACACACTTCAAGAGTTGCATTGCATTGCAAGTGATAGCGGCGCGAACGATGGTCTTACGATGGGCAATGAAAAAATGAATTTATTGGTAATAATAAAATAAAATGAACTTGTCTTTTCTTTAGTCGTGACGCATATATTAAATTGACCAGACATTTTATTTTTGTTGAATGAATCAAACTCTTGTTTTAATTAAGAACGTTTTCTCCCAATGATTGTTCCCTCCTCACATAGTAGCGCCTCAATCACTGTTCCCGTAACCACCATTACTGATGTCGGTGATAATTTGTTCTGAACACCTTTTCGCACGAAGCTTCGCGACCTATTTGGATCGACCTTGCGATCGCTCTCAAGACAGGGCCCGCAGCGGCGAGCGAATTCACCTTCGTGCTGCCTCTTGCTTCAACGCGAACTAAGCGGCCGAGAACACAAAGCTCATTAAGCTATCAGTACACGGCGCACTCAGTATCCATTGCAGATCGCTTTCGAGAAAGGGCCAGCGCCGCCGCGCCAAAGGCAGCCACCGCCGGAGTACGGTTGATAATGGTTCGAATCGAGAGGAAGCAGCGTCATCGACCACGTATACGAGGCCTACCAAACGTTGTCATCATCATCGACATCGTCATCATCATCATCATCAGCCTGGCTACGCCCACTGTAGGGCAAAATACTCTCCCATAGTTCTCCAACTACCCCGTTCATGTGCTAATTGAGGCCATGTTGTCCCTGCTAACTTCTTAATCTCATCCGCCGACCTAACTTTGTGCCGCCCCCTGCTACGCTTCACATGAGTGGCTTCCGGATTTGTGCTGGTGAAATGAGCTGAGTATGTCTTCTGTGGGTCATAGGCGTAGACGACCCAGGCCTGCCACTCCTTCGTGGTTGGGTCCGCGAACTTGTTTGTTGATTCTAGGTAATATGACTCAAGCCACTACGGGGGACAAGCCATGAATTGGGTGGTTGTAGAAAAAAGAACGAAACAGGAATTTTGTAAATCAAAGTGAAAATATTGTCGCGATTTTACGGTCCCAAATCCTGCGACATATTTCGGATGTGACCTACGAGACTGCTCTCAAAGAGCCAGACCCGTCGTCCGTACAGCCAAGAACCGATGTTGTTCATGTCTGCCGTTTCAAGTCCTACATGCATGCCTTTGCCGGGCCATAATCGTTGGCGCCGGGTCGGCGCTCCAACCGCGGCGGCTTAGTGCCGCGATGCAGAACAGGACGTGCAGACAAAAGACGATGACCAAGAAGTTTCGTTTCGTTTCCCAAACACTAGCGCGTACCCACTATGGGGGATTGACCAAGAAGTAGGCGGTTTTCCGTGTGGTTAGAATTAAAGCAAAACTAGGTTTGAACGGCGGAGCATGAGACTGAAGAAATGTAATTTAGAAGTGCAATGAACATGTTGTTAAGAATTTTCATAAAATGAGTTAACACAAAGAAATGAAACAATAGAAATAATTGATTATTTAGAAATTCAGTAAGATAATCTTTTAGTCTCTTATAAAATTGTAAAATACAAGAAAATCATCCCTGTGGCTGGCTCCCAGTGAAGTCGCCCCAAAGGAAAGAATGGTTGGTGAGCTGAGCGATAGCCCAAATTTGCTAAATGAGCTTTCTAAGAGTTTTCGTTGTCTTAGAATGCGGCGGCACGAGGGAAAGTAAAGTTCGATTGGTTCAGGTGCACTGCAAAAAGAACACAGAAGGGACATAGCTAGACCAGACTTGTATAGCTAAAAATTTAGAGGCGGTATATGACATCTCAATTTTGTAAAAGAAACTTCCATTGCCTTGATGAACACCAATTATTATTCCATGTGAAGCCAAGATGGTTGAATTCAGAAGACGGTGTTTGCATGGATATTGAAGGGTTTTGCGATATAGAGAAATTTCTGCACCTAGCCGCGGTGCCATAAGCTGATGTCGGCAAAACAGATATGATAGGGCCATTGAGGGATGTTCGTGCGAGCGAATCAGCCATTTCGCTCAAGTGCAACCCACGATGTCCCAGTACCCAAAGCAAACATACTTTCCATGAGTACGGAGGTACCATCGAACGACATGTCCGTTGAATTCTTGAATATAAAGATGCAGTAAGCGCTGTGCATACAATAAATAGCGAGTAGATCACAATGACAGCTAATGGATGATTTGGGGGGAATTTTCGTAATGTTAATATAATCACTAATAATTCTGCCTGAAATATCGGTGTGAAGTATGGAAGGTGAAGGGAGTGAGACCACTAAAGAGATTCAGAGAAGATCCCCACTCCTGCCTTCTGATTGCACACAGAAGCGTTAGAAGCTATTACATTGTAAGTGGTTAGCTGGCGTAGGCGGCCCTGTAAGCTATAAATTAAATGTCTGTTTGGTAATAGTTTAGCATGATTTGGAAATATGTTCTCGAACTGAATCTGGAGGTCTGGTAATGCATTATTTCATTGGAAAACTTGGTGTATGGACAAATCCAATTTTTGCAACTGTGCTTGCGCCAATATTATCTGAGGACTGTGTAATTTCGCCCACGGTACTTGAAAAAACTCAGATGGTTCAGTGACAAATACATATTGCTTACGACTTTTTAAGAAGTCATAAACTTTTAAAAATGTCTGAACCGTAAGCATGCGGAATCTGCAATCTAGAGTGCGTATATGAGCTTCCCGATATAAAACAGTCTGGGCAGCAAATATAGGTAGCCTGAGGCATAATCGTAGAGCTTCCCTTTCTTAGAGTATGAAAGGTTTAGGTTTGTAGGCGGTACCACCGGAAAATATTACACTGCCGAATTCTAATATTGTTGTCGCTAGGGCACTTCAGCCGCCATGTTCTACTGTCAGCTGGTGCCTTCAGCATTAGCCTAGCATAAACAACATTCGTGCTTGTCTCCGCCTCGCAACAATATTAAAGAGATGAGCAGTCTACACTAATGAATAATCACAATAAAAAAGCTTAATTCTCTTAACTCTGTTTTATTATGAATATTAAGGAATACACCAAATAAAAGATGCGACTAATGCTTTAGTCATTCATGTCGAGAGAAAAAGAAATTTAGACTTCTATGGCAGTCTGCTTATTTTACTTATAAAATCACACATTGCATCACTCACGTTCCTGTTTCAGAAGTCTATTGCCAACGCCCTTAGCACGCAAAGCCTAAGCCCCAACCAAAGGTGCCAAAGGGGACCTTCTCTAAGTAATTTTTAATTCTAAAATAGAACATTCTAAAATGAAATGTCCTGTAGTTTCCGGCTCACTGCAATAAGAACGTTGAGGTTAAGGAGCCAAGCAAGACTTGCGTGAATAAAAATTAAGCAGTGGTATCTGGCAACGCACTCTAGCAACTTAAGCATCAAGCTTTCTTGTCGAACACAATGTTCTGTGCCAATGGAAGCTATGGATCTGAAAATGAAGACGTAGAGGTGCTTGTTGTTGTTTCAAAAGAATGTCGTCGTCATCGTTGTTGTTGTCTTCGTGTTATAATCAACAGCTAGACCACCACGGAGGGCCAGCATGTAAGTTGTATGGCACCCGTAGAAAGAGTAGATACTCGCCACTTTTTGTTTAGGTGGACTTGCCACGAGGCAAGTCCACCGACACCTGCTTTGGACGTGCCCCGGAACGCACGAAATCAGGCTAAAGTTGCACAAGAAGGGCGGGTTGATACCGAACGTACCGTACTACAACCAATGGGTCACGGACATCAAGTCATCAGAGACAGTGCTACAATTTCTTCACGCTGCAGAGCTGCACGTTTTTTTACAGTGAAGCTGTTAGCCTCCCAGTCGTCGGCATTTTTCGTGTCCGTTCCTGATGAGAAATTATCATCAGCAATGACTCATCCCCCTGCTAATGCAAAGGCTACAATCACTCAGCAAAGTGAAGCGAACGGTGCGTACAGTATTTGAAATCCCCTATACAACACACAGAACAGCATACGTTTCAACAAAGAACAAGCTCAAAACAAGCATCCGAACCATCAATAAAGCTTTGAATGCCCCCCTCAGCAGTTGTAGAGCTGGTTTTGCAACATATTCGCTGGACATTCACTTTCGCGGGGCCGGGATCGCGAGTCCACTTTTCTTTCATTTCATTTCTCATTATGCCTGGAGGAAAATATTCCGACATTTAGAAATAAATGTGAAGGTTGGCAACATACTTACAGGCAATTAAAAGAAAGCATGAGGGCTCCGCTACTTGATAGTCGGATAAGGCATATGTGTGTTACCAGAACAGCAAACTAGGGCGATTAGGAGATACGGGCACAATCTTGATTAACGTGAGTATCATGTGCTTCAAACTATAATTACTTTTTTTTCGAGAGCCATCGGCTCGGCGGCTTTCGTTATCCCTTCTTAGAGCTGCGTGCGTAGCTGTCACTGTACGCTGTCCACTCTCACAGCCGACCACGCGAAAGAACCAGCAGACCCGTCGCGGCAGCTTAAGCGAGCTACACGCGAAACATTGCACGGACCGGCCCTACATCTCGTTCGCATATCAGCCTGCTGCGTAATGCAGGTCGATGACGACAGAGAGAAGGAAATCTTTGTGTCGACGACCGAGGTGAGGTGAGCCGAAGAGAGACCTATTCCCGAGGGACTGTCTCTCTTGCTCTTCCCATGCATGCAATTGTAGAGGGTCGGTGAACGGGCCTAATTGGTGCCATTAACGACCCACTGAGCACCCGCCGTTTGTAGAAGATGCCGGGGCGATACGCTATCAGACTGCGCTCTCTATCAGCTGCTTTCCAAGAGAAAAATAATTACCGCGCAACGGTTTTGTAACGCACTTGGGTCACATCAAGTGACGATGTAGATGTAGATGGCCTAGACGTTAGTGGCACACGTCCACTCTGAGGAATTGGCCAAGAACCGGGCAATTCGATATTTGGTGAATGGGTGTAAGGGAAGTAATAGGTATATTCTGGCTTATAATTTTAATAAAGATTAGTAATAAATGAAAACAAAGGTACAACTAATATAAAGAACCTTGTAGTTTGAACATGCCCTACTTTGTTTTCTTTTAGACTGCCTCTCGATTAATGCTTGCAGCTGCTTGAAAATGGCGCTGTGTTTCCCAGTGGGCAATGCAACGGTTTCGTTTGTCTTAGTATCTGCTCTTAAAAAATTATTTTTGATCACATTCATTTTCTTTAAAAATATGTTCTTTAATTTGTTTGCGTAATTTAGGAGCTCAAATGCATGTAAATTATGCATGCCGGATGATGGGGAGAAAGCGTGCGAAAGAAGTGTTTCGTGAATACAGAGTAGCTCAAAATGCCCGAAAACTTCTGTTGACAATGAGACGTTTTATTTGTTGCCGAATAACGGTATTGGCAGTCAAATAATTTTTTGGCGGAAAATGCAGTGTTTCGTGCACCTTATTGTATTACTTGAGACCTCCAAGGCTATTCGTCAAACCGCGATTTCATAGAAATTTGATTGTCTCGTTCAGATGACCATTGCACTATCAATTATATCATAATTGTCAACGTTGTTAAGTGCATTTTCAGAGTGCACCGAAAATGACTGACAGCACGTGTTTGAAATCAATCAAGCAGTCAATCATTCCTGTGCGGGTTCACCTCCTACAGCAGGTCACGAAGCATAGTTTAATATACCAACAACCATGCATAAGCGAAATAAACAGTTCGTATACTGGGGATACCGCATTTTAAGTCAGTGGGCCACGACAAATAAATAGAAATCTACAGGCTTGGCCTATGTGTTGGGTTGGCAACCGCTGTCCCCTCACCCTAAAGTGAAAGTGACAAACGATTTGTTGTCGCTCTGACAGACCTGCTCTATCGCCTTCCTCCACCAAACCTCGAGTCTGCTTATTTATGGGCACCTCTTCGTGATGACCTCCACGGTTTCGCAGCGCAATGGCCATATTCCCCCTAACAGATTTAACATACCAGTCACATTAGCAAGGAAATTCCACCCAAAGCTCGAAGCTAACGTTTAAGCTGTGAATGAAAAGTATCAAGCGTGTATCACACGTTTAAAACAGCTTCAATTAACATACCGTATTTTCAGGACAGTAGTGTGTGTACTATACATGTTTAAAAGCTAAAAATTCGCGATACGTGGACTATCTTGGGTGTGAACTATCCGTGATTTTATTTTTTAAAGTTCGGAGCCGCGCGCGATAGAAACGGGGCCAGACGGCACCTGCAAGTTTTCCCCGGACTAAATCACATAGCGAAATCACCACCGCAATGATCATCGCTGCACACGAGCAATTTTTCCTGCTTGTACGGGCGGCTCACGATATGCAAGGAACGCTGCTTGCTATGCTCAACGTGGCTCCTTTTCAGTGCTAGAATTCATGAGCGCACGTATTTATACGCGACATTATATGCGCAAACTGCAAGAAAAAGAACAGCCTTCGCGACATTGTTCAAGCTCAGCGTAGACGAATATGCGCAGGAAATAAAGAATTCTGAAGGCGACGAAGACATTGAAGAGCCGCTCGTCGAATGCGACATGCTTGATTTGTTTTGTTCGGGCATCCCGGCTAGAGTGATTATCACGTCCTCTATGGAAGTGACTCCTCTATGCAGTCTAATAATATATCCAGGCTTTTTACACATTGACAATAAAATTTTTGCTTACCTACTGTTTGGGCACGGAGGATCAGCTGTCATGCGGTCGCGGCCCAACTCATTCTGCTTTCTTGTGCCGTCGCTTGCTGCATTCAGTACATGTTCCCCACATCCCCGTCGGTTCGTTTTGTAGTCGGAGCAATCTGCCTGCTGCTGCCCCTACTTTTGACACGCTTTCGGTGACGCTCGGAGCACAGTGGTGCTCCTAGCGTCGCCAGGTATCAGCGGGACATTCTCTGTCCAACCTGATACCACCGCTATCAACACTAAGCAAGACAGTGAACCACGGTCGCTGAACATGCCCGTGCCGGATGCGTACTTCACGATGCCAGCGCTCGCTATCAAGCTTATAAACGACCGGCAACACTTCGCCGCTTTGAGTGGGTACGGAAGAGCAGCTGTCATGCGGTCGCTGATCAGTCCTTCGTACTTTAATGTAAAAACCTGGCCGATTATTATACTGCGGCCCATAATTGCTGTTGGATTGCGGATACATCCGCGGCAACGTCCAAAGGAAGCCGAAGAAAAATTAAAACAAAAGTAACATAGCTTTACTAGCAGGAGCACACCCGGGCTCTTCGCAAAGCTACTGATGCGCTGCATGGACAAGGGGCAAGTGAAGCGTTTCTACACGTGTTAGAGGTCCGTACTTGACAAACCTGTAGACGCTGATGACGTCAATTTCGAATAATCTGCGCGCTTCAGCAGGAAGACATTACATACGCTACTTACTGCCCAAACAAGTTACAGAAAATATTGCTTCCGAGTACTTCATAATGTTTGTTTACAATATCACTCAAGGTGTAACTTATAGTACGCTCACGTTTTATTTCTCCTTTCTAAATAGAGACCTTCAAAAGGCATATACAGGGCGCCATACTCTTGGTTGTCATCTTTGGCGCTGGGACAAGGTTGCCTGTTCAACGCCAGCGGTCCGTGAGTTCCGCGGCTCGAGAGACGGCGCCACGCTGCGTGACCGGAGCACTGCGGATGGCTGTTTGGCCGAGACAACACTTGCAATGAGGTAAAGTTCAAAACAGGTTCGTGTGCTGTCGTGGGGCGTGCCGTTGCGAACATGCACTATACCTATTTTAAAATTGTGGCTATAGTATCATCTCAAACCAATCTACTTTGGCGGTAGCCATTTCATGCTTACATCCGCTGTCGATTACGAGAGAGCCAGCAATTTTCGTTTTACCATGTTTTCTCAGAATGCTGATTAATGCTGTTTTTGCTCGACGGCTCTGGACGATGCGCAGAAACGACTGCCTATAAGCTCGATATTTATAACTGTGCACGTCTGCTTTGGTGGAGGGAAAGGAGCCCTGCTTGAGAAGCTTAGTTTGCGTGACAGTGTAAAGAGCCCACGTGCCGGCAGCGCGAGTGCTCTCCAATGGAAGCACATGCGAGCTTACGAACTCAGTATGGTACAGCCTGCGCAAGCCAAATAAGGGCAGTTCGGGACCGAACTTGTTTGCACAGAGCGTGAATGGGGTGCCGGTGAGTTCAAGCTACGAGTGCAAGAAACTGATTTTCAAATCTCTCGAGTGTCGAGAAGGTTCGGTACCACATTTCCTTGGCGTTCTTTTTGGCTTTTGCTTTCATCGCTATTATTAAACCGAGGCAGACAGTGCACTGAAAACGAGCAAGGGTAATTGCGGAGCCATCGCAGTGAGTTGCTGTCTGTGCCTCGGTACTCATTTGTAACTTCGTGTGCAAGTTCCTGGCCTTCTCGAAACCTAGGCGGCCGGCCTCTTGTTCAAGTTATTAGTTACAAAGTCGTCTTTCACAACACTTTCCCGTTCAGTCATGATTCACTATATTTAAAGAAAAATTCAGCCATAGGGCGCTTCGCAGACAAAATATTTGAGAGAGCGCCACTCTCGCTTAAAGGAAAAAAGAGAAAAAGAGCGAGAGAGAATAAATATGTGTCGGGCTGCAGTCCTGTCTAGGTTCAAGGCCCCGCGCTTTAGTTCCTTTTGTTTCGTCTGAGGGCCCTCGTCCCAGTTCCTCGAGCCGCTCAAATGTAGCTGCGCCCGGGAGCTTGGAATGCGGCACGGTCACATCCGTACCTCGGTTCATTGCGTGACCCAAAGTCCCGATGAAACTTGGCAGCTTCTCGTTTTCTTTCTTCGTGCACTCGCTTTTGTCTTTGGTCCCAGGGTAAACAGAGTGATGCCTATGGCACCTCGCTTTCTTTTATTTAAGCAGCTCTGCTAGTTTGGGAAACCACTCGGGGATCCAGCGCGTAGAGCCAGCAGCCGGCGTAATCCGCTTGTGTGGCCACTGCTGCGCGCGCCGACGTGACTTGCGGCAAGCGCCACAGGCAGTGCGCTGCTGGTGGGCAGAGCGCGCTGGGCCAATGACCCTGATTTCGCGCGGGCGCGTGCCACGCGCTAGTCGCGCTTGAGTTGTATGATAATAACAAGAGTACTAAAGCAACGGGCGAACTGTGAAAGCACGAAGCATACAAAATTCAGGTATACGGCCAGGCTTGTCGCTAGGGCATCGTTGACCGCTCATAGCGCGGGCATTGAAAAAACAAATACAGGAGCATATGCTGAAATAGACATGATTGAGCGCTATCCAACAAAACACGACTCTTAACGTCTATTAGTGGCCTCAGCCATGTGCTAGGAGAGCTATTACGAAACTAGTGAGCCGTTCATTGAGATATACCGACACTGCTTTGATTTGTAGTCCGTCCGTCCTTCCGTCCGTCCGTCCGTCCGTCCGTCCGTCCGTCCGTCCGTCCGTCTGTCTGTCTGTCTGTCTGTCTGTCTGTCTGTCTGTCTGTCTGTCTGTCTGTCTGTCTGTCTGTCTGTCTGTCTGTCTGTCTGTCTGTCTGTCTGTCTGTCTGTCTGTCTGTCTGTCTGTCTGTCTGTCTGTCTGTCTGTCTGTCTGTCTGTCTGTCTGTCTGTCTGTCTGTGTCGGGTGATTGATTTTAATGGAAACAGGTTTTAAAGAAAAGATTTAGCAGATGCGGGGATGCTTTTCCTACTGTATGCCCCTTCTGTGCGGCGGAGACTAGATGGTAAAGCAGCCCTCGCAGTCCTTTGCCTAATGAACTTAATTTTGCTTATTATCTGGTGAAATACCGGTCCCAACACCCATGTTGCAGTTTCACTATTGCAGGATGGCGCCGCTGGGGCAAAACCAATTTGCGCAATTGCAGTGATTCCGGCGCTCTTTGAGGGGCCCATGGAGCTTCGGAACCGAAGTGGAAAGAGGTTAATTTTTGCCAGCAGGTGCCTGGCGTGGCAAGTGCCTTCCTGTCGCCTCCTCCTTCCATACTGTCATTGTAACATGTTTGTTAGAACCAGTATTTCAATGTAAATAAATTAAGAATTAAGAACAGTAATTTAATCTATAAAGAAGAGGTTAGTAAGACAAACCAAATTTCGGTTAACCAACGGACTGCGACGGCTACTCGCCCATCTGTGCCCACCGCCACATTGAAGGAACGAATAGGAAAAAAAAGGATTCTCGCATGACCTGAATATGATTTAAACAAAAATGTTTCCATTAAGAAAGAAAGATCAATCGGTAATTGGTATACATTCACACAAGAAATTAGGGTAAGCATTATTACAAATTAGAGGCACGTCCAAAAGAATCCTACCGGGGCCTGGTTTGCTGGTTTCTACATTGGAGCGCATTTTTGGAGTTGACGGAGGGGATACGGGAAGTGCACTGTCTCTTAGGTACCTGAGCGTGTCAAGCAAATTCAAAGGCGTTTCAAAAGCTTTTTTTATGCACACAGCCCCCAGTGGACGCAGCTGAGGAATGGTTTTTAATTCGGCATTGCTGGACGCGTTCGCACATGTGACGCATTGGGAGACTCTGGTCGTGACGGGCGTTATCGTGCATGCCTACAACGTACTCAACCGCAAAAGTGACAGGGATAATCGCACTCTACACTTGGCCCGAACAAAACTTCTGCTGAATTCAACTCTTAATTGGTTCAACAGAATAATACTGCACTTGCAGCCCCTATTCGTCCCAGATTTCAACGTCGCCTGTGTCACATTCAGGCATGACGGCATTCGCTTTTATCTCGAAATCTTTAGATGAAGTACGAGTGATGCGCTCGCAGTTCCGAGGCTGAAACAGAAGCCCGGAACATCCAGATTTTTGTGTTACGAAGTTTAGGTTCGAAAGTAGGCTATCAGAGCCGCCGTAGTTGGTGCTCCATTGTTTTGTCTTTTGTTTTTACTTGGAGTTCTTTAACGTGCACCGAAAGCTCGGTACACGAACGTATTCGCATTTCGCGAACATATAAACGCGGGCATCGCCGTCGGGCATTGAACCCGCAACCTCGTGGTCAGCAAAAGAGAACAGGCCAGCCCGTCGACTGCTTTTAAAATCAAGGTTGTGTGAGTTCAAAGCTTGCGCAGCGCGCACGCCTTCTGTGAATATGTTTCGCAACGAGAACAGAAACGTTAAACTAATCTCGTTGGACACGCATTTCTCGCAGGAACAAAATAATCTGAAATGCTTTTGAAAACCGGAGAAGACGATCACGCTCCACTGCACGTCCCCGCAGTATGCAGCTCGCGCTCTTACAAAAAATTTAGCGAAAGCAACCTATGGAGATTAAAGTAGAGACGTGAAGCAAAGGCGCAAGTAGTTTGCAATATAACGTGGAAGCGCACAGTCGCATGCACGATCGCACGCAAATATTCATGACTTCGGGGAACGCCATGGCCTTGGTTTTTTATATTTCAATTTCTAAGATTTGCACCGTACAGTTATTGGGGCTTTTGGTGTTGAATGTTGTGTGGTACCCTTATACGACTGGCATAAAACTCCGCTGGCGTCAAAACAAACAAACAAACAAACAAACAGTTGACGGGATTCACAGCATAAAAGGTGACAAAAGACGTTTAATGCAGGTTCAGCCCCTGTACTGACCCATGAAATTTCACAGATCGAATCTTTACAGAGTCAATGTGTTTGAAACTTATTAAGGGCTTCTCAGCCGCAGTGCAATGTGGCAGCAACTTCTTGTGATTATAGTATAATCAAGATGCAACCTACAATACCTAAGGATAGTAAAGTGCACAAAAATGCAACACCAATCTGTGGAATTGGGTATGTCACAGTTGGTTACACCATAAAATAATCCTAAAATTCCATTGTGTGCCCAAGAACTCGAGAATAACTTTTTTAACGCCTGCGGTTATGTGCTCAATACACATTTACTTCTCCCATTTCAATAAGCAATATTCAGTGTTCAATCCGAAAAATGCTTTCTGGAACACATTTCTCATTCTACAACAAAATTCCCGAAGGCTGGCAACTCTAATTCATATAAAGGCCCACTGCACAGGAATGTTAAGCTGGAGTGATAAAATACACACCTGCAATACGAGTAGAGTCGGTATTGCATTGCATTCTCAACCATCTAAGCAGTCAATGTACTGAGGCGTGATGGCTTCCTTTGAAGAATGACCAAAATATGCGAAAGTGCTTTGAAATCTGCTTCGTCAGGCTTTGATAGCGGCGCAGCGCTTCGGAGGTACTCTTCAAGAGAGAAAAACGAACTACTAAGTGAGTAAGCAAAAGAATGAATGATCGAACGAAGGACAAAAAAAGAACGATCGAACGAGTGAGCGGACTAACGAACAAAATGATGAACGAGTGAGTGGACTAACGAACAAAAACAAACGAACGAACAAACAAAAACGAACGAACGAACAAAAAGAAACGAACGAACAAAAACGAACGAACGCACGAACAAAAACAAACGCACGAACAAAAACGAACGAACGAACAAAAATAAACGAACGAACAAAAACGAAGGAACGAACAAAAACGAAGGAACGAACAAAAACGAAGGAACGAACAAAAACAAACGAACGAAGAAAAACAAACGAATGAACAAAAACGAACGAACAAAAACAAACGAACGAACAAGAACGAACGAACAAAAACAAGCGAACAAAAAAAACAAACGAACAAAAACGAACAAAAACGAACGAACGAACTAACAAAAACGAACAAAAACGAACGAGCGAACGAACGAACAAACGAACGAACAAAAACGAACGAACAAACGAAGGAACAAAAACGAACGAACAAAAACGAACGAACGAACGAACAAACGAACGAACAAAAACGAACAAAAACGAACAAACGAAGGAACAAAAACGAACGAACAAAAACGAACGAACGAACGAACAAACGAAGGAACAAAAACGAACGAACAAAAACGAACGAACGAACGAGCAAACGAACGAAGAAAAACGAACGAACAAACGAACGAAGAAAAACGAACGAACAAACGAACGAACAAGCGAACGAACAAACGAACAAACGAACGAACAAATGAACAAACGAACGAAGAAAAACGAACGAACAAGCGAACGAAGAAAAACGAACGAACGAACGAACGAACGAACGAACAAACGAACGAGCAAACGAACGAACAAACGAGCGAACGAACGAACGAACAAACGAACGAACAAACGAACGAACAAAAACGAACGAACGAACAAACGAGCGAACGAACAAACGAACAAACGAGCGAACGAACAAACGAACAAACGAACAAACGAACGAACGAACGAACGAACGAACGAACGAACGAACGAACGAACGAATGAACGAACGAACGAACGAACGAACGAACGAACGAAGAAAAACGAACGAACGAAGGAACGAACAAAAACGAACGAACGAACGAACGAACGAACAAAAGGAACGAACAAAAGGAACGAACGAACGAACAAAAGGAACGAACGAACGAACGAACAAAAACGAACGAACGAACGAAAACGAACAAAAACGAACGAACGAAAACGAACAAAAACGAACGAACGAAAACGAACAAAAACGAACGAACGAAAACGAACAAAAACGAACGAACGAACGAACAAAAACGAACGAACGAACGAACGAACGAACGAACGAACGAACGAACGAACGAACGAACGAACGAACGAACGAACGCACGGACGAACGAACGAACGAACGAACGAACGAACGAACGAACGAACGAACGAACGAACGAACGAACGAACGAACGAACGAACGAACGAGTGAGAGAGCGAGCGAACAAATGAACGAGCGCAATCGGCTCATTTCCCAGCTAGTAACTGCAATTGCCAGAAAAAGGCTCTATCGGTTGTCAAGATAGGTCCTGTCATTTATCGAGTCTACTTTGGGGCGGGGGGTCTCCGCACGCTCTGTATTTTTTTTTTACGAGGCACCATCTAAGCGAAACAATTTGCGGCATATTTCAGTTTACAAGCTTCTTCAAGAGCTCTAAAAGTAGCTTCTCGGGACAAGCTCTTAACGGTTTAAGCAGACGTTATCGTTTCGCAACTTGCTAATAATCACGTAGTGTGCTGCGGAACTGTGCGCACACATCGCTGAGGGAGAAAGATGAAGGAGAAAATATATATATAGAAAGGCGGAGGGGGGGGGGGGCAGGAGTAGAACAAAATTTCAGGGCAACGGCCAGCAAGCGACGGGAGTTGTGCAACGCAATCAGGGAGAAAACGAGTTTCCGTTTTGCACGGCACAGCTTCGTACAGAAACGAAGAGGACGATATAGCTGGAAGACGCAGAGGGAATCACCATGCCTCGCACTGCTGGTTGGTACTGAGAGCGAACTACTAACGCGTCTTTTGTTTTCGGTTTATCACATGGAGCTGCGCTTACGTTCATGTTGCAGGATTTTTGGTACATCGCTCTGTGTACTTTCTTTCTCACGACTCTCATAACTGCGTGCAGCTGCTGGGAAAGTGGCGTGTAATATCGGGCTGATCGTGAAGCTGAGGAGAGGATATCTTTCGGGGAAGGAAGGAAAGTACAGATCGGACGCAAGCGTAACGCAGCTTGTGGCGCAAAGATGGGGGACGTGCGGAATGAAGCTCTCGAAGTTACGTGTGGGTACATAGCTCCATGGTTGAGCGAGAATGAAGCGCAAGATTCATCGCTGCAGGATTAAAGGTACGCAATAGCATAAAAAAATGAACAATAATACGGAGTGTTTGGTTAAAGGATACGGACGAAAGACAAAGAAACCGCCATACTTGCGGCAAAGCGTGAGACACTAAAATCATGTATAAGTGCAACAAAGTGGTATGGCAGACTTTGAAAGTCTACCTCGCACCGACAGAGCTTAGGATTTTGAAAATGGCAGTGTCCACATTCAAAGTATCCAGAAGCAAAAGTAAGGGCATAAGCGTTGATGGCCATTTTACTTTCATCTGCAGAGCCATAAATAAAACGATCATAAAATATACAGAATGTGAAAAGCTTGCTCCTGTGAGCCAACGCGGGTCAACCATAGAACCGCGACGCCATCGCTCGATTCGCGCCCTGACATCGCCGCTCAGCAAGAAGAAAACAACAGCGGGGCCTAACGAACAATGACCTCGCCGACGGCAATTGAGCGTTGTTGTACGTAAATCCGCGCGCGTATATGCTGCACAAAAGAAACTCCTTGATTTGCTGTCAAGAAGTCTGCCAACAGGCGGGGACTTGTCAGTCTTGTGGCATTGCAGGTGAGTCCTTACAAAGCGGGTCGATGACACGCCTACTAGTGCGATAACATGCGAGTGATTTCGAGAGAAGAGCGCAGCTGCTTGCGAAACAGGCCGGTGAGAAGCCTATCGTATCGATAACAAACGAAAGTGGTGCGGAGCTACCGTAGATGGACATCCCTTGTTCTGAAGAGAAACCTCAGTATTGCACCAAAATAAGCTGTCTCCACCGTCGTTTCTGGACATTTGCTATGACGTTGAAAAGGCGGGGACGTTTTCTCAGTATTATGCGGTACAAGGAGAATAATGAAGGGCTAATCGCTTGTGCTAAGTCAGACGACAACCCATGAGAGACTCTTAGCCACACCGGCGCCGTATAAGGTCTTCAACAAATGCCTCAAAGGGGATGACTTTATGCTGCCGAACACGGTGGTCGCAGGTTCGATTCCTAGCTGTGACGCCCACATTTGTATAAGGGCGGAAGGCAAGCGCCCGTGCCCTTATGCAATGTCTCAGTCTGCATCGTTTTCATCGTGAGTATAGCAGGCTGCCAGGCAAACTCCCTGGTTTTTATTAAACAGCCTCTCTCTCTTTCATTCTCAATGGCGCGACTTTGCTCTGCAGTCGCGGCAACCACATTTTGAAGAGGGAGGTATGCAATAACGCCCGGGCTGATAGTTTCTTGCCACAGGTTAAAGAATACCAAAATATTCAAAACTAACCAGTATTTCTCCACCACACCTGCTCTCTTTGTCCATATTGGTTTTGAGAAATTGCACCTAATGAATGAATGAATGAATGAATGAATGAATGAATTAATGAATGAATGAATCGATCAGAAAGGTGCCCCAGCGCTGGAATGTTCTACACATCAATGAAACACAAATGTGCGTGTTGTCCGTCACGGTCAGCTGTGGGAAGTAACAAACAGTCCCTCACAGAAACGCGCAAAATCATGTTTTTGCGAACGCTGTTTATTAAGTATGGCTGTGACGTTTTGCTGAAACAATGTCGCTGCTGTAGCATTACAGATAACACTTTCACGAGTGCTAGCGAGAATTTATTCCTTAGTTGCAGTAAAACGGCAACCCGAAATGCAACACCTTCAAGGCATAGATCTGAGTTTAACACGCGCACGTACATACGCGCATACACGCACAGGCCTTTTTGCAAGAGTAATCTTATTTTGTCCCACAGACTTAATGTTTATTTCAGCTAAATCTCAAGGAGCGACGGCATGGAAACAATGCACTTCGATTGTGCTCGCAAATGCCCGACTTCCAAAGGCACAAAAAAGCAGTATCCTGGTTTTGTATATCTCTGAAATGCGTTATCAATCCACTGTTTTTCATCTAATCAGATGGAGTAGTTTCTAGCTCAGGACCTCGCGGTTAAGGCCTCATTTGTGTGACACCGGCTTCAACGGTGTGTAGATTCATTATACCTATTTTTAAGGCGCCAAAAAAACAACACGCAGCACACAAGAGAGGACAACGGGACACAGCGAAACAGGATGTGCTCTGGCTCGTTGTTCTCTCTTGTGTGCTGCGTGTTGTTTTTTTGGCTAATTAAAAATAGGTATAATGAATCAATACCAACTTGCCCAGCAAGAAGGTCTCCTAAGGTGTGTAGATAATTCAGCGTTCAAAGAAAACAAGTGGCATCTCGAAGGGTAGCCTTCGGATAGCCTATTGCATACTCTCGATTTTAGGACAGGAAGCATTGCACGCACGCAAGCATTGACAAAACTTTCCAAACACGCGTTACGCACCCACCCAAATTCCAGACAGAGTTCTGCGCAAAGCGTCCACAAACGTGGCAAATGTGGATACAAGGGGGGGGGGGGGGGACAGTATGGTCATCTCTGAAGCCTTTTCGTCGTCCCGCTCTGAAGCTGGTTTTTATTCTCAGCGAACTGTTATTTATTTGTGACCCTTCTCTAACGGCTTATTCTCTTTCACGCTTTATAACGCTGCTACAACAACAACAGCAACGACGAGGACGACGACAACAACTGCAACGACGAGCTGCAGACAATGCTGCCACGAACATGCGAGGCAAATGATTGCGCTGCGTCCCGTTGCATCGCTCGCTCCCTGATGTGGTTTTCGAGGCCGCCTCGACAGCCAATAGGCGCCAGCCATTGGGCGACTGGTCACGATCACGAGTTGCTCGCGAGCGAAACCTCGCGCCCGCATGCCCGCCTCTCCAGCCTTGTAGTAAACAGGGAAGCGGAGGTCGTTGACGTGCCCTGCATGCCCTGTCACCGAACCTTTGTTCCTCTGGGGCACCTTTGTAAGTCGACAATCTTGAAAGGTTACCATGGGGGCCACAGGAAAAGAAGAAAAAGTAAGAGAGGAGCAATAGGCTGGGCAGTGCTATTGGAACCACCACACTTGAGAGGAAAAGTCGTGTTCACGAGGAACGGAGAAAGTAGACATTGCACTTTTCATGACTCCGTTATTAATATTCATTAAAAGACACCACACTCACTCAAGTGTACAATTGAGTGAGCGTAAAACGGAGAACACGTGTTTTCAGTTTTGAAGAAATTATGTTGCAGGGCCCCTTTGAATACCCAGAACCACGTTACATTTTTTCGATCAGGCGTGAAAACGTTTTTCTCGCACTGTGGCAAACTATTTGCGTACGAAGACGCATGCTTTTGTGAGCTGGCAAAGTCACCACTCCTGTTCAGAGTTGACCCATTTCTGCAGTGTTCACCAAACGGGAATAATAACGGCACGTTCGACACGCTCCTGAATCATCTGCGCTCTTATGTAGCTTACGAGCCTTACTATCCGCGTTTACATGAAGGCGACAGTAGCGTATCGCATTTCTTGCTCGACAGCGTTTACATTTGGCGCACCTCCATTCGACCGAAACAAGCCGGACCATGTCTACGGCGACTCGCGTTCCGCCGGTGAGGGGTGGAGAGCACACGACGGCAGCCGTCTTTACGTTTCTTCTCCCCCTTGATGCGGTACGCCGGCGCTTACATGTGTAGCAAGACGACTTACCCGGTCTCGAACTATCCTCCCCCGTCGTATCAATGCGAATCGACTTGTTAGCGCATTAACACTGTTTCCATGGATGAGATGCGCTAGAAATGCGCTCATGATGGGGATTCACGTTTTTTTTTTTCCTGGCCCAAGGGCCAGGGATGGCCAAACACGTCAAGAAATGGTATGGGGAAGTCGACGACGAGGTGAATGACGTGCCAGATGTAATCGTGGCTGTATAGAGGCCTAAATTAATCGCTGTAAGGTACGTAAATATACAAGTACTCGTATTAAAGTGATGTCACCGACCAGTGACGTGGGTGATGACCACAAAATATATTCCACAAAGTGACAATATAAGACAATGAGTCGCTGCCAGTAGCACTACCGCTTCAGTGAGACTCTTGAGCACAAAGGCCTGGAGGCATGTGCTCTTCAAAACAGTTCACTCGGAGCAATACCCGCTATATAGAGGGATGGCTACGAACCTCTCAGGCTAATACCATGTAGCAAAACACAAAAAACTTAAACACTGCTTTAGTCTGAAAAAAAAAGTTCTAGGCCAAGAAATAATGTCAGACGTAAGGGAATATGTAGTTTGTATGCTAGAGCAAAGGGGTTTTTTCGTTATGCTTCTGCTTCGCGGCACCCAAGCGTGATGTGGAGTACGGTTGCCAAAAGGTCGTCAGTATTTTGCGTAAGAATGGCTTCAAGTCTGTGACAGGATCGGGTATGGACGGAATGCTAGGTTTCGTTGCTACGAAAGTTGCCATTTCATCTGCAAGCACGTTACCCTCTATACACCTGCGCTCAGGAACTCAACGTATCACAACCTGTTGGTTAGATGCATACGTATTGCAGAGCAGTGAATAGAGGCAGTTGATTCCAATCGTGACAAAAGCATGAAAATATTGTAAAGCTTTGATGGCACTTAGGTAATCCATGAATATAATGGTCTGAGGGCTTTGCTTTCTCAATGTGTTTAGTAGCTGATAGTATGGCATAGGCCTCTGCTTTAAGGATACTGATTTCAGGGTGTAGAACGTCGGATTCCGAAAACGATAGGCCGACAGGTGCATAAGAGATGCCGGCTAGGGACTGACGTAGGCGTACCTACCGGGAGACAAGGGGGGCACTTACCCCACCCCTACTCTTCCCGAATGCCAAAAAAGGGGGGCGAAGTATGTCATCCCCCCCAAACACTTTTGAAAATGGCGCTTTCGGCTACACGCTGAAAAGTCCAACAAAACTACAGCTGAAGCTAAATTTTATTTCTTAACAGAGTTACCACATAAGTAATACTTTTCCTTGCGGCGCATCCCCTGCTTGGAGAGCGAAGGTTGTCTTTTGTGCCATCTCGGGATGCACTCTAGCGGACGACGCGCGCTATTGACCACAATTTCGCATTGCGGAGAACGCCTGGTGCTGAGCATTTCGCGCCGTAACAAATGTCAGCTTGCGTAAGTTGCATCGCGCCCAGTTTTTTGGGAGTGCTATATCCGTATTCGAATCAGCTTGCTACATTTAACTGGCGGGTGGGGGAGGGGAGGGAGATCGGGATAAAGTATTATAATCAATCGCGCCCAACGAATGGTGTGCCTTACGACATGGAATCATTGTATTATGAAGTGCTGGAACTATTTATCTCTGAACAGATATAGCCTAGATAGCGTCGCAGTCTCAGTATCGTGGATATGCTCGTGCTCTCTTATCGTGGATATGCTCGTGAAAATGACCTTGGTCTAAACTGCAGAGCCCCTTCAAAACCAATAGAACACTGACTTGAATTTTTTCTAAAGGCACGTGTCACTTCTGACTTTGACGATCTCATTTGCAGGCTGTTTCTAAATAAGAGTTACGCTATCACATGTTTCCCGGCAGGAGGAAAAAAAGCAGATATTTAGTATTTGGAAAAAATGAAGGCAACTTTTCAGTGCCCTGTACTGAAAATTTGCACTGTGCAGGTTGCCTATGTTCTCTGAAAACAGTTACTGAATAATCGCTTTCTACCAATTTTTATGCGTTATACAAGTCGGTTAGTCTTCTCCCCGGTATTCTGGTAAAATATGCGGGGCACGGCATTTATATTTATTCGAAGTACGAAGCAATGTTTTGATAAACCAGTGAGATATGTATGTTCTGTCTAGGTTCATTACAGCCTTTGTAGAAAGTTACTAATTGAAGCGCTCCAGTGTGTCGTACTACTGCTAATATAAATGTTTCGAAGACTCATAAAACAACAGCTCGAAAGACGGTAGAATTCTCGTGAAAATAGAGAGAATTTTAAGTGAAATGCCTTGCGAAACTTTCATTTTGCTATTTTAAAAGCCAGTGCTGCAGATAATTCCTAAACCCCTGTTTTTGCATGTCCTTTCGTGCATCATACGAGATTCGTAGTTTGTTTCTCCAGTGTCCTCGGTGAGCTAAACAAGGCGTCTTGTTTATATCTGGGAGATAGGAGAAGTATGATATGAGTAATGTCTAGGCAGTGTTCCAAATGGGTTGGTTAAGTGCTCATTTTCCTCTAGAATATGCATGAAAATGGTCCTTAGCGTTATTAGTCTGTTTTACGACAGTTGTAAAACTTAGACCGCTGCGCTGGCGTAGTTACAACTACAAATGAGATCATATTTTGCGAGCATAATAGGAACAATACGCCAAGTTTATGTGCGATGGTAAATGAGCGTTGATCAAATACAGCTTTAAAAAAAATTGCAAGCATGTATTCGAAAGTATCACTCTGATGTTATTAGCTAGGTTTCCTGATGTCCCAGGAGAACTCTGCGTTCAGATATTTTATTCTTTGAAGGAATAGGCAGTGTTTTAAGTGCAGTATGTCACGTAGTTTTAAAGTTTCTGGCTTATTTAGAAGAATTACAAATAATGATTGAAACCTCAATTTTTTTTTTCACGGGTGATATATTTCACCTGGTGTTCTCACTGAATGAGGCAGCTTCGTTACGTTTGATGACTGTAAGAACAAGTTACTGGGTGATGTGTAGGTGATGTTCTAAATAGATGGGCTATAAAATACGTATGCAAGCACTCTAGATTGTAATAAGCGTGTCTGACGAGCGGGGAAGTATTGAGCTCAGTGCCCCATGACAGAACTATAAAAGCCTTTAATAGCAAATTTAGCACAAATTGGTGGTGCGCTATGGAAACTTTCTGTACAAAGTTAAATGCGGTTGGATCAAACCCAGCCTTTGTAAGAAAATTATTATTCAAGTGTTAAAGCGTGTGATATGGCCGCTATCAGCTATGCTTCCGAGTGTCCGGACATAGTTGTAGGTTACAACAGGTTTATATTTTATGGAAAGGGCGACATGGTAAATGCAATGTACGACAAAATTTTTCTGTTCCTGGTCTGGCTAGAAGCGTTGTAAATAATTACTGAGCCGTCGTTTTCCTTTCCCTATCTTCAGGTGTCGTAACACGTTCCGCTCTGTTTGCTCTGTTCTGATTTTGCTCTGTTAACGTTCATTTCCTGTTGCTTGTATAATACCTTATTATATGCTACTGTTGCTTTGCGATGTCAATTATCATAACTATTTTTGTACAGGAGGTCCCGATACAGTCTTTGACTATGGGACCTCCTCCTGCATACTAAATACATGTAATTTGACCCAAATTCTAACAATAAATTCTGATTCTGATTCTGACTTGGTTTGATCGATGTCCTCAGTGAACTAAACAAGACATTTTGTTTATATTTGGCAGATATAAAGGGCACATTAAGGAAAATATGTAGGTAAACTTCAAAGGCAGGGGACTAATTATGACATTTGCAATAAATTGCGCGTGCAAGCGATGCGGAGCTTTGGCAATGCGTTTGGCGAACAAAAGAATTTACCCTGGTAATGAGACACGTGTGTCCGAGTGTTTATGTTAGTGACCTGTGTTGTGTGTGCCGAAAGGAAAGAGCCACTGCAGCGCACATCATTTGGGACTGTTCCAAGAACCCGCACGAAGCTGCAACGATGACAACGATCCCGCCGCGGCTCGAGGCAGCAATGGGGTGCTACGATTACGAGGTCCAGGCCGTCCAGCAGGTCTCGGCGGCCCTCGAAAGGCAACGAGCGAGCGAAATCGGAGGGAGGCTGCCACCCCAAAAGAGGGGAAGGCGTGGTCGACCAAAGGTAGTAGTGCGGCCGCGGCCGGAGTAGAGGCGCCACACGCCGGGAAGGAGTCATGGCCGCGTCACGGTAACGCCTCCCTAACAGGGGAAGGCTAACCGTTCTGCAGGCATTCCTGATAAAGTTGCTTCGCTCGCTCGCACCCTGTTGCTGCGGGAGAACTGCGAACTGAACCGATATCCCATCTAGTGGAAATTGACTGGGGGAGGGAGAACACAACGGTAGTAACATGCCTGTTGATGAACTACTGACTTTTCAAAAATTACCAACAAGAAGTGCTCCCCCAAAGCGGGCAAATTTTCAAACGGAACAGTTCATATTATATATATATATATATATATATATATATATATATATATATATATATATATATATATGGGCAACACTGTAGAATATGCGACATCCGTGCAAGAAACAAACTTTTATTGCGACTGTTCGAAAGAAACAGCTTCGCTGGAAATCTGGTTGTAATCATCCCAGGTCTCACACCATCTGCTGTCTTTCTTTCTTGACAATATGGAAAGTAATTTATGTTTATTGTACTTCGTTGCGTATAACCGCGATCCTACTATTACATAACCTAGCAATACATTTGTACTGTAGACTGAAACACCAAGTACAATTCTCTGCGCACTTTTATGTGCGCTGTACTGCTGCTACTGGGCGGGATCCGGGACCTCTGTGAGGCATTCATTACCTTTTGTCCCTTTATCTTGAGATTGTATGTGGTGGCAACAAACAAATGCAAATATAAGTTAACTTTCCGGGCCCCCGTGCTTCTCCATGTGGGATTGATAAATAGGTCTATGTGTGCTAAATGGAAATATACCTGACAGAAGCCTTTTTAGGCTTATTCACTCTTTGTAATATATATATATATATATATATATATATATATATATATATATATATAGAGAGAGAGAGAGAGAGAGAGGGTCACATCGTGCGCAGTTTGCCCCCCCCCCCCCCTCCTCGAGAAATAGTTGGCACACCACTACTGATTGATGCATCTGTGTAAAACTATAGGCAGCTGCACTTCGACAGAAGCTCTAGAAAGTGCATTTGCGTGTGCACATCTTGAGCGTGTTTTGTTGCCCAACATATCTTCGTATCTGAGGATTTTTGCCCTGCCACCCGGAAAATAAGAAAGAGACTGTTTGACTTCGCTAAAGAAAAATCGGGGTCATCTTCCTTCCAAATAAAATATCAAACGCTGCATTTTCACGGCAAACGCTTTAGGTACGACCCGGCGACTAAGCAGTATTACAGAATTTGAACGGTCATTCGCTACTCATCAACTAAACTGTGCTGGCGGTAGTTCGACAGCACGTAGATTGCCACGTGATACTTCTACATAGGGATACGCGAGGGGACGTGGTGTTTCTTCACCTCCCGGTTCCGTCGGTGGTCCACGCTTGACCGTTCTAACCTGTAACGCACGCAGTCTTCTTAACAAGTTCATCGCTTTTAATTCAGCCATTGATTTCTTCGATGCTGATATCAGAATCAGAATCCACTTTATTTCCAACACACTAGTTGGGGGCCCCCAGGCAAAAAGCTGTCGAAGACAGCTTGACGGGACCTGGGGGCCTACAGAGAGCAAGATGCAGTGGACTTCACAAATTCGAACAATTATAAATACATACAGTCATTATGAAGAAGAAATGAACTGACTTGATACAGATACAGCATACATGGTGGGCATTATCAAGGAATGAATAAACGCTGGAGAAAATGTAGGAGCCAGGAGAAAAGAGAAAAAGTTCATTGCTTCATCAGGTAGTCACGCACCTCCGATTTAAACGTGCCGAGTGAGGCACTGAAATTAATGTGAGCTTTTAAGAAGTTGTACAGTATGCAGTAACCCCGCCTATATCTACCCTAATATGTACGTGTACGCGGCACTGGTATTAGCCTGTTACGTATGCTGCAGTGATACGGGGAATGCTCTGCATCGTTTGGGAGTTTATTTTTATACATATAAAGAGGTAGTGTATAGTCGTATAACTTCGACGCTTTAAACATATTAATTAAAGAAGGGAATTGCGCTAAAAAAGACACGGACGAGTAAGGACATGGACGGGCGCAAACTTATGTCCTTACTCGTCCGTGTCTTTTTTAGCGCAATTCCCTTCTTTAAGTATGTACGACCGACTCGCCCAACAACGTGCTCTCCTTAAACATATTAAGTTTATATAATAAGGGACCAGTGGGTAATAGGCTCGGGTGTCCACTGAAGTTCTCAGAGATTCTTAGTACCTTCTTTTGGAGCCGCTCCAGTTTGTCATAGTTGGTGGTCGTTGTAGTACCCCAAACTAAAGTGCAATATGAAAGACGTGAGTAAAAATTAGCATAATATATATTGCATTCTTTAGTCTAATTGAAATTAATTCCCTCAGTCTGTAGAGGCAACCAACTGCTTTGCCTAATTCAATCGTGAGCTTATTAACGTGCATGCTCCAAGACATTTATTTATTTATTTATTTATTTATTTTATTTACACAATACTGCAGGCCAGTAATGTGGCCCTAACAGGAGGGGCTACAAAGGATACATTCAATGTAACGAAGATCAACAACAACAAAAATCAACAGAACACGAAGACCACAATGTTCATCCATAGCAATGTTCATCCATCGGTGTTTACAACATGATACTCGAGTAGCTTCATAAAGTCGGCGGATTCAAAAATCGGTCGGGCAAAGAATTCCATTCGGACACTGTTCGAGGGAAAAAAGTGTACTTGTGTGCTTTGGTTCTAGTGAAAATTGGCGATAAAGAGTATTGATGGCTGTGTCTACTTGTCCTTGTAGTTAAAAGTTTTATGCAATTGGGAAGTATTAACTTAGTTTTCCCTGCAAGACAATTGTGAAGAAAGCCAAGACGACTAATTTTCCGGCGAACCTTGAGAGTCGGTACATTGTACTTCTGCATCAATAAGGATGGCGAATCGTGCTTTCTGTGTCTATCAAAAATAAATCTTATTGCCTTTCTTTGGACTCTCGAGTTGCATAACATCCTTCTTATAATGGGAATCCCAAAATTCAGCAGCATACTCTAGTTCTGACCGAATACATGTATTGTAACCTAACATCTTGGTACTAACTGGAGCGTGCTTAAGTTTCCTTTTAAGGAACCACAGCTTCCGCAGGGCTGATGAAGAAATGTCCAATATATGCTCCGACCAAGCAAGCTTATTAGTTAGAGTCACGCCTAAGTACTTATATTGGGAAACTTCTAACACAGGCTGGTTATGGAGCTGAGAAGAAAAAGAACTGGGACATTTTTTCTTTGTGACACGCAAAAGTACAGTTTTCTCCGAATTCAGCGCCATACCCCAACGCATACACCAATCATCGATTGCCGAAAGAGTGTTTTGCAACAAGAAATGATCATTTGGGGATGATATTTTCTTAAAAACAGCACAATCGTCAGCAAACATTCTTATGGATACATCATGAGGCACTGCATCCACCAAATCATTAACATAAAGAAGAAACAGTAGCGGACCTAAAACACTCCCCTGTGGAACGCCCGAGGTAACAGACAGCGCACTAGACGGACAATGATCAATTTCCACAAACTGCTTTCTATCAACTAGGTACGAGGCAATCCACTGAATAATGTACAAAGGTAACCCTATACACTCTAAGTTATACAATAATTTTCCACGAGGCACTCTATCGAAGGCTTTCGATAAGTCTAAAAAGATTGTTTCTTCGAAAGCACATTTTTTTCATATGCAACGCGCTGCAGGGCCATTCCTTGAAAGTTTAGGGTAAGTTCGAAGTCACTTTGTTTGTTGAGGAGTTTAAAAATAATATATTTAGTTTTTTATAGTATTTAAGGTTAATCTGTTTGAGTACAACCACTGTTCAAGGTTAATTAGGTAATTGTTTGTCGTTGTGTTCAGGTGGGCTAAAGTTGGTGCGGAAAAGAAAATATTAGTATCATAAGCATACATGACCAGTTTGGGAGAATTAGGCACATCACATGTCATTGATGTAAAGTATAAACAATAAGGGCCCTAGAATCGACTCCTGAGGTACTCCGTGTTTTACCACAGTAGTCGGAGATGACAAGCCATCGACTTTAACACACTGTTTTCTATTGTAAAGATAGTTCTTTATGAGATGATGGGCGACGCCACGTATACAGTAGTCATGTAGTTTTGACAGCAGAATATTATGATTTACACGATCAAGTGCTTTCCTTAAATCAATGAACAATTCCACAGTAAACTGTGGCTAAGAATTTCATTCTTGATTAGTAATAACGCCATTTCAGTACATTTCCCTTTATGGAAGCCATATTGTGAATCATTCACAACGCGGTATTTAGTCAGAAAGTTTTTGAGCCGTCTATGAATGACATTCTCAAAAACTTTGGACAGGATGGGCAGAACAGATATCGGTCGATAGTTTGCTATTTCACTGACGCCTCCATCTTAGTGAACAGGGGTTATACATGCCAGCTTAAGGTCAGAGGGAAATATAGCAGTCTCTAACATTTGAATAATTATGAATGTCAGCGATAAGGCTATATAATACAGGCCATATGTTTAATAGGGACAGCGCTCAGGCCATCCAACCAGGCAGCGACGCAGTGTCTAATCCTGGAAATGAAATTTGTGACTTCTTGTGCAGTAACAAAAGAAAGAATAATTGAATTAGCCAGTTTTGTACGTGCAAACAGTGGCATTTTAGTACAATCACTATGGCTATTCGGAGACACGTAGTCGCCAACATTCGAAAAAAATTCGTTCATTTCTGTTAGGGCGTCTTCATCCTCTTGCCTTGAGCAAAAGCTGCAATACGCAAGTGGACGTAATCATTGCTGCATATGCTGCATATGCGAGTGGACGTAATATCCTTGCCGTAACTGAAACCTGGCTACATCCAAACATTAACGACCATGAAGTTTTCTCGAATGTCTCGCACTTTGCAACTTATCGCTAGGACCGCACGATGCGTCGGGGCGGTGGTGTACTGCTAGCCATCAAAAAGAATGTGTTGTCACGGCTTGATCCTGTGAACTATCAACTAGAAAGCATTTGGTCGGTTGTCGAAGTAGGTTATCGCAAAGTTATCTTTGGTGTCTTATCGTCCGCCCTCGTGCACGGGTGACTTTGCTAGTAAGTTACATGACCTGCTAGGTACTATTCACACTCAGTTTGCCAATGCTTCCTTCTTTCCAATGGGAGATTTCAATTTACCAAACATACAATGGTCTTCAGTTCCGCCTACAGCTCATCCCCCTTCTTAAGAATCTAACGACTTTTTGAATCTCTGCTCATTGTTTGCTCTTTCACAGCTGGCCTGTAAGCCGACCAGACTAGCAAATGGAACAGCCAACACGCTGGACTTGATACTAACGTAATGCCCTGAACTTGCGTATACTATTTTGTACTTACCTGGTTTAAGTAACCACCTACTTCTGGAATTTACTATTAACACTCCTACTTCAAAAAACACACGAGTACTAAAGTTATCTTGCATTACAAAAATGCACAATTTGAGGCAATTAACACTGACTTATCGAATTGTTTCGACTTCTTACTAAATTTGACGAATGGACTGTTGATGACAACTGGCAACTTTTTAAAGCTAAACTTCACGAACTCGTACAGAAGCACATCTCCTTGCGCAAGCTCTCCTGCAATATCAACGCTCCTTGCTACAACGCTTACCTAAAACGCTTAGTAAATAGAAAAAAACGGGCATACCTTGCCGCTAACTCTTGTTCTCATACACGATGGGAAGCCTACTATACTGCTAACAGTAAGTATGTGTCAGCGGAGGCTCTAGCTAGAAGTAACTTTGTTCAAGAAACGTATACCATTATTAACTAACAATCCCCCAAAATTTGCCGATTGATTCACCCTTCCAGTCACATACTATTAACTTTGTTAACGATACCGGTGCTATCATATCAGATGACGAATGTTGCTCTGTTCTTAATGAAATTTTCTACAATACCTTCGTCGTTATTCCTAATCCACCACTCCCCACAGTGACACCATGCGCATGCCTTCCTGTGAACCCAATACTCATCGATCTATACGGTGTTCTTAAGGTTATAGAATCACCAAAAATCTCTGGCTCAGCTGGCGCCTACCTCATTAATTCAAAAATTCTAAAAAAACACTACCTTGTATTTATCAATTATTAATTCTAAAATTTTTCAGCAGTGTGTTGACACCCATCACATTCCCGCTGACTGTAAGGTCGGGAAGGTCATTCCAATCCACAAGTCTGGTAATAAGAATTCGCCTAACAATACTTGCCCCATCTCTTTAACCAGCATTCGCTGTAAAATATTGGAACAAATTCTGTCTTCTCGACTTACCTTCTTTCTCGAATCTATCTTTTTTTCTTCTTCCCAACACGGCTTCCGAAAATCACTCTCCAGCTACTCTCCTTCACCAACTACACTTCACTGTGGATTGTACTTCCATGGCTAATTATATTTTTCTGGATTGCTCAAAGGCATTCGATAAGATCTGTCACAAACAACATTTTTTTGAAGTTAAGCAAAATTAATATAGGTCCGGATATCCTTAACTGGCTTGAGTATTTCTTAACCGTCTTCAGTTTGTTGAATGTACTGATCACAGATCACCTACTAAACGTGTCCAACATGGGTCCGTTTTAAGTTTCCTCCTGTTCCTAATTTATATTAACGACGTGCCTGACTGCGTTTCTTCTAACATTCTCTTATTTGCTGATGAATGCGTCATTTTCTTGGAAATTGCCAACGAGAACGACACTAATGCCCTTCAAACTGATCTTGACACCAAAAGTAACTGGTGTGACACATGGCTTCACACAATGAATCCTAATGACACAATGAATCCTAAGAAATGCCAAGTTTTGTGTGTAAATCGAACGCCATCCACCTCCCCCTGCTATTTCTTAAATAATGTTATCTTGGAGTCTGTTGCTTCTTACCGTTACTTCGGTGTGAACATAACATCAACCCTAAGTCGACTCTGCACATTATCATCATCATCAGCAGCAGCAGCAGGAGCAGCAGCAGCCTATTTTATGTCCAGTGTAGGATGAAGGCCTCTTCCTGCGATCTCCAATTACCCCCGCCCTGCGCTAACCAATTCCAACTAGCGCTTGCCAATTTGTTAATTTCATCACTTCACCTTGTCTGCTGCCATCCTCGACTCTGCTTCCCTTCTCTGGGCACCCATTCTGTGACCCTAATGATACATCGGTTATATAACCTACGCATTACATGACCTGCCCAGCTCCACTTCTTTCTCTTAATGTCAATTAGAATATCGGTTATCCCTGTTTGCTCTCTGATCCACACCGCTCTCTTCCTGTCACTTAACGTTACGCCTAACATTTTTCGTTCCATAGCTCTTTGCAGGCTCCTTAAGTTGTTTTCGAGCTTCTTTGTCAGTCTAAAAGTTTCTGCCCCATATGTCAGCAGCGGTAAAATGCATTAATTCTACACCTTTCTTTTCAATGATAATGGTAAGCTTCCAGTCAGGATCTGACAATGTCTCCCGAATGCGCTCCAACCCATTTTTATTCTTCTGTAAATTGCGTTCCCATGTTCAAGGTCCCCTGTGAGTAATTGACCTAGGTAAATGTATTCCTTCACAGACTCTAGAGGCTGACTGGCAATCCCGAACTCTTGTTTTCTTGTCTGGCTATTGATTATTATCTCTGTGTTCTGCATAGTAATCTTCAACCTCACTCTTATGCTGTCTCTGTTAAGGTCCGCAGTCATTTGCTGTAACTCGTCCCCAGTGTTGCTCAACAGGACAATGTCATTTGCAAGTGGAAGGTTGCTGAGATATTCGCCGTTGATCCTTACTCGTAAGCCTCCCCAGTTTAATAGCTTGAATACTTCTTCCAAGCACGCAGTAAATAGCATTAGAGAGATCGTGTCTCTGTGTCTGACCCCTTTCTTTATAGGTATATTCCTACTTTGTTGCGTTGAGTTAAAGTAGCTGTGGAATCTCTGTAGACGTTTTGCAAGATATTTACGTAAGCGTTCTGTACTCCTTGATTACGTAATGCCTCTATGACTGCTGGTATCTCTACTGAATCAAATGCATATAACTAATCTATGAAAGCCATTAGAGAGGCTGATTGTACTCTGCGGATTTCTCATTTACTTGAGTGATGACATGGATGCGATCTATTGTAGAGTATCCTTTCCTGAAGCCAGCCTGTTCCCTTGGTTGACTAAAGTGCAGTGCTGCCCTTATTTTATTGTAAATTATTTTGATGAATATTTTATATAATACTGGGAGTAAGCTAATGGGTCTATAACTTTTCAATTCTTTAACGTATCCATTTTTGTGGATTAGTATAATGTTGGCATTCTTCCACTGCTCTGCGATCCTTGAAGTCGATAGATAGTTCGTATAAAGGGCCGCCAGCTTTTCAAGCGTTATGTCTCCTCCACCTTAGATTAAATCGACTGGTATTCCATATCCCGCCGCTTTTACGCGTTTCATATCTTGGAAGGCCCTTCTAACTTCATCGCTACTTATAGAAGGAGCCTCTGTAAAGTGTTCATTAATACTTCGAATGGAGGTATCGTGGCTGCTTTGGTTACTGTACTGGTCAGTATAAAATTATTCCGCTGCTTTTACTACATCTTCGAGATTGCTGATGATATTACCGTGCTTATCTGTCAGTGCATACATCTTGGTTTTTCCTGTGCCACATTTCCTTCTCATTGATTTCATGCTGGGTCCATATTTTAGTGCTTCTTCAGTCTTTCTGACTTTGTAATTTCGAATATCCTTTATGTTCTCCATATTGATCAGTTTTGACAGTTACGCGAATTCTATCTGATCTTTTGAATTCGACATTTTCATTCCTTGGCGCTTTTTATTAAGACCTTTGTTACTTGGGAGAGCTTACCCACTGGTTGCCTTGGTGCCTTACCTCCAGCTTCAATTGCTGCCTCTGAAGCTAAGCCAGTTACGGTTTTATTCATTACCTCTATGTCACCTTCATCTGTCTGTTCTAAGACTGCATATTTGTTTGCAAGTGCCAACCTGAATTGATCTGCCTTTACCTTTACTGCACCTAGGTCGGCCTGTTTCTTCTTTAACAATTTTCCTCTGGCTCTACAAATTGTAGTGAATCCTAGCCCTCACTAACCTATGGTCACTGCACTTTACCCTACCTAACATATCACATCATGCACTTTGCTGTGATCGGCAGAATATGTGAAATCAATTTCATTTGATTACCAGTATCGTAATTAACAATGCTAAGTGCATGCTAGGTTACCTCAGTCGAAACTTCTCTGCTCCTTCCTCCCTCTAACTACTGCACTAGAAAACACTGGTCAGAAGAAGACTTCAATATGTGTCTTCCATAAGGGATCCTTCTTCTAATACTCTCATTACTGCAGTTGAAATTGTCCCTAACAACGCTGCTAGATTTACTACTACCAACTATCATCGCACAGCTAGCATCACTGAAATGGAAAACAAGCTCGAACTCCCTCCACTTGATTCTCGTCTGTACTTGTTTCACGAAATCCATTATCATATTCAACAGCTACGTTCCCACCTAATGCCCCCACCATCCTACACGTTTTCACGCATCATCCATATCAACAAGGTTGGTATTGCACCATGCCGTACAAAACATACCTCGACTCCTTCATACCGCGTACTTCTATGGAATGGAATGACCTTCCCAGATCAATCGCCTGCATTCAAGACCCTTCGTGGACTTGTAGCCAACACTGCGGCAGAAATAGTTCTCACCTTAGTTGTTATTTCAACATGTATTTCAACTTTTTTTAATATAGCCTATTAGCTATCACTGTATAATAAGGCGCTTACATTTTGTATTGATTTTGTTTCCCAAGTAGTTTACTCTTGCTTCATGTACCACTCTCTTCTGTAATGCCGCCGGGCCTTGAGGGTACTAATAAATAAATAAATAAATAAATAAATAAATAAATAAATAAATAAATAAATAAATAAATAAATAAATAAATAAATAAATAATGGGTCATATTCAGTGCGTTGCCAGTGCCACGGAGGTAACAGGTTCACTGGAGCCATTACAGGATTTTCAAAGACTGGAACACCCGTTTCCTCACTGAGGTTCCTTAAACGCAATGAAAAGGGCTCTCTTACTGCAGGTCGCTTAAGAAAGAACGTGCCACTAGTCATATGATTTATAGTTCAATAGGAGGGGTGCTCGTTGTTTGAAGGTGCTTTCAGATAATACAGGAAACTGGAGTACGACATTCGCAGATGAAGTGACCACTCATTCGATTCTGTGTAGGCACATTCTATTGGGCTTGTCCCGAAGGCACGAGTCGCCAGGCGGATACCTAGATGGTGAACAGGCTCCAGAATTTTTAGGGCGCTTGGAATGGCAGAATGCTACACCATGGCCCCATAGTCTAGGCGTGTGCCTATAAGGCTTTTGTATGGATTCATGAGACACTTCCTGTCACTGCCCCATACTGTGTGTGATAAAATTTTAAGGATGCTCATTGTTCTTTTGGGATTTGTTCTTAAGGTATTTTATGAGTGGAATGAAGCTAAGATCTGGGCTGGCTAACGTCCGTAAAGGGAATAAAAAAGATAACGAATGAAAGTATGGCGGAGAAGAAAAAAAGGACACGTGATTTCACCGCGTGCCGCACCTGCGCAGTGGGGAAGTGCACCCGCGCCGGCCGCAGTTGCGGCCGGCTGCGTCTCCCGTCGTCTGCCCGCAAAAGAAAGGCACGGCAGCTGTGGCGGGAAAACACGGAGATGTGCGCCGCGGATGGCGCCGTGGTGTGCAAGTACAGGATAGTGCATTGCAGAGATAGACCATTGCAACAGTTGCAACTTCAACAAAAATACGAAAAGTGGGAAGACCACACTTTGGGCGCACGGCCGAAGAACAAGCCGAGTACGAGGAGAGGCGTCGACAACAGACACGCGAATATACCCACCAACAACCTGCCCGTGCGAGAGCGGAGAATGCGGCCAGTGACTTCGCCTCCGAAGAGCTTCGCTGTAGAATTTATGCTGGGTGTTCAAAGGTAATCGGTGTTCATGCAGCACAATATCAGATTCCGGGAGTAGGCCTCTCTTTCTTGAAAATAGGATGCAGGAGCTTTTACGGGGATTTGACTTGAATCCATCCTCAATCGCACATTTTGACACTTTATTCAGGCCAAGCTGAATCTGTCGCTCGCAGACTGTGGTATTACATGATTTCAATCTTATCGGTACGTCATCAGCTTACGTGGAATTAAACATACTTTGTGGAATGTATGCGCGTAGGGAATCCATTTTTACTATATAGTACAAATAAGTACGTCACCCTACGGTACACCAGTTTCCTGAATAAATGGCGTAGATAGGGCATCATCAACTCTAACGCGTTATGTACGGTTCGATAGGTAACTTTCGATTATATTTATTACCACGGATGCCCATTTCCAAGAGGTCTCAAAATTCCGTAGCGTCAGGTTGTGTCATATGCTTTTCCGATGTCGAGCAATACGGATAGAAAGAATTGTTTGGGAACGTAAGCGTCTCGAATGCATGACTCAATGCGTACGAGGTCATCGTTTGTAGAACGGCCGTCTCTAAAACCAAATCTATATGGGTCAAGTAATTTGATTCAAGGAGATTCAATACCAGTCGAATAATCATCTTTTCAAATAATTTGCAGAGACAGCTTGTTAGCGCTATAGGTGGGTAACTTGCCTCTAAGGACGGACCTTCCCCATGTTTTAAGATAGGTACCGCAATAGCTTCTTCCCATGACAGTGAAATGAATGTACCCTGTTGCCCAGATGGTGTTGAAAATGGACAGTAGTTGTACATTTGCGTCAGTGTGAAAACCTGTATTCATTGTGTACATAGGCAGGCTTCATACAGTTGTTCAAGGAAGCTTTGAGCTCGGCAGCACTAAATGGTAGGTTATAGAATTCATTCCGGCTATATTTAGGGTTCAGTGCCCTATTTTTCGCTATTGCTTTATGCTTGAGGAATGCGTCTGAATAATTTGCCAAACTGGACACACGCTGCAAATGTTCTCCAAGAGCATTAGCCTGGTCTTCCAGTCTATTCCCTCGGCCATCGACGAAGGGTAATGGCCTGGTTTGCTGGCCATTAAGTCTTTTGACACCGTACCCAACTTTCGCCTCCTGCGTGTAAGAGTTCATGCTTGAGAAAAACTTCTCCCAGCTTGCACTATTTGCCTGTGTCCGCGTCCGCCTTCTATGTGGCTTGACCGGCTTAAAATCAACGAGATTTTCCGTAGTTGGAAAACGGCACAACACGTTCCATGCTTTATTTTGTCTCTTTCGCGCATGCTTGCAGTCGTTTATATGACTGCAAGCATGCGTAAAAGGGCAACAACAAAGGACAGATCATCTTTTAGGTGAGCTGCCCTTTGTCTGAGGAATGCATTTCTCTTCTGCGTGTATAATACAACCAGTAAAAGTGGAGAAAACGAGCCCTAGAACCATCGCTAAATCTACCGAAGAATATGAATTGCAATGGATGTTGTACTAAGTCGGCTGTTTCTTACTTAACAGGCAAGCACCAGAAGAAACTAGGAAGTTTTTTTTATTACTCGGCCTCTCCAGTGCCACCAGGTGTTTCCCCACAATCTGTTGTATGTATTGAGATCGCCAATGACTACGTAAGGTTCAGGGAGCTGATTAATTAGGCTATAAAATTCAGTTTTGCTGAGGTGATAATCCGGTGGAATGTAAATAGAGCAGACAGTAACCAATTTCTTGAACAGAATTGCTCGTACTGATACTGCCTCGAGGGGCGTCTGAAGGGCTAAGTGCTGACAAGCTATGGACATGTCGACGATTATTGCTACGCTGCTAGACGGGGCGTTAGCATTATCTTTGCGAAAAATAGCAAATTGCCGGAGACAGTTTGTTTGCGTTGACTTTAAATGTGTCTCTTGAACACACAGCACCTTCGCATTATACTTAAGAAGCAGTTCTTTAACGTCCTCGAGATTGTAGAGGAGGCCTCTGGCATTCCAGTGCAATATTTGTGTATCCACGTTGAAGGTGGTTTTTGTGCTGTGTTTTTAAGAGATAGAAGTTCGCTCACAGAGCCCTTTACGGGCGCCGTTATGCGATGTTTCTCTTTTTTGGAGCGGTCGAGGTTCGCTCGCTTCTTAGGCGCGAGATGTGCCGTTTGACTGGGAGTCGTGTCCATCGCGTCTTGTGGAGCGCTGGACACCCAATTGCGCGAGCGTTTTCTTCACGGGGTAGGCCTTGTCTCGAGACACGAAACTCTGGAGCCCACCAGCTTGGAGGCTGATGGGCTTCTCCTGAATGGTGGAGCAGCGCTAGCTGCAGTCGCTGAGGGGGCAGATTGGGTCCCCGCCGGCTCACTGCGTGTGAGCCGGACCGCCACCGCGGGTCGTTGTGGCACTGACCCCTACGCGCCACTTCGGCAAACCTGTTCTGTGGCAGGCATAACTACCGCATTCATGCCTCTTTAGGGTGGTAGGACACACACACGCACACGCACACCTTTCTTTAAATCGGAAGCCAGGATCTAAATTACCTTTCTTTTCCCTGAATAAGCATCTTTTACCTAATCAACTATCTATAGTGCAGAAAATTGTTCATTTTATTTTTTGGCAGGTCATTTTTAGCATAAAATGCGGTAAAAGTGTTAGTCGCGCCAGCAGCGATAAGTAACTTATGATTTACTGAATTGAGTAAAGCCTTGGCATTTATGTAGCTGAGTGTAGGACTTTCGCAATGAAATAACATAAATGCACGGTGATAAATATTAAGGAAGTAACGTTCGATAAACAAACCAAAGTGAAAAAATTTCCAATTTGGACTAAATTTATTTGCAAATTGAGGCGTACATTCAAAAATATTTAATCAATTTCTTTTCTTCTAGTTCATCGCACACGTCCCTAGCGAGAATTAGTGTGCGAAATTTCACATCAAGATGTTATTGAAATATTGAATAATATCTTGAAAAAATTGAAAAGAAGTTATCATAGTTTGCGTACCATGAGGTGTATCAAAATCTTGTTTTGAGAAAAACGTAAGGAAGTCTTCAAGCATGTGAAAGATGTCCAACACAACTCAAGAGGCCTAAATTGCACCTTGTTCATAGCTAGAACCTCCATGACAAGCGCTAGAGTTTCTTTTTGTTCGTGTCTCTGCTTGACCACTATATGAAATTAAAAAAAATAATTTTTATAATGTTTATATAAAGAAAATATTACAAATTTTCAGTTTCACAATAGGAGGGTATAGGTTGGAAAACTTACTGTAACTCCCAAACTAATGGTGATAGGAAGAGAATTTCTCTTGCAGCGTGTTGCTGAATGTCTGGTCAGACACAAAAGGTAAAAATCAAAAATAAATTAAGACAATTTTTTTGAAAGTTGCTTACCCATTAAATGAAATATTCCTTTCACGTTGATCATCACGATTTCTTTATTTTTTCTTCCATGTTGGGCAGTACCTCGAGTAGGCGGCATGTTCCCCATCACAGTTCATAAAGGGGAGAGTGTTTTCACAATGTTCAGAGGACTGTTCCTGAGCACTGCATTTCGTACAAGTTTGGCGGCCTCGGCACTTCTGTAAACTAAGGCCAAATGGCTGGCACTCAAAGCATTACAGAGGATTTGGCACATAGGGTCTGACCCGGATCTGCCTCGATTGTCTCGGGTAGGATGCTTGAGCCAAAGGTCCCTATTAGATCCTTGGTTTTGATCTATTTGCCTTCACGCCTTAGCATAATTTGTTTAACATTAATTACATTTTGCTCGCTTCAGCCTTCTAATAGTTCAGCTTCTGTCAGCTCCATCAGGTCATCGTCGGGAACAACACCTTGGGTGGTGGGTGGTGTTCCTCCTGCGGTGCGGGGGTATCGTCAGTGGGATGTCCCCGAATGACACCAGTTTAGGCAGCTTGTCATGTTGTTTCGAATCGCAGACTTCCAAAAAGAGATCGCCGCTAGCCATCTTCGATGCTTTGTAGCGTGCGCCAAGAGATTCAGTCAGACATTTGGAAACAAGGAATGGCAAGGTCATTCTCACCGGATTTTCTGGTTTATCAGAATGAATTACATGGTGCCGGGGAAGGTTTTCTTTTTGTAGTCCACAAAACTTGGAACATTTAAGCTGTGCGCACTCTTTTCCGAGGGCGGTCAAGGAGTTTAGGAAAAGAACTATCGATGAGTGTATCTACAGATTTCGGCAGAAACGTCAGCCACCCACCATGGAGCCCAATATGGAGACGCAGCAAGACTTATAAAGAACAAATCCTGCTGACGCCTACCGTACGTTTCCGATATAAGCAAATATGTACAGCCAAGATTGCTTGTTCCACACAAAGTTAACCCGTGCTGCCAGGATGATCGGAAGTAAGAAGAAGTGAAGACGAAAAAGGTGGAAAGTGAGAGAGAAAGATGAAGATTGGAAGAGGATATAAAAAAGCAACTACTGACTTCCCCCAGTTGGTCAGTCCAGGGATGCCATCTACGTGAAACCGAGGCCAAAGGGGTGTGTTGACTCCGCCTAGGGGCCATAAAAGTCCAAACAGCTGGCATCGGCTCAACACCCCCCCCGGGTCCACTTTTTCCGGAACGCGGCTAAGCCACGCGCGGTTAAGCGTGGGAGGGTCCGTCCCCCATGTGCTCTGGTCCATGGTGTCCATGCAACGCACCAAACGCCTGCTGACCCAAGCGCTCCTACGGAGGGAAATGCGATGCCATGCGACGCTTGTCGAATTTATGTAAACTTCAGTGTCGCATCAAAAGAAGCACGCCCGCAGACAGAAGCTTCTGTGACAACTCCGATGCCTATTATAGACTGCCCTCATTATGACCTAGAGCTCGCCTGCGCGACTGGTTATAACTTGCTAAACAAACTCTTTCTGCTAGTGAGTAAAGAGCTCGGAACGTGGTCATGCCATGATAATCATAGGCGTGTCATCATCGCCCCTGACCACTTTAAACACGGTAATCTTACAGATTGTCTATAAGTGACAATATGCCATTTTTCAGCTTGCAATGCGCTGAATTCCTGTTCTGATTGTGATGTCACGGCCTTGTTTCTTTTCTCCTGGAAACATTAAATTGTGGCTTTAACGCCCACACACTGTACAGTGGGTTACGAGGGACGCCATAGCCGAGTGGCCCGGCTTGCCTGCGAACATGTATTGCCTTGCCTGTGTACACATGTATGTCTGTATATATGTATTTGGTTTTATAACTCCCCCCCTCCTCCATATAATACCTTCGGAAGAGGGCTTTTAGGGGTAACATTAAAAAAGTGTGATCATCTGTGCTTCTTTAACACGCTTGCAAAACTCGGTAAACGAATGTTTCAACGCGACAGCGTTAAGGGCCCCGTGTCGCAGAAAACCCGGTGACGGTGTCAGCGCCGGCGGATTTTTCGGTGGAGTTGTCCATGAGCGAAAATTTCCGTATATATTTAAGTATATGTATTGAAGCGGTATGAGCCTTCGAATAGAAGATGAACAAGCGCGAGAACCGGGAGACAGGAGAAGAGAAGAGGGAAGTGGGAATAAAAATGTAGACAAGATGGACGCCAGTTCCACAGCAATGCTTTACGTCTACTGTGTCCTTTAAATAGGAACGCTACATTATTTTGGCGCAGCCGACAGCGAACTCCAACATGTGGGTGAGATTTTTCCTTGAGGAGACCTCCGCGGACAAGATCATCTTTTCGAGATACCAAGCTGAAGATGAACCAGCGGTGGAACTACCTCGCGAACTCAACTCGGCAGAACTCATGAACCTGGTTTTAGAGAAGGCTTCCATGGACCCTGATGAACTACGTCGGAAGGGTGCTGTGAACGTGAACTTGCCTCTGGTGATCTTCGACGAATTAGTTCTTCAACCGATGCGTCGACAGGACTCTGGATCACAGTCGTCGACGGAAGAGGTGAGCCTCGTTTTGAAAGCACTTCGGCTACAACAAGAACAGATTTCGCAACAAAACCAGCTGGTGACATCGCTTATAAGCTCTTTAAACGCTGAGAAGCCAGTGACTAAATTTGTAGAACCCGATGCATTCGACGGCATGTCATCAAGTCCAGAAGGTTGGCTTGAATTCTATGACTATGCTGCTGGGAAGAACAACTGGCACTCTAATGAGGACAAGATTACTAACATGCGTAGTTACTTAAGCGGTGTTGCACGGAAGTGGTATGATTTGCACGTTATTGAAGAGGCTGGCAACTCTTGGAATCAGTGGAAAGAAAAATTCTTGACGACATTCCGAAGCAACCCAGTGCAAAGGTAGGACGCCGCGCTTAATTTCAAATTCAAGCAAGGCTCCCTCGTCGAGTATTTCTTTGACAAATGCCGCCTTTTAAAGCTGGCCGAGCCTCTGCTTCCTCCATCTGCCGTAGTAGCACTAATAATGCACGGACTGCACGCGCAAGTCCTGAAGCAAGTGCAAATACGGTCACCTAAAGCTATGGACGGGCTCCTGGAGTGCCTTCACGACATATCATTTACTTCAGAAGAAAATATAAACGCTAGCTCAAGCGGTCGCTTCACACGGTCCGGCGCGGATTGGTCAAGCCGTAATCAGCGAGAACCGCGCCGCCTTGCAGGCGGCACAGAGAAGTTGGGTTGGCGCGCTCCCAGAGGTCGGGTGCATAACGTCGACAGCGACCCCGTTCCCCTCCTTTCGGACGCTGAAGAGGCTCCGACGACAACAAAACTGATAAACAAGGGTGATCAGTCCGACCCGATGACCACAACTGAGACTGTTTATTTAACTTGCTCTAGCCTACTTCACATCCCTGTCAAAGTGGGAAACAGACATATGATGGCTTTGGTTGACAGCGGTGCCTCTGTGTCTATAATTAGTGCCAAGCTGGTAGATGCAAGTCACCTGCATAGTGGAAGAGTACTACGGGTGCAAGGCTACGACGGAAAAGTGACAATGCATAATCAATGGGCCTCAGTAAACATCGAGTTCCAAGGTCATCAAATAGAGAGTGAAGTACTGGTGATTGAGGGGGTGACGTATGACTTTCTGCTATCCAGACCAGATATAAAGAAACTAAAAATCAACGTTTACTGGGACGATGCTGTTTTAGTGGAAGGACTATCAAGGCAAGAGACACAGCCTGATAGAAAAGATAACCTGCGAGTTGTCAAGTGCGCGAGGGATATTGCAACGACCTATCCTGAACTGGTATGCATAGGAAGCTACCCACCAGCGATGACGTCACACAAGGTGCCTTTCGAGCTAACCGACAAGACTGTCATCCGAAAATCGCCTTATAACATGTCAAGAGAGCGCAAGATTTGGTTGAAGAAGGAATTGCAGGAGATGCTAGACGCGAATATAATCCGGCCTTCGGTGTCACCCTTCGCCTCTCCCATAACTATTGCGCCGAAAGAAGATGGAACTTTCAGACTGTGCACAGATTACAGGGTTCTCAACCGCCAGACAGAGCTTATACCATTTCCCATGCCGAAGATAGACACGATTATAGATGAGACAGGTGGCTGCCGATGTTTTTCACGTATTGACTTGTGCAAAGGTTTCTGGCAGATCCCGCTAACCGAAGAAACAAAAATGTACACTGCTTTTATCACGCCCTTCGACCTGTACGAGTATAACCGGCTTCCTTTCGGCTGGAAAAACTCACCAGCATGGTTCCAGAAGATAATGAACGAAGTCCTGAAGCCTTTCCTAGGTGTCTTTTGTAACGTGTACATCGACGATATTATCGTCTTCTCCAAAACAGAGGCAGAGCATCAAGAACACCTGTCCCAGGTATTAAATGCCTTGAGCTTGGCACACCTCAAGGTTAATTTTAAGAAAAGTGCGTTCTTTCAAAGAAAAGTTGTGTTTCTTGGAAGAGTCTTTGATGGGACTACCAAAAGCACGAAACAAGAGTCCGTTGAGAGGATATCCCAACTGGTAAAACCATATGACGTCCACTCATTGCGTGTGTTTTTGGGATTAGCAGGACATTTCAGACCTTTCATAAAAGACTTTGCCATAAAAACAAGATGCCTCACGCGCCTAACGCAGAAAGCAGTTCCATTTGAGTGGGATGAGGAATGTGAGAGAGTCTACCGTGATCTGGTGCACAGAATCTCTGCTGACCCTATTCTACGCATACCAGATTTCACCTTACCCTTTGAACTGAATACCGACGCCTCACATTATGGAACAGGTGCAGTCTTGTACCAGAAATGTCCAGAAGCATCCGGCCGAGAAAAGCGACACGTAGTAGGCTACTACAGCTACACCCTCAAGCCACCTGAAGTCAACTACACCACTACTGAAAAGGAAGCGCTTGCAGTCCTTAAAGCAATTCAGTACTTCCGTACGTACCTAGAAGGTGCGAAGTTTACTTTGTTCACCGATCACCAGGCCCTCACTCATCTCTTGAATATGACTCAACCTAAGGGACGTATCGCCAGATGGGTGAACTATTTGCAGCAATTTGATTTCACCATCTCGCACAGACCTGGACCCCTTTTGACTGATGCAGATGCATTGTCTAGACTGATGATACAGGCCGAACAATCTGAAGAAATCAATGAAGTAAAATTGTGGGAAGGCACTGAACAATTGATGTTTATGGAAGGTCGCTATCAAGTCCCGCCAACGCTGATTTCAAAGGTTCTTTATTTGTACCACGATAGCCCAGAATCTGGAGGACACGACGGATTTTGGCGCACCTACAACAAGCTAGTCAAGAGATTTACGTGGCCTCACATGAAAGAAGACGTCAAGCAATACGTTCGTTCATGCCACCTTTGTCAGGTCAACAAAGTGAAATATAAGCAGCCTACGGACGCCATGATAATACCTTGCCACTCGAACGTGCCTTTTGAAGTTATACACCTTGATTTTGCCGAGCTGAATAAGAAACGAGAAGGAGTCCGAAAAACGCAAGCTTTTCTTCTGGCCATAGATGAATGCACCAGGATGGTCGCGGCACGGGCAGGAAAAGAAGATGCGAATAGTGTCATCGCCCTTCTCGAACGGGAAATGTTTAGGACAACCAGGACGATTGTATGTGACAACGGTCCAGCGTTCAAGAGTGAAAAGCTTGCAAGATGGGCTCGAGACCATAATATATCAATCAAATTCTGTGCGCCATACCATCCCGCAGCGAATGGGCTTGCAGAGCGTGCTATACGAGATGTAAAACAATACATCAGGATGTACGATAGTTTCCCTGGTGGTTGGAAATGCTCTTTAGAAGCAGCTGTACGACATCACAATCGCTCCTACACCAGTGGCTTGGGATGTAGCCCGCAGTTCGCGTCTTCAGGAGAGACCCCTATTCTTCAGGCGGACCGTGAATTGGGGCTGTTAGAAAATCTCAAGATCGTCGAGGAGAGGAAACAAAAATCGCAGGAGGAGAGGTACCGTAAACGAATGAAACAAAATTTTGACAAGAGACATTGCGTAGATATCCCAGACATTCAAGTCACCGACCTCATTCTAGTTAGGAAAGGAGTAAGAGAATCCAGTGCCAAATTTTATGGTCCTTACTCTGTGACAAAGACAGCCACTCAGAAAGGAATATTGAAGACTGTGTGGTACATTGGTGAACGGGGCACAGTTGAATGTGCTTCGATTGGAAACGTTTTCAAGTATTACCCCAGGAGGGGTTAGCAAAAGAAACCTGGAAGGGTGAAGCGGTATGAGCCTTCGAATAGAAGATGAAGAAGCGCGAGAACCGGGAGACAGGAGAAGAGAAGAGGGAAGTGGGAATAAAAATGTAGACAAGATGGACGCCAGTTCCACAGCAATGCTTTACGTCTACTGTGTCCTTTAAATAGGAACGCTACATGTATATGCCAGGCCTTGCTATATCACATGCGGTATTTGGGGATTATATTGCTTCAGCATTCTATCCCTAAAGTTAAAAATTAAATTTTGGGGTTTACGTGCCAAAACCACTTTCTGATTATGAGGCACGCCGTAGTGGAGGACTCCGGAAATTTCGACCACCTGGGGTTCTTTAACGTGCACCTAAATCTAAGTACATAGGCGTTTTCGCATTTCGCCCGGCCACGGCCGCCGCATTGGCCGCCGTGGCCGGGACTCGATCCCGCGACCTCGTGCTCAGCAGCCCAGCACCATCGCCACTGAGAAACCACGGCGGGTCATCTCTAGAGTTGCTCATACCTTTTCTTACATTATTGACAAACTTATTCCTAGGAATTTTGAGAATGACAGCCCACAAACATATGTCATGAAATAAAACACCGACAGCGCATGCCTTTGATGTTAAATCTTCTCAGACGTAAGTATTAAAAGTGCGAAACAATAACGGAAACCTTAAAATGATGCGTTTTTTTTTCTTGGCGCGGCTGTGCACTATCTCCGCATTTGGCCCACGCAAGAGGTCGCGTTTCTACCAGAAAGCTCACCTTCGTGCATAACGATTGCCTTCAGCGTTTCCCGGTAATCATTACAGTCACATCAGCTGCAGTTGCTGGGAATCGCGAGAAGCAGTCAGGGATCTTTCAATGCTATCGCGTTCCAAGGCGAAGCTTAAGTGTCCTCCAAATTTTTTGTCTTCCGACCCCATCGACATGGGGTCACGAGGGCTAGAAATCAAACCCGCGACATTCAGCTCAGCACCAGAGCGCCGTATACACTAAGCCAACGCGGCGGGTCCCAGAAGGTTTATGAGCAAGTTTGCATTTTTTATAAATATGTAGATGAAGTTCTGTGGAAACCCACAAGGTGGATGAAGGTCTCTGAAAGAAAAAGCAATTGTCATCCACCCAACTGTAGCACAAAGCTACAAAGGAAATTCTTTAAGGGTTTCTCAGAAAGAAAGCTTCGTAGTTGAAGTGCTGCGATCTTCTAGTGCCTTGGCTATCTCAGATGTTAGAACGACCGCAACGAAAAGGCAATGGTCCCGGGTTTGATCCTTCAGGATCAGGGCAAACTTTTTTTGAACTGCGAAGATTTCTTTGAGAAACCCGTATAGGTGTTCTTTGTAGCTTGTGCTACACATTTGGGTGGATGACAATTTTCCGTTTCATATATACACGGAAAGGCTTCAATGGACTCTTCGCTATGCAATGCGTTACTGTCCCAAACACTAGACGATGCTTCCAATGCAGGTGCCCTTAGTGAAAATTTGTGTGTTTATTACGTAAAAGTTGAAATAAACTGAGGGAGTTGATGTCTCTAAACAGCACAGTGGGCTATGAGGAACGCAGTAGTGGAGGGCTTCGTACTAATTTAGATTAGGTGGAATTTTTTAACTTGGACCCAAAACACCGGTACACGAGAGTTCTTGCATTCCGCCTCCATCGGAATACGGCCTCCGCTATCGGGAACGATCGTACGACCTTTCGCTCAACAGCTCAACGCCATGGCCATGGAACCGCTGCGCATAGTGCTTGCTGAAAATTTCCCTGACGGAATTTCTTACGGAGCCTCGAGTCATCGGGGGCAGCAGCCGACAAATGTTCAGCTAGATCTGTATAATGAATCCTGGCGAGATGGCACACTTTCCACATGCTGGAAGACTAGCCGCGTAGTTGCGCTACTGAAGCCTGGCAAGTTGCCGTTGTAGCTTTCATCGCATCACCCGATTCCATTGGAGATCTGTGTGGGCAAAGTGATAGAGAGGATGATTGTCGGACGCCTGGAGTGGCGCCTGAATTATCCCAATAGCTACACAAATGACATGGGAGGCTTCTCACGAGGCAGCTTTTCGTTTGTTAACGTCGTCGATGTGGATACCTACGTTCAGCACCAGAAATGATGCAATCGGCTCTGCGCGTCTTCGTTCCTCGACATCAAAGGGGCGTACGACAACGTTACGCAAGAAGCCATCCTCGCTGCTCTCGAAGAGTTAGGCCTCGCTGGTAGGATGTTTCGACAGATGTGCAGCTATCTCTATCTGCCATTTTTCATTGCAAGCACCGAGGACCACCACACTTCTTTACAGTGCACGAACCGTGGCGTCCCCCAGGGTGGCGTAGCGAGCTCTACGTTGTTCAATCTCAAGCTAGCTGGTCTGCTTGATCACCTTCCCAGCACAGTTAAATTATCAATGTACGCGGATGACATACACTTGGGCTTCTGGAGTAACAGGCCTACAGGTGCGCGCAAGGCTTCAAAATGCTGCCTCTTAAACTACACGTTACCTCCACTATCAAGGCCCACAAATTTCAATGCAGAAATGTGCACTCGTGGCGTTTACGCGTAAGCCCATGACGCACTACAGTGTATTAATCAATGGGCGAACGATACCGAATGCCCGGTCATACAAATTCTTAGTTATCATAATTGAAAGAGACATCTCATAGAGTCCACATGTATCGAACATGAAAATGCGGTTCACTAGCATCTAACTGTCACAGTTTTAAGTTCTTCGCTGGAAAGAAGTGGAAAATGTTCACAAGTGTTATGCTGCTACTACATAGGATATTTCGTTCGGCTTTCTGCGGTATATCTTGCCAGCATTAACCAACGCAAGTAAAACAAGCCGACGTACTATACAAAGCCTTCAGAACCAGGCCCTCCGGATTTCGCTAGGTCTTCCTCTAAATAGCTTAAGACCACCTCATCAAGACCCACATCGCAGTTGAAGCACTAAGAGTGCACGTAAGGCACCTTGCCCGCACTCCTTGCCATCATCAACATCTCTACCTGCGGAGAGACCACGTGCCTTGTTTTGTCGAACTGCATCCGCGCATCGAGAGTCTAGTGCGCTAGAGCGCTTCTTGAGGTCCACCGGCCTGACCAAACACGTACATTAATTAATTAATTAATTTATATATATATATATATATATATATATATATATATATATATTTATTTATTTATTTATTTATTTATTTGTTTATTTAGCATACCCTCAGAACTATTACGGCATTATAGAGAGGAGTGGTTACAAGCAAAAAGGATAAATTCAACAATCTGGAGTTAAGAAAGCAAGACAAATTACAGGGTGTTGCAGCTGACTTTAGCCAGAGCTTAAAAACATGCCGATGCAGTCTAATACGACGCGGCCAAATTCCTGTTGCTCACTTTTGTATGTAGTGCGTCAGGCTATTTTTTTGTTTTGCCTAATAAGATAATTAGTCAATATTAACCAACTTCTGAAGCAACGAAGTTAGGCAACAATTACAATCAGAAAGTTGCAGAGCGGTTTGCAAAACGTTCGAATAAACAGTTTCTGTCTTTCAATCTACTAAGTATTAGTGTTATTCAGCTTACTGCGGGTGCCCGCGAAATACAAAATAAATGCCACGTTACATGCCAGCTTGCTCGTCGGGATCGTACTGCTCCCAAGCATTCCACGCACAACCGAATATAGCATTTAGTCAGGTGTGCTGCCACTGAGTCTGCTTATCGCTGTCATGAACCACCGCGAGGGAAGCACATCATCGGTGTAAATTGCACAGCCAACGCCTTCTTCACTGCCCTGTCGCCTTTTAAGTGGCAGCACGCCCTGCTAGATGCTATGATCGTTTGTACGCGGACAGTTTGCGAGCGCTGCAATCACTGCGCGCAAGCGTGTATGTGACGTGGTACCTTATTTTTTATTTCGCGAGCATCCACAGCAAGCACAAAAACGCTAATACCTAATGGATAGAAAGTTAGAAACTAGGGACCTTTAGCGCGTCCGGTATCCGGGAAAGCGCGGGCGGTTTTCCGGTTTAGCGGGGGCGTAAAGGTGAGCGGCCCGATCGGTGGCGCCAGCTGGTGGCGCAAAGCTCAACCACACAACCACAGAGCTAATTACTGTATTCTGCTTAGCTGCTGGGGTAAATATTCGAAAGTGGCGTAATCGTGTTCTCAATTACGCCGCTGCCAAAAATTTGCACGAGTGGCGAAGCAGGATATGGTGAGTTACTGCAGTTTTAGCTATGCGTTTGTCTGGTTGAGCTCTACAACACCAGGCGGCTTCACCGCTCACGTTTACGCCCCGACCATCCGGTAACCCGCCCAAACCGCTCCCGTTTACCGGATTAGCGTACAAGCTAAACGTCTCTACTGTCTAATCGGACGTTTTGTAAACCGCTCTGCAACTTTCTAATTGGAATTCTTGCCTAACCCCGTTGCTTCAGAAGTTGGTTAATTAATATTGACTAATTATCTGATTAAGCAAAATAAAATAGCGTGACACACTATATACAAAAGTGAGGAACATGCTTTTGGTTGCGTCGTCTTTGAGTGCATCGGCATATTTTTAAACTCTGGCTAAAGTTAGCTGAAACACCCTGTATATAGAAAACAATAACCAAATGGCACCTAGAAATACAAAGTTAGCTATGGCGTTCATGAGTACAGGTTGAACAATGTGAATAAAGAGGTTCCTAGTTCTCCCTTCCCCTGTGGCCTGTTTGTCTTCTTCTTCTTTCATTCTTTCTCTGTCCCCGTTCCAACCCCTACTTCCCGCACAACAGTGCAGGGTAGCGAACCGGAAACTCGCATCTGGTTAACCTTCTTGCATTGACACCCCCTCTCTCTTGCTTTCTCTCTTCTTTATTCTTGCATGAGCTGCGTATATCTGGATTTTTGCATAAAGAAGCCCATCTTTCCATTTCTATACATTTTATCAAAAAAGTAATATTGGTATTTTTTTTTCGCTATAGGCGACTTGACATTGCGGTATCCTGTCCTGGAACAGGTAGCGCCAGAGCGGCACTTACGCAGTTCATAGCAGATCAAGGCGTGGAGCGAGCCCTCGTGGTACACAGTTGCAGTTCTTGCACACCAACCGGAGAAGTTCCCGCACAATATACGGTGACGCGCAATGCTAACGCGGGCTGCACTGGCGTTCCTTGCTGTCAGTAAGCTCCTAGGTATGCGGAAACTGCGCTGAAGCGACGTTCAGGCCAGCAGAATGAGCGAGGTGGGGCGACATCGAAAGATTGTCTTTTTCATGAAAACTGGAGAGGTTTGCCTTCTAGCCTGCTACTGCTGATAATGGTGCTCCAGCCCTAGAGCTATGAGTGTACCTCCTGTACCTGCTACGAGGCTTTGGAGAGGAAGGCGGATCACGTGATCCACTTGGCGACACGGGCAAAGTGGAAATCTGAGAACAAAATGACACTAATAAATGACGTATATTCTTCTGTTGAGCGAATTAAGCCGTCTGTGAACCGGAGTTATGCGCAGTTGGACTGTAGCTTCGTGAAATAGAAGTATATACCCTGTTGATGTTGACAGCTGACCCTTTGGACAGTATGTTCGCAGGGTGAATAATTATACACCCCCGCGTCCCCTCCCCTTTGCTGAGAGTTTATTTACTTACATTGTCGAAAGACAAGTTTTTGTCTGTATGATGCCATCGCAATAAAAGCTTTGCCAGGACTTACATCTGTCTGAGTGTCTAGCGACGCCTCAAATTACACAGCCTGTGGGATCTGCTTGTGTCACGAACCACATTAAAACAAACGTGCGAGGACACACGTTGTGTACTGATCTCATCGTAGGCTCTACCCAGTGCGTTGGTTATGCACAGCCTACGGGATTCCCAGGCTTTATTTTGCGTAGACTGTAAGAACTAAGGCCGGTTAGTGTCCCGTAGAGTGCTATCGCACATGAAAAAAATTCAAGAAAGAAAGAAAATGAGAGAGAATGTACTGCATGCACTTTCAGCGTTAGTTCATTGACTGCCGCGAGCCATTCGCTGCAGAAAGTCAGCTGTAGGATATGGAGAAACGTCAAAGCGCTGTTTATTGTCCGCACGGCTGCTTGAAATAGTATAATCCCTGTTATAATGCAGTTCCACAATGCATTGATTTGCCGCTTTCATGACGCTTTGTTCGCTCTTACATTACACAGTATTCGCTATGAGCAGGGAGACTATGCAGAGCAAGGCTTTCGTTTTTTTTATTTTTTGTTGCTATTAATGTATTTCTACACATGCTGAGCATCGAAACAGATTCTTGTTCGCCTAGAAATTATGTGTTAGACGCTGCGAGGTTGCAACAACTCAATCACAGCCTACAGCTTTTCGCGATTTCTACCAGGCACGTCTAATGACCCTTTTGATGTCGTGGGGAACGCCCTGTAACGATACACAGCCTCTATTACAGGACTGTACTATACGCCGAACATAAAACTAAAAGAAAAGGTTGTAAGACTTCATTTTCATCAGAAGTTTCAAAGTCATTTCGAATACTAGAGTAGCCGTCGTTGGGCCCTTTGATAATTGTCCTTTAGCTACGAAGGCTATTATATAGTAAGAATGAAGCATTATTCCAGCAGTATCTGTAGCCTTTAAGCACCAAGAGGCTCCCACGGATTCCATCGAGTCTCCAAGCTGCAGTTTGCATACGCTTAGCGGTTTCGGAACTTCTGGGAGCGACTGCACGTCAAGAAATCCGCGAATGACTAATGCAGTCACAGAAAGATGGCAAGTTGCTGCATGACTGGACCTAGTTTCAACGTGGACTTCTACAGAGCTTTGGTGAAATAGGTGCACTGAAGCACATAGAGCGCACGACATCAACCAATAAGCAGCTCTAAGTTTGAAAAATGGCCCTAGTGGTGAATTTGGCTGGCAAATAATACTATCTCAGACGCCTTGCTTTACTTTTTACACAGAATGCAGCCCCATTGTGCACAATGTACGGCGATTTCGGCGTAATATCTAAATCAGTTGTCCTCGCAACACGAAATGGAAAGAGACTGAAACAGGGAACAAGGCACCAGGTTAGGGCGTAGAGCAGAAAGAGAAAAACAGTGACAAATATAGTTTGCAGGAATTGGCAGAGAAGCTGGCCGGAGCCTGCACGTCCGCACTTGTTACTGTCCGTTGAAGAAGGGCAAGGAAATTAGTGATGATAAATGTATGACAACTGGCGAGAAAAATGAACGGCATGCAACTACAGAACCGCGAGACGCAAGTCCAAGTCGATGACATGCGAAAATTTAAGACAGCCTTCAGTGACGATGCTGCACGATTGCCGATACGAAAAACGCAGGGCAATAGCCTCGACAGCAGTCATTTGCCGGTGCGTGCCCGATACCAACTTGTCTACCTCTCTCGCACGAAAGGATAGGTGCAAGGTACCTGTTTTTGGAACTCCGTGAAGTACACCCTTTGGGTCTTATCTTGCCACACAACAATACTCGCTATCTGTCTTCCTAGTGTTTCGTTTCTTGAAAACGCTGCGCTCACTACTTTCCTGTCGCGAATGCTCTTTCATACTGATAACGCGCATGCCGTTCGTGACTTGGAAGTGCCGGGTTCGCAGCGTTAAAGAAAGGAAATGCGGCCAAGACAGATGAATATTATTGTTGTGTGGCAAGATATGACCGAAAGGGTGTAATTTGCTTAACACTCTTAGAAAAATTTACACCCTTTGGGGCGTATCTCGTCCCACAACAATAATCGTCATCCGTGCTGCCCGCGTTTCCTTTCTTTAACGCCGCGAGCCCGGTACATCCCAGTCACGAACGGCATGCGCCTTATCAGTGTAAGGCAGCATTCTCGACAAGAAAGTAGCGAGCGCCGAGTTTTCAGGAAAGGAAACGCAAGCGAGGCAGATGATGATTATTGTTGTGGGACAAATATACACCCCAAAGGGTGCAACCGTTTTAAGAGTATAAGAAAAGTTCACACCCTTTTTTCGTATCTTGCCACACAACAATAAACGTCATCTGTCTTGTCCGCATTTCCTTTCATTAACGCTGCGAGCCCGGTATACTTTCCAGTAACGATGCGCGTTCTTAGAGAGTTTTAGCAGAGCGTTTACGGTCCGCTCCACTCAGACCGGCCTATCACAACAATTGGCACGCAGGCGCTCAGCAAAACGCTGCCGGGAACACTGACGCGCGTGCGCACAGCACACATAGCGGCACCGGAACGTGTGACGCTGACCACGTTCCGCTAGGAACCTGATTTAGCGGTGCGTCAGGGGGCGTGTCGATGCTTTCGTAATCGTTTTACCGCCAAGCTGAGAGCACGTCAGTGGCGTCTCTGGGAGACGCGCTTGTTAGATAAGCGAAATCAATGCATTCTATGCAGCCACCGGCGCACGTGAAACGTGTGCGGAGCGGAGCGCAAGCAAACGCTCTGCTAAAACTGTCTATTAGCATGACAAAGCATTCGGCACAGGAAAGCAGCGAGCGCAGCGTTTCCAAGAAAGGAAACGCAAGCAAGGCAGATGACGATTATTGCTGTGTGGCAGATATACACTCCAAAGGGTGTAAACGTTTTTTAGAGTGTAAAATCCATTTTCGAAGAGCTGCTACACTCTTACACTCTTAAAACGATTGCGAAACGAAGAGTGTACACTCTTAGAAAAATTTACACCCTTTGGCGCTTATGTCCCACAACAATAATCGTCATCTGTCTTGCCCGGGTTTCTTTAACACTGCGAGCCCGGCACTTTCCAGTCACGAACGGCACGCGCTTTATCGGTGTGACGCAGCATTCTCGACAGGCAAGTAGCCGGAGCTGAGTTTTCAAGAAAGGAAACGCCAGGAAGGCAGATGACGATTATTGTTGTGGGACAAATACACATCCCAAAGGGTGCAACCGTTTTAAGAGTGTACACTCTTAGAAAAATTTACACCCTTTGGGGCTTATCTTGTCCCACAACAATAATCGTCATCCGCCTTGCCCGCGTTTCCTTTCTCTAATGGTACGCCCACACTAGCGACAAAAACGCGCGCGACACGCCGCACGCGGCAAGCGCCCGCGCGGCAGACGCGTGCGGGCAAGTCCACAGTCGCGTTTTGCGGCACGCGGCAGCGGCCCGTGGAGTCCCGCGTTGTCTCGTTCCATTCGATACTTCTCGCGACAACGCGCTCTTCGCTCTGCCCATTTCGTCTTCCATCGGAAGTGTCTGTGTTTTTTTGCGCCACTGCCGGCCACGCTCAGGCATGTCGGATACGGACGAGGAGCTACTGGTGACTGTGAACACTATAATACTTGTTTGTTCTTTACTTGTGCGACGCCGACGTGCCAGACAGCGGACGAGAAAGTTTTGAGTGCGGTACAGGGACACTGAGGGCCAGGCGCGCACTCTGCTTCCCCACCTTCACCAATTACTCACCTGTCATGCCAAACTGCTGTCCATAATGTGCCAGCGGTTGGCGCGCAGCTCCTTGTCCGACGCTCGATTTATCATAGAGGTACGCATATCCGCGAACGGTTTCCAAAAACGCCTCCATTGCGAGGCGAATTCTTCGTCGACGCCTCAGTGCCGGTGTGGTAAGGCTTAACGAAAACAGCCCCCTTGACTGGAAATGGCCTCTGAGATTTTACGGCGCGCGTGTCACTGTTCAGTCTCAGAGCCCATAGATTATGATTCTTTGCTTATGCGACAGGTTGCGCCACAACAGCGCGGCTCGTAAAGCGGCTCGCTTCTGATTGGTGGACGTTTCGCGTCTGCCGCGAAAAATGGGTCTCGCACCCTTCGCGCGTTTGCCGCGCGTTGCTGCCGCTTTTCGTGAATCTTGCCGCGCGCGACAGCACCGCTCGCCGCGCGCGTTGTGTCGCGCGCGTTTTTGTCGCTAGTGTGGACGTACCATAACGCGGCGAGCCCGGTACTTCCCAGTCACGAACGGCATGCGCGTTATCAGTGTGACGCAGCATTCTCGACAGGAAAGTAGCGAGCGCCAAGTTTTCAGGAAAGGAAACGCAAGCAAGGCAGATGACGATTATTGTTGTGGGACAAATTTACACCCCAAAGGGTGCAACCGTTTTAAGAGTGTAGACAAATGTACACCATTTGGGGTGTATATTTGCCACACAAGAATAATCGTCAGCAGTTCTGTCCACATTTCCTTCCTTTAACACTGCGAGCTCGGTACTTCCGAGTAACGAACGGCATGTGTGGTATCAGCGTGACGCAGCATTCTCGAGAAGAAAGTAGCGAGCGCCGAGTTTTCAAGAAAGCAAACGCAGGCAAGGCAGATGACGATTATTGTTGTGGGACAAATATACACCCCAAAGGGTGCAACCGTTTTATGAGTGAATACCTCCTCCTCCTCTTGCGCACACGAAGCAACCTTTGTGGGAATATTTGATGTTTTTAAATGGTCGACCATTCAAAGAAAAAGATATAAAAAAACAATAAATTATGCATATACAATGCGCAGAGCTTGTGCTTCGATGATGATGGTGAAGTTTATATTATGGCATGGCATGACATTTATGTCACGTCATGTACGCTATGCATGTCATGTAATTCACGTCATGGCATGTAAATAATTTAATGCCTTGCATGCGTGCTATTGGTACCTGGCGCCCAAACGCCTTTTCGAGAAATAATAGCACAGGCGACTCTTTGGTGCTGCAGATTAAAAAAAATGAAGTTGGAGCATTTTTGCAGCCAGGAGGCTGTAGGCGCCACCAACATGGACAGCTGCGGGGCCGCACTGGCCGCGGGGTAGGCGCCGTTGAGGATATGAAACCGGCTACCTTCTGCACAGTAACGAACTTGACCACCATGCTCTCGTACCAATAGCCTTCACTGTTTCCTTGTATGCAATAATAAGTGTTCTGAAGAACGAGGTGTGGCGGCTCAGATGATTGCGAAAACTTCAATGTGGAGGAATTGTAGAGTCCCAAAGTACCGTTCGCCCAATCAATGGTGAAAAGGCAAGCAGCTTTTTTTCCTTTCCCCCCCCCCCCCCTTTTTCTTTTACAACGTACTCAGGGTGGTGGGCCCCATCGGTAACATTAAGTGCTTTTGTTCACAATCTACAGTGCGAGTGACTTGAAACTTATGTGTTGAGGCAAACAATTAACGGCACGAATTAGTTTGTGCACCTTGTGCCAACCAAGGTCCTCCAAAGCTTTCGGCGGGGCGCCTAAACATTACTGCGCACTTCCAGAACTTTCGCTGTCGCGGTAATTCGTTTGCCCCTAACACTGAGTAAATGTTTACTGTATCTGTTTCGTAAATGAGAAAGAACCTTGCCCGAGCCGTCGCAGTCAGGCAGCGCATTCGAATTCTAGCTTCATTCTGTTGTCTGTTCGCCTTTCCGTGTTTTGTCTTCTTTTCCGCTTTGAAAGGCGCACCTTAAGTCATCGAATAACAAAGTAAGCAAAAGAAAGTTATACAAATACCGACCAGCGAATGCATGTTGGCGTAGTAACTGAGTGACTAGGCGAGTTGTTTCTTAACCAAAGGGTTTGGTTTAGAAAAGCGCCTCAAGAATTTTTTTTTGTCTTAATTCTGGAGTGACATTGATTATCCGCGCTTTATGCACCACGTGGAGCTAGGTCATCAAACAAGGTTGTATGCACAAAGCCATATACATAAGTCAACACACATAAGTCCTTAAAGACGCCTCGAAGCTATCAAACGTTGTCACTGTAACGAATGAATTGTTTCTCGACGCCACAGTCCTCACTCGAGGAAGACGCTGAGCAACGAGTGAATAACAACTAAAACCAAGGGTATCTAGAGAAATATTGAGGTCCATCAAAGAAAAAGAAATGAGAAAATGGTATGTAATATAGCTGGTATAATGTGCACCGAGCACATTTCAAACAAATGTTGCTCACTCTATGCACTGCGAATATATTGTTTCTTTGTTTTCGGCGTCATTTTGTGGAACGAGTCACAATGATTGCTCGCAATACGCTGCTTGTGTTTCTCAGCCACACTTTGTATTTCTAGAAGCTTGCAGATTTTATACACAGCCACTTTTGTCTCCGCTGACCGAGAATAAACAAGGAATGGCGTTATAGACTTGTTTACCGTCCTGAAAGCACACACGATAGCAGAACAGCAAGGCAAATTTATTGCCTCTGACGGGCACTTTACTACTGGCCTTCACATACAAACCACTACTGAAGACGATGTTCTTTCTTTTTCTTTTTTTTGCTAGGAAGGGAAAGTGTGCTGGCGTAATAAATTATGTCACATTTCGGAATTACTAACGTCAGCCGTCCCTCGTTCCACCACATGGCAGTTGTTACTGCCATAAACAAGCTTTCTCAGTTTGTGCAACAGGACCAGTAAGTATAACCATGACCACCGTATCTCACTTCACAGCGGTATAGCCACGTGGTCGACGTACTTCTACTGAACGAGAGAAACCACGTGAGCGCAAGAAAGAGCGCCGCTCGCAAAGTGTGTTACGATGATGATTGTCGTCGCTTGCATTAAGTCTGTGCCGCTTATCGCGTAGTGCATTAAGAAGGCGAGCACAAATGATGCAAAATAGAAATAGCTTCTCTGCACCCTGGGCGTTCGATCGGCGCTCTGCACTCTAGGTGAAATCAATTTCACGGCGGCCGGCGTCTATAGCGGGAGCCTTCATCAGGCAAGGTCCTCCGTCCTGTATTTTATCGCGCCAGGTTTTTCCAGCGCGCGATGAGCTTCGCGCGTTCAGCACTTGATGACTCGCCCGTCCGCTCTTGGAATGAATTGTCCTCTGTTGCGTGCGCCGTATGGATACATACATATACATAAACCCGCACGTTAACGACTTCGCTTAGCTGGGGCAGCTCTAATTCCTACTCATATTTGCTCGTCCTGCGGAGGCAGTCAATTTCAATTCCTCTTTCTTCGTTTGGTCCTGTACACGCGCGTTTCTTCTTTTTTTTTCACCTCCGACAATAGCTTATGTATGGTGCGACCGGAGCCACGAATCTCCACATGCAGATAAGGAATGCGTTATGCCCGGTTCACTGAGAACACTCTCTTGGTTAATGCAGATGTTCTCCGCCAGAAATGAATGAGCAGAGTGGGTCGATACTGACACTATATGCGGTATGTTAAAGCGACTGACGTTTGAATACGTAAGCCGGAAGCTCTCTTTACGAGAGCGGGACGTTATAAGGGCGATTCTCCCGTTTCCGCGCACTGATCCTTACGCTCGGACGGCGTGAGCATTCATGCTTCGCAACCATATATTTTTTTTAAAATCTCCGCTCACTTTCATCGTTAGCGCTGCAGCAGCTTTGTTTTAGACGTTTCCCTTAATGCTTTTTTCCACACCGTAATGAGCAGCTTGCTGTTTTGCCGATGTCGTCGTTACGCTTTGCGTCGTCCTTAGCCGTCAATTGCAGCAAACTGCGGCTCTATAACGTGTAAAGTAGCCCGCTGTTTTTGAGCGCCGTGGTGAAATTACGCAAAGGGGGAAGAACACTGTAACGTGAATAACATTTTAATGCCAGTCCTTCCTTTAAAACGTCAAATCAGACGGGAAAAACAGCGCTAACAAAAGAAGTAAACCAAGTATGTGCCGAACACAAGAAAAATAGACTGCTGTAAAGACGGCGGCAGGAAATTGACTTATCTGCCCCTGTATTCACAAAACAGTTCTTATTCTAGAGTAGCTCCAAAAACATGCAATGGTCAATACTGACGGCGGCGGTGAATAAATCACAGCGAACACATTGTTATAGTGATAGCGCGATTCCAAACAGTTCTTACGAACGAAAAATTTTGCGAGTTCAGACCCGGATCCGTAAGTTTTACTGAACAAATACCCAGTGAGCTAGATTATGCAGATTTATTTGTTCGCATCTGTGTTTCCGTTCACTTTTGACCTTTAGGCTTATTGTCAGCAAGTAAGTATTCCTGGTGTTTCAGAACTATTAGAAGTTATCAGCGTCCCATCATACTGCTTATACATGATTATCTTCGCGGCTTCTGAATGAAAACGAAAAAGTTTCCCTCTTAGTGCATATAAGTATATGGACTATGTGCACAACTCGATGTCTAGTAATGAAAGCCGAAAGCACGAATGGAAGGTCCACGGAAGAGGAGCGAGCACTTGCGGTTTCATTCCACAAGCGTAAAATATTACAATGCATTCTTTTCATCTAAACAACCGCTGAATTGTATTCTATATTCAGCCATTTTATCAGCTGAACATTGTCGATTGGCCAGTCACATTTTTAAACGTTGCATAACTTGAAACTGCGCGTGGCGTACATCGCGATCTATACAAAGTGCCTTGTCGGATTTCCTGCCACTCAAATATTGCGGCCGCCACCCCCAGTCTTTCTTTATCTGGGCGCTTCATCGCAAAAGCAATGTACTGACTGGCACACGGAGAAAGGGAAAAGAAAAACCACCGATGAGGCGGGTTAAGAGCAAAACGCTTCGTGCGCGGACGACATCCGCATCCGACCTGTCAGTGGTGGCGTTGAATTCGGCGCGCGAATCGAATAATCACTCGGTTAGCGTATAGTCTCCCGCAGCAAACAAACTTGCCGGAGAAGAATACGCGACGCGACGGCATCCAATAGTCGCCAGCCTCGGTGCGCCATGCAGGAAGTTTCCGAACGATTTTCGTTTTGTTACGCAGCTCACGATCGTCTTGCGGGCGGCGTGTTTCTGTGGTGACGCGGCGTAAGCGCCAAATACGTTTAGGGACAAAGAATGGACGACCGCCGTGTGTAACAAAAGCGGGAATGTCCGTCCCGGGTGCGTCTCGTGTCTGGTACTCGTTCTGCCGCAACTGCGCCCAAACTGGCTCTGGAATGGCTGGACATTGTCCCTCAGGGCGTACTCTCCTGAGGCACTAGTATTTGGCGTAGTACAAATGATTTACTTGCTGCAAGTTTATTCAAGCCGTTTTCATGATTCAACGAATATTTTTTGACAGACAGCCAATCGTTTTTTCTTTCTTGCCAGTTTGGCAAAACAACGAATGTAGACCGATTTCAGCGGTCTCCGACCTAACAAAATTGAGTTTCGATCGTAGTTATAAGTCTCTATTGACAAACGGTACTAACCCTTCTTTATTGCTCTGTTTTTTACGCTGATAAACATGAACAACTCACCCACATTCCCTTCGGTGCTCAATGAGTTGATACCACTTCGCAGCATCAGTTTGGCTTTTGATAGGTGAACGAGTGCAAGGTACACCAGCCGTCTGTTCACTATGTCAGGTCGACTGTGCTTGTCTAGGTAAGCACTAGAAAAAAGAAAAGGCAAAGCGAGATCATACATGTGGCTTGTTATAAGTAGACCTGTGGTCATTCCAGCGGTTGTTATTACGCGACTTGGCTGACGTATCTGAAGCCTAGCCAAAAATGGCTACCTTACAAATTACGAACCATGGTGCGTTTAAGACTAGTGGAAGTTTCATCAGAGGCACGGTTGATGGAACTCCTCTAAATAACTCAATAAGTAACAGCCAGCATTTCTTGATGGAAAGCATGGCAAGGACGAGTTAAACAAGTCAGGCCGTTCCGGTTTCCAAGGCGGACAGTTGCCTTGCTCGTCTTCCGCGGCATTTTGGTTGCCCAGATACTTCTGTAGGGCTTTGATGGAGGGTGGCAATATATTTTCAATAGTAGCCAAAGAGTGAAACAGGGAGAAAGAAAAAGAAATTATTCAGCGCACGTGTTCCAAATTATGCGAAGGTATGCTTTAGTGAAGGGGGCAAATAAATACAGTAAAACAAAACGGGATACATACAACTGTATTTTCATTTTAGGCTACGCACAACCTCGTGCAATGTTTATGTATATGCATTACATCGCTCGCACTATACGGAATCGCAAACACTAAATTTGGCGGATGTACACGTTGTGACGTCGGCGCAGCGACATCATGAGGACTAAGGCGACATGCGGTGGTTGTCGAGGGAATAATGGTGATGAGAGGTGAATGCACAGAGAAGTACACGTGACAATATGTAAATACATTTAAGAATTCGACACCCTTTGTATCACAGTGACACATACCAGCCATAGAGAGAGAGAGAGAGAGAAAGAGAGATCAACTTTAGTGTCCAAAGAGCTCATTGTCCGATCCGGTCGTGCTTGTAATACTTCAGGTGTCGCATTGAGGCAGGGAACATATCCCCGAATCTGCTGGATGTGCCTGACCAGCAATCGCCAGGGGATGGAACAGAGGTGTTATGGTTGACTCGTCCAGCTCACTCACGAGTGGGGAAACGGGAAGGAGCCATAAGAGTAAGATCGAGGAAGTATGGTGATGATTTAGAGGATTGGCCATGCATGGGAACATACCAATTGGTGCATACCCCGTAGGCCAAGAATGGGTAGCCCAACTTAACTTTAATAAAATCATAGAAGCCGCTGAAAATCGTGCGCTATTTCATGAACAAGTCTGTGTGCCTTAGAGATACCCATGAGCCGACATTACAGCATATGTACAAGTGTTATGTCATGACATGTTGTTTTATTACGCCGAACAAAGGCTGCGCCCACTGGCTCTACATTGCTGGTCAGAATTCCGGACTAAGTAAGCCAGAGTATCCGGTGTCACATATCCAGCTCGCTACCCAAGAATAGGGAAGGCCAAATATAAGAAATTTAAGAAAATCAAACAAGCCACTGAAATACATGCTCTATTTTATTGAGAGATCAGTATGTTCAATGCTTCAGCATTTCGATCGAGAAGTGCATATTGGTGGCGTTTACCGGCAAGCCCATGACCTGGTAACTCCCTTCAATTTACCGAAAAACAACTTCATGTAAAAAACCTCACCATTTCCTAGCCGTTATTATGGACAGGCGTTTTGTGGAAACCCCCCATATACACTGGAGAAGAGGCTTACCTCTATCGCCCAGGTGCCAAAGTTTCTCGCCGGTAACACACGGGACACATCCGTGGCATCTATGCTTCAACTATACAGGATGCTCTTCCTAGAATATTTGCGATATAACACACCACTACCATCCAATGCTAACAATACTAACACTCGTGTCCTACAGACCATTCAAGACGAGGCCCTTCGGACATGCCTGGGGCTATCTCGGTGTTCAGCTGCAGCAATGACTGCCCTCGCCACCCATCGCTCATAGGTGTTAACGTACTCCGAGCACATATTCACCGTACATCCAAGGGCTCTGCCCATCATCTCGCACGCCTGCCAGAGGAGAGACTGAAGGAAGCGTTCTCTAGAGCAGTTGCGGCTAATTAGGACTACATGTCACTGAGGTTGCCTGCAACATGAACACGATCTCCTTTGTGGTGCCTAGATCGAAAAGCCTTCTGTTTACATTGTAGTTGCAAGAATGCGGAAGAAAGCTAGCGGCTATCAGGTAAATCTCGTCCGAAAATGCACCAACGTCATACATTTGCCTAAGCCATGCTTACACGGGTAGTTTGGTCTCGGTAAGTTAAAATGGGCGTCTTTGTAATCCCATTTCAATCGGTCATCAAGTTCGAGACATCACACGTCACGCCATCTACGGGTCCCGAGCTTGCCGCTCTAAAACGTATATAAAAAAAATCACCGTGCAAGTACAGAACTTCAGTCATCGCTTATACAGCATCGATTCGTCATTACAACTGCAGTTACCACCATTGGTCGGCAGAATAAACGGGACTCAGGCTCACTCACAAAACATGTTTTTTGCTTAGGACTCACTCGGACTCAGGCTCACCAAAATTCTGCTCAATCGGGCCTCACTCGGACACAAACTAACCAAAATTCTACCCAGTTGGGCTCAACTCAGATTCACCAAAATTCTGCTCAGTTGGGCATCACTCCGACTCATTCACCAGAATCACACACAGGCAGGTCCAATTTGCGTACGGACTCACTCACTCAGGCTTTCTCATGAATTGAAATTCTTACGAGATTAATATATAACGCATGCAGAGGCATTACAAACGCGAAACGTTTAAGCAAAATTATGCGCAAGAGTCTTAAATACACAAGAAAGTTCCTTATTTCCTGTGTATCACAGCAGCTTGTATAAGGAACAAATAAGTATGACGCGCCATCTTGACAGTGCTGGAAGTATTTCAATTAAGGATAAATGCGCTGAAGAAATATTTAAAGATTATGGGAGTTCTTGTTTGTGTAGGCGTGCCGCGCATCCGCGCTTTCGTTTGAGTAGCCCGCGCGTGGGTTATTGGCAACTCAGGGTAGAATTTGGCCCTTTCGTTCTGGCACTGTGTGCTATGAAGGCCTTCCTCGCCAGCAAAAGTGGGCGCTGCAAAAGTTGTGCGCAGAGCAAACGTCCTTTTACGTAATGTCGTTATTTTAATTGCGATTCACGATAGCACCGCAGAAGGTCCGGCTAGCTGTTTTGCTTTTCGGGTTGTCGGACATCGCGCTAGGCACTGAGAAACTCGCAAGTCCTGGTCGGTCAAATAATCAAAGGCTGTTACGTCTATAACACTACATGCCAAGGGTGCAGCTGCGCAGTTCCAGCAGTGACACGCTGACATCCATATTTGCTGACAACCGCTCTTACAGCAAGTGCACCAAATACGCAGAAATAAACAAAAACTAGAATGGAGCGTCCCGTGACCATCTTGAAGCCTATTCATAAAAATATAAACGACAGGCTCATGGAAAATAGGCCCTCACACGTGAAGCGCAAGCGGCAGTTTCCAGCCGTTGAGCACGCGGAATGCACGGGAAAGAGTTGACCGCAGAGCGCGGGGCGTGAATCGAGTGTGGCGAGGAAGTGCTAGCGCGTACCAAACAGGGTCTTGAAAAGGTCCGGCAACCATGGAGCGTCTACTCATCAAGAGTCCTCGGCTAACGCATACCAAACAGTGTCTTGAAAAGGTCCGGCAACCATGAAACGCCTGCTCCCCAAAAGTTCTCGCGCTAAAATGCCCCGGAGAGATAGTGGTGGCGCAGCATCAGAGGGGGCCGGCTGGCTGAGGCTAGCTGCCTGCTGTCATGTTCTCTTCGTTTTTTTCCCTCCGCGGCACCAGAGTGTCTGCGCCAAAGCTACATCGCTGACGTTCAATCGAACTGCGATTCAAGAGAACACTACTGAAAGTCCGGCGCACCTCATCGTTCCAGAAGGTTGCGCTGGACATTGAGCATATGGAGGTGAGGTCGCTCCGCAGAAGCAACAGGAGTACTACTCATTATAGAAACTGCCCCAAGCGAAGATGCGCAGCACGACCAGCAAACAACAAGGTCCATGATGTCAGCCGTCAGTCGCGCTGAACTTAATAGCCAGCACAACTTCCGCACGAAAGCAACAGTGCCGACGCCTAATGTAGACAAAACAAGGGAGGGGTTGAGCGAGCGCTGAGCTGAGCGGGTACGGTAATTGAGCCGACCAACCATACTAAACTCAAGAAACTCGGCCGGCGTCGACCTCGCTTGCTTCGCGCAACACCGTAGCCCACAGCGCTGTAGTGTCTAGCCTTCTCGGACTTCATCCGCAAGGATGAAAGCGAAAGCTTACACAGCATATATGGACTACGGCTGCTGCGATTCCCGAAGGCAATCGGTCTGAGCGAACGTCTGTGACACAGCGCTTCCATAACGTCGATGACTCAAGCACGCACCAACTTGATTTTGTTTCGTTCTCTTAATTTTTTCTTCTACTTTTTTTCTTCTACCCCTCTCGCAGGGTAGTAACCCGGTCGCGCGTTTGGTTAACCTTCCTTCCCTTCCCCTCTTCTCTCCCTCTTTCTTGCAGTGATATCTCTTATTGTTGCCCAAGATGTGCCTACTGTGTTTCACTGGCAGTCATTGTGTTAAGAAATGGGCTACGAACTTTATTTTATTTCAAGCCGATCTAAAGGTATAGTATAGCGTATCAAACTCCCGCGCCTGGTTTCTGCTACAACACATTGCGCCTAGGCACGACTCGAACCACCGTTAACTATGAATACGCTGCCCTCAAAAGAAGAAACTGTCCAAGTTCACGTTTTCGATGGATGGTCACCACTTTCAGCAAAACTCGATTTCTTAGCTTAAGTACTCGTTCTCTTTTCTCTTAAATAAAGTACCGTGGAGCGGAGAAAGTCAACTTTATAAAACAAGAAAAGTGATAATACATATAAGACTGCGACGACAGAGCGTATAATCAACATCTAACGGCTTTACACGCTTATACACAAATGCGTAATACGTTTGACCGAAGTGTGCCAAATTTCTAGGTAGTATTTTAGAAAAGTACGCAGTCAGTCCTTGCGATGCGGGAGTCCTGTCTTTCCGTACTCTAATATTTACTGAGAGCGTGCTAATTGGGCTGTTCGAGAACTTTCCATTTATTGGCCCATAAGTAGGTATTTCGAAAGCTTTAGGGCTTTTATGGATAGCCTAGCTTGGATCTCCACATCACTAAACGGTTCGTCATATCGTACCGCGAAGTAGGGTATGTCACATTCAAACGTGACAGCAAAACATGTCGTACGTTGCGTTCGTGTATGTTGCGAACTTTTTACGATTAGTACTATATTTATTATTACTTTGACTGGAGCTTCTTGTGTAGTTGCGAGCTTTTTACGATTAATATTCTTATTAATATTATTACTTTGACTGGAGCTTTTTAGTGGGACGTATATTTTTTTTCGCATATTGTTCTACATTGTTCTACACAAGCGCTATTGTGTGGCTTGACGGTGCGGTTTGCTCCATTTACAAATCGCACCAACTAAATCAGCCATGGCCATTTACGTCGAGCTCGCCTACCCTGGCTGCTTCTGCAAATGCCAGCTTGTCGCTTTAAAATGTATAGCTTTCTAGAAAAGTGAAACTTCAACTTCAATTACAGGCATTGGAAGGTTAGGGCCGAAACACGAGACGGACTCCGTCTTGCTAAGCTTGTGGTGTTACAGTGTCTTCGCGATATCGTTTTTAAACATGAAATGTTTAGCTCCCGTTGTCGGCGACCTTCAAGTGACCTTGAGCCAAAAACCGGAGCCGTCACTCGGGTAAGTTGCGCGAACAAAACGAGATCATCATGTGCAACCAGTCAAAACTTAAGAAAATGCGGTCTCTGGCCCCCAACCCTTTCGATAGAACAGCATTATTTACTCTAGTTACTGCCCAAATAAGTTACAAAAATATTGCTTCCGAGTTCCTCCAAATGTTTGTTCACACTATCACTCAAGCTGTAATTTATTAGTACGCTGAAGTTTTATTTGTCATTTCCCATAGCGACGTTCAAAAGGCAGACACAGGGCGCCATACACTTCATTATAATCTTTTGGTGCTGAGACAGGGCTACCTGTGCTCTTTTGAACGGCAGCGGTCCGTGAGTTCCACGGCGTGGTTCTCGCGTCGCTTCGAGAAATGGCGTCACGCTGCATGGCGCCTCTGTCAGACGCTTTTCTTCTAGCTGGGCAGCGCGCTCTGTCCTCCTGGCGTCTTTCGCTGCCTGTCATGCTGCCTTGAACCGTTTTTTTTTCCTTTTAGCTGGTCAGCGTCCATAAGAACCAGTGCACAGTATAGCGTGGTGCGGCGTTGTGGTGGGGCGTGCCGTTGCGAACATGCGCTACACCCATTTTAAGGCTGTGGCTAGTATCATCTCTAACCAGTCTGCTTTGCCGATTGCCATTTCACGCTTACATCAACTGTCGTATACGGGAGCGCGATAATTTTTTTTTTCACCGAAAGTGCTTCCATTTTGCTGCACAAAAATACGCGGCACGGGCAAGCCGTAGTAGGCGGCAGTTCGCGTTTCCGGAATTTTCGCTGCTCCCACCAGATCGGTAGCAAAAGCGCGCGCTGCCTTTACCAATCGTCCTCGGGGACGATCGTTTCTGACACCGCCAAGTCTACGAACGATCCGCAGCACTATCGAGCCTTTTATGAGCACGGCTTGCTTTTCGAGCCCGTTGCTGAATGGAGAAATGCCCGCTGAGTATTCACTCGTTGCACGATGCATCGCGCTTTCTCTTGGTGGCACGCGCGAACTTATATATATCAGCCGAGGGAAATAGTCGGAGTGCTTCTATGCCTCCTTGGGAAACGGGAACGCATGACTACGCCTCGCCTCGAAAGTGAATCATTCTCTTCCAGTGAGTGATAGCTCTCAATGGAGGCACACGCATTTCCAGCAGCGGAACTTTGAAATAGAAGGTACGTAGACAGTTGAATGGACGAAATGTAATACGGTCTACTAAAGTCTCCACGATCGGCAAGCGGTGACCGAGGCGCATCAGTGCGTTATGTCTTCCGCCGGCTCGCGAGGCTTCGCAAAGAAAAGAAAGAAAGAAGTGCCCGCGCGTCATTCTTCTGTTGTATACCGGTAGCGTGTTCTGCTCTTGAGAGACGCTGCCTTTGCCTCACAATCGACGAAGACGGTAGCTGCAGGCTGTGTCAATCCGAAGTCTATGAATTGTTTCATTTGAGCGGCTGGTTTTCACCGGCATAGTGAATTGCATGCCGGTGTTTGCCTCATACAATCCGGAGGTTTCCGAACCTTTTAATTTCCTGGAAATTCGACCATATATTGTGTAGGAAACAATTCACATTACTCGCACCTATAGGGGTAACAGCAACAGTACATTTCGGCGAGCTGCACGCGTTATGACATCAGAAGTGTCGTTCCCTGTAATGTTGCAATGAATCGGATCTACAGGAGTATGATGTCTCCAAGACGTCTTGCTATAGCGCAAGCCTTCTGTACTTCACAGCTCCTTTTATACACAGCAGTATGGGCATTGCGAATCGCTCAGAAATGCCAATCGAAGGGTTCCCGACTGGAAACGTATGAAGTGAAAGCCAGAAAATATATAACTCGGCCATTGTAGGCGTATATTGACAGCAGCCTAAGTGTTCTTTGCTGTAGACATGCTGGTATAAAGAACGTCGATGTAGAGAGAGACACATCGGTGTGTACCGATGGATCTGTCACACCGAATGCCTCCACTGCAGCCTGCGTCATCGCACATGTGACCATCGTTCGGGGGTTTCCAGGATGCACGTAAGATCTGTCCCTACCGGAATCACTCATTGTTAACTTACCTATACCATGTGTCCCAGGTGCATTGTGCCAAAATTTTAAAATATGCAAGTATCACGTAGCTGGACAGAACCAAGGTAACGTTTACCGTAGCATGGAGCAAGTCACATTTTTTGTATTTCGTATAATTAAATATTACTTGTTAATCAGCTTCTCAAAAAATTTAATTCAGAGCAAAAGTGTCCATAAGAAAATTGTGGACCATCCTGAAAGCTACCTTATGGAGCATTTTGTTGCTAAATGCGCGCTACCTAAAAGTATTTTTCCCAAGCCAGAAAAAAAGCCTGCAAAGCAGGAAAAAGTGCCACCTGACTGCTCGCTTGTGGCACCATCAGGTTTCGTTTTCCTCGGAACGAATACGCATGCAACGTTGGATTTACGTGGACAGAAAAAAAAAGAACGACAACGAGGCACTTTAATGACATTGCTTCGCTGAAAAGCACGTACTTAGTGGCGGCGAAGAAAAGAAGGCGTCCCAACATGACCGAAAGTGACAAGACCCATCGCTTCGAGAGCACAAAAACAGCGCCGTGGCGCCGTGCGAGGTCCGAAGCAAAATATCTGGCTGTACACGAATAATAGCGTCAGACAAAAGAGAGAAGAGTGAGTGCACTGAATTTTTTTTTGTTTCTTTCTCATGACTTGCGGGTTTAGAGTTCGCATTTTGATTGAATGCTTTCTGTCTTCCTTTTGCCTTTGATTGCGGTGCCTCTTGCTTCATTCAGCGAAAGTGATCGCTCTTGTCAAAGCGTAAAGCAGCATAGTCCCAGCCCCTGTGAGTATGATCGTGCCCAAAAGACGTTAATTGCTGCCCCTCGCATTCAGGCCACAGCGCAGACGCCGTGGCCGGCAGCTCTACATTTAATTAATTTCCAGCTCAAGGAAGCGCGCGGGACACAGCGGCCCATTCATATATATACAGCGACCTGCGCGTCCACCTCTGCTCTTGTGCACTAGCAACGCTGGTAAGGCTCACGAAGATGGAACACCGTTATTGTGCAGATATTGGTTCTGCACGTGGCCTGTAGTCATGGGCAACCCGTGTTCTCATAGGCTATATCACAGGTGACGCAGAAGTGTTGCACCACTGATGTGCTGGCACTTCAGAAACATTTGAGCGCGCATAATTCATAGCGTAACTATAGTGACACACGCGGTAAAGACGTAGGTAGAAGGGTTGTCACGAAACGCCGTTGGAATTTGTTGTGCGTTGGGGTGAAATACTGACTTTCACATGGAATCAATTCTGAGAGACGGCGACTGACTCTGAGAAGGCGCTTCGATGAATAAGTGAGCGCGCGCTTTGTCGTGGTAACCGGGACCGTCACTGCATTTCGAACTAGATGTGCTTTTGACTAAAAGAAACACTTGAACTATTAAAAAATCGGCAGCATGTTACACTCCCGTAACACCTGAAAGTGAAAGCCTGCTGCACAAGTGGTAAGGCATTAAGTTATCCCATCCGAGTGGTCAGATGTCTTGCAAAACATAACGAGCTGCAGTGTGGAGTAAAGGTATTGCGCAGTAGGTCGATCTCCTCAACGACACATGCAAGCACCCAATGCACTATATAAAGATTATTTCGTTCTTTCTTTCATTCTTTCGTTCATTCTTTCGTTCATTCTTCTTTCACATTCAGCCATTGCATCTTTCCTTGCTTACAGGGGTTTGAGCCCTTCCAGATTCTGTTTGTTTCTGGTATATGAGCCATTGCTGGTGATGATATTACCGCGACAGCGTTAAGGAGCCCGTGGCGCAGAAGATCCGGTGTCGACGTCGGACGCCGCCTTGGCGAAAAAATTTTAGAACCACCCATACTCAGCTCCTCCACATGACACAAAAAAATTTACTGAACTAATTGAACTTCTAAAGCTAAAATACGTGGGAACATCGTAAACTATGACTTACGCACAACCTACAGACATGATAGCTCTCATATTGTAATTTGACTGTACGAGAAAACATAATTCTGTTACGCGAAAACTTAAAGAAACCCCTTTTCCAGCGTTTCTACCATTCACACACCAGCCGCAGTGTGCGCCATTTGCGCGCGCCGGCGCGTGGGTGTCTCCGGGGCTACGGAGCGACGCGTCCGGTTCCTTGCATTAGCTCCAGCTGGCGCTCGCCTCCGTCGCATCGCGGCCCACGCAAGAGGCCGCGTTTCTACCACATAGCCTGCCTTCGTGCACAGCATTCGCGGCCAGCGTTCCCCGGTAAACATTACGGTTACAGACGCTCCAGCTACCGGGAAGCGCGAAAAGCAGTCAGGGATCTTTGAATGCTATCGCGTTCCACTCTTATTCGCGAAGCTTAAGCGTCCTCCATTTTTTTTACCACTTGTCTATATTTTTGTATCACTGGTCCAATGGCCGATCATTTTCAGGTATGGGCAATTGCAACGAGCCACTTAAGGTTTTTGCCTTAAAATCCTAAGCCTACACGCCAATGTGAGCAACTGATGCATCAGGGAAATTGTATACGCGACTTTTAAAACATTCACAAATTCACAAACATTCAAAAAAATGAAATGCGGTGTGGTCACCCGGCTGCTCCGAGATGGCGCTGTTAGGCGATGGCTCTGGCGGCGGAGGAGGAGGCGGTCGTAGAAAGTAGACAGCGCGAGATATGAACGCGAGATATGAACGCGAGATATGAACTCCTTTTGAACGTTTGGGGAAGAGTTTCACTATATATGTCAACGGCAATTTTCCCGCTCTGCTCGTGCTCTGCCTCGAACATTTCGCTATCTTAACTGTGTAGTCCATTTGTGCCATTATTTTATCCTGTACCATTCTGTATCCTTATCTATTGATTTTGTAATATCTATACTTTATACTTATGGAAAGTTTAGTATTGAATTTCAGTGCGTAAGCATTGTCTGGCGAGTACCGCAGCGAAATCTGTACGTCCCATGACACCGTATATCTGCAAATTAAATGCATAATTGGCAAAGTTAACACATGTAATCGTTTTTATACTGTAATAGTAGACGATTGGTAGCCTTCAAAAAATACTTCTGACAGGTATTCAAACCCCGAAAGACGTCTGTGTGAGCCCCATTACACCCATGGGAGGGAAAGTTACGTTGGCCTTAGTTTACATCGCAACCCGTTCCAGTCAAAAGGACATTAAGAGGGTTCTCTCCATTTCCTTAGTTTCCCACAATCCTACAGTAATGATTGAGCATTCTTTGGCGTGTAAGCCAGCAAAATGTGTCCATCCCATTAGGCCTTATATATGCCCCATGAATGCATAGTTGGTCAAGTAGATGTTGTTATAATAGCGTAATAGTCGATTCGTAACGTGAAGAAAAATCTGGGTACGTCGCCGTCGCCACGTCGAAGTCCTTACAAAAAAGTGAAATATTTGACAGCCGCTTTAGCATACGCCAAAGAGGATGAAAGCAAAAGCCTGCGCGCTCACGAGACATTCATTACATTACTTGACATTCTTATTTGAATGCGTTGTTACATCCTATTACTTGTTTGCTCCCACCAAAGGCCGGGGGTTCTAGTGCCTTGATAAACTATCTTAATTAACCGTACCCTAATTAACTTTGTCTTAATTAACACCCAAGAGATGCTACTTAGAGATGCATCTATTTTAAACAAGTCTAATGACAGACTGGCGAGAGAAATTATTGAGGCTGGCCAGATACACGCACAATTTGCCCCGTGTGTCAGCGCCCCGTCAGTTGCCTTGACGGATAAATTGGGTTTCTCCATGGGCGTTAGCATTTTTTACAATTTTTGCGTGTGATTATGCGTGAGCTTTGTATCAGCCTTCTGAATGCGCATGTGCAGCCCTCCGCTCCCTGGAAAACCTTTCATTAAACTTCATTTGTAAGTGAGCGTCTGTCCTGTCCACTCCGTTTCTTGTCGCCCGTATTTCCGCTCAACGACACTATAACATGCACACACCGTCTGCCAGAAGTACGCTTCAAGTACTGAACGCTCTGAGTCCGGTGCTGGCTACTCTTGAGTCGATTCATGGCTCCCCAGCCACTGTCATTCAGGGATGAGGTCCGAAAAGCAGCTATTTTTCAGTGAAATTCCTGTGGACTCAGAGCGCGCTTTTCGGATTTCTGTCGCTTTGTGTGTGCCAATGTGTTTCCCATTATCGTCATTTGCGAGCCAAACTAATCGGACACGATCAGGCTTTCTGGATATTAATCGCTTATGTCGTCAACCGTTGATAAAAGCAGTAAGATTTTGGTGTTTATTCGCCGTGACCTCACTTACATTCATCAGCCTGTGCCACCTAATGACGATAATCAATATATATGCCTAACAGTAAGGAAAAAGAATTTTACCTTTACTTTTGTGGGCGCCTACCTATTTCCGTCAAGTCGATTTGGCCACAAGGGACTACGAGACATCTCGTCCTCAAATTGGATACACGCGCATGACACTCTCTGGGGAAGTTCGAAGATCAACGCGAGAGGCAGAGCTCCGGTATCTTTCGCCTCCATTAATGAACTTTGGCTCCTCAATGATGGAAGTCCTACGTTTCTCCGTGGCTCCATATACAGCCGCTGTCTTCCCTTCACTTTTGTCTCACGAAGTGTTGTCAGACGTGCTGGGTGATTTGCGGACATAGAGACGCACGCAAGCCACAATATCCCCACGTACGTCCAGATCAGAGAATTGTCTCCTTCCAAAATACGGGATACGATCCAAAGAGTGGACTGGACTAAATTTCAGTCTGTCATGGAAGAGCACTGCGAAGCGAATTCATCTTTCGACTCGGAAGAGGCAATCAAGAGCGCAGTACAAGACAGTTTGCGTACTCTCACTACCTCTTCGAAACTGACGGAATTTGATGCGGAACTAGAACGACTTCGAGCAATCCGAGGACGTGCTAAACCGAGGTACCAACGCACGAATCTAATGGACGATTTACGGACCGCCAGACGCACGCAAAAGAAGATCCAGCGCTGCTTAGACAAGCTCGAATCGCAACGTTGGACTGCCTTCTGTGAGTCGCTAGATCCACGCAAGCCTTTATTGCAACTATGGAGAACGGTGCGCGGTCTCCGGACACTCCCCGTACAGCGGTTCCCATTCAAGGCTCTTGCCCTTTGTCAAAAGAGACCGGAGATTGACCTGGCAGCAGAGGAGTTCTGCGCCAAATTATCCAGCCAACTCACAGCTCCCAACATTCCAACGCCTTCGTGTAGTTGTCCGCCACCACGTGATCACCGCATGGATCTACCATTCTCAATCCACGAACTTAAGGCAGCATTAGCTTTGTGTGGCCGTACATCAATGCCAGGACCTGATGGAATTTCCTACCGAGCTCTGTGTCACCTGGGTGAGCGAGCGAGAGGTGCTCTCCTTGAACGGTACAATGAATCATGGAGAGATGGCACGCTACCAACAACCTGGAAAACAAGTCGCCTTGTTTCACTGCTGAAGCCTGACAAGTCGCCGTTGGAACTGTCATCATATCGCCCGATCGCTTGGACAAGCTGTGTGGGCGAAGTAATGGAGAGGATGGTCCTAGGACGCCTGGAGTTGTACTTGGAGTACCACAACACCTACCCGAATGCCATGACGGGCTTTCGACGTGGTCGATCATCGATCGATAACGTCGTCGACCTGGTCACCTACATTCAGTATGAGAAATGCCGTAAGCGTCTCTGCGCTTCTTTGTTCCTCTACGTCAAAGGGGCGTATGACAACGTTACACATGAAGCCATCGTAACGTAAGGGGGTGGTCGGATGTTTCAATGGATACGGAGCTATCTCTCCATGCAGTCCTTTTTTGTAAGCACCGAGGAAGGCCATACTTATCTACAACATAGCTAACGCGGCGTCTCCCAGGGCGGTGTACATATACTATAGCCCTGTGTTATTTCTTTTAAGCCTAATTGCTTTCCTTGAGCACGTGCTAAGCACAGTCAGATTATCAAAGTACGCGGATAACATCTGCATATGGACGTCTGCAGTAACACGCCTACAGTTGCGAGCGAGAATTCAGAGAGCCGCCACCCAAACTGCTATCTACCTCCGTAATCGAGGCCTGGAAATTTCCTCCGAGAAATGCGCACTAGGGCCATTTACGCACAAACCTATGACAAACTACAGCGCAATGACCAAATAATACCATATGTTCGATCTTAGAAGTTTCTAGGTGTCCTAATTGACAGGGACTTGTCAGGGAGCCCTCACGTATCATACGTGAAGAAACGGTCTCTGTGTGTGAAATTTTTTAACCGTTCTGTCCCCTTTGAAACCCCTACTTCCCAACCCCAGCGTAGGGTAGCAAACCGGAGACTAATATCTCGTTAGCCTCCCTGCCTTTCTTCTTCATCGCTCTCCCTCTCTTCTCGATAACACCGGACAAAGGATTTTTCGACCCATAAGCCACTTAAGGCTTTAGCCTTAATAAAGAAGTTCGCACATGTAATCCGTATAATAGTGTAATAGTAGATGATTGGTAGCATTAGAAAAAGAAAGTGGTGACGTCACCGTCGTCGCGCCAAGGTCGTAACAAGGAAAATAAAAAAACGAACATAAAAAAGCTGTGGTGTGGAAAAAAAAAAAAGCCGCTTGTGACGCCGTTTCGACTCAGTTGATCCGATGTATCTGCAAGATAAATGCATAACTGGCCCAGGTAATAGATGTAATCGTCATAATGGTGCAATAGTAGATTCAATAATAATAATAATAATAATAATAATAATAATAATAATAATAATAATAATAATAATAATAATAGACGTGTGCAATGCGCTGTGCACTTGCAAACTATTTCCATATGCAGATGATACTGCACTTGCGGCGGGAATTTTTCAAATGCGTTCTCAATGCTTAAGAATGGTGTTGGAAAAATAATGGACTGGTTTGATATAAATGTGATTGACATTAATCGTTCTAAATAGGGGTTGGTTTGCTTCCATAGCCCTTTGTCTCACTTTCTTACTCACTTTATTTGAAAACTTCTAGATGTCTCAATTGTCTTTGTCCTCCAATACATTTTTTTTTATCAGTAAAGTATTTGGGCATACGTTTTGATTCTGGTCTTTTTTTCCAATCACTTATCTTACATATGCGCCAAACTCCGTAAAATCGTCTGTTTATTGTATCACACCAAACTTTTCGTACCTTTGTCTGTCAGAAAACTTTTGGTCCACTCGTTAGCCTACAGTGTACTCAGGTATAGAATTACAACATTTGCTCATTGCTCTGGTATTTGGCATCAACGTGTAAATAGGTTATTAAAATGTATGTTAAAAAGTGTTACTTATGATGTATGTAGTCCACAAGACGGGAACCCTTTTCAAATGCTAAGATTGCCGAATTTACGGTCCCTTCTTGTACAAACAGTGCTACTCAAACATTTCGGGACCGATACATTTGAAGTCTCCACTGTGTCTTGCCGTCCTTTACGTCACACACCCGTTTTTTGAGTTGCTCACACTAATACCAGATTTGGTAGATGTACTCGAGCCTATTATGTTCCTGACATATTCAATGCTCTTCCCTACGAAACTACTTCTTGTGAATCCATATGCGATTTTCGCAAAAACTTAAAGGAATCATGCGTGGAATGATTATGGGCGTCATGGTTTCCTATTTGCGTCAACAGAAATCGTGTCTTCGGTTTCTGTTCTTGTGCCTTGTATTTTATCGTCCACAAATATGTTTCATTGTCACTTTTCTTTTTCTCCTTTTTCTTTTTTTTATAAACTTGGCAGTTTTTGTGGCTGTGTCTTGCTTCTGACTGTCGGGCTTCGCGTGACAGGCACTGTGATGACTTAGGCGAGCCTGATTTCAGCAATTGTAATTACATGATTTGTTAATAAATAATAATAATGATACCTATTATTATTAGTAGTAGTATTAAATTGTTTTACAGACATATATACACTAGACAAGAAAGGGAAAGCGAGGAGCTGGCTGGAAACTGCCACCGAAAGGGGCACGATGCCTGCCTATACTCTTCAGAAAGGAGGGCACACAAACATAGAAATGAAAGATAAGAAGGGAAGGGAAGCGGAAAGAGCAAGATGACAAATCTCAAAGAATCAAGCAGGACACACAGCACAGGTCACACACTGTAGGGCTGGTCCCTGCAGGTCACGCCACTATAGGATGTCGAAATAGAAGAAATAGTGTTTGAGGTCCCGTCACCCGAAAACGGAAATAATTGGTAGCGATAAATAGGCATGCATTAGTCAGCTAAATAAGTAAGCGAAAGGGAACTAGAAGCCGAGCCAAAGAAAGCTTTCACATTAGTAGAGAATTCTACTAATTCTACTAAATTCTGTACTACTAGTAGAGAATTTTGCTGAACAAATCATGTGTGGGCGCACGCCTTTCGTTGTCAGTAAACTTGTACCTTATCGTAGATGGAAGGCTGCCTGCCTCTTTCTCTTTTTTCTCTTTGCGTTGCCGTGAATCACCAATTGATATGGTTATGTTCATGCCTGTACGCCCACTCTGTAGTACAAAGAGCTTCGTGTACTAATTACTAGTATCTTTCCGAGTACACTTGTTTCCATTTTTAGTTCTAATTTCAATTGTACTGTCTTTGTATTGACGGTTGCGTGCTATTGACGGTTGCGTGCTATTGATGTTTCCTACTAATGATGTTGCCTACTAATGATGCTGCGTGCTAATGATGCTGCGTGCTAATGATGCTGCGTGCTATTGCGTTGAGCGAATGGGGCTTTTAATACGTCGCTTGTTTTTTGCCTTGTTGAATAACGCTTGTTTTAGGTTGATGTAACCGAAGTTTCTTTGAATGCATGCATGGTACCCATAAATAGATTGGTTAATAGAATAAACTTGGCGTAAGCTGACGCGCGGAAAAGCGACAAGACTTTTCCTGTTCGCTGCAATTGACATTTTGGTCATTACTATGTATAGTTAGGGTAATGCCTACTTAGGTGGCATCTACATGTACTAATCAACGAGTATTTATATATTTGAATAATTTATCATTTAACGCTTCGCGCACAATGTGCACAAAAAATCACCGACCATTACGATATTTCCTAATACAAAATTTGAGCGCAACTCTATACGTGTTTTCATTTAGCGATATATTGGCTGGCGCAGAGAATCTGTCTCGCGCGGCGCGTTGCAAACGGTGCTAAGTGTGGCGCTACTGCCTCGCTAATCGGGATATCGCGAGAAGCAGGGTGTGGGCGACGCGTGGATGCGATTCACAGAAGCCGCCGCAGACAGACCTCCGCTTATGCAGTGCTTTGTTTCCATTTATGGTATCGGTGGCGACATCGGTGAACAGACGAGGGGCGCTACTTTGGCGCCATCTCGTAGCTGTCGTCGCCGCAGAGTCCGTCTTGCTCAGCACTACGCCTTTCTGACGCTTTCGCATTACCCTCCTCCTCCGCTTTCCTCCTCGCGCTCTCTTCGCTATCGCCGTCTTTCATCGCCCGCTGCGCTCCGCGTTCACTCTTTCATCCTACGCCGGGCTCATTCGCTCGGTTACAACGAGGACACCGACGTTCGCCGCAGGAACGGGAGTCTTAAGTGCTGCGCTCTAAAAAAAAAAGAAGAAAAGGATTTGCTACACTAAGATGGAAAGCTGGGTGTGTTGGTTTACCATCACTGATATCCAGAGGCAGCACATCTAGTGGATGTCAGTGTGTAGCGTATTCTGTGTTGAAAGGCCCGTAGACAACGACACACATCACAGATACAGGCACCTTTCAACTCAGTATCTGCTGAAATACGTCGCCGGCTTTCACGACCTGCAGTCGTACGAACACCTAACTCGCCTCCAACGTAAAGGCGGCATAACGCGACGTTAGACCGAAATTACTGGCTACTGTTAAAGGAAATTGAGCAGATAAGTTTTATTTTATACGAACAAGGTATACAGTGAAAGCTCGTTAATTCGAACTTCAATAATTCGAATTTATGGATAATTCGAACTGTACGATTTGGTCCGGCCAAGCTCCACAGAAGTCTATGTATAAAAAAGTCCGTTAATTCGAACGCGAGAAGGTTCCCTCACGGATAATTCGAACTACGCTCACCTGGCACACGGCCAGAGAAACGCGCCTACTGCCTACGCACAAGGCTATATTGCCTCCTAAACGGAGAGAACGGCGAGAGAAGGCAAAATAGGAAAAAAATCTAACCGACGCGGGGTCAGCCAGAAGGCAGCGGCGGCTGCCGCCTCTCCGTTCTACGTAACCTCCGAGACTTCTTGCCCATTGCGAATCTCGGAGGCTTTGCAAACCTTGTACAGCTGCTAATGTGCGGAGATGGCACGACAAGCGCCAAAACACAGCGAATCAAGTACGTCGCAGCTGCGCTTGCAATCAAGAACCAACGAATCAGGGCCTTCGCCACCTTCACATGTTCGGCGTCTTTGTCTCGGCAGTCTTCATCGGTTAATACCTCTGTTTTCAGTTTAGGAGGTATCGGCCGTCGCGATTCATTGTGATGGTGTTAAGCCTTGGCTAACGTTCGTTTCGGTGGACATCGGTGGTGTGGCACAGCCGGACCCAGAGCTTTGACTTGAAGATGGCGTGTGCCCGCGGCACACGCCATCACTTTCTGACACGCCAAATTTCTGACATTCCCTACTGCTTCCAAATCGCAGTGTACTGTTGCTCTCCTTCACTTTCGTTAGTTCGAACTTTCGTTAATTCGAACTGAAGCGGCTTCCCCTTGCGGTTCGAATTAACGAGCTTTTACGTACAAATATTTAGGCATTCTCCCCGATTCAGACAAGCACTGGAAAACTCATGTTAAACGTTTGTTCCAAGCTCGCTTGCGGATGTTATATTCTTCTTAGGCTCGTGAATGTTTCGAATATGCTGTCCTACGCATACTGTACTGTTCTTTCATTCAAAGTCACATATCTTGTTGTACTGAGTCATGGGGAAACACTTTTATAATTCACCTGGATCCTGTATTCCGTCTGCAAAAGAGCGCATTAAGAATTATCACTTCTTCTGGGAGCACACAATCCAGTACGTACTTGTATAGCAGCTGCATTGCATGTGCTGCCAATGCATGCATTGTATGAACATAAGATTGCTGAGGTCATTCATGGTATTATTGAAACCAATGATCCACTTCCTATTACTTTGTTCAAAATGCCGTTACAAAATAAATAGCTACAACTAACCAGAGTTTTAATCCGCCTCCATGACATAATCTGTACGGGAAAAGGCTCGTAGAATTTAACAGCGAATTTGCTTGAAGTTCGCTGCCAATACATATAAAAGAAACCCGTAACTTTAGGTCTGCTGTAAGAAAATACTTTTTTTAGTAGTTTAAATAAAGAGCACTTGCTTTATATTTACATTCCTGCCTAAGTTATGCATCTCAATTTCATTGTTATATATTACGTCTGGTTTGTTTAGTCGCGTGCGTGAAGGATAAAAGTACACCGAGATTATACTTCCCTTCATACCTAAGTTATGTTTGTTAATTTTATTATTATCTATTATATCTGTCGTTTTGTTCCCTCGCGTGCTGCGTTTTTTTGTACCCTAAATTGACTATGGACCGGGGACTAGACAATGGCTATGGGGCCAGTAATGCTTTTGTATTTTGTAAAATAAGTTGTAAATAATGAATGAATGAATGAATGAATGAATGAATGAATGAATGAATGAATGAATGAATGAATGAATGAATGAGGTAACTTTTATTTTAGAATAATTGATAATAACGTTTCAATTCGTATTATTGGCTCCGACACGTTGTGTTGAACTTATCTGCGATATCGACCACGCCGTCGAACACCGCCGCGCACAACGGCTGTTCAAGTCACCTTAACTGCGTCGCTACGAAACAAGCGCTTACTTTTCATTTTTATAGCCATATTTGCTTTGGCTTGGAGTTTAGTCTTTGCGATGGTTGCAGTGTACTTCGAGATGAACGTGCCACTCCTGCTGTGTTATAACTGACGTTCGTCCCATCTTCTTGGTTTACAGGGACTTGTTTACAGGGACTGAACCAGGGTTCAAGCCCTTACGTTGTCGATAATGAATGCCGAAGACGCCAACGAAGGGTGTCGATGCGGGTCAAAATGTGGGCATTTGATGAGGATGTGCTTTATAGGAGCGTCCCGCCGGGTGCCACAATGAGCGCATTTTGAAGACGAGAGCTTTTATGCGTGTGGTGTAAAAACCGGGGCGAGATTGAAGGCGGTCTCGAGTAAACGCGTATGCTTAGAGGCCGTTCAACCTGGAAGTTTGGCTAACAAGCGTAAAAGGCCTGTGCTGTACAAGAGCAAACATTTCTCCCGCTCTTCAAAACTCGTGGTCGTTGATAATTTCAGCCTCAATAAAATGCTTCTTTGGCGTCCTATGAAGAAAACGCTGTGGTCGTTCAGTACATTCGGTCCACTACTTCATCAGCCGCAATATGGCTCGCGATACACTAAAGCGAATCCGCAAAGGAGGAGGAATAAACTTTTTTATTTTCGTAACAGTATCCCGGGGTAAGCCCCGGTTCTACTCTCGGTGGGAGGTCTCATTCCAGGAACCCTCTGGCCTTCGCTGCCTCCTTGGCCCTGGCGACGAGGCGTCGTTGTCGTTAAAAAAAAAATTATATATGTTCTACGCATTTACGGTGTGTCAAAAACCACAATCTGATTATGGGGCACGCCGTAGTGCGAGGTACTATGGTTTAATTTTGACCACCTGGGGTTCTTTAACGTGTACCGAAATTTGTTGGTGAATGTGCACGTTCAAGTGCTACTTGGCATGTGCGCGTGACTAGTATCTTTTCCCTTCTTGCTCGCTTTTCAGCCACCTTACCCTGTTCCCCAGTGCAGGGTAGGAAATCGGACATGCGTCTCCCTCTCAATCTAAGAAGACGAGCGCTTTTGCACCTTTAACAAAAGAGTGGCGTTTTGCTTCCCTCAGGTGTTTGTTTTCAAATACCTGCCGCATTCTGCATTATGTGAACAGTACTTGATATAGCTTTTAAAGCAGCAAGTGGGGTATGAGTTTTTTTCGTTATGAACCAGGTCGGTACCTTTTGGGCTCAACAAAGATGATCAACGAATTCTATACGGAGCTCTTCACTGAATTTGGGCACATAAGTTTTTAACCGAGTTATATTTCTCATCTGGCCCTTTCAAAACATTGAGATCTGGTGATTTTCTTAGTCTTGTAAAACACTGATTCTATAAGTAAATACGATGTGACCATTATTCTCTCAGACTCGACTTATTTTTCTTTCAGTGAACCAAATATTGTTGAAAAAGTCGCAGTTGCGGCCTAATCAAACGTTTCTACTTTCCAAATCGATTTGGTTAGTGAAATGCTACTTTAGCAGGAGCTGAGGCTTTCAGTTAGTCATTTTAATTGTTGTCATTCATTGTAGCACGTTCATTATAACAATAATCAAATTATATACAATAGTTACAAGTTAATTGTGCGCAGTTGCACTACAGACTGAAGTGTAGATCGCGTGGTGAAAGTTTGAACGGTTATCGGCAAACCGAGCCTGGCCAACCCAGTTCGCGTTCCCCAAGTTACTGCAAGCAGCGATCGCCACGAAAGCAGTGGAATCAGGCGCAGAATGAGCTTCATAAAAGCATCTGAGGTGGCTCGACATGACCTTCACGCGTTCTTGCGGATTATATGTGCTGCCCATCACCAAAAGGCACGTTAGCTCTCAATCGCATTAGCGAAAGCGACGTCGCTTGGTCTCCGGACCAGGGAGGTTAATCTTGCACGACGTTTCGACAGCAAGGACATTATGTTACCGAATCCGCCGTCCCGTATCGCGCCGGCAACAGTGAAAGCAGACGCCGGAAATTGCAGCATGGGAAATGTGACTGCTTATTTTTAATTCTGCTGAAATTGAACGATGTGATTTTCTGCCTTCGACTGGAGCACGGCCGAAAGTCTAACTCGGCACTTGTACACACTTTATGTTTACATTTCGGCTCCACGTTCTCTCAATTGTCTGTCTTAACTGTCTGCTCATTCCCACAGTCAGCGTGTTTCTAATCGATTTAGTTGTTTTGCAATATTTATTAGAGCCGTCTACTTCTTGGTTTCGGGTATTCTTTTGTCAATAACTTGCACGGCACACTGATTCGGCGTTTGTTCGCTTGCTGGTCTTCGATGCTTTATCTTCCATGGCGCTACGAGGTTAGGGCACAAAACGCGCTGAATTCACCATCCGCAGGTTGCGGAGCCTTGCAGAGAGAGTGGCAAGGAGTTATCGCATGGCAACAGAGACGAACGACATGGCGTGCAAATTGGCGACGGCGGGAGCGAGGCAAAGGCTATATATAGTCATATTCGTCCTCTTTTCGTGGGTATTGCATCACCGGACTGCAGTTATGCAGGCGTTCTCCGGCATGAATATAGCCCGCGCCAAGAGTGCATTTAAGGCGCGACTATGCGATGGCGTCAGCATACCGCGTTCGTGATGAATCGCTTCGGCTGGGCGCCCGAGTGACGCATACGAAGAGGCAATAAAATCAGTGCTGCTCCTGGACTCTCGCGCAGACAGTGCGCGTGCTTCGGCGGGGGTGCATGTGGCGCCGGGGCGATTTTGGGAAAGAACAAGTGGACCGGCGTCTCAAGGAATACTAACCGCGTATGGTTCTCCGCGTACGTACGGTAGCAGGCCACGACTGCCGCGCGTGTAAAGGAATGGCCAGGTGCGTTACTGAACGTGAAATGCACATGCTTGTTGCCATAGCCACCGGTGCTGTAGCAGCTGGGGCGATCAATGGGTGCCGTTTACTTCCGTAACATGTGAGGGCAGACACGACAGTGTGGCTCACTAAATAAGTGCAATATCACTCACACCATAACTGTATAGACTAATTTATCTAGTCGCGAAGATTATGAAGTCGTCCGACCGCAAGAATGGTTTGTGATTGGGCGATTACTTGGGCATATAGTATTCCTACAATCATGGTTAGTTGGTGAGGTCGCGGACGCTGGCCTGAAACGAGTCGTTCTTACGTGCGCGTTGCTTTGTGCAGGCTTACAGTTGTTACATCTTGTGCAAAAATTCACCGTCTTGGCGATGCATCATGCCGAGAGAGGTCCCTACCACACTGCATTTTCGGAAAGGAAGGAGCCTGTGCTCAGCCGTGGCATTTCTTCACAGTGCTGATCACTGCCTCTTTCGCAGCTGAAACAGCCGGATGGAGACACTTCATTGTGCTATAAAGGGTCACAGAATGAGGAGCATTGAAATTCCTTCGCTCATCTGCTTTTTGTTTAATTTCTATGGTTCTTTATGGAGGTTTTTATTGGATCAGTGGCTTGTTGGAACGACCAATTCATATTGAGCTCCACACTAATATTCTAGGTATATATTCATTTTAAAAAGATGGGGGAGAGAAGGGAGAGAGCTAAAATAATGTTGCAATTTAGTCCATAATGACGAAGGAGTATCGCGACACGTGGCGCAATATTATGCACGATAAGTCTAGCACTGTTTCGGGCGTTATCAGTTGATGGAGTCTTGGTTGGCGTAAACACTGGCAGATGCGCACGAGCAATCTGCTTTCTAGAAGAAGAAAAATAAACTTAGTGATGCTACCTTTATACTTTTTTTCTCATAAAGTTCTATATATCCAGCTTTCTGCCACACTGGATAATTAGCGCTCATAGCGGACACTGCTGAAAGCTGCCCCGTTTTCTATGGGATGGGCTCATTTTTCGGTGAGAAAAAAAAAATCGCAGAGGCGTAATTACATAAAAGCTCAGAAAGGTGCGTTCTAGGAACTGTACCACACTTGGTAATGCAGCAATGTCACCATCGGGCCTTCTCAATCTTTTCCCACGACATCTAGAATTTCAGCAATGGGACTGACTCTATGGAAGCTACCGAAATGACGCCTTGTTTTGGGGGACAAAAACTAGCCGTTCGAAAAGGCTAGTCGGAAACATTGAAATCACTAGGAGGTACAGTCGACCAAAAAAGTTTACGGACCAAGAGATCTGACAAAATGCTGAACATCTCAGTCTCAAAACACAGCGTGTTATTCCCATTTCCAGCCTTTTGTGGCATATGCGAACAACATTGTGATGCACAATTTTACTGGCTGCTTTTAAAAGCTGCTCGTATATTTTGCATTTTCTTAGATCCCGTGGTCCGTAAACTTTTTTGGTCGACTGTACATGTAGTATGGAAAGATAGCTTCCATTTCGGCCTATCATGTATTTGCGTGAAGAAAAAGCCGTTCCAAAATGATTTCTACAACTCAGTCGCGTCTTTGACCGTAGTATCTTCCTAATCCCCATCGTCTCACGTCACGATAGATGTGCGCCGTGGCCGGGTGGTTTAATCGCTCGTGCCCATTCGCGCGAAATCAATACTGCCCGAGTTAGAGCGATAGAATCGTGACGTGGCTTATCTTATTTAACTGCATCGCTGCCTACCTAGTTATTTCTTTCTCTACAGGGCAGCACCCAGAATCTTTGCTGCAGCTTAGGTTTCGCCTCTGGAAATACAGCCGTTGATAATTTTTATCACGCAACCTTTTATGTTGTCTTTTTGAGGAGTGTCCAAGAACGCTATAAAGCAACGTTATCCGAGAAAGCTTCAGTCCACCTTCAGCTCATGCGCCTATGAGTGTAACTTTTCCAGCGACCTGTAAACATTACCGAAATGCGTTCAGCATGCCAAGGTAGTGGCATGAGGGTGTCCGTGTAGCATAATTGTGGAAATGTGCATGATTTAATATCCTCTCAAAGCCGTTCTATTGAAAGCGAAGCTTAGTGGCGAAAGATCTGCATCTGTCCACACGTCGTTTCGCCCAGTGCGGCAAAGAGCGTCACGAGAAACCTAAAAAAATAGCGAATAAAAAAGGAACTCGACCTGTGCGAGCCTATTCGTGTGAGCGAAGTGTGCGCGGTGCGAACCGGGCATCGTATTCAGCGCATACTTTTGCTGCATCTTGCAATAGCGATTGCGCGTTATTACATCGGTACTTCTTATTTTTGTTTACGTTACTTTTAATACTGTAGATTGCAGTCGGCACCTGTGCGGTTAATAATGCGTCTTAACACTCCATTTTGCTATGCGACTTCTCAAATTTTGTCACACTACCAAGTGTGTCCCAGGCACCGTCTGCTGGCACGCATGACATTCTACTCACTATAGCGCACAGATTTCTCCTGCAACCTTTCCTATTTTCGCAGCAAATAATACTTACTTACATTTCGTTGTTCCAGGGTAGCTCCGGTGTGTTGTTCACTCACGCAGACGGGTTCAGCTTCAACATTTTAGAGCGCTCAGAGTCGTTTGTTACCAGGCATGCATGAATTCTAGGCACTAAGGGCGAATTTGTTTCATATAATTCACCCAGAAAAATTTCACCGGCACTTAAAAAAAATAAATATCTCGCTGCGGGAAGCTAGACGCAGTTGCGGCGACAATAATAGCCTGCTTAAACTAGTGCGAAACAACCGCACTATGAATTGTCAACAAGGGTATGATTACTACGGCGGAATAAAGCCTGACGCCAAGAAGTGTGTGAAATTCTCGAGACATCATCTCAGTGAAGCGTTAACCAGCAAACACTCAATAATTGTCTAACGATAGGACTGACAAAGTAGATAGACGACGTTTTCGGATTTAAATTGACTGCCTGTAAGACGTAGCGCGAGTCAAACGTAAATGGACATCTGCACGACGTGACGGAAGCTTCGTCATCAGCGGCGCGCGGGAAAGATGCGGCAAAATTTTAGGTTAGGTATAGACTCGTGCACAGGGCACTCCAGTTGACACGGGCTTGCATCACCCTATAGCCACATCAGAAACAGCTCTGCAGGCCTGCGAGTGCGCTTACGAAACGTCCCAGTATTCGTAAGAGTTGCGGTCGGTAACTGTTATCGACAACGACAGACTATGACACGCTCGATAAAGGCGGCGGGTATACAGCACACGGGCCAAAAACTGGCGCGGCTGTCGCTTGTCGCGTCGTAAAATGTCAGCATCTTCGGAGGACCAGCACGACGTCGTAAAAATAAGCACAGACTTGTAAATATTATGCGCTGCAGCACAGAACCGCGTTCGAAATAAAGGTTCGTGCTGGCTATCGCGCCCGATCATTGGAGCTATACAAAAACTGGCTGCATGGCGGATATTGATGCGTTATGTAAGGTACAACCTTGCAATGTTTTTTTGACAATACCATGCGAACGCCGACCTCACGGCGTGTTAGAGGCCTTGTGTAATGGCGAGGGGCGCTTCTGAAGCGAACAGCGCAGCCGAATGCATTAGAAGTGGCAATAGGCTTGCGTGCACACTGTCGCCGATCCCGCCGCCTCTCGCCGCTACGGAAGGCAGCTGACACTCCCTGCGGTCGACGCTCGTGCGGTAATAAAATAGTTGTGAGGGTGTGCACATCAATATGAAATGGGGTGTAAAGTTGTATTGGTTCAAGGTCAACATGACGGCAGCTCAGGGGGGACGGCGACACACACACACACTGGACAAGCGCTCGTCCTGTGTGCTTTCATGGAGCCGTCATATCGGGCACATAAATTTGCCACGTTCTTGTTAAACCACGCCAGCAATATGCAAGCCAGTTGCTGCAACAAAAGTCACAGGAGTTTAATACTATACAGGCTGAATATTTTTACAGCAACACACCGGAACAAAGTGTGTTTCTTTAATTCCTAAGCACATGTGCTCGCGTTTTTGGTAAACTATAGCATGATGCTACTGAGCAAAAAAGTGGTTCTCAGCATCTCACCTTCAGTCTGCCGGAAAACGAACGAACTATGCTTGACTGTTTCCGCCGCAGTTCTTGCACCACAGAGCAGACAGAATTGTTCTGGCAGCCGGTATGCTTGTTGGGTGGCATCGTGTCTGCTGCGGGACCGACGAAATTGCGTGCTCGATGAAACCGTGCAACCGATACAACCACTAAAGCAGGCTCAAAAGGGGGTCATAGAAAAAAAAATTCAAGAAGAGCGGACACTGCAGCCTTTTTGATTATCAGTCCCTGACAGTCTGAGACTGCTTGGAACTGCTGTGCCGCATTCGATTTTCTCGAACAGCTTCGGAAGCTCCGCCCACTAGTCCGAGAGCTGCCAGAATCGCGTTCGTTTTTTTATGGACCGGAAGTCGCGGAGTGCCAGCGGACTGTCAGCACATTCTTGCTCGGACAAGCGCAAGCAGCTGGCAGACGACGACTATCCTAAGAAGATGGTCGCGGCGTCTGATACCATGTTGTGAAAGATGTCGTGTGCTTCTACGTACTTTGCTCGTTCCAGACGGCAAATATTGTGCACTCAGCTATCGCTTCTGTTACGTGGGTGCTCCGTGTGCCATCCTGCGGGTTTTTCCCGAATGGTCTAATTCCTGCAGCTTTAGTATTCGCGTTTTTTACGAGAGAAACACAGCGATCAGGTGCACATGCATGCTTTTCTTTTATGTGTTTCGGAAATCTGTCATGCTCATTGCTGTATGCTTAGTAAAAAGGTACATTTCGCTTTCCAAGTGAGTGAAACAGGTGTGCGAGGAAGCACTTCATATTGCAATGTAGCCACTTCACGCCGGTAGCTGGGGTTGATCCCTTCTGTTGCGAAGTTCGAGCGTTTGCTTTTTGACGCGCAGGATTAGTAGATGGTGTACATATGCTCCGTCCTAGATACGCGTCGGCCTTCAGTACACGGTCCCACGAGCTTTGAGGATATCGGCGGGTGCTTTCTGCGTGAACAGCGACGTGGCACAACTACGATTTTGCTTATGGATGTGCACGAATTCCGCTTAAATGTCGCAGCCAATGAGCTAGCTTAAATACGGCGCTTAAGAGGAAGCTTTGGCGCGGGTGCTCCTATCTAAATGGAGAATTCGTTTTTTTTTGGCAACCACTGCACCAAACTTGACGAGGTTTGTTGCATTTAAAAGAAAAACCTAAAGTCTAATGACTCTTGGCTTCTAATTTTTGATTTGTCTTCATTTTTTAATAAAAATGGGCAAAAATCGCAAATTTTCAGAGAACGAAACTATCAAGTTTACAACTCTGCAACTCAGCAATGAAAAATGATATCACATTTATGTGAATTGCATCTAATAGTGCATGTATAATACATGTAAAACACATGTAAAACACAATAATGTTTTTGTGAAATAACCCCTGAACCGATTTCAATGAAATTTGTTGCATTTAAGAGAGAAAGTTAAATTCTGGTGACAGTTGGAAGCGGAATTTCGATTTAGGGCCCGAGTTTTGTTAAAAAGATTTTCGAAAATTCTAAACTTTGAAAAAGGTTGAAGCACGAAGTTTACAAATTAGTAGCTCTGCATCAATAACAGATATCGCGGTTCTATAAACGGCCCCCATTAGATCATTGGAAGTGGACAAATTCGGTATGTCATTTGATATCTTACGTGCATGTGTTACGTTCTGTACAAGGGTTCTGCAAAAGCTCTATTTTCATATTACTAGACTTCTTGAAAGTCATGTGTGACATATCAATTTTGTCCGCTTTAGGCGTAGTATTAGATGCAATTCACAGAATTGTGATATCCTTTTTGATTGCTTAGTTACCGAGTTGTAAACTTGATAGTCTCATTTTCAGAAAATTGTCAAAATTTGCCAATTTCCAATAAAAAAATTGATGACTTAAATAAAAATTTAAAACCAACAGTCACTACAGTTTAAGTTTTTCTTTTAAATGCAATAAATTTCGCCAAATTTGGTGCACTTGTTGGCAAGAAAAACGAATTCTCATTTTACATGTATTTATGTAGGTGCGCCCGAGCTATAGAGCTTCCTCTTAAGGGGCAAGAAGAGAGCGCGACGTAAACTGCACTTAATGAACACATTCTGTGAACTTAGGCTGCGATTCCGCCATGCAAGCTTTAAGTTTGGGTCAGCGACGTGGCATCTGAAATTGCACCATCTCGGAGGCCACGCTAATAAATTCGCTGGGTAGGGCGCTATCTACGAGTAGCTAACAGCAGACGACGGCAGCCAGAAGAGTGACTTCTGATCATGGTGATTTCGAACGAAAGCTCGGACACTTCTCAACAGCTGGATCACGTGACTCACCCGCTCTTCTGTCAGGGCTAGTCATACTGGAGGCCGCAGACGGTTGGCGGACAGTCCTGGACTGCATAATCGAAGAGGTCCATTCACTGAAAACTGGCAACAGGAAATATTCACGCTGGTACTGATGCCTAGACCGACCGAGATGCCTGACGCGAGCATATAAAAAAAAAAGAGAGTATGAATGGAAGTTAACAGACAACGTTGTATTTTTATTATTCTTTCCTGCTAAAACTAAACACATTTTGCGTATAAGTGAACTGATACTTGTCGACTTATTTTTCTTGCGTCACCTAGCGAAGAGCCAATGACGTGCCAGACATGCCACCGACGCGAGCGAGACCGGATATGGCCCGTCTGTATGTTTGTTATCATTATTTTTTTTTATGTAGCTCTGGTTTCTTCGGCTCTCGGCGTACTCTTGCGTTCCTTCTGCACTTCGACACGGCACCACTGCGCTATTGGGCTACGATATGGTGACAAATTTTTTGACAGACTGCGCTGCATTACAAGGAATTTAGGCTTACGGCACGGACCGAGCCTTTCGTAGTTAAAGAGAAACAGATCGGCCGTTGTGGCGCAGTTGGTTTGGCGTGTACTAGTGTCATTCTGGGACACGCGTGTGACGCTTTCTTTGACACCCAACATTACTGTAACTAATTTCTTTACTTTTTGGGGTACTTTCGGGGCGCGGTATCCGCGGGTTGTCAAGCAGTTAAGGCAAAGCAGCTTGGCCGTTGGAACGCATTTAGTTTTGCGTGTATTGAATCTTTCTGGGACGAGTATGTGGCGCTTTCTCTGACCCTCAATATTATTGTAACTTATTTAGGTATTTTTGTGGGTACTTTTTGGGTACGCTGGCCACAAAGTTAGGGAAAGACAGCTCGGACGCTGTGACGCATTTAGCTTCCCGTTGACTGAATTTTACGGGGTCACGTTTGTGACGCTTTTATACCGCCCCTCCACGACACAAACTGAATTGTTAGCTCAGTTTTCGTGTGGCGCTTTTGTGACATCGATGCAGATATAAGTAACTTTTCTTTTATGACGAAGCTGTGTACCTCTACCTCCCCCCCCCCCCCCCCCCCCCAATGCAATTGTCGTGTCCGTGGGCAAGAACTCAACCAATCACAGTGGGAGGTGGCGTGCGCTTCCACTTTACACACTTTAAAAGGGTTCCCGCATATCACTCGCCAGATGGAAACGTTGACTGTACGCTTACAATAATCTTCAGCTCTTGTAGAATCCAACAAATTCCAATGTATCATATAGAAAATGGTGTTTTACGGGTCCCAACTACGAGGCAGGCTATAGTGGAGAAATGCCGGCTTACTTTCAAGCACCTGGGATTTTCTAACATGCAACTATAAAGCGCGGTACATGAGAGGTTTTCCGTTCCGCACCAGTGAAATATGGCCACCGCGGCTGACATCGAACTGGCCATTAGTGCTGTCACCACTGAGCAGTTGCCTCAAAATTTAGATTTTACTACATAGCGTAGGAAACGCAACGCACTGCGCACATTAGTGTTATTGATATTCTGGAGCAACATTTTAGTTGCGTAGGGTAAGAAAAAAAATTGCCAAATAATTATTTATTACCCTATATCAATGTACAATACGTGGCCAGAAACAAAGACGAAATGGTGTTGGGCTGCTAAGCACGAGGTCGCGGGATTGAATCCCGCCCACGGCGGCCGCATTTCGATGGGGACAAAATGCGAAAACACCCGCGTACTTAGATTTAGGGGCACGTTAAAGAACCCCAGGGGGTGCAAATTTCCGGAGTCGCCCACTACGGCACGGCTCACAATCAGATAGTGGCTTTGGCACGTAAAACCCCATGATTTATTTTAAACAAAGACGAACAAGTTATTCTAGTTTTTTTTTCTTGAGTTGGAATGTTGTTCTGGCTTCAGGGGGCTATGGAAGTTTTGGCAAAACCCATCCTTCACCAAATCCCCTCTACCTTCGCGCGCACATCAGCCTTAATGTTCTCAACATTTCCGCTAAATGTAACCTCGGTGGCTTTTATAGCTCACACAAGAGAAGCCGTCTAAATCCTGCGTCGTTCACAAAATACAATTATAATGTTCGATAACGCTTGTATACACTTACAGGCAAAGGACCTACTTCACCCACCTAGGATGAATACCACGAACCTGGTATAACACTCGAAAATAAGGAAGAAACCAGCTTCGACTAGTTCTTTGCAAAGCTGGTTACTGCTTTAGTAGCCAGAAAAGTCACTTCTTCGTCCCACATTGCATTTTATATGTCCACACCTCTACCCACTTTTTCATCAAAAGTAATCTCAGTGTTCTCTAGGGACACTATAGAAATAGCGAATAATGGCCGTATAACACGTCAGAGCAGCTGTTGACAACTTCTTTTACCAAGGCTGAAATTTATCGCCCCACATTAACGTTTGCAGGCACAGTCGCTGAAGGGCTTGGCCTGACAGTGGGCCGCATTTCAATAAAAATTTTCACACATACAGTGGTCATATAGAAATCCCCCCATGCATTTTCCCTGATTTGAACTCTGTGGCTATTCTCCCAGGACAGCGGCCTAACTGCAGCGACGTTTATGAAACACATTTATAGCTCTCCGGAGCACGTGAATATGTATTTTGGTAAAAAAACTGTAATTGCCTCACTCGCTTTAAACTTTACCTACTGTCACAGACCGGCGCCAACCATGTTATATATATATTTCTTTAGAGTGCGTTTTCGGGCATCCCGTTCAGAGGCTACGGGAGGAGGCCGCGAAAGAGGGCGGAGAGGACTGCCCGGGGTCGAGGGGCATCTGGAGACGGTCGGCTTTGTGAGCCGCGCAAGCGGCTGTTTTTCGGAGGCGGCTTCGCTGTCCCCTTCGACGGAGTCGGGGCTTGGCCGCGGTGTAAGATTACCAGAGTGGAGCAGGCAGAGCGCACGGTGAAGAGAGTTGTGCGCCCTGTGTCCACTGTTCGGTCGCTTCCGCTGGTCGGGATTGCGGAGACGGCCGGGGCCATAAATCGACAGTGCGCATGCTGTCTTCGGTGGCGCCGAGAAAAAAAAAAAAACGCCCGTAAATAACCGATGGGCACAGCACTGCCTTTCAGCAGCGTCTTCCCTCCGCCAGCTCGTTAGCAGTTCGGTGGGAAGGGACACAGTCGTTTGGAAACAGGCAGCGAAGAAGGTTGTGTGAGTCTTTGCGGCGTGCGGGGCCGAATTCCTGACGGCGAGGCGCGCGTTTCATCGCACCGGGCCCGCCGCCTTCGAGCCATCGCCGCAACGACTGCCACACGAGCCGTCCCCGTTCTTCGCTGCGCTCCGATATGGTCTGTCCGCCGGCTTGTCCTCTTCTTCTTTTCTGTTAACTATAAATGACTCGTTTGTCTCTAAACTCATTTGTTTACTGTTGTTGTAACCCTGCCTGATTATTGTGTGCTCTGGTCGTGTTCCCAATTGTGTGTACTTCTCGCCAATTCTGTTCGTTCCTACTTTGAGTTCTTTGTTACCTTATTGTCCGTGATCAGTTTTGTGTATGATTAAATGCTTGTTATCCCCCTTCAACGAGTTGTTTCGCGATTGCCGACGCACCGATACACGGGCGTATTGCTCGGGCTGACCAACCCTGAATAAATAAATGTTGTACAAAAAAAGCCTCTCGCTTGTAGGCCGGGGCGAAGCGTAAAGCGGACCCCTGTGCTCCGTCGGCTTGCGCCTGACAGCCGGATCGGCGAGCGAGGGGAAGGTTTTTTGTGACAATAATTGGCGTCCGCGACAGGACTTGGTCAGCCGCGTGTCGGTGCTGAGGATACGAAGGAACTCGTGTGAGGGGTCGTGGTAGTGGCAAGAAGTCCACTGTTTCTTTGAGCACGATGGCAGAGGCCGAGTTTGATAAACTCGTTGATCAGGGACGGAGCTTCGGCTTCGAAGGTAAAGAATTGTTTTCTTGGATAGAGCAAGAGAGAGCTAGACGTCGAGAAGAGCGCAATGCAGAACGCACTTGGCGGAGGGAAGAAGCTGAACGCGAAAAGACTATGAGAGAGGAGGAGTCCAAATTAAAGCTCGAGAGGGAAAGAGAGGAGTCCACCTTAAGAATGGCTCTGCTTGAAAAAGAAAAGGAGGTGTTGTTGCTGAGGTAGCAACTCGGCAGTTCCTCGGAAACGGGCTCTAGGTCCGGGTCGGAAGAGAGGGGGGCTGTGCCGGGAAACAAAGTGAACCCGCACAAAGGAATGCCTGTGTTCAATGGGCAACGTGATGACCTCGACGCGTATTTGATGCGTTTTGAGCGTGTGGCTCGAGGTCAAGGTTGGCCACGAGACCAGTGGTCCACTGCATTGAGCTTGTGTTTGAGTGGTGAGGCACTGAGCGTTTTCAGCAGGATGTCCGCGCCAGATTGCACGGATTATGATAAGTTAAAGAAAGCATTGATGCTACGTTTTAGAATGACCGAGGAAGGGTTTAGAGAAAAGTTTAAGGGTGCATCCCCTATGAATGGGGAAACGTGCTCCCAGTTTGTTACTCGGCTCACGAATTTCCTTGAGCGGTGGGTCGAGCTGTCCAACACCAAGAAGGAATACAATGATCTGTTTGAGCTGATGGTGAAGGACCAGTTCCTTTCAAGCTGCGCGGCACCACTGGAACTCTTCCTAAAAGAGAAAAAAGATGCTACTCTTCACGAAATGATAGAAAGAGCGGAGCATTACGTAGACGCGCATGGATGGCCGAATTTCGCAAGGCGTCCAGCTGCGAGGAAAGAGCCGTCAGCTACAACAGATGCGGAACAAAGAGCTGAAAGGAAAGACAGGAGCCAGTCAGCTGTGAAGGCGAGGGATCAGGAAATGCAGAAATGCTTCCTTTGCTCTCGTACTGGCCATCGAGCCGAAAACTGTCGCGTGGGCAACGCGGAGGGCAACAACCAACCTCTGAAATGTTTCAAGTGTGGCAAAAGCGGCCACACTAGTTGGAAGTGTTGGCAGAAGGATCCAAACAAGCCAAAAGGCGCGGCAGAAGAATCAGCGTCGTTGTGCATTGAGAACGGTTACATTGAGCTGAAAAATGGGGAAAAGGTCCCCGACGTTGGCGCGGGCCTGACAGATGAGCCCGTAAATGTCAATGAGAAACTTCCAGTAGTCACCGGGGTGGTTGGTAACCAAAGAGTTCGGGTGCTTAGAGACACAGGGTGCAACACAGTGATAGTAAGGAGGGGTCTGGTCAAGGATGGTGATCTCATAGGATCCAAATCTCCCGTGTACCTCCTCGATCGGTCTGTTCTCCTGCTTCCAGAGGCTTGGATCAGCGTGGACACATCTTATTTCAAGGGCCGCCTTCGGGCGAAGTGTATGAAGGATCCCCTTTATGACCTGGTACTCGGCAACGTTGAAGGAGTTAGAAATGCCGCCGATCCGGATCTCGACTGGAGATTGGAGACGATGGCCGCGACTGTGCGCTCCTCGAAAGTACAACCCTCAAGGCATATTAGCGCTGAGCAGGGGTGCGACACTGCTGGAAACGAGCGCTCGGCTGTCGCAGACCCATATGGTGACCAGGCAAACGCCGTAGTGACGAGATCGCAAGCCGGTGAGAAAAGACCGTTAAGGGGCCTTCAGGTGTCGGAGAATTCAGATAACGTAAGCCGGGAAGACTTAATCAAGGCGCAGACTATAGGAGTCGGATAGACTAATTTGCGGAGGCGTGTTGTTATCACTGTATAATGATGTTTGTTTTTCTCAACGTCAGGGCTTCTATGTATCCATGCCACTGACGACCTCATGCAGTGTTTTGTATTATGTTCGTCCATGTGTTCTGTATGGAGGCATTAGGTTTAGCTTTGTGTAGCTATGATATAATACGATGTGCTTGCTGTCTTTGTGCCGTGCGTTATCATGTGCTTCTTAGTACGGACAATACTGTGGACTTCGCAAGTGCAGTGGGTGCGCGTCAGCAGACAGTGCCAGAGAACTGACAGTGCCCATGAGACTGGGTCCAGATCCTCATGCCATTGGGATTGGACTATCTTTTTTTTTTGGACAATGCAACTGTGAAGTGTGCATATCCACCTGTGCGTCCGTAGATTCTACGCTAGTTTTGAGAGTACATTCCTGCTCTGACGTTCGACGCTCACAGGTTTCTTGTTGTTATTGTGTGTGATTTGTCGCTGGTCTGTGGCTAGCAAAATATTACGCTGTAATATTCTTGAGCGGGGAGCAGTGTCACAGACCGGCGCCAACCATGTTATATATATATTTCTTTAGAGTGCGTTTTCGGGCATCCCGTTCAGAGGCTACGGGAGGAGGCCGCGAAAGAGGGCGGAGAGGACTGCCCGGGGTCGAGGGGCATCTGGAGACGGTCGGCTTTGTGAGCCGCGCAAGCGGCTGTTTTTCGGAGGCGGCTTCGCTGTCCCCTTCGACGGAGTCGGGGCTTGGCCGCGGTGTAAGATTACCAGAGTGGAGCAGGCAGAGCGCACGGTGAAGAGAGTTGTGCGCCCTGTGTCCACTGTTCGGTCGCTTCCGCTGGTCGGGATTGCGGAGACGGCCGGTGCCATAAATCGACAGTGCGCATGCTGTCTTCGGTGGCGCCGAGAAAAAAAAAAACGCCCGTAAATAACCGATGGGCACAGCACTGCCTTTCAGCAGCGTCTTCCCTCCGCCAGCTCGTTAGCAGTTCGGTGGGAAGGGACACAGTCGGTTGGAAACAGGCAGCGAAGAAGGTTGTGTGAGTCTTTGCGGCGTGCGGGGCCGAATTCCTGACGGCGAGGCGCGCGTTTCATCGCACCGGGCCCGCCGCCTTCGAGCCATCGCCGCAACGACTGCCACACGAGCCGTCCCCGTTCTTCGCTGCGCTCCGATATGGTCTGTCCGCCGGCTTGTCCTCTTCTTCTTTTCTGTTAACTATAAATGACTCGTTTGTCTCTAAACTCATTTGTTTACTGTTGTTGTAACCCTGCCTGATTATTGTGTGCTCTGGTCGTGTTCCCAATTGTGTGTACTTCTCGCCAATTCTGTTCGTTCCTACTTTGAGTTCTTTGTTACCTTATTGTCCGTGATCAGTTTTGTGTATGATTAAATGCTTGTTATCCCCCTTCAACGAGTTGTTTCGTGATCGCCGACGCACCGATACACGGGCGTATTGCTCGGGCTGACCAACCCTGAATAAATAAATGTTGTACAAAAAAAGCCTCTCGCTTGTAGGCCGGGGCGAAGCGTAAAGCGGACCCCTGTGCTCCGTCGGCTTGCGCCTGACAGCCGGATCGGCGAGCGAGGGGAAGGTTTTTTGTGACACCTACACATCACCCATAGCCTGTCGCTTATTCGCTTAGTTAACGGAGGACATCGCGAAAATAGATCACCTCCTCCGCCGAACGCACTATAATAGACAGATTACAAGTATACAGCAAATATTTGCGATCATCATTATCATCATCACCACCATATTTTTCTGTCTGCTGCAGGACGAAGGCCTCTGCCAGCGATATTCAATAACCCCTGTCTTGCGCTAGCTATTTCTAAGTTGCGCCTCAAATGTTTAAAATTTCATCCCGCCACCCAGTAATCTGACGTCCTGGACGGCGCTTCCCTTCCTTGGCACCCATTCTGCAACGATACTAGACTTATCGGCCACATGCATATTACACGGCCTGCCCAGCTTCACTGCTTCCTCTTAATGTCGGTGAAATGTATGCGACGATCACGATTATCAAGAAACGTTAATATTTCCCCTCACACCACCACTACCAGGGGCCCCATTTACACCGATTGCGACCAAGTTATTACGCACAATTATCCTAGGACACTGCAAAACCGAGCGGATAATGGTCGTACAACAGGCTCAAGCAGTTGCTGAAGAAAGTATATACAAGCAGTGTAATTTATCCACATACACTTCGCATAGACATCGGCCGCAATGTTTCGACATTTTAACTACATTTGGACTTCATGGCTGTTGTAACTATCTCACGACGTTGGGACAAATTCTGCGTTGTTTGCTCGCATAGACGGTGGTGCCATATTTCTCTCTAGGTACTATTGTGAGAAACTTTATGACTAGAACTATGTTGACATTATTATCAGCATCTCCCGAGCGCAGCTAACAAATTGATCTGCACGTAACGTAAGCGCAGTTCGTGGTTGATCGGCGTTGCATTAGTCCTTCGGGTCTATAGCGAGCGCACGGTATCCGGCTAATTGCGGTACGTCCTCGACGGCTCTGTGAATTCGCGCAGGGATCACGTGGTGTTAGCTATAGCCACAATAGCGTTGAACCATTTCACTCAGGCCGAGCGTAAGCACTGATCTCTGAAAGACTCGTTCGTGCCTCTTCCGCGACTTCGGGGTCGGCTCTGCATGTGCGCTCGTGTGTATGTGCCAGCCGTCAGCTCTCTTGATCTCCAATGGCGCGGTCGGCGCGCCCGATAACGAAGGAGATTATGTGGTCGTTGGGTCACAACAACGCCGCGAAAACCCCTTCCTCGTGGCTGCGGCCTGCACGGCACGGCCAGAGAAAACATTTCGTCAGTGAGCCGGACATCATTAGCGGAAGCCGGGCAGATTTATCTCCACTGGCGCTCGCGTTCGGCGCGGAAGCTTCCTTCCTTGAGCGCCCTCGAGTGCAGAGAGTCACGCACCGCGCCCAGACACTCGAAGCAGAGCACCCGGTCGACGCCGGGTTGGCCTCTGCCGCCTCGCGCTTGGGGAGTCGTCGCGCCGAGGAGGCGCTTTGTTTTCTTTTTTTTTCTCTCTCTCTCTCTTTTTACTCGAAAGACCTGCGAGAGGAAGGAACAAGGAAACAACCGGTGGCTTTCTTTCGTTCGCGAGTGATAGAAGGCGGGAAGGAAAGGCAGAATATGGCTATAGTTTACTGACCGGAAAAAGTGCGAAGGGACAGCGTAACGCAAATAGAAGTGGAAGAGAGAAGAACGCGGCATGCGAAATGCACATGCGAGACGTAGCACTGTGAAAGGCTGTCTCGCAGGCTGCAGACAGCAGTAAGTGAAGTAGCGTGCTTGTACAGACATTAGCGTGCTACAGAATTCCTGTACGCCCAACTCATTCTCGCGATAGTTTCCAATGCTGAATGCACAAAGCCAGCACGCAACTCACTTTAAAAAATAACATAATTGTTGCCGCGCTTTGGCTCCGAATATTACAAAAAGGCAAAGCGTAGTGATCGACAAGTATGGTTCTCAAAAGCTTGATTACTCTGAAGTGCCTCAGGGGTCGGTCCATGAAGCCATTTTATTTCTTGTTTATGTTAACGGAGGCCTCCAGTTCTCTGTTCAATATCCCATTCAGATTCGGCTTTTTGTCGATGACTGTCGTATAGTATATAGTCACACTAGCCACTCAAATAGAACTGGATAATTCACTACAACCAATTGTCTCTTGGAGCATGAAATACTCGTGGTATCGAACTAAATCCATCAAAAACTGAATAAATCTCATTTAATCTTGCAATTACGCTTGGAAGCAATGAGCGTAAGCGATGAGAGAAAATATTTCGATTTTAACCCTACGACTAACTTTCATGGCGAGCCCCATGATTCATCCGTATTAATAAAGGGAAAATGAGACGTGCACCCAATCGTTGCAATTGCTACAAAGGAAACCCATTCGGATTCCTCGAAAGAAAAGCCCCGCAGTTGAAGAAACATTCGTCCTGGTCCGGGACCACCGCCTTTCCGGGGCATCTGCTATACCATCTGAGTTAACCAGGTAGCTAGCAGATGACAGGGCGAAGTCGAACTTGTCAACAACTCGAAGTAAAGGCAAGAGTTTGTCGTAACAGTTCTGCGGAAACCTGCCAGGTGAAGAGAAGTCATTAATAAATGGAAAATAAGACGCCCACTCAATCGTAGCAATTGCTACAAAAGAAACCCATACGGGTTCCTCAAAAGAAAAGCCTCGCAGTTGAAGAAAGAAGCCTTTCGAGTTTCCGCAGAACTATTACGACAAATTCATCCATATGTCCGGACGTGGAACGTGAACTGTCTGTCTTGGGAGGAAAATTTAACGTAATGCAATCATCCATGTGAAACCAAATGCTTCCAGGAGACTAGTGATATTTAGATTTGCCTATTTAAGGTAAATTGCCCATAAAGAACAGTTAATTAATAAACTTGAGTGTGCGCAAGAAAACATCAGTCATATTTATATATTCCGAGTATTCAAGGAAGTTTACAGCGTCTCAAATCTGTTCACGAAGGCGAACCTGCAACCACCCTCATAGTGAAGAATAATGTCAAGGATAAAATTTATTAATCTATAACGTTGTAACTACAAGATACCATGGTCTTATTATCTGCATGGCCCTTTTGCTCCCATCAAGATGTAACCATAACAAAGCAACCCGCTAGTCCTTGAATCTTGTTAACAGTCAGAAGCACTTTTTTCTTCGGCCATCTCTTACTGAAATACTCTGCCAAATAGTGCTGTGTCTTGTGATACCATTGATCCCTTCGTAAGCTGCATGCAATCCATTCAGTTTTAACCGTGAAATTTAAACGCAGGCAATAACTACGGGACATTTCTGTGTTACTTAAGGAAGACTATCCACATGTAGCCACTCTTGCACGGGCCGTAGTGAACCGGCAGTATAGGCTCAAATTAAAGTTTAGCATAGGCTCAAATTAAAGTACGGCGTGGCCGATGAGGAGGACATCGAGGCACCGTAGCAAACGCCGGAGAAGAACGCTCCTCCTCCCTTGCCTCACCCCCTTGCCTCGCGCGCCACCGGAGAGGGCACGAATCCGGGCCGCGTTCCTCGCTCGCACATGCGAGATTGAACCGCGTTCGCCGGCTCACCCTCACATGCTTTTACTCCTACGCAACCTCACGGCGACGGCATAAATGCGCCTGGAGTGTCCATATAATTGCTATCGCAATAAAAAAACTTGATGTGATTTAGGTTGTTGGGTCTTAGGGCCTCACAGGAGTACCGACCACCGGGGGTTCGAGCTTAGCGAGCCACAGGGCCGCGTCAGCCGTCAGCCTCTAGCGCCGTTGCGCGCGAGCTCAGGCTACAAAGGGCTACCGAACGATGCACGCAAGAACACAGTAATACCCTGAGCTAACTGATGCTGTTTATTGTATCCCGCGGCACTCGACACTGCACAAACGCCCGATCCCGGGACGGCGGGGAACGAAGGAGGTCCTGCACCAAGGGCGAAAAATACAATCAGGAGCACCTATAACACGTCGCTGCGATAGCACAGGCTCAAGCTGGGACACACCGCTAGGAAAAGACCCTGTACCTATGCTACTTGCTCTCTCGATAACCAACGGACCAACTCGCGAGAGCTCGGGCAATCTGCTTCGGCTTGGGCCTCCAATGAGTGCGGCTCGGCGTGGTACGACCTCGACAGATCACAAGGCACCCGTGCTTCGGCTTAGCTTCTGGACAGGATCAACACGAGGTACACGCTCCCCGCACGGGCAAAGGCACCATGCGTGAGTTCAAGTCCTATTCACAAAGGTGTCGGCGGATGACAGGAAGCATGTACGTACCCAGCGCAGTCACAAGGGAGAAGAGACACGCTACCGGCACGAAAGTAGCTGCTAGGGGCCCCTCGTAACGTCTTAGCCCCGACCTCACCTGGAACCATTGTGAGTGGAGCGCCACAGCTGACAACTGGGAGGGAGTGAGGCGTAGGGATGGTAGAACAAGTGAATGCGCCCGCGCAATGGCGCGTCAATTTGCTCAAATCTCCACAAGGTAGCATTAGTTAGTATATGTTATGCATATATTTTCACTTGCCTTTTCTGTGAACTCGTACGTTGATAATGAGTCAACTTTCAAATGAGGCAAAGAAGAAATAAATGAAAAAGATGAGCGGTGAAGAGGTAACATTTCCGACTGGCAATCAGTAGGTACCCTGTTGGAATCGAGGTGGAGAGCTGCGCGGATTTTTTTTTTTTCTAAATGTCTCGGAAAGCACTTCGGGATTACCTCGGTGGACGTCCTAAAGACCAGGGTATTGATAAAATAAAACATACCGCTGTAAAAAGAACATAGCTCGCATTTGGACAACATGCCAATAGGGGGAAATGGTGCAATTAAAAAAAGATAATCCTTTTCATATGGCTGTGTATTAGCTTGCTCAAACACCTTTTCCTGTGAGTGTAAATGGATGAGCTATACAGACACAAGGAAACACCGTTCAGGATGCAACTTTTCTTAGTGTGTAGGGAGGCAAGGAAAATGGCGCGGGTGTTCTAAAGGCAACAATTGAGCTCGCGGCTGTGTTAACGTAGCCCGCTGCGTTGAACCAAGCTCTATCCATGGCCATGCGCGTTGCGAGGAGCGCATGCACTCCTGCGTTACATTACATCCATGCGGGAATCCCGTGGCACAGGAGTGGAACATGGCGTAACTGCGAGTTGGAGCTGCAAGCTGGCAAGTCTTGAGCAAAATTATTCAGCAATGTCAATTTCGCTGCGGCCTTGGTGCAAAGCGAGGGATTTGAAAGGAACACGCTGTTGCGGTCATACGCGAAGTCCACGCATGGTTCTCTATATCTGAGATAATCGCTGACGTGGATCCAACGACTCACAAAAACGTTTCCATCTTTGAGATTGCAGTGCATCAATGCGACGTTGAATCTTCTTTCGCATCCACCTTGCCTCTCTGATATCATGGATGGATTTGGTTCTCCTGTATCTTCTTTCAGCCCGCCGGCGAATTGCTCGTAGTCACTGCAGTTCGGCTTCAATTTTTTCGTATTTCTGGAAAGGCTGAAAACCACGCGTAGCATCTTGCATGGCTTTTTGAATTTTGTGTTCCAGACTTGAATGGTTCCCTTGCTGACATACTTCCTCCATGTGCGACCGAAACGCCGAGCAGTCAATTCTCCGGAGGGTCGTGGAGGGGCATTTAGATAGTCCCTTGATCTTCAGGTACGTCGGAATGTGGTCGCTTCCATGTGATTCGATGTCTGGAAACCATTGCACGTTTCTTTCAAGACGCCGAGAAACCTGGGTCAAGTCTAGGCAGCTGCTGTAAGTAAGCCCACGTAAATATGTTGGACTACCATCGTTGAGGCAGTAAAGGTCGTGCTGCGTGGCAAAGGATGCTAGTCTCTTTCCCCTGGAGTCCATCTTCAAACTCCCCCAAAGTGGATGGTGAGCATTAAAATCTCCGGTGAGAATCGTAGGGCCGGGTGTCGCTGATAGCACGTCGTACAGTCCTTTAGAGTCGAAGCCACGTGAAGGAGAAATGTAAACAGCGACGAGTGTGAGCGTAAGCTTATTCGTTTTCACAATTAAACAAACGTACTGGTTGTCGTCGTGAGGCGGGACTGGGTGCAACACGTATGTCAGATCACATCTAATATATACAATTACCTTGCTCATATCATCACAGGTAGAAGACATGAATGCTTCATCGCCAGAAGTGCGTATAACATTCTGCGCGTTCGGTTCGCAAATTACAAGGACGGGAAATCGGTTTTCGAGGACCGAAATATAGTGTCTAAGTGTCATAGTGGGGGGTATAAAATCTGAAATTCTCGATTTGAGACCACGGGCATTCCACTGCAATACAGGTGCTTTCTTGACTTCCTTGTGGAAGGGCAGCGGGGGGCGGGTCATGATGCTATGCGATGCTTTCAAGTACTGGAGTAAGCGCGTCCAGCACTTGCAGTGCGCTACGAGCAGCCGGAGTGTCCATGTTTGTCAGTAGTAGACGCATGACATTCGTGAGGGATTTGAGCATCGCAATCACTTGCGAATCCTTGTCTCGCATTTGGTCAACTGGGGCGCGATCGGAGATATTTTGTTCGATATGCGTTCTGTTCAGTTGCGGCAACGTCACAAAGTTGCAGTATGCAAAATTTGTGACAGCGGGGCGGAGAGAGCAGCCAATCGGGAAGCGGTCCCCTCCCCGGAAGTTTACCTCCGCCGTTTGTCGTCTGCTTGCAAAGAGTATACTACAAAGCCAAATGTTTCTCGTCTTCCAATTGAATGAAATCTTTATCTAAAAAAATGTATTTTTTCTTCTCAAGCCCAAAGACGTTTTCAAATAGTAGTACGTGTGACTACTGCAATTTATAACTATTAGGTTCTTTGCGTCGTCCCTAGGCGGTGTCGCGCACAGCGAGAAGGAAAAAGAAAAAAAAACGATGGGAAGAGTGGCGCACTTTTCAAGAGGCAGCGACAACATCCCACTGGCTCGCTGGCACCGATGTTGTCGATTTCTCTGTACAACCAACGAATTATTTGTTTCGAGAAAGAAAAACGACGCCGGAATTAACTTTCTGTCATTTCTTCAAACGCGTTTCGCACCACCACCCGCTCTCCTTCTTCCTCTAGAAACGCCAGCGCAACAACCTAAGTTTCCAACGGAAGCGCCATTTTCTAGAATTAAACTATGGATCGGATGCAAACGTGCCATTCCGCAGCCGAAAAGGCCGCCTGTTGGATCCAATCCAATCCACCAGACGCGCCATACGAAGCCGTATGATCGCTCCAAACTTCTCAACTCCCGTCGCGTTCGGACGAAATGCTCGGTGGGCGGATGATTGACAGGAGCGTGTCGTCATTTTGACGTCACCAAAAACGGGGCGGCGCCCCGCGGCTGGCGACGTCGGCGCGGAGTAGGCCAATCGCGCGCGCCGGTAAAGGCCGATCCACACGACGGACCAAGTCCGCGGGCCGCTCGGTCACGTGATGCGACGTCATGGCCCGGCGCGGTCCGGTCCGGCGCAGAGCACATCCACACGGCGGACCGCCATAGCAGACGGCAGAGCAGATCAAACAGCTACACTCTCGGCCAGAGTGTTATCATTGTTATCATTCCGGCTCGAGACCCACAAAGCCGGGAACTGCTCAACGAGGTATACAATATGAAAAAACCTCCTCGTCACTCCAAGAGGACACGGTGTTTAAAAAATATATCTGCTGCACGCACGTGTACGCGGAACGGCGGACATGAAACGACTGGCTTGACTGGCTTTTGCTGAGCCGAAAACTGGGTTGGATTTGGCTGAAGACACTCTCTTGCCGGACAACATTCGTTGGCTAAGCCAAAATCGCGGTGGTTTGCATGCGGTCCGCCGCCAAAACGGAAGCGGGAAAAGCTTCGGCGATTTGTTGGACCGCGAGGGCCGCGGTCTTGCGCGGGCCAACAGCGGTACGCACGAACTGGTGACGTCGTATCACGTGATGCGCGGACCGCGGTCCAAAAGAGCAATTTGGTCCGTCGTATGGATCGGCCTTAACCGAACGAACGCGCCGAACAACCATCTCCGATCGCACCCCTGAAGTGACATATGACGTTAAGGGGCGAGTCATGTGCTGTGGCTCTGGCGCGTGGCATGTCTTCGGCAGTGCTGGCCACACCTCACTTGATGAAGCAGTCATAGCAGGGCCGCTTTTATCGTTGACATTCGTGCTCTTACTGGAGGCAGATGGAACAGGAGGCGGCGTTGCCGGACGAGACTTTTCCCTTGAACCGGAAGAGGATTTTGTAGACTTTCGGTTCCGGGAGCGATGTCGCCTTATCGCTGCAGAAGCATCTTTGTGTGATGATCCGTCTCTGGCCATTTTTCGCAAGATTTTCTGCTCTTTCTTTTGGCGTGGACAGTCTTTTGAGGATGCGGCGTGCGAGCCTTGACAATTTGGGCACTTAAGCTCTGTTGCATGGCAAGTGTCAGTGTCGTGTTGTTCGGAACATCGTGGGCATGTCGCTGTATTTCGGCAGACAGCACTCACATGTCCAATTCTTTGACACCTTCTGCACGGAAGTGGTTTGGGTACGAAAGGTCGTACCACATGCCGAAAGTGGCCGACTTTTACGTGTGATGGTAGGCAGTCACCTTTAAACACGAGCCTTACACAGGTCGACTTGCCAAGGCGCCGAGCTTGTAGTAAGGCGACACAATCTGTGGCAGGTTTGATTAAAATTGGCAGGTCGCTGTCACTAATCGATGTGTCAATATCATAAACGACACCAGCCGTGGTTTTGTTGTCCTGCGGAATGAGGTAGTGTACATTGATGTTGCCTAGGAGCTTTACTGCCATCAAAGCTTTGATTGCGCTTTGGTTGTGGACATCAATAGCCAGGACGTTCTTTCGAGTATTAATTCTAATATACTTGATTTCTCCTGGAACAAGAGCCTCTAGAGAAACGGAAATCGCTTGTCTATTAAGGCGGTTGAGGTTGTCGACAGTTGTGTCCTGCACAAAAAGAATTGTGTGCGCCGATGACCTTCGCTGTGGCAGGACGGTAGACTTACTTGACGAAGACCGTCCGCTGATGTTTTTTCTCTTGGCCTTGCGATGTAACACCCTTTCGAAGCCTTGGTCATCTGAGGCGTAATCGCTTGAGCAGGAGTACAGCACAATGTCCTCGCTGTCAGCTTGACTAGGAGGGCAATTTCTCTTCCTCGGGCCGGTACCTGCCGAAGCAGTCACGTCCCGTCGGCATTCTGCCGACTCCACTTCCATTACCGCGGCAATGGGAGCGGCGTCTCCCAGTAAAACACAGGAAAAAGCCAAAAATACTACAGCGCGAAGGAACAGTGCTCTCTACGAGAATCACTTCGTCTTCCTTTCTCAAGCGTCGCATAAAATGCTACGCAGATGTAGGCGCGGTGCGAGCGAGGAAAACGTGAGCCCAGCGAGCAATGAGCAACGCTCAGCTAAAACTGTCTATTGACTGCGAGCAAGTTGGGGAAAGACGAAGGAAGAGAAACGACGGGGAAGAACGACCGCACAAAAGTGCTCGTCGTCTGCATTCGCAAAGGCGCGCATACGCCTCGAATTCTATCAGGGTACTTTCGCGAGGCGAAGGCAAGCCGGGGATAGAAACGCATGTGACACAGTCACGACCGCTGCACTTAGCGTGTCGTCCAAGATGACACATCGCGGCCACGTGGACGTCTAAGTTTCATTTGGCCGACCCAGATCCGCGAGTGTAACGTCGCCGCGTTGTGCAGTAAACAGTCGCACTTTGCCTCCACAGTTATTGGCATCCGTGGCCCACATCACTTTCAAGTGTGGTGGCACTCTAGCCGTCAGAAGCAAGGGCAACGGCTGTAGACGTGCGCACTTCGTTCCCTTCACGAAAACAGTGAAATGGCATTGTCAGATATAGGCCCTTTGAATGCATAAAGACCCCGCTACTGGCACTTGAAAGCTTCCGTCCCGTCTATGACTTAGTGCAGCAGTTAGACAAAGCAAGCTAGCTACACGAATAATTCGTCCGCACGCACAAATGCATTATGCAGTGCATCACGACGAAGTCGCCACCTGTGAGCAAAAAAGCATCAGATGCCTTTTCCCCACTGACCACATGCAAGATCGAGTAACAATAGAGCTGTAAATGGCAGAGACGCCAAATTGACTCTCGGGAATGCGCGAAAAAGGAACGCATGCTGTCAAGCGTGTACTTAGCCTGCCATGTGCGCTGGCATTTGCTGTTAGCATTCACTACCATTCATAGCGTTCACAGCTTCGACGTGCGGCTTGCGGTCTAATAAGGTATTTTTTGCTGTCCGAAAATTTCATCCGTATCGTTCATAGATGACATGCATTTGAATGGAGACCACGCATACGGCCGTGGAAGTTAGCCTCCTTCAGTGCTGGAACACGTTTTGCGATGAAACTATCAGACCGTTGTGCCGATAGCAGCATCTACACCGTGTCTTTAATTACATGGGTGTTTTTCCGAGCCCCGGCTGCCACTTTTGCTTTATTTGCTCTTTTTCTTCCTCTTCTTCTACGTGACATTGCGGTACTTACGGTGGGCGTCTTTCTAATGAGCGGGGCTGGGCAAAAATGTCTTGCAAATGTATCGTGACGCACACACAAGCTATTGAGGCGAAATGTAATAGAGGTACATATGTAAGATACAAGCGGATTAATTGTGTCCCGTACGATACTTGCCATATGTATATTAAGATACTTCGGTACAGTGGTTATTTCATCATTTTAGAGGGACTGCAGAGGACGCTGCGAGTTATCAGGTGTTTACTGGCGAAGTTCTTAGCTCCCGGCAGCCAGACATCCTTCTTCTCAAATTTCCTCTACTAACACGTATATCAAAAACTATGTTTCCAAGTTCTAACAACTTTCAAGTTCAGTTTTTAGCGCAAATACGCTGCGCAAATCAGGATTTTTTTCATGCCGCCTTTATCATCGGCGTGGTGCACTGTTTCGCGGTCCATTCCTAAAGTCGGTCAGCGCCTTATATTGGAACGTGTTCGTTTGTGTAGTGTTATAATTGTTTCAAATTAAGCTTCGGTGCGTAATCTGCGCATTACGTTGCACGTGTTATGTAAAGATAAAATTTTTTAAAATAATACACCGCGCTGTGCCGATTTTGAATACAGGCGTCAGTAAACGGCAGTAAATATAACTTAACGTATGAAGGTATACTTAAAAACAAGAACACACAAGAAAATTAATAGAAGGAGCTTAGTGAGGTTTGTCACCACCCAGTTTCAAAGTGGACGCCCACATTATCACCATCGCCATAACATTGAACCTTGCGTTCAACATTGAACGTTTAGTCATGGCTGAAGCTCAAGCTGAAGCAGTACACGCCGCTGATGATGGTCTGGCAAATTTTGGCAAATGGTCTGGTAAATCCATTTGAACATTTGAACATTTGAAGAACCATTTGGTGATGGTCTGGCAAATTCGACTTTGTACGAGTCATACGAAGAAACGCTAGATCATGTAGCAGCAAATAACAGTCTCTATAAGATTGCATGTCGACTATCATTAGCCGCACTCAGCTTTCCGGCAGAAGCATCCAAACCTTATCAGTGCTCAAAAACAAGGGCGGGAGATCTCAATGATTGCCCGAATTCTCAACAGGCTCATCGTTTCTCATTCTCATTCACGGGCATTGAAATCGTATGGCAAAATGTCCGTAACATTTGAAGAACACTCACTAACGGAGTAGGAAATGTGCCACGAGACTGAGCAGCAATTATTACATCATAAAGGGACGCGTCGACATCGGCTGAAAATTCGAGACGGGGAAACAGCACAGTGGATATAGATGTCATTGAGAGAAAGCCAGCCATGGAACTACATCGAACATCGAAGAATTAAATCACAAGAGAGAGAAATTTCATGATGCTTCAAAGCGCTGCAGCACTGCTGTTCAAACCCATATGGTTCTCTAAACGCGGTGCTTTAGGCGAAAAATTGCCCATGACGACTAGACTGAAAACAGCGCGAAAACTATTGAGCACGTTCTGTTATAATACTAGTACCCGCATAGAGGTGAATACTGTCTAGTTACTCTGTCGATTGCCTTGAATTTTGAAGAGACATTTACGAGAAACACTAGTTTCGATTGATAAGGAATTTCCTTTCAAAACTGTTTTATCGGTAATTTAGCGGTAATTGGTTGATTATTAGGATATAAAATTATGGTCAAAGTTCCACTTTTATTGCGCTAGCAATTATATGGACACCCCAGGCGCCTTCCTGCCATCACCGTCGCCTGACGTTCCGTACGAAGTCCAAGGGCGATAAAATCCTCGCCGCGCGCAGTGTGCTGTTTGTGCGAGCGAAAGCTTGCGAGGATGAGCCGGCGATCGCGGTTCCACATCGCGCACGCAAGTGAAGAAAGCAGGGACGAAGCGCGCCGTCTTCAGTCGCGCGTAAGGATCCGGGGGGAGGGGTGGGCGACGTGCTTCACTCCGGCGGCCCGGGCGGGCGCGCGCGACCGCCCGGGCTACCGTATTTTGAAAGGTATCTGCGACGGGGTCGGAGTCCGCAGCGCGCTGTTGTCGCGGCTTATTTCACGTTGATGCGAAACGTCGCACGAAGGTCAGCTAGCTCGCTGCTGTTGCCGCGCGTCCTCACTCCAACGTTCTGACCGCGAGTTTCTGCGCTCATCGAGTGAGATTTGTTCATGCGTGCTTGTGCGCGCGTGACACCATGCTTGTTAATTTAGTTAGTAAGCGAATGATTACAAGTTTATACGGCCGATAAATTAAGTGCTATCATTACTTCGGATAGCTAGCTGTCCATTAATTTGCTATCGCAACCGATGCTTCGCCTTTCGGGCGAAACTACGACTTTCTTAATATCCCGCCGAAACAACATCGCCAGCATATCATTGTGAAGTCATGGATTTCAAAGTATATTTCATTATTTGTGCAATTTCAGCTCAGTAAAGTTTCCTGAAACTTGCCAAGTCCAGTCCTTGGCACCTTTAGAACACAATTTAATCCGTCTTTGCCAATAAAAATATAACTACGGCCGAGCAGGGGAGGTCAAAATTCGTGACGTTGTTCACTGTAACAACTCTGTTCCAGTTCTTTTAATTTTCGGCGTTCCATGAGTGATCCAAATGATGCTAAGCCTAGTATCGCCCTTTAGCTCAAAACCAGTTGGCCCTGAGCGCTGGATGATAAGAAATTGTATTCAGCGAAAGGAAATGCTTGTATTATAGGTGGCTTTGATGTGTACTTTTTTCTGCATCCGCGAGTTGAACATCGCCTCTGCGTTATTGACAAGCATCGTTTCCTTCATATCAAGGGCCTGTAATACGGTAAGTAAATTATGCAAAGTCCTAAAAGAAAAGGACGAAACACGAACGAGGAAAACTCTATTCGTATGCATTAGTTAAAAATGCGGTGTGGAAAAAGTAGAGATCAGCAGGGTTGAGGTTGGATGCGAAGTGGTAGAACGTCTGAGAGGTTCTGTACGAGCCAGATTGAAAGAAAACTTTAGTAAGACAATGGTTAGACCTACAATACTGCTCGGAACCGAAGAGATCTCGAAGAAGTCTTAACATCTGAAAAATTCAAGTGGGCGCAATCAATATGCTGCAGGGGATGTTTGAAGTGACAAGAAATGATAGAGGTTAGAACTGCGACATTGTTGGGACAGTAGAAGTCGCGGTTATTTAGCCGAGTTTAAAAGGCATGAGTCCGATGGTTTGTCATCAAAATAGAATAGACGAGAAGATGTGTAGGTAGGACCACATTTCCTCTATCATAAAAGTTTCAAAGCTGCTGACGAGCCCCACGCTTCAGAATTCGGACACCGTGATTGGCGAAAGCATGGAGGTTTGTTGAATGTCACGTCACCCATCGACAACAGAACCAATCATAAAGCGTAACTCTCCCAGCACAGCAGCAAGAAACCGCAATCCTAGAGCGCCGCTCTTAGGCGCCCGTTCCTGCGGTGAGCATTGGCGTCAGCGTTGTCCCTCGTAACCGAGCGAACGAGCACAGTGAAGGATGAAAGCGAACGCGGAGCGCAGCGGGGGATGAAAGATGGCGATGGCAAAGAGAGCACGAGGAGAAAGGCGGAGGAGGAGGGCATAGCGAAAGCGTGAGAAAAAAAGCCTAGTACCGCTCAAGACAGGCTTATAAGCCATCTTGTAGTCATCTCGTAGCCATCTCGCACCATATCGATGGCTACGAGATGGCGCGAGAGCAACGCGCGTAGTCTTTATGGAAACACAGCGCTGCATGAAGCGGAGGTCTGTCTACGGCAGCTACTGTGAATCGCGGCCTCGTGAATAGCGCCCACGCGTCGCCCACGCGCTGCTTATCATGATCTCCCGATTAGCGAGGCGGTCGTTCGACACTTCGCTCTGTTTGCAGCGTGCCGCACGAGACAGATTTTCCGCGCCAGCCAATATATCGAGAAATGAAAATATGTATAGAGCTGCGCACAAATTTTGCATTAGAAAGTTTCGTAACCATCGATTATATTTTTTTCATCCGGATTTGTCATTTCAATGCAATAAGCGACGACACATCCAAGGGAGGTTACATTTCGTGGCATCACTAGTGGCGCATCAGTTAATAAATCCCTCAGATTGCTGCCCGGAACATGCCCGGAGTTTGAAGCGAAGTTTTGGGAATGGTATGATTGAAGAAATTTGGGATTGGGCAATGAAAACTCATTTCGGCGGTAAGAAGAAAGGGAATAGTCTTAAAAACAGGTCCTCAAGAGAGGTGTTCTGCCTCTCTCCTCTCGGCACCGCTACTATCCTTCTCCTCCTTTTTCTCCTCACCACCCGCATTCTTCTCTCTGCACTCCAGCTACTACCGCCGCCACCAACTACAGCAACTATCCAGTCCAACGCCATAAAAAGAATTTCGCTTTTCCCTCCGCAGTAGGACTGTTCAACCACCAATGATCGTCCGGATTCACCAGTAAAGCTTCACTCAAAAAAGTAGTGATGCCACTTAAAAACGAGATATGACTTACCATAAAAAGAACGTTGTATCGTTCTTGAAAGCAGTGAGTTTTTTTTGTATAAATTGCAACCGCGTTTTTTTTTTTCAGGCAGGCGAAGAGGATCATTGCAATATGCTCTGAAAGTGCTACAGCGATGACGTGCGCCGACCTCGTCGGTGCCATCGAAACTGGAGCGAGCCCTGGCAAGAGCGCATTTCAAACAGTTTGGTGGGATACAGTATGACCGGTGGAAAGCGTCATAAGAGCGAATTTCCTTCAGAAGTGAACTAAGCTTGCTAAATTTAGACTACATAGTGTATTATGAGGGACTCCGCAGCTGAGGGCTCCAGATTAATTATAAGCTAGCTTGAGTAAGAGAGAAAGTTCTTCATTGAAATGCATGTAGAGATTCGCCAACGTGCTATCGCCTGCCACGTATTCTGTTTGGGTCAGGGGTTGCTCTGAGAAAAAAAAAAACAAAACAAAAAAAATGGCGGGACTCATCTCACGATGAGTCTCGACGCTAATATACTGGGTGCTGCACTGAATCACGCTAAGCGCTAGTACTGTCAAAATAAGATTAGGAAAGACAGCAACAATGCCAGACAGAAATAGTAATTAAATAATTTAACATCAATGAACCTAAATAATACCAAGCCAACACAAAATTCAATGAAAAGGGGAATGCGGATCCTGATGACATAGTTAACGCTTCCAGCTCTCACTTCACCGTCCCAGCTGATACAGATAAAAACACTCAATATGAACTCACACTGCCCTGTCTTCCGTACAGTCCCCATTCTTTCTTTCTGTACACTATAGCACCAGAGGAAGTCAACAAAACTATCTCATCACTGAAGACTACTGGCCCAGGGCTTGATAAAATTTCCCCTGCAAAAATTAAACTTGTATCGAAAGAACTCTCGCCAATATTTGCCGATTTAAGGAACAAACTTTTTTCAGCTGCTGTGTTTCCTCAAAACCTGAAGGCAGGAAAAATAATGGCCATCTTTAAGAAAGGTAACCACGAATGCATTAGCAATTATCACCCAATTTGCGTTTTACTAATATTTAGTAAAGTAATTAAAAAAGTGATCTACAACCATTCAACAAAATATTTCTCTAAATTTATTTTATTATCTGATGATCTATTTGGTTTCCGACGAGGCCCCTATACTGAAGTCGCACTAATCACTTTCACTGACAGAGTTAAACTAACAATAGATGAGCGCCTGCTCTTTGAAGCTGTGCTTATTCATTTCACTAACGCATTTGATAATACTAAACACCACATCCTCTTTCATAAACATGATTGTTACGGCATGCCTGAAGAACCTCTACAACTGATTTAAAGCTCTCTTAGTAATCGGACGCAGGTTGTTCAGGTGAATGATTGTCTCTAAACACCAAAAATCACTAACATAGACGTTTCCCAAGCATTAATCTTGGGGCCCCTTTTGATCTTGATATTCATTAAAGATATACTGCTTAGATTGAAACACACTGACTCTCCTTTATGCTGACTATACCACAATTTTTACCACACATAAGAATACACTTACGCTACAACATCTACTACATGTAGATTTAAACAACATTCATTCATGGTGCGTAACGAACGCATTACGTATCTATCCATCGAAGACAAATTCATGGTGTTTCATTCCCCTCAGTTACCGCCGTTACGATCGACCGGCAGAGGTACCAAGCTACGAAATTCTCCCAGCCCACCGCAGCAGACATGGTTTCGATCTACCGGAGAAGCGACCTCCGAACTCTCCCAGCCAGCTGCGATGACTCGCTTTGTAAGAACAACAATGCGCCGCGTCAACAGCCCATCGGCCCCACTATGTCTAGACGTGGTTGGCGGACCAAGTATTGTTAGTGGGTTTACCGTCGCTGTCTCGGTTTGTTTGTAGCGGGGGAACTCCTGGAAGAAGATGTTTTGCGGCGAAGTCTCACGGGTTGCAGAAGTGGTCAGTCAATGGACAGACGCGGCGGCCACTGTCTGCGAGGTCAACACTGGGATCAAGAGGCGCCTGCTCGGGTCAAGATTTCTGTCTGTGAGAACCCTCTCACCTCGGTGCGTTCAGCGAAACCTGTGCGGAAGTCAGTGTGTACACTCTCCCCCTCAAAGGCGGGTCGATGACGATGACTCAGGGCGCTCACATTGGTCGAAGGTTGAACGGCCGTGTTCCCTCACCTAATAATCTAGAGAGGACAGAGTGTTTATAAGCAGTTGTTGCGCGGCTGCTGAGTGTGCATTCTCTTTCAGTCATGCTAGACTGATGAATTGTAACGTTCTCATGTAGATACTGTAAATAAATCCCATATTCCTCGTTCTCGGTGAGAACAAGTCCTTCCCTTCAACAACGTCCTCAGAGTGAATCAGATGGACGACGGCATGGGCCAGCTACCATATATTTCATGCCTGACCCCAATCCTTACACCGCCAAGCCTTTCTTCCTTAGCGGTGGCACTTAATGGACACCTCGTTCATGCATCTGAGTCTACAAAATTTGTTGAAATCATCTTGGATAAACATTTAAAATATATTCAGCATACTCAGTCCGTGATTCACAAAGTTTCTTTCGGCATTCCTGTTATTATCAAAACTCGGTCTTACTTTGAAACAAAAATCCATTTTTACTTATATTATTCACTTGTGCATAATAATCCTTCGTACTGCATATCCTCGTGGGGCAATACGTATTCATCGGCCTTGGACACTTTGAATGTTTGCAAAAGCTAGCTATTTTTAAGACTAATCCCCTTCAAGCAATTTTCATCTCCATCAGCGCCCATTTTTCATCGTCTCAATTTTTACTTCTACGCAAGCTTGTTATCATAGATTACAGACCATCATGTCTCATCTGATCTGTAATGAATTATGTATTCCCAGTTTTAATGATCTTAGTCTTATGAATACGAACACCACCAGGTCTTCCAAAAACGATAATCTGCTTTTAACTAGAGCACGAACTGATTATGGCTGAATGGCAGCAAGATTTTCATGCATATCCATTTGGAACAAGTTGCCTTCTTTTTAAATCATTCATAACGTAACAATGTTGTCTTTCAGGATGTATTTTAGTCCCGCTAATCCACCATTCATCATCATCAGCCTATTTTATGTCCACTGCAGGGCGAAGGCCTCTCCCTGCCATCTCCAATTACCCTTGTCCTGCGACAACCAATTCCAACTATCGCCAGCGAATTCAGTAATTTCATCGCCAAACCTAATCTTCTGCCGTTCTCGACTGCGTTTCCCTTCTCTTGGTATCCATTCTGTAACCCTAATTGTCCAACGGTTATCTAACCGGCGCCTTATGTGCCCAGCCTAGCTCCATTTTTTTCCTCTTACTGTCAATCAGAATGTCGGCTGTCCCCGTTTGCTCTCTGAACCACACCGCTCTCTTCCTGTCTCTTAACGTTATGCCTAGCAATCTTCATTCCACCGCTCTTTGCGCTGTCCTCAACTCTTTCTCAAGCTTCTTTGTCAGTCCCCAAATTTCTGACCCATATGTTACCACCGGTAGAATGCACTGATTGTACGCCTTTCTTTTCCATTATAATGGTGAACTTCCAGTCATGATCTGACAATGTCTGCCGTATACGTGCTCGAACGCATTTTTATTATTCTGTGAGTTTCCTTCTCATGATCATGGTTTCCTGTGAGTGACTGATCCAGGTAAACGTACTCCTTCACAGATTCTAGAGGCTGGCTCGCGATGCTGAACTCTTGTTCCCTTGCCATGCTTTTGACCATTACCTTTGTCTTCTGCATATTAATCTTCAACACTACTCTTACGCTCTTTCTGTTACGGTCCTCAATCATTTGTTGTAACTCGTCCACAATGTTTATGTACACGATAGTGTCATCTGCCAAACGAAGGTTGTTGAAATATTCGCCGTTCATCTTTAATACTAAGCCTGCCCAGTTTAATAGCTTGAATACTTCTTCCAAGCATGCAGTGAATAGCATTGGAGAGATTCTGTCTTCGTACCGGCCGTGGTTGCTTTGTGGCTATGGTGTTGGGCTGCTAAGCACGAGGTGGCGGGATAGAATCCCGGCCACGGCGGCCAAATTTCGATGGGGGTGAAAAGCGAAAACAACCGTGTACTTACATTTAGGCGCACGGTAATGAAGCCCAGGTGGTTTGAATTTCCGAAGTCCTCTACGACGGCGTACCTCATAATAAGAAAGCGGTTTTGGCACGTAAAACCCTATACTTTCAGATTGTGTCTCCATGTCTGACTCCTTTCTTTATAGGTATCTTTCTACTTTTCTTGCATTGAATTAAGGTAGCTGTGGAATCTCTGTAGATATTTTCCAAGATATTTGCGTAAACCTCCTGTGCTCCTCGATTAAGTAATGCCTCTATGACTGCTGGTATTTCTACTGAATCAAATGTCATTTCGTAATATATGAAAGCCATATAGAGAAGTTTATTGTACTCTGCGGATTTCTCCATTACCTGGCCGATGACATCGGTGTGATTTATTGTAGAGTATCCCTTCCTTGGTTCACAGAAGTGTTGCCCTGATTCTATTGGAAATTATATTGGTGAATATTTTATACAATGCTGGAAGTAATCTAATGGGCCTATCATTTTTCAATTCTTTGACGTCTCCCTTTATGTGGATTAGTATAACGTTGGCATTCTTCCAGTTCTCTGGGACGCTTGATGTCGTGGAATATTTCGTATAAAGGGCCGCAAGCTTTTCAAGCATGATATCTCCTCCATCTTTGATTAAATCGACTGTTATTCCATCTTCTCCTGCCGCTTTTCCCCGTTTAATGATTTCTAAGGCCCTGCTAACTTCATAGCTTGTTATAGGGGAGCCTCTTTAGCCTGTTCATTATTACTTCGAATAGAGGTATCGTGGCTGCTCTAGGCACGGCACAGGTCCGTATAGAATTCCGCTGCTTTTACTATATCATCGAAACTGCTGATGATATTACCCTGCTTGCTTTCAGTGCATACATCTTTTTATTTCCTATGCCAAGTTTCCTTCTCACTGATTTCATGCTGCGTCTATTTTTTACTGCTTCCTCAGTCTTTCTGATGTTATAATTTTGAATATCGTTTTTTTTCTGCCTGTTGATCAGTTTTGAAAGTTCCGCGAATTCTATCTTATCCCTTGTGTTGGACACTTTCATTCTTTGTCGTTTTTTTACTAAGTCCTTTGATACTTGGGAGAGCCTTACCTCCCACTTCAGTTGCTGCTTCTGAAGCCAGCCTAGTTACGGTTTCATTCATTACCTCTACGTCATCTCCATCTCTCTGTTCTAAGGCTGCATATTTGTTTGCAAGTACCCGCCTAATTGGTCTGCTTTTACCCTTAGTGCGTCTAGGTTTGCCCGTTTCTCCTTGACCAATTTTACTGTTTCTCTCTTCATATTGAGGTCACTCCTATACCTCACTAAGCTATGATCACTGCAATTTACTCTGTCTAACACTTCTACATCCTGCACTATGCTGGAATTGGTAGAAAGTATGAAATTTATTTCTTGTTTCACCATTAGGGGGTGCTTTTCCAGGTCCACTTTCTGTTGCTACGCTTCCTGCAGAAGGTGTTCGTTATTCGCAGCTTATTCCTTTCTGTGAATTATACCAACATTTCTCGTCTAGTGTTCCTAGAATCAACGCCGTAGTTGCCAATTCCTTGTTCGCCCGCCTGCTTTTCCCCCACTTTTGCATTGAAGTCGCCCATTACTACAGTATAGAGAGTTCGCACTTTCCTCGTCGCTAATTCAACGTCTTCATAAAACTGATCTACTTCCTCAACATCGCGACTGGATGTTGGAGCGTAGGCGTGTACTACGTTTAATCTATACCTCTTATTAAGTTTGATTACGACTACAGCTACCCTCTCATTAATGCTGTAGAATTCGTCATGTTGCCCGCTATGTCCTTATGGATTGGGAATCCTACCCCGTATTGCTTCTTATCTAGGAAACCTCTATAGCAAAGGACATGTCCGTTAGTCAGCACTGTGTAAGGGTCACGAGTTCTTCAAACCTCCCTAAGGCCAATGATATCCCAAACAATGCCTGATAGTTCCTCAAAGAGTCCTGCTAAGCTAGCTTCACTGGAGAGAGTTCAGGTGTTAAACGTTGCCAGGGTCAGTTTTCATTGGCGGCCTGTCCGGCTCCAGACATTCTTAGCATTTTCCGCTGCGTTACGGGTCTGAGCACCGCCTCGGTCAGGTGCTCCGCAGCTGTGAGGGACTGAAGGCCATTGGTTGATCGAGTGAGTCATTTTGGAGGCAGTGGCCGAATACTGTACCAGGGAGGCCAATTCCTGCTTTGGTGAGAATCCGCCATTATTGTGTGCTGCTTAATGTACTTATCCCTTGTCTGGTTTTTGTTAGGGGCCCCCTGATAGTTTTCAATTTGGTAGCTGCGATTGCGCACTGATTGTGCACAAATGTACTGAAAAATTATGAAATGTCAATAAACCTGCGTCTATAGCATTCAATCAATATAGCGACACAGCGTATTGGCATCGTCGAAACGTGTTATGTATGAGGCGCATACGGCAGTGCAACTGCTTTTTCCCGCTTCGCTAAGAAGACTCGGCGCCATTAGCGCCACCACTGAGAAGTCTCCGCGTAGCCTCCGAAACGCATGGCGCGCCGGTGCGTGCGAGCGTTGAGAAACGCGTCATGCGGAAACCAAACTCCTCTCTCGGGTTTTTTTTTTGTGTGTGTGGCACGTACTCAGTGACCAACGTTGGCGAGAGATTCCTTCAAAAGCGACAAATCCCCAGTACATACATGGCGCAGCCTCCTAATGCGTCGGGTTCCTGTCCTTGAGGAACCCTTGCGGCTTGGGTTCGATTCCGCTAGGTATTGCAGAAATGTACAGAATTTATTTTCGTCATTGTATAGCGGCACATTCCCAAGGGCACATACCTTGTTACCCAAGTTGGCGTCAAAGAGCTTCATTCAAGAGCGGCACACACATACCCAGTGACCCAAACTGTCATCAAAGACGTTCATTCCAAGATCAGCACATACCCATTGCTGCTAGTCGGCGTCAGTTTCCTCTAACAGTGGTGCCTACCTAGTCCCGCATCTGAACCGTGTCGGCATGAAAGAGGTTCGTGGAAGACCGGCATGTATGCGCACCTCACCACATACTTAGTGAGCCAAGTTGGCTCGACGGTTGATTTCAAACACTGTACCCTCAGCAGAGTAACTTGATGGGCTACCCAATCGACCACGGCCTGCACAGTGACCGAGGTTGGCGGGAAAATGGTTAGATAGATAGATGCATAGTTGGCCCCCTAAGAAGGCTGACGCATTAATATTGAAGTTCGTGACAGTGTTTTAAAATGAGCTTGTTAAGGAAAACGAACATAAGCTCGAGGGCTTGACGTTGCTTTCAGCGCAGTACACCAGACCCAATACCGAGCTTGGGGTCAAGGGTCCTTTGTCAAGCATTTCCTTATGGCATAGCGTGCTCACATCATTACACGCTCCTAATTCAGGATAGAATGGGGCCGACCATTTTGACAGCACCGCAAATTTCACAGCAGGGACTTGTATTCGGACCAAGGTATTCAGGTTGATTGCGTGAGCGAGCGACGTTCTTACGAAGTCGAGGTCGGAAATTCACCACATACCGGGACAGACGTCTTTAGAGCGTCGGCTGCTGTTTAAATCAGTGGTGTGGGAAAAGTTATGGTGACTCAGTGGAGAGGACCCTAATCTACCCGTATATCAAGGATGATTGCTACGCCAAATTTGATGCTCGACCGTTAATTAAAAGTACTATTAAAAATTTCTATAAAAGGGCCTTTACGTGCGCCTGTGTTCGCTCTTTCCATATTCTTACATACCATCAATACTCGCGAGCCACTAAAGTTCGTACAGGTTGCCTGCTAAGTAGTGCAGATGTGCATAATCATGAACGCTTAGGTGCCAATTTGAGCGTGTTCGAGCGATGTGCCGGTTTTGCAAGGATATAAACGCTGAAATATGCCGGAGGCTTCGTAAAGATGTTCGGCAGAAGCGCTCGTGCTGGCAGCGAGCCTGCTTAAAGCAATGACAAAGCACTCAGCGTTTTACAGCGAAGCTGTTCATGGCTAGGGTTCCCTGGATTTTTTCCTGTCCCTCAACAAATCTGCGTGTGCAAAAACTCAGCTCCCGAATTTGATGCAAAATCAATTCGTTCCCTACAATAGGCTATACGTCTCATCACTTGGATCTGCATTCTCGGCAGATTAGTTATCAATAGGCACCATTTTCAAGATCAGTAGGCTCTAGGGAGATAATTTCTTTTTGCTTGCTTACGGTGATATGAACCATTGCTTACGACCGTATGAGCCAGTCATTGTCTTACGTGACGGACAAGCTTCTCAGTGGGTAGGCATGGAAATGCTTCTTCATTTAATAACAGAGGCGATACGAGAAAGTGCATGCGTGCCTATCGTCTCGATGACCACCGATCAGGACGATAAATGTGTTCGTACCTATGTTCAAAATTCTGTGTCACCCCTGTGTCGCGTGCTAAACAGCTTCGCTACCTTTAATCCATTCTAGGAAGGGCTGTGTCTGGGTGGCCGACCACTTCCAGCTTCACTCGTCAACCACCTTCACAGAGTGGAATGGCTCATGATTTTTCTTTTCACAACAGACACCAAGGAGACACCGCAGAAGGGTCTTTAAAGGTTTCCTCTTATAACGTCCACGCGTGTACGCTGGCGCACAAAGAGCTGCACTAACGAGGAGTTGACTTCGAAAATTTGTTAGGAAATCGGACAAAAGTGACAAGCGTACTGCGGGAGCAGTTTTGAGTGTCCACTTACAGCAAGCCTGGCTGGTCATGCAATGAGTTACAATGAGGCCTTGTTTAACAGCAAAAGTTTAGTTTTATTCTCTGAAAGGAAAAGAAGAAGAAAAAAATTGTTGGTTGCAAGATGTGAAACTTGAGCGCCGCAATTTCGCGGAAGTTATATCTCCTCTTGAATAGCTCCAATAAAAGGGAAAGAACTAAAAAGAACAGATATATGGGACCGAAAGGTCACGCGATATTGATTTCCTTGAATGGAAAGCCCGTCTCCTAGGGCCTTTACGCCGCGAGCTTCTTGCTTTTCTCGAACTTCAGCCAACATTTGTAAAATGCTTGAAAAGAAATAAAACCTCATGACCAGACCATGCATGACGTCATCAGAGCTGTTGGCTGCTGAAAAGTTTTAGAAAGCGAGCACTCGTCTGAAAATCGCTAGAGCACCGGACGCCATAGCAAATTTCATCTTCACCCCCGATTTTGTTTCCTTTCAAAACAAACGAAATGCGCAGTATGAAAGCGGGTCTCTTGCTGAGTGCTTGAAACAATGACGTTATTGTTATTCCTGGCTGAGAAGCCATTAAAAGATGGGTGAATCATTGAGTATTTACCTTCTTCTTATCTGTGTCTCTCACGCGTTATTATGGTGCACCACCCGATATTGTTAGGCACGTGGGCTGCTTCTGGAAAAATTATTTGACCCGTGGCGATACGGGAAGTGCCGGAAAGAGGAAAGAAAAATATATTGAGAAGCGGAGGACAAGGAAGGGCTTCAGAAAATAAAGAGGTCACTCAAAGGCGCAGCGGGCTGTCACTTGCGATTCGTGCTTCCGGTGAAAAAGCTAGCTTTCCCAGTTTTTTTTTCCCTCTGACTTTCTCTCCTTGTTACCCACTTCTGTACGAACTTGCAAGCGCCACGCTGAGACTGCGGGGAGCATCCAACAGCCATCGACTGCCGCTGACAGCCGTTGGGTCCTTGGAAGAGAGCCTGCTCCTTTGTGCTTGCCGTGAGTGCACTGGGGACCCTTGGGCAACATCTCGAGTCTCAGAATACGTCACGAGACCCCAGCTCGAGGCTGAAATAACCCTCTTAAACTGTCTTCGCTCGGACGTGGTCTCCGGTGCCTCCAAAACACGACGGCACATTTCAACATTATTGTTTGACTTGCAGAAATACTCACTTCGGCGATATCTAAACAGCCATAAAGTTCGCAATAAAGTTCGTGAAATGATCAGAGTCACAGTGCCTTCTGCGGCAGCGCGTTTTACTGCTCTTAGCGGTTATTAGCTAAGAACATCATTAGAACGTCACGTTCCAACACCTCGGCAGCGTAAATAAAACAGGAAAACAAACATCACATCATTCGTTTTGTTAGACTCGCCATGGTTGCTTAGTGGCTTTCGTATTGCGCTGCTAAGCACGAAGTGGCGACATCAAATCCCGTTGAGTTCAGTTGAGTTGTAGGCTATTGGTGGGATTAGCCTTGCAGTTGCTGCCGGCAATTGCTCCACCATAGCGACACTTAAAATAAATAAATCACATAATCAGACAGAGACCTCACAATTACAAATGGTCAGTCCTCAGTTCACCATGTGGAGGCCAAATCCATGTCCTGTAGATAACTTAAAAGAAGGCGAGAGACCTCCTTTTTACACAACCGGTTCCCGCGCGGGAAAACAATGTCCTGAAGAGAACTATGAGGAACTCCTGTCTTCTTGAGGGAGGCGAATAACACCCTCCTTTCTGCGTTATACACGTTACGGCACATTAGGTAACGTTCTATGTCACCACACACGCCACACGTTGAACATAATGGTGATAACGCCAGGCTAGTCTTATACATCCACGCAGGGGTACGAGCAGAGCCCGTGCGAATGCGGAGCAGTAAGGTGGCTTGGTTTCTTTTGAGACCCTTGATCACACATGGCTTGTGAGGTGAGCTCCACAAAGAACTGAAGTGGCACAACACCGCATCTCTGAAGAGTCTGTTGTCCTCTTGAGGCACTCTTCTCAATGGATTCCCAGACAGCGCTCTATGGGCGAGGCTGTCCGCCATCTCGTTGCCTATGATACGTGTACTTTGATTTAGGTCCCCGTTGGAGAGCCCCTGCTGGTCATAAAATTAATCCGCAGTCCCCACTACGGCGTGAATCATAATCAGATCGGGGTTTTGGGACGTGAAATCCCATAATTATTTAATTTTTCATTAGTTTCGTTCGAACCAAGAACCTATGGAGGTGGGAGCGGCTGGGGGGAGGGGCTGTAACACGAACGCTTTACTATACCACCACAACCGCAATAAATTCACCGAAAGAAAGGGTTGCGTTACAATCGCACTCTCCTTGTTCACAAAATGCTTTTAACCTGTCGCATAAAGGCTCAGAAAGAAATGACAAAGAACGAAAGTGTCAACTGTCGTTGAACTGCCGTCAACTGTCGTGAAAGAAAGTCGCGGAACTGTCAAAAGTGATCAACGAGGAGAAAGTTAGGGATATTCGACTTAATAATGTGAGAAAGACTGAGCAAGCGGTAAAAAAATGGACGCAGCATGAAATAAGTGAGAAGAAAACTCGACATAGGTCAAGCCAAGATGTGTGCACTGACGGATAAAGAGGGTATAATATTATCAATTTCAAAGATATAGTAAAATCAGCAGACGAATTCTATACTGACCTGTACATTACCCAAAGCAGCCACGATGCCTCCATTTGAAGTATTAACGAACAGGTAACAGAGGTTTCTCCTATAGCTAGCGAAGAAGTTAAAAGGGCCTTGCAAGACATGAAACTGCGAAAAGCGGCAGGAGAAGATGGAATAACAGTCGACTTAATCAAAGATGGAGGAGATATGCTTCAAAACCTTGCGGCCCTTTATTCGGAATGTCTAACGACTTCGAGGGTCCCACAGAATTGGAAGAATGCGAACATTGTGCTAATCCACATAAAGGGAGACGTTAAAGAATTGAAAAATTATAGGCCCATTTGCTTACTTCCAGTATTGTATGAAATATTCACCAAGATAATTTCCAATAGAATCAGGACAACCCTTCAATCAACCAAGGGGAACAGGCTGGCTTCAGCAAGGGATACAGTATAATGGATAACATCCATGTAATCAATCAGGTAATCGACAAATCCGCAGAGTACAATCAACCTCCCTATAAGGCTTTCACAGAATATGAAATGGCATTAGATTCAGTATAGATGCCAGCTGTCATAGAGACATTACGTAATCAAAGAGCACTGGAGGCTTAGGTAAATATCTTGGAAAATATCTACAAAGATTCCACAGCTACCCTAATTCTGCCCAAGAAAAGTAGGAAGATACCTGTAAAGAAAGGGGTAAGACAAGGCGAAACAAACTCTCTAATGCTATTCACTGCATGCTTGGAAGAAGTATTAAAACTATTAAACTGGGAAGGCTTAGGAGTAAGGATCAACGGCGAATATATCAGCAAACTTCAGTTTCAGATGACAGTGTCCTGTTCAGCAACACTGGGGACGAGTTACAACAAATGATTGTGGACCTTAAGAGAGAGCGTAACAGTAGGGCTGAAGATTAATATGCAGAAGACAAAAATAATGATCAACAGCCTGGCAAGAGAACAACAGTTCAGCATCACCAGTCAGCCGCTAAAGTGTGTGAAGGAGTACGTTTAGCTAGGTCAGTAACTCAAAGACAACCCAGATCATGAGAAGGAAATTTACAGAAGAATAAAAATTGGTGGGAGTGCATACGGCATTGTCAGGTCCTGACCGGAAGCTTACCACTATCATTGAAAAGAAAGGTGTACAATTAGTGCATTTTACCGATGCTGACATATGAGGCAGAAACTTGGAATTTGACAAGGAAGCTCGAGAACAAGTTAAGGACCGCGGAAAGAGCGATGGAACAAAAATGTTAGGCGTACCGTTAAGAGACAGGAAGAGAGTGGCCTGGATAAGAGAGAAAACGGGGATAGCCGATATTCTAATTGACATTAAGGGAAAAAAATCGACCTAAGGAGGTCATGTAATGCGTGCGTTAGATAACCGTTGGACCGTTAGGGTTACAGAATGGGTGCCAGGAGAAGGGAAGCGCAGACGAAGACGTCAGAAGACTAGGTGGGGTAATGAAATTAGGAAATTCGCTGGCGCTAGTTGGAATCAGTTGGCGCAGGATAGGGGTAATTGGAGATGGCAGGGAGAGGCATTCGTCCTGCAGCGGACATAAAAGATGATGATGACGATGATGATGATGATGATGATGATGATGAAGATGATGATGAAGGCTGCATCATAACATGTGAAATCGCTGCTGAATAACTGGCGCATCTTGTAGTTCGCCTTATTACCTATGGAAATCGCGAGAACAAAAGACCGATGCGTGCAACATTTGCAGAACGTACATTGGTTCACTATAAGAGGCGAAGGCGTGGGTGGCCGGCGTAAGCGGCCATGTGCAGATCGTAGCCTAAACAAATATTATTTTCTGTGTGTTTCATCCGTGGAGAAGCTTATAAGTGTAACCCGGAGCTTTCCCTTTCATTAAAAAACCAAGTGACCCTTCAGGACCCCAATAAAGTCGTTTACTACTACTACTACTACCCTTGAGGCCTGACTACATCGTTCGCTTGCGAAGCGACGTGCATCATTGACTGCTCTATAAGTATCAGCGTTTTAGTTTGTACCTCGCGCCATTACACAACGTGCTGCCAAAAGTTGGCAAGCTGATTCCTTCAGAATTTGGCACTCTACAAGTTATTGTGGTTTCTCTGGCTGAGAGACAAAACGGCTAACAGCTAGTGGCTAGGCCAATACTATACATTCACTGCATACACTTTAACAGCCAATGCAATTTTTGTTCTTTCTCACGTAGGAGTCGCACAATTCTAACTGCCACAGGTTAACGATGGGAAATGGAAGAAGCGGAACTTTAAGCGTCTGCTCGCGAAACGACTGAGGCCATATCGTGGAATGAACACTGGACAATAGTTTCCTCTACGTGTCATGCATAGTCTGTGCGATATCCCAGTAAGTCGAAAGAATTTTACTGTCACCACGTTTATTTTCCATAGCACACACGAAGGCAGTGCACCCGGTGCGTTTGCTGTAACGCACCTACTCTATTTGGAAGGTTGCCTGTAAGCGGTTATCTATAAACAAGGCTATGTCTACTCACACATTTTTTTTGGCACATCCGCTTACGATGTTGAATCAGTCGATGAACATTTAAAATAGCGTCCCACTACACACGAGAGAGCTCGCTACAGAGTACGACTTCGCCTGAGTGCGCAGTTGTCAGTCGCACTTACGCCCCATCTTCCTAAACAAACAAATTATGGTGTAGGAAACCTTTGAAAACAACAAACCCATAAACAATCAACGAAGTTTGGTTGGCTGCCGCCGAAAAAAAAAGAAAAAAAAAAGAAAAGAAAGGAAGAACGACCAAAAGAATATGAAAGCGAAGTTGCGCTCGTACCTTTCTACAGAATTATTTACGAATGACTTAGGAGGTGCCGTAAAGTGCTGGAAAACGACACCTTTTCGTGGCCCTAGGAAATAGCCTCTGCTCACTGTCCTACTCGAAAAACACAAATAGTTCCGAAACATCTAACAAGTGTAACACCAGAGAAGGCGTAGAGCAGCACAAAGAAGAAAAAGCAGACCCAAACAATCACTCCGACCTGACATAAACAAAATGTCGTAAAGGTGGGTAACTGCTGCTCAAGACGCGGGGAACTCTCAGGATTACAGTCTGAAGCAGAGGACATGGGGTCTTGCAGGCAGCAAATGACCTAGTCAAATATCACTTTAGAGGCTCACGGTTACAAATAAATGGTAAGCAGGTATAATGAAACGCGTCCTCTCGGCTTTACTGGCGGGCGCCACGTGGCGTCACCACACGGTCGTGGAAAGCTGCGAGTCGCTTTTACTGCGGCGACCGACCAACAACGTGCTTAACAGCCACGTGTCGTGTGCAGGGCGCTGAAGCGAGATGGGATCCTTTCGTGCGCGGCCATCAACTTTGCTGGGGCACGCACGCGAACACCGGTCTGTGCGTGACCGATAGGACGAACGAGCGGCAGCCGAAACAAGCTGGCAACAGGAGCGCGCGGTGCTCCTTTAACGGGCGCCCATTTTCATTGCGTGGGCTTGCGTGGCTCGCTTGCGAGGAAGAGACGGCGACGACACCTCGCGTTATCACGGGCTGCCCCTTCGAGTCAGCGGCTACAGGCAGTGATTGACGGGTGCCACGCTGTCATTAAAAGTTTCGCCGTGAACCAAGTTAAGCTCCCAACCCCAATCGGGCACTTGAGGAAACAGTCACGCGACCCATCGCGCGCCGAGCAGAGGCTCGAATGGCTGAATGACTCCGATTTCATTTTTGCGTGCGATCTGATGGCGAAAGAAAACCACCATTGCGAACCTGCGGACCGCGAACACTTGCGTGCGAAACCTCGCTGCAGAGGCTCCACTATGACGGATGGCCACTGTAGCCCCCGAAGGGTGTAGGGCATACGTGCTACAGAACCTTGAGAAATGCCCAAGAAAACCAATTTGATTGTCGCTTAATTTTGTCGCAGCTTCAACACAACAGTTTCAACACTTTTCAAGTATGACGAAGAAGACCTCGTGGGTCTCTTGGAAGGACGAACTGAGACAGTAGCTAGAGAGGCCCTTCTAGAAATAAGGCGCTTCTAAAAACAGAACTTCAGTAGGAATAGCCTTAAACCAAAACAGAACTAAATACTACGAAGGTTGTCGGTGTCTTGTGCTTTTGTGACTGTTATGTCACTGTGCCGGACTGCACTGCTTGAGTTCCGGTCCCCCTCTCCCAATTTTTTATCTTCTCATTTTTTTTCTAAGTTGCACCAACACTACCCCACTGCTTTGAAGTTAACCTCAACGCATTATTGTTGTTACAAATTAACCTCTCCCGCAAAACTATACGATAGAGCAGTGGTTAGTGCGTACAGTTCCCAATGAAACACTGTCGCAGAAGCGTGAGCTCGAACTCCAGTGGCGGTTGTGTGGGGAGCTCATTTTTTTTTCCGACCATGGCGAGCGAGGGGAAGTTTAAAACGAGGAGGTGCCCTGAGAAACATTCACCAGCGTAACGGGAAGGGCGGCCGCAGCAAAGCCGGTTTGCAGCTCTTTACAGCTGCTATTGCAGAGAGCTGTCGACGTAAAATGCAGCTCGTTGCTTTCAGTGCAAGCTGGGGATACATGACCGTGGTTCAAGGATCTTCGCCTCTGAAAATGGCAAAAGTTTAACGCAATAAGCGCTTCCTTTCATGGTGCAAAAAAGAAGAAATAATTTAGGGGTTTGTGAACATTCAAAACTTACTGAACAAATTCTGGTTTCGGACCGAGCTATTTTATTCAAGAGCTCAATGTTAGGTTACTTCGAATATTCGATTACGACCGCATGTGCCACGTGACTACGATTATCTCAATGTGTCTGCCACATTGATAAACATTGATGATCTTTCCTATTTGACTCGCAAGTTCACCATTTAAAAGAACGTCCAAATAGCCAGGTGTGTATCGTTGAAAAAAAAAGGTAATTAATGTTGCCGAATTTCTTCTCTATACATCTGTTTTCTACTTTAGGAGCAGAAAAGTAAATTATTTGGCATCCGATTTGTTAGTAGCAATTAGTAATTTTCTAATATTCGCATACAATTTGATTAAGCAGCTTCGCTAAGCAGGCAGAGTGCGGTATTTCTTTTTCAACACTTCTACATCGAGCTTTGTCTTGCTTTTAGATATTGATCAATGGCGATCCAGCAACATTTGGAAAGGCGTAACTGGGGATATTAATCACGAAGAGCGTTTTCTAAGATTGTGCCCAACTCTCTGTCGCTTGGCTCAAGCATCTCTAGTCGTTTGTTCCAAAAATTTATTAAACGAGAATGCTGCAGCTAAGTGCAAAAAACAACACAGCCTGACGCATTTGTTACAGATGTTCCGACACAACACTGTAACTGCTTGCTAAGGGATTTTACCGAACGTGACTTCAGTGAGAAGAACGAGCCAAATCCGAGAGCTATGTTGTGCATCGCACAAGGCTAGCTCGGCCTCACAGTACAATGATGTCAGTCTACTGGCCTGCTGCAATTTAGTAGGACGATTTCACGACGCCGGCGTTGTATTGATTTTGTCTTGTTTAGTGTTACTCTTACACTGTCGGAAGAGAATAAGGGAAATAAACGGCAGAAAAGTGCAAGAACAAAGAAGGGCAGACGACCGAAAGTGTCGACTCGGCGATTGTGAGGCCTGTTACTTCTGTGTCTGGTTCGTTTGCCTTTTTTTTTATGATCTTCAGCTTGTTTGTTGCACAGTTTTCCTCGGGTGGAAAATAGCTTTGCGCGGACATGAGAGTGATTTAGAATGAGTACTGCATAAATAATGGATAAATAATGGATATCAAACCTCCTCAAAGGGGCGGGTCGACTTTTCGGACGCGAGGACGTACCATTGCTAAATTGGCCGCCTTCTCACGACTGACGTTTTATATTTCTTAAACACTCGCATAATTGTGTATTTAGGTCAATCATACATTATTAACAGTAAAACGATGATATCATTATGAATAAATGCAAAATTTTCTAACGCACAAGCCCTTCTTTTCTTCGAAGCGTCGGTCCACTTTTCTGAAGCACTTTAATTTGGTTGAAGCTCGCTTCTGTGGCGTGAGTTCCCTCGTTAGGGCCTACATGATAGCTTTGACTATAACAGAAACACGATGGAATCTTGCATGAATGTCATAAGGAAGCGTCCGCGGCCTTACATTGCTTTATCCAGTAATGCCACTGTTACTGGGACACTGTGTTAGGCACCTGAGCAGCCAGGCTGATGGACGGTGCGGAGGGCGCAGGAAGTTGCTACGAACAGGCTTGAGCAGCCCGTATCGTTATCTTTGCTGCCGCTTTTTAAGTAAATTTGCGACTTTTAAATAAACAGCCAGTTGTTATTCTGCCTCCTTCAAACTTCAAACGCAGGACCTTTCAGTAAAGTTATTACATCCATTCATCCTTCAAACTCACTAGCGAGCAGTTCACTGCACCACCATAGATTTACTCTCAGCCACAAGTGTGTGTAGAGAGACAAGGTATGAAGAATAAATACGACGTGTATTCATTGCAGCCTCCCGTTCAAGCTAGCTTAGCGGACATCATTGCCATTCCAGCCACAAGTGAACAACGTGTATTCAAGATTTGTCTCTCGACATCATCAACTAGAGCTGAGCTATGTGGCATACTGGAACCAACTATGCTTATTGCCGGAAGTGATGTGCCTAATAAGTGGGTGGTCTGCTCGGAGTGGAACTTGGAGCTACAGCTTTTTGTGAAGCATATATGCCAGGACACAATACGATAAGAAAGGGGGTTAACCGAGGGACCCGATTTTTATTAATCATATCATAAGAAGCCAACAAACAAAAACACCAAGGACAACATAGGGGAAATTACTTGCACTAACTAATTGAAATAAAGAAATGATAAATTAATAGCAATCAAAGTGGATGAAAAAACAACTTGCGGCAGGTGGGGAACGATCCCACGCATTTGCATTACGCGTGCGATGCTCTAACCAATTGAGCTACCGCAGCGCCATTTTGCCATCCACTTTCTTGGGTATTTATATTTTTACTACTAGAACTAACCTTGGGAGTGTTAGCCAGCACCACCACTAACAGACCTTAGCGGCGGATGTGGAACATTCTTTCTGCCGCAAGCATCACGAGTGCGTGATCTTTTCGGGTGAAGGCAACTGGCCAATAAACCCCCACATGCTACCTGAAGGCATCAATGTTGCTGGTTTCTTCATACACTTTCAATACCATTAATTTATCATTTTTTATTTCAGTTAGTAAGTACAGCCGCGGCCACGTCTGTGTAGAGCGCGCGAGAAGACGGCCTTGCTCTGCGGGGCGACACCGTGCGGCAGTTGCGGGATCTGACGCACTGTGCCCATGAGCATGCGCGGCCTAATAGGCGTGCAGGTCGGCGCACGCTGCTTTAAACCAGAAATTATGTTGGCAAGCGCACGTGTTTTGCCGGTTGTGCGCATTACCCGAGGGCGCCATCTTACTACGCGCGATGACAAGGGAATTGCGCACGTGAGTGATAGCGTGTGCGATTCTGTTATGGCACTTGATATGAAAAACTATTGCTTCGCCAATCCCAGGTAATGTTATTGGCCAATGAAATGACAACATCGCATGCGTGCTGCCTATATTAGACATAGAAGTCAAACCTTTTCGCAGAATTTATTCGCAATGGCTCCCCGACTCACAGCGGATGAGCGACGCGCAATTGCTATTATGGGGCGCACAATGTCCCAAAGAGCGATAGAGTCGGGCGCGTGTTATCAGCTGAAACGCGTAATCTTTTGGCATGGCGATACCGAGAGCGCCCTGAGGAAGCGTACACATTCGCTTAAACGACTGCCCGTTTCAACGTTGCCACTCGTGTAATGCGGTTCTGCATGTATATTAGGCCACGCATGCTCCTGGGCACAGTGCGTCAGATCCCGCAACTGCCGCACGGTGTCGCCCCGCAGAGCAAGGCCGTCTGCTCGCGCGCTCTACACAGACGTGGCTGCGGCTGTACAAGTATTTTCCCCTATGTTGTCCTTGGCGTCTTTGTTTGTTGGCTTCTTATGATATGATCAATAAATATCAGGTCCCTCGGTTAACCCACTTTCTTCTCGTACATTACATAACGAGGGTCTCGAATCGGGCAACATTGATGACTTCAGGTAACATGTGCGGGTGGGTAGATTTACGGATGTTTCAACAAAATTTGTTCCTCCTATTCCTTTCACGCCAATGACACGGCCCAAAGGTGAGTTATTCGAGCATGCCGAATGATCTATGCGGTGTTTGTGTTTCATGTGGTCACCTTTGCAGGTGGACACTTTTGTGAATGGAAACAATAACGATATTGAAACTAGCGTGACGTGCGTGAAAATGTTACACAAGCCTTTTCGCAAGGAAGCGTCTCATGTATTATCAGCCCGAAGCAATCGGGAGTAGAGAATTGGGGCTGCTGTTTCTGTGTTGTTGAATATGTGCCTCAATAACACCTGCTTTTATGTTGTTAAAGTGAATCCTAGCAATTCTTCCTAAACGAGTCGAACATATGGCTGAACATTTGGTAACGTTCCATTTCATTTTCTATTCTTCTTTTCTTATCATGCCGAGTGGCCAATCCCAGAGAAAACGGCGGCATGCGAGTTATATAGGGCGAAAAGAATGGAAAATGATATGGAACGGCGGTAAATATAGAGCCTATGGTTTCAATAGCGCCAATTTTATGTTATCTAAATGACTTCTCGTCATTATTCGTAAGCAACGTCACTTTAGTTGGTACTTTGTAAAGGCTAGGCTTACTTATAGAGCGCAGTTCGCCTAAAAAGTAAGCGTCTTAAAGTTGCAAATAAAGGTCACAGCTTCGCCCGAACGGCGTAGCATCGATTGCGATAGCAAATTAGTTGACAGCTGTAAGAAGTAAGGACAGTAGTTTTAGCAACCGTAAAACCTTTCAAACATTCTCTCATTGGCTAAATTAACAAGCATGGTACCATACACGCACAAGCAAACGTGAACGCATCTCACTCGAAGACCACGCAAACTCACTGTCAAAACATTGGAGTGAGGAAATGCGGCAGCAGCTGCGAGCGAATTGACCTTCATGCTGCCTCTCACTTCAATGCGAAATAAGCGGCGAGAACAAAGCGCACACTAACCTATCAGCCCTCGGCGCACCCTGTCCCACTCGCAGCTTGCTTTCAAGATATATGGCCCGCGCGGCCGCGCCATATGCGCAGCAGCCATGCTGGTTTTCGAAATTAGTTTCTAAATGAATTAGAACTGGTATGATGTGCGTATTAAAGGGCCCCTAAAACGGTTCGGACAAATTTTGTAGGCGCGTAGGGTACAGCTTAAGTAGAACATTCGCACCGCAATTTAAGTGAAGCGCTACGTATTAATGGAGCTGCAAGCGATTAGAAGTTACCCTCTCCCTAGCTATGCTTTTCCTCCTCAACTCGCTCGCCGAGCGAGCGGCGCTAAGCTCCGCCTTCACTGGTTCAGCGTCACGATGCGACGTCACATCGCTCACTTCCGGTTGTTTAGGAGCACGCCCCCTCCCGTGCGAGACCTCTCTGCTAGCCGCTTGGCCGTCGACCGAGAGCTATCGAAGCAGCGTGCGTTGCGAGCATTATGTCGTAGCGCCGAACGTGTCCGGTACTCCGCTAAAAACAGGCAAGCTGGTCATTTCGGCAAATGACTGGAGGCATAAACCCAAGCTGATGAAGGAACTTTAGCGTAGACGTACGTGAGCAGCCTGATCGGTCTGCACGGTCCAGACACTTGCTGGCGCAGCGCTTAACTAGTCAAATAAAGCGCTAATATTGCTCTAACCAAGTGTAAAGCATTTTAAACATTTATGAATCAACGTGTTGATGATTACACTCCTGCGAAAAATACACACCAGCAGCAAAGAATACACTCCGTTGCTGCTACTGTGTATGGTTGAGCTCTGTGCCACCAGGTGGCTGCACCGTGCAGACCGTTCACATTTGCCCTTCTGCTCATCTCGTGGCTCATCCCGGCACAGTCAAGCGGCCAGACCCTGTCCCCTTGCGCTTGCGTTTGCCCTAATACTGGACTCGCGGTTTGCAGGTCGCTAGGTTTGCAGTCCACAAGGCAACAAAGTCGAATCATAGTGCTCGCGAAAAGACTGAGACCGACTCTGACCGCGGAGCTCTCGTCAAAATGGAGTACGTTGTAACACAAGCAGACGACACTTGCTGTGTGCCGGAAGTGCTGAAGTGTACTAAAAAACTATTCTTGTGTATTCTCTTTAAGTTATTTTCTTTTTACAAAAAACAAAGTAACTAACATTCCAACTATTACGAGCATCATTTGTTCACCATAAAGTTGGAAAAATTATCGACCACGCGCCCTGGTCAGCCAATCAGATAGCTCGTCCATGTGACGTAATATGGGTTATTTGCATCATATGGGTAGGGTCGGCTTAAAATTCCGCCGAGCAGTGCGCTGCGATCGGCAGCGATGTGTATTTTTAAAACCTTATAATAAATTACACGCTTTACGCAGAGCACTTAGATGCATCAATTAATGATCAGAAGAACCTACTCTAACGACTCAGTACGTTTGTAGAAAATCGTCGAAATCGTTTCAGGGTCCCTTTAAGTATTCATCGCAGGGAGTCCATATGGGGGAGGCGAACTCAACCTGAGGGCGTACAAATGATATATATATATATATAGTAATGATATATATATATATGGACTCCCTACGATGAATACTTAATCCGTATGTTAGAAGCCATCCAAAACCGAGCAAGTCGATTTATTTCCCGAAATTACAGCTACCAGTCCATCATTACTCAACTAAATCTCCACCTTTCCCTACAACTACTAAGTAGCCGACGTGACATAGCACTCCTGTCCTTGCTCCATAGATATGTTCACCAAATGAAGCCATCAAACTTGCCCCTAGAACGCGCGTCTTGCACATCACGACGAATTTATAATGATTTAGGCCTCACTCACATTTATGGCAACACTAACGCATTTAACTTCTCGGCTCTACTCGAGCGATTCGGTTACACGAGCCTAACAGCACTGTCACTCAAATAAGTAATGATAAATTCAGACAACTACTGAACCTGCAGTCTTCATCATAACAAATATATTCATCTGTACATATGTCATGTCATGTAATACGTATCGCATATGGGCCATGTCTTTTTTTTTGTTGTTGTTGTTGTGGTTGCTGTTGTTTCAATTTTGTTTGCTTTATGTGCTCGCGCTATGTACGTTATTTTGTGCGAGGGATGCATCGCTTCTTATGTTACCGTGAATTGTACTTGTCATTCCTTTCCCGACAACTCTTTGTATCGATTTAGCGTTTTTTTTTTGTTACACTGTTTTGCAAGAACGTGATCATTATAAACATTTTGAGCTGTCAGATTTTTTAGCGCTCATATATCTGTTTTCTCTTGTCATTTGTTCAGTGACGCCCCCCCCCCCCCCTCACTCAATGCTCCCCTTGGGGCCTGTGAGGTACTTTTAAATAAACAAATAAATAAGCACCTGTATATCCAGCATCACTTGCGTGCCGGTTCATCTGTGTCTCCACCCGCCAGCTAGCGGCAGCTTCTCCGTCACGCATCGTGTAGCGCGCATTACACTACAGAGGCGGGAAGCACCGACTGGCAATAGAAGATGCATCTCCTAAAAGGCGGAGTACAAGCAACGTACAACCCAAACGTAGCCAGAAAATAAACTTGAAAAAAAAAGCTTTTACAAATTGCTGACTTCCTGGTTGCAGTTTTGCACATACGGCCGTCGGCGTCTGTGAAGAAAAGGAGATACTGTCGAAGATAACATGTAGAGGTACGATCGAAACTACAAAGTATGAAAAGCCTAATGAAAGACACTATGGTACGGGGCAAGCGGATATGCCTAGACGCGAACGGGGGACCAAGCTAATGGGACACTCATGGGTACGGCAGCGTTGTGCACTGTTTCGAGTGCCGAGGTTCTAGAAAGCTGCATGGCGCAGTCGAAGTCGAACATCGGTACGAAGCGAAACCACCCTCTCTCTAGCAGAAAGCACGGCTGCACGGAGCAGGCACAGCTTTGCAGTAGAGGTGCTCGGAGACAGATGGCACACTCCAAAGTCAGAGCTATCCATCCCGGCCAGTTGTCGCAATGGTTATGCTTCAGCCACTGCATTTACACCATGGTTATAGTTGTTGTAGCCTAGTAGGCAGTATCGCGACAATCCTCGTTACCACGACTCTCCTGGAGATGGATATAACGCAACAGACACCAGCAGTTAGTCTTCTTATATCGTCAATGGTGAGCGGTGCCAGTCACGTCAACCGCGATGAGTAATCTTTGGTTCTCGTATGTAGTGGTATCCTGACATCACGGTGAGTAACTTGTATCATAGCCTCCTTGGATGCTATGCTAGTATTTTGAATTGAATATATCTTTATTTCCAAGAGATTGGGGGAGAGAGGGAAGAAAAGCTGCAAGTGCAACTTGAAAAAACACCTTGTGTTGAAAACACACCCTTTTAACAATACAAAAATTCACAGTTTGCAAGAATGCATGAGAAGCACTAAGTGAAAAGTAAGTAGTCGAGTGTAGGGAAGTTGCCAAACGTTTCGCACATGACAGATGAAAACAAACACACACACACACACACACACACACACACACACACACACACACACACACACGCACACGCATATATATATATATATATATATATATATATAAATGAGCAAAAAGCTGTACACTCATCTAATCTGCACTTCTTACATAGCTGATCGTATAAACAGGAATATTAGTCCCGCTGATTAAATCGAGAAAATTATGATGGGGTAAGGGCACATATATCAATTCCAGACTTGTAAGCATTTAAAAGCCTTGGTAATTATTCTTTAGCATTTGTGAGCTGTAATTAGTTCTAAAACGGTGCACTGTCCAGGGTTCTGTGTTTCTTGTGGAACGTAAGGGGACACGTTCTTCTAAACATGATAATTTGATGAGGGATAGACCGCTTTTCCTGTTCATGTGATGAAATTTCTGCAAAAGTCGACGCCTATAGATTTCGTGCACTGCGATAACTTTAAACTTGACAAATAAATGCTCAGTGTGTGAACCGTACGGAACATTTGCGAGGACGCTTACTATCCTTTCCTGTAGTGAAAATAATTTGTGTAAATTCGTATCAGTTGTAGTGCCCCATACGAGGCGACAATAATTGAGATGAGAGGCGAATAATGCGTTATATAATAGTACTTTAACTGATGTAGAAAGAAGGTAACGGTTTTGGCTTATTATACCTGTTATCTGACTCAGTTTTTGCGTTACAAAGTTTACATGGTCATACCATAACAGCGGTGAAGAAAGATGCACGCCTAGAATTTCGATGCGTTCTACAAATTCAATCGGAGCATTATTATAGGCTATGCCATGTAGTAAAGGGGAGGTGCTTCCTTTTGGAGGAAAAAATTATAGCTTTAGTTTTGGTTGTGTTGACACATAAACAGTTTTGCTTAGACCATGTACTAAGTTTCAGGAGCACTTCATTTGATATTGTGATAAGCTCGGTGTAAGAACGTGATGTTAGAAATATGGTGGTGTCGTCTGCGTAAATCAAAAATTTTATTAGAATATCGTTAAAAAACAAAGGACCCAGAATGCTGCCTTGGGGTACCCCAGAAAGTATAAACCTCTCTTGGGACCTGAAGTTATTTATCTATACATATTGGCGTCTATTTTGAAGATACAAATTAAGAAATTCGAGAGGAAGTCCTCTAACTCCATAACGACTGAGCTTATCAAAAAGAATATTGTGGATAATATAATCAAACGCTTTACTGAAATCTACAAATAAACCGAGAGTTATGAGCTTGTTTTCAAAATTGGTAAGGATATATTCTTTATGATGCAGTAGGGCTAACTCTGTGGACTTGTCTTTTTGAAACCCATTCTGAGATTCGCTAATTAAGTTGTGCTTACTACAGAATGAGTTTAAACGTACAAATATTATTTTCTCTAAAGCTTAGGAAAAGATAGGGAGAACAGATATGGGTCGGTAATTATTTATGTCTAGCTTGTTGCCTTTCTTATGGAGTACTGTTACTCTCGCACTCTTCATCTTTGCAGGAAAAACACCAGTTGAAATGCATAAGTTGTGTATGTGTGCAAGTAGCTCAGTGATCTCATGTAGCACAAATTTTACGGGTGTTATTTGTATCCTATCAGGATCAATACATGACGAGGTTTTAAAACTAGAAAATACTGTATGCACTTCATGAACATCTGTGGGCTGGAAAAAGAGCGTGTTTTGATTTGGAGGGAAAGTAAGGCCAGGAATTTTTGCAGAGATAACATAGGTATCGCGATACACGAAATGTTTATTAAACTGTTCGATCATTTCCTGCCGTGATAACTTCTGTCCTTCATAAGCAATTTGTTCTATAGACTCGCTCCTTCTTTGTCGCCCCAATACAAAATTCAGGTTATTCCAAAGTTTATGGCTCTGAGAGGAAGAAGAAAGCATCTGGAAATAATATGCATCTTTTGCTTTTCGTAACTCTTTGGTTAGTTTATTTCTATACTCTTCAAAAGCCTTCAGGACAGCAGGGTCTCGGTATTTTGCAAATTTACCATAAAGCTGGTCACGCTGCTTTATTTTCTTAAACCGGTATTTTGTTCGCCAAGGCTTTCTGAAATTTTTCTGCTTACTTTTTTTTGCAGACGAAGTGTTTTGACTACACATCAACAAACATTGTGATAAACTTAGTGTAAGCCACTTCCGCATTATTTTCCTGAAGGGTATTATCCCAGCTTACCTCGCTTAGTTCTGCCTGAAATGCCTGCAGCGTTTGTTCAGTAATGCGCTGATAAAATACGCCAGATGCGTTGCTGCGTATCACAATATGTGCACTTTCAACGTACATACAAATTGGCATGTGATCACCTATGCAATGCACCAAAACACAACTGCTAATACATGAAGGATGATAACTTGTCAAAAAGAGATCAAGCGTAGTTTCACTTGCAGCTGTAACCCTAGTTGCTGATTCTATGGCATTAATGCAACCGTTCTGGACAAATGTGTTTACAAACTCGCGCGTCGTTGCGTTTTCAGAACCCATATCAATATTCATGTCGCCACCAATAACTACACATTTTTGGTTTTCACCGTCGAATGACAACAGATTATCCATAAACATGAAAAAAGCATTCGAACTGCCATCAGGTGGTCGGTAACAAACAGGAAATAACGTATCATTGTTTTCAACACATAGCACCTCAATATTTTCATTTGTACACGAAAAGTTGCCAGATAGATCACATGATATAGACTCATTTACCAACAAGGAAACACCTCCTCCACGCCGTGATTCTCTGTTTAAATAGAAAAGTTTCTTATTAGGTAACTGAAAAATATTGCTAGCGTCAGTGTACCATGTTTCAGTAAGCATAACTACATCGCACAAGTTTTCTATTTCTGAAAATAAGGTTTCCAATTCTGTTGTTTTATTATTCGCAGGTTGCCCATTTAGATGTATACAGCTTAATCCTCTTTTTTTGTACGCGTAGTGTAGAGAACCATTCTGTCTTTGTTGTATAGCCTAGGTGCATAATGGTTCTATTGAGCTCAAAAATATCTCTTATTAATGAGCTAGGGCAGAAAGGTCATCAGAACATTTTACAACAACCGCAGGATCGCCACCATTTTTACGTACCAGGACTTTCCCATTAGAACACCAAACTTACCTATAGCCAGAACTTTTAGCCCATTCTTTAGCAAAGTAGAGAAGATACGGAGAGTCTGATATTCAGCTATGTAAACCCTATCCTCACTGTTTCTTAGGTTTCGTTTGTTAGCGACCCAAGCATCGGGAAATTCCTGGCGTTCAAAACATACGATGATTCCTCGCGGCTTCCCGGGCTTTCCAGGTAACCTATGTAGGGATACGACATCTTGCCTGCACAACAAAGCAACCTGTAATCTTCCGGCGACTCCATTTACTTTACTTAGCAGGTCTTCTCCGTCATCCTCAGTCACACCTTGAATTTCCAGATTTAATCGCCTGCTCCATCTCTCAAGATCCTCAACATCAGATTCCAGCAGTGAAAGCTGCTGAAATGCACCCTATTTCTAAATTTTCTCCAACCGGCACTTAACATCTTTGATATCTTTATCATGAGTATCCAGCCGCTGTTGAATAGCGTCGAAATGATCAGACAAGACCTGAACAGATTTTTCCGTGCATGAAACCTGGGCCGGAAGCTCGAGAAGAGAACTTAGCTTGCGGTCAATTTCTGCCAACTTAACAAGGATGTTGTTATCAGATGCCTGATTTGCAGCGGGAACATGGCTCTTTCCACCGACAGGCTTACAGAAGGAGCATTTCCGCGTTTTCAGTGATGTCTCGCGCTTGCTATTAAACGCCTTTTCAGATACTCCAGAACAATCCCCTACATGAAAAACAAACACGCACTCAGAGCAAACTAGAACCCGGTCAGCATCGTCCAGCGAAACTCGGCAAGCACTACAACGGTCCATTTCGCACGTCTTGCACTATATAAAGGAAGAAGGCTGCGGCACTTCAAGAGACACAAAACACGTTGAAATGTTCAACTCTTTGATACACTTCGACGGCAGCAGCGGAGCAAGAAAAAAAAAGCGGGGGGAGGTAAGGCAACCAACCTGGGAATTGCAGAAGAGCAGTTTAGAAACGTGTGCGATGCTCTCCGCGGCTGCCGTCAAGTGATGGGAAACGCCCCACGAAATGATCAAGATTGTTGATCCACGTCCGCTCTCCTCCAATACCTTTACAAATCGCATGCAGTGGCTCAGCGTGTAGCAGCGAACGACGTCCTCGACGTAGCCGAATACTTTTCCCCTGTGGACAGGAAGGCAAAACATGATTTCTAAGGCTTGCTCGAAAGCGGTGGCTTCAGCGTCCCTGCAAGCCCGGCCGCCGGCAGCCGCCGGCACACCGCGCGCCGGTTCGCACGTAACCACTTTGCAATGACGTACGGTAAAGTAAGAGTACTGTAAGTCGGCTTCTGTCATTATCTTTGCGAGAAAGGTTTGTTCTGGAAATCGCGCTAAACGTGCGCGTTTTGGAGCTTGTTCCATGCCCGCGGTCAAGGCCGGGTCAGCTGCTCAACATTTAAGACATTCGTCACGACTGTGCTGATTTGACGACCGCTTTGTGTAACCTTAGCATTTGATATGACGAGGATTACACTGGCGTGCGTGATAAGCAATATTTTATGCCGAGGAAGCTTATTTTATGCTGGCGAGCACTGATTCATAGACTGTACTCGTTTCGGTCGCTGGCGTCAAAGGCGCCGTTTCACGTGGTGCGATTTTTCTTGCGACTTTACATTTGCGAAATCGCATTGCAAAAGCAAAGCACATATGCAAGTGAAGGATTTCGCAAGCGAAATCAGACTGCGAAAAAGGGATAACGAACCTCGATCATTGTACATGATGAAAAAGTAGCATTCGCCTCATATAAATGCAGATCGCGTGGTTAACAAATCTCATTTTTCCGCTGCAGATGACTCCGAATGGGTCCCAAACCAATCAGCCAGGTTATGCTCTAAGCATTCCACCATTAGAGAAAAAGCACGATCGAAAGTCATCCTGACAACAACCCGACGCTTTTTCCGGACGTTTAGAAAGCGCGGCAAGCTGGCGTGAATGATATGACGAATAAAAAGACCTGATAAATAAGGGCTCATTTGTCTCACTTGCCACGCGAAGCGACCCGTAGTTGCGCCGATTGCGTCGGCAAGTAGGTCCCGGTTCTGTGTTCAGCAGTGAGTGATGACAGAGCGCTTACGACTGCTTCGAAACCGCAAAAGCTTTCGTTTGGCGCCGTGCTAGACAACCACGAAGCACACAGAACGTTAGAGCACCGTGGTGTCACACAGTCACTTTCAGTCAAGATCGCACACGACCAGATCAAATTTCTCAATTTCGATAAATCATAGTCACTGTTACATGGTCCAACAATTCGAATCGAGTTAGTTTAGTCCAATCGGCATGACGGTGCTGACGACAGCCTGCGATCGTGACCGTGAAGCTCGAACTCGATGCGCGGATCGCTATCGACTGAACGCATATCGAAGAAAAATTGCCATCCATACTGGCCGCGCAGTTGTACCCGGTCCAGAACGAGCTGTATAGTGATTTAAAGTAAAAATGTGACATGGGCATCAAATGAGAGGACGTGGCGTACAACGCGCCGGAGCGAAATGAAGCACGCATGGCTAGCAGCTACGCGTCGATTAAAAATCGGTCAACCTATTGGAAGCAAAACGTTTTCAGGGTGCCACTTTAGTGACTTCAATGTTAGTGCCACGGTAGGCTTTACTCAGGTGCAGCATGACTTCGTATAGTTGTTTTCCTTGCTGCAGACGGCACTTGGCGTGAACATCTAGGCCGTCGACTTCTTTCACTGAGAGAACATGTGAAGTAGCGTACAGCTTCTCATCCACTGGTTAACGCAGCAGCATGAAAGTACTGTCTCTCATGTTTCTTTAACATGCCTAAACCCACAAAAAGTGTTTGCGACGTCACCGAGGATGTACCACGCTTGCACCTTCGCGTAAACAAAAAACGGTGAATCACGGTTATGACGTAGTAGTAATCACGGTTATACGTACGGCTTTCGGCGACATGTGCACGGAGTTTGAATTTCGCGGTCTTCCCACCTTCCTAGTGTCGCGCCGCTCGCTACAGGCGGCGCTGAGCAGCGCGGCACCGGGAGGTCCCTGAATAAAACATCAAACGAAAAGGTAGCGACATTCGCCCGGCCTCTCCTTCTCCTGGCCTTCTCGCAGTTTGGTCGTTCGCTCGGCAGGCACCGATAGAGTTAGACGAGGTGAGACATTAAAAACTATTGTTGTGTGTTTGCGCATGAAGTTTTACCGTATTTAAGGGTTGAGTATTGTGTGCTGTTCTAGGAGCCATGATGGAGCGCTACGAAACTGGCAGAAGCGGATGTTTTTTGTGCTTTTTCGGCACGTAACTGCGCGCTTGTTTTGTGGCTTCGGAGTGGCTGCCTGCTTCCAGTTAGAAGAAAGCTTTCCAGAATAGTTTGGTGGATCGATTCCTTTTAGTGTCGAGTACTAAGCACAGAAATCATCAATATCATCATCATCATTAATACCATCAATATCATCAATATCATCCATCAATATTGTCCACTGATAAAGAAGGGTACTTCGTCCTCCTAACGGAAGGGCTGTTTTCTGAGAAAGCCTCAACCGCTCTAACAAAAAACTTCAAGAAGGCACACGTTGAACCTAAGAACGTCAAAGTTCGAGCAAGAAAATTTTTGCTGGAATTGATCCTGGAGCGCCCATCCAGTACAGTAAACAAAAGTCAGGGGTTCAACCTTGAAGTTTTCTTTTGCCATAAAAACGCATAAACCTGAGCAACCTTTACGCACAATTGTGTCTGAGAGAAATACTTGGCAACGCGTGGTCTCAGGTTATCTTGAGATGAACTTAACAGGGCTTGAGGTAGAAGACCCATTAAAAGTAAAAAAAAACTCAGAAGAAGTCGTTAGGTTTTTAAAAGAAGGGGAGCATCCAGCATGCATACCCTTCAGCATTGACGTCACAGATTGATATTCCCTTCCTAAAAATCGGCTGAGGAAGACAGTCAAATATTGCTATCAGGATAACGATGAGTTTAGGAATGAGAGAGGCGTCCCGGTTCAGTCATTTCTCGAACTCTTGGTTTTTTATTTAGATTCCAAGCTCGTTATCTGGGATCATGAAGTTATGATTCAGAAGCAGAAGGTCTGCATTGGCTCTCAGGTCGCACCAATTCTTAGCGAGAGCTTTCTCGGCAGTGTTGACCGACCGCTCGGGAGCATCTTGGCAGGAACAATGATTAAGTGCTTTAGGTTTGTTGATGACTACTTTGTAGTTATCCACTCTCAAACAAGTTCCAAAGATATTGACGTTATTCTCGCAGCCTTTCGTAAAGAAGGAATGGGTCTCAGATTTGCTCATGAACTGCGGAATAATAATGAAATTCAATTTTTGGATTCACAGTTAAGATTGACAGCACAACATATTTCTTCGCAATATAACCCTAGGACAAGCAAACCAATTATAAACTACGCGTCAGCACACTCAAAACTACTGAAAAGAGGCATTGCTATGACGTGCTTAGGTACCGCACTTAGAAAGTCAGGCCACCACCTCGCCAATCTGAACGTTTCGCAAGAGCTTAATCGTCTGGAGAAGGCCGGTTTTCCAAAACCTATTGTCGTATCAATATGTGAAGGGCTAGTGAAGAAAATAAAAAAAGGGGAAGCACCCCAGAAAGAGATCGAAACGGTAAACAAGTTTGCAGTCATTCCTTATGTACATCAGATGGGGCATTGGTTAAAAAAGACAGCCATGAAATATAGCGTTCAAGTCTGTTTTTTTTAGCCAAAAATTCGTTAAACAAGATTTGCAATCGCGTCAATAGACCTGAACAGGCGTCCAAGGCCATGTGCCGCGTCAAACACACGGGACAGCTCGTGGCATGCTCGGTAGGAGTGGTCTACGTTATTCCACTTTTGTACGACAAAAAGTACTTCAGGCAGACGGGACGCTGCCTTTACATCCACCTTACGGAGCACCAAGGTGCGATTAGGAATGCAACAGGCTCGAACCTGACCGCGCACTGTCGAAATTGCCCATGCAAACCTTTGTTAAAAAAAAACCGAAATATTGTATAAAAATGGAAATCAAATCAACCGCGAGAATGTGGAAGCCTGCATCGTGCACGTCAACTCAGGCGCATGCGTCAGCCAGACTTCTATCTCTGTCACTATGCGGCATTATTCGATTCGGCGAAGCACCGATCAACGGGGGCCAAAAGGTTATTGCAAGACAGTTATTGCCGGCCACTCCGGCAAGCGGCCGAAAGAAGCCGAAGGCAGGTTTAGAGATTCATTTTTGTTCTTGTTGGCGCGACCGTGACGCCCCGACGGCTTTTTGTAGGAACCCCTGCGTATTCTCAGCCGCGCGCGTGCACTGAGAAGTTTGCTAAGAAGGCAGGGGTGCGAATACTCCGAAATTTGTGGCGGCTCTGTGCAATCCTGTGTCCACGATTTGCTGACAGTGTATGTGTGCCGACGGCCCCGTATGGCCGGCTGCCGTCGTTTCTGCTGTGTTTGTGAACGAACAATAGAGTCCTGCCACGGACTCAAGGGTCTGCGTGTGTGGTGCAACACAAGTGCACGACCTCTAAATGCAAGGAGGAATCACCCGTTCCCTCGCCCCGAATTAAAAGGGGCGCGTCCAAGACCTTCGGAGGAGCCGGGATACAGTTGGGTGAACTTGACTTGACCGTCACCAATATCTGCCGTTCCCCAACACAGGGCACTAGGGAAAGGAGAAGTTATCTAAACGCACGTTTTAGACCGAGCTAAGCGGTCTAGAAGCTGAGCCTACAAACTGCTGGGAAGCGTCAAGGAGCTAGTGCCGTCTAGTATCGCTTGGGCCGCCGAGCCACGTCTGAACTGCGAGTTACTAGTTGACGTAAAAGACAAACCAACGTCTGCAACGAAGCTCACGGTAGTTCCCCTCAAGTTAGCTCAACCTGCACGAGGGAAGACGTCAGACCTCGACTCCCGGGCAAGCCAGCCCAGCAATCGCATGCACCGCAACGAGATCGGCTTGCCAGCTGTCTTCGGGAAAGCTATACCGTCGACGCCACGCTTTATGGACTTGCTGCTGCATGCTGCCAAGCCATGCGTATGCCATTATTTGTTTTCTTTTCAAGTCTGTTTAGCTGACCACCGTAAAGTGTGTCTTGTGTAGTGTTAATTTCGATATTTACTGTTAACTGTTCGTTGTATTTCTCTTGTCTTAATCATCAATCTAGATTAAGTGCATGATAGGACGTGGTTAGTGCTCTTTTGTATTTTTTTTTGTGTGTTTAGTTTAAATTGTGTGTCGTTGTCAGTCTATAAATATTTTTGTTCTCTCTTTGTGCCGACTCTGACTCCTTCGCTGTGTTCGCTTGAGTACACAACGACCACCCGACTTGTGTACCCCGTCGACGACTTCGCGCCGACGGCGAACGGGTGACAAGCCGTGACAATTTCTCTGCGTGATAAAGAAACGGAGCCCTTGAATAGCAATATAGGCTGACACCCTTTCACCACGTGTACACATCACTTCATCACATGATCACATTCTCTGTATATTTAATCGCTTCTCTGAAAAAATAAACCAGTTGTTAGTCTGCGCTCGCATCATGCACTACTTCTTTTTGTCCTTCGTCCGGGTTGCGCTGCCCACCCCTAGGTCTATGTAGCTGCTGATACAAAAACTCGGGTGCGTTTCCGCTGCTCCAAGTGCGTACGTGTGTTCTTGGTTGTACTCAATGGACTGCCGTGTGTCCACCTTGTGCAGCTTCATAATTTAATCATCTTAGTACCACAAAGACCCAGCGCAAGGTGCGTGACATATTCGCCTGAATAACGCGACCGTCATGTAGAAAAGTGCGTGGTCAACGCGGAACATCTCAGCTATTCTCGTCATTTCGTCATGACGCTCGCATCTCTTTATGCAGTGAAACTGGTCCTGCCCTTTTACGACAAACTGGTGCCGTTGGCTCTCAAGTGCAAACATCACAGTGGAACCTGTACTTCATTTGTGAACAAAGCGTGTTGCAAGGACAAAAGTTACACATTAGAAATGGTTTCCATCAATGAGAACTTTCCCCCTTTGCGCCGTTCCAAGTCAATATGAGCTAACAAACTCGTGCATCACTTTATCCTGCCGAGACGGCAAAGCGGAGAAAGCCTATACCCACAAGAGTAAAAATCATTTGCACTGGTAGTGAACAGCTTGTCCTCGCAAAATATATTTGCAGCGCTTAACAAAAGCATTGACTGACAAAGCTACGCACTCTCGGTACTACAACAATAACACGTGTTACGTTTCTAGCACAATATATGACAAAACACAGCCTATGCACTCCATAGCTTCATGAGCATCGAGAATAGCACCCGTGCATAAGCTTACCCATGCCTGAGCTCCGTACCCCGTCAACAAAGAAAGAAGCTTGGTTCGTACGCGTTTGCACCTCCGGTATACTCCTAAAATCAATCCCTGACATAAAACAAAACAAAACTTGAGTTTTTCAATGACGCGGTTAGCCACGAAACTTAGCCAAAAAATCCGAATTCCTTTGCAAAAGCCTCGCCGCGGAAACTCGACGGCCAACTGTCATGGTGGGGAGTGCGCTGAGACGCGGAAAATAAAAAAAAGAGAAAAGGGCGCTAAAGATCCCACGTGACGGCGCTCAATCAATCGGCAGAAGCAAACCTTGTCTCCTTCCTCCTCGCACGAGTGGCGGCGGCAACATAAAAGTATGTCGCTACATTATGCTTTCATTCGGGAGCCTTACGGAACCGCTGCTGGTCAGTGGGGCCGCCTGTTCACTGGATAGAGCCTATTCCCATTCTACCGGCGCAGACCTGTAAAAAAAAACTTCAAGTTTCGTGCGCAGGCGGCGTTTCTCCAAGGTATCCCAGCCTAAATTAAGCTTTACTTAAGAAGAAGAAGCAGAGGCTGAGGACGCCAGCTTGAGTTTTGTGTACGCCATCTTGTAAAACTGTCTGTCTCGCCAACGCCGGGTACACCTTCAATTGTTTTTTCGTGACAAAACTGGTGGAGGTGCGCGGTACGGTTCATCCGATCGCACAAACCCCTCCTGGTAACAGGAGTACCAGCCCTATACTAGTGGACACCCCTGTTCACCGGGCCAGCCGGAGAATCCGAGGATTACCTCCGGAGCTTGATCACCTCTCCGAAACAACATCGACGCCCCCACAGACAAGTATGGAAGGAATATCGACGTTTCCATCGACCATTATGCAAGGTACGGCCACAACGGCAACTCAGTACCTGCTGCAGAATCTCAGAGTGCCGAAATCTGAGAGTGCATCTCAGGTCAGATGCGGTGAGGGCCCCAAGGAATGCGCCGTCTTCGTCCATGTCCTTATCGCAAGTTTTGACGGGAGCGCGCGACGTGTCCGCATCTTCGTGTTTGCGGCCCGATTTGTAGACGATGGTAACATCGAACTCTTGCAGACGGAAACTGCATCGAGCAAGTCGCCCAGGCGGGTCTCGTAGGTGGGCTAACCAACACAAGAAATGGTCGTCTGGCACCATCTTGAAAGGGCGACCGTAGAGATAAGGCCGAAATTTCATGATGGCCCACACATCCGCTAGACACTCTTTCTCGGAAGTGGAGTAGTTGATTTCGGCGCGTGAAAGGTTGCGACTGGCGTAAGCGATCACTCGCTCGACGCCTTCCTTCTGTTGAACGAGAACAGCGCCAAGACCGATGTTGCTTGCGTCGGTATGCACCTCGGTGTCAGCGTCCTCGTCAAAGTGAGCGAGAACGGGTGATTCCTGCAGGCGTTGCCGTAACTCGGTGAAAGCTGCGTCCTGCTCATCCGTCCAAACGAAGGGTGTGTCTTCTCACGTGAGGCGTATGAGTGGTTCGGCGATCCGGGAGAATTTAGCGATGAAGCGACGATAGCACGCACACAGACCGAGAAAGCGACGAACTGCTTTCTTGTCACGAGGAGTCGGAAAGCAGCAACAGCAGATGTTTTGTGTGGGTCAGGCTGGACACCGTCGGCGTTCACGGCATACCCGAGAAACTTCAGCTCTTTGTAACTGAAGTGACACTTTTCTGGCTTTAGTATTAGATTAGCGGAGCGGAGCGCCTCAAGTACCGCCGCTAAACCCTTCAGATGTTCTTCGAAGGTCGCCACAAACACGACGACGTCATCTAAGTATACTAAACAACTGTGCCACTTCAGACCCGTCAGAACAGTGTCCATCATTCTCTGGAATGTGGCCGGTGCAGAACACAGGCCGAATGGAAGTACTTTAAATTCGTACAGTCCATCCGGGGTAACAAAGGCAGTTTTTTCGCGATCTCGTTCATCAACTTCGATTTGCCAATATCCACTCTTCAAATCTATGGATGAAGAATACATGGTTCGCCGCAGCCGATCTAACGAATCATCGATCCGCGGAAGCGGATAAACGTCTTTTTTTGTGACGTTATTCAACTTTCTATAGTCAACACAGAACCGAAGCGTTCCGTCTTTCTTTTTGACAAGGACCACCGGCGACGACCAAGGGCTTTGGGATGGTTGTATGACGTCATCGTCAAGCATTTCTTTCACTTGTGCATTAATCACGTTGCGCTCTTTCGCCGATACGCGATAAGGCAGTTGTCGTATGGGACGAGAATCATCATACGTGATTATTCGGTGTCTCGTGATGGGTGTCTGGCATACCTTGGAAGTAGATGCGAAGCACTCCTTGAACCGAAGTAGCAACTCGCGCAGCGCTTTTTGCTTTTCCTCCTAAAGGTCTGAATTGATGTCGATATTGCTGAGTGTCTGAGCTGGGTTGCCCTTTGTCATAGACGCAAAGCATTCAGCAACGTCTGCTGTGGGCTCAGCAAAAGCGATAGTAGTACGACGAAACAGGTGTCGATGTTGCTGGCTGAAGTTCGTCACAAGGAGAGCAGAATGTCCAGCTCGAAGCATAATGAGACTGCGGGCTGCACATATACCATGAGTCAGCATAGGGGAGGAATTGCCCTTTGTAACAGCTTCGCCGTCACGCAGATCGTCGCATACGACTGCTACCAGGACACTTGCGCGTGGTGGTAAAGTTATACTGTCGGCGTAAACCCGAAGCGCGTTACGTCGACAATTGTTGCGACTGTTCGCTGTTCTCTCCGTTGAAAAGGTCACTGGGCGCTCCCGGAGGTCTATAATGGCACCATACTCTCGCAGAAAGTCGACGCCCAAGATGAAGTCCCGAGAACAATCGCGGAGTATAAGGCAGCTGGCTGGAAACGTACACCCACGAATTTGTACTCTGACCGTGCACATGCCCAACGGTGTTACGATATGCCCGCCAGCAGTACGAATTTGCGTTCCAGACCCAAGGCGGAATAACTTTTCAAAGTTCTGTCGCTAGCTTTCCGCTCAAGATAGAGTAGTCGGCACCCTTATATAATAACGCACTAACGTGGCGGCCGTCGAGCATAACATGTATGTCTAGCGAGAGTCTGTCGCTGAGTTCGGCTGCTGTCATCGCTGAATCGTGCTGAATAGACCGTGCTTGCGTCGATGGGAGGTCTTCGGAAGGGCGATTATCAGCGGCCTCACCCCCGAAGGTCGCTGTTCGTAGTTTCCCGGCGAGAGCTTGGCGATCGTCCCTGCGCTGCCATTGGAGGGCTTCTAGGAGCTGGGGAAAATCACCTGGGGACGGCGAGCGCCACTGCTGCGCGGGAACAGTGGCATACCCTGCAGGTTCAGGTACTCTTCAATCACCCTAGGCCTTTCACCATATCTGGGCCTTGGTGAATCCACGGCAAAACCTTGCAGTCCAAGGCGACGGTATGGGCACTCGCGGTATACGAGACCGGCTTCTCCACAGTGATAGCACAGAGGCCTTCTGTCCGGGGTACGCCATACGTCATATTTCCTTTCGAGCGGGCGCCGATCCTCCATACGTTGGATCGGTTGCACTGATGGGAGCGGTGGGACGTATGACGCGGCGTAAGACGTGGCGGGGATGAAATGGGTTGGAGCGCGGACAGGGGCTCGCCCCAAAACTTCCACATAGGACGGCCGCTGCAACTGTGCTGTCACAGGCGGCGCATTGCTGCTTGGGACGTTATATAGCCATAATCATAAATCTCAGTACTCATACGTAGCCATAAGGCATTCATATATACAAACCTCCCTAGGACCTCATGTAAACCAATGCATGCAGTACATCGTGTCACACTTTAGAGACAGACAAACGGACGTACAGACAAAGTTCCGAGGGAAGTAGCCACAGAATGCTTACGCATTAATATATAGGCACGCCAGGAGTACCTAATAACTACCGCGCGTATGTTGGCGCTTCCACACTTCCAGTGCGATTGCGTACCCAACGCGGTTTGCTAGCAGCAGACGTTGCGCTGCAGGCCCCGCTGCTTGCGCAACAGTCATGCGAGAAGGGGGTGGGGGAGTGGTTCCAACTTATTCTAGCAGGCGCTTGGGCCTATCGGCCACGCCTGGTTATTCTGGGCGCCAATAGAGGACGCCACAACCGGACATGCTTCTCCTTTCTGCCACTTGCTGGCGCTCTAAGCAGCCTACGCAGAGGTACAGGAAAAACATTGATTCAGAGTGGAGGAAAAGAACAAAGAAGCTTACCAGCAAGTATGCGGCCTGTAGGGTGGGCAACACAGCAACAAAGAACGTCAAGCGGAAAGTCAGAGAGGCTGAAGTAATCTCATCGGTGGCGCAATGGAAAAGGAACCTGCCATGAGTAACTACTTGAAAGTAAAAAACGAAATCAGGAAAAAAACCATTTATGATAGCTCAAACGGAAGCTCATTACTTTTCGAAGCGAGATCGGGATGCCTTAGAACACGCACCTATAAAGCGAGATATAAGAAGGAAGAAGCAGCATGTTCTTGCTGATGTATAAAGCTAGGGAAACTATGGAACATGTTTTATTAGAATGTGAAGACGCCTAGCCAGCGGTCGATTTAGGCACCACTGGCCTCCTTGAAGCCCTTGGGTTCAGCGAGAGCAGTGGAAAAGTAAACATGTTCGCGATAGGGATTAGTAAGAGGCGATTGGAGGATCGGTGGAATAAAAGTAGGGAAACGACAAAAAACGGAGACGTACAAAAGCATAATTCGCATAGGGGATCAGAAAATTTGGTTGTGGGAGTTCATAGCGTTTTTTTTTCTTTTTTATTGTTTAACCTAGGCAGTACATTACGCAGTATAATAGCAAGAGCTTGGTGGCGCAACCCACCACCCTGTTGCAAAGGGGACGCTCATAACATCCATCCATCCGTCCGTCCGTCCGTCCGTCCGTCCGTCCGTCCGTCCGTCCGTCCACCACCCTGTACGTGCAGTCTTGCAGCCACGAATTTTATTTCGGGCATAATTTCAACGACTGACTTTGGCACAGTTGGCACAATAGGAGACAATTAAGCGCCATGCAATGCGAACAATAACAGCACTACCCCGTATCTCTCCGATACCTATCTTACAGGAACATGGCCAGCTCAATACAATTGCAGAACTAATTTTGCAACGTGAGAAAGCACGTGAAATCAAAAAAGCAACTTGTTGCGGCTGTCGCTGCGTTGCATGCTCATTTTGAACGCGGCTCTCGGATTGACATTCAGCCCTATCCAATGCCTCCCTGGGAATTCAGCAGCATCACAACTAATAAACCAACGAAGTTACGATGGAGCGAGTAAAAGGTATTATTGACGAACACAATATCATCGATGCATCATACGCCAGCACCTGCAAAATCTATACGGAGGCGGTTATCCTAGCAGAAGACGGGAGGGCATCATTGCTCAGTATTACGCATAATTTAATCAGCGGTCACCAGCATTATTTATCTACGGAAACCAGCGCTCTAGCAACGGAACTTCAAGCTATTCACGACGCTGCGCAACATGCCACATCTATAAGCTGCCTAAAATCGAACAACTGGATATCTTCTCTGGTTCGATATCGGCTATTCAAGAACTCAAGAAGGTTTACAAGGCGATGGAAATTTGATAGACGGCACACACTATGAATAGTAAAACAGTTACTTGCGTCAAGGTACACTGAATTCAAGGCCATGCTGCTAACCCTCATAACAGTGCTGCTGTCCGACAGGCACACTGCCCTTCTAATTCAGATCGTCCGTCTATTCCCCTCTCACCGGCACCCTTAACTCGTTCCGAGCCCGTAAAAATTTTTATCCGGCAGCACACACGCGCTCTTATCCCATCGTGTCTCGGCTCCCTGCCCATTCACCTCCCCAGGGCGGAGGCAGTTGTGCACAGAAGGCTTCGGGCCGGGGTGGCCCTTACATCGGCTGTTATCTCAACGTGGAATTGGTCGCATTTACCACTGGGTGCGCTGAAATAATCAGAAGAATAAGAATGGGCTGGAGTGCCTTTGGCAGGCATTCTCAGATCATGAACAGCAGGTTGCCATTATCCCGCAAAAGAAAAGTGCATAAGCAGCTGTGTCTTACCAGTACTCACCTACGGGGCAGAAACATGGAGGCGTACGAAAAGTGTTCTGCTTAAATTGAGGACGACACAGCGAGCTACGGAAAGAATTGTGGGTGTAACGTTAAGGGTGCGGGGGGGGGGGATAAGAAGAGAGCAGATTGGGTGAGGGAACAAACACGAGTTAATGACATCTTAGTTGAAATCAAGAAAAAGAAATGTGAATGGGCAGGGCATGTAATGAGGAGGGAAGATAACCGATGGTCATGATGGGTTACGGACTGGATTCCAAGAGAAGGGAAGCGTAGAGAGGGGCGCCAGAAAGTTAGGTGGGCGGATGAGATTAAGAAGTTTGCAGGGACAATATGGCCACAATTAGCACATGACTGGGGTAGTTGGAGAAGTATGGGAGTGGCATTTGCCCTGCAGTGCGCGTAGCCAGGCTGATGATGGCGATGATGATGACCACTGTGTGCTACGTGTCCATACTGCTCATTCCAAGTGATGGAAGCAGATGCGTACCACCTGATATGGACATGTACGGGCTTACTATCGGAACGTTCACGTCTCCTACTGCAAACCGGCCTTCGCTATTGTGTCACAAACATGACCGCTGGATACATGATAACAGATTCCACAAAACACTGCTTCAATTCGTACACAACACAGGCCGCACAGCACACATATTATGCACATATACACATAAACAATTATGCCCTAAAGGCAAGTCTTTATCGAAAAAAAAAGCGTTGAAGTGGGTGGTGTCCTATTTAGCTCAACTAAGGCTGGCGTCTAGTTTTGATGATCCGGCTTTTGTTTAATTGACGCTTTGGTCTTAGTCTTTTTCTTAGTCTTGTATACTGCGATGTTGTAGTTTAACAGCATCAATATCTAAGACATTCTGCAGCTATGTACGGTTAAAAGAAAGAGAAAAAGAGGCAATTCAGAGATGTTAACCAGAAAAGCGTCTGGTTGGTTAATTATCCTACACTGGAAGAGGGAATTAGGGAAGCAGAAAAATGGGATAGTTAGGAAGGGAAGACACGGTGAATACACGCACGCGCGCGTACAACGCAATGTAGTCTCCTAGAAGTCTTCGCACAGGCCATGTTGTTTTCTAACAAATCACTAAGTGCCCTCATTGCTGTGTGGGCCGACGTGCCGTGAGGCCTGTGTTGGAGCAGTGTCTGCTCAGAGCGGACGACGTCCAGTCGTCCCAGTGGCGCTGGTAGGGGATTATCTTTGTAGGACAAATCTAGGACAGTGCCACAATAAGTGGTGGGTGTTTTCTTTGGAGCCGCAGACATCACATACAGCACTGTCAGCCATTCCAATTAGTGTTAGGCGTTCGTGAAGGCAACTCCTAGCCACAGCGCACACGGAAGAGATGGAAGGGTGGATGCCATAGTCTAGTTTGTGCGGGCTTAGTTTGTGCAGCCTTGTGCGCCTTATAGTTAAGGTAAACCACCCAGCTAAAAAAAAAAAAATGTGCCTGCTATGTGGCAAAGCTGCCTCGTAGCGTCTGTCTTCCCCAGTGGTCATGTTATGTTCGAGCAGCCTTGTATGCGTAATCACTTCCAGTGATGCTGCTATGGCCAGGTCTTTTCTCGTATTTTTATTTCACATGTTAAGGATGTCTCACGAATTCTAAGGTAAACTCGTGTTGATGTTCATATCGAAGTACTGGGGGCATGCACTGTAAGGCCAGCTATGAGATTAATTAAAAAGAGAGAAGAGATGCCAATTTTTTATCGGTTTCTCGTGTCGATCAACTGGAGAGCACCACGCAGAGTTGTGAGTTTTGAGCCAGTACACGTCGTGACATGTGAAGCTTCGAACCTTAGCGTTATGTTATACTCATTTTATCGGTAAAACAATGTAGCACCACCGGAGCTGGTCTATGTAGTTGAGACCTCAGTCTAGATGTGTATATGGTCGCTGCAATTCGAGGCGTGGAACCGGCACAATCATGGCGGTGCCTTTCACGTGTATCATTCTTCTGATGCAGGCTATCAACTAGAGTACTGCGCAAGTGCCGCATGGAAACAGCAAGGAATTCACTGCACGCTCTACAGCTGCGGCGACACCACTCTCCGAAGAAAATTCAGTGCAACCAGCGGATTTCGACCACAGAATGTGCCCGGCTTACACCTCTAACCAATGTCTGATGCCGCTCTGAAAACCTTGTGAGGACAGCCGCCTTGTCTACCGGGTACATAAGTACAGCATCAGGGTATGGAACCGGCACAATCATGCCGGTGCCGTTCACGTGTATCATTCTTCTGATGCAGATTGATATGCGCACAGAGGAATCTTGTGTATTCTATGCGTTTGTAAAGCAGGTTCCACCCCATGCTGCAAATGCTGCTGTAAAGTCTTGTGATATATACTGCAGCATGCGGCGACGTTATGTATTGTTTCGTAGATATGCATCCTACTTTCTGTTATTATTCCTATGTGGTGACGTAGAGTTGAATCCCGGGCCCTTTTCCGAAGAAAACCTAAAATTACTTTTAGAAGAACAGGCAGCGTTAAACGCAAAGCTGGATGCCATGGAAACAGCCCATAACGTTGCTATAGACGACATAAAAACTCTAATTGAATCATTGGAACACGGATTAACGGAACTCCCGTGGTTAAAAATCTCCATTTCAGTAGCGTCACAAAAGATTACGGCTTTAAGAGGAACTGTCAAGGACTGCAGAATTAAATGCGAGAATACAGAAAACACGGTCAAAAATCTATTCAGTAAAATTGACGACTTGGAGAACCGAAGCAGGCAATGTGATCTGATATTTTACGGTATACCAGATAGTGAACGCAAGGAATTGCCTGCCGAGTCTGAAAAAAATGTACAAGATGTCATTCATCGGTTGGAGCTAAATGACGCTAAAATCGAAAGAGCGCACCGCCTTCGAAGGTATCGTACTGGCGAGACACGTTCCATTATTGTAACCTTCGCATCTTTTAAAGAAAACCAGCTGATCCTAACTAACGCGAAAAAGCTTAAAGGAACTGCACTCAGCATCTCCGAAGATTTTTCGGAAGCAGTGCGCCGAGAAAAATCGCTACTGAGGGAATTTGGGAAGAATCAACGCTCTAACGGAGCACGTGTAACAATGAAATATGATGTTCTTGTTGTAGATGATCAAAGGTACGTCTATGATGAAGCAGCTGAGCATGTTGTCCTTAGCACGTGATGCGCAGTAAATGCGGCCCGAAACATTAGTTTCCTGGTTGTAAATTGTGGCAGTATAAAAAATAAAACGGATGAATTTCACAGCCTCGTTTTCGTGACAAAACCGGCTGTATAGTTCTTGGCACTGAATCGTGGCTTGACAACCATATCGCAGGCGACGAAGTTTTTCCAAGTGGTCACACATGTTTCAGAAAGGGTGGGAATAGCCATGGAGGCGGGTCTTTTGTACTAGTTGACAGCGATATTTCTTGTTCTAGGCTTCATATTGGTGGTGCGTTGTGTGACGATGTGTGGTGTCACATAAGACTGCGAAATGGCACGGCAATAACTGTCTGTTCGTTTTACAGGCCTCCCAATAGCTCAACTGATATTATGCTTGAATTCGCGAAAACAATAGAGACAGTCCGAACACATTAGTTGATAATTGGCAGGGATTTTAATTTTCCCAGATTAAGTTATAGACAGCAAGTTTGTCAAACTTCTCACCTTTCGGGGCCATCAAAAGAAACGATGAATATAGCATAAACGTTTCATCTAACACAAATGGTGACTCAGCCAACAAGAAGGAGTAACGTTTTGGACTTAGTTCTAACAAATCGGCCCGATTGTGTAACCTCGATTTTGGTATTGCCCGGTCTAAGGGACCATGAAGTCGTACAATGTGAAGTGAACATACCCTATGTCAAAGAATAATTCAACGCCGACTTCCAACACTGATTTAAAACAAAAATTTTGGAACTAAGGGACCAATATGTACGGTCATGGGTTCAGACGACCCGGCGTTCTAAAAGTAAGCCTTGGTTGAATGCAACATTACGTTCTCTGGTAAATAAAAGGCAAATAATTTGTGCTAAGTTCAAGAAAAAAAGAAACTTCCTTATTGAAAGAAAGATTTCGCGATACTACCAAGAAATTACAAAAGAAAACGAGAGAAGAAAAGGGAATCTTTTTTATGTCCTTTAAGATGCGGTTGCAAATCAATTCGAAGGAGTCCTGGAAGCATGTCAAACGTAACGGGAAAGATAGGGTCTCTATTGCAGTGATTGAGCTAAATGGTGAAATAATAGAAGACAATCTTAATAAAACCGATTCCTTCGATAACTTCTTTACCTCAGTTTTTTCCTCAAAAGTATCGAATAAGCTACAACATTACCCTAAACATATAAACATACCAGAGATGGAAGACAGTAATTGATGAAAATGGTATTAGAGCACTGCTATGACGGTTGGAACCCTCCGAAGGAGCCGGCCCCGGATGAATTGTCATGCGGCCTCCTGAAGTCGTGCGCACAGTTCATTTCTCCATATTTAAGAGTGCTGTATGCGAAATCACTACTCACAGGCTGCCTTCAAAATGAATGGAAACAGGCCTGTGTTGGTGCCCGTTCATAAATCGGGGCCCCGACAACATGTATGCTATTATAGACCCATATCACTAACAAGCATATCATGTAAAACCCTGGAACGCATTTGATACACTAGCGTTATGAAGCACATTAACACTAATTCGCTTATTGACCCTAAACATTATGCAAAATAGAAGTGAGGCGTGCAGACAGGACACAAGAGTAGAGAAGTGGACAACACGAACGCCGACTATCAACTGAAGGGAGCACTGACGCTAACCCTAACTGACCCTAAACAACCTGGTTTTAGGCATGGTGTATATTGTCTTACGCAATAACTGAAATTGTTCACGATGCGTGTGAAGTGCTGGATCGAAGGAATTGTGTAGATTCTGTGTCTATCGACTTCAAAAAAGCCTTCGACGTCGGGGATCATGATTTATAAGTTTACAAACTGCATTGTTTTAACATTATTCCTCATACCCGCCGTGGTTGCTCAGTGGCTATGGTGTTGGGCTGCTGAGCACGAGGTCGCGGGATCGAATCCCGGCCACGGCGGCCGCATTTCGATGGGGGCGAAATGCGAAAACACCCGTGTACTTAGATTTAGGTGCACGTTAAAGAACCCCAGGTGGTCGAAATTTCCGGAGTCCCCCCACTACGGCGTGCCTCATAATCAGAAAGTGGTTTTGGCACGTAAAACCCCATAATATTTTTAACATTAATCCTCAAGTAATAGCTTGGATAAAGGAGTACCTTACACTGCGATCACAATATGTAGTGGCGAATGGTTTCACATCGGATGTGATTGATATAACCTCCGGCGCACCTCGGGGGTCGGTACTAGGCCCTTTGTTATTTTTAATTTTTATAATTGATGTGTCTACAAACGTTCTGTCATCATTGAGATTATTTACTGACGATTGTGTTGTGTACCACGAAATGATACTAAAATGTTGCAAAATGATTTAGATAGAATATATACATGGTGCAAGAAATGTAACATGCAACCAAGCACGCAGAAAACGGTTCACATGCATTTCACAAGAAAAAAAGGACTGTATAGAGCACGACCTACTACATAAATGAATCTTGCTTGGGCAGCGTTCTAGAATTCAAGTATTTAGGAATATATATTACACGGTCCATATCTTGGCACTGTTACGTTGACCACATCACGGGAAAAGCATGCAAAATGTTGGGCTTCTTCCGACGGAACACCAAGCTCTTTCCGAAACACGCTCGTGATCTGTTATATAAAACATATGTAAGGTCTATCCCAGAATATGATTATACAGTCTGGGATCCTGTAACAAACATTGTCAAGGATAAAATTGAGAAAGTGCCACATCTCGAAGCCCGATGTGCTTTAGATAATTACAGCTGACAGCTTAGCATGACTGCTGCAAAGCAGACATTGGGGCGGGAGCTGCTCCAAGAAAGAAGGAAAAAATTACATCTAAAGTTCTTCCACACCATCTATAATTCCAGGACTGACATAGACCTCGATAGATACATTCTACGACCCCATTATGTATCCAGCTGTTTGGACCATGCGCACAATGTACGCAAATGCAAGAGCCGAACTGAACTGCTCAGAAATTAATTTTTCCTCCCAACGATCCATGACTGGAATCGTCTGCCATCAGCCGTTGTGCATATCACCGATAATGCCAGCGTCGCTGCGGTGCTTTGAAGGTGTACGCTCGCTTGCTTTGCGCTGAGGACTAGTACTGCCCTCTTACCTATATGCCATAGCCAAACATTTCTTGTATCCTGCTTCCAGGTTCGTTATAGTATGTATGTGCCCCCCCCCTGTAATGCCACTTAGGCGTTGTGGGCAATATAAATAGCTAAATAAATAAATAAATTCTCGTACAGGAATGGTAGACAAAGTTGCTTGAGTGCAGTTGACGTTTCACACTTTTTCTAACACGCTGGAATTCGCGAGGTGTACTTGAGAGAGAGAGAGAGAGAGAGAGAGAGAGAAGGATAAATCAAAGACATTTGGCTAGCCTCACTGGGCGAATGGGAAAGGGGAGGAAAAGATTAAGAGAAGGTGATAAAGGTGGGCGTAATTGATGGCGACTCAAACGGCACGGAGGAAGCGTACTCCCTTGCCGCGGGTGCGAGCCCTGATAAAAGCCACGATGCGCACAGACAGCACCACTAAAAGGTCTGACCATTACGTCTAAGTAGACTCTGTAATTATAAACCTAATAGAACAACGTACTAATGCAAACGTGCTAGAACTATCCCCTGCATTAGTTTCCCAAAGCAGCTGGCAAGTGCAGCATGACGGCACGACGCCTTGCTAGGCTTGAGGAGCGGAATCAGCCGACTTTTCTTCGATTCCTGTGAAACGACGCTAATTGAGGGCAACGCTACAAGCTAACAATGCCACTGACATATCATTAAACGTCATTTTGACATTATGACTAAAGTAGCGTGCATTAACAACGACGTGAGTCAACGTTATGACTTAAATAGCTAACATTTAATTAGACCAATTATACGTTCGAACAGGCGGCCAAGTGTTACAGTTTGTGAAATCGAACAAATGAGGTAACACTTCCTTGTTTCGAACGAGTACAAAAGAATTGTAAATATTCAAAGTGAGCTGTGAGGTTTTGAATTAGGTATAAAATAATCTTGAATAGACAAAAGCTAAATTAAAGGAGTTTCTCCTTGAACTTTTCTTTGCAGAAAATGAGAGAGAGAGAGAGAGATGTCACAGTCACGTGTACACAACTGCCCAATCAAAACGCAAGAAAAAGTAGAAAAGTAAATACTGTTACTTTTCTCCCTGCGCCAACCCGTCCATCAGCCTCTTACCGCGCGCCTCCAGCGCTCGCTCGCGCTCCCTGCTCGGCGGGCCCGGCCACGCGCGCTTCCTTCGCGGCGCGCGCGAACTTCGCGCGTTCGGCGGACGCGCACAGAGCGCGCGCAAAAAAACGCTCTCACCCGCGCTGCCTCTCCCCACCACCGAATGGTGCGCGTCGCGCGAGCGCAGCGCGCCTGCGCGTCGCGCATCCTTCCGCCTCCTCCTTCGCGTCGAGGAAGGTTCGCCCGCCTCGCGCCGACCCGGGGTTCAAATCGTGCGGTGAGCTGCGCCCGTGCGCCAGTGTCCAGTGGGCGCCGTCAGCGCGCGCAGACGTCGCCGTCTCCCGCGCTTGTCCCGCGCGAGCACGCGGTCGCCGCACCCGCCGCCGGTGTCAGCTGTTGCAGTGCCACGCTTGCTTCCTCTTCACCAAGCGGACGCACCATCCCCCTGCACCGGTGAGGGAGTGCACGTGTTGTGTGGCCGACTCGCCCTTTTTTTCTCTGTCTCTGTCTTTGTGGTCTTTCAATCATAATGACGGAAGTATTTCGAATAGTGGCGCAACTAACAACAGTTGAGTCGACTGGCTCGAAGTCCGAACTCGGCACCAGTCTGCTGTGCTGCCTTATTATTTTATTATTATTACGAAGTGCTCATTGACCCTGATCCTTTTTTCTCCTACCATTTACGAATCGGCAGGGATCTTACTAACTCAGCAGAATAGCGCTCTGTAAGAGTGCGAGCAGGACTTCCTTAGTGGTACCACGAACGCACACAAACGAGTGAAGAAACACAATAAATTGTGTTTCTTCCCTCCTTCCGGTCGATTCGTGATGTAGATCCCGAAATTTCACCGTTAATCATACTCGTTTATTAAGAGACGTGCCGTAGTATGCAAGAAGGCGTGGTGGAGGCGCTAAGAGTTGCCGAGAACGTGAATAGTACCCGAGGCGATTGCAGTTTGGCTTGAAATACAAATCAGACGAGTTCTTCCTTTTTAATTTTTTGTTTTGTTTTTGTTTGCTCATCTTGAGAATGGTGGTGTTCAGACGATGGTCACTAAAGACGATAGTTTGTCAGAATGACACGTTTTTCTGGGCCGAAGGGTGGACATTGAGGTATCCAGTGTAAATTCAAAACAATGTGCCACTGCTAACTGTTGTTACCCGTCAGCTGCATTAGGGAGACCCTCTGGTAGTCTTTAATGCTGAAGCTCTTATTGTATAATTTAGATTGTGTTGCCTTCGTCGATGTGCCTCATTTCTCCGGCAGAGCTTCGATAAACTGCGGTATTCTGCCTGTTGGTGCAACCAGTATGCCCGTTGCGTGTCCCAGTAATAATCACGCTGCCCGACGAGTGACTTTCTTCGCGTCATCCATGTGCGTCGCTGGCAAGAGAGCCTGCATAGCCATGCTTAATACGTTTTTAATCTGTCTCGTCCCACTGAGAACATCTTATGTGCGTGCTGTCACTCCATCCACTCTGTCTGCATTGTGCGCGTTCGGAAAGTGCTGTGCTTACTTCATGCTGGAAAAAAAAAATACCGCCAGATTGCCTTTAATGTCCTTTTGCATGTTGTTAAAATTCCAACATCAAATGCGGCGCTTGAGTCATATATCACCTACTGAAAATGCTACGCTGTCGCTGTGTCCGATTGCATGTGATGACATTCAATCCGATGCGAGCAAAAAATCGGCTTAATCTAACTAGCCCCTTTTAATTTTTACGAAACTTAGAGAAGGAATTTCTCCTCCCCAAAAGAAATCTGCCTGGAAAGAGTGGCTTTTGATTGCCCTTTATTGCGTCCATAATGCGCAGTTGCAATGAATAGCACCATGATTATTAGGATGTAACCTATTTCTTTTTCAATTGAATTCTTCTCGAGTCGCGTTGTTAGGTCGGACCTTGCCTCAGGCTCTTGATCTCAAGATGAATGTTCACCGACAGAAGTTGCTTGTTTCATGTGGATCGAAAAAATGAGTCGATACTGGCAACGTCCAGATTTTTTACGCTGTTTGCGAACATTGGCATTCATTCAGACTTATTGGTAACGTCTCGTAAAACAAAACAAAACATATATATGTACATTGCAAATGTCTCTACGAGCATTGCCAGTTCCACGTCCAGAATCATTGCCGTCTTCGCGATCGTTCTACCTAGTCGATATAGAATCATCATTTCCTCGAGCAAGAGCCCGTAGAACAAGACGACTCCGCTTATTTTCGACGCTTTCGTTGCCTAACCCGGACACTAAGACATCCTCCGTGTTCTTTGATGGAGCCTCACATGTAGTTTAAGAAACAGCCGCCTTTCACTATGATTTCTACGCACCTCATTTCCTCGAGCAAGAGCCCGTAGGACAAGACAATTCCCCTTCTTTTGGACATTTTCGTTGCACAACCCGGGCACTAAAACATCCTCCTTGCTCTTTGATGGCGCCTCATATGTAATTTAAGGAACAGTTATCGTTCTACGATTTGTGCCCGCTTGCAAACTGTGAACGCCTTTCTTCCTTCTCCTCTTTCAATACCCTTTCCCCCTTCCCCTGTGCAGGGCTCTGCCCGGTTAACCTCCCTGCCTTTCCCTTGTGACCTCATCTGCACGCTTTCCTCAAATGCAGGAGACATAACACCTGAATGCGCGCACTACGTGGCACTCGTATAATGAAGGCTCTCATGATAGAGGCCTTTAATATGAGGCTTACTTTACGGCTTCAATTATTATTTTTTTAGTTCCTCTTGATCTCTTTCCGCTTGACAGTCACGAAATAAAATCAAAGTAGCAGATCTTCAGCCGGATTGTTCTGATATATTGGCTTACATTTATGCGAATACTATTCGCACCGGTGTTGCAAATGTAAACGGCGAGTAAGAAAATGCTGCTGCCTTGTAGCTTCAGCTTCAGTTTCTCCCTTCAGCAGGGAAAAAATCGCCACTCACTCCCAAGTGCAGCACGAAGATAAAAAAGAAAGCACACACAGATTCCTCGCAAAGGAGTTTCCCACTTGGGAAAAATGTGCCCTGGCTCTGCGATCGAGCCCGGGACCAATGCCTCTCCGAGGTGGTCTGACAGTCTAGCAGACCGCAGCGCGAAGCCGAGTTAGTCGACAACTCAAAGAGCAGGAACGCTTACTTTCGGGCGAGCGGCGATTTTTGAGGTGAAACGTTCTTTGCCTTCTGCTTTGACTTTCCCGCTGCTTTTGGATGCTACTGCTGGGCGATAAGCTGGCCGTTTTGCCGATAAACAGCTTCAGTCACTTGGTGTGTGTGCCCGAATAGTCAACTTGGGCCACTTGGAATGTGCAACTTGGCATATGAACATTTCTAGCCAGTGCCCCAGAAAGGGTACGTGCCACTATATGAATGTGCCCAGCAATAGGCAAGAAGTGAGGAAGTCGGCCACAGAAGCAGCCGAATGGGGAAAAAGAAGTTAAGCGAACAAAATAGGATCAGAGCGTGCATTGAGAGAGTAGCGTTGAGGTACATAGAAGTGAATATGAAATGGAAGTGAAGAAAGCTTCGCTTATAACCGATTCCCACGTATGCGTGGAACCCACAATTTTTTTTTCTCTTTCATGAAACTTTCTCCATCTTGAGGATCTCGGAAGAGCTAAATTGCTATTCAATGCTCTTCATAAGGTGTCGCCACCAGCAGCGTCTACTGCGGGTCCAAGCGTAACGACAACGCGGAAAAGGCAATACAAGCGCATCAAGGTAGAACTTTCGTGTCGTCACCTACTGCGACGAGTACGCTAGAGGCACTGCACGTCACATTTGCAGACGTCTGAACACCGCAAACGACGTCGAGTCCACGGGGGCCACGTAAAAGAGCGTCCCCGTGCCTCCTCAATGGCACGGGCGACTCGCCGCAAAACTCTGACGTGGACCCGTCGGCGTACGTGCCTATGCGGTACCGGGTAACTGTAAAGAGCAGGTAAGCGCCGTGCCCCCACCACGTATTCGTCGTACTGCCATCATTCTTCGCGCTCGCCAAACCCCTTCATTTCCTGCGTGAAAAGGGCTTGACGCAATGCCTTCGTCGCACATAGCGCTGAAGAAGCGTCGTCACCGGCGAAGCCCTCCTTTGAAAAATCGTTTTCACAGAACCGCTTTGACGGCGGTTGCTGTCGATATCGGCGTGGGAAACCGCCGCCTTTGCGTTCTGGATGCCATGAGTCGCCTCGTTCGGTGACGCTCGCACACGGGTCCACTGTTTGGGGTTCTTCAAGCCATAGCGGGAAGAGGCGCTATCTCTGCTACGCTGCAGGCATACGGCTCAGCGCCGTGCGGACACACTTCTCACATACCTGAACGAAATGTGGCCGGCACCGCCGCTAGCGATCCTCTCTGCCACTTGACGATTTGACAGAGTTTTCGGTGCCGTCTCCGACCGTACATCCGTACGTCTCCGGCCGTACATCCGACAAGTAGAAGCCGGCAATAAAATGAAAAAAATATCATGCAGCTGAGCTTAACACACGAAATCATCCGTGAGCACAAAAGGGCGCACGATACAAATTAAAGTGCTCAGCAAGCCTTAGAAGCGTCCAACTATTACAGCAACTATAGCCACTTTAATATGCGTATAATGACTGCATTGGCGTGGTCCAATGGCCCGTTGCTTTCAATTTCTACAGTGTATATTACAGTCACTGCAGCTTTATCGTATCTCATGAGGATATTGTATTTCCAAGATTTTATGGGGTCCGTGTACACTCATAATGGAAACTAACTTGCTTATGGAATTGTTACGTTTGTAACTAACCCCCTGAACAATAATGGAAATAAGCGTTGCCACTTGTTGCGTCAATGTGGGTCTATAACAGAGAGAGATTCCTTCGTTTCGGAACATTCCTGGTTTTACAGCTGGGAGTCATATCTGAATCTTTATCCCTGAACGACTATACTCTAACTCCGAAGCAGATAAACAAAACAGTGGATGTACTGCAGCTATGCTTTTTACGAGGTCGTCACCGCGGTCTTGGCTGTCTTCCATGCCACATATGGTGCAACGCAGATGGCGGAAAATTCAGGTGTGGTTGCACAGAGTGTGTCTGACTGTTGTCGCTCGGCTTGCCACTGAACTACGGCGTTCTCTTGCTGAGAGCCCGAAACCTTGAAGGATAGTTTTCGCTGCCTCTACGGATTGGAGTTTGGGGGAATTTTGCGCCTCAAGTCTGCACTATGGTTCGTCAAAGACGCCGTAGACGAGATATAGGCGCGCCGAAGGGGCAGTTCACGGCGTTCTGCATGACGTCCCTGACGAAACGCCCCTACCGTGGGCCTGAGCCGATCGTGTCACTTTGTGCCCAGTGGTGGGAAGCGATACCCCCTACAGTGTATCAGCTACAAAGTATACTCCTGGCCTACTACACCGCCAGGTGTTGAGTTGGGCCGAATGTGAGAAAATCGGTGGCGCATCCATCCTTTGCAAATTATTGGCGGCGTTATAGTGGCGATTAGCAATCTGTCTTATTACTGGTATGCAACTGGTGATGATATGCTTCATGATGTGATGATCATTATGATGATTATTGTATCCCCACGCTGTATACCCATGCCGTCCGCGAATTACAAAATCCTATGGCCAGATCAGCAGACACACGAAGTGGCAATCTCGCTGCCAACCACAATGTCGAATGATACCACAACACAGTGTATCTTGCCTGCACTGCACTCGAACCCCACATATTCCTGGCGCCCCGGCTGCGACTTCGTTGCAATGGCACTCCATCAGGCGGTCGCGCTTCATTATATATCAAGCTCCGTGTGTCACCTTGGCACATTCATCCTGGTGAATTGGACAAGATCATATATGTGCCGAAGTTATATATGTGCGGGAACATGGCATGTACCCAGTGACCTGCATTGTCTACTAGGCCAGACAGCAGCCAGCAGCAAGTTGTCTACTTGGGCACATATATCCAGTGGCCCATGTTGCCTGTTCGGCGAGACAGCAGCCAGCACACACCTAGTGGCCCAAGCTAGTGGACAACTTGGGTCACTGGGCATGTGAAAGAGGTTAGATGCATGCCGCAAGTGGGTGAGGTTCCCAACAAGTGGCAATCGCTTAAAAAAAAGAAAAAGGCACATACGTTGAGCTCTCTGTTTGCGCCGAGGAAGAAGGAAAAAAAAGCTATTACCTTTCGAAGACCATAAGTTGTCTCCCTTACATGGTCTTTTTTTTTTTTTCGTGACCCATATGTTCCTTTTGCGCGCGAAATATCGCTGATTGCGCATACCTCTACGGCTCCGAGCGAGCAAGCGCTATCGCCGGCCATGCGTTGGAAGCAGCGCTGAGCGGACGTGGGTACGAACATTACCATCTTTTATTTTTTGCTCGCATGCGGGTGGGGATGTGGGTGTGACTGCAGTGTACGCTCCGACAAACACTCGCATATCCAGCACGCTATACCGAAGTCTACCACGGCTGAGCGCCGTTCGCGTGGCCTGCGCTGAATGAACGAGGCGGAATCGTGCAACGCGTTTCTCGAGCTCCGAACGAGGCGACTAATAAAAAAAAAACAGATAAATCTTTCGTGAGCTATAGCCGCTCATCCCTCGCACTGAGGCGAAGATATTGCCATGTGCTCTGCGCATCTTATTTTATTCAAACGGCGTTTTATGCGTTCCGAGTTCTGAGCGCACTCTCAAGTCAAACAGTCAGCCTGTCGATTGAATTTCTTAGTTTTTTTTTGTGCCGCGAGAGTCCTTAAAGCATAAATATTAAAGAACCTTCGCTTTATCGTTCCAGCGCTTTCGCGAGCAGTCTCGTGCGGAACAAGAATGCATAGGGGTGGCGTGCTGCAGCATTCAAGTACAGAGTGGATATCTTCAAGTTCTCTGGCCAAGCCAATGCTTCTCTGCGGCCATTGGTCTCAACAGCGGACAAGTGCGAAAGTCGCACGGCGGTCAGCCAAGTGTGGCTTACGGGGGCAGTTGTTAATTATGCTGAATCTCCAATGTACCAATCGCTTTTGCGACGCTGATGGCCATGTATAAACGCACTTCAGTAGCCTCCTTTCTTGTCATTTCGTATTTCAACGCAAAGCAGTGCCAAAAAGGTGTTTCGTCCTCGCATTCTCCTTGTCATTTTAGACAAGGTGCCCAGTACCTTTCAAAGGCCATTTCGCCACCGGGATACTGGGGCAGCAGGAATCAGCGAAGGGTCCGGCTTAGGGAACATGCTCCATTCTCCGTTTCAGTACCAGACGCGACCCAGTCCACTTATCGCGCCTTTGGCAGCCACAACGTTCTTTGCGCTTCTGTTCGCTTTTGCTACACGGCTTCCTCAAGTTAGCGACTCAGTGCTCAACACCCGGTGTGTTTCTCCGTCGCCGAAGTAATTTACCGGGAACAGTGAACCGTAAGTGTCGCTATAGTAAACGGAATATAGGCCTCGCTGCTACTGTGCGTTCAGCAAGGACGTTCGGCGGCTGAAGAAGGATGTCGCAGACACAAGCGCGGTTTTGACATGCAATGACAGTAATTGCACACCTCAATCATAGCATTATTTTCGATTGCGGATTAGTTCTAGAGCGCCATAGTATGCGAGTTCTAGGGCTAACACGACAGCAGACGAAGCACACAGCAGAAGAGAGGGAGGGAAGGCGATACATCTTCGTTCCCAAACATGCCGCACAGTGTCCGACTAGATGCGCTAGACAAGTGGGAAAATATACGCGGAAGAATTGTTTTCCAAACTTCGGGATGAGAAGATGTGTCGCCAAGATAGCAGGCCAGCTTAACCATATGCTCGCTTTGCGTGTTACTTCCGTGAGGGACACAGACCTAGTCAAGCCGATTTTATGGCTTTTTGTCTGTGCCCCTGCTATCTGTACGTTGTATAGATGCAAATAAAGTTCAAAGTTCAAAGTTCAGGTCACTGTGAATTATCTAAAATCCAGGAGATCAAGGCTAATAGGTGATTCAGGTGAGAAGAGTACTCGAACCGTTGCCTCACAAGCCCAGAAAGTGAAACGTGCATTACTACAGTTTCGGAAATCGATAGACGTCAGTGGAGTATATTGCACTCTTTATTTGTACCTCCGGGGCAAAGCGACACTCTCAGTTTACTTTGTTTCTTTCTCTCTTTATTTCTTTCTATCTCTCTTTCTGTTCGTCCCTTTACTTCCTTTCCCTGTGTAGGGTAGCGAATCATCTAGTTGAACTCCCTGCCTTTCCTTCAATTTTCTCTTCGCTTGAGGTCACTTAGTCTGCGGTATTGAGGATAAAAATATTCTCTGTACTTTTTTCAGTTTTCTTCTCAGTTTCCTAACATCTTTATAGTTTCGATATTCGAATGGGCAGAGCGGGATCGTCAATAAGAGCCCAACCAGGAACTCAGCAAAGTCTGTTGACAGCAAGTTGGTAAGTCACCTCAGAGAGAGGGCCTGCTATTTGTGGTGGCCCAAATATCAGGACCACTTTAGCTTCGTTTCCACTCGGGTTCATTAACGCGAAAGAACTATATGCCCCATGAGGCAGAAAAATCCGACGGAATCAAGCAATTCGCCGACGGCGTAAAGAGTAAAACACGTCAAAACATCCTTGGACTGGCGTAACATTTCGCAGGGAGGTTCCTGTAAGCAATGCAAATTAATGCCTTTGAAAGGAAAAATGACTGAATTACGGTGTGGGGGAAATGGAACCCGGGCTTCATGGGTTGCGAGGCGCGCACGCTTCCCCGATGCCACGGCGGCTCCGCGGTTCTGGTTGCGTGCGTCATTGCGCTCTCACGTTGGAGCCACCTGGCCGGCTAAGCATGTGGCCAACTGCGTACATCATTGAGCACGTGACGGCGCAGCACGTGATGGGACAAGGTGACGTCATCAGTGTCTTCTATGATCTGAGTGGTAATACAGCAGACAGTAAATAGTGCAACAAGTTGATTAGTGTTAAGTATGGGTAACTCATGTGAAATATTGTGAATTAAAGGGAATTAAGGTGAATTAAAGTGAAGTGAATTAAAGTTAGAACAAGTTATAGTAAGGTGACTTAAGGTGGAGTAAAATGAATCAAGGTAAAGTAAAGAGATTTAGGGTGAATTAAAGTGCATAAAGGCGGAATAACATGGAGTAATGTTGGTACAAATTAGCGCAAGGTAGATTAAGGTAGATCAAAGTGAATTAAGTAACGTTTTGAAGTTAGAGTAAGGTGATGAAAGGTTGAGTAGAGTGAATTAAGGTAAAGTAGAGTGAATTAAGGTAAATGAAAGTGAATTTAGGTAGATTAAGGTGGATTTGGATGCTTTCGCATACGAATGACAAAGGCCTTGATGTGTTTTAGTGCTAGTGTATTCGCTTCCCGCAAAGCAACAGGTGGACACAGATATAGGCACAGGAAAACACACTAGAGGAAGCGAGTGCATCCGCATCACTTCCAAGCGCCACGCACACACAGCCTTCTCCAAGTACTTTTTATATACTTTTTTTTTCTCTGTTCCTCGGAATTCACATCACACCACTGTCCTCACGTCTCCAAATAGCTTGCGTCTCTGTACGTCCTTCAGCTTTCAGTTTTTAGGTAGAAAACCAGATGGCGCCACGAAAGGAGGGAGGCCAGGACTGAAACGTCACCTGCTTGAGCCAAGCAGTCGGAAGTGTAATAACCCGAAGAAACAAACAGACAAACTAAACACGTTCACTGGCGGTCGAGTAACCAGGGTAATGCACTCTTCCTCCTGCTTTTAGTAAACGCCGAAGGAGATCGAAGACCGAGGGAGAAAACTTCCTGCTCAGAACGTTTACTTTATGAAGGCATTTTCTTTTTTTTTGTTTGTTTACTTGCTTGTGTTTTGTTTCAGCTAGTCGCTGACATCGCGCAACGTTAGCGTTTCCGCTGTTCGTGTTTCTGTCGAGGGATTCCGTGCACCGCCAGTCCCGATTCTCTGGAAAGTGTTTTCTCGCAAAGAAAGGTAAAATGGCACGAATTTAAGACGAAGAGAGTGTTTGCAACATTTCTATGGAGGGAAGAAAGTGAGCCAACAATGTCGGAAAATAACAAGAACCGCACTGGTTAAGCGCCACATGGGAGATTTCTTCTCAAACATGTCGCTCAGAAAAAGAAAACATAGCCGTTGTTTTTTGCTGGTGACACTACAAACAGTCGTTTTTTTTTTTGCTACATACATGGATATAAATTCTTGCTTCCGGAACTGCAGCACTTAGTTTCCCTCGTTTGAAGGAAGGCGATGACGCAACGGTGGTATCGAGCGACGACACAGTGAACGATGGGCGCTCAAGTCCTGACGAGCGTTCCAGAAGGTCGGCAACCAGTTCGGATCGTCAACGTGGTGGGCTGCAGTCACGTGCGAATCAACGACGACGTCCGGACGCGGCGGCGACAAAAGTGCGTCACATGTCCCACGACACCACAGGCGAAGCATATTGGCCGGTTGTCTAGCGTGCGTTAGGAATTTTGCTGCCGGAGGTACTGAGGAGTCACTTGAGGCGCATGGGCCGGGCGCGGTGGCATCGAATAGGGCAGCTGTGGCGTCGAGTAAAAGAGCGTCGTCGGTCTAGGACGCGACCTGACTTCCGCGTATGTCAGTGGGGCGGTAACCTGAGGCTGCTGGTGGGCTGGCGGGAGAACTTCTGCAACCTGTTCGCGGATGGTCTGTTGCTTGGCCGAGCACAAAGGTTGGACAAGTTCCTGGGTGAGAGGAAGTAGGGAGAGCGTCTTAAACAATGGAAGTGTTGATGCTGGGCAAGAGGGACCCATCATCGGCGTGTTCGGGAGCATTCGTCAAGCTCTAAAGGCATGCCACTTGCGGAACAGTTAGGCGGGCGAGCGCCCGTCGCCTGCGTAATTCGTCGAAGCTTTGGCAGTAGCTAGGTGACAACGGCTGCGACGGTAGCAGCATTCTTAGCCAGGAGCATCTTAAAAGCGTCTTCTTTAATGCCATTTAGGCTTTGCTTAATCTTTGCTTAATCTTATCTTCTTCAGTCATAGTTCGGCTTACGCGCTTGCAAAGATCGATGACGTCCTCAATATAGCTCGTGAAATTATCGCCTGGCTGCTGCGCTCGTTGGCGGAGGCGTTCTCGGTGCGAATCTTTCCGCTGCAGGACGGCCAAATACCTCCGCAAAGGCAGTCTTAAATTTACTTGGTTGATTCGTGGTTGCGGAACCGCATGTTAGCGACATCCGCTATAGATAGGTAAAAAATAATATTGACTTTTTTGGTGTGCTTGCTCGGATCATCCCATTTGTTTTGGTTGCTCGCCCGTTTGTACGACGAAAACCAGTGGTCGATGTCAATGTCGGCGGGGTCACTGAACACAGCTGGTTCACGCTGACGAACGGCACCCCAGGTGACTGGGCCAGTTGACGAAGTGGGTCGCCCAACGGCGTCGTGGTGGCGGTATATATACGGTATATATATGGCGGCGTCGTGGTGGTGGTATATATATATATATATATATATATATATATATATATATATATATATATATATATATATATATATATATATATATATATATATATATATATATATATATATATATAATACATTCTGCTCTTGTGCTGTTACAAGTCTTGAACAACCATCTATAGCGAAAGGCTAAGAAGTAAGACTAAGAGGTAGCCGCCCCGCACTCTACCGCAACATTCTTTAACGCAAGTAATGCTTTCCCTTGAATGGTTTGTTGGGAATGTAGCAAGGACACTGAAACATCAGCGAAACGAATGTGATCGAGAAAGGAGCAGGGAGGCGACGTAGTGCTGTTCTCACGCCAGCTTTTTTGTTCTCCCTTTTTTTGTGTGTTTCTAGTTCGTTTCACCGGTATTTCGAGAAGTATATGAGCCCAACTAGTTTCAAACTACAGATATATAATAAAAACTCACTCGGGGCTCTGCTGGTAGGTTCCTTGCGGAATAGTTTCCGGGAGCTAGGCGGGCGTCGCGATGGCGCCCAACGATGTGCTGCTTACAGAGCGACAGCGCGCTACCGGAGAGGAGTGTTTGTTATCTAGGCGAATTCTTGAGTCCAATCCACCAGTCGTTCGCAGCTCAGCTCGTCGTTTTTTCTTTATTTCCTGTAGTTCCGTTCTTTGTTTTCCTTTTTTGTTGTTTTGCTGTCGTTTGCCGCGACAGAACGGAGAATTGCCTGGTCGCAGTCAGCTTGCGTCCTGAGCTTGCGACGTTGCTAGCAGGAGAACGCCATCCGACTTTCGTTGCGTCGAGTCAGCAGCGTGCGCGAGTCCTTTGCGCAACGCCGGAGAACATTGCAGGCCCAGGGAGCCCTGCCATGGGGACCTTGCGAGGTCGTATGGTTCTTGTTGCTCTATCAACTTTCAAGTTTCCTACTTGTCGTACAATGGCGCCAGTGTTCCCGACGCCTCCTGACGCTTTCATTACTGCAGAACCGGCGTATATTCGACGAGCCTGATGGTGAACACATCGCCCTGATCCAATGAAGCGCGCCTCACTTCCACGCATTCTTATTGGTTTCGTGTTTTGTCGTATACTTATCGAACGAGAAGCTGGCTCGAGAACAGAGTTTCTTCTTTTATTTATTATATGCAGATATTTTATACATGCGAAAATCCTCTGTGCGCGTTTCATGTTTGCTCTGTTTTCAGAGGGCTTACTTCATGGTGTTTTGTTTTTTTCGAAGGAGAGTACAACATGCAAGGCTGGCTTTATTCCGCATTCCACCCTTCTTCTACCATTTCTTAATCAATTCCCATTTTTCCTGTTAGACCACGAGCTATCCTCTTCGAAACAAATTAATCAACTCATCAATTATTAATTATATTAAATACGTCTTAGTTAATGATTCCGCGGGGGCGGGAAATAACTTGCCGCTTATGTGGGCCAAAGGACACGCATATAAATACTATGCAGCCTTCGATGACATAAGGGAGCATACCAAAGATTATTCGTCTGTTCCCTGCTCCTAAAATGACGCACGCGGCGAGGAGGGTGCTCCCCAACCACCACCATGGTCCTGAGTGACGCTGGCTGACCCCATCCAGGCCTCGGTAAGGTGCGCCTACACGAATTCCCGAGAAAGTGCACGAAATTATGGCCGCCGCTGTCGCTCAACCACTAAGTTCAGAGCGCGAACTACTGGGGACACAGGCAAAGGCACAATAAAAGACAGGACACGGCGCTCAGCAGGTTGAGCGTAGCACCCACCATGAGGTGGCGGGTTTGGCTCCCTCCGGCGGCAAGTTGTCGTTTGTTCCCCTTTCACTTCCCGTTTCCATCACTAAGAATATAAAGCGCAAATTCCCTCTGTCAAATCAGAAATTCCATATCTCACAAAGTAGATTCACTTTCACAAGTAGATCCCACTGTACCTCCCCCTCCCCTCTCTCCCCAGCGAAGGGTAGCAAACCAGATCTTTTTCTCTTGTTAACCTCCCTGCCTTTCCCTTTCCTCTCTCTCTCTCTCTCTCTCTCTCTCTCTCTCTCCCCATATCTCAGGTAGAAGAGCCCAAGCGATGCGCTGAGGACTGCAAAGAGGTGAAACAAAGAGTCGTGTTTTGTAGACTCTTATCCGAATTCCATTCGTTTCATATCATCCGTTGCGCCTAGTGGCCGATGCGTGGGATAACAGCGGCGTGCTTAAGCGGCAGTCAATGACGAAGGGCTAAAAGAGTGAGAAATGAAAAGAATGACTTCAAAATCTGCGGTCACATTCCGTTCACACGCGGGGACCGGTTGACCGCGGCTCATGCGACTTCGGAAAACGACGGACACTCGAAGTTACGCCAACGCGCTGGCTTCGCTCCGTATAAGACGCGGTTAATGAACGCGATGCCTCCGCGCTCAAGGCACGAAATTAGCTGTCCGTTCCCAGATATAGCAGCCGCTTGGTTAATGAGTTATCAGTGCTGTCCGAGTTTCTAGGAATAGCCTCACACACGCGCTCTCGAGTAGGGCGGAGACCGCGACATCACTGAACATCTTATAACGGTGGCTCGGTGCATGTGTTTACGGCGAGACGCGTTTACGTGAAGCTCCTACCCATTCTGTTCAAAAACGGCCCTAACGCATGAGAAAAATGGCTTACATTTCGTTATAAATCCAGGGGATTATGATTGACTGTCGATACATGTGTGAAACATAAATGGTGCTTCAGACTCAACTGAAAGAAATCAAGGTGCTAAAATGACTCTTTGACCATCTTATGACGAGTCATTATACTTACAGAGTAACTAAATATTTGACTATTGTAAAGTCAGTCATGCTACGTTTCCTCATAAAAAATTATTAAATAACCCCCTCTCTAACTACATGCACACGTTATTCATTGGCATCAAGCATTTCAAGAAAGAAAAAAATCTATATTTCAAGGTTGCCACCGACATGCCCCACGTCAAGCGTCACGTAAAACATGGTAGTGTCTTCACCAGAGCGGTACTCTGTAACGATACATATCATTCAGAAGCAAGATGGAAGTAATTTAGGTTAACTTAGGTTATCAATTTGCCCTTCGCTTAATGTTTGTGCTCTATTCCTTAATACCACTACACAGAAATGCCTAAAATAGGCTGCACACACAAATGTGGATGCCGTGACTTAAGGGGATATGAGCTATTTTTATCAATTGATAGCAAGCTCATTGATATGATGCCCGAACTTTGTTAAAAGTGAGATTCTCTCTCAACAGCTGGTGTGTCAATCTCAACATTCCTGACACACTTTCAGCCCACGCACAACACCTCAGTGTTGTGTTTCACTGCTTTAGGGAGTTTATTTTGGTTGGGATGAGAGACACCTGCATCTCGGCGTCAGCCAACACTTTGTTTTTTGAGCTCAAGCTCCTTGAAAGAAGCGGCGGCACACTTCCTATCCCGTTCACTTCTCAATCTGTATGTCCTTTCTGTTCCCGTCCTCCTTCCACCACGCGTTCGCCCCACGGACCATTTGAAGCATCCTCTTCGTCAGTTGTATAGTCAATGAGAGCAGCATTCCGGGCAAGTTGGTAATCCTTTACTCAAGTGATATTGCGCAAGAAAAACTGAAACGTGTCGTTTTTTGTTGCGCAATATCACATGAGTAATGTATAGTCAACTCCCTAGGGGCCGCGAACACGTCCGAACAATTGGGCAGTTCGAAAAAGCTTTTACTGCTCTTTTACTTTAAAAACTTTTTTTTAAAAACTCTTTTACTGCCGTTAAGGGCTCCAGTCGCCACAGGCACATCCGAAAGGGCCTACCAGTGCACTTATTAGGCATATCGGTGCAAGTACTGTGACAGGATATGGCAGGTGGACGCGTGTATAATTAAGGAATAGATACTGTCCCGTGACAATTGCCCCTTCCCACGCTTGTAATGCTTCACCGCAATACTTTTGCGTATGCTTCACCGCGTGACATTTGTATACTGAGGCGAAGTTAACATTCAAGAACTAGTATTATGCAACGCGCTGTGCTTTCCGAGCTTCGAAGCCAATCACGAGGACCACAAAGAAGGAGTCGGTGCCATTGCTGACAGCGGCGAATTATTTCAATGAAAAACACTGCGCCGAATGGCAAGAAGCTTTAATAGCGAACGTCGAAGCAGCTAGGCCCTTGCGTTTACCGCGGTGGTGGCCACGGCTGCCAGCGGATCTGCGTGCGAGAGCACCGGTTCGAGGCGGCGAGGTAACAAAAACAGTGGCAGTGGTGGCTTTGATTAATGCTGTTTCGGACCTGCGGTCATGGCAAGAAGTCCGGAAAATCAGATGGCGAAGGGTTCTTGCATCCGAAATTTCAGACGCTCTTGTACATTGACTCTATGGGGTACGTGGTGATGCCGCGAAGGCGTCCGAATGATCGGGCGCCCGGAAAGTCGGTCTTTGACTGTACACTGGCAACTCCTCCAGCCGACGACACGGCATCAAACGACGATTCGTTACGATCCCCGTCGGTTATGCGAGTCAGCATTACCACAACTTTCGTTCGCTTTCAATAAAATTACAGCTAATTTTCCCTGATAGAAGCACAAATTCCCCGAGTTTTACCTGAACATTTCCAGACGATTTAAAATTCCTGAGAATTCCCGGTTTTCATGGTTGGAAGACACCCTGCCTGCAGAGCACGGCTTCGTAGTTTAGACTGCCGACTGAGGTGTCCCTCTTCCGATGGTCGTGAAATGCAAGAACGCACGCGGGTGTATAGCACTTTTGGTGCACGTTGAAGCCCTCTGCTACCACGTCTCCAATAGTCTTTTTATGGCGTTGTGACGTTAAACATCATCAAGTAATCAGTCCCCGTTGTGAGATTAGTTCCCTAATAATATCCAACGAAAGTTTGGAGCTCTCACATTTCCCTGAAGCAACAAGGTTTATATTTGATAATAACGCGGCAAACTTGTAAAATTCACTTTCGAATAAAAATCCCTCGCTGTTTTTGTCAACGAATCATGCTGGCTGAGGGAGAAAATTTCTTCCTGCCTCTGCGTGTTTCGAAAAAAAAAAAAAACTTAACTCTGCAGGTTGCGAGCTACTCGCAAAGTTTTGGACCACTACATGTTTACGCTCCTAATGACTGGGCCACAGGTGCCGGAGATGTGAGCGTGCGCCCTCTACACTGGACGCTGCAGGCGGGGCTCCTCGACCAGTATGAGCGGTGCTCGACGTTAACATTGGCCCTGCTAGGCGCAGGACAACTAGAGAACGTACAGCGGAGCAATCGGATGGCTCCGCTGCACAGAAAACTTCATTCGTCGCAGTACAGTGAACGTACGTCGTGCAATAAGAGAGAGAGAGAGAGAGAGAGAGAGAGAGAGAGGAAAGATCGACTAAGCAAACAAACAGACAGACGAAGAACAAAAAGAAATGGGACATGCACACCGCAACAAAGGCGGGGTTGGTGTCAGTAGTCCTATACGAGACGGCGAAACTTCTTAGTCCACCCGCATTATTTACGGCATACAATTCCTAAAGCTGAGCTCAATAGTCGCGTTCCGGTCACGCACAGCGCTTCTCTCTCGCTCTCTCTGTTCATGTGTGTGTGCGCGCACTATGACGAGCTATGGCGCTGACAACAAACAACAATGCTTGAAGGGAGGGGGGGGGGGTGAAGCACATGAGTCAATGCGTTTTCGGAAAGCTGACCATAAGAGCGGAAGAATGTGGTGGGCACAACCACTCGTACTTACAGCAGAGAGCAGTGAAAGCGTCTATTACCCCGAAGAACAAGAGAGAGAGAAAGAGAGAAAGACAAGGGAGAGACCGGGAGGTAAATCAGAGATTATCTCCTGTTAGCTAGCCTGTACTGAGGGAGGGGCAAGGGGAGGCGATAGGTGAGAGAGAGAAGGATAAAAAAAAGCTACACACACACGCACGTACACACGAACTGCTTCTCTGAGCGCTGTCACGCAACCCGCAAAGGCGTTCCTAGTGTTACGCAGTGTCCGAAGAACAAAGTTATTGCACCGCCACTGGTTCCCACCGGGTGTTCATTCTTTCTTTCTTTTCTTTGCCCCCTGGACACACAATGGCTTCCTAATGGCCAGAAGCAAGGCCCTCAAGCAATACCTGTCTCATATGTTCAAGGGAAACGTCACTAATTAACGGTAACATTGCTAATGGTTGTCTAACGAAGGCTAATAGGGGATTTCTTTGCTTGCACGTGCAGGAGAGACAGGCGGCGCAATTGTTACCGAGAATTCCCAGAAACGCGAAGCGATGACTGTCCGGAAGCTGGTCATTTATGAACAATGACGTCACCTCCGCAGAAGAAAGTGTAAAAGTAACAGAAGCCAGCGAGTTATTAATGAGCATCGTAAGTTCGTCCGTTCTAAATTAGCTGTTTTTCTGGATTTGGCGCAAGCTCGGTAAATTTGCTTTAAAAAAAACACAGAAAGAACAAGAACTGCTAATATGTTAGTAACATCTGCTAGTCGCCGATGTCTCAGTATGTCCAAGAGGACTAAGCAGGGCACCTAATTTATGTGCAGTAACTCTAGTAACGATCTTACGCGTCGTTCTTTTTTTCTTTTTTTCACAGCGGCGCTCGCCGAGTATGACACAAAGACTCTTAACTCTTTGGAATTCGCTGCGGGAAGTGAAGCGCAAGCATGTCGCACTGCTCGCACAAAGGCTTATTAAGAACACGCTATTTAAAGGCTCGCGTCCTCTGCGCCAAAACCTTGCGTCGCGTTAGAGCAATTACTCAAAATTAATAGTATACAAAGTTTCTGTGAACCGACGACTACGCTGTGCTGCTGCAGGAGAGGAGGAAAGGGGAGGCTAGGGAGCAGGCCCACGCTTCCCCCGCGGGCAGCACATTTGCATGATGCGAAGGCGACCGCTTGATCGTATGAGGGTCATGGCCAGACTGCAGCGCCTCGGTAGTGGGCTCTAAATAAAAGCGCTGTTGCCAGAAGCTTCTTCCCTTTCCCTCTGCTTCTCTCGCTCAGGTGATAGATGAAGGCACCAAGAAGGCGACGAGCACGCGCACTCGCGTTATGTGAAAGCGGGCGCGGCGTCCGCTTAGCCTAGGAACTGATAAAGCAAGGCGCCACTTTTGTCACCCCCAAGCGACGGAACAAAACACGCAAGAAAAACGTTTTTTTTTCTATTTTCTTGCGCACCGTTACGCGCGCAACTGGGGCGAAGTTCGCTTTGCGTGCGGCTTTCTGGCTTTGATGATTGATGATAACGAGGCAAGTTTACCCTGAGTGCCGGGATAGAGAAAGCGAAGGAAAGAAAATAAACAAACAAACGAACGAACAAACAAGATGTGCAGGAACGAATGACCAGGTGAACTCCCCACTTTCATGCCCCTCACCACTCGCTCTCCTGGCTACATGAAACGAAATATATTAAAGCGCGCTCTTTGTTTCCGACGTCCTGCAATCCGTTACTTCGCTGTACGTCTTGTTGCGCTTATCGAAAGCGTTGACGCTTCATCCTTTATTAGTTACCGCGGGGGTGCACCTTCATTTGCTGCCCTTTCTCGATGCCCTCCATTCTCTCCAATCTCCAACCTGCGGTCAACCTTGTTTTTTTTTTTTTCCGCGAACGTTGCGCCTGCATATTTAGCTCATTCATTCTAACCGGCGTCACTTACTCGTGGAAAGAGCCGATGCCCGCATGCTTCCTGCTATTGTTCCGTTGCCGACGCGTTCCACAAATAAGAAAGCAATGCATATGAGAAAGAAAAAAAAAGTATTGGATTTGGTTTGATTGAATTCCCTCTTAAGCGGAGAAGGAAGGAATGCAGGGCCGCGTAGAGAGAGAAGCTGCTGTGGAAGCTGCCGCACTTCCCCAGAGTGCTGGGCATCTTTCAGAGTTTTTTTTTTCTTTCTTGAGAGAAAATTATAGGGCAAGTTCTTTATTGTTTCTCGTGATTGAAGAGCGCAACGGCCTCGTCTGGCATAATAGTTGCCTGTCTCGTAGATGCATAGATCGCACATTCTGTGTGTGTGTTCGTTGAAGAGCGCTGGAACTATTGAGCGTGCAGCGTTTTCGAGAGCGTTTTTTGGCGCTGCGCGATTCAGTACCACGGCGCATGCTGGCTGTAGTTCATCAAAAGTCGAGGAACGTTCGTACTTGGCCACGTGGTTCGCAGGCGACTTAGGCACGCTTTGCAAATTGCTAGTTTCTGAGGCACTGCAGACCGATATAGACCGGTGTCTGCAGATATATATATATCCGTTAGGTGGGAAAGAAACGCCGCGAAAAATAATGGCAAGTTGTCACCTAGCGCGTCGCTCGGTTTCGACGGCTTACCTCATACAGCAGCGCGTCCGTCTAAACCGCTCGTCAAGATGTCTGCCGCGTTACAGAGAGTGCGGCTGACGTAGTTGGTGTTATTGAAAGCAGAAGCATCGCTGTGGCGTTTTTTGGTGAGCACCTGCGTGTCATCACTTGTTGGAAGATGCCTCGTAACCACAACGCTGCCAGACTAGAGAGAGAGAGAGAGAGAGCAAGAAAATACTTTGAATTGAAAGCTGCACGTAAAAGAGCAAATTACTGTGCTGCTAGCCACGTTGCGCTTTTCCTCTAACATAGGCGCGATATTGGCGTCACCACTTAAGTATAAAGAGTACCTTATGAGAGAGAGCCACCTGTAGTATAAGCACGCATCAAGTGTGAGTCGAGCTGTTAAACGGAAACTTTTTTTGCCAACCCTCCCTGACTTTTCTGGCCGTGGCTGCTGGCTGGGTGCTGGTGCTATCTTGCCGAATAGGTGACACTTAAAAAAAAGAAATAAAAGAAAAGAAGATACATTACGTGCCCGATGCTGAGATCAAACCTCGGCCCATTGGTACTGGAGTGTCTGGTAAGCTTCTTTCTGCGCAATGCTCAAAGGGGCTGTAACTTCAAGAAGAGTCAACACGATGGCACGCGCATAGGGTGAGCACCAACAGGCATTCCGTTGCTCGGTTTTGCGCACGACGAGAGACGGTTTGCTGAGCACGGCAGTGCCTGTGCTTGCGGCTACTGTCGCCGAGCCAGTCGGTTCATTCGCACGAAATTGGAACTCTGAACGGCCAACAAGGGACTATGGAAGGCTATACGACGACACGTTTGAGTTACACGTTCCACCAGTTCAGGTGCCTGACCTGTTCGTGTGGCTCAAGCTATCACCACAATGACGCAGTCACACTCCTGCTTCCGGAAAATACGCTGTCTTTTGTGGCACGCACATTGAGGATAGAATGCTTTCTGAATGTTACCTTCACTTTTCTTCGCTCGACGCCTCGTCCGTGTCAGCCAGCCGGACAGAGGAACGTATTGGTCGCTATACTGTTAGCTTACTCTGAACTTAAAGTTTACACCGGGAGGATATCACCGCTTTTAGAGCGCAGCGCTTAGGCGCTCGTTCCTGCGTTGAGCGTCGGCGTCCCTCGGCGTAACTGAGCGAACGCGGAAGGCAGCGGGAAATGAAGGACGGCGATAGCGAAGAGAGCTCGAGGAGGGAAGAGAAGGAGGACAGTATGGGTAAGGAGGAAAGCGCGCCTCACGAGACGTTGTCCACGGCGGCAACTAGGCATGCGGCGAGCGCGTCCACAGATATTACTCACGAAAACAACGCGCTGGCCTGGGCTTCGATCCCACTACACGTACACTAGTTTGCCTGTGCCGCCGCCACCACAGAATGCGCTCCGCGCGAGCCACGCGTTCCCGTGTTCACGCTTTCTTTCTGAACAGTGAGCGACGCAACCGGTGGAAATGCTTCGGCTGCCGCTGCTGCTAAACGAGCTGCCCGAGCAGAGGCTCAGTGCTTGCGCCGAGAGCACGTTGTCATTCGGAATCAAATTCGTCGCCACAGTATATCGCGAATTCAAAACACCTAAGCAGCTGTGCTCAACATTCGCATTAGGGAGCATCGTAATCGTCAATGAATTTTTTGGGTTCTCGTTGAGAGCAGCCCAACTCTTCCCACCCATTGCCGTCTGATGGAGTATTGGATGTCATAGTTATATAAATTTACGGCGTAAACGCCTGGCCTGCGGGACTGCTGCGACTTTTTTTGCGATCAGCGTTCCTTGGATATTTCACGCCCTTTTCGGTTTGCCGATATCTACATCTCGAAATATGCGCGCCGATCCAGAAGGTACTGCAGTTAAATATGTGGACATAAGCTCCTTCAACGGGTTGCTCAGTAAATAAAAAAAAGACCTAAAATTTATGTGGCATTGGGAGCAACACAGGTTCCTAAACCCATTATATATAGCTCGACGTTCTCGCACGCTGCGCCACTTTTCTTCTTTAGCATACATGGTATTTAATGCAGCGAGTTAAAATCGGATGCAAGCTTCGCACGAGCAAAAGGAAACACAATTTGTACGAGCAGTAACCAATAACGAGAGCGAGCACAGTTGTACCTAAAAGGGAGGCAACGACAGGCAACTAATCAATCGAGGGCACCAGTTAGTTTACCTTCTCTTTGGTCATAGACGTTCCTTGGGTTAGGTTATAAGATGCTCTTTAGGTCAACGATTCCCGCGAAGCGGGGGGATGAAATCTCACGCACCGGCGCGCCGTGCATTTAGAAGTTTACACGTGTACTTGGCGGCCACTAGATGGCACAACGAGCCCTAGGAAGGAGCCCGGCTGCAGTACGCGCCTTATGCATGACGCGTTTCGGCAGCCGCAATGCGGAATGTCCCTGCATTGCTTCACATGCTAATCGCATTAACGTCGACATTCATCGCAAGATGAATTTTTTTACGAAGCCGCCATCACCACTATTCGGCACATGACGTTGCTTTTTAAGCGCGTTTTCGCGTCTTTCATTGTCAACACGGATTTAGGGTTCCTTTGTTTGCAAGCCGGCGCGCGCGAGAAGTTAGTGTTCGGGAGAGCGCCTCTTGATGTTTGCTAATTCCAGCTAACGCACGAGCCAGTCGACCTTTCCGCGTCCCTTCGGGAAACAGGGATGAACTGTTAACAATACGCTAGCGGCGCACTGCTTCTCGGAAACCCAACAATGGACTAATCCGCTCGTCAGTGTGGCCGAGCTTGCGTGAAGCCGGACGTTCGGGCTGGCCGCGGTTTCTTTTGTATTGGAATTCAAATCCACTATGAAGTTTCCTTTGTCATTTTACGGCCTGCCAACTTGCTTTGTTGTGGCTTATTTTAGCATTTCTCTCGCTCTATACTTGCACTGCACACACACAGATGACGTTAGCACGTTACGCAGAATTGACATCCCTTATATTCATGCTTCAAGATACCATCTGACGACACACTGTCGAGAGTTGGTTCACTACAGTGTTGGCAGTGGCTGTTGGGACACTGCCCAAGCGATTTGAAAAGTTATCATACTATCGGTTACGAAATCGCAGTTCAGAGCTCCTAACACACACACACACAGATATATATATATATATATATATATATATTCTTTTCTTTTCTGCGACACGAGCTCCTTAACGCTGTCGCGTTAAAATAAAGGCTAGTAGGCTTCGCATCCTGGGCTTAACCTTAGCTAAGCCACAGCCAGTTTTTTTCATAAGATTCTCTAAGTGTGGCCTCCAAGGAGAAGAGGGGTCACACTTCGCATTGAATGCAAGCAGCAGTATCGCGGCCGATGTCTGTTTGCGATCACGCTGCTATCCGTCGGCTTCCTCGCTGAGACGGGGCCGGAAGGTCACGCGAAATGCCCTCACTAAAACCACGCTGTAGACGTATCAGTCCGGAGAACGACGCAAACTGCGTATCGCCGCGGAGGCACTAGCGCCCTCCAGCGTTTTTAGAGGTCATCCAGCCTTCGGGCTACGCTTGTATCCATACAGAATTTCATGAGCTGCCCGTCGACAGAAAGTTATGGCCAGCGCGCGATCTAGTTTTCTCTTGCGAATACCCTGCTCAGAAGGTCATTCCGAAAGTATGCCTCACTGGATCGTATCACACGCTGGAACCCTCGAAGTTCTCGAAGGCGTCGCGTTACGTTGATTGCGCGTAAATAAGGAACACTGGCGTCGCCGGACACCGGCGTCCATTTTGTGATGCGGAGCCATCATGCGACATTCTCCGATTCCTTTTATTTCTGTTGACTAGGCAGCCAAGCAGGCATCTGCACGAACGATGACATTGCAAGGGGCTACCGCTGCTGTGGTCTGCGGTGCTAAAGCTCGCTCTACCTGCAGCCAACTCAGCCGGCTTACGAAGGCAGCTTAAACACTCGCAGCTACCTTTGCTGCCATTCGATGGGTAATTTAATTAACGACTTGCGTAGCACAAGCGCCCGTCTAAGCTATAAATTCATAGACAGCGCCTTCTGAAGGCTGGCGATATGCTGATGCAAAACGCGAGTCTCCTTCTATCGCCATAAGTTTAAACCCAACTTCTTCGGCCGCCTTGTTAAGTGCATCAGACAGGCATAACTAGACAGAAAAATGACGTTTTTTGTTAGACGTTACAGTTGAGGCACTGAGGGGGAGATTTTCAAGCCCTTCATCACTCGAGCTAAGCTCCCCTATATGCGGAACGCTGAATGGAAGAAGACTCGTAAAATAATCTGTATCTCTGTATACGCGCAACGTTTGAACATGCGGTGGCCTTAACGTAATGCGCTCATATTATGACAAGCATAAAGTACAAAACGCCAAAGTTGAAGCTGCTTGGTGCTCCACAACAGCGAGGAGTGTAGCACAAAGCATATACGTGTTCTGTACTTGACCGCGGTTTTGATAAGCCGCTATGACGTTGTGCTGCGGAGCGTAAGGCCACGGGCTCTCTCTATCTATGTATACACTAAACCACACTAATGTTTCTTCTATTTATTTATTTATTATACTTTGAGGGCCAACGGCATTACAGAGGGGAGTGGGGAATTAGTGGAACATGAATTATGCACAACAGCATAAGCAAACAACCAAAATATGACAGTATAGTTATACAATTTTAGTGAATCACTAACCAGACTACATAAATATCATTTCTAATTGTTCAAACTACGTAATCCGACGTACATATGTTCCGTGAACCAAGATGCATAAGGGACGTTAATAATCACAGTACACAATTGATAGTAAGAAGAGAAATTGAACAATACTTATGAAGGCAAGGAAAACGAGAAAGTTCGATGCGAAATGTCGCGTAAAGAGTCTTTAAACGGTTAGTATCGCTTATAGAGGCAACAGTTACGGGAAGGCGATTCCACTCATCAGATGTCTGTGGGAGGAATGAGTGTATGAAGGGAGTACGTAGGATCTACAAGGTGGAATACCAACTTTGTGCTGCTGATCGAGCCGAGATGATCTATAATGTGGTGCCGGAAGAAACTCGTTTCATTGCACGGGATGACGATATATCTCATGAAAAAGAGAGAGAGGCGCAAGTGTTTACGCCGGAATGCTAATGGTAGGTTACACTTCACTGGGGTGATGCTGGCGGTGCTGTTGCAGTTGGAGAATATCAATCGCGCGTAATTGTTCTGCACCATTTCTACTGGATAAACTAAATTATTCTGACCAGGCTGCCAAACTGAGGCGGTGGGTTCGAGTTTAGGCCAGATAAGTGTTTTACAGAGCATTTTATGGCGCCCATGAAAAATCGTGTGAGAGATAACATAACGATCTGTTAGCGTTGCTTATTACGTGTGCAATGCTTGTCTTCCAGGTAAGGTCAGATGAGACGTGAACACCGAGGTACTTATAAAATGAAACACAATCGAGTGTGATGTTACCGATGTAATAGGCTGGTAGGGTGTTATTACGTCTGGGTACTCGCATTGACTTGCATTTGATTGTGTTTACTTCTATGTGCCATTTTTTCGCACCATGCGCTGATTGCATCATTATCAGATTGAAGAGTGGCTGTGTCATGGTTACTAGTTACTTCTAGAAATATTGCACAACCGACAGGAAAGAGATGTATATGAGATATAATACAAGAAGGCAAGTCATTACTATACAGATATAAAATAGCAGCGGTCCAAGGACGGAGGGAGAGTCAACGCAGTAACGAACTGAGAACGACTAGATAGGAAACACTCAAGCCAAGTAAGTAATTGGGGATCAAGGTTAAGCTTACGCAATTAGTACAATAGCAGGTTATGACATACTTTATCAAGCGCTTTATAAAAATCTATAAATATGCAATCCGCAAGAGAAGAACGATGAAGAACGCCATGTAGGTGATGTGTAAGCGATATTAGCTGTGTTTCACATGAATAAGATTTGTGAAAGCTATGTGGCGAGCGCGCGAGGAAGGAATTAAATTCGAGAAAGTTAGCAAGATTAGAAAATAAGGTATGCTCAAGATGTTTGCATGGGATACTTTAGTGAGCGAGAGGGGAGGACAGTTATCTGGAGAGTATACCCACTAGCTGCTTTTAATGAAGCGCAATCACCTTTATTCCCGTCTTCCATTCTGCAGGGATAGAACCCATGTTGAGTGACTGCTGAAAGATTTTGGATATTTTAAGGGAACTACACTCGCTCGTGCTTTTCAAAAACTTGTGGCTGACCGCGTTGTAACCAGGAGTAGAGGAAAATTTCAATTTATCAATTAGATGCTTTATGCCACACGGATTTACTATAATCGGACACATTGAAATTGAATAATGGCAGTGTGTAAGCGGTGGCAAAATACTTGCCATTGATATGGCACGGATTTGTTCGAAATTACGGGGCGAATGTGTAGATATTTGTGTAGAATGTGTAGAAGTAAGGCGTTAACTTCATCCGTGCCGTAAATAAATCCCAGTTGTTTTGAACCCTACGATGACTGTGAAAGTCGATCAAAAACGCGTCGGTAAACTCACACAATTATCTGTTGATTGCGTCAAGGTTTGCATGTTTGAAATCACAAATAGTTTTGCTTTTTTTTTTAGGCCGCGATAATTTGATTTCAGAGATTAAGAAGAAATGATCGCTAAAACCCGCCAGTATCGCTGTATAGGAATCAATATCGGGACGACTGGCGACTATCAGATCGAGTCTATTGGCGGCAGGAAGTGTTGTCCTGGTGGATTCTTTGACAAGTCGCGAAAAAGCACAAAAAAGCCGAAAAACAACACATGTCAATAAACTCTTTTCCAAGCGTGGACGAAGGATTCATGTTGGGTGGATCGCAGTCCCATGTGAGATTAGGGATGTTAAAATCACTGAGCAGTAGCCGCGGTAGTTTGGGATACCGCGACTAAACCATGTTAGTAACGTAATGTTATTCGTTTACAAGTCTGGTGGAAAATGCTGGTAGGCGATAACGAGCTGCGACAATTCTTTTTGGTTTTTTGACTTCAAGGACCAAATAGTCTCACGTTCACTACAAACTTGAATCTGCTGAAACGAAGTGTGTCAGATACTCCTATAAAAACAACGCCACATTTTAGCGTGGCGCGGTCACAACGAAAAAGAGAGAAGTTTTTCAAGAATAATTCACTGTCACTTATTAGTGGGTGCAGCCATGTTTCAGTGAGTGCTAGTAAGTCATAAATAGGTGAATTTAGAAGGTACCGTTTGTTATTAATTCTTTGTCTACCACTGTCCTGTGACTGGCGCAGCATGGCCTCAGTCGCTTTTGCGACATTAAACCCGAATTAACTAACTAACTAACTAGCTTTGTCTACTACTAAAGAAGAAATGAAGCGGTGGAAAATTGCGCCCACCATCCGCCTCTCCATTTCTTATTTATTTGCACGTGGCGTGTTACTCGTATGACGGTAAAGTGATACCTCATTCTGCGCATACTGCACTAAGTAGTCATCAATAGCAAAGTACACGTACTCTTTTTCGTTAATCAGAAGCTTCTTGTAACGGAGCTGAAAAAGCGGCGCTCCAGGTTGCTTTTTAGCGAATTCAATACATTTACCCCCAATGATACGCGTGGCGGGTGGGAAATCCTTATTGACGATGATGCCTTTATCTTTGAGCTTACTACGCCTGCGAAGTACTGTTTCTTTTTTTCCAATGTCATTTGAAAATTTACCCATGAAAGGTCGGAGTTTTTTAGATTCAAAACGCCCTAAGTGATGAGCAAGGTCGACTGCATTATTGAAAGGGCTTCCGAGCACGCCAGCAGGAGAGTCGTTTACACGTGCCTCAGAGCAGGCACGTACCCAGGATTTTTTTTCGGGGGGGCCCCACCACCTCCATCATCATCATCATCATCATCATCATCATCATCATCATCATCATCATCATCATCATCATCATCATCATCCTGTTTTATGTCCACTGCAGGACGAAGGCCTCTCCCTGCGATCTCCATTTACCCCTGTCCTGCGCCAACCGATTGCAACTAGCGCCCGCGAATTTCCTAATTTCATCGCTCCACTTAGCGTTTTGTCGTCCTCGATTGCGTTTTCCTTCTCTTGGTACCCATTCTGTAACCCTAATGGTCCAACGGTTATCTAACCGGCGCATTACATGGCCTGTCCAGCTAAATTTTGTCATCTTGATGTCAATTAGGATATCGTCTATACGCGTTCGCTCTCTGATCCAAACCGCTCTCTTTCTCTCTCTTAACGTTATGCCTAGCAATCTTCGTTCGATCGCTCTTTGCGCGGTCCTTAACTCATTCTCAAGTCTCTGCCCCATATGTCAGCACTGGCAAAATGCACTGATTGCATACTTTACCTTTCAATAATAATGGTAAGCTTCCAGTCAGGAACTGGCAATGTCTGCCGTATGCGATCCAACCTATTTTTATTCTTCTGTGAATTTCCTTCTCATGATCAGGGTTCCCTGTGATTAATTGACCTAGGTAAACGTACTCCTTCACAGTCTCTAGTGGCCGACTGGCGATCCTGATCTCTTGTTCCTTTGCCCGGCTATTTATCATTATCTTCATCTTCTGCATAATAATATTCAACCCCACTCTTACACTCTCTCTGTTAAGGTCTCCAATCATTTGTTGTAACTCGTCTGCATTGTTGTTGAATAGAATAATGTCATCGGCAAACCGAAGGTTGCTGAGATATTTGCCGTGGATCTTTACTCCTAAGCCTTCCCAGTTTAATAGCTTGAATTCTTCTAAGCACGCAGTGAATAGCTTTGGAGAAATTGTGTCCCCCTCTCTGACCCATTTTCCTATAGGTATCCCCATGCTTTTTTTGTGTAGAATTAAGGTAGCTGTAGAACCTCTGTATATATTCTTACGCGAAGGATGAGCCAGTAAGACGAGAAACTATTTACAGATTATATTTACAACAACGGTTGCAGCGCTGACCGGTTAGATTCACAGCGCGAGCCCAGTTCGTTCTTCCTCCTCTTTTCTTAAGTGATGGCGGCCACGCACCTCGTTCAAACAAACAAATACCACACGCATGTAGCAATATTTTTGAAGCTTTTTACCTAAGCGTTCTGCAGTCCTTGATTACGTAGTGCCTCTAGACTGCTGGTATCTCTACTGAATCAAATGCATTTTCGTAATCTATATAAGCCACATAGAGAGGCTTATTGTACTCTGCAGATTTCGCGATAACCTGATTGATGACATGGATGTGATCCATTGTAAGGTATCTCTTCCTGAAGCCAACCTGTTCCCTTGGTTGACAAAATCCAGTGTTGCCCTTATTCTATTGGAGATTATTTTGGTAAATACCTTATATAATACTGGGAGCAAGCTAATGGTCCTATAATTTTTCAATTCTTTAACGTCTCCTTTTTTGTGGATTAGTATAATGTCTGCATTCTTCCAGTTTTCGGGACCCTTGCAGTCGATATACACTTCGTATAAAGAGCCGCCAGTTTTCCAAGCATTATGTCTCCTCCATCTTTGATTAAATGGACTTATTCCACCTTCTCCTCCCGCTCTTCATCGTTTCATGTCTTGCAGCGCCCTTCTGACCTCATCGCTAGTTATAGGATAGTTTCTGTATCCTGTTCATTACTGTTTCTAATTGAGGTATCGTGACTCCTCTGGGTACCGTATACAGGTCGGCTTAGAATTTTTCCGCTACTTTTACTGTATCTTCGAGATTGCTTATGATATTATCCCTCTTATCGTTTAGTGCATACATCATGGTTTGTCCTATGCCAGGTTTCTTTTTTACTGATTTCAGGCTGCGTTCATTTTTTTACGGCTTCTTCAGTCTTTCACATGTTATAGTTTCGAATATCAGTTATTTTCGCCTTGTGGATCAGTTTTGACAGTTCCGCGAATTGCGTAACGCTGTGCGGCCGCCAGTCCCATACAAACGCGTAGAGCGCAGGACTCTGCGATTCTAGACGTACTGCGCTCACCGAGAAAGGTTAGAAAAACACCCACATAAGCACAGCAGAGAAGTGGCTACGTGAGGCGGTTCGACCGATAACTGTAGAAGCGTCATTCAAAGGAAGTAATTATTCTCCACTTCCGGCGGCGTTTTCTCTACTTCCTTTTTAAATAAAAAGATGTTGATCCATAAATATTCTCATAAACAACGGCTAACATTTTAATTATTCGCTTTTGCTTGCAGTTTGGTTGTTGCGTTGGCTCTCTCCCTTAGTAGATCGCTTAATTTCTCAACTCCTTGTGATTTTTGTTTCCGGTTTCCAATTTTGCACAGAAAGTGCTATACAATTAGGGAAAACAGACGAGGTAACGGGCGACAGTCATCTTGCTTGTGGGTTTAAGGGTTATTGCAGGGCTGCATGATGGACGTTCTTTCACATTATTTTATTTCCCCCCTTATCTAACCTATATCACGTGTATATGGTTCCGGGCATCTGCCAGCGTCGCGGCGAGCCGTAACTCAAGGAAATAATGAAGCAAAGGGAAAAGTTAAACGCAATTGGTGTTTTTTCCGGCCGCAACTCGTTCCATGAGAGTACAGACCAGCTGAGTAACAGCCGCATCCCTCTCCTGGTCCCAGGATCAGCCTAAACAAAGAAAGTTGAACTAACAAAAGCAACAGCTATGCGCGTGACGGTTGAATGGATGGTGACAACTGAGCGCATCTCGAGTTAATCGCGCGGGTGCGGAATCTATGAGAAAACTGTGCTTCAGATTACAAGAGATGCCGATAACTACCGCCATATAAAAGGAGTGGAAAAGGCAGCATAAGGCTGACCGATGAACAGCTGCCAAGTCTCAACATTAATCTGGCAGCGCTTTAGGAATGTGTGAGGAGTGGTGGCGTGGGTGGGGAGGGGGGGGGTATGCCACTTGATTTCGGGGGGGGCCCGGGCCCCCCCGGGCCCCCCCCTGGGTACGTGCCTGCCTCAGAGTCTGCTCATGAAACCCATTTACCCATGAAAGGTCGGGTTTTTTTAGATTCAAAACGCCCTAAGTGATGAGCAAGTTCGACTGCATTATTGAAAGGGCTTCCGAGCACGCCAGCCGGAGAGTCAATTACACGTGCCTCAGAGTCTGCTCATGGTTGGCGCGAGTAAGGCAAGCCTCGAAAAAACATGTTTTGGCACCGTGATCTGTTCTCTAATGCGTCGACCCGAACATTTAGTGAGTAGTTCTGAGTGGTGGAACTGCTCATCGAGTCGGTCACCTTGATTTTAACATTATCCCGTGATTTAGTTTTGTCTTCGCGGGTGTCCGGCCTCTTTTCAATGGAAAATATATTTGTTTCAATATTTTTTTCACTATCGTCGATGGCTTTAACGTCCGCAACAAGCTGAGTTTGGCCTTTTATCGGCTACACAGCACACCTTCGTAAACATTCTAGCAAGTGAAAGAGGACAGTCATCTGCTCAGTAGGATCACGAGGCAGCTTATCAATCAAGTTCTAACAGTGCAGATCGTCTGGTACCAGGTACCGAGTTTGTTTCAATGTCACCAGAGATTAACAGCAAGAAAAATATTGAAAAGCACACGCAGGCAACATCACAAAGCACTAGCGGGTGTGGGAGCAAAAGAAGACAAAGGACGTCGCTTTTTTTTTTTGCGTGTAAAGGATAAGGCGAACACACCTGCGAAAAGTAGAGGCGAGGCCGGTGAGCCACGTTGTAACGTTGCCCATTGAAAGTGTCCACTTAACGAAGCCAGTTATATTATTGTGAATAATTGATGACGTTGGCGATCCGGTTTGACGATCGAAGCCTCGACGCGCCAGGGGTGGTAAATGAAAGGAAATGTCGTCACCGTTGTTCTGTCGAAGTCCTTCTGGCATGCGAGAGTCAAGCAAACGTTGTGAAGTTGCTGACACGTCCGGCTAGAGTGGAACGCCAAACGGGGCAAACATCATTTAAACGTACGAAAAGTAAAGACGAGGCAGATGAGCCATGTTTTTTTCGCTACACCCGGGTCCTCTTATACTACAGTCTATGGTGTATAGTTATACTCTATGGTGGCGGAATGGAAAAACATTTGCACAAGGAGATGTCAAGGCTCGCTAACGAACCTTATGTGGGTCAGAGTTGATCGCCTAACAGATACTGTGTTCTTCAAAGCCGACCTGCTGCTTTTGGAATAGTAAAGCAGAATCAGAGAAGAAGTGCGTTTCTTAAGGCTGCATTTTTTACTCTGCTGCTTCGGTACCATCCTGTTCTACTTACATGAAATGGGCAGGTTATTTTGTTTATATATATATTTTTTATTTTTAGCTAACTTTTCCATCGTTCATTAACGTTTGGGCGTGTCCCACGTCGCATTCGTTAGTTTTATCTTGTAAACTCAAAAAGCTATGACAACATTAGATGCAGCAGCTAAGCACCGGCCTTAAAACACTGACACGAAATTCGCACTTCTTCCTGAAGTTTTTCAATTTAACACGCAGCAGATAAAAATGCCGTCTCACTGCCACTTGAAGTCGAGACCGCAAGTTTCTTCGCATAGCTTTTCCCCGAGCCTGCAGTGCTGCAGGCAAAATCGCCCCCTCTGGAAACTCGGTACACTCTGATGCGTAGTCTTTTCTTCTTTTAACCATTTGGTGACGTTTTTCTAGAATGTGGTAAATCTACATGCAGCGCAATTCGCTCGAAGGACGACGAAAACGTGAAAGTAACGAGTAAAACAAAAGTAAAACGCGCGTTTAGTAGCCGCACGAGTCACGAAAATGCGAGCATAGACAAATGCCTGAAATTCTTCCTTGCTCTAGTACAGGTCGTCGTGGGAGTGAATATTCGGGCACATTCTCCGAGCAGGTAGTGGTTTTAGGCACGCGCGCTCTGTCGGCTGTGGAACCCTTGAAATCTGCCATCACGCCGGCGCCGACCCACGCGCCGAAAAGAGCATGGGCGGAGGCACCATTTTTCGCGCCGCAGAAGCGCCGAAAGTCACGTACGATGCTGCTGACACGTGGTTAGGTCGAGGACAAAGAACTAGTCGGTGCGTCTAGTGAACGCCTCGAACTGTTTTGTACTTGATGAATAAAAAAATACAGTGGTGCAATTGCTATTGAGAAAACAGAGTGCCTTATTCACAAATTATAGTCAAATGACCAGTCGTCGTTCGTTCAGAGCACCTCGGCATCTGATGCTTTAAAAGAGCACTGAAATAGAAAAAGAAAGAGAGAAAAAAACATTCGTGTATATATAGCACAGCCTAATACATATTACGTCAGCGTTCCACGTTGCTGGAACTAATCTGTGTGGTAGTTACGGGGACTGAATACTTAATCATGCTGTTGGACTTTCTTTCGTGGCCGCTACATAAGTAGTACGATGAAGGACGCTATACAGGCGAGGAGAACACATGCCATACGAGAAGTGGTCAGCATGAGACAGGCCACGCTTAGCTACGAGAATCGTATTCTTAGCAGCCGCCGTCAGTGTAGCTTCGCGGCGAGGCTGTTGAAGCGTTCGGCATCCCCGTTGGGCACTCGTTCAGCTTCTCTGCCTGTGAGGACACCACGAGCTGAATTTCGAAGCATTTGTCGCTGCTCACCGTTCTCTACGTCCTTCAGTCTTCACGCCTGCCGCCCCGCCATCACCCGCTTCATGGTGCGCGTGCTTCTGACGACCATCTAGTTGCTCTCGGAAACTGCAAGATTTCTCTCGAACGTTTGCGCTGACGCCCATGCCCCTCCGCTTACGCAAATACATTTTTGATTGCGTTGCATATGTCACCTGTTTAATTTTTAAACTTTATCTCTTTTTCTCTCTCTTCTTTTTTTACCAAGCGGCCAGCCATCTGTTAGCCGCCTGGTTAGCCCACGTGGTAGAGCGGCTGCGCCGGAAAGGTGGTGGTCCCGGGTTCTAGTCCAGGACCAGGACGAATTTTTCTTCAATTGCGAGGCTTTTCAAACGAGGAATTCGTATCGGTTTCCTTCGTAGCAATTAGCTACGATTGGGTATATTTTTACTGATTTTTACTGATTCCCTTTACTAAAGTGATGCAGTAAAAATGACATTAGTATATTTTTGAAATAATTTAGTGACCTGGAGAACGTTTTCCATGCATGTCCACCTTTTCGCGTGATCCACGCGAATTGGGTATATTGCGCTATATGCTCTATGCGATAAAAGAAGGTCCAACCTAATAAGAAAAAATACTAGGCGACCATAGCCTTTGACTGAGGTGTCTCTTAGTGGCACTCGCACCTTTGCTTTGGTGTTCTTTAGGCTAACTTTAGGCGAACGCAAAGCACGAGCCGAACTCGGAGGTAACAGTTTTCCATTAATTATCCGGTTAAGTATCACGCCACCTTCTTTTGTGTGATGTTATTAGCGACGTCATTACTTCTGTTTTCTGCATCCGGGTTTCTAGGAATTTCGCCAAAGACGTGTTCACGTGGCGGGTCTCTATAGTCTACGATTATGTGCTTTGGTGTGCGGTAATCAGTTACCTTTAATTAATACTAATTATTCCAAACACTTCAGTAACTTAACTTCTAACTAAACTTATTTTCTGATACCCTATCTGTAGCGTAACCCGTGAACATTGTACTGTACTATTCTTTCTATTTTTTTCTTATCTTTATTGAATTTAGTCCCCTGCAATCAGTGATTTATAATTAATTATAGTTATTGTAGACACTTCAGTAGCTCAGCTTGTAATGAAACTTATGCTCTCATATCATATCTATAATGAAACCCCTGAATTTTGTTCTGTACTTTTCTTTTCCAATTTTTTTGTGCTTCATGTTGAATTCCATCTCCGGTCGTCTCAGGAGGTGAAACGGAAGTGCTGCGCAAGAAACAAGAGTCACTCGATGCTACTGCCACTAAAAAAGAAAGGAAAAGGAAAAAAAATGTAAAGGACAACAAGAAAGCAGAACATGGTATACACAGACCTGTCGGCTGGTGTAAAAAAAAAAAGAAAAAAACTCAGTGCCTTTCCACTCTGTGAAGAAGGGTGACCGGCGAAGCTGTGTACGTGGGCCCCAAAAGCGAACTGCACCTCCGCCGTGGGTCGGCCCGGCATTGCACGATCTCCAGGATCGGCCCACGTATGGGGAGTTTTTTTGCTTACCACGCCAAGGACATGACAATTTCCTTGGACGGCAAAGGTATGCAGCTTCGTTGTAATATGCCAACGGTCATCCCAATAAGGTTGGCTTCGATTAGATCCAATGTGTGCGATGGCACAATATCGACTAAATTGGGAATATCGGCTGCCCGAGGCGCTGTTGATTAGACCTAACATTACGTCAACTCCTTGCTGGTGAAGCAGCGCACAAACACGGACACAGTGAAGACAAGCAGGAATAGACGACATTCGTCTATTCCTGCTTGTCTTCACTGTGTCCGTGTTTGTGCGCTGCTTCACCAGCAAGGTACTATGATCACTCACCAACTAGCCCAACTTTCCACATTACGTCAACTGTAGGCCATCCCTCCTGCGATTTAAACGGCGAATCTAATCAGCCCAACGTCCTCCCGGGCAGCCGTTTTCCAAAATGAAAACTTCCATATTCCACTCCAAATTACCGAAGTCCCCCCACTACGGCGTGCCTCATAACCAGATCGTGGTTTTGGCACGTAAAACCCCATAATATAATTTTTAGTTTTAACTAGAAAAAAATACTTTTAGTTAGAACAATTGTCACGCCTCCCGCATAAGATACTGCGGACAACACGCGGGACGGCCTTCGTTATTGTTCACAGTGTAATATCTTGCCGGCTGTGTAGCGCTCGCTGGATACGCTTAGAAAGTTTCGCTTAGGACAAAAAAAAAAAAAAAACACGTGCGCCCTTGCAGAAGCAGAGCGAGGCAGAGGCAGCGCCCGGCCACCACGAGCGTTTTTTTTTTTCCCGAAAAAGAAGCTGGCGTATGCAAGCTCCCGCGGAACTTTCTCGCAGCCCTCGTGCATCCTTCGGCGTCCGCGCACGGGGCACAGCCGAGCCGCAGCTGTTGTTCCGGCGCCGGCTGCTTTGGACGCTCGACGGTTTATAATTAACGCTATAAAATTAACACTCATGAACTTCGAAGGATACTTTCAATGGCTCCTTCTAAGCGCAGTGGCTCTCCTGAATATGCGTGCAAAGTTTCGAACAGAGATAATGAGTCGCTCTCTTACAACAGCAATTCTACGTTTGTGCTTTCATTGCTCAAAGGCGCGTTGCAAAGGCTCCAGCAGCTTTGCGCAAACCTCCTACAGCGCTCCTTTCCTCCACTTGCAATTTAACGATAAGTTCAGCGCGCTCTTACGAACAGACGCTTCGGATTTGGAAATTTTCAACTTGACAAGCCTGTTAGTTTGCAAACGGCAAGAGTTTGTCCCCAGCAAGTATCGAGGAAAAAAAAACCAAAGTTAACATAGATTTGATAATTGTAATTTACTGACATTTCTGGGAAGATTAAATAACTCTAAGTAGTCTAAATTAACCAGGACCGCAATAATACAGCGTTTTTCATAGCGCACCGATTGCTCATTGGGAACGCTAAATTAATCGATCAATCAATTAATCAGTCAGTCAATCGACCGATATAATTGCATGCATTTCTGGAGCTGTTTGTCGTTACGAGAACTGGTCATATTATTCGTGTAGTTCTGCACAACCCGACTTCCCCCTTTTCTGTGCCTCCCATCTGAAAGCATATTTAGTTAGCGCCAGCAAACAAGGACGGAAGAGAGACGACACCACAATGCGCCACCACAATCCGTCCTTGTTTGCTGGCGCTAAATATGCTTTCAGTTTACCGACACGCCCAACAAATGGCAATGCTCCCATCTATTTCGGTTTTTGTCTTGTTTTTTTGTTTTGTTTTTTTATTCGCCCTTTCCTGGAACACGTTGGAGCGCAGCGACGCTATTAGCCCCGAGAATTAGGAGTGGCGCCCTCTCGCGAGTGACGTCACGGCCAGGACGCCGCTCGCTCCGGCTCGCTCGGCTGCCACGCGCGCTCGTTCCCTTCGTGTATGCTTGGGGTATGGCTGGATCGAGCCGTAACTATTGAAGGATATGTCGGCTTCTTTCTGCTGCCAAGCCTGAACCACAGTTCCTTCTCCTAAAGAGCGTGAGTCAATAAAATTTGCGGCCTGGATATCGGAAGCTATGTAGCATTGAAGGAGTCTGCGGGCATTGCAATGGATGTATGAGCCGTGCCTGTACATAAATTTTGCGTAAAAGAAATGTCTGCAAATTCAACATGCGAAGTTGTGTATGATGTCTCACTAAACACTTAACATCCCCTTAGTATTTAGCTATGAGAGACATTGCATTTTACATGGCAGAAAAATTTGGTAATTGGCGTCAACATGTTATCTGATTTTAGAAAGACACTGCCCAGCGAAGCTGTCATCATGATTCCTATTACTCTGGTGTGTTGTTCTATTCAAATATGGTCATTCATTAATGCGTAAAAAAATAGTTAGGCGCGCATTTCTTATGAAAAAGTTTGCTGCTACTTTCATCCCCCTCTGAAACAGGCCTCCAAAAAAACGAATTGCTCATGGCTGCTAACACGACGGCGCGTCATGTAGAGTATTTACATAGTTAATTCACAAACACCATAGTAGCAATCACCTGAGAGAAAAGTTTCGTTGTTAAGATCGAGAGCCACTCAATTGAAAGTGATGAAATGTTTCATAGTGGCCCTCAGTAGCCTTTATCGACAATATGGCACACCCCTGATCGCGTAACCGTAGCAATCGACTGTCCGTATGGCGAGGCACGCTATGTTCGCGAAACCCATCAGTTCACTACAACTTCGAATTAAAACCATAAAGCATGTTTTTTACAGCGCCAACTGGAATGGCTAAAGTATTCTCGAGCTACTACACCGCAGCTTAGATTTCCTGTATACAAAAGGAAAATTCAAGCACCTTCTGTCTCACCATGTCTCGATCCAGCGTTATTCAATTATACAAACCGATAACTATTCGCTTCGTTGGTACATAAAAGAGAACCTTGCAGGCAAGTTAAGCTTGCTCCAATTCAATCGCAAACATTCATAAAGAAAGCACCACAAGCCTTGCATATACTTTCACTTGATTTCTGACCCTCCACCGGGGGAATTTCGATATCTTCAATATGTCCCATACTACTAATCATTGACGCTTCGACTTCTTTCTGGCTGCAGCGATGCGGTCCAGCAGGCATACTTCACTAAAAACATTGGGCCGAGCAGCCTGTGTCAGTTCGCCAAACAGATTCGTCATGTATATTCCTCAAGCAGCAAGCACCAGTAAATTTCTCAAGTGAGTTTGATTTGATTTAATAATTTCCATTTACACACACACATGTACAGAGGAGTGGTAAGTGGAGGTGGATGAGGGAAAAAAGTCGCACAGACGCGGCTTGAGGTAACCTCACCCCCTTAGGTACAATAAGGCTGCATGGGGTAACACATCAAGCGTCATATAAATTACATTTATATAGTGGCCATAAAACATTGCAGTTATACAATATATGAAAGAACAGTGAAATATTTCCACAATAACAATGCAAAACACACTGTGGCATTGAAATAAATAAATGATATACACTAGGTAACATAGACAAAAAAAGAGGAACATAACATACATTATTAATCATTAACAAACGCGCTCTAAAGAGGTGAGTTGAACGTGTAGCACGGAAAAAGGAATATATATTGGTACATTCCTATTTGTACTCTGTAAACAGCTGTAAGCCTTCATTAACTTTACTTCAAGTTTCCGCCGCTTAAAAAAAATGAATACGTGAAGAACCGCCTAATGTTGACAAGCAGTTAAAGAAGCAAGTGAGGCGTGTAGAATCTAAGCTCCAGTATTAGTTAAGTCCCCGTGCTAGTGCCGAGCGTTTCTGTGAGGAAATGCAAAAATTCGATACCATGAACTACTCGTGAGCAAACCTGTTTTAGCGGAATAAAATCAACGTAACTGCTGTAGAAGTCATATATAGCCAGCTTTGTGACATACTTGTTGCACCGCGGCAGGTATGGTATCATAACTGGATTCCTATAGGCTATGCTCCTGCGATTGTCTATCCGCGTATGAAAAACCCGCAATGGGCTGGTCTGCGTCGCTTCGGCTGGCACTGTAGCGTTGCCTTCGAGAGTTGCATTGTTGTCTAAGAAATTAGCTCTTTGAATAAATGTTCTCAAAGGAAGACGTCGTAAAAATATATTTGAGACGACCACCATAAGTATACAAGCAGAGAGAACGAGGGCGAACAAACGAAAACACCGCAGAAAGCGCCCGGACAACGCCCGAACTGTAGCAGACGACAGGCGCGAGTCCGTGCCCTGACGTCACGCGAGCGGCGCTCGCAGCGCCGCTCGTGTTCGTTCTCGGGGCTAATCGCCACTGCGGCTTGTTCGAGGCCAATTGCACGGACGCAGCTTTGGGTCGGGGCGCGCCTCTTAGGTGGCGCTAATGCCGCGTCGAAAAGCCTTATCGCCTCCTGGCTGCCGGCCGGGTGCGCCTCGCAGCTTCATTCCTCATCACGGCGGGCCAAAGCCTCGCGCTGACGCGATCAATCTACGCCACCGCGGAAGCGGCGGCAAACCCGTGCCGACGCGTTTGCGCGCGGATCGACTCAGTCGCGAAAAACAAACAAAGGTGCACGGTGAGAAAGACGGTGAAAACGCCGGCGGGTTGTGAAGGGGGGCGGTAGGAAGCGCCGGCGTTGAGCAGAGCCGCGGACGGTGGCTGGGGCGTGGAAGCAAACAAAAAACCGAGCGCGCATTTAACCGGCCGCTACGTGATCGCCATACGCCCGTCGCAGCTCATCGAATTCGCGGCCTTGCGTCCACTGATGCCGGCGAACTTGGGTCGAGGCAGGCAGCGCGGCGTGCGTCGGTGCGCCACCGAGGATGGACGTGAATGGCAAAGAGGCCGCGCTCGCGGCAAAGTGTTTTCGGAAACGACGAATTAGACGGGCCGGAGAAGAACGGCAAGGAAATGTTGGAGCTGGGAGGAGGTGTCAGGAGACTGGTCCTGGAAATAAAGGGCGGCGAGGTGTCGGCATATTGGGATTCAGGGAGGCTGGAAGACCGGCGGGGTTGTGAGATAAGAGACGCGCCGACAGATGAGGCGCGTTACGCAAGCGGCGACGCCTAGAGCAGTGAGGAGCCAAATGAGGGCAGTGAGACAAACGGAGTGATGGGGGACAAACGAGAGAAGACGGCCATCAGGGTGGGTGGGAATAAAAGGTGCAGGCGTGCTTAAAGCGGGCCATTGCAGTCGCCTGGCGCATAAGAGAGGAGCTTCCTCGTGGCCGGGCTTACGAGTAGCGCTGCCGCCGACGGAGCCTTTCAATCTTTTACGACTGAAGATGCCGCTTTCAGAGGCTGATTAGGCGCGCCCGGCGGGCCGTATTTCCATTGTGATTCGGGCCACGCATAACTCGCCTTTCACGTGGCCTTCACTCGGCAGGCGCCCGAATGGTACACAACTGCGAAAATCGGCTAGATTTATTTTTTTTTTCTCCGGGTTTGATCATCCGTGTCCACGTGTTTTGTTAGGACCGACCTTTTGACCACCGGCGATAGCTTGAGGAGCTCGGTAGTCATTCGATACCGCGGTAGCTGTAAACAGGAATCCAGGCGCATTCAGGGGGCCGAAGTTTCTATTATTTGTAAAGGCGGTGACAAAACAAACATATTTTCCAAAGTAATCGAAACATCAATACATAAGCGGATGGCATCATTTTTTAACAAACACGATATTAAGGCGCCTTCTCAATTCGGTTTCACGAAGGTGCATTCGACAGACACCGCTCTACATATGAAGGAGAAATAATACTGGATGCATTCGAAAAAGAAATATACGCACTCGGAATTTTTATTTACTACTCCAAGGTATCTGGCAGAATTAACCACGTTACACTAATCAAAGAACTGGAACAGCATGGAATTTGGGTTAACTACGAGTATGGCTGAAGAATGAACACCTTCTTCAGGAAGCGTAGCAACAGAAAGGGGACCTGGAAAAGTCCTAATGGTGAAACAAGAAATGAAACAGATTTCATACTTTCTGCCGATTCCACCAACGTGTAGGATGTAGAAGTGTTAGGTGCAGAGTTAAATGCAGTGATCATAGGTTAGTGAAGTCTAGGAGTAACCTCAATATGAAGAAAGAAAGAGTAAAATTGGTCAAGAAGAAGCAGGCCAACGTAGACGCAGTAAGGGTAAAAGCAGACCAATTTAAGCTGGTGCTTGCGAACAAATACTCAGCCTTAGAATAGAGGGATGAAGATGACGTAGAGGTAATGAACGAAATCGTAACTAGGCTGGCTTAAAAATCCGCAATTGAAGTAGGAGGTAAGGCACCAAGGGAACCATTAGGTAAGCTCTCCCAAGTAACGAAGGACCTCGTAAAGAAACGACAAAGATTGAAAGTGTCGAACTCAAGAGATGAGATAGAATTGACGGAACTGTCAAATCTGATCAACAAGAAGAAAGTAAGAGATATTCGAAATTATAACGGACGCAGCATAAAATCAGTGAAAAGAAAACTTGGCACAGGACAAGCCAATATGTATGCACTGAATGAAAAGCAGGGAAATATCATCAGCAATTTCGAAGATATAGTAAACGCAGCGGAACAATTCTATACTGACCTGTTCAGTACCAAGAGAAGCCACGATACCTCCATTTAGAGTAGCAATGAACAGGTTACAAAGGCTCCTTCTATAACTAGCGATGAAGTTAGAAGGGCCTTGTAAGATATAAAACGGGGAAACGCGGTAGAAGAAGATGGAATAGCAATCGATTTGTTCAAAGATGGAGTAGACATCATGCTTGAAAAGTCGTGGCACTTAATACGAATTGTCTCACAACTTCAAGGATACCAGAGAACTGGAATAATGCCAACATTATCCTAATCCACAAAAAGGGTGACGTTAAGGAAATGAAAACTTATAAAGCTTACTTCTAGTATTGTATGAAATATTAACCAAGATAATTTCCAACAGAATACGGGCAACACTTGACTTTATTCAACCAAGAGAACAGGCTGGCTTCAGGAAAGCTGGCTACAGTGGCTCACATCTGTGTCATCAATCAGGTAATCTAGAAATCTGCAGAGTGGGATCAGCCTCTTTATATGACATTCAGAGATTACGAAAATGCATTAGATACAGTAGACATATCATCACTCATAGAGCAATTACGTAATGAAGGAGTACAGAAGGCTTACATAAATATCACCCGCCGTGGTTGCTCAGTGGCTATGGTGTTGGGCTGCTGAGCACGAGGTCGCGGGATCGAATCCCGGCCCCGGTGGCCGCATTTCGATGGGGGCGAAATGCGAGAGCACCCGTGTACTTAGATTTAGGGGCACGTTAAAGAACCCCAGGTGGCCGGAGTCCCCAACTAAGGCGTGTCTCATAATCAGAAAGTAGTTTGGGCACGTTAAACCCCGTCATTTATTTTAATCTTTTTTACATAAGTATCTTGGAAAATATATACGAAGATTCCACAGCCATCTTGATTCGCCACAAGAAATGTAGAACGATACTTATAAAGAAAGGGGCCAGGCAAGGAGACACAATCACTGCATGCTTGGAACAAGTATTTAAGCTATTAAACTGGGAATGCTTAGGAGTGAGGATCAATGGCTAATATCTCAGCAACAACCTTCCGTTTTCTAATGACATTGTCCTGTTCGGCAACACTGGGGACGAGTTACAACAAATGATTGAGGACCTTAACAGAGGAAGTGTAACAGTAGGGTTGAGGATTAACATGTAGAAGACAAAGATAACGATGAATAGCAGGGCAAGGGAACAATAGTTCAGGATCGTCAGTCAGCCTCTACAGTGCGTGAAGGAGTACGTTTACCTAGGTCAATCAATCACAGGAAACCCTCATCATGAGAAGAAAATTTACAGAAGAATAAACATGGGTTGGAGTGCATACGGCAGACATTGTCTGATCATGACTGGAAGCTTACCACTATCATTCAAAAGAAAGGTGCGCAATCAATGCATTCTAGCGGTGCTAACATATGGGCAGAAACTTGGGTACGGACAAGGAAGCTCGAAAACAAGTTAAAGACCGCGAAAAGAGCGATGGAAGGAAGTACGTTAGGCGTAACGTTAGGAGACAGGAAGAGAGCGGTGTGGATCAGGGAGCAAACGGGGATAGCCGTTACTCCAATTGACATTAAGAGAAAGAAATGAAGCTGGACAGGCCATATAAGGCGTAGGTTAGATGACCGGTGTACATTACGGTTACAGAATGGGTGCCAAGAGAAGGGAAGCGCAGTCGATGACGGCAGAAGACTAGGTGGGGTGATGAAATTAGGAAATTCGCTGGCGCTAATTGGAATCGGTTGGCGCAGGACAGGAGCAATTGGAGATCGCAGGGAGAGGCCTTCGTCCTACAATGGGCATAAAAGATGATGATGATGATGATGATGATGATGATGACGATGAAGAAGAAGAAGAAGAAGAAACTCCAAGAACACAAACGTCGTACTTTTCCGCCCCAAAAACGAGCCCCTAAATTGTAATGCGGCCCTCAACACTGGCTCAGTAACTATTGAAATTTTGCCTCTAGTCAAAAGCCTAGGAGTGCTTCTTCATGAGAAAATGCTGCGGAACAACCAGGCCGAGCTTGTTCATGCTAGACGTTCCCGCACCGTAGCCGCCTTATCGCGCTTGGGATTTCTTTTGCAACAAATAATTAAAGTCTTGTTATATAATTTTATCTTTTGTATCCGCATTAACTTACTGCTGTATGGTATAGGGCACTACAACTGACACAAACGTATACAACCCGCCGTGGGTGCTGGGCTGCTAATTACGAGGTCGCGGGATGGAATCTCGGCGACGGCGGCCGCATTTCGATGGACGCGAAATTCGAGAACATTCGTGTACTTAGATTCAGGTGCACGTTAAGAAACCCCAGGTGGTCGAAATTTGCGGACACCCCCCACTACTACTGCGTGCGTCATAATCAGAAAGTGGTTTTGGCACATAAAACCCCATAATTTTTTTAAATGAATACAGGATATATAGGCTATACAGAAACAATAATTACGGCAGAATCCAACTCACGATGACTGTTGACTGCAATGCGATTAGCATTCAAGCAATGTAGGGACACACTGTATTGCTGAAGTCATGTTTAATGAAAATGCATCCGTTGCTTCGGCTACATGCGACCTACGCTGTCTCCGGTATCGGCCTTCTTTGTTATGGCACTCGCTTGCCGATGTCGTCGCCCATGAGCATGACGTCATGGTGACTGTATTACGACGAAGCAGTGATGAAAATGTAATGACAAAGAACTGACGTCGATGGAAAGACAAAGGGGGTATGACGACGATGGTACGACGACAACGAGATGACGATTCTGAAATGATGACAATGGTATAACGACTGCAGGGCGACGACCATGACAGGATGACAGTAGGCCGACGACGAGCATATGACGACAGCTGGATGAAGAAGCTGGAAAGATCGATGATGGCGTGGCCACGATGGCATGACCACGATGGTATGCCCACAGATGCATGACAGCGACTGCCTGACGACGACTGAATGACAATGGTAGTATGCAACGGCGGCATAATCACGATTGAAGGAAGACAGCATGATTGCGATAAAATGACGACGAAATAATGACGATTATAAAACGACACGGGCGGACGACGCCGGCCTGGCAAGGGCCGAATAACTAAGTTAGGATGACGGCGAGAGAACGGCCACGAGGAGTAACCACGTCGGTGTGACGGCGAGGCAATAAAGACGATGGCATGAAAACAGTACGAGCACAATGAGATGACAACGAGTGTATGACAACGATAGCGTGACTACAACGTATCGCGAATACTTTGTGACGACGATGGAAGGACCACGACGGCTTCGCGATGACGGTATGTTAACGAATGCGTGACGACTGTGCGACGACGATGGCGAGACGACGATGGATTTACAAGAGTTTACGACAAAGCTAGAGTGACGTCGATGCAACGGCCACGATGGAATCAGTATGACGAGCACATACCTAGTGTCCCATGCTTGCGGACATTAGATTAGATAGATAGATAGATAGATAGATAGATAGATAGATAGATAGATAGATAGATAGATAGATAGATAGATAGATAGATAGATAGATAGATAGATAGATAGATAGATAGATAGATAGATAGATAGATAGATAGATCAAAAGGCTCAAAACGCCTGAAATAGGCCAAGAATGCTAATCGCATTAATAACATAAATGAGCTCATTTGTCTACCACAGAGTGCCAAGAAATACGTGCTCCTCTGAGCATGTTCAAACCCTTCACGCAGGCATGCAAAAAGCTGCCAGACACAGAGCACAAATAGGCGTTCATCGTATTTGTCATTAAAAGAGAATTGCTTCAAGCTGCATCGAAATACGTCTGCTGTCCAAGACACCAGGTACATTATTCCATCTTTTTTTTTTATGCGTGTATTTGCACAGGCAGCGTTTCCACATCGTTGCATGTGCTTCCTATTCAATTTCAGAAAAGCCATCCTGCTCGTTAGCTTGCACTGACAAGGAGGATAGATCGTAAAAATAAAGAGAATAGCTGCTTCGCACATATAACTTTTTTCTTGGAGACGGAATAAAAGATTGTGTAGTATACTTGAGCGTGGCAGAATGAAAAGACTCCACTCGCCCATCAGAAAGAACGCTATCATGGGAAGCCACGGGATTCGTCGTCTTGCGAGTTTCGGCTAATTTAACGACTACGCGTGCTAAGGGAGGCCAATCCACGGGGCGGCTCCTGCCTGCGCAAGACATGAGAGACGGGAAGCAGGCTAGAACTGACGAGAACAACGTGAAGGAGCTGCACAGGGAAGACAGGCCAAGTGATTGCCCTAGCGGCAGCGTGGTGTCCTCCTGTTTCGTTGAGAAACTTTCGGTTCTGCGGTCTCCAGCACATGATTATGCGACTTCCCGGCTGCCGCTATTGTTCCCTAGAATGAGGGCGGGAAGCTGGTTTGGTGAGGTAACGAGGGAGGAGAGAGGAGTCGGTGCAGCAGCGTGGTGCACGCGTGTGGAGCTAAACGCGTTCAATCATTCAAAGGGAGGGACGCTTCTTTTCTTTGGGGATGTCCGCATTGTCGGGACCGCTCGTACGCCGTTGATTTGCGCTCTTCAAGGCGACTGGATGCATAATGCACGCAGTGGAACAAGGCGTGCCTCAGAAAGCCAAAGCCGAGGAAGGACAAGAAGAAAGCTCCGCTTTTTTACGACCCGTGCGGTTGCGCCGTGCTTCTTTGACGGCTCCCGTAGCCACATGGTTCACGTGGAGTGGACGCCAGCGTTACAATGTATTTTGCCAGTGGCTTGGCTCGCCGTCCTTGCCGTCACTGCGGCGACTGCTTTTTTCGTGCACCACTGCTATTTTCGCCTTGGCGTGCTTCGCCGAGAAAAAAAGTGGAGTAGAAAGACGTGCGTGCTCTACCGGTGACTTTGTGGCGAAAATCTTGGCGAAATTCGCTTTCATCAGCCCGAGCCTGGCGCAGTGTTTTCAGATGTACACGTGCTGGACATAATGTAGGAATGTCGAGATACCCTATAACGACAGCTCTCATAACAGAATTACCTTCCATTCTTTCTCGCTCCTAATGTTAGTCGTGCCTCAGGATTGCTGCACCTGTAACGTCAGTTACGTGTAGTTACTCTGTAATACAGAGTAACTACAGCGTATGCGCATCTTCTCCTCGTTATAATAATAGTAACTATTAATAGTAGTAGTAGTAGTGGTAGTAGTAGTAGTAAGTTTTTGTGGCTGAATCTTGTTGCTGACTGTCGTGTTTCGCGTGACAAGCCAGTGTGATAGCGTAGGTGAACCCGATTTTTGTAATTGTGATTGCAAAATTTGTTAACGAAATTATTAATATTGTTGTTGTTGTTGTTCTTGTCGTCGTTGTTGTTGTTGTTGTTGTTGGTGGTGGTGGTAGTGGCGGTGGTGGTGGTGGTGGTGGTGGTGGTGGCGGTGTTATCAGTGGCAACAGTAACAACAAGAAATTTCTCATATGGTGCGTGCAATTATTCTGTATTGTTTTATTTCACATCAGCATTTGCCAAATATTAAAAAGTAAAAAGTATAAACCAAATATTGAAAACAGGCCGGCAATGGCTTCCGGAAGTCACGTAGTGCAGGTCTGCCTGAAATAGGAGAGAAGAAGAAGAATATGTTTACGAAACGAGGACACAAAAAAGAGGGAATCGCAAGAGTGTGTGTGCACAGCGAAAAAAGTAGGCGAGTTGATTGACGTGTGTAGCGCCACTGCAGACCGCTGAATAAAACACAAGGGTGTGACAACAGAAGAAGAAGAAAAAATAAACGAAACAGAAGTACGCCCCTTCGGTACGTAGTGCACTAAAAAAATTAATGAAAAAGAATAAGTATATCTAGGTAGGTACATGTAGAGAAAGCACATCAGTATTATAAAGTGTGCTGGGCACACGCTCCTCTCGCGTTTTATATTTGAAAACTGCAAACGACAGTTACAGTTACCTATATACAGCTTTAAAATTCACTATCGCTTTTTATTAGTTTCCTTTTTTTTCCCGTGCCCATTAAGTGCACGGCCAATCATTGGGTACCTGTAGCGGTGCCTGTGCGGTAGGGATTGACAACCACTGGCGCACAGGAACTTGGCATTCTGACAAATTCTGATGAAATTACTTGGCAAATTATGATGCAAGCTTCAATTTCTTCTAGCCCTCAAATTAATCTGATTTGCTCTAGCGTCCATCCGATAAGCCCCCGGACACGTATTAAAATATAATAACTTCTTACGCTATAACTACTCGTACGAGGACGTGCAAGCTAGTCATGATGTCGGACTTATTTGTGAAGTCGGCCGGTCCATGAAGAACTGTTAGTACGAGCTGTTTTAAGTGAGCAACTGCCTTCACTTTCAGACCCAGAACGTAACAATGTTTTGTTTTGCTGTGAAGCCTGCTTTCAGAAATTTTGGTCGCTCTATAATGGAGCCTATCGAAAACGTGAAGCTTGCCACGTTTTCTTCCCGCGTTTTCTTTTAATCTTCCCACATTCTTTTTTTTTTCAACTTTCTTTACAGTGCTTATTTGCTGCATCAGCATTTAAGATGTTCTAACGCCATGCGATGACCAGCGTATTGCGGATGCTGCGGGCATAGAAAATTGCGTGCTCTGCACAATCAGCAAAGCCTCGAAAAAAATTTTTAGCTCCCGTTCAAGCACTGCGCTGCTAAACATTTTAATAGAAAGCAAGAAAAAGAAAATCCGTCAACATGCAGACACGTTCAGAAATCGAACAGAAGAAACCGAAATTGCCCACGAAACGCGGTGTAGCGCCGGTCGCCACTCATCCAGTGCCTTTCGCTATTTCTTCGTTTCTTGGTTTGTTACTTCGCTCGATACCCGTGCTCCTTCAACTTTAATATGCAGTGTTACTGCTTTCTACAATTGTTTATTTTACGCGCTTTGTTGTACTTGTCAAATGAAAAATAAAAAAATGGTGTCTGTCACGAGGACAGATTGCGGATACTTAAATTTTTTTTTTCTCTCGCCATGAAATGGGGGCAAAAAAAAAATGTGGACTGATATGCACAGTGGGTGCGATGAATTGCTGTACGTAGACGCAAACGGGCCGCGGAGCAAACAGACACGGAAAGAAAACAAGCTTCTCCATCGGACCCAGGCACGATCGCCGTTCGGAAACGAGCACAACATCATATATATCACAAGCAAGGCTATTTCCAATCTCCTGTCGTTCCTGTAACGGTGCGCCGCTTACGAAGACCAGAACCCGCGCACTTGTGCGCCCCTTCTAAAGCTCTAGTTTGCTTGCTACGCTCATTTCTTTGCTCTTTTCTACGCAGTGGCTTTAACGGGCGAACCAGGTCGCCGCATTCGTAGAGCACGGTCAGGCCGGCATCACTGCGCTGGCGCGGCAGTGGGCGCAGTGAAGCGGCACGGACACCGAAGGAGAATGCGCACCACTTAGCATATAGCAGGTTGATGGAGTTGTCGCGTGGAGCGCGCAGCGTCACCGACTCCATTCTCCGCTGCTTTCTTTTTCAATCATTTTTTCTCTCGGTATTCATTCCTCACACGCGACCAGCTCTCGCGGTCTGCCTCGTGTCAGCGCTGTCCAGCTATAGTTTGGCATGGCGACGGACATGTCGGCCAACCAGAACGTCCAGCGTGGAACGCCGATGCGAAAAGACCACGCCAGTTAATCTCCGACTCCTTGCGACGTTGCTACGTCGAATCACGCTGTGCGCGACTCTTGATGGCTACATTTGGAAACGTAGGGGGCAAATGATAAAGGAGAGGCGCTCCATTCGCTGCCATCATCTCTGCGAAGAACGGCGGTCTCGATGCATCGCAAGTGTCGACATCGACGATGACGTAATGGGCACCGCATTGTCCTGGTGCATTGCCACAGCTTCAGTGGCTGAAAAGTATGCAGGGTAAAACGGGGATCCCAGCGCGCAACACGCGAGCAAGTAAGGATGCGCGTTAGGCAATAGAGAGTTTTAGCCCAGCGGGTTTACGGCCAGCGGAGCGGAGCGGGCGAGCGGAGACGCGACTGCGCATGCGCACCACGCTGAGGCGGCCAGCGGTTTTACGTAAAGCCCCTGAAACTTCGTAAAGTAGTGCCACTCTCCTCCTCCGCCTTCACTCCTCCTCGTTTCTCCTCTCTTTCACGCTCCCTCCTCGACCATGGCACCGCCTACTTGCTCGAGCGCAGCAGACGACCTTTCGCAGAGTGAATGCACGCATAGCAAGGTAGTGCTCTTTAGGCGTTCACGTTGGCTTTACAGCTCCGCGTAACTTCGTGTACAGCATAGAATCTTTAGTCGGATGCTTATACAAATTCGGTAACGGCAGCTTTTGTTTCATTTTTGATAACTATTTCTTTAAAAAGTATCTGACGGAGTGTTAACGCTGTGCGTTGACGACTGCGAATGTATCGCTTGCCCTACAGTTAGGTACGCAACATTTGTCAAGGGCGTGTCGCAAGATATTGTTGCGAATGGTTGTAAATAACACGTTTACCATCGAATGACAACCTCTTGGCTTCCAGCAAGCTCTCAGCCTAAAGAATCCGCGCCGCCCTTACCATGTGAATTCGCGGCGCGTATCAGCTATGACGTACAAAGGCTGACGGAGATCACTGCTCTGGAGGCTCGAAAGTGTATTACAAGCTACAGTGCCGCCTACGTGCGTGCTTGCCAATCTAAGCGCGCGCAAAGCCTCAGAGGTGGGCGCTGGTGCTATTGCCTCAACGCCGACAGAAATACCGCGGCCGATCATCGAGTCGGGACTGTGCCTACACAAGAAAATAAAATGTGTTTTTGCTTGAAACAATGCTTGACCCAATCTCAAACAAGACTACTGTGGGCTTCAGTAATTTTTTGAGGTTAATGACTTATCACGAATAACACTTCATCGTGCGTTGGTTCGTCCGTTTACTAAGTGACGTACTTGTCGCGAACCGAGTTGCACTGATGTGCA